>NW_017387302.1:0-1474480 GCF_001636725.1 Cordyceps fumosorosea ARSEF 2679 | reverse complement strand
GGGGGGCCTTTTGGAGAAAGGACCTTTTGTAGACAGCGACACACTCTCCACCAAGACTTGCTGGCTTGCTGCCAAGTGACCCCGGTCCGGTAGTTGTCCAATACGACATGCGACCGGGGTGGGCACAGGATAAGTTTGCGAGCACTGGCAACTATGTGGCAGCTACCTTTTTTTCCCCGGCCGCAAGATCTCTGGGGTCTTGACGGCTGGCGGTGACGGTGAAGGGGGGGGGGGGGGGGCTTGTCCCGCAGTGGTTGTGGCGTGCGAGATACAGAGAAAATGCAACCGCGTGGTTTTCGGTGAGGACATGATGGATGCGGATGGGGAAGCGACATCTTGTGATTGCGATGGCGCAATTCGGATGAGAGGGCAGACGGGGAGATGCTTCCTTTCAACGGATGCGTGGGAAACAGGAGGGCATGTAATGACGACCAAGGTGAGGCGAAGAGGGTGAACCCTTCGGACGAGGCTTGAGACATTCCAGCGGGGGTAAAGAGTCAACGCACAACTACTGGTAGTCTGCTGTGTATGATGACGCTTCTAGAAGAGACAAAGGGCCTTTTGGACAATGGGGTAGTTCGTCTCACTGAGACATTGCTTCTACGCATATTGGCAATGTCTCGGGTATGAGGCAGCAGCTGAAATCACAGCTGATAGACGATAGAACTCCAAATCGTTGGGAACCAGGGGAGGAAGGGTGTGATTCTTGATGCGAAGCTGTGCGTAGCCTGTCTGGATGCGTTGCTCTCATGCAGCATGACTGAGACCCCAGATGCCAACCCCGACCTGCAATAACTAGGGTGCATTTGCCCAATGCCAGGCGAAAGATATTCTACATCCACGGCCGCGGGCCTTGACCCTGCACACACCTCTCCCCCCGGTCGAATCTATCTGCATGACAAGGCCAGGGAGGGGGCGTGTCTTGGTGTTCTGTCTCGTCCCATCCCTCCCCTCCAATTACTGGGGATTAATTACCGGGGTTCATCGAAACGCCAGCTCGTCTCTTTCCCTGCGCGCATCAAGCAATAGCAAAAAAGACAGCAGTTGTATATTATAACAGGGTAAATATAGTAGCAAGTTGCGTCTCCGAAGTCGGCGAGGGAGGGAATCTCGACCGCTAAAAAAAAAAAAAAAAAAGAAACGCGCGCCGTTGTCTCTGGTCGCTGTTGGCAGGTATGCATGTACCTGTCCGTCCGTCCATCACTCGCTCCAAACCTCGGGCGAACGGTGATCTGCAAGGCCCGAGGAAGCAAAAAAGCAAGTCCCCCTCCCCCCTTCAAAGTCCAAACTTCACCTAGATGCGAAGCAGTTAGCGTCATCAAGGTGATTGAGTTGAGTGAGCAAAACTCCAGTCCACCGCCCGCCGCGATAGCTAACATCTTAGCGCGTCTTTCCCCCTCAAAATCCACATCACTGCTCGGTTCTCGTTACATAATAACTTCTGGGGAGAACCTTGTTCTTCCCTTTAGCCTCACGAGTTTGCCCTGCCTGGTCTTCTTGAGATTATTAGTGAAGAACCGGGGGGTTGAAGAAAACTTGGCTCCGTTTGCAGTGGATGAGGGCGTGCTATCTGCCGAGAAGTCGCGACTTCGTTTTCACGCGAGCTGATTGACTACTATCTAGAGTCGGCGTTTTTTTTTATCTTCTTCTCTGTGTCCTTTTTATTAACCATCAAAACTGATAATCTTGTCCCAAACAAAGCATGGGAGGCTGCGCACAGCAAATCAATGCATAGACCTACACTGCATGGCAACACTCTGGCGTAACCTTCCCCCCTCCCTCCTTCCCCTCCCTGTTCTTATTCCAGTCTCATTCCCGGAGCCAGAAACATATTTGTCTGTAGTGGCTCGACTGGGCCCAGCGCAAGGACCAATGGGATTGACGTTCGCAATCTCGTAGGACTCAAAGTGCTGGGCTGGTAAGCATCATCTTGTTTGGGTTGAGTTGATGAATGCTGCGCAACCCACTGCACGCCCTCGCTGCATGCACGTCGCCGTCACCGCTGATTACAGATGCAGGAATGCAAGTTTGTTGAGCTTGAGTTGTGGGGGGAGAACATGCGTTGGCATCTATCTTGGATGAGAGAGGGTCTCCTAGTGCCTGGCCGTCTTACACATGGCGCGTAACTATTTACTGTTTTGGCTCCTCCTGATTCGACCAGGCGGCGTATCCGACCCCTCTCCAACCCGGCCAACGATTCCAAGCCCTTTTCTCTATGGTTTCAAGAAAGAAACTCCCCGCAAAATGGAGTGAACGGGTCCTCAAAGGCCGGGGGGGATGAACTGCACACCCTTGGCTCTTGCAACTGTCGAGTTTAAAATCATAAGCGATAAAACGCCACAGATTACCTGCTTGTTGAATTCCGGTTGCCTGCCGGGGGTGGTGGGGGTTCTGTTCTTCGCCGTGCCCGCTCTGACGATGACGTCTTTGCTTTAATGTATCTCCCCGTTTTCTCTCTCCGCTCTGCATCGTGTCTTTGGGAAGATTTTTTGCATAATTATACTTTCTCTTCTGCCATGTAATTTTTTAAACGTTTTCATGATCACCGCCCCGACAGCTGATCCGGGACATTGCGGGATCTTCAGGACACTACGTTACACCCGCTGGTTGGAGGGAGCACGGCCATGATCTACACTGTTGGCCAACAAGGGGTGGAGGATAGGAGAGCGGAAGACTGTCGACTGTCACCAAAGGGCGTACATCTCCAGATTTTTTCTGCCAGCCATGTCTCGGCCGAGGGTTGACACAAGCCCCCCCCCCTCCTGCCGGAGTTCCCCTCCCGCACGGCGATTGCCGTGGGACAAGGTGAGGGAATCGTCGGTGAAGAGGAGTGAAGTGAAGAACATCAAGACGTCTCTTATACCGGGTTCGCAAAACCGCCCCTTTCGCAGGCTAGAAGACCTCGCCGGATAGACTCGTACGCAATTGTCCTGAGACATGCATGTCGCGCATCGCGTGCACACAAGCAAGCTGGGTCGTCCGGTCCTTTTGGACAAGGCTACTCGTAAACCTGCATGATGAATATGTATCCGTACAGCGAAACGATTCGGAGAAGGGAATGTTCGTTTATTCGCATCGCAGCCTAACTGCACCAACGTCCTGATGCGTCCGCTTCCCGGCGACCAAGGCAAGCGGGCCGGTTTGGTGTATGCATGTACTTACCTGCTGGTCATATAAAGAACCGAGTAGAATATAGCGATGAGCACGCAATCACCTCGACGGAGTCATCCTCTTAATTAGTACTTGAGGCACCAACTTCCATCTCCGGAGTGCATGTCCATTTTCTTTGCTGCCAAGCTCAACCGGAACCGCTCGGAAGAATTGCCTCGTGTATGTACCTGTACCTATCTCGTCAATAGTCGTTGTTTTCTCATCATCTCCTGTGTACAGCGGCCGCAGCCGGGCTTCTAACGCAAACTTCCTCGTCGCACATGAGCAACCAGTAGTGTAATCAACGCCCCCTTTCCCCCTCCACACTCCAGTCATGATGCTTCTTCGAACTGGTACTTTTTTCCCTTCCCTTGTCTTTCTCTCCTCCAAATGCCAGCTTCACGGGAAGGAATTAGCCAAGGAACCCCCCTGGTGTTTCTTCTCCAGGCACGCCTCCCCCTCTCATCTACCCAAACTTCTTTTGGCATTAGCGCCGGTCTTGGCCTTGAATATGCTCACGCCCCCTCCTCTCCTTTGTCCTGCATCGACACCAAGCAAGATCCCACGTCGGCTGGCTCCAGGGACTTTTGGAGTAGGGTGGCGGGGGCGTTCTAGTCATCTTCCACAACCTCGTGGCCAATCACTGACGATGCGATTCTCAAGTCATTGGCCTGGCCGCCTGGGGCTGACTTGACTTGGTCAAGCTGTATCGCTCACTCCAACCTCACACCTTTGGTCGACGGGTGCGCTAGACCATACGAACCTAACCTGTTCGCCCATAGCGACAGTGGCAGTGCAAGAAAATGGAGGGGGTGGAGCGGACACCAGGGCCCTGGAACTAGTTCCTTTGGAAGGGAAGCCACGTTGATGAGATCTGTTGGCCACAGACAAGGCTCCTCGATGAAGGAGGCTCTGATGGATGATGTGATTGTTTCTTGCGGGTGGGCGGGAGCGGCTTGGGCACGATCAGGCAGGGCTCGGCGATGAAGAAATGCCGCTCCCTACTGCTCGACAAGGCCATCGCTAAATTGCATTGTTTGGCCGAAGCTGCAGGTTCTCGAAGCTCTGCTTATCAGTCTCTGCGCCGCCACAAAATGCTAGATCAGATCAGATGGGCAGAATACGACGACTTCTCTTCGCGACTTATGACTTACACGAGCGACCGCTCAAGCCCCGAAAAGCCCTTTGTCTATTTAAATCGCAGTAATTTCATTTGATCACGAAGCCACCTCGTGCGAGTACCAAAATAGCATTACCGACACGTAATCGCCGGGCAGGATGGAGCAAGATGCCCCAGGATCGCACACGACCAGCACCACTTCTCGGCCCCTAATGAAGCACTGCCCCGATGGCAGTTGTTCTTTGACAGTCAAGTCCCGCAATCCAAAATGGCCAAAATAGAAATATTGCACGTGGCGGGCGGCCTTCGTCATCACTGTGTCGTGTAGCCAAAGCTGGGTAGGGAGGTTTTGGCATGACTGTAGTAGGAAGCCTGTTGGTTGTGCAACATTGGTAAATTAGTTTACCGCTACCTTTTGGTTGCCCGCCATGTTGGGCTACGGAATTGCCACCATGCAAAGACAATCTCCCGTGGAATCTAGCAGTTAGTGATCGGCCATTTCTCACGCCCACTGAGCCTCCAACACTATCCCTACGGGCCGGTGCGTGTGCAACGTGCAACGGACAAAGGTAAGACAAGGCAAGGCGAGCCGACCGGCGGAAAAAGAAAAGCTACGACCAAGGATCGACAGAGTTATTTTACTGGGGTTATGGGAATCGAAAAACAAAAAGGGGGTGACAGCTCATCTTGTTGAAGAAGTCATCCCAGACAGTGTTTCAAGTAGAAACCAACTGACGGAGCAAAAGAAAACGTGAAATAAAAAAGGCACTGAATGCTAAGCTTTTTGTCAAGCACGCCGCCTGTACTTGGCACTGCGCATATGACCACTCACATCGTCAAACTCGCTCGCGACGCCCTCGTGGCTGCACTAGCGATGATGCTACGCCGATGGGAAGCAACCAGTTCTTTTGGCTAACTAACTACTGCTGCCCCCGTCCCATCTCGGGCAGCTCATCTCAGCCTACCAAGGGGGCGACGGCAAAATCCCGCCAATCAGGGGTTTAAGTTTTGGTGGTGAAGATGTTGAACAAGGCGAGGCCTTTGCACGCTACGCTACTCAGTTTTTTGACGCTGTTTATTTATTGTTTATGTTATATATTTGCCACCACAGAAATTCGAGCACTACTTCTCGGCGCCATCTCAGCAACAAGCAAAAGAGGTCAGCTGCCACCGCTTCTCGCGCGCTCGCGAGGAGACGACAAGAATAGAGAGCGAGTGAGGGAGGACCGAGATGTTAGCGCCCGGGGACCGAGGCACGCCTTCGATTTTGAACGAGACGGCAGTTTTGCCCTCCTTCCATCTCTCTTCCCTTCTGCCTTCCCCGCACGGCGCGTTTTCCCAAAGTATTTGTGCCTCCCCCTCTGGCGGCTTGGCGGACATGCTGGGGAGGAGGGGGTGTGGGCGTAGCCACACTACGGGTACCTGGTGAGTCGATTTGCTGGGCTTCGGCTGCTTGGTCTGATTTGCTGTTGGTGGGAGCCAAAATGTCGAGAGTTGAGAGAGAGGCCTTGTGAATGGTACGAGTCCGCTTTTTACGCCGGGCTACTATTCGGTAAAGTTCAGTCATCAGGAAGTCCTTCACCGCGAGTCACAATTTCTTAGTAAGTTGTTACCAGTTATCGTGGGACTTTTGCGCGAGAGGTCGCTCGGTTCGTTATCACAGCACCAGTCTGTCACCCGCCTGCTCGGGACAACAAGAAGCTGCATTTCCCAGCCGGGACGCCAGTGGACGACGCAGAGGGGCCAAAGGTGGAATAGTTGCCTGATCCTTTTTATCCCTATCTCGATAACTCGATGGGCGGGCTGGTTGGTTTGTCCCTCTTTGCTGGAGGGGTGAGCTGGCTCCTCCCCTCGGTCAGCAATTTCTGCCAAGTTCCGTGACGCTCCCTCTTATAACATCTTGCATTCCCAGTAGTAATAAGTCGCGACGATGGATAATCAGAAGCCATGTGCTCACCTCGTACATGTTACTGGATCGGAGAGCCCATACTCTCTACGTATGTATCGAATCCCAAGTATGGCGGACTTCGCATCCCCCCCTCCCTCAGCCGACACAAGCTTTTCGGGTGGCGCTTGGGTGTGGCTGGCATGGCGGCCTCGCAAGGCTCGTCCAACGCCCCCCCGACGACGAACAAGTTTCTTGGTATATTCCAAGGCCGAGAGAAGAAGGGGCTCGTCTACTTGAACGAATGAGCAGTCAGCTTGTGCCGCGCAGCTCTGATCATGTGGCCTGGGCGGTACTCCGCACCCCACCCATCTTCGCACAAATCTCTCTTGACTTGCTGATGATAGGCAGTTCCTGCTGCAGCCTTTTTTAGTGGTGCTCTTTGCCTCTTTGTCTGTTATTAGCTGCATGAAAAACCGTAGAGAGAGAGAAAATCGAATCGAGGAGGGGGGTGTAATTTGTGTGCGTTGCGTACTGGATTGTGGCGCGAAGAGCGTGCATCGCCAAATCGGGACTAGAAAGGCACCTGTAGTTGCAGGGCAGTTGCGACATTTCAAGCTGTTCAATGGTTCAGGTGAAGAAAGAGACTGAGCGTGATCATTGCAGAGAGAAAAAAACAACAGGATCGAGGATCTACGTTGTGACATCTATCATTAAATAACCACCACCTCACCGTTTCCTTTCGGCTGATGGAGCTCGCGTCGATGTACATGACACTAACACGAAGAAGCAAGACTATCATACCAGCCGTTCTAGTTCCAGTTGTAATGTTGCCATCCTGTCATGTTGACGAGCTCCATATAGGATTTCCAGACATTTTTCTCTCAAGTAAACGCAAAACCTGTCGTACAACTCTATGCTACTCCAAAATGACCGCCCGGCCCGGGGGGTAGTGACACAGCCACTAACAAGAGCTTATAAACAGGCGAGCAAAGAACCTTGTTTCACCCCTCATATTCGCGCTGCAATTTGGCCGCTCACTATTCAGCCTCTTCTCACAGTCCTCGAACACACCTTGAAAACAAGTTGGCCGACTTATCGCATGTACACATCAGTAAGTGTCATCCATATCTTCGCCATATCTTTCTCCCTGCTAGCCAGGGAACTTTTGTCTCCCACCGCCCACCGCCAACTCAGCCGCAGCGAATCGCATGTATCGCGGCGCAGCCCTTCAAACAGAGTTTACAACCCCCTCAAACCTCCACCAATAGCCACAGCGCCGAGTTTTTTTTTTTTTTTTTTTCTCTCGCGACTCGGCTCGCCTCCGACCATCTGGTTGGCTCTTCCTCCGTACCTGACCCGATTCTGCACCCGTCGGCTCTCGCCCAGGCAGAACGTCCGAGCCACAAGGAGCATGACCACATGGCTGGCGCAGCAGCGTAGAGACACAGGTGGCGATAACGGCTTGTCGAAATCGATAGCAGGGCGGACGAGTGAGCGCAGCCAAGCCCCCGGCCGCCGCGCGGTCAGTGGACCAAGTGCATAAAAGCAGTGCAAGGAGAAGCATATCGAGTTACGAATAGAAGCACGAAAATGCAAAACGCGTGCAAGGCCACCTTGAAGGTGTCCTGCCCAACAACTGCCGGCCGCTATTCTCGGTCTACCCACCGGGGGGGCGCTCCCGGGGAGCCCTGCTATTGCTTGTCAAGACTTGTCACGCAAGGCAGAGCCGCTTTTTTCGCCCCCATTCGCAATGCCAAGAAACCGGGTAGCCGTGTTGCCCGATCCCGTCATCGCCAGGTCTTGCTTGTCCACGACGACCATCTCCTTCTTCACCTTTTCTGGCCACAAGCCATGGCTGGCCAGAAGCGACGGAGGCCAGAAGCGACAGACAGATCCGGGCAGTGCAACACTCAGGGGCCGATGCAAGTGGATTCGACCATCGCGCCATAGCTCAATACGAGATGCAGGAAACATGGAACAATGTGGTTTGAGAGGTACAAACTTGAATTATATGCAGCTGTCGTCATAACCAACGGACGAGATTCGCGTGTGCGCCGACAAATCCCCCCTAAAAGAAGCCCTCGTATACTCCGTGCATGACAATGCCAACGAGCGCCAGTATCCGATAAAAGTACATCTCATGCTTCCCAGTGCACCTTTTGCTTTTCATTCCCCTTCGAATGATGCCCGCAGTAGATAGAAACAATTCATGACCGCCCATATACATGATAACCATGACCGATATAATAAGTGTTAATTCATTCAAAACATAATCCATTCGACACCGACACCTGGGCCACCCAAGCACTTGGACCAGTTAAACGGGCCTCGAGCTCCACCCAACTTGGGCTGTCCACCATACAGACTCATCTCGCTGCTGTTTCGGAAATCACCAGACCACAGACGTTCCAGTACGTCAAGGGCGGCAAGGTTGTTCATGTAGCCGGAGCGTGCCATGATGTCTTTGCACTTGGAGCGCACAATGTTCTGCTGAAGCACGTTCACACATTCCGATCCTGCGATAAAGAGTGGCCAGAGCAAGAACTTCTCCGCGGTGCTGCCGACCTCGAGGCTCGTCGCATAGTAGACCACTTGGCTGACAAGATTCTGGAAGTTGGTGTGGCTCGATGGCAGGCTGGGACTGGCCAGTCGCTCCGTGTAGAGCATAGCCGCATACCGGAATGCCTCGGACAGCGACTCCAGGTCCCGCAAATGACCGGGGTTCGGGCCGCCCGGGAGTTCTGATGCCACAGCCCCGGCATCAAAGTGCCAGTGCTGCAGGGCTTGGCGCGCTTCCTTCCATTCCGCCCAGAAGAGTGCCCGCCGGTCGTCAAAGGCCGTGGATGTCGACATGGCCGAGGTGAGAAGCTCGTCATCATCGAGCAAGGTGCCGAAGCCATTCCCGTCAAAACGCTGCTGGCTTGAAGGAGTTGCGTACAGTTCCGCCCCCTGAGTCTGGCTCTGCACGCTGCTGATGCTATTCTTGTAGCCGTGACTCATGGAGCGGGTGGCTAGCGGAGAATCTGCCGTTGCTTGGATCGAGCCAGCCATGTTCTGCACAGGCCTGTGCTGGGAGAGCATGTTTAACCTACCAAGCTTGCCAATCGTCCTGAATAGCTCGCGGTCGCAGCCAACCATGTTGACGGCGCCAGCAGGCATGATGCCAGCGGCAAAGCCATCGTCGACGGAGGTCAGTTGCGCCTCGCGATCATTAATCGTGGCCGAAATAGCGTCAAAGTAGCCAAACAGCGTCTCCATCCACGCGACGTCGCTGGTGGATCCACCGAATTGTTGGGGGCTGCGCATGGCCAGAATCTTCTTGACACCGGCAAACTGCGTGTGAAACTTGGCGATTCCCGACTCTGCCATGCGGTAGTGGCAGAGAATCAAAATGGTGGCGAGGACTGAGTCATGGCTGGACTTTACCGGGTCGGTCAGCTGCTGGTTGAGCAACTGCACGGCCAGGTTGCGGTGCTGAATCTCTTCGGCATGCGATGGATCTTGCGGAGGAGCATCTCCGGCATTTTCAGTCGCACGTTTTTCGTCAATGAGCTTCTCATAGAGCTCACGAGTGTCTTGACCAAGGCTGAGCCTGCGCTTCATGCGAAGGTTGCAGGCTGCTACGGCGCAGATGGCATGCTGAAGACTTTGGCTACTGCTTGCGAGCTGCAAAATGTGGTTCTTGAAAGGATTGTGAGGTGTGTCAATAACAACCATGGAAGGTGCCATTGTCATCTTGTAGTAGTCCATAAAGAATGTCATCTTAGCAGAGACATCTTGGCTGATGCGAAGTTGGGGTTGGTCCCTGATGGAGGGCCAGTGATTGGGGGTGAACTCGGAGAGCGGTGAATGCAAATCCTCCTCTTTGACTCTGGTGTGCCAGCCTGGAGACAGGGCATTACAGCTGCCGTTGTTGACATCTGGGACACCTGCTCACAGTTAGAATGGGAAAGCAGGGCATAGCTCATTGCGATGCTCACTGAGACCGTCGCACTCCGTGGCCGACTTTGAGTGGCGCATAGACTCAAAGTGTTCGAGCTGCGAATGGAGGCTAGAGCTGCTGTCTGAGGGGCCACCGTAGATGAGACTGCCACACGAGTTGGACACACGGCTGGTGTCAATGAGCAGAGCGGGAGGCGGGCTGCGGGAGATGGGCGACTGGTGGTGAATGGGGAATCCATCGTAGCCAACAGTAGGGCTGTGTCCAAAAGGAGGCATGTCCTCGCGAGAATATCCCTGGCTCATGGGCGAAAGGTAGTCAACCTCGCTGAGGGAATCGACCGAGGACGACAGGCCATCAGTGATGATAGGCAGAGGCCATTTGGAGAACTTGGGAGTGGTCCGGGCATCCGGTGACTGGATCATGGAAGATGAGCCGTAGTGAACGCTGCTCCAACTGCCTTGTGGGACAGAATCGTGTGGGACGGATTGCGAGTGCATGTGGTGGGTATGCTCTTGGTGTGACATGGAAAGGTAGTCGTATCCAGAGTTGGAGTATGAAGAGTGTGAGGCGGGGATATCAATGGCACCACGATGGCTAACGTGGTGGAGGTCGTCTTGCTCGTCCCAGTGAGACGAGATGGAAGTCATGGTCGAATTGGATCGGGCGCGGGCAACAGGAGCCTTCTTGGGTTCACGAGCCACCGGGGGGGCCTTTGCGATGGGTAGCGAGAGACCACGAAGCTTGCCACGGCTGGCAACACCAACACCCCAGGTCAGCTGGGTCTTGTAGCCAGAGCATTCGTTGCCAACTTCGAGACATTGCGAGCAGTACGGCCGCCGGCGGTCGCACTTTACATTGCGTTTTGTGCAAGCAAAGCAGTCATCGGCGGCACCGCCAGCAGGAGCACGGCGTCTGCGCTTGCGGACGGCGGCGGGGTCCTTGACCGTGACGGTCTGATGCGAGAGAGGCGCCGTCATATTCGGGTCAATACGCAATAGTTTTGTATATTAACTTGTATTATCAAGAGGCAGACGCGGGTGGTTGTCGTTGCGGCTAGAGTTCTCGTAGGTGTACGGTGTTGAATAGCTGGCAATGTCCCACACGGTAAGATAGCGTCGTGCGAGTAGTAGAGGGGAGGGGAGGTCGTGTCAAGCGAATGAAGAAGGCGAGGTAAGAGTTGGTTTGCGTGTTGTCAAAGAAGCAGCAACATGAGCAGAAGAGAATGCGGATTGGGAAATGTACGGCGGGTGAGAAAGTGCAGGTGGGCAGGACGAACATGGGAAGCCCGGCGATATGTATATGCATGCCATGAGGGAGTTGACTTGCGGTCCCGGCTTCGTCGTCTTCCAGTGTTAGCGGCGAACGGCCGGGTAGAGAGAGTTGTTGGAGCAGCACGAGCGTGGGAGACGACGAGAGGCGTGCGTGCCCCCCCGTAGCAGACCCAAGGTAGGCCGGGGAGGGGTGTCTCCCAAGAGAGGGCTTGGTGAAGCGGACCAGGAAGGGGGTGTGACGGCATTGGTGGATGATGGGAGGGGCGTCTGGGCGAAAAGCCACGAGATGCGATGGCTGGTGATTGTGGACGTGGGTACGAAGATAATGGAAGTGGATGCACATGTGGGAAGAAGTCGGTTGGTGAAGGAGGAAGGCGAGCTGTGAGTGTGCGTGGTGGAGAGAAGAGGGGAAAGGGGGTGAGCTTCGGAGGAAGGGTTAAGCGGAGAGGGGGACAATGTTGGGCACAGCGGATTCCCAGTGGCAACAGGTACCTGCCAGGGGGGTGCAGGCCTAGGGGGGGGGGGGTGCTGAAAAGCCCTGGAGTGCGCTAGAGGGTGTCCACTGGCACCGCTAAGAACGGGGTTCGACAAAGGGGGGGGTGTTGAATGCCCTGCCATCTCACTCAATCAGCGTCCTCCGGTTGGCAGGACTCCGTACTGGTACCACCAGTCTTCCAGCTGCACCGACCAATGCCACGGAGAAACTGCCAGGTGAAGCATGGCTCGAGTTACCGCTCAACAACGATCGGCGGAGGGGCCAAACTCTGGGCAAAAGGTCCTGAGCAACTCGACTCCCTCACCACTGGGACAGTCAGTCAGCTGTTCTGGTACAGCCTACGGGCAACAGGCCCGCGGAGCATCTGAGGGACCCTCTTGTCACTCTGAAATTAGGTAGCGGGACTGGTACTTGAGCGATTCAGCTCTGAGACGCTCTATTTACTCTGCCAGATGAAGGGATGCCATCGTCATCTATTCTATTCACATGGCCAGGATTTAGGTATTTACCTCTCCTTTGATTCGACCAGCTGCCCTGCACACTGTCCCTTCTCAGCAAGCTTCCAGACGCCCGACAGCAACAGCAGCCACGCTGCCAGGCCCACGCCCGCTAGGTACCCCGGCCTGCGCCACGCCGCCACTGCAATCTGTAGGCGTCCCAGCAGCGCTCTTGGCCTGGAAGCGACCAGTCAGTGAGCCAGTGCAAGTTAACGCCTTTCAGTGGTTTCCCTGCTGTGTGAGTCGCCTGCTGACCGCCGCAAATGAACGCTAAAGTCCGCTACGCTCTATGGAGGCTACCTCCATAGTTAGCTCAAACCGGTGATAGCACGCTTCCCTGTTTACCTCATATACATGCATTCTTGTACTGTACTATGTCTGTCCTTGAATACTTTGTACGTGTATCCGTACTAGTTGGTTCCTATACCTTGCTTCCTCGTTTTCCTCAGAAAGACCCTCCCTTTTCTCTTCTTCTTGTTTCTTGTAGTCTTTCTCTTCAGAGTCGTGTGGTCATTCATTCTTGCACTGTAGCGGGTCCCTGCTCTTGTCGTCCTCCTTCTGCCTCTGTTGTAGTAATATTGCCCTCTCATGCCCGTCGCCTTCAATCCATCTTACACTGCAACCACAAGCCTTGTGACCACATGTCTCGACGGCACCACCCATCTTATCCGCTGCACAAGGCTCACCAGTGTGTCTGCTGCTCACCTTCCAACAGGCGCATGGCATCGTGCCCGTCTGAGTAACTCTGGTCTATCCGACATCTCGTCCTGCGTGCTACGCGCCGACTGGCAGTCTACTTTTCTTAGTGGGGTTGCAGCCAAGTCATAAGCCCACGGGTGGAAACCAAATAACCTCCGAACCTGCTTCCGAGGAGGCCTTTCTCGATGCTCGTCTCTTGTCTATTCCGTCTTGGCTACTGGCTCGGTAGATTGGCCCCATGGCGGCGGCGGTTATAGGACCAAACAAGTGGTGAGAACCTCCTCGACTAGAACGCCCCGAAACATTGTGGAGGAGTTGCCATCCTTGTTACTTGTAGCAAAAAAGCAAAGCAAGTATCCGTAATCTCGACTACTTGTCCAAGGATTGGGCCTCGCCTTGCTTGTTCTGTCTTCCAGTTCACGTGCATCTCAAGCCACCATGCTCCTACTCTTAGATTACAGACCCCATATCGAAGACGCATCGTCCGTCGTACTGGGCGTCATCTGCCGGGCCATCTGCCTGTGGATTGAATGATCTGTTTTTAACATATTTTTCTTCTCCCACTGAGTCAGTTGCAGAATCCTAGCTGGAGCGCACTCGTCTGAGCGGTACTCTTTAAGTTCGAAGTGGCGACTCGAGACGCGCACTTTAGATGAACCGCCCACTGCTCCGACCCAGTCGCGATGTTCTAAATAGATACATTTGATACATTTTTAGGTCTATAATCCCTCGCTCTTATAACTGTTACCTCGTCGTCCGGGACACGATAAACGACAGCTCCGAAATCTGAGCAATACCCGTGATATCGCACGCAATACAGACTCAAGAGACTCCCCAATCATGCTTCCACTCGCCGCTCCATTGCCACTCCCCATAGTACTTGCAAGAATATCCGCATCTGTGTACATACTCGCAAGGGCAATACGGAGCAGCTGGATACATCAAGCCACTTCAACGCCCCTCCAACATGTCAAGATAGATTGTGCTGCCAAACAGCAGGCCTGTCGCCCCAGCCAGGTTGTTCCATCCTTTCTCGCTCGCTGTCAACCTTCCACAGCCTTGCCCCAAGACTTGCACGTCGAATAGCAACACTATGTCAGGCTCCATGTGCAAGGCTGCTGCTCCGCACTGCATTGCAACACATCAATTCCTCTTCTGCACCAGTAATCTGTACAGATATAATCTGTATCATATTCCACTCTGTAGCTTTGCAGCTCTTCCTTATCTCTGTCGAATTGTCTTGCTATCCTTGTAAGCGACGTGGCTGCGACGCCCTACTTCAAGGACAACCTTCTGCAACTATACCTTGGAGACGCTATCACTTCGCAGCCAGGGCATCATCAACAGTATGTGTGCCTGTCTCCATGAGAGGTCCCCTCTCAAGCCCCTGCAATTCCGTCACTAGTCCCGGACAGTCTGAACAGTCTTCCAGGCTCATCGTCCAGAGTAGTTAGTTTTAGTGTGGCAGGGGCATGGTCCTTTTGTCGAGCTATCCACTCATACTCTGAAACCCACTCTGTTAGCCAGAGAAAGCACGAGAGGCACATCTGCCGCGCTCGCCCAACGTCCGTTCCAGCTCAATTCGGCCTCTTGATTTCTGGCATCAGCCCTCAAGGCTGTCCGAGACCTGTCAGTGTGGGGAGGGAAGTGTCTTTGCACAGAGAATTCGACGAATCTTGCAGGTTGTACAACAATGTACTGGTACAGCGTGATCGCTTCAGCAGCTTGGATGGTTTTCCCCCGGATTTTCGTCCGTATACTTTGCGATTGGCAGACTTGCGGTGACCTGCACGCAAATCCGGCTTCGGATTGAGCATATCGAACTGTTCATCGCTGTTACTAGACGAACGAATAGCCTTCATGCTCAAGGCCAGTCCTAATTTGTTTAGCTCAACTGCAACTCCAGGGCCTTGCCGTGAGCCGTAGGATTAGCTGCATCACACTTTTGCTCCGTACCTGCACACAACACCACCAATGCAAGCACCGTCGCAATCCCCCACAGGCACTTCTGAGTAATAACTGAGCGCATTAACTCACTGCGCCCGTGAATGCCATCGTCAAACCTTTGCCGGGTCCTCTTCAGCGCATGAGGCAATGTCGCCGGCCACGTCAGGATACCTTGCGCGTGGTGCCCTCCCCGATACAGCCTGCCCTCCGATTGCGTCATGAAGCATAATTTCGCACAGGAGGATTTGTTGGCCAAACCATCGACAAGTGCTTCCTAGGCATACGCGTACCCGTTGGTCGAGGAGATTCGCATGGGCACATCGGCTTTGGAGTCGGATCTGGGCATATTAACAGACGCGGCACGTCGTCTTGTCGGAACTTGTTCAATGCCGAAGACTTGTCGAGTCAACCTTGACTCTCGGTGGGTCGAGGCAGATATCTTTCAAGAAGCCCATCACTCTTCGTCGTTTCGCCTCACGTCTTGAGGCTTGAGCTCGATTTTATCCAGAACGCCGTTATAAGCAAGGATCGCCATGGCCTCAGAATCGGCATAATGATCATGGACCTTTCCGTCCTTTATCCGCACATGGTTGTTGAGCAAGCTTATTACCATGCGCTCCGTACTCTCCCCCCTTTCCTGTACCAGGCAAGGTTGGGCGCCGATCACTGGCAACGCCACGCTTGACTCGGCACCGACGTACGAGTGTACCGCTTTTCTAACTTGTCCTTAATATCCAAAATGGTAGAGGAACTTTCGTTTCAACATCCCCATCCAAACACGGAGAGTGGGCGAGGTCGAGATATCCCCTGCCGCAAGGCGTGGCACATGGATGGCAACGGGTAATTGGCGCACCCTCTGTTGGTGGTGATTGGCAGGGTCCAACATTGTGTGTGTGTGTCTCACCGCGGACTCTTGATCAGCCACTTTCTAGAAGCCCGATGCCAGTAGGTTGTGATTGGTATTAACGGCCGGGTAAGAATGGGCGGCCCCTTTCATTTCCTCGACCACCCGCCACAAACGTTTCTAGCGCAGCATTGGCGAAGGCGATGCGGATATACAGTTTACACTGGCCGATGGTGCGTGTATGAACTTGATTAAAAAGGCTCGGCCTGAGTTGCGACGGATGGTCAGCATCCTTCGCTTTCAGATGATAGGGAGTTTGGTGGTGCGACGTGCCATGGGGTTGCAACTCAACTTGCCTACTTACCTACCTGCCGGTCTGTCCCGACTGCAACACTGTCACACTGCTGGCCACTGTAGGCCACGCGAGCCCAGGCGTGCAGCTCAACACCCAGCAGGCGGCGCCACCAACATGGCGATCCCTAGAAGTGGGTGAGTATCATGTTTAAGACAAAACGTTGTTTTTTGGGTATCGTCTTGATTCAGCGCGGGAGGATGATGGCACTATGGCATGGATAGTTACTGGCTCTGTGTTTTGTCTCTGGCAGGTGAGCCCTGCCAGACACCTGACAGACATGGCGGTCAGCAATTCTGCCATTCTGCCATTCTGCCATTCTGCCGCCGCAGAAGTCGACTTGACTGCCAGCTGTCAGTCACATCGACTTCTCCCTTGCCGCCGCTCAAGCGTTTGCATCATCGCACTACACCAACATGCACCTTTGCCGAATAGCCTCGTGACGTCCATCAACACGTTGAAAGAATAGCGCCTGCTGCCACCAGTATTCTTTCATGTTATCATCATTGATCCTATGCACCGTATTGCCAGCGAGGCCACACCCTCCTTCGCCTCATGCTGCCGGTCGTTAGCCAGGTGACGGGTTAGTCCACCACATGCGCGCTGATCTTTACTGCCCGTGCAGATAGCCATCTCTGCCAGCGCGTGAGTCGCACCAACTATCTCAACAGTCGCTAGTCATCTACACGCCTGTGCAACGGTATCGAGTCTGGCCAATCGACAACACACAACCAGTCGGCCCGCGGCCTTCGGGGGCGCACCAAGCAGGCTTCCGTGGCAGGCTGCCCAGTAACTGTCAGAGCACACACCCCGATCGTGGCTTGTAGGGCATACCTACCTGCCGACATCGAGTGTAGCTTTTTGCTGATACGGCCAGAAATGGGAGAAGCGAGACCGAGAAAAGGCAGTCGCTCATATATGAACGCCCTGGTTCAATGCCGCCGGGCCATGTAACAGTATAATACTGTTATCTCTCAAATGGCCAAGGCCAAGGCCCCTGGCAGCCGCTGCCGCTCTCTCTCTTCACCGTCATGCGCCACTTTGGGTTCTTCTCCGAAGCTTCGCCCCTTCTTCTGATAGTGCGCCACAACGCCATGGCACCACGCCTAAGCCACTTGTCAAAAGTTCTTCCCAGCAAGGCATGGCTCGCGCCACCTGCCGTGTGAACGACTCGACGAATAAAAGGGGCCCCCGAAAGCCACCACGATCACCATGCCGGATCATCGGGGCAAAGGCCCTAGTTGTTTGTGGCTCATTGGGCTCTTCCTCGTAGGGCTTGCGCCTAGTGAGCCACATCAGGTAATGAGAACCCGTTCTGCTCAAGCAGGGCTGTCGAAGCATCGCCAACCTGGGTATGAATGCCCTCATTCATCAAATAGCGAACAATTGCACCAATATCATGTAGGGATACACGGTAACAGCAGGCCGCGCTAGCCTGAAAAGGCTGCCCCGCGTCTCCCACTATGCGGCTTACTACCGCTGTTTTGGTGCCTCGGCTAATAAGCACCAGAGAGACCTTATCAAGAAAGGCCGTGCTTATTAGGCTGTTTCCGTGATATGATCTCCTCCGCTTTGGACGACAAGCATGAGGGCCTATTTGGTGCTTCCACTTCAGCCCTGGGCGAACTCCAACTTTGCATGACCGCCGCCATCAAGACAATTGGCAGCTGGCGTTGCGTCCCACCCCCGCTGTCCCGGACCCGATGTTGATTTGCTGTGCCAACCCGGCATGCTACGTTGCAACCAGTCTTCATTAACCTCTGCAAACAGCGCGTTAAGTGGAATAACCATACATTCCTATGAAGAAGATACTGCTACGAATCTTCAGTGAATGAGAGGGTTCAGAAAGATCTTAAAAGCTCGGTAGCGGCAAATAGTACCAGGCAGGGTCTGTCGTCTGCGGGCTTAGTTTACTCCTCTTCCCTCAGAGGCCTCATCCAACAAGGACATCGTCGGCCTTGGGTTACTCCATAGGACAAGCCTTTGAAGCCACCTCTTAACGAACGCCAGCAGGCTAGGAAGGCTCCAAGGAACAGCTGCAGGTGAAGGTGTCCCCTTCACCCTGCCTTTCTCATTCTGGTCTAGCACGGTTTCCCCCGCAAAATTGGGCTTGGCCAGTTCGTCACATTTCTCACCGAGTTGCTGGAGTTGAGTTCTGAAACGTAATAGGGCGACTGGCGCACTCGAGGCCTAGTATAGCTCTGTCGCTTACGTTCCTAGTTTCAATGAGCTTAATGACTGGCATAAACATGTCATGTTACTCTAGAACGTTGAAAAGCCCAAGTAATAGCTTTGCCAGCCAGAGAAGCTCGACTCTGGTCTATATTCCGAAAGACGAGCTGCCTGGGACAGCACAGTCCCAAGCCGAGGCTACGCTCATCCTCTCTTAATACCATTTGTGGAAGTCAGGAATACGATATCGGGCGTTAAAGGGCGGCCCCCTGCCGCTGATGGACAAACTGCGGGGTTATTAGGCTGCAATGCATTTTTGTTTTCAAGCTTGCTTCAACAACATGCGGCGCGCCATGTCACGCTCCGGGCATTGGAAAGCATTGCATAAAGCATCCGGGGTCCCCATGGGCATCCCCCGCGTCGGCGCACAAAAGTTCCTGGGTCAGGGGGGTGAACGGCGCCACACTATCACACCCGCAAAGCGGTGCTGGCTTTGAACACGGGTGATGGTATCGGTATTATATGTCCGATTTTTCTCTTGAGATGCAAGCAAGCATGTACGGAATCATGCATCTCCGTGAGCTGAACAACAATTACTTACAAGCGAGGAAGCTGTATGTTTTGGTTCCTATACCTCGACCGCGAGGAGTTCCCGCGCGTCTCGCGAGGAATACTTCGCCCACGAATTCCAACGCCACTGGCTACAGCAATCTTGATCTTGCAGGGGCTGCCCTATTTGAAGTCCAGCAAAGCATGGGAAGTGCCAGTGGCTTGTCTAAGCCACCACCAAGGACCTTGGACTCCAGAGCCGAAGATACCCATCGTTGGTGATATACCCTGATCCCTACAACTCCTTGCCAAGTCCAACTAGTGCTCATGGTAGATGGTTTATCAGACAGTGGTCAAAAAAGATGCACTCGGTCATTCGACAAGCTTCAAGGTTAACATGGTTTCTCAAGTCAACAGATACTTCCGCTCTCCTGAGCACCCGGGCCCGTTGCCACAAGACTGTGCCTATTAGAAATCTTACCCAGCAGCCAGCGCCGTCACTTACCAGAACTTGTTTGGATAGAAAGAGCGCAAGTCACAAAGCACCTTGGTCCAAAGGGGGACAAAACGCCTCCTTCCTGGGGGATCTCGGCCATCTCGTAAGCCATGGGACTTAGCTATCTCCCGAATTCATTCTGGAAGCAGTCTCGTCACACAGTATCCAGTCAATTGAGTAGCTCTGCTCCCGGCTTTGTGCAGATTACTCGACTGCGATGCTCTTTAGCCTCAAACTACACAGAAATCGGTGTCTCGCTTCCCATATAACGCGAGCGATGTGCCACGCAGGTATGGTCGCATTGCAGATTTCATCAACCACATCGGGAAGGTAAAGAACCGTTCTCGCCGGCCAATGGCATAACTCGGTTTTCTTGAAGTCGGAAAGAAGCTGGCAGGGGAGTATGGCGTGCAACGTGGGATATCCTGCTTCTCCAGATCGAGTTTCGGTGGTTGTTGCAACTGCAACTGTATCTTATCGAGGTCATCGCGAAACCAGAAACAGTTGACACATACTTACTCTCTCGGAACTGACAATGTCTCAATTACTGCATTGGTACTTGCCAGTTTTGTACCGTATCTATGGCATTGATTACATGGAGGTGAAGCATCCCCTCCACCACGCTCATTTGGATGCTTTCTCCATGCATAGCAAGAGACACATGATTCCCTATCCACCCCCGATGTGCATGCAATATTCGCCAAAGCGGACTCTAGAAACAGCTCCGGCGAGTTTGACGTTGTTTTTGTATGTGGCTTGATAGTTCATGCCTGACATACGGCATCCATCGATCAGGAGCTCAAGTAACAAGGCATGTTCCATCTTCACAGCACGCACTCTAACAACCCGAGCTTCGTTCAGCAGCCAACGCACTTTTGCATGAGAAAGAGTTCATTCTCTTTGCTCTGCCTAATTGCGTCAACTGAAGTGTATGGCAATCATCACTGATGCGAGAAAAGCGGCTCGAGGACTTCCCTCACTGCTGGCTATCGTATCACTTCGACGAGGCTTGTCCACGGGCGATGACGATCCTGAAAAATTACCGTGGCTTGTTTTATTTTTATCTCTTGTCATTTCGGCCCCGTTTAGGCAGTTCTCAACTCGCGTCCCAACTTCGACCCCCAGCCCTCGACGACAAAGAATCTTGGGCCTCTTACCGCAAGCCAAGCAAGCATGGGACGCCCGCGTGGCTGCACGGGGGATCACTGCACCCCAGATTCTCCTCTTCGCCATGGCTTTCCAGCTCTTTCTCTTCGCCGGTCCTCGTTTGGACTTTGCATGAGATAAGGGCCGTGTTGGAACCAGACAGAAAAACGTGGCATGTGGTATAGCATTGCGGTGATATTGCATACTACGCCGACACGCGCCGGCAGACCTGCAGTCGTACTTTTGTCCCCAGCCGCCTGCTTTACTTTTTTTGCCCTTTCCAAGCTTCCTGTTCCGTATCTCGACGCAACCTCAACAACATCCTCCCCCTGGTTCACACGCCCCTGCCAGAGTTCTTGTTCTGTCCTGATGCTTTCCAACTTGCAGCTCAACCAATCCCGTGGTATCAGGGTCTCGTCTGGTCGACGTCTCTCTGCTCGACGATCGCTGCTCTTCTTCCGCAACTGAGCCCTGGTCTAGTTAGACGCTCTTCTCCAAAAGTGCAACGCGCATGTGTGTCTCGACAATGTTTCTCCAAATAACCTATGCAGATCTCGGCGCCCAAAGATCTGGGCCTTGTCGTGTTCAACTTTGTCCCTCCTTGCCCACCCCCCCTCTCGAACCGTTCTTTCTACTCCCCCCTGTTCTAGTTCCACGATGCCATTTGAGAAATGACAAGGGAAAATTTCCGCGGTGCCAGTATCCCCGTATTCCGCCCTTTTTGGGACCCTTGCCGTGCCCGTTTAAATGCGGATGGCAGCGGATAAAGCAACCAAACCAAGGCCTTTTGCCACTTCTTCCCCCCCTCCCTCTCAACCCCGGGAAACTGTCCCGTGAATGGCTTGGCTTGGCATACGTGCCAACGCCGTTCCAGCCTCTTTTCTTTTCTTGCTATCAGAGGAGGGGGTGAAAGGGGGGGTGGGCTGTAGAACGGCGATAGAAAGTTGTTATTACTGTTTGGTAATAACTCTCCAAAAGAGCCCTGCTGGAAATTAATAACTCATGTTAAGAACAAGGCTTGGTATAACAAATGCCGATGACGAAGTACGTGCATAAAGTGTTGCTTTTTGGCTGCTTTTACCCCAGATTATGGCATAGTGCTTTGCTTGGCTTCTTGCTGAAGATGGCAACAACCTAGGCTGGCTGGCTGGATGCGTGTCTCGCCGCCACGTGCCTGTGATGCCAAGGTCGAGAGGAGGAGGTTGTCGAACTGGATGGACTTTTGTGGGTGAATTTCCTCCTCCTCCTCCTCCTCTCGCAGCGCATACCTTGTATTTCCTTGATAAGTCTATCAACACCGATTTCAATAGCACATCCCCTTATTAATGACGCGAGCCTTGCCTTTGAGCAATTCTAGCGAGCCACCCTTTTCTCTTCCGGCCCCGTTTCGTGTTGATGGGGACCATGCGACGTACCTAATTTTGGACCTCTTTTTAAAGTGAAAAAGTGATTAATCGTATTGCTTCGCCACTTTTCTCATTATTATCGTTATTTCCGCGCCTTCCATGGCTTTCCGTCCTTGGTCCTCGGCGTTGAAGATGCGGGACGTTGCGCTTGCCCGGAGGGAAGCGCCCGCTCGCTGCGATGCTGTCTGAACGGTACAGGGTAGGAAATTAGGTAACTCATAACATCGGACGAATTTGAAGATGGAAGAACGAATCGGCAATTTCATGAGTCATTCGCTGTAGAAACTTTGTTTTCCATTTTCTGGTGTCTGGCATTTTTTGACTTTCCTGGTGATGCTCGGTGTTGGTCTTCTTACAATGTTAATCCTGCGTAGTATACCAATGCTCACATCACTCCATTTGCTCGTTTTGCTCAGCACATCCTGCTCCTTATTTTTGAATTGTTAGAAACAAGCTGGAAACCATACAACATCTTCCTGTCGTTATCTCAGCATGGCCACTTAGTAAAAATCACCTTTACCAGGCTGTTGTGCGTTAGTTGGGGCAAGAGGCGGAAGAAGGGCAGTACGCGAGACAAGTAGGGCCTTTGCTAGACTGATCTACGGTGTATTATCTGATGATATGCTTGAATGTAATGAAGAATGTGACAAATGTAGGAAGACAAAGTGCCTGGATCTGACATAAACTTCGAGTCATCCCTCGTATTTTCCCTACACACCCACGCTTTGGCATATGCCTTTACGAGACAGTGTTCATGAGATACGAACCATGTGGGACTACATTTTGAAGCCATAATTTTGAGAGGAGAGACCTTTCCTCTCGTGCGAAGCTGTCTCTGGGATTTGAAACACGTATCCAAAGTGACACTATCATTTCCATGATGACCTGGCCGTTCGTGACGCCTGATGCGCCTCTGCATGGAACGGCGCTTCAATAGCACAGCAGCACCCTGAAGCTATCCTACCGCACGGTAACAGCTAGGACCTCTATCAAAGAGATGGTGGCCATACTTATTGAGCATCTCAAGCCCCCATTCTCAGGCGCCAACAATCGTCTTACCCGAGGGCCTGCGGCTAGTTATCGGCCTGACTACGTCGACACTCTCTGAACGCAAAGATTCAGGTCGTAATCCCGGTACCGAAGCCCTGAGAAACAACCCAAATGATCCCCTAGCCGGCAAGGGAACCATTGCACCATGGGTTGAAGGTTGAGGGAGAGGGGGAGAGAGTTAGCCTGCCCAAGCAAGCTGGTGCTAATGCCCAAGTTATTGACTAGAAAAACATCATCACACTCTCTAAAACACTGTGTAATCTCTCCTAGCTTTATCATGAAAGTAAAATCCGCGAGAGAGCACAAGCATCGCCATGCGAAGAGGGCCGAAGCAGGCAGTTCAGAGCGCGTAGCGAGTCGACGATACAATCAGCCATGACACCGAGCACAGCACAAGCGTGGCATGTTTGACAAGAGGTTTAGCATTGCTTTCATGCTTTGCACCGTCACTTAGCTCTATCCAATGGATTTCAGGTAACAATCGCATCTGTTGTTGGGGCGGATAGAATGAGCGCGTCACTATGTTAGAAAAACTGCCTCGAGGGACTCGTTTGTATGAGCAAGCCGTGACAAGAAGGTGCCAATTATGAGTAAAAATTTTCTTTTGCTTTGTTTCATGGAACAAAAAAGTTGCTTTCTACCCCAATGAGATTATATAAAGGCCTATAGACATATATTCCCATTATGTAAAAAGGATTACCAGCCTTACAGTATTAGAAAATTAAGTCTCTTGTCGCATTCCCATAAATTTCAACACAAAATCTCCCTGATTCCCCCATAGTCTAAGAATGAACACAACCCTGCTTTACATGGCAGCGACAAGCGCGGCAGCGAGCGCAGCGAGGCTGGGGATAAAGAGACCAGCAGCACCGGCGGTGATCGGGGGCTGGCTAGGAACGGGGGACCCGGTGCCGGAGGGTTTGGCGGAGACCATGGTCGAGGGTTGGACGGGCTTGGGAGCCGGCGTGGTGGGAGGCTGAGCGGGACCAACGGGGGTGCTCTGGGTAGGGACGTGCTGCTTGGTCTCGACCGGGTTCGGGTTCACCGGAACGGGAACGACACCGGGAGGGGCGGAGGGCGTCTCGACAGGCTTGGAGGTCTGCTTGGGGTGGCAGTCGACGCAGCCGGGAATGGGCGTGGGCGTGGCCAGCGGGGTGATGGGAACGATGGTGGCAGGGTGCGAAGTGACAATCTCTTCGCCCTCCGTGCAGCCGGACTGACCCTTGGTGCAGTAGTAAGTCTTGGGGATGACAAAGGTAAGAGTGACTTCGGGGCAAGGGGGCTTGGTGTACGCGCTGGTGGTGCTGGCGGCGCTGGTGCCGATGCTGGTGCTGGTAGCCTTGGGCTTGTTCTCCTCGGGGCACCAGGTGGTGTACGACGTGACGACCTCGGTGGTGACCTTGCCGACGGGGCAGTTCGTGACGGTCGGGGCGCACGAGGTGATAGTGTGCGTGCGCGTGGACTTGACGATGGACGTGTATGTTGTGGCGTTCTTGCTGTGGTGGCCGGTGGTGAAAGAACCGCTGGGGTGAGGGCCAGTAGTGATAGAACTAGTGACACGAGCGGTGGAAGAAACGCCGCTGCTGAAGCGGATAGGGCCCTGGCTGCTCACGGTAGCCACGTTGGAGGTGGACGACGACGTAGGAACACTGGAAGTCGACGAGACAGCGCTGGAAGTCGAGTTGGTAAGCGTGGGAATACTGGGAGTCGAGGAGGCAGCGCTAGAAGTCGAGTTGGTAAGCGTGGTGGTAACGCTCGAGGTGGACGACACAGTAGCAACGCTCGAGGTGGACGAGGCGCTTGAAACGGTCGAGTTGGAGAACGAAGTAGGAATGCTCGAGGTGGACGACAGGATGGTAGAAGAACTGGTAGTGGTGGTCGAAGTCGAGGTGGGAACGCTCGAGGTGGAAGAAGAGGTGGGCGTAGCGCCGCATTCACCCTTGGTGACGCCAACAGCACCGGGACCAGAGCCAATAGCAACCAGGTTGGAGCCGCAGTCGTCGGCAGCAGCGAAGTGAAGGGCACGGTTGTCCCAGTCGTAGACGACATAGGCAGCGCGGAGGAAAGTATCACCAAGAACGGGCATCACATTGTCCTCGACGGCACCGAGGACGCACTGTTTGTAGTCGGGCTGCTGCCAGATGAATTCGCTGTACGGGACACTGATGGTGGCCTCGCCGAACTTGAAGTCGAGGGTTCCCTTGAGGTTGACGACGCTGCAGTCGACTACGTACTGGCCGGTGGACTCCTTGACGGCGGAGGGGAAGGCCTTCAGGAGCTCGTTGAAGGGACCGCTGGGAAGAGAGCTGATCGTGTAGCCTGAGTCAAAGAGGAAAGCCTGGGGTGAAGAGGTGACAGTGATCTTGGAGCCATCCTCACGGTTGATGACGATGCTGTCGCAGTTGGCCCAATACCGGGTCTTGCCGTCGGGAGAAGAGCCGGCGGGGATGATGTCCTTTTTGACGAGGGGACCCTTGAACTTCTTGGTGTCGATACCACCAAACACAGCAGCACCACGCTCGCTGGTCACCTGGCGGAGATCCAGTGAGAAAGCGCGGCTGTTGATGAACTTCTGAGTGAACAGGTTGTCGAGGATGTAGGGGTAAGGGCTAGTCCAGCCGCGCAGATTGGGGCCAACACCCATGATACCAGTAGTGGCAAACTCGGAATCATGGGCAACACCAAAAAGTTGCTGGTTGATCTTGGAGGCTATAGTCTCGTGTTAATTCATGCCGGTAAACTGCCGTGGTCGATATGCGGAGGCAGTCCTTCGCAACTAATACTTACTGCCGACAGTGACGTAGTCGTAGCCGTACTCGACATCGGCGTGGCCGCGGCCGTACTTGAGGGTGGCATTCTGGTTGGTGCTGACAAAGGAGCTGGATTTGCCGAAAGCACCGAAAGTTTTGCAGTAAGCCTCGTCGGAAGATCTGGCACAGTTTGGGTTCACCCAGAGCTCGGAGGAGCCAGTGTCGAAGTTGACGGCGACGGTCTGAGGGGGGGTACCGATCTGGAGGTCAATGGTGTAGAAGAAGCCAGTCTGGCGGTTTCTGAGGCCAGCCTCGAACTGACGGCGCATGTGCTTGTCGAGGGCGTCAGGGTTGCCGGTGAGAGGGAATCGCACGATGCCAGGTCCCTCGAAGAAGTTATTGATGTCGAGAGCGTGAGCAGCCAGCGGCAGGGCTGCCGCCGATAGAAGAGTAGAACGCATACTGATTGCTGTTCCAAATCAACTTTTTCCGGCGTAAAGAGTGACCGGTGCAAAAAAAAAGGACGAAGAAGACAAGCCGAAGGATAGTAGATTCACAAGAAAAAGCAAAAATTAAATGAAAGACCGGTCGTAGTTGGATAAAACGAAAGACAGAGAAGGGGTTAACAAGAGAAAGAGAGAAAGAGAGGCTCTCAAAATCGGCAACGGGTGCGGGAACAGGGCAAAGAGTGTATATAACGGACAACCAAGACACACGACTCACAGGAAACACATGGCGGCATGCTCGGGCGGCCTGAAAGTGCGAATCAATCTTGCTCTCTGTCAATCCCAAGTGGGCCGAACGAGGCCCAAGTTTAGCGGCTCTCGAAGTAGTATATCGCGGTTCACTGACCGGTGAGCAGGGGTCAGGGGTTGGTAGCGCCCAGTGGAAATTAAGAGCAGCATTCAGGCTACCCACGGGTGCTTTGGCTGTGGGGGAGAATAATGCTGCGATGCTGGGAAGGTTGATGCGGTGCAGGTTGAATCGCAGGGCAGGCGATGGAATGTCTTGGTGGTTAATTCGTAGTGCTGGCCGCATAGGATACTGCGAGCGTCGACTACTTGTTAATCAGCTGTCTTTGTCTCATTGGGTATTTTGCATGAGACCAGCGATGCCACCAATGTGATGACAGAACAGTGCTTTTCCATGTTCTTGAGAGTGCGCATCGGCCAAGAACAAAACATGATCCAGACTAGTTAGATGCCTGACACTGGCATGCTGATAGCCGTCTGGACGTGTAGATGTGTCTCACCCTGACGGGAGCTATACCAGCCTATCCAGCACGAGGCGCCCCAAAGAGGCGTCAAAGAGGAGGGAACACCAAGAGAAAGGCGGCGGGCCCTAAAGTTGTAGATTGTGGGGTGGCGCGTAACAGGACTGCAGCTAGGTGGATAGACTTGTGGAGGCGATGCCAGGAACCAAACAGACCGTGCCTGTACTGGTAAGTTGCGTTGCGACTTGGGAGACTTCTTCTCCCTGATCTTGCCCTTGCGACTGGCTGTCCTCGGGTGGCTGCCCTGAGTTATCCACCGCCAAGCCCGCCTCTTCGTAAAGGCACTTCAGCTGTCACAACTGTCATGGGCGCGCTGCAGCCTCGTCCCGAGGCAACTCCAAAGTATGGCCGGCTGCAGTGCGAAATGAGACTAGGCACGGCGAGCGAATAGGATGCGAGGGCCGTGCCTGCGCGTGTGTTGCACATTGGTACTGCTCGCCTGCATTTGGCTGCACGCCTCTTGCGTTGCCGGCCCGCGGAGGATGACGGTTGACCATAAATCTAAGACCCTGCTCTGTCCGTTGATGGTTGGCCTCTTGGTAGCCCGCAACAATAGTCGGTCAACCCATCCAATATCGACGCATCCAAATGCTGGGATGACCGCCCTGAAGACGTCACCCCGGACCCGTGCCGCTTCCAAGAATGGTCCCCTGCCAGCACAGGGGGAACGTGCTTGCGTGCCTGGACGGATCGCCTTGACCCTGTCGGTAAGAGTGGTCTGCCGACGACGCCGATTGGTGCAGGCCACATGCTGGAGAGAACAGCCAGTTTTTAAAAGTAGACCTGGGCTGACCCTGCCAACAACTTTGTTTCCTCATAGTGCCTTGCAGCTCCGCCCCCCCCTGGATCGTCAGTCGGTGGACCTCTCGTAAGCTTGTTTCGCTGCTTTTTTCCCTCTCCTCGCCGGGATCAGCCGCCCATCTCTTTTTCATTTCGGACAATTAACGAAGTGGGAAATAAGATCAGCGTAAATAACTCGTTGACAGCGCTCTTTGTTTTTCTGCACAGTAGGATAATTGAAATGTCCATGCATGGCTGTGTGGGCTGCGAACGCGCGCGCGCAGAACCCCGTGGCTGAACTCTAAAAGTTCCAATATTGAAGGGAGCATTCCAGTCCAGGCGGGCCTTGGGCCATTTTCTTCTGAACTTTTGCATCCGCGGTATTATATGTCGAAGAAGGGGCCGCCAAGGCGCGTTTGTCGAGAGGGGAATGTATTGGCAGTTTGAAGATTCTGATCGAAGGCAAAGGTCTCCTGGACATCCTGCAAACGGAAGGGCAGATGGCCCATGCTTTCTATGTACGTGCATTGTCTTGGTTGCCTGGATAAACCCGCGCATATTCTGGGGAGACGGCATAGTAATTACTGCCTACCTACCTATTAATCTTCCTCACAGCCTAGATTATGTATTCTGAGCTCGGTAAACCAGAAGCGCTGTCTTTGAACATGACGAGGATGTAACCTTGCTGGCTAGCAAGGACCACCTCCCTGACCAAGCTGACCCTTTATTAGGGGTTTGACAAGGGGTTCTGCCAAGCTTTATCAGTAGGTCGCTGTTGAGGATCCCTTGGCTGAGATTGTTTTTGTCATTCCATCTCTCCCCAAATTCCATAACGGCCTGGTGTGTTTCCAGCGGTTCGGACGAACGCCACGCAGATTCATGGGTTTCAGATGGCAGCCTTGCGAGGGCGTCGCAGTCCGCCAGAAGTTAGACGACTGGGCTCTTAGCTATAGATGACATGGTGCATACTACGAAATTGCAAAGGCATCCATGCCGGCTACCCTCAAGCCTGCTTTGTGCGAGATTGTTCCTACCAGTACGGAGTAGAATTGCATTTAATCTATGAATATGCGGCGCACCAGAAAAGGGAATGATCGGATCAAGGGTATCGATAAGCTCAGGGCTGCAGGTTGTTTAAATTACAGTCTTGAAATACGCCTGTGACGTGCAGAACCTGACTTTGGTATAATAGCATATAAATACGTCACAAGAACAGCCGCCTCCGTAGGCCAACCCAACCTGCCTCTTCTCCCACGCAGCCTCACCCGCTCCGCTTCATCACATCCTGGCCTTGGCCTCTCCCGCCGGCGCCCCGGCGAGTCACTCGGCCTTCTTGTTGATCTCGGCGACGATGTCCTTCTCGAGCGACTCCGGGGCGGTGGTGCTCGCCCAGCGGCCGACGACCTTGCCGTCGCGGCCAACGAGGAACTTTTCAAAGTTCCACTTGATGCGCTTCAGCCCGAGCAGGCCGGGTTTCTCGCCCTTGAGCCACTCGTAGAGCGGCGCGGCCTTGTCGCCGTTGACGTCGATCTTCTGCATGATGGGGAAGGTGACGCCGTAGTTGACCTGGCAGAAGCTCTGGATCTCGTCGTTCGTGCCGGGCTCCTGCGCGCCGAACTGGTTGCAGGGGAAGCCGAGGACGACGAAGTCGTCGGGGTGCTTGGCGGTGACGCTCTTGTAGATCTTCTCGAGACCGGCGTACTGGCCGGTGAAGCCGCACTTGGAGGCGGTGTTGACGACGAGGACGACCTTGCCGCGGTAGTCGGAGAGGGCCACCTCTTGGCCGCGTTCTGTCGGGCGAAAAAAAAAATAAAAAAGTTAGCAAAGGGACGGCCAACGATGTGCTATGTGAAGTGATATCCTGTGGCCATCGGTCGGCACGCTTGGGATGACGGGCTCCTGCACGCGATCGGCAGCTCTCCAGCGTCGCTCATCGGAGCTGCAAGAACCTGGCAGGGTAGCTTGAGGGTGAAGGGGAGCTTACTGTCGAGCGGCTTGAAGTCGTAAAAGGTAGTAGCAGAAGACATGGTCGCAGAGCTGTATTTTCTGGTATTCACACACGATGAGTAGTTTTGACGCGACTGGACGGTAGAATGAACAGAAGCAAGTGGCGAGCTGCGACAGCGGACCTTAGGAAAACGCGGCATGACGGCTGTCGCCACCCCACTCCGCCATGACGAAGCTGGTGGCCGGAGGCTCCCTATCCGAAGAGCTGCGACAGGACGCATGTCTGAATTGGATTGCCGTGAACACAATATTAATTGAATTTTTTTCTTTTTCTACCCTGAGTTTTGGAGTTGGGTTTTTGAATGGTCCGCAGGCTCTTTATTGTGTTTACGCCCGGGACGGGAGCTCCAAGAGCAAAAGCTGTCCGTACAAGTTGTTGGTATTTGGAATCGAAGCTTCAGCAACAAAGCCTCGGCCTCGGTGGATCACGGCAGCCTGTCCGCAGATGGCTTGAACTGATTGCTGGTGCGGAGCGAATGAGGATGCCAGGAGGAAGCTTGGGATGGTTTTTTTCTGGGCCGCTGGCTGTTTCGTCATGCCATAATCGGCCATGGGTTGTCCCGTGCCGTTCCCAAGGCAAGTTTCTAACGATTCTATTTTTGTAAGAAAATTATATCAAGATTTTGTTAACATTCTTTGCCCCCGCCTGATGGTTGCCCATATTTACCACGGGCATATTATACGATTATTGCTCTCGTCCAGCATCCAAAGCCCGGATAGCTGAGCCTGTTACTGCATCCTCGCCTTGACATGTCGCTAGCTTTCACTAACATGTGATTGCATAAAAACTAACTCGATACTTTTTACTATGCCCATCTTATTTTCCTACAGCTTCAGTCGCTGGATGCATCTGTCAAGTAAACCAGCATCTGTCTTAGGCGGGGCTCTGGAACCCCCCACCTGCGTCATTCGCCCACAAGATCGATCTCACTTCCGTTTGTTCACGGCGACCTCTTGACTAAATGGTTTCTCCATGTAAACAGTTGCTCTACTGCAATCCTCCAGGCCGGGAATAAACAGGCGACTTAGTCATGGACGGGAAACGCAACATTGTCATTATAGGTCTGCTAATCTCGCCTTTTCCTCTCTCTCCCTCAACTCCTCACTGACTCCGTTTCGCCAGGCGGAGGCATCATCGGCAACACCACTGCCTACTTCCTCACACGCCATCCCAAGTTCAACCCCGCACTACACAGCATCACCATCCTCGAGGCGGGTTCCGCCATAGCCACCGGCGCATCCGGCAAGGCCGGCGGCCTGCTCGCGCTCTGGGCCTACCCGTCCTGCCTCGTGCCGCTGTCGTACAAGCTCCACGCCGAGCTGGCCGCCGAGCACAACGGCCCGGAGCGGTGGGGCTACCGCAAGGTCCAGTGCGGCTCCATCGCGGCCTCGGTTTCCGAAAGCAGAATTGCTGAGTTGCAGACGACGACGAGGGCTGCCGGCGCGGGCGCCACCACCGAGGAGGACGGCAAGGCCTGGGAGAAGCTGCCGAAGCAGGACATCGCCGCGCAGGAGCTGCTTGAGGGTGGCGCGCCGCTGCCGGACGAGCTGGACTGGGTCGACCGCGACGTCGTCCTCGACTGGTCGGAGATGTCGCGCGGTGGCGCGGCCGACACCGCGCAGGTGCACCCGTACCAATTCACACTGGGCATGGCGGAGCTCGCCGCCGCCGCGGGCGTCACGACGAGAAACAAGATGCAAGTCACCGCGATAAAGACGGCGGCGGATGGCAAGGTCAGCGGGGTCGAGTATAAAGACCGCGCGACAGGTACGACGGCGACGCTGGACGACATCACGGACCTCATCGTGGCCGCCGGCCCGTGGACAGGCCGGCTGCTGCCGCGCAGCAAGGTCGAGGGCCTGCGCGCGCACAGCGTCGTCTACGAGGCCGATCTCAGCGCCTTTGCCGTCTTCAGCGACGTCGCGCTGCCGCGCAGCTTCGTGCCCGCGCACCGTCAGAAGCGGACGCACAAGGGCCGCGTCGACCCCGAGATTTACGCGCGCCCATTCAAAGAAGCATACGCCTGCGGTACGTTTTTTCCACCACCAACTTTCGCTCGGACGCGCGCTTTCATTCACTGACCTGGTGGCTGGTCGCAAGGTGAACCTGACACGTTGATCCCGCTGCCCGAGGTGGTCGATGAGGTCCGCCACGACGACGCCCTCTGTGACGACCTCGCGGCGTACGTCGCAACTTTCAGCCGCGTCCTGGCCGCGGCGCCCATCAAGGCCCGGCAGGCCTGCTACCTCCCGCGGCACATGCGCTTCGGCCAGGAATCCGGCCCTCTGATTGGCGCGACGACGGTGCCAGGGCTCTACGTCGCCTCCGGCCACACCTGCTGGGGCATCCAGAATGCGCCAGCCACCGGAAAGCTCATGGCTGAGATTGTGCTGGACGGAAAGGCGTCGAGTGCGGATATTGATAACCTGGACCCGAGAAAGTTCAAGGTATAAGATGAGAACTGAAAAGCTGATGCATAATCTTGGGGCTTGGTGTGCAGGCGTGCGTCCGCCTTGATCTCGGGATATTGGGATAAATTGGGAATGGAAAGTCGGAATAAACTCCAGAGGAAGTGTTGTCTCAGCGTTGCCGTTTTAATAACTAGGTACGCGGACTGCAGCTCAGGCTGGAAGCTGAGACGTGGTGGAGGGAGTCGCGCTCCGGCCTGGCAACAAAGGCGGGCTGTACCTGCGCATGAATGGCAATGCCGCAGATCAAGCAAAAGATCTCAAGTTACATCGAGGTGATGAATCAAAGGTATTCGAAAACTGTTTTCGCCTGCAGCTAATGCAGTCAAGTTCTTGCTCCAAGGCCAAGTTTACGAACAACAGCACCATGGCGACAAAACACATACTTACCAACAACCAGAAGAACACATAACTTAGCTGTAGTTGAGTAATGCTTTAGTTCTGGCCAACGCATTATCTTTGCTATCGCTTGCTCGAAAAGGATACAGGCAGCAGCTCCTTCCGCTAATCATCGTACCTGAACTTCTGGTGCACGAGTTTCCGTGGAAGGGTCAAGTCTTTGCATCGCAGGCGTAAATAACATCACTACCCAACCGGCCATCGCTTGATCTCGTCACTTCCCACACCTCTGCCCTTGCCTGCGGGGAATCCATCCGCAAAAGCCCCTGCCACTATAACGTCGGGCGGCCGGCGACCCGGGCGGCATCGAGAACCCTTTTGGGAATGGCCCCAGTCGCCGGGACTGGTGGATCGCCAAAGAGCCATAACTAGCTCCAGGTTCAGCAAATCGCGATTAACCCGAATATGGCGGCCCCAGAATTTCATCATTTCCTTTTTTTTCAGCCGCTCATAAATAATGCATCGGGTATCCAGGATATCTGTCTCCTTGGTTGCATCTCGGTTTCTCTTCTTGCGACGATATTTCTTTCGTAGGGTTCTTTTTCATCTTGATCTTGTTCAGCATCTCACCATCTCGGCTCCGAGGAATCAAGCAGCCACTGTGGGGAGCTGCGCGGCCGTTCACTGATCGTTGTGCCCGGCGGGCTTTTATTAGCGTCCACAAGTGTCAAGCACCAATAGTCCCCGTTTGCGACATACTGCTCGCGTTCGCTCTTCATTCTCCTTCCTTGGTATATACCCCATCGACCGTCCTCTTCGTTCTCAGAATCTGTGCTGCCGAAATCAAGACGCGGTGTTATGGCGACACCATCCTCCTTCGTGGAGGACCGGGAAGCTGTTGCTGGCGACAGCACCGAGAGAACGCCGCTGCTATCCTCAGCCTCGCCCGATCACCAACAGGATACCACGCAACATCAACCACCCGCCAACGGCGTCGCCCGCCACAATGACAACCACGACTATAACGGGCATGATGAGGAGCAGACAATCATCGCCGAGGAAATCTCGACGCCACGACTTCTCCTCGTCATGGGCTCTACCTGGGTTGGCGTCTTCCTGGGCGCTATCGACTCCACCATCATCGCGACACTCTCGGGCCCCATCGCGAGTGACTTTCGTTCGCTGAGCCTGCTTTCGTGGCTCGCCTCGGCCTACTTCATCGCCAATGCCGCCTCACAGCCCATCTCTGGGCGGCTCACCGACATTTTTGGCCGCGGCCCGGGGCTCATCCTCAGCAATGTCCTCTTCGCCGCCGGCAATCTCGTCTGCGGCCTCGCTCGCGACCCGGCCTCCATGATTACCGGGCGCGTCATCGCTGGTGTTGGCGGTGGTGGCCTCATGAGCATCTCGACCTTCCTCGCCTCCGACCTCGTGCCTCTGCGCAAGCGCGGCATCGTCCAAGGGCTCGGCAACGTCGCGTACGGTTCCGGCGCGATGCTCGGCGGTGTCTTTGGCGGGCTCGTGAACGACCACAGCAGCATGGGCTGGCGCCTCGCATTCCTCGTCCAGGTGCCTCCCATCGTCGTCTCGGGCTTCATCGTCTGGCTCATAGTTGACGTGCCGCCTAAGCAGAGCGATAGCGCGTTGCTGTCGCGCATCGACTTTGGCGGCGTGCTGCTCACCGTCTCCTTCCTCGTACTCATGCTTCTCGGGCTAAACTCTGGCGGCAACTTGGTACCGTGGACACACCCGCTGCCGCTTGTCACCATCCCGCTCTCGCTCGTCCTCTTTGGCGTCTTTCTTTGGTGGGAGAGTACTGCCCGCCAGCCCGTGATCCCCGTGCGCCTGCTCGCTGACCGCACCGTGTTCGCCGCGTGCATGACCAACTTCCTCGTCACCATGCTCGTCATGACGGGGTTGTTCTATGGGCCGCTATTCCTGCAGATCCTCGGCAGCACAGCCACCACGGCCGGCTTGCAGCTCCTGCCCTCGTCCGTCGGCGCGTCCTTTGGCTCCGTCACGTCTGGACTTGTTATGAAGCGCACCGGCCGGTATTGGGTCATCGGTATCGCTTGCACGCTGACTATAACGGCCGGTGTCACGCTCTTTGCCTTGCTCGACGCCTCGACACCCGTCTGGGTCGTCAGCGTGAGCTTCTTCCTCTCGGGCAGCGGCTACGGCGCCATGCTGACCGTCACACTCCTCGCTGCCATCGCTGCCGTCGATCACGCCCACCAGGCTGTCGTCACCAGTGGCACTTACATGGCGCGCAGCATCGGCTCGACCCTCGGCGTCACCATTGGGTCCGCTGTGTATCAAAACGTCCTGAGGACGAAGCTGTGGGAGCGCTTTGGTCACTTGCCGGGGGCGGCGCGCGAGATTAGTCGCATCAGAGACAGCCTTGATGAGCTGAAGCACTTGCCGCCGGGCTGGCACGATGGCGTTATCCAGTCTTTTGTTGATGCATTTCATGCCGTGGCCCTGACGATGCTGGGCCTGGCACTGGCAGCGGTCTTGTCCATTGCGCTAATGCGCGAGCACAAGCTGCACAATAATTTGTCGAGAAACTAGGTAGCGAGATGGGCGGTGATAGATTCACATATTAGCAGAGCGTGTTTTACCATGTCTTCAGGGCGGCTGGCTTTTTTCTTCTTTCTTCTTTTGTGTCAGAAACAGACATCCTGCCTAGTTCCTTGTATATATATATCCTCGTTCCTACGCGACTCAGTCGTTTGGAATGTAAATCGTTCAACGCATGCAGCAACGGCGCATTCTCATAGCCACACCACAGTACCTTTTGACGAGTCACCCTCGCCAGTCTTACTAGATGTCATAATAGGAGAGGTCATAATAGGAGAGGTCATAATAGGAGAGGTCATAATAGGAGATCGTCAGGCCTTTTACCTTCTGCTTAGTCGATGTGGACGCGCAGTGTGCCTAGCGCGAAGTGGAGGTCCATTGGTTTTCCGTATTTAGAACTGGGCGTCGGGCTCGGGCGATGCCTCGTGAGGCATAGCGCTCACCAACTTCGTCATCGGCGCGGATCAATTTCAGCCTCGTTATTTTGCGAAGTTTTACTTTAATTAAAGCCCGTCGCCGGCTTTTGCAGCAATTGACTTCCGCACATTCAGCCGACACCGAAAACCTCGCGACTTCTTCTCCTCTCTCACCTTCACCCCAACACGCATGCGCGCGCGCAATTCAGAATGAAGCTCGCAACAGCGACAATGGCGCTTTTGGCGCAGACGGCACTTTGCAGCACAGTCCTGCAGGCGCGAGAAGCCAAGGTCACAGCCGCTGCGGTGCTGCTGGACCGCCGGGCGCAAAAGGACCAGTGCAGCGAGGGCAAGACGGCATGCGGCGACGGCAACGGGTGCTGTCCCCGGGGCTCGCGATGTACGCAGAGCAAGGGTGTGGGCATGTGCGCCGATGCCTGCGAGGGGGCAACGCTCTTCTGCGACTTTGGGAAGGGTGTCAAACTGTGCTGCCAGCCCGGCGCGTCCTGCGACTACTCGCAGAGCCTGTGCACGCAGCACAACACAGATTCCGGCGGCGTGTGGACGTCGTCGTTAACGTCTACCCCTTCGGGCGGGACGCCGCTGCCGACGGCACCCGTGTTCAGCAGCACGTCGGATGGGGGCGCTTCATCATCTACCGAGTCAGCGACGACGGAGAGTTCGTCCGCGGCGGGGACACAAACGAGTCAATCAGGCCCGGGTGCAACTAGCTCGTCGGCATCGGCCAGGGACGGGTCAGGAACAAGCGGCGCCGGCGCGACGGCGACGAAGACGCCCAAGGGCAGCGGCAGCGCGATCGTCGTGAGCTGGAGCGCCGGCGTGCTGGCGGTCGTGTTTGGTATCATGGCGGCACTGTAAATGTGGCGCAAGGAGCGTGGTTTAGTCTGGGCAACAGTTGGTGCATAACTGGACGATTGGGGCGAGTGGCGACGGATCTGGGGCGTGCCGGTATATGAAGCATTGCCAAGATTTATGATACCCGTATATGCAGATGGTCGGATAGCGAAGGGAGGAGGTGCAGATTCTAGGCGATAGCCTGCGAACAATACTTAGATCATGAATTGAAGAATAATGCAACATTTATTGGGTCACAAATAGGGGTAAGAATGGATTCTTGACGCATGTTGTATGTTTAGACTCATGTAAGACAATAGATGCAAGACATGCAGACCGTTTGCCGCTGAGCAGCCAATCGCGAAGCTGCCACTGGCTGCTCAAGACAGCCGTGAGGCGTCGAGTAAGGCGCAGCAGGCGTGGCTGAGTGCAGTAGTGGGGAGCGCTGGAACAAGATGTCGTCACGCACTGCACTGGCGTTATACGTAACTCCTTACGTGGAAGAGGCTACCCACGGCCATGATATTTCGAAAGAAAAGCCAAACCGAAGCATGTTCTCATCTCATCCCAGTTTATCAACAACTGTTCAAACCGCGGCCTTTGTGATATTCTCCGTTGATCAAACAACAACATCTTACAAGATAGCCAACCCGCGAATCAAAGCGAGTTGCAGCCCCTGTGGAACCATCGTGGCCGCGGCAACGTCTTTTTTTGGTTCTTTTTATAGCGGCAAGGCAAAGGGGGATCCGCCTTGTCGCACTGCCAACTGAACTGCACCTGGGCTTGGGCTTGGCTTCGCCTAGGCTGACAACGCAAGGCCTTCCTTTCCTCCAAATATTTCTCCGTTTCCTCCGCATCCTTGTCTCTTTTTCATCATTATTCCTCGTCACAACAAAAGACTTCTGCTTCCCCCGTTCTCTTATTCTTCTCGCTCTCGCTCAATCTCCCGTTGAAGCATCACGGCTATATTTTTAATCACCCCCATTCTCCTCCGCCGTTCCCTCGATTCAAGCTCTGCTAGCGGCTCGACGACGACGGCGACGCGGCGACGCCACAGCACCAGCGACAACTCCTACAACGGCTTCACCTCGATTAGCGCCGATCCAGAACGAACCTCTATATTACACGGCGAGAAACGGCCAAGAAAACTCCAACGACCCGTACCTTACTGCTTATCGCAGTCGACAGTGTTTTGTTTGCCTCTTGACGTTGGACGGACGCTGCATCGGAACTGGGCCACCACCAACTCGTCGTTGACACTTTCAGCTGCACGCCATAGCTCCTCCCAACACCACCACAATCATGATTGAGTTCGACCCCGATCGAGTGCCGATCATCAAGCTCGGCCTCCACATTGCCCAGATTGCCCTAGCTTTCATACTCTGGGTACTCGAGATTGTGGTCTTCACAGGAAAGGACTCCAAAGTTGTTGGAAACAATGGCTGGACGTTTGGCGCCGTAAGCAATGCAGCACTCGTAGTTCAAGCCAACGCCTACTAACATACCGTCCACAGTTCTTCATCTCCATCCCGATATGGGTATTCCTCATCATGACGCCGCGCTTCGAGCGCACCCAGCGATTCGCCAACGTGCACGCCATGTTCGCCGTCGACCTGTTCGGCGTCATCCTCTGGCTCTCGGCCTTTGCCACCCAGGCTGCCTACAACACCTCCGGCTTGTGCGGTAACCGATGTGGCATCAGCAAGGGCGTTGTCGCTCTTGGCGTCATTATCACGTACGTCCTCCTCCCCGGCCTTCCCACCGTACCATGCGCTGACCAAACCTGTAGCCTCCTCTTTGCTGGTAGCACTTTTATCAGCGGCTATACCATGACCTACTACAAGTTCCACGGTAACCTGCCCGGCTATAGTAACCGTAAGATTCGCGGCGGTAGCAATGACATCGACCCAGACAAGGAAGCCTTCTCCATGGCGCCCCACGGCGACGAGGCGTATGAGCGCGTCCACATGGACGACCACGAGGACGGCCCCGGTGCGGTGTCCGGCAGCTACAGTAACCGCTACGGCAACGACCCCAACCCCTACAGTGGCGGGCATTACGACGAGGAGGATCCCAACCGATACGGAGCGGTGCCGCCGCGCAACACCAGCGGCGCGTTCTTCGACAGCGAGACTCAGTATCACTCCGGCGGCGGTGCCGGCTCCCCGCCTCCGGTGGCACCCCTCTCCATGCCCTATCGCCCCCCTGCTGTCGATGATGCTCCAGCTCAGTTTCCCAAAGCCAACTATCAACTATGAACAAGGTGATCGGTAATTAGCTGCTGACGGGGCTGAGCAACTTGAATTGCGCTGATTGGCAGCATTGGCCTTTTCAACGTAGGCCTCGAAACATTTGGTACGACGGGACGGAACAGCATCATTGCACTTTTGAGCGGCGTTTAAAGGGGACTATACAGGCTTTCGTCGATTGCGGCGCCCTGGTCAGATGAGATGGTCTTTGCATTGTCAATACATGTGGAGAGATACTAAACTCCGGTCCGCGTACGACGGACGGTACATAAGACTCTTTGGATTAGGACTAGACATTTGCATTCTTTTGAACCAGGAGACGTAAATGGCACATTCATATAAATTTTTCTACTGACATCCTCGATTTCAACCATATACATGCTTACAAAATGGTCTCTTCTCCCGAAGTTTTAATGCATAAGTGATGAGCAAACTCCTTGAAACGCCTGCTTTTGATGAAAGGACCCGAAAAATGCGGTGCATACCCAAATTATCACCTTCCCCGTAATTAGCACTGGCTCTTTACGCATTCAGCTTCTTGAGCCTGCGCGCAATATCCGCCGCTGTCTGCTGCATCGGGTTGAGCTTTGGGTCCCTGGCCATGGCGCGCGTGTCGTCGCCGTGCCGGGCGACCAGCCGCGAGAGCCACTCGGCCTCGCGCTCGCTGAGGTGCCTGGCCTTCTTGGGCGCCGGGTTGCGCGCCTGCTCCACGAGCTCCCGCACCACGTCCGTCGTGCCCTCGTCGACGTCGACGATGCCGCCCCACTCCTCGTGCTCCTCCCGGCTCTTCCTGTTCTTGACGTAGCCGCCGCCGTCGAGCTCCGTGACGACCTGGTCGCCGTCCTCATCGTCCTCGTCGAGGTGGCGCAGGGGGTCCTTGAGGGGGTTGTCGTCGCGGACCACGCGGATGATCTTGCCGGAGGCGTCGCGCTCGACGCGCGCCTCGGTGATGACGGCCTTTTCGGTGGTGTCAATCGCGAACGGGTTGCGGGAAACGGCGTCGGCGGCGGAGTGGGCGGCCTGCAGCGCGGCGACGGAGGTCTGGTCGAGGCGGCCCTCGACGCCGCCGGTGGGCGCGCGAAGGCGGGACACGAGGCCCAGACGGCGGTAGTTTTGCGACATGGTGGCTTTCTTGTCCCTGTTTGTTTTTCCCAGTCAGTTGACTGCGGAAAGTGTGGCATTGCAACGAAAGTGGTCGGTGAGTGGTGGAAACGTACCAGTTATCGGCAATGATGTTGTTGCCCCGCGGGTTGAGAATCTTTTTCGTCTTGTTTGACTGGCGCACCGGCATGCGGCCGGAGCGACGCTTCTTCTTTTGTAGTTCACGACCCATTCTGACTGATTGATGTGGTTGGTCTCTCTTTTTTGCTAATCTCTCTGGGATTCGGTAGATAGGAAAACGGCGACTCTCGTTGTTTCTGTCGGAAAAGTTGGTTCGCTGCAGGATGGCCTCTCGATTTTTTTTCTGGACCTGATCTTATCGATAAGCTCCACCGACAGCGAACCAGCTCAACAGTGACTACCCTGTAGTAGCTACGACGTTTATTTACCCTCTCATCAGTAGTTGATTTTTGCATGCAGTCGATGGCTATTGCGAGATGTATGAGTTCGTAGAACGGAGTTCGTAAAAGAGATAATATAATAGCAGAAGGGGGGAAGCTTCTCGAATTGAAATGCGTGGCAGGTCTTGCTAAAGCTTGTGTTCTACCAAGACGGCAAGATTTCTTGCCAATTCAACTGTTGGCTATCTAAGGGCTCTGTTGAAAATTGAGCAAAAGTCTGAATATCAGTAGTTATCGGTACCATTTCACAGAAGTTTGCACTCGATCTTTGCAAACCATATACTCTTTTTTATATAGGAATCTCACTGTATTGGTATCTCTGCGAGATTGATGAATGCGCCTTACGTAAAGCTTGTCAAGTGGGCTATGTTGTTATGTATATGTCTGCAAGTATCATTGTGTCAAGATGCATACTGAACTATATTAAATGAAAATCTCGCGAGATGCAGATTTCACAGACTCTTTTCTAGCTCCATTACTTCACGTGTACCGTCCTCAATAGCCTCGATCTGTGCCTGGTTAAGACGCTTGAGTGGCCGCCGCGGATACCCACCGTAGCCGAAATGAATTTGGATCGCTTGCTTGGTGCCGGCAATTGCGGCCTTGGTAAGCGGCCAGTCGCCGCTGCTCAGGATCCTCTGCAGCGCTTCAGCCTCCTCCCGACGGCCCTGGGCGTACAGGTTCCAGACGCGCGCGCAGACCTTGGGCATGACGTTGGCGCCGCCAGCGATGATGCCGCTGCCGCCGCTCTGCAGCGTCTGCGTGGTGAAGTCGCACATGCCACCAAACGCCATGAAGCCAGAGCCCTCGGCGGCGGGCGTCCGGGCGTCCGCGGCCCGCGCCACGCGCGTCAGCTTGCCCGTGTTGCCGCACGTGAACTTGGCGCCCACGATGTTGGGGTGCTGCGCTAGGCGGACGATGAGGTCGCTGTCCATGTCGATGCCGGAGACCGCACCGGGGTAGTTGTACAGGACGATGGGCAGCGGCGAGGCGTCGGCGACGGCGGAAAAGTAGTCAAAGACGACGCTCTCGTCCGTCTGCGCGCGGTAGTACGATGGCGGGAGGATAAGCGCGTAGTCTGCGCCCTGCGCCGCTGCGAGTGTGCAAAGCTCGATAGTGCCGCGTACGGAGCCTTCGGTGGCGCCGAGGATGATGGGGGCGGAGGGAAAGCCAGCCTCGTCGAGGGCCTCGCGCGTGGCCTGCGTGACGGCAAGCTTCTCCTCGCGCGTGCAGTGAACGGCCTCACCGTTGGAGCCCATGACGACGAGTCCGACAAGACCGTCGCGCAACAGGCGTTGTGCATGCTTTTTGATGGTGGGAATATCGAGGTCTTCGGTCTTGGGGTCGAAGAAGGTCATTGTTGGGGCGTAGATGCCGCATGGTAGGGGGCGGCGTTGGGCGGCCATGGTATGGGGAGGTGAGCTAGCTGTATGAAGGAGATTTAAGACCTTAAATTTTTGAGAAGGAAAAAAGAGTATGTGGTTCTTGTGACGGGGTGCGTCTGCATATATCGGGAACCTGGGCTGCGGGCCACGGCGGGGGTGGGGCCGGTCCCGGTCCCGGTGATTCCAGGCCGGTACCGTGGCCAGATTTGCTGAGATGGAGATGAGTTGACAACGCTGCACAGATTAGATCGGACATCCGCGGAAGAGAAACTAAACTATAGAGGAATTCAAAATCGAAGACTTTGTAATTAATGGCTTTCAATGATTGTTTGTTGTCAATATGCCCATGTATAGACTGTTATTGCTCTTCTGGTGATTCTGGGGGGGGGGGGGGGGGGGGGAGGCCGCTATGAACCGTCGGGACAATGGGGCAGCCAGTTTTTTGAAAAGCGATTGGTAGCTTGAGAACACCGTCATCGGCTGTCAAGTCGAGAATTTGGCAGGAAAGACTCAAAAGTTTGGACGCGCCATTTCTAATGTGCCACAGCTCAATACTCATTCGGCGGCAGTGATGGGCGCTGGGATGCTTCTAAATGGGTAGCAGGTCTAAGATACTGATGATACACACATCTTCTTCAGAACGGCAAGTCAGTAATCTCCAGGGCTACCATTCTTTGATTGAATTTACTCGGAAACCGCGATTGAGCAATAAAACTGGGCGCAACTGCACTGCACTCACTCCCTTTGCTGGCAAGATCCACGATCGTTGCTGGGCATCAACTTTATTAGTGCGGGGTTGTTGGCGGGGGAGGGGTAGACAGCCCATGAAGTCTCTCCTCTTCATTTCGGAACAGCATTTCGCTGCGCATATTTACTGAGTATAACAATCATATCGGAGATCGGCAATTTTCGCCGATATTTACTGCATTAAGCGGCGCTCCGATCATCGCAGCGCCAAACACCTATCCATCACGGTGGACCGGAGCCTATTATCCCTCCAATAACCGGCCGCCATCGCCGGAGCTTCAACCTAATTGCCGTTTGAAGCTCACCGTCCCGCGTTTGCGCCCCAAAACACCAGGATTCAACTGCTGAGTGAGTTAATCCCTCTTATGTCTCTTCTTTCTCATCACAATCCCCAATTTATATTTCGCATCAATCACCAATCCGTGTGCAAGACAATCCCCAGCTACATAGATACTGACTCCAACTGCAGCTTCCTCCCCGCACAACATCGTTCACTATGGCGGCACCTCTCAACGTCCTAATGATTGGTACCGGCGAGTACACCACTGGCTTCGTCGGTACCGGTGGCTCAGCCTCGGACAAGAAGGTCGGTGTTGTCGGCCTCACCCTCTTTGACCTGCGCCGCCGCGGCAAGGTTAACAAGCTCGGCATGGTTGGAGTCAACGGCACAAAGTTCCCCGCCATCCGTAGGTATCCCTTCCCGAACTCTTGCGCATGCGTACCTCCCTTCTTACACATTCCCAGGCCAGCACCTTGATAAGAACATCACCCAGGTCTACAATGGCCTTGACATCTCGTTTGACTCCTTCCCCGCCAATGACCAAAAGGATCCCGACGCCTACAAGGCCGCCATCGACGGCCTCAAGCCCGGTGACGCCATCACCATCTTCACCCCGGACCCGACGCACTTCCCCATCGCTTTGTACGCCATCGAGCGTGGCGTGCACGTCCTCATCACCAAGCCGGCCGTCAAGCTGCTCGACGACCACCAGGAGCTGATCCGGCGCGCCGAGGCCAAGGGCGTTTACGTCTTTATCGAGCACCACAAGCGCTTTGACCCGGCCTACTCTGACGCGCGCTTCAAGGCCAAGACGCTCGGCGACTTCAACTACTGGTACTCGTACATGTCGCAGCCCAAGTACCAGCTCGATACCTTCAAGGCCTGGGCCGGCCGCGAGTCGGACATCTCCTACTACCTCAACAGCCACCACGTCGACATCTGCGACTCCATGGTGCAGGACCGCTACGTGCCCGTCAAGGTGTCGGCGTCGTCGTCCAAGGGCGTCGCCGTCGCCCGCGGCTGCGCCGACGAGACCGAGGACACCATCTCGGTGCTCGTTACCTGGGCTAAGAAGGACGACCCGAGCAAGCGCGCCGTCGGCGTGTACACCGCGTCCTGGACGGCTCCGGAGCGCGCAGGCGTCCATACCAACCAGTACTTCCACTACCTGGCCGCCGACGGCGAGATCCGCGTGGACCAGGCGCACCGCGGCTACGACGTCGCCGACGACAGCGCCGGACAGCTGCAGTGGTTCAACCCCTTCTACATGCGCTACGCGCCCGACGAGGACGGCAACTTCAACGGCCAGACGGGCTATGGCTACATCTCGATTGAGAAGTTTGTTGACGGCTGCCGTGCCGTTAACGAGGGACGCCTGACGCCCGCGGACCTCGATGCCAAGGGCCTGCCGACGCTGCGCAACACGATTGCAACGACGGCGATCCTGCATGCCGGCCGCAAAAGTATCGATGAGGGCCGCGAGGTTGAGATTGTGGTGGAGAATGGTGTCTGGAAGCTGGTCTAAGTCAAGTTTGAGGCTGGTAAGGGTGTCATGTGAAGTTTGGAAATTGCATCTTGTGAGCTCTAAAAGATTGAAAGATATCCTAGTTACATATAACAGAATAATCTAAATTGTACGAGAATTAACGTTGACAAGTTGAATGCTTGGGCGTACTTTATCTTCCAAGTGGGGCAACCTTGGAGTGAGAAGCTTCATCACTGTTCCCAAGCCCAAGTTTGTCAACATCATCTCTCACTGTCCTACAAGTCAAGAGTCCGCGTGCTTAAAACACTTGCTAGACTTGGTCTTGTTTTCGAATTAAGATTTCTCGAATTTCGCTCGCATAGAAGCAATACTGAGATCATCACGCATTCCTCGCCCACTTGATTTCAACTCCTCAACCCCTCGCTATGGACTCGGGACCGGACGCGACGTCCACCGGGCGGACGGCTGGCATTCACCACTCTGATATTTTGTTTTCGAGCAATCAGCAAATGTCCATGTCGGCGCTCATGTCTGGGCTGAAGCGCACCACACTCACCGTACACAACCGCCTACGGTCGATTCAGGCGGATGCCGAGTTTGTTGCGCGAGCGGCTAGCGCGTTTGGCGGGGCTGGGCGCGTGGAGGGGGGCGGCTCTGCAACCGAGACCAAAGGTTTCAGACGACCTCTGATTGCGAACGAGCGCTGCGGCAGCTGGTATGTGCCGCCAGAGACCAAAGGCGGCAGCGCCTACTTCAAGAGCACCGACGGTCATGAGCGGGCATGGAAGTTTAGCACGCGGAGACTGAACCTCCACATTGTTGAACTTGCTGAGAAGCATGATGGGTACGTTACATATTGTAAAAAAAGATTGAGAGAAATTACTAGGCTCACGCGAAGCTAACACGGAATCAAGAGTAATTATTGTTGATTCTACCCGGCGGGGGAAGCGGATGCCCGACGCGCTGTCTACCACTATCCCCGTGTGGTGCGCCGTGCTGAACCGCGCGCTGCTCCCAGACCACCCGCTATCACAGGAGCTTTTCCTGCCACCATCGCTGCCGCCGACCACCCACGCGCAAATCACCGCCTTGCTGCCCGGCTTCGTCGCCTCGCTGGTCGCCCTCGCCCTGCCGCTGCCGCGCGGCCTCAGGAAGCCGCTTCGCCCGCTCTGGATCACGCAAGACTCCGCGCTGCCCGGGCCGGACGAGAGCGGTGGTGCGATATTCGAAGACTACCGGCCCGTGATCTGCTGCACGGCGAGCCGCCGCGTCGCGGGCAGCGAGGTGGGGGAAGGCGGCTACATCCAAGGCGCCGGCGACGACACGGAGAACTGGGCGCACGGGCTCACGCCGCCGGTGTTTTGGAGGAACGCCGACCTGCTGCTGGAGACGGCCGAGGGCGAGCTTCCGGCGCTGATACAGCGGCTGGTGGAGGAAGAGCAGGCCGCGCGCGTTCCGACGGGCAGCGAGGCGTACACGCAGCTCGCGCCCGGCATCTACGTGTGTCCGACCTCGGCTTTGACGGCCCCGGCTCCAGACGGCGAGTGCCACGTGCAGCTGCCTCCGTCAACGTCGCCAAAGGAGTCGTGGGTGCAAGGCCCGCGGTGCATCCGGGTCGGGCTCGGCAATAGCAAGGCCGGGAGCCGCAACCTGCGCCTCGCCCTGCCGGACATTTGCGCGTTCGTGCGCAGATACGTGAGAGATGATGCGCCGGCGGGCAGCGAGAAGAAAATAGTCGTGTCGTGCGACTCGGGAAAGGACTTTTCTGTCGGCACCGCGCTGGCGCTGTCGTGTGTGCTCCTCGACGACGCCGGGGCGCCGCGGGAGGAGGGCGGCGGCGCGCAGGTCAACTTCACGAAGACGCTGGTCAAGAGCAGGCTGGGCGGCTTCATGACGACCTTTCCGGCGGCGAATCCAAGCCGGGCTACGTTGCAGAGCGTGAACAGCTTTCTGATGGATTGGAGGAATTAGATGCCCGGTAACTTGTGGGTTGGCAATTTGGCGGACAGGGGCGGGCACGGACATGGAACGTTTTACAGGCCGCAAGGTTCAAACAAAATATTGTTGCTGTCGTAATGTCTTGTCATGTCCCTCTATGAGGTTGCCTCTATACTTGCCCGTGGTCGTCTAGTTAGACGGCGCCGCTGGAAATCTTCTCCAGGGCCGCCGGGAACTCGGACCAGTCGCGCATGATGACGACCGCGCCAGCCTCCGTCAGGATCTTCTCCATCTCCGGCTTGTGCGCGTCCTCGTACGGGCCGACGTAGCCGACAACCTTGATGCCCGCGCGCGTGCCGCTGAGCGTGCCGCTCTTGCTGTCCTCGATGGCGACGCTCTGCTCCGCGGTGCGGCCCAGCTTCTTCAGCGCGTGCAGGTAGATGGCCGGGTCCGGCTTGCTGGTGGGCTTGTCGAGCGAGGTGGCGGCGGAGAAGACGACGTCGCCGGGGAAGTACTTGTCCTGGCCGACCTTTTCGATGGAGGCGCGGACGCGGCGCAGCGCCGACGACGAGACGACGGCCATGAGGTACTTGTTGGAGGCGGCGACGGCCTCGAGCTGGGCGTCGACGCCGGGGCAGGGCCGGAGGGCGGCGCGCAGCTTGGCGATGACGGCGTCCTCCTCCATGGTGACGTACCGCTCCATGTCGGCGTCGGAGATTTGGATCCCGTGGCGCGCCTGCAGGGAGGTGAGCATGCCGCGGAAGTTTTGGCCGACGAATTCCTTGATGAGGGTCTCGCCTGTGAAGCGCAGGTCGACGCCGCGCTCGACGTTGATCTGGTTGATGAGGTCGGCGCAGGCCTCGAAGGCTAGCTCCTCGGAGAGGACGAGGGTGTTGTCGCAGTCGAAGAGGAGGGTGTTGATCTGGTAGTAAGGTGTGGTTAGCGAGGCTCGTCAGATTTGCGATACGGGAGCTGGTACTTCAGGCATCTTGACGGATAAATTGGTTGCGTAAGCAGGATAACCGTTGTGATGTTTTGACGGATGATGATGGAGGAGCTTTGGCGGGGTAATCTAGCGAGGCTCAGCTGGCTCGCGATGGCGGCGATCTAGTTAGTATAAACGCCGCGTTAGCTGGAATGAAAGATGATCACAAGGCTAAAGATACGGAAAAGAAAGTATTGCGGCGCACCCTGGGGAGTTTATTCGGGATATAAAATGAAGAAAAGTTATGCTGAGGGATAAAGGTTTAATTGCCCCAGGAACCAAGCAATCTCGATGACGAAAGAGGCGCTGCAGAAGGCCCCGTTGAGCCGATAACTGCCTCTAGCAGTCCCACGTTTAGCTGCCACCCCACTGTAACATTTCTGGCACGTATCATTCGGTAACTAAATGCCTGAAAGGTCTGGTTTCCATGCCAAAAATCGGGCCGAAGTGCTTCATGTGAATACTGGCTTGAATTGAGAGATGCAGAATAGACAACCACGAATTTAGTATGTGCTGTTGCCGGGCTTGCGCACATAGTGTCGCGTTACCAGTTCAAAAGATGGAACCCACCCACCTTGTTACTGGTAGCTTATTTGGCCTTATGTTCGGCACATAGTTACTACCTGTTTTTATTATTTACTCTTTATTAATACTTTCTTTAAATTATCCTATAATTTCTAAGAAAACTATTATTAAGCTTTAAAATTTATTTATTTTATTAACAAAATATTATTTATATAAATTAAACTTATTAAAATATCTAAAGTTTTTATATTAATTTTTTAATATTTTTAATAAAAGAAAGAGGAGGGGAGGGGATAAAGAAGTCTAATATAGTAGAATAATAAGTCTTAATTCTATTATATAATCTTATTATATAATTTATAAAGTTATTATCTAGTTATATAAATAGTAGCAGCTTAGCTAATGTGCGACCGTAGGCTGCCCTTTAGCCAGCCCCTGCGATCCTGGCAAATCCGAACAATGTGCCCCAGAACGGGAATGCATGTCGATTGCGACAAAGGCAACGACCCGAGGGCTGATGCGTCGCCCTTTTGTGAGGTTACGGAAGCGAGTTTCCACAGGGGTGCCCCTGGCCCCGGCCCCAATGATAATATCTACGCAGCAGGGTATGTGCGGGGTTTAGCGACTTCTGTGGTTCCGAGGAATAGCTGCTTGTTTCAACCAGCAAGGGATCATAAACTTGAGCTGTGAGCTTCCTGGACACTCGTCCCGGATCTCACCAGTCGGCCTCCTTTCAAGGGACCTCGTCACGGCCAATCTTAGATGTTCATTTACCAGTGGGGCAGACAAAATGAAATGAAGACATAACCTTAAAAACTTTTTTGTTCATTTTTTATTTGTGCTCGAACAACATGAATTCAACGGCAAGCCCTCGCATCTGCGTAACAGGCAGAGGAAACCCGTTAGGAAAAAACTCGGCCCAGAGCGGACAAATCCCAGCATGCAATCATACATGGCACCTGAAAGAGCTAAGCACGTCGTTAAAAGATGCAGGAACATTCTGCGGCCCGGGTCTGTTCGATCTGAAGGAGCGCCCTGCGCAGTTATAGTCCCTGCTCTTTGTTAGGTGATTGCCGTTCTATGTGAATTGGCCGAACTTACTGATAGTAGTTGCAATTTCCGCAACCCGCCGCCTGGTCAAATGAGGAAACCATGTCATTCCAAGACGCCGGAAAATTATCTGTGCACATTAGCAAATCAGCAGCCTTGCTGGCGTAGGGGGACGACGGTCTGTCCTCGCCGTGTTCGCGGCTGGGAGAGATTTGACGTACGGCATCCAGCAGGACAGTTCATTCTAAAACATGGTCCTTCCAGGCCATAGTCTCTGCAGAAAAAGACGCCAGGGGCCAGCGACTGAGCCTCCTGCGCACTGATGGCCGTCACAAACAGGGAGAGTAGAACCGCAGCAGACTTCATTTTTTTCAGTTCAGACTTGTGGATGTGCTGTTGTGAATCTGGGAGGCAAGGGCTTGCAAGACGGGCACTGGGCTGCAATTTATATTCAAGACAGTACGAATGCTTTACTGTGCCGCGCGAATTCGACTGCCGCAAGAGTATACCGGAGAACCTGATCGAATGATGATCCCCTCTCGCTCCAATACCTGCATGTTCTAGACATGGCTTGAACGGAGGATTGTTTTCTTTGCGTTTGACAAAGGCTATCCGAGACAAACATTCCGTGCCCGACAATGGGTCCAAATGCAAGGCAGGAAGGCTATTAAACAGCTCACCTGCAGGGTCTTTGTTCCACCGTCTCCAGAAAGACCATGCGACATTAGCATTTCAGCTACCGGGAGCTTCAACCGCATTTCAGCTACCGAGAGCTTCAACCGTTCATATACAACAGGCAGGGTAGCAAGGTCTGGCTTCAGCCAGCCACAGGAGAAGTACCGCCTGCACGCCAGAAACCTGTAGTAGCCTGCAGTGTCACTCGTCCCCCCTTGGGCCCCGGCCGGCCACAGAACTTCGGCAGCAGTGCCACGTCTGGATTTTGTAGGCTGTACCGCAGCCGGAACTAGGGATGCCGCCTATATGGGACGGCGATCTGCAGGCAGAGACGGGCGAGGGCCCGAGACACACAGAAGAAGACGCGGGGCGTATGCTGCGACATCCTAGTGACTTGTTTATTAGAGTCGGGTATCCATAGAGAGCCTGCATGACTGTGTTGTAGCGTGCACAGCTACGACTCAGGCATCGTGGAGTACACTTGGCGTGTCGCTCCCCAGGACCGTCAGGTGCTACATCGCTGCGGGTAGCTGCTGTAAACTCGTGTTCAATTCATCAATTACCGCAGTTGCAGTATAAACCTCCGGAGTAGTCGGTCAGGTGAGACGTCTGCCAAATGTTGGGCTCATGTCTTCCTTGCGTGGGGGATAGGCGACATGACGCTCGAGTGCATGTTTGCGTTGCGAGCCACAAACACCCTGTTCCTGGACTTTAAAGTTTTTCAGCTAATCTGCAGAGGGGTAGGATTACATGCGTGATGAGGCTGCAGCCAGCGGCCCGCTATGATGCAGTTGCGTGTCTTAGACAACTTGACGGCCCAAATGGGGGCGAGTTTGTAGAACGCCATGCTTCCTCCGGCCCACGGCAGCGGCCGGTCGCACGACCCCAGTGTACGGCGAGACCCCAGCTGGACGGGATGCATCGACGTTCGCAGGCGGCTGATTGGCCGACAGTCGTAGTCAGTGAAAAGGTGGCGCTGTCTCACAAATACAGAGAACCATAGGCAGGCGTCGCAGACGTGTAGCTGATTCGTATAGCACACAAGTAGCGCCGGGAGCGTAGATGACACGGCGTTGAGCGCGTCGCCTACCTTGCGACTTCATCAGTCCGCTTAATAGACCTTTCCACGATTACGCCAGCTTAAAGCCTCCTACGCCGTAGTTAAACATCTAAGATAGGAGACTTTAAGAAGAAAGATATATTAGTATATTAAAACTTAGAGAGAATATACTTTCTTCTTTCTAGAACTATTAAATAGATTAGACTAGAAACTAAATTTAAAAATAGTACTATATTATAGTTTCTTTATTATACTAGAAAAATTATATAAAAAAACTTTAAATATTTTAATTTATTTAATTTATTTAAATAATATTTATTTTTATAATTAATTTCTTATAAAAGTTTATAAAATTATAAAACTATAAAATAAAATATTAATATTAAAAGTAGTATTTTTTAAAAATCTTTATATTTTATTAAAAGTCTCTATTAATTATAATAAATTAAATAAATAAATAAATAATACCCTCTTAATAAAGAAATAAGTACACTAGAATTCTATATTCATTATTAATACTATCGTGACTGCTTGATTCTAACGTAGTAGTTGTGTTCAACTGAGACCAGGCGAACTGTATCTAGTGCCATATTTCAGGTATGTGTCTAGAAGAGCCTTGATCTGCAAATGAGGAATGTTTGTGGGTGGCTGAACTAAATACAGCATTAAAGTAGGGGTTCAGTTATGTAGGTTGATCTGCTGGAAAACTATTACAAATTGCATATTTTGTTTCAGAATTTCAGCGTATATAGAAATACTTTCTTCAAGCCGTCAGATCGCAGTTGTAAAAGCTGATACTGCCCAAAAAGCATTCGAGCCATTCAAAGAAGGTCACACATTATAGCGCTATCTCTGTCTTTAAAGACGAGGGATGCTAGTATCTCTAGCTCGACGACGGTCTGCTAATATTGCGCCTTCGAGCTCTAACATATTCACTATTTGCGCCTATCCGTAAATAGAGCGTTGTTTTTATGCGGCACATCGTCTAGATTCCAGCATTGAACCGCACTTGAATTCGTCAGAATATGATCCCATTCAACGCTAACCGCGGGCAGCATTTGGCGGGTCGGCGCATTACTCAAAGTGACTGAAGTCTGCTATTTGGATGATTAGAGTATTCTAACGCTATTTGGGGCTATATAACTTCACTGTGACTGACCGAGAGTGAACATGCAAGTCTTAGACAAAGCGTCACATTACATTGGGCGTTTGTGTAATTAGAGTCATGTTTTGACGGTGGTGGCATAATGATGCCACGGAGAAATCCTTCTGCAAAAGGCCCTTCAGCCGAGGCCGGCGATGTCCCGAAGTGCCTTTCTCTAACGGTTTCCTGTGTGATAGTAGGAAATTTGATGAAGGAGTACTTGGTGTCTTAGACGGTTGACACCGGCACATCTACTTGTCTGGCCACAGATCCGCGGAGAAGCTGCTAACGGCCATAGTCGCACAGAGAGCGGTCCCGTCGTTGGTTGAACTGGTTACAGTCTCAATGAACCATGGACGATCTCCATGTTCTCGTTGCCCAAATCCACACCTTGTTTTGCAACCCAACGGCGTGAAGCTAAAGGCTCTCCATTTCGGTTTTAAGGCAGCACTACGATGTGCGACTGAGGCACCGCTGGCAAGTACTTAAATAAATGGGACATTTTATCCAAAGACTCTCAACCCAGAAAACGCTTTTCAGTAAGCTAGCATTCCACTTGACTCCCATCTTAGTACATCCCTTACATGCCATCCGTACAAATGAAGCTCACATACCTCCCACTTTACACCATCGCTTGTGCTTTGCCCACCAACGATGCCATTGTCAACTTTTACTCGGACGGTCACTGCGCCCATATTGTCGGATGCCGTAATATCTGAGACAACACTTGCGCACCCGACAACCCCGCGTTCAACTCCACTACGACTGGCGGCGGGGGCTAGAGACTTTGGACATATGATTATCACTGGGGTTGTCCGCAGGGGTCGGTAACTGGTTGCCTTACCACGGAGACAGCGGGTAAATGTTTTCGAACGAAGGGGACTAGTTATTCCGTCGGGTCTTGGTGGCTGCCAACTTCATGTTAAACTTAAGCTATCCGGTTAAGCCAAGTTCAAATCGCCCATTTCAAACAAGCGCAGCATACTGGTGTCTAAGAGGTAACAGCAACCATCATACTACTGCCTGTGAAGTATTACGCTTAGCACTATACTAGGGTGTTTTTTGCCCTATCCGACCAGGTAGGCTCAGTAGAATCAGCTATACTCCCACTAATAAAATTTCACCCATAGGAAGAAAATCTGCCCTACTATCCTGCCTATCCCTTCACCACCTGCAGCTAAGATATAATATATATATATATATATATATATATATATAATAACATTACTATAATAATAATTTTATTTAATATAGTTAATAATTATATTAGATAGATAAATAAGCTAGCTACTCTACTTTTATACTTAAAAGTAATTTTTAAAAGGTTAATAAATCTATCATCTCGTCAAACTGGAGATAGTCGTTCTTGGCTTCGAAAAAATTTCTAGCTCTATGGCTTTGCGCATATCAGGCGTCAGGTGGGGGTTCCGCTCGGGCGTCGCGGCAAAGTGCGGCGCGGTGACCGCGGTGCTGAAGTCGCTGATCCGGCAGCCCAACAATTGCCGGGCCGCGACGTCGATCCTTATGATGCCGAGCTGCTGCAGCTTCTTCACGTCAACAAGCAACTTCTCCGCGTCGGTCTGCCGGAACTCGTGCTCCTCACCGGGAGGCGCGTACTCCTTGACGATGCCCGGATCGGCGGTGGCCGTCCGTCCCGCCCCAGGAAGCGCTCCCGGTATGGGGCTTCCTCGCAGACAGCCCCAGGAAAATTTACGTTACTGTTTAACTCCATACATTCATCAAGTTGGGCGTGCAGCTTCCGCTCGTGTTCCTCGTCTAGCAGGACATAGCCGAAGCAGCCGATTGCAAGATCCTCGTGCCCAGCCTCTTTGAGCCTGGCAAAGGCGCGGCACTCGCAGTTGGACTCGTCGTACTCGTAAAAGGCTCTCATCATTTCCCAGTCTTTTCGGCCCATATAATAGTGGGGGTTCATCCAGTCCTCGTCTAAGCAAAAGCGGAACTACACGATACAGCCGGGTCAGCGATGCTGCCTGCCAGGAGGGAGAGAGGGTGCACATACCAGTTTCAGTGCGTATATCTTACTGCAAATCCGCACCTTCACGACGTGTTCATGGAGCCCTTCGCCAATGTACTCGAGAAACTCAATCTTTTACAGACCGTGGAAGTCGAACGGCTCCAGCTTGGGGCCATCGCAATTGCGCAGCGGCACAAGATCATCGCTCGAGCGCGGCCAGTCGGGAAACACGCTTCCCAACATCACGAACAGCGGTAACAGAGTGCGAGGGCAGAAAAGGGAAAAGTTTCGGTGAAGTGTGGTGGCTCGGGAAGCAACCTTGGACTATTAGGTGAACTCGAGATAGGCGAGTAGATGGATTGCATTGGAAGGGACCCTCGGCGAGCCACGGCTTTTATAACTAGAAAACCGTGGCGGGCGCAAGTATTAGCGCTCGCATTCACGGGTACAATAAGGCGTGCCATCTTGATGCCGTTTGTCGTCTTGGTACTATATTGTGAAGGTCTGTTCGACCCTCGTGGGACGACGACGCGCATTTCGTGCAACTTTCTTAGTCATCAAGCCACGGGCATGCCACCAGTGCTATAAACCACCAGTTGTCCCAATCAACAACGGCCCCTAACAAAGTGCAAGACTCAAAAAAGGCTAGCCCAAAAAATCAATAATGATAATGGCTAAACGTATAACATCTGTTACATTCAAGTGCAGAGAGTAGGGAATACTGTTGACATGATACTTGCGAAGCCACCCAGCAAACTAAATCACAGTTGCACCAGCGGTAGTCTATTCTTATTGGGTATCTGTTAAGCGCCACAAGCCACAAAGCCACAAAGCCACAGCGGTAGTGGCGTCGGCCAGGAGTTGTAACTTGTTCACTTCTTTTTCCTCGTGCTTTGCCCAATTATTATGAAAGAAATAACACGTTAAAAACCATTAGCCTACGTAGCGGTAAAACATCCAAGTTCTTGTTTCAGACGCAAGTATTCGGCTTGTGAGCCTCGTAAGTAACCATGGATCGTGCCACCAATCATAGCCGCGCTTTCTGACAACCAGCTTGGAGATATTAACCATGTAAGTATTTAAAAATCAATCAACTACAAATTTGCGTCTTCAAAAATATGTATTTAGGATCTAAGTCTTCAAAAACCATTCAACTAGAAACATAACCAAAATACATGGATATCTTGTGAAAATACTAAAGCCAGTCCGTAGTTCTTTTATTCCCATGGCGTGTCACTCATCTCCTGCACGCCCACCAGACCAATCCCTGGCCTACATACACTCCACGAGGACCATCCAGTTGCCTGCATGAAGCGGCCATGCCCAAGTCGCGACTCTAGAAAATCGGGACCGTGACGTCGACGGAATAGTCCACATTCTCCTCGTACGTCTCGATGCGGTCCGTCTTGGTGTTGAAGAGGGTGTCCCAGAAGCGCGTTTGCTTGCCGTAGTTGTGGCTCTTCTTCCAGCCGGTGCGGTGGTGCAGGTCGTGGTCCTCGATGGCGAGGTCCATGTTGAAATAACGCAGGAACGGCCCCGCGGTGAGCGCCGGCGAGCCGCGGATGCGCAGGCCGCTGTGGCCGAAGAGCTCGATGAAGATGACGTACTCGTAGCAGATCCAGGTCTCGTAGAAGCCCATCGGCAGGCCCATCAGGCGGCAGCTGGCGAAGGCGAGCACGGGGATGACGACGATGTCGAAAAGCTCCTGCCAGCCGTCGGCGTAGAGCGCGAGCAGCGTGTTGGGGTGCTTGGTGAGGTGGTGCGTGCGGTGGAACTGCCAGAGCCAGGGGATGTCATGCATCGCCCGGTGGTACCAGTAGAACCAGAAGTCGACCATGAGCGGGTACATGGTGAGCTCGACGAGGAGCCAGGCCAGCGGCCAGCCGAGCAGCGAGTCGGGCGTCAGGTTGCCGTCCCAGGCGAGGCCCATGGCCATGGCCGGCCGCAGCGTCGAGGTGAGGAGCAGCGAGGTGACGACCTCGCGCACGCGCACGTCGGGGATGCCGTCGCGTGCGTGCTTGTCGCCGTCGAGGTAGCCGTAGACCTGCCCGAGCCGCCGGATCACCTGGATCTCGCGGATTGCCGTCAGATTGAGCCAGGCGCCGTACAGCGCGAGCGCCCAGCCCAAGGTCAGGTTCTGCCCCGTGTACCGGTAGTAGGCGTAGTGAAGCAGCATGGGCACCGCCGCGTAGGACAGCACCCACCGGTGGATGTGCCGGGCGTTGGAGTTGGGCACCTTGTCCGTCTTGGCGAAGACGGGGATGGGCTTACCGAGCTCCTCGGGGTGGACGGACAGGATCTCAAAGAACCAGTGCCATACCGACCAGGTCTTCTTGTCGGCGCTTTGCCATGTCGCCTTGATGGAGTCTTTGGGGTTGCGTTCCACGGCGGTGGCCGTCGTCACGGTCTTTGTCGACATTGTGGCGACTCTAGGTAGAGAGGTGTGATCCAAGTAGAGGAATAGATGACAGTGTATGGTTGCCGGTATGTTGTGAAGGCGTTAATGGGGTGAGATGGAGAGGGTCGTCAACCTTTCTAGATGCTCACAATATGATGTATTGTTCAAGTTGAGGAGATGAAGTCTATTTACACAATGCGGCGTGATAGTTAAATCAGTGGGGTCATTGTTCCCATTCACATGCAAAACCCCAGAAAGTGCCTGAAACTGGTTGGGGCGGAAGAGCATGGGGGGGTCGTGTAATCAGGTCCTTTCCCCGCTTCAAATCCTGTTGCTGGTGACAAGGCCACATATGATTTGATGCGCGTTGGCTTACATGGAGGTTTACGTCAGGAACCCGAGCCCCTCCCAGGGATTACGTGGCTGTTGATTCACTATAAAGAATGCAAGTGTGACCAGAGTATGGGGTTTCTCTCGCATGAGCCCCTCTCCCAACATATCATCTCTTGCAATACTCGACATGTGAGAATGCATGTGCTTTTACCCAACCCCTCAGTGATGCTGATGATGGGAAGCGGAGACGGGTCAACTCTGAGCTCCTTTCCAGAAGACCAGGCTTTTCACGCACTGCCAGTCTCTGAGGCATGCTCGCAAGATTTCTTAAAATTCAACAGAGTCGACGGTTTTTTCTTGGAAACAAGTTCTTAATCCAATAAGTTTGCCACACATGCTGTTCAATGGCGCAGCGCTGTCCTTGGTACCCCCAACCCTGCATCGAATGGAGGTGCATCGACTCTATGCCTCTTTGGTAGTGGAATTGCCTCATTGGGCGACAATGAGGGGTAAGACAAGTGTGAGCCTCGGCAAAAAGTCAAACTAACATGGAGGAGGCATTGCCGGGTGGGTGGGCCACCAGCACGCCACGTCACGATGTCAGCCCTGTGAGGTGTTGCTCAGGTGTTTTGCACTCGAGGATTTCATGACTTGGTTGGTGCTGTTGGAAGTTGACACTATCACAGGGCTGAACATGCAACGCTCACCAAGGTTCTTGGACCAAGTGGCGCGTTCCTGTAATGCGTATGCGTGTATGTGCATGTAAGCGCGCATGTGCTTGCGTGTTGTTCAGTGTCTTTGTTTCAACTTCTCTTCCCAATATTCCTTTATCAATCACTGATCAGACTCTGTGGCGTAACCTTTTCTGTCACGTTACTTGTACTATGGCCATCCTTTAGTGAACGGGGTGATGGCCATCCAAAAACTAACTCAAAAGTTAAAAATCCGGGCTCATGGCAACAATTTGCGTACACTCGAGGCGCGGTTATAAATTCATTTGACGGAATATTTTTCACCAAAAAAGGGAAAAAAAAGTCGAAAAAAAAGGAACCTCTGCCTGTTGACGAAATGTCCAAAACTCAATAGCCAACTATAGGGTACCACTGAATCGCCGAGTTGTCTCAAGTCTCAACAGTACCGCCTGTCTACACGATCTACATGATGCTCCTCCCTCCGGGCATCTGCCGTTCTTGAGGACTGTAGCGCTTGCTTGCTCTTCTCCCATAGAATGGTGCCTAGTAATTAATTGGTCAGCTATCTCAGGTTGGCTATCGCAGCCCAGGTTAACTATTCCGTCCATTCCGGTGAAGAGGTACTGAAAATGTGGAGAAACCATCTATTTGCATCCAGCCACAGTGACGTCTTGCCGTTGGTTTTCGGCACGATTATCTAAGTCAACTTATTAATGCACAGCCACTTGGCTGAATCTCGACGCCCTTGCCATCAGCCCTGTAATGCCGTCAAACCACAACGATATGCAGGGGCCTTGATGAAATGCAAGGCACAAGCTTCACTCGAACAAAAGGAACAGGGATGAGAGAGAGACGTGCCCTTGCAGGACGTTTGACGTTTCCGGCCAAGCGGCACACCGAGCCCGGGACCACAGAATGAAATGCTGTGCTTGACCGTAGCCAAAACGGTCGAAAATGGCGCCGATCGCCTCGATTCGCAAGGAGCATCCGATGCCCGATCGCTGCTGCTCCTTCACTTCGGATGGTAGGCCAGCGAAAAATGAATGACAACGTCCGAAACTTAAAAACGTCGCAAACGACCGCGACGAAGAACCAGCGACTGCTGGTATGACGGCGGCCCCGTCTCCCTGCAACTACATCATCTCGATCTCTTGCTGCGTCATAAGTGCCGGTATCGAAACTCTGTTTCCATCCAAAGACTACGACTTCAGCTGGGTTCTCATCCTCGCTTGGGCCGTGATGGACGCTGGTGATTGGAGGGCTACGAAAAGCTTTGTCTCCACGAGCGTGGAATCCGTCGTTCGATCGGGTTACAAGCCGGGCTTAGTCGCGAGGATATGGGCGGCGAGTCGTGCTGAGAACACCGGCTGAACCCAGGCTTATGGTGATGATCAACTCGTAGCTAGCCTTGTGTGGGGAAGTGGCCAAGAGAATGGATGGATGGATGGATGGATGCCAGGGTTGAGCTCTGGGTGGTAGCTGATGCTTTCAGCTTGGTGCAATGTGTGACGTTATCCAAAGATTCAGAAACGATGATGCAAAGGTTCTGCTCGTCAGGGAGCATTTTCAGTATAAAGGTTCATCTTGTTCTCACCGGGCATAGACTTTGACTTTATCCATTCATCATCACAACATACCCAATCTCAAGAATTAAACATCAACAAGACAAAATCTATCACCATGGATAAAGCTAAGAAGGCCGTTGCCAACTTCCTGTCCAAGGACGGCAAGCACGACACCACCATTGACCAAGATGTTCGTAACCCTGTTGTCAAGGAGCAGGTCCGCCCTCAGCGACACGAAGAGGTCGTGACGGCGATCGATCAAGAGATCCATCAAGACCATCACCAGACTGTCGTGCAGCCTCTGAGCGTCAAGGAGACCCTGTAAGTCCACTCCTCACCACGTCCTCCTCATACGAGCCCGACTGACCCGAGACCAACAGCCCCGAGAAGCACACGTACAACTTGGTCGGCGTCAATGAAAAGAGCGTCAACCACGCCGACGCGGCCGGCACCAAGGCCGCCCTTCAGCAGGACGCCGCACAATACACCAGCGAGCGCACCGTCGGCGCCACGGAGCACAGCACCGCTACCGGCGCCGCCGTCACCGGCCAGCGCACCCACCACCACGTCCACCACCACGTGCAGCCCGTCATCCAGAAGGAGACGATCCAGCCCGAGGTCGTCCACACCACCGTGCCCGTCCACGAGGTGCACCAGGCCGCGCCCATCCACCACGAGACCACCATCCTGCCCATCAAGACCATGGACGAGTTCTTGGCCAGTAGTGGCGGGCAGAAGTTGGGGGCGTCGGCGGAGCCGCGAAAGATTGCCGAGTTTGACGGATGTCCGAGCCTCAAGGACAAGGCGCTCCAGAAGGAGCAGGAAGCGATCCACGGCGGCGGCGGCGGCGGCGGGCTCAAGGACAACAAGGTGGCGTTTGGAACTGGTGGTGTTGAGAGCGGCAAGACAAAGGCCGTCTCCAACAGTGTTGAACATACCACTCAGGCAAAGACTCTTGTCAACGGTCACTAGCTTGGACGCTTGACTGCATGTACGATGGTTATGCTGCGATAGCTGATGCTTTAATTGTATCATTACGACTGATAGCTCAACTGCGTCTAATTCAGAGTGCAAAATGAGTCAACATGATCATGGAGCAGATGCTTGGCTCTTCGAAATGGCGAGAAGCACACGGGGAATCAATTCTTGCCAAGCGCCTTTCCCTACAATCGATTAAGACTCGCGGCAGAGGTGCTGCTCAATCGTATGATGTCACTGCCCGATAAACTTTCCACCTTTCAACCAAGAATGCCAACTCAGAAATCGTTCCTACTCACATAGACACCGTTTAACCAACGGCCGTTGACGGCGCCCCCTCAGGACTATTATGTTACCCATCATCAAGAACGGAGATAGAGCCCCGAGGCAATCAACTGATGTATTAATAAATATATTCGCACCCATGTTTTCAGATGAGCGCTGCAAGGGCGCGTATGTGCACAGTTTCACAGCATGAGACTCTCCAGCATAGGAATGCTCACCCGCATCACCCACACACAACCTCAGCCCGTCTCCCAATTCCATCACCTATCATCAACATAAAACCACCGCATCACCGTATCTCCGTCCTCCGTCCTACAGAAAGTGCACAATGACCGCCTCGCTCGCCTTGACCGGCACGTCCACCGTCCCCCCCGCCACCGTCAGCACATCCCCGTCGTTCCGCACGCCCTTGACCTCCTTGCCGGCGCTCTCCGCCGTCCACTGGCTCCCCGCGTACGTCACCGTCTTGGACCGCGCCGTCGCCCCCTGCGGGCTCGTCAGGTGCACCACGCGCACCCTGTCCACGCCCGCCGGCGCCTGCACGCGCACCCACCGCGCCACCCTCGTGGCCTCCGAGCGGCACTTGCTCCAGTACTGCAGGTTGACGACGGCCGCGCGCCGCGGCACGCCGGCCTCGTACGCCACGTAGGCCGAGATGTTGGGCTCCAGCGGCACGTTCTTGACCTGGACGGTGCGCGCGGTGCCGACCACGTCGGCGACGAACGGCTGCGCGTAGAACCGCGCCAGCACCTCGCCGGTCGCGTCGCCGCCGGAGACGCCGGGAAGCCACAGGCCGCCGCCGGCGCGCAGGTCCTGCTGGATGTGGAAGCGCGAGATGCCCAGCGACAGCCCGTACAGCTGCACGTCGACCTGCCACAGCGCCGCGCCCAGCGTCGCGTCGTCCTTCCACGCGGCCGCGCCGTCACCACCGAGGGCGGTGCCGACCTCCGACAAGACGTACGGGAGGCGCGTGCCGCTACGGCCGGCCAGGAACTCCAAGTCGTCCCTAAACACCTCCAAGCGCGCCGCCACCGCGCCGTGATTCATGAGCCCCGTCTCCAGCCTTGTCTGGCCCTTGTCGCCTGCAGCCGTCTGGTAGTAGTGCCGCGCCACGTCCAGCACCGCATGGTGGTTGTCCAGCCCCTGCTGCAGCACCGACCTCAGGCTCAGCGCGAACACGTCCTGCTGCGCATCGCCGCCCGGGTGCGACGCCGTGTCGAGCGCCTGGAACCTGCGCGTCCCGCGCGGCAGCGCCAGCTCCGCCGCCACCCTGTCGCAGTAGTTGAGGAAGTTGGCCACGTACGTGCCGTTGTTCTGCGCGCCCTGCCACGTCGGCGGGCCCAGGCCGGCCGCAGCCGGGTACCGATCGGGCTCGTGGCCCGGCTCGAAGCTGTGCACGCGGTCTAGGCCGAGGCGCGTCGCCGCGGCCATCGCCCAGCCCGCCGCGTGCGACATGTCCGCGTCCGCCAGCGGCAGCTGCACCACGTACCGCGCGCCGGGGAAGCTGCGGGCCGCCACGTCCCAGTACGCCGGGCCGACGGTCGTGCCGCCCAAGCGCCGGGGGGTGTCGCTAGGCGGCGGCAGAATGAGAGCGCTCTGGTTGGCGACGTACCGCGCGTAGTCGGCGTCGGCGCCGCCGAGGCGGATCAGCGGCGCGCCGCCGGTGCGCGAGGAGACGGCGTCGACCAGGTTCTGCGAGAGCGCGTTGGGGTTTTTGCTGCCGTCGGGGCTGGAGGCGTAGCTGAGGAAGGAGGCCTGGTCAAAGGAAAAGGCGGCGAAGCTGGGGTCGATGTACCGCGACGGGTCGACCTGGATGCGCGGGATCTGCAGAGGGGACGTCTCGTCGCGGGATGCCACTGCGGCGGCTTGGACGCCGATGACGCCGCTCAGCGAGAGCGCGGAGGCCAGCGCAATGGTATATCGAGGCGCCATTGTGCGTTTGCTCATGAAGGAGGAGTTGGGCAGGTGAGCACGCGACAGTAGCAAGTCAAGTGCGGGGGGAGCGAGGGAGGGAAGAATGGGCAATCTTATGAGCCTGTCTGGGGGAATCAACCCTGTCTCGGAAAAAGGTACGGGATGCGGAGAGGGATTGAGGAAGAATCCTACGTGATATTATTAGAAACGAAAGCTAACCACTGCAGGCAGCCTGCTCGTATTTGGGCTGAATCAAGCTGCAGCTCTGGTTGGTGTCGCGTTGCATTCAAAAGTGCAGTTTAATCTAGCTTGTGACTTGGGGTCACGCCGATTGGCTGCCATGAGATTCCGACTTGGCAAAGGCATGTATGTATGTACGTACCCTGACGTGCTTTTGCCAGGTATCGTCGGCTGGCTGTCAGCTTGCATTCATTCCAGTGATTATTAACGCGGTTGGCTAGGAGAATGGAACAGTAGGTTTCTCCAAACTAACTACATACATAGTTAACTAGTACTTCGTAGTTGGCTGTGGACATGTCACGATGTAGCCTCCCGTGCGATAAATCGCCAACTAGGTCAGCTGGCAGCCGAGCTGGCGTGATTTATTTCTGAGACATTACATTTATACTCAATCACATCAATCACATTCAGGGACGATGCTATGGCTCAGTTGCAAGGGGAGCGTTTTTAAATGAGGCCACCATGCGAGGTGGCAGAATCTCCTATGCTAAAAAACAAGAACAAAACCCAAGTCGTTCAAATACCAAACAAAGCCGAGGTACAACATTCGTAGGTATAAACAAGAGAAAATAATGCAACAATGCAGCAATCATCAACCGAAACGCCGTCCGCTTTAGAGATGTCTTTGCATCATCTTTGCTCCACTGTAAATGCCAATCTCCGCTGAATCGCGGCACCCTTAAAGAATCTCCCTGAGCTTGTTCTTCTGCGCTGCTGATAGAGTCGATGGGAAAGTGATCCTGTACCTGATGACAAAGTCGCCCCTCTCACCAGGCTTTTTGCTCAACGGCATCCCCAAATTCGGATACCGGTCCTCGCTGTCAGGCCGCGTGGGTCCGCCTTTCTCGATGCAAAGTTGTTTACCGTCGATTGTCGACACGGTTCGCTTCCACCCCGTCAGCGCCTCCTTGAGACTGAGGGTGATTGTTTGGATGAGGTCGTTGCCGTCCCTCTCGTAGATGAGGTGTGATTTCTGCGTAGGCTGTCAGTAATTGTACAGTACAAAGGGGGACGAGCATCTGGCGACTGATTTCTTACCTCCTCGACGATAAAAACCAAGTCTTGGCGGCCACCTTCAACTTGGTCTCCCACGCCAGCAAATGTAATCTTTGAACCCTTTTTCAGTCCAGCCCTGATGGGCACGTTGAGGATCTTATCCGATTGCACGCGTTTGCCAGTCTCGTCAAAGGTTTTGCGCTTAATCTTCATCTTCTTTTCGACGCCGTTGAAAAGCTCCTCCAGCGTCAATGGCAGCGGCCGTTGTACAGTGGAGATGTCGGGCGTGCGCTCTCGATTTTGGCCGCCTGTGCTGCCCCTATTCTTCTGGCGGCTGGATCTTCCTTGGCTGCCAAACGATTCATACATTGAGGGGAAGCCGTCGGGGCTCATCCCTGGCATGCCGCCCATGCCGCCCATGCCGTCCATGCCGTTGTGGCGCATGAACTCCTGGAAGATGTTTTCAGCGCCCGAGAAGTGATATCCGCGAGGACCGCCGCCGCCGGTTGAGAAGTGAAAGGTGTGGGGTCCTCCTCCGCCACCCATGCCGCCAAAATCAAACCCTGGCGGCACTCCGGTGGCTCCGGGGAAACCTTGGCCACCGGCACCTTCAGGAGGAGGTGCACCGCCTCTCAGCAGGAATTCGAGGCCATAGTCATCGTATATTTTGCGCTTTTCGGGGTCGGAGAGGATCTCGTAGGCTTGGGAGCATTCCTTGAACTTCTCGGCGGCGCCGGGGTCATCCTTGTTCTTGTCGGGATGCCACTTGAGGGCTGCCTTTCTAGAGGGTAAGTTAGCATGCTGCACGGTTTGAGGCGAGGGCGTTGGGCAAGGCAGAAGAGCTAATCGAGCAAATGCGCTGCTGGCAGGGCTCAACGTTGAGCATTTTTTGCTGCCCAAGGTGGAATCTGCTGGATGCAGCATCATCGCCCCGCATTAGCTTTCGCCTGACCAGTTAAACATACCTGTAGCCCTTCTTGATCTCTTCCTGAGTCGCCTCAGGCTTGATACTGAGGCAGTCGTAGAGCTTGGTTTCCTTGACCATGGTGCTTGATGGCGGGAATTTGCACTCCTTGGTTGATGTATTTTTTGTTGAATGAGCCCGAATGTTCTCTGCGATCGTAATGTGGTGCGATAAACTTGGTGAGGGGAGGGACAGAGCTGTCGCTGTCTTTTATGTCATGCAAAGACACGCAGTCCGTGATTGGATTGTGTGAATCCGATTTGATCAGGTGTACCGGATGTCTTTGTTGGTGATGAATGGAGAGGTTGAATGAGGAAGAAGAAGGAGGGAAGCAAGGTGGCAGTGAGGCGCAAAGAAGTCGTCAGTTGTAATAAGTGGGTGAAAGCAGGTGCCGGGCACCACAGGATTGAGTGGACGGATGTGCTTTTTTTAGCGGGCTCGATAGGAGATAGAGGCAGTTGGGCAGGCAATTAAAGGCACACCAAATGCAGGCCAAGGGCACCAAAAAGTTGCACAAAATCATCCCCGGTTGTCAGTTGATGGTGTGGTGTGGTGTACCAAGCAAGTACTGTACTTTGACAGAGAATGCGGCCTTGACCGTTGCGAGTGATTGGCTCATAGCTGCCCTACCCGCTGCGGTAAAAGCGGGGTTGGAAGTCTGTGGAGCCTTCTCGGCCACTCATCGTCACCACTAGAAGATTCGCTGGGCTCCCGCTGACCTGACCGCCAACTAGTGTGGCGATGACGCACTATTATATCGGGATCGACAACCACGAACAAAACATGCAATAAAACAAATGCAGCAAAAAATGTAAGAAATTAAATTGAAAAACCAAGAGAAGTAAACTCGCCATCGGAACTCACAAACCACTTTTAGCGCTCCGATTCTTGTCCAGCTTCCTTCGGCTTCTTCCCCGCCCTGCAACAGCAACCAATCGCTCCCATGTGATGTCATCTGGCGTGTCAGAGGTTCATTCCACGAGCAAATTTTCTGGCAGCTGGACAAATATAAATCGAATGATTGGCTGGATGATGTAGACACATAGATTATCGTGAGGCTCCTATGCCTTGTCAGACCGCGAATATTATTTATACCTTGTGTTGACATAGTCTTTCTTCACACTGGCAAAGTAGATTTATGCACAGATACTAGCGAAAATGCTTCAAAGACCCAAAACCATACTATGTGAATAGAGAACGCTCTAAAATAATAGGTGTGCTCCTCTAAAGCTTTATCAATAACAGTCGTACGACTCAAATCCGCTGCAAAATCACGTCAGCTTTCAAACAACTCTTGACGGAGCAACTTGATCAAACAGAGTCAGGGACCTCCTTCACTAGAGTAGCAAGCCTAGCCTCTAGCGACTGGATTCCATATTCACTGATCTCGAAGCCTAGTTGGGGAAAGGCCACTCTTCTATGTCCTCCGTAGCTGGACCACGCAGAATGGAAGATTTCGGCGCATGAATCAACGTTTATAATTAATACTATGCCGACGCATCCCACTTAAAGCCCCTATCTCACCAGGGGCGCTCACTGCTATACAAATATCTAGCATCATCCACGTCTAACTCTCTTTCTCCAGGCTCGGCATTTCAACATCCCTAACGCTATCCGTCTTCGGGCTCTCTTCCGAATGCCCCTTTACCGAGGCAGCAATGAACGGCTGCAGCGGCGGGAGCTGCTCCATCTCTTGTGGCGGTCCAGGCGCCACCTCACGGTATATTGGTTTCGTTTGCACAAGCTCGAGTTGCGTCCCGTCTCCCGGCCCCATGTCTGCAAATTCTGGTAGGTCATCGGTGGTCACAACGTGTGGCTCATAATTGCCACCTTGGACGCTAAAGCTAGCCGCTTGGTCTTCGAAGGGATTGTCGAATGCGTTGTCGCCGTCGCTACCCAGAGATGCATGATTAGTGTCGAGTGAATCTGGGCTTGACGATCGGTGTTTTCTCTTAGATGGTGAAATAGGGTCCAAGAATTGATATTCTCGCGGTGAGTTTTCTTGTTTGTTGGCCCGCTCCATGTTCAGCTCGTTGCGGAACGTCTTATTGTCCGCTTTGACGAAACGTTCTAGTGGTAAAGTAAGCGGATCATTTGGGATCCTGAGGGCGTCTTCTGTAGCATAAATAATGAGTGGCGTTTTTGTCTCCTGCCAAACCTCTCTCATCACCCGCTCCATTTCGATTTTCTACCAAGGATTAGCACATGGGCAGCTTACAAGACTCGGAGCCTTACCTCAGCCTTGACTGGATGTTCTTCACCCAGAGCATAAGCCAGACGCCACCATTGGTCCCGTTTACTCGCCGAATCTCCTAGATCAACCAAATCTGTCTGCTGCCGTCGACACACGAATATGACATCGCGCTCGGTTGCAACACCACGGAGCAGATATTTCTTGCATGTCATAGGCTGCGGTCGATCTGGCTTGTCCGGGTCCGTCAAAAGTCGGCCAAGACTTCTTTGTTTGGCCTTGAGTCGTGCGAGCTCTGCGTCTAGACCTGTAAGATGTTAGCTGCTGACGTGTTCATCTTCATCGTAATCACGACTCGTACATACCTTCCAAAGCTTTGTCAACGTCTGCCAGTACCCTTTCCACTAGCTTGAGAACATCGCCCACTTTGTCCGCCGCTTGTTGCTGGATTTCTGACGGGCATCCAGGTGCGTCATGGTAATCAGGAAATCTATTTGTATCGAAGCCGGATTGCTGCATACCGGCGAACTGGCCAGCACTTTGCAGATATTTCTCGAACACTTTCCAGTGTTCGACAGCCTTTTCCATCTTGGCTTTCTTATTAAACGAGATCTGATTGAAATCGTCTCGCCATTCGCGTACCTCTTTCTCCTCTCGCGCAATTCTCATCATGGCGAGTTTCGTCTCACACCAGGCCGTTTGAATGCGACCTGCTTCACGTTTCCGGGTTGTGAGATATCTTTCTGGGTAGAACTCGGTTGGTATATCCAGAGAGTCTTCGGGACCCTCGCCACCGAATTTCAAGGCCAGTACCTCTCCCATGTCCTTGAACACAGCCATCTTCGACTCGTCGCTGATCTCATTCCACGAGAGCACATCGCTCCACATGAGATGGTCCAAGGCTTCGTAGAGCGTCTTGATATGATTATAGTCACCTTTCAGATGCTCAATCTCGAGCAAGCCAAATCTAGCATCTCCGTCGCTGGGTTCGTCGCTGGAGCCGTCGTCATGCAAAAGAGTGAGTGAAGCGACTTGGGTAAGAGGATGGAGATGCTCTCCATGTCTTTGCCCTAGATGCTCGTAGAACTGCTTCTCCACTCCCGTCGCGGGGTCCGGGATCATGTTCGTCAAGATGCTGGAAGAGCCGTAGCTTCGCTCGGTAGAGTCGAGAAAAGCCATCAGCCTGTGGATCTCGGCTTCAAATCCTGGGGTCGCATCCTCTTCCTGTGGCGATTCCAAATCACTACCAGGTGTCTGCACATGGACTGACTGCACAGGTGTGATGCTTTTGCCTTGCCACCACTCACTGTCAAATCCATAGGCTTCGCAAGGTTCTCCGCATCGAAGAAGAGCATTTCGTGCTAGGGGAATCTCGTGCAGAATTGTCAAAACACCGCCCAGCTTATGAGAGCCCACAGTGTTTGGGTGTTGTACCAGAAACGCCGGGGCATCCGTCTTTCGCTGTCGATCCGAGGCAGGTAATGCATTCGAAGCCCTGCTGGCAGTAGCGGCAAGTCGCACCATAGCCCAGTCATCGTTTTCATATTGCGTTCTCGTCGCGGGCCCAAAATGTGGTGTAGATGCATAGTTTTCTAGGACTCCCGACTCTTGCCCAGGGGCAGCTATTCCGGCTTCTTGGGCAGATTCGCGTAGGGCTCGCTCCATATCTTGGCTAAGCTGATCTTGGTCGGTTTGGTCAACAAACCCTGATACATAATTAGCATGGATCAGAATTTAGGAACATAATACATACTGGGAGCATCGGAGGCCGTGATATCTATCATTCGTCCTAAGGGGGATTTGGCATTGGATCTGGAAGGAGGTCGGGAGGGTGCTCCTAGGCTGTACCTATCAGGCGGCGGCGTGACTCCCGCAATGACGTCGCCTTCATGCATCGAGTTATCCATGGATTCGATAAAAAACGAAGGGTTCGGATTCGGTTCCTCGATGTGGAAAGCTAAAGCGCACGTCAGCACCGCAGGGTAAGGAGCTTATCGTGTTGACTTACAGGAGCCGGCGGTGTTGTCATTTTCGCCGTTCCGGTCTGCGCCAAACATGCTATCATTCCATTGCATGGTAAAGCGTTGTCGAAACTTATGATAGCGGCCTACGTTAGCTCGAAGAGGAAGCCGGGTCACAGGGGCAAACACACGCTATCGGGATTATCAAAGTAGCTCATGATCACCGCTTCGCTGTTGCCGCCGTTATTCTAGCTCGCAGGTCAGTTAATGAATAGCATTATGTAGTTTATAGTCGTCGAGTTTAGTACCTTGAGCGCCTGGATCACCATGTCCCGGTCGGCCAAGCGGTCGAGACCTGCAAAGTCAATGACTTGCGAGATCTGGTCCTCGGTAGGCTCCATCGCGGCCCTTTTGTGAATTTAATATTTCGAAAAGTCAAACATGGGGCTAATGCGATAAGGGAGTTGGAGAAGACGTGCGGATGTAATGAAGCCGTTGTTGTCGGTGATCGTTGCTGTGCAGCTGAATTGCGTTCGATGTTGAGGTCGGCGGCTGCGACAGTCTCGAGGGGCAGCAAGGTGCTACTCAGTTGCCGAGGAATAAAGATGGGAGGCGAGCAAAGCAAGTTATCGACTAGATGCGCAGCAGATTGCCGACACTATCACGACGCCAGTCACGCCGCAAGTGTTGGATTCGCAGCGCAACGTCGATGGAGGAGCTGGAAGTGGTTGACGTCGGCTGCAACACAAGCATGCGCTACTACGAGTCGTCAGGTCAGGCTGCCCGGCGGTAAGGTACATAAGCCGGTGGCTGACTACGCGACTGGAGCGGGTAATAAGCCTAGGAAGAAAGGCGCTAGTGTGAGTACCTAGTAGTGCTAGTAAGCCAATACTAACCGATACATGTACATGCATAGCTATGGTAATGGAGGCTATACTTACCTATACAGGTAGTAATTAGCATTTGCACGAGGGCTGGCATACTAACTTAAAAAAAATCTGTTGAACACGTTGCGCGACAGGGAAAATTCTATCGCAGTTGCACTGGGCCTTATTGATGATGGCTGATGCACACCGAGGTCTAACATCGTTCAAATCGCATCAATTGAGCAGCTGCCCGGTGTATCTAAAATGCTATAAAAATCCAGTAATGCTTCCCAGAGAATATATATCGAATTCCAGTGCTAAATACCCACCAAACGCCAATGATCGTGCATATCTATCTCATGGCTCCGCTGCCAACAGACAACGTACACAGGTAGTTTTGCGGCATCCGAGAACGAGGCAAATTCACTCCTTATCATCCTCTTCGTCGTCTTCTTCTTCCTCAAAGTCATCCATGTTGCTATCGCTGCCACCAAAGTCTTCCTCTTCCTCAGATGGGTTCCAAAAGTCCTCGTCGTCTTCGACAACTTTTTGAGGCACAGGAGCGAGCTCGGATGTGTTTGGCATTCTGACACCCTCGGGAGCATCTCTCAGTGATTGAGCGACAAGTTCCTTGGCGAGGGCGTCGTATTTTGGCCGCTCGTCACGGTAGAGAACGCTTGCATCGACGTTGGCGGGCGAATTAATTTCGGGGTCATCCATCAGAAGCAGAACAGAGCGTAGGACAGATTCTACCCCGTGCAGAACATTCCACCGTTCGTTGGCCATTTCGCCTGACTGTTCATCATCGCCCGGTTTATGGAGAATGGAGATGCAAAGGTTGCCATCAGGGTACACGTTGGGGTGTGTGATGCCCTTGGTTAGGAAACGGAAGGTCGGTGGCTGGTAGGGGTAGTCGTGGGGAAATCGCATTTCGCTCTGCAGAAGATAATGTCAGTAGGTAGCGAAAAACACATGCCTTTGAAGACGCAGCTACTTACTTTGAGGTATGCACCGTAGAAGACGCTGTCGGGGTTGACGACCCAGAGACCGATCCGCCACTTGAACATGTTATGTTCGTCCATCTGCACTGGAATTAGTATACCGAAGAGCCAAGCATCGAGGCTGGGCCTTTGAAGGTGTCCTCACGTTGATAACGAGCCATTTCTCCCTCTGGAGCGGGTTCAGCTCCTGCATGAGACGTTTTTGAGCCATCGTGTGGGATCGGGATTGCGGGGTGCGCCAGGCGTCGTGTTTGGTCGAAACAAGTCGGGTTCTCGTTGCGACGGGCTGAGGTTCGAGACTGGCCAGCTATTGTCAGGGAAGCGAAGCAAGAGTGGGCTGGTATTGGGATCCTGAGTGTTGGCGGAGAGCAGGAGAGTTGGGTTGGGTGATGGTGGTGGTGGTTTTTCGAAGTTGGGTTGCAAAGGCGGTGGTAGGCTGCAAGCGTGCTTGCTAAGGCGGGCAGAAGTGAAGCAAGCGAGGACAGGCGGGTAGGTAGGTGCGCTTGGGCGCGTTGTAAATGATGCAAGTGTGATGGTAAAGATGAATGAAAGCCAAAGTAAAATTCAAGTTGCCGGAGTCGGTGGAGGGAGATGCTTGATGTTTGTCAGGCAGAAAAACGGGACATGGGCAGGACATGACTCCGATGTAGGCCGGCGGGCCGACGCGATTCGAGGGCTGACTGACGAGAGGGCGAGCGGCAGTGACGGCATCAGATCAGAATCCGGCTAATGAATCTTGTGTAGGGTAGGTAGGTGCCTACCTCTGGTACTTATTCGTCCGTCCCAGGGCGTTTCTCGCAAACAATTAGCGGTCTACAGCGCTAAAACCCCCTAAGACTTGGTCGAAGTCAGTGCTGCTTGGGGTCATCACTTTCGTCAATTGTCTTCTCTCTACCACCTCACTTTACTGCACCACATCACTCTTTGTTCACCACTTCAATGTTTGTCCTTCTCCCTTTCAGCCATTAGCCTCGCACAAATCCTGCAGGCAAGGGCCTACACTCAAGGTAACCATCATTCACTAGCCCACCCGAATGAATGCTGATAATACCATTAGCACCCTGGGTACTGTACGCCGGCACAAGAACATCCATTCACCAAACACCAAACGCTGTTCACAACGTATGCCTATACAATCAGGTGTGACAGCGCAGTCCTGCCACCATCGCCGAACCCTCACAATAAATGCATCACTCCCGTCAATAAGTTGGCACCCCTTCCCCGAATCTTGGCCCTGAAACAACCCGTGGCGTTTCGCGGAGCTCCATCCAAGGCTTGGTATATCTATCTGACTTGGCCCTATCACGGATACGCTCTCTAACTAGTTGAGTACTGGTAACCAAGGATACTTTCTCCTCTGGCGCTGCCCCTCATCTGGCTTGGAATGCCCAGTTTTCTAGAACCTCACTTCCCATGTCCGCTCATAATACTAATTAAATTGGCAACTACGTTAGTCAACTGTCCAAGATGGCCGTATCGGAGGGGTTGCCCCAGACCTAATAATCACGCTAGAGTAGCTAACTCTCGCTGCGCTCCAGACGATTCAACACCGCGACTCGTGTGAGAACCGTTTCAGGGCATGCCCAACGTAACCTCGTCTAGGATGGCGTATGCTTGGCGTCGTGAGCATCAATAGTTCCAAATGCAGCAAGCCAGGTCACCCCCCTTCGCTCCTCTCTTCCTCTTTATTAGCCGAGAATTCATCCACTCCACAGGCAATGCAGGCATTCAAGGTCGAACGTCGATGATGCTAGATCCGAACGTACCTTGTACCCCAGCTTTGCATAATGGGCTGCCGCTTCAGTTCTTATCACACGATCGACAACTCGCACATTCAGACACCTCGGGCTTCTGGCCCCGTCTCAACCAGGCAGTCTCCGTTCCGCGCCGCAGGAGAACTTACCCCAATGCACTAAAGAAGCGGCATGGCGCCTTTCGCCAACATTCGTTGGCTCGCCATGCGGTGGTGGCGCTGGCCCTGGACCAGGCGCTCCGCTGTGGCCATGCAAGCCTTTCTACCATTACCGTCTTGGTAGGTGACAGGACGCCGCCGGTCTGCCCAGCTCATTTATCAACAAGATAGTCCCCTTATCTTCCCGGACCAAGGCTCGGAGAATATTCCACTCATGTGAAAATCATCTCCTTCTCTGTCAAAATTGGAAATGTTCTTTTTCTTTCATCTCCATCTACCAACGTAGTCTGCCTCCTCTCGTCGCTTTGTCCTACCACCATCCAGCATCATGCCTGGCAGCGACCCAAGCAGGTCGCCAGCCAAGGCTGGAATTACTTTTACCAGAGATTTCGAAATTGTCGAAATGAGTAGCCTTTCCAATGCTGACAAGGACCCGGCCCACGTCAACACTACAACGTCCTTCGCCGTTTCTACTGCTCCGCGACCGGTTCGGTACGCCAGTCAGAAAGCTGCCGGTCAACGCTGGGTGGACAGCTTCAAGCAAGTCGAGGGGTCGCCCCAAGTTATCAAGGATGGGTACTACGTTACCGAGGGCATGGAAGAGATGCCTCGAGATCCTGAACGCTACTACGACCTACACGCAGCCAACGCAAGAACAGCAAACTCGGCGCTGGTGCGCGACCTAAAGAGTCGCCACCTGCAAATGATTGCAATCGGTGGTTCTATCGGTGCGTCTTCCACCGCCATCATCTGTCCATGTTGCCTGCTTGTATTCTAGGCTAACACTACTTACTCCAGGTACTGGTCTTTTCGTCGCTTCCGGAGTTGATCTTGCGCAAAGCGGCCCGGCTTCGGTGCTGATCGCATACGCGCTCGTCGGCGCGATGCAATTCTGTACTATGCAGAGCTTGGCTGAACTGGCAGTCGTGTTTCCAATCTCAGGATCTTTTTCCGCATTTTCTACCCGATTCCTTGACCCATCTTGGGGGTTTGCTATGGGCTGGAAGTATGTACAACAACGTGGCATGGCGCTGCTTCACCTGCTAATAATTTGCGATATAGCTATGCGCTGCAATGGTTGGTCGCCTTACCATTGGAAGTCATCGCCGGCGCTTTGACTGTGGAATACTGGAACGCCAGTCTCAGCAAAGCCATCTTTGTTACGATATTCCTTCTCATTATTGCTGTTATTAACCTTTTCGGCATCAAAGGCTATGGTGAAGCTGAATTCATATTCTCTACCCTCAAGGTGACCGCTATTGTTGGCTTCATGTGCGTTTCCCCCCAGTGACAGTCCAGAACACAGTTAACAACCCCTCTAGTCTTCTTGGAATTGTTGTCAACATTGGCGGAACTCCTAACGAAGGCTACATCGGTGGCAAATACTGGGCGAATCCGGGCGCGACAAACAACGGATTCAAAGGCTTTTGCAACGTCCTCGTCTCTGCCGCTTTTGCCTTTTCTGGGACTGAACTGGTCGGCCTCGCAGCGGCCGAAACTTCGAACCCCCGCAAGTCGATCCCGACAGCCATTCGACAAGTGTTCTGGCGTATAGCCATCTTCTACATCGTAGCTCTACTGCTTGTGACACTTTTGGTCCCCCATAATGACCCACGCTTGCTTGGTGCCAAGTCTTCCGTCGACGCTTCCGCCAGTCCGTTTGTCATCGCCATCGAAAGCATGGGCCAGACGATCTTGCCGAGCATCATGAACGCCGTCATTCTCCTTGCGGTCATCTCCGTCGGCAACTCGGCCGTGTTCGGCTCCTCACGCACCCTCGCGGCGCTCGCCGAGCAATCCCACGCCCCCAGGTTGCTGGCATATATCGATCGCAAGGGGCGCCCCCTCGTCTCTGTGCTCGTCACGCTAGCTGTCGGCCTCCTCGCATTCCTCGTCGACCTCAAGGAGCAGGGCGAGATCTTTGACTGGCTCATCGCCATCTGCGGCCTGTCTAGCCTCTTTACCTGGGGCAGCATCTGCCTCTGCCACATCCGCTTCCGTCGCGCCTGGAAGCTCGCCGGATACTCGCCCAGTCACCTGCCCTTCCAGTCGCAGGCCGGGCTCGTCGGCTCCTACGCCGGCCTCATCGCCAACCTGCTCGTCGTCGCGTCGCAGTTCTGGACTGCCGTGTCGCCGCTAAGTCGCACCGACGGGTCCCCCGCCGGCATCGCCAAGAACTTTTTTCTCAAGGTGCTTGCCGTACCCATCGTCCTGCTCTTTTACTTTGGTCACAAACTTTGGTTCAGGACGCGTGTTTTGCGCGCCAGGGCCATGGACATTGATACGGGGCGGAGCTTCACCCGCGCGCAGTCCATCCACATGACCGACCCCAACCCGCACGGGAAATGGCCGCTTTGGAAGCGCATTTATCGATCTCTATGCTGAGACTTGTCTGTGTTTTAGCTTTTTCTCCCATGAGGGCATATGTCTAGAGCCTTATTGTGTATTTGTAATTTAAACTTTAAATGTGAAATGTAATCCAAAATACCTAGCAGCTTCAAGTCATTAGCTATACTCTGATCCTACTAAAGTATCATTCTATTCCATGCTATCAAACAGCAACAGGTATGCACACACACGTGCACACACACCACGCAGCTCTTAACCTCTGTAGCAGTGCCATGTATTTAACAACTAGTCTCGCCTCAGCGTGTTGGTTGAGGGGAAGTAATCGGATGACGTTGGTACACAGATCTACTGTCTGTGAACAAGTGTGGTTGAAAATGTGTGTATATTGCATACGAGCTGAAAATGTCCAAGAAAAAATTGACGTTATTCACAGGAAACACCGCTGCCCTCTATTTATCATCATGGCCTGGCCCCCCCAATCACCCCGATATGTCATCCAGCACGCGCGAAAACGCCTGTCCCCTTACGCCGCCAAGTCATAATAGAGACACGTTCCCGTTCGAAAGTTGTACAGAAACGAGTGCCTCGTGCCGTCGTTGCGATCAAACGCAAACCTCCATGCGTCGAGCTGATCGTGTACGTCACGCACGTACTTCTTCTCCGTCGTCGTGACGCTGTGATCGACCCTTCGCCAGCTCTCCGGATCTGACAGCCGCGTGCCGCTAATCAACGCCATAACCTGCTCCGTCGTCTCGACTGCGAGGATGGGGCCATCGAGGAAGGACGTCACCAAGTTCGCGGCTGTCACTTGCGCCTGCTCGACGACGGTGCGGCGGTTGAACTTTTTGCTGCGCGTCTGCGCGACGAGTACCTTGACGTCCTGCTCGCGCTCCCTCTCGACAGCGGCGCCGGATGTACCCTCGCTCTGCGCGGCGGCGATGCTCTTGCGGCTGCTGCTTCCACCGCTCCCCTTGGTGTCACGTTTGTGGAGTTCAGTGCGCAGCCATGCCGGTAGCTGTGTAGAGGGAATGTCGATATCGGCAACGTCCTTCCGCAACAGCGACTTGATTTTGAGCATGGATTCGGGCTTGAGGATTATGATCCATGAGTAATTATCGTCTCTGTGCTTCTGAAGCAAGTCTTCCGGCGAGCGCGAGTCTTTGGCGAGTTCGGCACTAATGTCCAGAGCCCACAGTGTCTGAAGCAGCTCGACGCCAGACGATCGCAACATGGCCGGGTCGAAGCTTGCGACGAGAATGTCGCAACGTTTGGGGCTGGCTAGGCTGTTTGAGTCATCTTCCCCTTTCTTGAGAAACGCTTTGCCGCCCGCTTTGGGGATTCGAGCGAGACGCTCCCAGGCAATGCTAAATCCCACGGCGTGGCGCTCGTCAAAATTGCCGCCCATTTTCGGCCGCTGCTCTTTAATCAGCGCATCGTAACGACCCCCGGCAGCGAACACGTCCCTGACTTTCTTGGTGTAGAGACACGAGAACATCAGTCCGCCATTGTAGAAGTTTTCTTTCAAACTATTAAGTGGACTAATGTAAATCTTCGTTCTCACACCAAAGCGCTTTGCATACTCAGCTACTTCCTTCAGGTGGGCAATGGTCGGCGAGGCTCTTTGATAGATATCTGTGCCCTCGAAAAGCTTTTTCAGCTTCGCAAATGTTTTGTTCGGTGTATCTCTGAAGTCGAATTGCTGGAGTTCGTCAACACTGGTGGCAGAAAGACCCACGGCAGGGGACCGAAGCTCCATTCGAATCTTTTGCCACGTAAAGTTGTGAATGTTGAGCCGACTAAGAACATCCGAAGTCGCACGGCGATTAGCCGGTTCGATGCCACAATGCTCATAAATCAACTGCAGAAGATCGGAGTGGCCAAGATAAAAGCTCATGGGAGTTGCCGACAGAGATGGGAAGGCGACGAGAATCTCGTCGATGATTTTCAATACCTCTGCTTCCTTCAAGGCCAAATCCAGAGCATCAGTGCTCACTATGTCGAAATCGACCTCACCAAACATCTGCGGCTGTCCTGTATCTTGCTTATCGCGGAAGACACTACCAAACGCGAATGTTTTCGGCACTATTGGTCCACTAGAATTCTTGGCTAGCATTCTTGCATGCCCCATCATTAGATCGTATGGGAGCTGCAACACTGTGCCGTTTTGGTCAAGAAGCTGCACGACGTTGTCTCCATATTGAGAGGACCTTGGATAGATGGCACCACGAGTTGCCTCGACTGCACCGTGGCGGCGAAAGATGGAGGTCAATTGTGCCTTGACAGTGTGTCTTATTATGAGCTCGGATGCTGTCGGTGCGTTCGCGAACATGTCCCAAGCGTAATCTTTGGTGGCTTCGACAGGATGAGTAAACAGCGTCGACAGCATTTTGCGATAGTATGGGGAATTTGGGTCTGCCAGGCCCGCCAAAGTACGCCGAATTGTTTCGCTCTCCATTTGCACTGGAAGCTTGCCGCTCTTCAGTAGCTCGGCGCTGTAAGGTCGCTCTTTTGGATTGTGGTTGACCAGGGACAGAATTATTTCCGTCATTGACTTTTCAGCAGCTTTGAAGTCCTTTGGCAAGATTGGCTTTTGTCGTCGCAATTGCCCAATGACATCAGCCTTTTGCATGCCCATCATGGGTTGGTAGCACATTTCGAAGAAAATGATTCCCAGCGAGTACATGTCGACTTTAGTACTATACATACCATGCGCCGCAGATCGAACTTCTGGGGCGGAATAGTACGCAGTACCAATGCTTCTCGTCATGTCATCTGTTTCCAAATGTCCGGCAGCAGCGGCTTTGTCAATTGAGAACTGGCCACTGGTGGCAAGGCCAAAGTCACCGATCTTGACATTGTCGATACCATCGGCGCTGCTACTGATGAAAATATTTTCCGGCTTGAGATCGCGATGGACAATGCTTAGTCCGTGAATATGGGCTAGTCCTTCCAGAACCTGGCGAAACAGCCGCCAAATCTCAGTAGTATTTTGATACAAGTTGCGCGAAATCAAATCACGCAGTGTTCGTTTCTCGCAGTACTCCATCGAAATGTAAAGAATCGTTCGATATGGCTTCTGAAACCTTGCTCGACGCATCTGGGCGGCTTGCCTTGCCTTAACAGGTGAGCCAGGATTGTGCGCGTCCTCATCGTCAGATGCAGAGCTGTCGTCGTCGCCCTCAGTCTCATCTTCGTCTCCATCTTCGTCACTGCTCTCAGAGTACTCGAATTCGATGTGTGCATTGGATGACATGAAATCTAGTCCTCCAGTGCTTGTGGCAAATTGTATCTCCAGACCATTGGATTCAGTCTCACGGGTTTCTGCGGTATAGTCATCTGCCGATGTCTCTCCCTCAGTGTCGGTGAAGTCGGCAACCTCTTCGACCCAAGTATTGTAGTATCTCACCACGGCAGGGTGACTGAGTTGGGAGAGCAGTCGAACTTCTTTGAGAATCTCTGTCAATGAGGTGTGTGAGCGCTGAGTGATCTTCTTGATGGCATAAATCTGCCCATCGAGTTTCTTCCTAGCCTTCACGACCTCACCAAAGCCGCCTTTTCCGAGACGACCTTCTTCTACAAAATCTTCCGTGTATCTCGATATCGCAGCTCCTCTGTTATGCGAGTCACGTCGCAAGCGCATCGGTGGGGCTTGCAGAGAAGTAAGGGATGGCACACTTGAGATGACAGCTGAGGAGTCGTCAAAGAGAACCGGGGCGTCAGTTGCGAGAAACTCGCTAGAACCAAGCTCAAAGGCACGCGGACGCTTTTGTTTGTCCTCTTTGAAGAATCGCCCGACAAGCTCCTGCAGAGGCTGTGAGAGAAAGAGAGATTCCATCAAGTTCTTCGGCGACGAGTATTTGCGCAGTATGTCAAGTCCAAAGATCATCTGCACAAAGACGATACCAAAGTCCCAAATATCCGTTTTGAACGTATAGACAGGCTTGGATGCGGCAGCAATTTCTGGTGGAAGCCAGTACGCAGACTTGGCAGAGTTGACGCCCGGCGGACCTTGTTTCTGCTCACACAATGTGTGAATCTCGCGCTGGTACCATCCATCAGCGATTTTCGGAACTATCTCGCCAGTGGATTCTCTGAATAATAGAATATTTCCAGCATGAATACACTGGTGTGCAATGTTCTTATTGTGCAGGTAATTGAGGGCATCGAGTAAATCTCGCGTCCAAGACTTGACCTTGCTCACTTCAAGGTTTCCGGCCAGCTCCAGCAGTTCCTCCAGAGGGCCCTTTTCAGCGAGTGGCATCAGAATTCTAACTGTCCACGCGTTGCTCGCAGAAGGGTCGGAAGGCATCCCACCCTGGACCTTGAAATCTAGAATCTCGACAATCTGCCTATGGACAATCCTTTTGGTGGTTTTCAAGTCTTGGAGACGCGATTCCAGAGATTGCAGTTGCTTTCTGAAATCCTGAGATTCCTTACCAGAAGATTTCAGGGTAGCTTCTTTCAACGCAAGCGTCTGATTACAAACTCCACTAGGTACAACCGGCCGGACAGTATAGACAGCCGACACTTTGCCGTGGCGCTCGTCGCATTTTGCTGTCACGGATCGGAATATAATCTGATTTCCAGATTTGTCGACAGAATTGCAGAATTGGTCAAAGTCGATACGATCGTCGAGAGCTTCGGTAGTCGGTGCACTTGGCAGCTGACTGGCACCGTTAGGGCGGCGACTCTGGCGAGACTCCTTTGCTTTTTGACGTTGGCGATCCAGCTGCTGCTGAAGCATTTCAGCAATAACCCTCTCTTCTTCTTTTGTCACTTCCTTTTGCTTGCGATCCTCTTCTTCCTTTTGCCGCTGAGCAGCTTTAGCGGCGTCGGCCTCGTGGCGTTCGCGCTCTTCTTCGAGGGAAGGAAGGTTTTTACCCGCAACCTTTGCTTGGGCAGCCTCCTCGAGGATTTCGCGGATACCTTCGACAATTTGGTCAACCATCTCTTGCTCATCTTTGGCAAAGACTTTGGGTTGTGTCTCGATAAACTTTTGGATCTTGAACTGTGTCGACTCGCGGAGGAATCCTTGCTCCTTTATGGTAATGATAGGGGGGGTCTTAGGATATGTAGCATTTAGAACGAATCCTATGGTGATTGCAAAGTCTTCGTCCGTCGGAGCTTTGATGCGTATGTCGAAGCATGGTTCTGCTTTCTACTAGCGGTTAGCATTGTCTGTACAAGACACTTGATCAGAGAACTCGTACTTGCCAGGCACTGTGAGTGCTGCTATGTTGAACAAAGTCTTCTCCATAAATAGCTTCTAGGGCCAGCAGTTCGTTCTGCTGGAGCTCCTCATATTCAATTTTGTTGGTAGCCTCTGGGCTGGTGGGCTTGAGCCCAGGGAAGCTTGAGTCATCCTTGGGTTGATTAACGGGTGGCGATTTCCATGCGCGAGTAGCTTGCCACGCCATCGTTGCGTGAAGGGGGGGCAAGTATCACAGCCAAAGCCGTGATGGCTTACGCTGAAGTCGCCATATTGAATTCGGTAATCGTAAGTTTATTGATGGAGTTGGTATGAGGAATGTCGAGCGGAAGAGCGACAAGCCCTGCGGTTGACGTCTTGAAGAATAGCGGGGTTCCAAGATGGTGGGGCAGAGCTGAGTTGGAGGCTTGGAGCTGGGCGAGGACTTCGCTGCTGAGCTTGTGACGGGCGGCCCCAGTAACAATAGAAAGACTAAATAGAAAATATAGCTGATCTGTGCCATGATTAATTTCAATCGAGTTTGTAATAAGGTTTGTCAACTTTTTTAGTCAAAGAGCATTCCGCCACGAACAACCACTCAAGTCCTACATATAGTAGGTACTAAAGTACATACACCACGGTGAGCTACAGGGACCGCGCCACTGTTTCGGCAAGGCGCAGGGAGCAAGTGGCGCTGTGGCACGCGCTAAGACCTTCAACTGCAAGCAACAAAACATGCCAGTACCAATACTGCCGATCAAAGTAAACACTTGCAAAGCAACCAAACGTCGACACCTTCAAACAGCCGCAGATGTTGCTTCCTTGATTGAATTACACCTTCTCATGCACATATATACTTATGCTATCAAACTTCCCAAGCGGTCCTCGCCATCCCTAAATTGAGCCGTCGTGCCCCCAACATACCAAAATGCTTGGATGGATGCTCAAGCGCGGCGAAAACGCGTCCAACGCGGTCAATGACGCCGGTGCGTTCAACACCGAATGGCTCCATGTTTCCTTCAAATAATACCGTACAGAAATTTTGACAAAACTGCGCACAGCTGACACTACGCAATTAGAGCAACCCGACACGCCAGCCCCCGTGTTCGCTGCGAGAGCATTTAAAAGCGCCTTGTTTGGCACCCCTCGACGGCACGATATTCGAGCTGCACGACCTGGAAGACGAGGCACAACGACTTCTAATACTGATAAAGACTCAAATACCCCATCAAAACCTGCCGGCATTCTCCTAACACCTGGTACCGGTGCGGCGAGGCGGAAACGCGTGTCATTCGGATACGATGTCTCTAGCGATAAAGAACCAGTCGCAGAGGCAGCGAACGCGATTAACAAACAAGAGTCGAGCGCAACATCCAGTAAGAATAATGCCCCTACCGCAGTCAACTCCCGCCTTCCAGACGACGAGGATGATTGGGAAGAGGATGACGATGGCGAGCAGCCAGCTACCGACATGACCCTCGACCTAAATGAACCTCACTCTCAGTCTGGCAAATACTGGAAAGAAGAATTCGAAAAATACCACGAAGATGCCAAGGTTGAGCTGGAGAAATTGCTCAAGTATAAGCAACTTGCAAAATCTTACGCGAAGCAACGGGATGCCGAGACGATGCAGCTGGCGGAGCGTCTGCGCGACGAGCAGCTCAAGGTGCTCAAAATGGAAAAGATGATTGCGGAAAATGAGAGAAACATTGCTTCCGCACGGCAAGCCGAGGATGGCGACGCGACAGTCGAGCTGCTGGACAAGCTGACCTCACAGACGACCTTGGCTACTCAGTACCGGGAGCAAGTGCAGAAGCTTGAGGCGGAACTCGAGGAGGCGCTGCGCGACAGGGAACAGAGGGCGGATGTCCAACGGCGGCGCCGACAGGGAAGTGCGTCGCCCGCGACTCACAAGGCCCTCGCCGAGACGCAGCGCGAGCTGCGGCAGGCGAAAAGCCAACTGCGCGAAATGGGGACATTGCGTGATCAGGTTTCTTCACTAAAAGCCAAATTGCAGGCCGCTCAAGGAAAGCCGGGCAGCGCGAACGACGCGCCGGGCGAAAGTTCACGAACTCAGGAACTACGCGCCCAGCTCCGAGTGCTCAAGGAGGAGTCATTGATGAAGGATCAGGAGTTGCTGATTCTGAGGTCCGAATTTGATGCTTTTCGAGAAGAATCGGCAAGACAGGATGCCGACATGCGCGACGTCGTGACACGTGCACACTCCAAGATTGCTGATCTAAAGATGGAAATCAAGGCTCTCAAATCTACGCAAGCAGAGAAGCCCCGGCCTCAGAGTTGGGATATGGTTGGAAATACCGATGCGGCAGGTCTAGAGGATTTGGACGATCCAGTTGTCTCAGCCGAACCTGCTCGATGCAGTTTGGATACCGATCGGCGTCGCAAACCACACGCTCCTACCAGAGAGCGGAAATCGCGATCGCTCCGTGAAAAGTTCCGCGAGGATGCTCCTCCAAGCCCCGAGCGCCTGCCGTGCGTTTCGCGTCGGCAGGCGGATGACCGACGGCAGTGGCAAGAGTTTGTCCCGAGGTCCCCCCGAAATCTGGACTATCTCGGCGAGGATGTGGCCCGGCGGATAGAAAACGGCGGCGTCACACCTGCGGCGCAGAAGAAGAAAGCAATTCTGTCCGCGCACGAGCAAATGGAGAGACGGAGACGGCCCAGTCAGTCGGACGGCGAGGATGCAATCGACTTGCTCCGGAGCCGCTTCGCCAAGCTGGGCGGCCCGGAAGAGGGCGGACAGGGCCATGGGGGCATCTCGATCCCGAGCGGGATTAATCTGCCGCCCGAGCGCCGGGCGGCGGCGCTGGCGCGGATCGAGAAACGTATGGCGGAGAAGAAGAGGGCGAGGGCGCGGACCATGGACAAGGAGAACATGCAGCCCGTGCAGTAGCATGCGGGACGGGCGGTTCGGGGCACGGCATAGAATTTTGTTTTTGGGTAGCCAAATGTATATTATCAGCGAGGAGTTTTTGGGCGTTGCCATGATTGGATACTCAGTCACCGAGAACAATGAACATGGATATTTGCATCGTTATCGCCGCACCTCGGTTGGCTACTCGAATGCTGTGGCATGGCGGGCACACGTGACAATTTCAAGTTTCTATCGCACTCGATCGCGATAATGATAATGGACGCGAGATTTACTTCTGGTAAATGACAGGTTCTCCGGCACAAATTGACTCTCTGGTTTCCGCAGCGGTATGCGAAGAAAGGTCCCGGAGGTGTCCGCCCGCTGTTGGCCAGGGCAGACCAACCTTGGCCGATAAGCGATTTCGGCGAAGCGACGAGCGCTCTTCCCAAACTTGTTCTCTCCCACCAACATTTCCGTTCCTATCTTCCGTGGACGGCTCATGTCGCCGCACCAGCCAAACACCAGCCTAGACGCCATCGAAGATGAGATTGCGCAACTAGAGGCCGAGCTGCATGCGGCGCGCATTCGCCTGCGCGACGCTACCACCACCAACCCCAAGCAGCAGCGACAATCACCAAACGGCGACGACGCAGCGACCCAGCTCGCCGCCCTCACTATCCCGCCCCAAGTCTACTGTACGTTGCGGAAGAATTTTTATATCTTCATTGTTGTTGTTTCCCCTGCAGCTTTGCTAACCCACGTGCCAGCCCCGACCACGTCCTCCACGCACTTCCTGCTACTCCTCTCCGACTCGGCGCTGCCCGTCGGCGCCTTCGCCTTCTCCTCCGGCCTCGAGTCCTTCCTCGCGCACGCGCCGCGCGGCCCCTCCGCCACCTTCTCCGCCTTCCTCCCGCTCTCCCTCGCCTCCTTCGCCGCCACCACGCTTCCCTTCGCGCTCGCCGCCCACCGCGACCCCTCGCGCCTCGCCTCCCTCGACGACCAGCAGGACGCCGCCGTCGTCTGCACCGTCGGCCGGCGCGCCAGCACCGCCCAGGGCCGCGCCCTCCTCTCCGTCTGGGAGCGCTCCCTCCGCAGCGCCAGCTTCTTCGGCGACGCCGTCGATGCCCTGCGGGACTTTTCCGCGCTGCTCCGCGAGTGCGGCGGCGGCAGCACCGCCGTGGTCGACGGGTTGCCACCGCTCGCTTCGGGCCACTACGCGCCGCTGTTTGGTGCCGTGTGCGCGGCGGTAGGGCTGAGCGTGCGGCAGGCGGCGTACGTGTTCATGCTGGGCCACGTCAAGGCGCTGGTGTCGGCGGCGGTGCGGGCGAGCATGTTCGGCCCGTACCAGGCGCAAAAGGTGCTGGCGGGCGCGGCGGTGCAGGACATGATGAACGCGGTCATTGAGAGGGAGTGGGACACGCCGGTGGAGGAGGCCGGGCAGAGCGTGCCGGTCATGGACCTATGGATCGGGCGGCACGAGGTCTTGTACTCGCGCATCTTTAACAGTTGATGGGGAGAAACGCATGATCAAGCATTCATCAGAGCCATGGTGTTGGGAGCTTGGGAGGAACGAATCTGTATTGTGGTATCACGGTGGTTTCATTTTGTATTTAAAGCATGAATATCCCTTTTCCTGTATAAGTAGTAATAAAACTTGTCAAAACGCCATTATTCATCGTCATCGCTGTCACTTCCATATGATACAAGAGGACCGGCCGCGGCGGCCGTTCTCGGTTTCGACGGTACAGAGAGCTTTGCTCGGTTGAGCGCCGCCAATGTGCTCCCCGAAAAAATGCCCCCGCTCTGCTCGTCTTCGTACTGTTGCTGCTCCTGTCCCGGCGCATCACCCTCCGCCGCCGCCGCCGCCGCCGCTGCCTCTCCGCTCTCAATCATAAGCCGTCGCTGGTCCTCCAGCTCAAAGCCTTCCCGGCCGCGCGGGTTTACAGCATGGGCGCCGCGCGCAAAGTGCACCTCGTCCGGTGCCTCGTAGCCTTCGAGGCCGTAGCCGCTCTCAATCTTGCGGCGCTTGCGCGCCTCCGGGTCCTTGCCCTCAATCTCGGCGACGAACTCGTCGCCAAGGGCGCGGCGGATGGCCTCGGCAGCCTGATCCTCGATGCGGCGGGCCTCGCGTGCCTGCGCCATGGGATTGGGATCGGCCGTGGCCCAGCGGACGTTGAGGATCTCGTCGTGGTCGAGCGACTGGTGGGCCATTGCCTCTTTGGCGAATTGGGCATTGGCCTCGTTGGTGTATGTGACAAAGGCAACACCGCGTTGATTTAATACCCGGACTGTGAAGTTGCGGTTAGCTTTCAGCTTTATTATCGTGGCAAGTGGCTGTACGTACTGCGCTCGACCTGGCCCCATTCCGCAAAATGACGAGCCACAATCTCCTCGATATCATCCGTGACATGTATGCGACCAATGTAGACGGTTCTGTTAACACGCATGAAGCTTCCAACACCACCCATGTCGTCGCGATAGTCGGAGAACTTGTCGCGGCCGAAGCAATCGACATTGGGACCAAAGAGGTCGTAGACGCCAGGTAGGCGATGGAGGTAGTCGCAATCGACGCCCTTGGCGCAGACACCGCGGGCGAAGCTGACGCAGAAGAAGCTGCCGGTGAGGCTGTCGGCCTTTGTGTAGCCGGCGTCGGAGGCGATGTTGCAGCGGCCCTTGGCCTTGGTCTGCGCGTTGGCGTCGTGATCGCCGCCAGACCATTTGTTGTACCAGATGTTGAAGATGGTGCCAGTCTGGGGCGGCGGCTCCGATGTGATGAGAGAAGGGTCGATTTGCACGCGCGCGGGCTTCCGCTTCTTGCGGATAATCTTCTTGACCATCTTCTTCCCCGTGGGCGCGGCGACGGCGGTTTCTTGGGAGGTCGGGTTCGCGCCGGCGGCATCCGTGGCGGTGGCCAGGGCCAGTTGTGCCTCTTGGTCAGCCATATCAACGGTCTGCCTTGGAGGCTTCTATCGGACTTTGATGCCGGTGACGGTGCTGGTGTTGGGGTAGACAAAGTGCGATGCTGAGAAAATGTTGCGACACACGCGACGATGGCTGGTCGAAAAAAGTTCTGGGGCATCCCAAATGCAGCCAACAACCGCCACTACTCAAAGCCCCACCACAGACAGTCAAGTTGCGTTGTCGTCTGTAATCAATGCCCTGCCGTTACCCCCTCCGATTTCTGTAAAAGCTTGTTTCATTTTAGAGATTCATAAAGTTTAGAATAGATATCATGAGCATGTTTAAAATTAATAGAGCACCATTCACTACCTACCGTCGGCGCTCCACATTCATGTTGTCACTGCTCGCCTCAGTATCGGCCTAAAATGCTAGGTCACCACAATGTAAAGGAGTACCAGCCCAAGCTTCAGAGAGAGAGAGAGAGAGAGATCAGATGCGTCACTTCTTTGCAGATGACCATTCTAAGAGTGGTTGTTTATCACGCTCCCAGGCTGTAACAAGGATACCTACAGGGTAGGTAGACAAAGAGAAGTAATAAATGGCTGCAATGGCCAACTCTAATCCTGAACGAAAAACGGTGGCCGTCTGAGTTCCTTGTCAGTTTCCGTCAGCTTCTTCCAAGTCCTCTCCGTCTCACGCCCGACGCCCTCCTGACAGTCCGCACCGTACGCCACCCGCTCCAGCTCGACGTACTCGAGCCCTGGGCACGCGGCCATCAGCTCCTCCGCGGCCCTGGCCAGTTCCTTCTTGCCGTGGCAGTTGGACCACCCGCCGCCATCGCGGTCGGGCGCAACCTCGAGCGCCACGAGGTTCGGCAGGTGCAGCGCTGCCTTGCATAGGTCCGGCAACCAGCAGCGCCACGCGCCGTTGCTCATCAGTCCGCACAGGCCCTCGGCCGCGATGCTCAGCTTCAGGTGCGTGAGCCAGTCGCAAGCGTCCAGGCCGGCGAGCAAATGCGGCACGCCCTCTGGACTGCAGCCGAGCGGTATCTGCAGCATGGGCACCCGGGCTAGCTGAGCCATCTGCTTGACGGGGTGCTGCGGGCCGCGGTGATCCCAGTCAAACCTTTTGGCTTTGAAACCAGTCTTTCCTTGGAGAAGTGGCGGAAGGTACCTCCAGTTGGCAGCGTACATTCGTAAGATCTCGAGACGCGACATGTTGGGTGTGTTTGTTGCGTTAAATTGTGTCCATGACGGACCGTGCTGGATGTAGCACTTGCAGTCGGCTGCGATTTGTACTTCTTCAAGCGTCGAGAGGTTGATGCAACCACCAAGTACATCCTTCGGTGGTATATGAATGGATTTTCCAAAAGAAATACTCTTCAGCGGGATTAGAGAACCACCGGTGCATCTTGAATACTGTCCGCATATTCGCTCAAATATGTTTCTGCATTCCCCGCCACCCATCGAGAGCCTCAGATGCTCTAGCTTTGGGGCATTGGCCATGATGGAGGAAATGAACGCCTCCGAGCAATCTTGCTGCTGAATATCAATCTCCTCGAATGTCAATCGCCGTAGTGCATCGAAATGGTTTCCCGGCGGAAGCTCCGTGAGTTGTGGCCGCATCAGCCGAGGGCACCTCCCTCGAGAGTTTCGAACCAGGGAACAATAAAAATCTATGTATAGCTCAGTCGGATTGAGGTGGGCGATTGCGTCGTTGATACACTTATGTGCCACGGTGACGCCCTGCAGTCTAAGGGCTCGTCAGCCAAGACAACGCATCAAGCCAGACAGGAGTGACTTGCCTAACAACTTGCACCTTTTTCATGTTCGGTAGAAGCCGGGAGACGAAATCATGAAACGGGGGGTCTTCGCGATAGTAATCAAATTGTCTTTTCGAGAAGCGGATGTCGATTTCTCTGGTATTGGCGACGTTTTCAAGCTGGCTGAGAGGCGACGACTCGCCATCACTACCCGGACGCCACTTGCTCTCCGTCAGCAGCACGGCGCGATATAGAAACGGTGTAAATATATCATTGAAGCTGCGACTGACAAGGCACAGCTTCCATAGCAAAGATCGGTCGTGGGCCTAGGTTTCGCGGTCAATCAGAGCCAGAACGAGTGCAGTTGTGTGTCCAACAAACCACCAGCTCTCCGAGAGTGACTAGCAGCTCCGCGATGCCTGCAAAGTGTTGCGCCGCAGAATGTTCTGCCGAAACCTCTGTGGACTGCATTTTGCTTGAATTTTGCAGTTCACGTATCCCATGTACTTTGCGTCGCTTCATCTTGTGTGCACGAGACTAAGGATGTAGACGAGAGACGAGAAACATGAGGATGGCTGCCTATTAATTAACTTGTAGCCGGCGTTTGTTTACTGGACCAGAGCTTTTACTACCTACCCTGGCAACGTTCAATTCACGCTTTTTCTGTGTTACTACCCGTAGGACCGTGAACTTTAACTTCTGTAGAAATTTGATTCTTTTTTTTTTTTTAAACAGAAACAGCAGCGTGGCATTATGGCGACGCATTGCTGCTTTCTTTATCCAGTAACACTGCTCAGCCCTTCCGAAGAATCATCCAAAAAATTTAGAGCCGTGTCTTTTCTCAGTCTTTACACAAGTACAACAAATTAAATCAATTGATTTTGTCTCCGTTTTTGTACTCTATACTACGCAAGATTGATTGTAGGGCCACCGTGAATCTTGCGTACTCTTCCACATGCAATCATGGCCTCGCCTCGGAAGGCTGCCCAGGAGAACACTTCATTAAAGCACGGATCGGTATCTGGCAAGGGCAAAAATCAATGACCAGGTAGACTCATGGCCGAGAGTGGATAGTGTCAATCAGTCTTATACTTCATGCTTGTCGGGTAGCCAGATGCGGGTCGGGGCTCGAAAACTACATAACATCATCAGATGCACCCGGCCAATTTTCTCTGCTCTTCTTGCCTTTAATCGCTGCGCAGCTCCCATAAAAAGCTTGTTCATCTATCATGACTTCATTTAAGCCCTCTCTCGCTTCAGCGGGTGCGAGCGCTAGATGTACTCGGTTGCTCAGATCGAAAGCCGTCTTACACTGATGCGCACTTCCGCGTTTCAAAACGCCAAGAAGCCGTGCGTCCTTGTCGTCGCAGGAAACTCAATAAGTGCGGGGTTGAAGCGGGAGGTGATAACTTGATTCAGGAGCTTGCGCTTCACGTGGTGGTCAACCCTTTGACTTGTGGCACGCAGATTGGCATCTTCATATGGTGTGTGCATGCCTTCAATCGAGGCCCAATCAAGATTCCGGCATCACCTGCTTCCATTTCGTGGACACCGTCACCATGAAGCCAAAGGACTTGGCAGGCTGACTGTACAATGAGTACCGAGACATCTACATCACTACTTGCATCGTAGCTGCGAGTCGCCAAGCCAGAGATCCGAATCCATTCCGCGAGCCACGATGGAGGGCTGAGCTTGTCACTGACAGGAGATCAGGTGCGTGGCTCCATTCTTTGAGCTTCTATTCTTTTTAATTTCGAATTAGAAAGATGTATAACTCAGAGTTCTCACCCCTCATGGTCCTCGAATGGCACATAGTATTCCCATATTGAACTGCACTCATATTCGCCTTGCTATGCCACTGCAGTTTCTTTAGGGGAGGCTCAACGAGCACTAACAAGTACATTTGCCAACGCCTTTCAAGACTTAGTTCCGCGTTGACACACGGCGTAAGGATGTGCAACCACATTGTCTATGATTTCGAGGAGTGTGGTCATGTCGGTGGTGAAGTCGTCGACTATTGCCCGGCCGCCATAGCAGCCAAACGTCGTTGTGAACGACGGGATGCTTACCTTATTTTTGGAGGTAATATGCTCGGGAAGTGCCATCGGTGCCTTCTGCCCTCGCCTCCCCTCTCAGAGTACTGAAGGAGGCGTAGCACGGCCATCAGACCAAGAATTGTACGATTAGTCCGAAAGAGCGATGGATGGAATTGAGCTCGAGGCTAGTTTTCTGTACATGTATTTTTCCCCTACCAGGTATCTAACCTATCCCTTCGATAGTCAAGATAGTTAGCTAAGATACCTAAAATATATAAAATAGCTAAGATATATAAAGCACCTAAGAGATATATGATACCTAAGATACATGTTGCCACCCACTGTATTATAGAAATATCGCAAGATCGATACAGGACTATTCCAATATCTTCACAGTCGGGCGGGTATTAGATCCCGGGATCTTGGATTGTGGATGCCCTAAGAGTAGAAATACAAGGCGTCTTCGTCTAATCTATCCTGCACCCACTGCGGCCAGGCATTAAACTTGCGATAATCGTAGGTGATCCAGCGATTCATGCACACAAGCCAGTAGTACCAAGGCTCGGTACACTTGCCATCCTCCTTTGCCCGGGCACTCGCGCCTTTGCTTCCCCGCACCGACGCATCCACCTTCTTCTTGGAGTCATCGTTGATCTTGACACTCGCCTTGCGCAAGAACGCCATCGCCATCATCAGGGCGACCCAGTGCGTGGCGAGCAAGACATTCACCTGGTTGGTCATGTCGATGATGCGCTGAAACTGGTCAAACGGCAGGCCCTGCCACCAGATGAAGTGGCCCATGACGCTCGTGTACACCTTGAACGCGTCCGTCCGGGCGTGCGCCACGATGCTCTCCAGGTTGGCGAGATACGCCAGCTGCAGGCCGTCCGCACAGGTGAACCGGATCATCTCCAGAGACGTCTCCCCCGCGTCGAGCCACGGCTTGTCGAGGGGCGGCACCGCCTGGAGGTACCTGCGCATCGTCTCGATGGAGTCCTTGGGCTCGAGGTTCTGGAACAGCGGCGGGAAGCCGAGCCGGATCATCTCCCCGCGCAGCGACGCGGAGCCGCGCGTAAGCGTCATGAAGTCTTGGATGCCGTCGCCGAGGTACTGCGACTGGCCCATGAGCAGGTAGCAGGACGCGACCAGCGCGCTGCCCTGGTCAAAGGACATGATGGACTGCCCGTAGTGCCGGGAATCGGTCTGCGGCTTCCGGTCTCCGGCAATCTTGGCGGACTTTCTAGGTTTTGGATTTTTGCTTTCCTTCGGCGCTGCGATATTGGCTGACGGTTCAGGCTCTTGAAAGGATGCGATGACTTTTCGGAATAGCTGAATGGCCTTGCAGCGATACGCCATGGCGGGCACAGAGAGGCTTGAATTGGTGCCGCCATTGGCTTCCAAATCGGCAGCAGCGAAGCCAAGAATGGCATATAGGAGGAAATTATGCTGTTGACACATTGTAAGGTCAAGTTCACAAACTCGGGCATTGACGGTATGCTCACGTGGTGGGAGAGGCAGAGGACATCTTGTTTCCAGACTTGCTCGTTGCCTAGGGGATAGACCGGACGGCACTGCAGAAGGAAGTGCTGAAAGAAGTGCATGTCCAGCATTGTAAATCTTGGCACTTGGTCGGGCTGGATTGTCAGTCGTACATTACAACTTTGGAAGGGAAAGTTGGCCTACCGCTGTGTATAGACAGGCTTGGGGCGGATACTCGCACGTGTAGCCAGACTTGAGACAATTGCGACATGCTGGCCGTTCTTCTTTACACTGAAATGTTGTGAATGTTTCTCCTTTAAGAATATTATGTAGAAATCTCACCTTGATACGTCTTCGCTTGCAATTAAAACAGCCAGTGCGCGTCTTGCGGTGACGAGGCCTGTCATGGGTCTTCGTCGTCACTGGCTGAGTGTCATTGCTAGAACTGGTTGTTCGCGGTGATACGACTGCCGAGTCATTTCTTGAAATATTCCCTTGGAAGATTGGAAAGGTCATGTCCATAGAGCAACCGCAGCACGACGGCGGTAGTAGCACAATCGATATCTCAGATTGGCCGTTCCTTGGCGGCGGGTTCCAGCAAGTCGACGCCTCAGTGGGAAGTGTATGGCAGACAGCGGTAGCTGAGCCCAAAAGCCGTTGTTAAGTTGATGATTTCTCAATCTGCTGAACATTGCATGGCCTTCCAGAGAAGAAAATGTTTTTGTCAAATTGTGACTCAGGCGTGAGCCCTGTCCAGAAGAGATGAATGGAGGTTCTAGGTGCAAGGCTGATTTAGACCCCTGTCGGGGGCCCTGAAGACAAGCTGTTTAGCGGATGTGGCGCCTGTGACGCAGGAGGTTTAGCGGCGGTTACCTTTCGGAATGGGCACGAAGCTGGGAGTGAAGAAGCACAATTTGCCGTCTTCAATTAAGTTCATTGAAATGTAGTCAGAATACTTTATGTTTTATAACCAAGAGAGCTGCAATTTGTGGTATTTACTTTTTCTAATTCTACATACAACAATAATGACATTGTTTAAGTCCACGACCTGCAAGAAAGGAAGGCGGTGAAGCCATTCTGTACACCAAAATCCCCCGCCAAATATTCTGCCAACATCCCCCACCTTGAGCCGCGCGACGACAACTTTTTGATAATCGCACGATACGAGTCGACTAGGGAGATTGAAGACGGCAAGTCCGTCTATAAAAAAGGGGATTCAAGATGGTCAATATTACGGATAAGATCAAGGAGTATGGCGCGCCCCGGGCCCCGGTTGGCGAATTCACGGCTGACATCGGTTGCAGGATTGAGGATGAGATGAAGAGGACACAAAGTAAGTGATCATAATCGACGACATATAACACACGCCTCAAATCCTGGATGTTTCACTAATACTATTCATTAGAAAACAAGGCCACAGGTCTGTGATCTCCCGAGGACCGCTACCATCGCGACACTAACGCATCGCACAGAATATCATCTTGGTCTATTAAAAGGGTACACACCCCTCCCTAACCCCTCTCACGACCCGTGACATGCTCCTAACACACATTCAGTAAACTCGCTCGGCTCCGCGCGCAACTTCTCGAGCCCGGACCCGGCAGCGGCGGCGGTCCCGGCGCCGGCTTCGACGTCAGCAAGTCGGGCGACGCGCGCATCGCGCTCGTCGGCTTCCCGTCGGTCGGCAAGTCGACCTTCCTGTCCAAGGTGACCAAGACCAAGTCCGAGGCCGCGTCGTACGCTTTCACGACGCTGACCGCCATCCCCGGCGTCCTCGAGTACGGAGGCGCCGAGATCCAGCTGCTCGACCTGCCCGGCATCATCGAGGGCGCCGCGGAGGGCAAGGGGCGCGGTCGCCAGGTCATCTCCGCCGCCAAGACGAGCGACCTCATCCTCATGGTCCTCGACGCCACCAAGCGCGCCGAGCAGCGCGCCCTCCTCGAGGCGGAACTCGAGGCCGTCGGCATCCGGCTGAACCGAAGTCCTCCGTACGCAACAAGCCTCTCCCCCTTCCCCGTCTCCGGCACACAAAACAGAACAACCCCCTCTCTTTCTGCGCTCCGTCACTAACACGCGCGTTTAGCAACATCTACCTCAAGGTCAAAAAGGCCGGCGGCATGAAGATCACGTTCCAGTCACCCCCCAAGAAGCTCGACGAGAAGATGCTGTACAACATCCTGCGCGACTACAAGATCCTCAACTGCGAGGTGCTCGTGCGCGACGACGAGGCCACCGTCGACGACTTCATCGACGTCATCATGAAGGACCACCGCAAGTACATCAACTGCCTGTACGTGTACAACAAGATCGACAGCGTGTCGCTCGACTTCCTCGACTCGCTCGCGCGCGAGCCCAACACGGTCGTCATGAGCTGCGAGCTCGACCTCGGCGTCCAGGACGTCATCGACCGCTGCTGGCAGGAGCTGCGCCTCATCCGCATCTACACCAAGCGCAAGGGCATCGAGCCCAACTTTGGCGAGGCGCTCATCGTGCGCAGCAACAGCTCCATCGAGGACGTCTGCGACCGCATCCACAGGAACATGAAGGACACGTTCAAGTACGCTCTCGTATGGGGCGCCAGCGCGCGGCACATCCCGCAGCGCGTAGGCCTCGGCCACATGGTGAGCGATGAGGACGTGGTGTATATTGTCAGCGGGTGGAAAGCATAGATAATATAAGTCAATAAAAGGATACTTTGTATAGGTTGTCTTGGGGCAGGAGAAAGTCGTAATGCAATAGATGTAAGAATGTAGCATTGTTCTCAATCTGACGTTATGAACAAAAGAAATAAATAATCCGCATCTTCCGTGATAGCCAAATTCCAACCCCGTAATAACCGTGTACACCATTCATTACTTTCCAAAGCGTCCGCACATGGCGTCAACGAAATAAAAAGAATCCTAAACGCCCAAGTCTAAAGTCGCATCCACGCCGCCGCCACTGGCTGAAGAAGAACATGGTCTTGGACTCTACAGCCAGCCAGCATGCATTTTTCGGGCGGCGACTGGACGTTGAAACGTCAAAGCAATGTAATTCCGCGTCGCATCAAACCCAAGGACGTAACAGGCAAGAAGGAACCAAACGAAACCCGACAATGCCAAAAGAAAGAATCATTTTATATGTACACAGGATAGCAGTACGTGCATCCTGGATATGGTTCGCTTTGTTCTTGCAATTTATTCCTTGGGGATGGACTTGCTGCCAAAGAGGTTGTCGGCGCTGAGCTTCTTAGCGCTGGCCTGGGCAAAGAGCGACTTCGGCTTGGCTCTGTGCAAAAGCGCGTTAGCAATGGCAAATTGAGGTACGGCACCGAGACTGCAGCTTACTTGTTGACTTGCTTGTTCCGGAGAGCGCTGATCTTGGCCGAGCAGGGGCTCATGATGTTGTCCGAGGGCGAGACGTATTGCTTGGTACTAAAAACCATCAGGGCCTTGTTAGTGGGCAATCGCGGCAGGACGGTGATGGACGGCGCAGGAGAGGGAGCAGAACAAGAAGCAGAAGAAGCAGAATCAGAAACCAACGACGGGCAAGGAGAAGAAGAAGAAGAAGAAGTAGAACAAGACGAGGCATCTGAAGAATTGGCAGTGTTTTTGGCGACGGCCGCGGGACGAGAAGACGTCACGGGCGGCGTGCTGGGCACCTTGCGAAAGGACGCAGAGGATGCTTTGCGAGAGACGACGTACGGTTCCTGGGCCATTTTGCTCTGGAAGATTTGGCGGTGGTAGTCCATGCTCTTGACATCCTTGCACTGGGCGGTCTGCTGCTGCTGCTGCTGCTGCTGCTGCTCCATGGAGGCGTTGACGTCCTTGTCGCCGAGAACGTGGGAAGACATGGCGATCGAGTCGGGTGGTGATGCAAGGCGAATATTGTTGTATTTCCTGAAGGCTGATGCGGACTGGCAGCGGTGTTGTGTAGCAGCAGTGGATGGATGGATGAGAGTTGAAGGAGACAGAAAAAAACCGAAGAGCAGAGGCAGGCACGGCAAGACCCAAAGGTGGTAGGTATGCGGGCAGCCCTTTTTTTGTGTGGAGAGTGGTGGTCCGGTCCCGTCTTCTAGGAGGTTGCCTTTTCCAGTGAAACACTCTTTTTGATTACAATACCAATTCAACAGGATGCTTCCTCTTCTTGTTCTTTTTTTGGAGAAGTGAGAGAAATGAATCTGCCTGTGTGGTAAAGTAAGCTTCAATCGTGCAGGATGGGAACAACGGTCGTTGTCTTTATATCTGGGTGTGTGTGTGCGTGGCAACAACAACAAAAAAACAACATCAAATAGGACGTATAACAAGAAAAAGGGTTGGCGTAGGAGGACAGCTTCTTTGATCTGTGGTAGTCTGTACTTGCAGCTGCCGTTCACGGTGCGCCAGCAGAGCAAGTAAGAAAAAAATGGTTGGCCAAAGTAAACTTGGGTCACGGTCGACCGGGCAACGGGGGTAACGGGTACCTGGACGGGAATGCTGGCAGTGGAGTCCCTGTGGCGGCTTGTGGGGGTGGTTAGTGGCTGATGGTTGTCATCAATGGATTCAGTTCCAGATGTTCCAGATACCCTGGACAAGCAACGGGATGACAGGGTCACAAGGTTTTGTTTCCGTCTAAACATGCATCGCATAAAAACAGATGAAAGGCTTTCAACAGCTCTTTCTCTGACCTTGCTTAGCGTATCTGCTAGGTAAGTGCCGAAGTCTGCTTGTCGCTGACGAATCAACATACTACTACCAAGTCTATCCTGTGGCTATTATAAGCCGCAACTTAATATTACCATGTACAAGGTACATGTCACTCACGGGATGCAAACAAATAGCGACCGACATATCGACGAAACCCTGCTCATAGTTTGTGACTCACGATGCGAGTTCACCCCAGAAACCGTGTTCCCCAACGCCATCTTGCGTCTAGCTGGGATGCACCGCATGAATCTGATATGTTGCACAGGCCAGCCAGCAATCACGGACGACCCGACAACAGACGATGCACAGCAGGCGGGCTTGCTGCCGGCCGCGTACACGGCCGGCTTTTAGCCTCATAGATCAGGTTGCAGTGCTATGCGGTGCTTCATCAATATGCATGAATCCTATCATTATTCATGTTTTGCTTGATTCATCTCTTTGCCGATCCCGTGTCCGAGATGGGTTGCCCGCACGCGCCACGAATTGACTGCCGTCCACCACGACAAAACGACCATGGCCGTTCATCACAACAGTTACCTGCTAGGACTATCACTGCGATACACAAGCAATGTAGCGTTCAACGGACACAGTTCCTCCGACAGCTCATTCTATAGGCCGCCACAAATAAGGAAGCCCCCGTATCCAGTCGCGTTACCGATATGACCATCGGTACTAAGGGGGCTGATGAGTGTTTGCTCGTCAAGTTGCACAGCAAGCTATTTAATTTCACATCACGGTGTAGTTACTCATAGGACAGATCGTTGTTACAATTTCATTCAATAGATTCCTTTTACATGCGCAGTCACAGCGACGCACACGCACGCCCCTCACAGCTTGGCGTGCTTAATCTGCGAGCCAATCTCCTTCTTCTGCACGCCGTAGCGCTGGAGCAGCTCCTTGGACTTGGCCTGCTGCCACTTGATCTTGTCCGTCGCCTGCTTGCCGCGCTTGTTCTCGTTGCGGCCCATCTGCTGCAGATGCACCTCGTCCGGCCCGTCCGCGAAGCGCAGCGTGCGGATGCCCGCCCACATGTTGGCCAGCGGCGTGTCCTGCGAGATGCCCGCGCCACCAAACGACTGCACCGCGCGGTCGATGACGGTCAGCGCCGTCTGCGGGATCAGCACCTTGGCCTGTGCGATCTCGGTCAGCGCCCGCTTCGGGCCCTGCTCGTCCATCTTGACGGCCGCGTTGAGCACGATGAGGCGCGCCGCGTCAATCTCGATGCGCGACTTGGCGATCCACTCCAGGATGACGCCGTGCTCGCGCAGGAACTTGCCAAAGGGCTTCTTGCGCTCGTCGTTGACGCGCATCAGCATCCAGTCGAGGGCGACTTCAGACTGTAGCGGGAGTTAGCATCTGCGGCATCGGGGTTCGTGCATCCGTGCAGCGGAGAAGGGGGGTGGTTGGGTGAACTTACAGCGCCAATGGAACGCATGGCGTGATGGATGCGGCCGGGACCCAGACGGCCCTGGATAATCTCGAAGCCGCGGCCCTCGCCCAGAACCATGTTGCTGACGGGCACGCGGACGTTGGTAAAGGTAATCTGGCCGTGGCCGTGGGGCGCATCATCGTAGCCGTAGACCTTGAGCATGCGCTCAATCTTGACGCCCGGGGTGCCGGCGGGCACGAGAACAACCGACTGCTGGCGGTAGACATCCTTGTTCTTGGCGTCCGTCTTGCCCATAACAATGTAAAGCTTGCAGCGGGGGTCGCCGGCGCCGCTGGACCACCACTTGGCACCGTTGAGCACGTACTCGTTGCCCTCGCGGCGAATGTCCATCTGGATGTTGGTGGCGTCGGAGGAGGCGATGTCGGGCTCCGTCATGAGGAAGGCAGAGCGGATCTGGCCGGCCATGAGCGGCACCAGCCACTCCTTCTTCTGCGCGTCGTTGCCGTACTTGGCCAGGACCTCCATGTTGCCCGTGTCCGGGGCGGCGCAGTTGCACGCCTCGGAGGCGCTGCGCGAGCGGCCGAGCCACTCGGCCATGAGGCCGTACTCGAGGTTGGTCCAGCCCGGCGACTCCTTGTAGTGGCCCTTGGGCAGGAACATGTTCCACAGGCCGAGCTTCTGCGCCTTCTCCTTGAGATCATCGATGATGGCGGGGTGGTTCTCCCAGCGGGCGTCGCCCTCGCCGATCTGGGCTTCGAGGACGGCATCGGCGCTGAGAAGGGGATCAGTAGGCGAATAGGCACCACGCAGAGAGGACGGCAGGACGAAGGGCTTACGGGATACACTCCTCCTCGACAAACTTGGCGACAACGTCAATCGTCTTCTTGGCCTGGTCGCTCACCAGGTGGGAGACCTGGAATATGTGTCAGTCCGCTTTTTCATGATTGACGCTGGGGCACCGGGATAGGCGGACATACAATGGCGGGAATCTTGTGCGACATGATGAGACTGGTGATGGGCGATGACAGGAAGGACTCTTTTTCCAGCATTCGAATATAGTAATATAGTTACGAGGACCTGGTGCTTTTCTCTCGTCTACTATCTCAGGAGAAGAGGGAAAAACAAAAGGGCCAGGATGAAGATGCCAAAGAGTATGAGGGAGGAGATAAATAAAAATGGCGGAAACGGGGATTACGGGCGCGGGGGGGACGGCAAGTTGAAGTACGAAACTAGCAACGACGAGGGCTTAGCTTCTGTGGAGGATGTAAGATTATAACTAATTGATGATCGATTGGAAAAGGAACCGGCGATGGATACCAGGGTAGTGTGTCCAAGAAGAGATGAAAGGGAAGACGGGGGAAGGGCAAGTTGAAGGTGACATGAGTTGAGGTGCAGGACCGGAGTTTTGGCACAAACGACCGATCGCAGAACGGAGCCGAGGCTCTGGGGAAGCTTTGGCGGGCGCTGATTAGCTGGTCTGGGCGGAAGCGGCCCCAGCCTCGGACGGGCGGTTGGTGGAACGAAACTGGTTACCGGGAAAAAAGCCCGTTTTCTTTCTTTGCTGGAATTAACGGGTGAAGCTAGTTAGTTATGAGGGGCTTCTCGAGTTGTTCATTTGTCGCTGATGCGCATGAATCCCACGAATGACAGGTCGTGGGGAAGCTTGACTCCGTGGACTTGGTGACGGCCCCTCGGCTACGGGGGTGCGACCTCGGTATGTCTGTATATTGTAGTTAGAGCTTGGGAGCTTACCTCACAATTTAGTAAATTGGCTTGATGCTGGTAGGACATTTATGAACTAGTCAGTGGCCTGATGTATCCAGCTACTTCCGCTTCCTGTCAAACATCAGCTCATAACTTGCACCATACACTACCCATCCATGGTCGACGCACAGTACATCCATCAGCAAGTATAATTTCAAAGTCAATATCAATACTCCCAGTTCGAGATATTCTACATAAAAAAAGGACGGCGCGAACAATCAAACCCAGTGACGGGGTATAACACGTCTCTTCCTCCATCGTCTCCCCTCCACCAGCGGTCTATTTCGGGATCCACCACATTAGAAGTAGGTGGCCCTTTGAAGCGGAAAAGCATTAGTCGGAGCGTCTCTTAACAAGCACAGCCGTCGCGGTCGTTCTCGATGTGGATGTTGATCGGATCGTCAAAGTCGCCGCTGAATTCTTCCGACTCTTCCTGCGCGAGGGCGTTCCGGGCAATGACTGTTCCATTCTATTAGCAACTTCATCTCCTCCCATTCGTATATAATTGGCCACTAACCCTCAAAAGCCTGGTCGACATTGATGGCCTCCTTGGCACTCGTCTCAAAGTAGGGAATGTCGCCCTTGGATTGGCAAAAGGTCATGGCGCGCTTGTTGGAAATCTGTACAAGTTAGCAACACGCGCATATACAGGATCTGCAGATACCCTCACCACTCGTTTGCTCTCGTCGACGTCAATCTTGTTGCCAATGACAACCTGCGCACACTAATTAGCCTACTCGTCACTCAAGAGTGGCGCAAGCGCTCGGAGACCACATACGAAGGGAAAGTTGGGGGGATCGCGGGGCGAGGCCTGGATCAGGAACTCATCGCGCCAGCTGTCGAGAGCTTCAAAGCTCTTTGCGTTGTTGACATCGTAGACGAGGACGCAGCAGTCGGCACCGCGGTAAAAGGCCACGCCGAGCGACTGGAAGCGTTCTTGACCGGCGGTATCCCAAAGCTGCCACATGTTAGCCCGTGTGTTGGTATAGTATGCCCAAAAGAGAGAATTTCCGCAGCCGTACCTGCATGGTGACTTGTCTATCGTCAACCAGGACTTCCTTTGTCGAAAAATCGGCTCCAATGGTGGCTTTGTAACTGGCGCTGAACTCTTTGTCGACCTGTGGCACATGGGTGTGTTAGCCTCGTCTTCTATAGACGGATCAATCACCCATAGGATCCTCAAGGATTTTCGTACGTATTGCTTCATCAAGCTGGTCTTGCCGACACCGCTGTCTCCAAGGATGATAACCTAAACGAGTCCCCGTCAGCACGCCGTTGGGCTCCCTCCCGGGCTATAGACCGGGCTGCCATGGTCGGAAACACTGAAGCGTGTCGCACCTTGAGAAGCACCTTCTTGCGTGAAGACATGTTGGGCGCGGTCGGGCGTTTGAGTCGCGTGGTGTGTTGTCAATGACGTGATGCCTTCAGAGGGCGCCGAGCCGGGACGGACTTGGGTGGTCGGTGAGCAGTCGCGTATGCGGTTCTCTATGCCCCTCGAGAACCTGTCACTAGGATAAGGGAGTCGTGGTCGAGGAGTGAGGTATAGACCGTTGCACCTGCGAGGAGAATGTCGTCGCAAGCCGCACGTTGAGATGGAAAGGCAATGGTAGGTAAAGAGGACCAAGATGGTTTAGATTAATCAGGATGACGGTGGTGCGGGTGGGTGCGGGCAGGCTGCAGCGGCGCTAATAATACAGGAGCTGGGACAGGCCGGATGCATAACCGTCCAGCGTTCAGGTTGCAGGAGGCGAGCACAGTATGGTGACGATTAAGTGGAGAAAAAAAAGAGGAGGTCTAAAAACAGTAGAAGTATTTCTCTAAATTATAAATATATGTATTATATCTATAAAGAATAGTATTTATGAATTTTATTGCTTATTTCTTTAAGCCTGATATTATTTAGGAATTCCGTTTCAAGGAGCCTGTGGATACCTATTCGACAGCGTGACTAAGAAGCCAGGTCGATAGGGCGCTTGCCGTTGCCATCTTTGACCTCCACATCGGCTCCATGAACCATCTGTCGTGTACAGCAAAACGGTGGAACCACCTTCTTGCTGGTAGTTTATTAGGCTTGTGTCAACACCATCAAGGCAGCGGCGGCGCCAACAGCGCCATAAACCGCTGCCTAGTGCAAAGGCGCGGCTTCCTTGACCACTCCTGCAGCGTAGCTCTCCTCCTGCGATGTAGCCGAAAGGTAGCTGGCCAGTCGTGACCCCCAGTAGTCGACATCAAGCGTGTCCACCCCTGAGACTGTGGCGGTCATAGAGCGCTGACACTGGCAGCATGGCGACGTCGCTGGTGACGAGATCCGCAGCCAGCTTGGCGAGCACGATGTCTTCCTCCGTATCTACATAGATGCGTGGCTATGCAGTGCAGCAGCGTCCAGTCTTCGGTAGAGCAGACCAGAGGACCCGCGGCGTGTCTTAATAGCAAGTTCGCAGTCTCGGCCACGGCGTACGGTTGATAGATAGCTCTTGACGGCGCGACAGCGCACAGGAGCGGAGTCTAGCCGTTGTTGTTAACGCAGTTGACATCGGCGCCAGCCGAGAGCAGATATTGAACGATGTCGTACTTCTTACCTGCGGCCGCGCAATGAAGAAGCGTTTCTCCGCTGCTATTTTCCAAGTTGATGACGGAAACGTCTGTGTCTGGAGGCAGCTTACTAGCCAGAAGGCTGAAGATTCGCATGTTTGAGCCAGAGGCAGCGTAGTGCAGCGAGGTGTTATTTTCCGTGTCTCTCTCGAGCACGCTGGCACCGTGATCCAGCAAAACTCGAATGCCCTTCTCGTGGAGGTGGCACTCTGGGCCGTTGTTGACGTAGACGGGGCCACCGAGATGATGCAGCGCTGTGGCTTTCTTGTTGAGTCCGCGCCCGTTGGGGTCGGCGCCAGCGTCGATAAGCAAGTGTATAATTTGCTGTTGGTGGGTGTAGTCAAGGCCGCGGGGCCCTTCATAAGGAGTATCCAGGTTGTCGGGAGGAAAGGTAGCAGTGGTGCTCAGAGCCCTATTCAAGGAATAGGCCGAAAAGGTAAACCGCTCTAAAACGAGGTAAACAATGTCGCACGCCAATAGGAGGCTGCGTCGCACAAGATCAAATATCTGAAATCAGTGGGCAGTGTCTAGGCTATCATCGGGGCAGCATGACATAATATCCTCGATGATATTTGCTTTGCCTGCCGCTGCAACTTTTAGAAGCAGAGAGCGATGTATCCAAGGATTTTCATCGTCTTCGAGCCGGGCGTATTGACGCAATCTATGAAACAGGAAGCTGTTGTCTGCTTAAATGGCCGCATCCATGGGTGAGATCTCGGGATGGGAGAAGCCGTTCGTTTCCCACGAGCTAGCACCAGCTTCCAAAAGGATATCTAACGTCATATCGTCGCAGTTTACGGCCAGCTGGAGCGCAGAGCCGAATTGGGCATCACAATAGTTGATGTACGGTTCCCCAGCGGCGACGTGCTCTCTCAGCTTAGGCACGTCATCGTCGTAGACAGCGAGCAATTGCTGCATCTTAGCATGATAAAGCTCAGCCTCAGCCTTTTAAAAGCTCAGACCCAAGCATATATATATGGATCGAAGCATCGTCTCCTGTTTCGCCACTTTCAGCTAAAGAGATCTGAATGCGGACCACACACATTCTAGAATCCATCCACTAAGCAAAGCTAAACTATCACACAGTATAAACAGAGCTGTGTCTTCCCGCCTAGACCAGCTGACTACTATACTGACTACTGTACTAACTACTATACTAACTACTATACTAACTATTAGGTTATAATGGACTACACGGATTTGCTTTCGTCGCACCGCATACCGCTTTTCGGTTAGTTCGACGATTCTAGCATTAGCCTGAACCTTGGAATGTAATATTGTGTCGTAAACCATTGTTTCATGTAATTGATAAGGGTTATCACTGCGAGAGATAGGTATGTGGAGGACTACCATCGAGTGTCAGCTCAGAGAGACTTCCTCTAGCATAACTCAACAACAGCCATATTCATTCTCTAGCAGAGAGTCAATTCAATAACGCCTGTATATTCTGTCTACAGAAGGATCAAGTTTAGAGCCAGCTAACGTGCATCATCAGATACCAATACAATACATTCCACATTCCCTCACCCAGGCTAGCAACAACACCAAGATGCGGGCCACGATCATTATAGCGACTACTAGCGCCCTACTTGGTGCAGACGCCTGTTTTATTACTTGCACGGACGGTAGCGTTCACAACGTCGGCGCCCCAATTGACATAAAATGCCCTGGATACCAGCAGTATATCAAAGCTGCCCCTGGATATGCGGACATTGTCTACTTCGACGGACGCCCAAGTTCGTGTGTGGACAGCGAAGGTTTTAGTTTGCAGCACATCTCTCAAAATGTTATTGGGTGTGGTAACGGCGCGCAAGGTCGCTGTTGTGGCGGAAACCGCTGCAGCTAGAGGCAGGCTACGTTCGGAGGGCAAGTGTACCTCAATCGAAATACTGTTATATAGATAGCACTTTGATTTATATGCGGCCCTCTGGCGGAGCTGGCAGGCAAACGTGGGCGAGGACCGTTTTGTTTTATTTTTTTGTGGTTGCTACAGCTAAGCTCTGCTTGCTGTCAATAGTTCGGATCTTCTCGTACGGCTTCAACAGCCTTTAAATACTAGGCTTTGCTTACCGCATATTTTCTTGCGCCCAACAAGTAAAAGTGCTGTGTCAGGCGCTACAGCTAACCAAGACGGCACAATGTGCTACTAATAATGAGTACTTTTCCTCACCGGTTAATTAACCTTATTTAATCGCGGAAGAGAAATTTGTTTGCATATTCCTAATAGCTTAAACTCTTCTAAAGTTAATTACATTTTTCTTATAAGAGAACTTTTTATTATATATATATATCTACCTTTCATAGAGTTCTAAAAGTAGTGTATAGTTACTTACTCTATATTAGACCTAACTACTATATAGGAAACTATAATAAATATAAAACTTAGTAGGTATTCTAATAATTAAGAGCATATATCTCCATCTTATAGCTAAATATAGTAGTAGTTTATCTTTAATCTATTGTTAGCCTATTTCTTAGTTACTACTTTACCCTAGTGTGTGCCTTTAGTTATTTTTATAGATTTAAACCATAGAACCTTGGGCACGGTTAGTTGCGCTACATATACTGTAGCTGCCTAGCGCCACACATGCCTCGGCAGGTTACAGCGAGAGGCGTCACCAGCCACAGAAGGTTGCGCCACTACCTTGCAGCAGCTCCAAGCTTCATGCATCCCCCCATGATCTGACCATCTCTATGGACTCGCCCCCAGCGTCTCCCACGCTGCGCTGGCCATGGCAGACAATGGCCTCATCGACAAAGTCCATGACCTGAGCGACCTCGAGCTTGCCGTGCTACTATGTCTTATTAGCCGTGAGCACTGTCTGATCAGCACACCGGCCAGTACAATTGACGAGTTGGTCCTGGAGCTACAGCTGGTATGCTACCGTCAGAACCGAATGCCGTCCATCGGCGTCTTGGCGAAAAAGAGGATGGGGAAAGTCCAGAATTGACATTCCCGATTTAGATTGCTACAAAGACCTTTGGTCTCGAATGGGCCGTAATCAATTGCTCCCCATCCACCACTCTCGAGGACTTCGCCTCGGCGATCCTCTCAACCGCACCGCCGCCGCCCGACGGCAACGCGCCCACCAAATCCTACTTCCCCTCCCCGAGGCACATCCCCTCTCTCCGGACCGGCTTGACCAGCTCAACAACCCCCGGCGGCGGCAGCACCGCCAGCCCGCAAATCGCCAACGTGGTGCTCGCCCGGGACCTCGACCGCGCGCCGCACGCCGTCCAGATCCAGGCGCTCGAGCTTCTGCGCACGCGCCGCCTCTTCACCCGCACCACCGTGCAGGTCGCCCCCAAGCAGTTCGTCTTCGTCCCCGTGCTCGCCGCGGCCCGCGGCGGCCGTGCCCGCGTCACCCCGCACCTCAACGACTTCCTCGCCATCGCCCACTGGCACGATCCCGGCCACGGCCTGGTCAACCTCGAGGAGCAGCAGGCCGCCGAGAGCCCGTACCCGGACGACGACGCGGCGTCGACGGGCAGCATCGTCAAGAGAGCGGCTGCGCGTGCTAAGCGACACCCACACCCGACGGCGCCGGCTCTGATATCCAAAGACGTAAGAAAATCCCCTTTGCCCCTTGATTCGGGGACGGGCGGAAGAACAATTGCTGACGCGATGACACCTGCAGGACATTATCTGCCTTCGCGAAAAGGGCGAAAAGGTGCACGTCGACGTCGATGTCATCCGCTACCAGATGAACGTCGTCTCGTTCCTGCGCATGCACCGCGCGATCGACCAGGGCATCACGCCCGCGGCCACCGCGCACTTTGGCCAGCTCATGCGCAACCTCGCGCCCCTGCACCGTCTCGACTGCGTCACCCCGGCGCTTGTCGGCCTCGCCGCCCGCAAGGTCTACCTGCACCGCATCCGGATCGCCGACCCGCACAAGGAGAGGAGTATGCAGTGGGGGAGCAAGTTGGAGGCTGTCGAGGCCCTGTTGCAGGACGTCGGCCCGGAGGAGGTGCTCGACGAGGTCCTCACCATGGTGACTGCGCCTGTATAAATATCCACACATAATTGACCACATGCATTGAGTTGAAAACGATGCAATATCTGACGCTTCAATTGTTATGTCTACAATTGTGTAGTAGCAAACGTAAATGCTCTTCTAGCCATCCTCAACGATGCTTGTGATTGCTGTGAACCCCATCGAGTTTCGTACCGGCGTAACCCTGTATATTTTGATTACTTCCGCCCTCAATCGTGAAAAGAACGCCGAGAAATACACATAGCCCCTCAAAAATAAATACGAAAACAACCCTCCCATGCAGTTATTGTTTTATGCAATCTTATTCACCTGGCACTTCCACCCCGAGTTGGCCTCGAGCAGGGGCAAGCTGGCGCCCAAGCACCAGCCAAGCTCGTTGCCATCGATCTTCTTGGCAATCTTGACCTCGCGGTCGATGGGCATGTCGTAGCCGGTATGCAGCAGAGCCAGCATGAAGCTGAGGTCCAGGCAGTACTCGGGGCGATCGTTGAGCTCGGCCATGGCCTTGGGGTTGCTCTCAAACGAGCTCCAGCCCTTCTTGCCCTGGCAGACGGCGTGCGTCAGATCGTGCATCTCGCGGAGAGTAAACGATTCGGGCATGCCCAGCGGCTCCATGCGGTCGTAGAAGAAGGAGAAGACGAGAATCTCCTGCTTGGCAAAGGTCTTGGCCAGCGCCGGTTGGTGAACGCCGTTGAACGAACAGGGGCCCATCTTGCAGGCGGCGTCCTTATTGAGCAGCTTCTCGGCCAAGCTGCGGCACTGCGCCGACGAGGGCTCGCTAGGGCCGACGAAGGTGACGTCGTGCTTCTTGTCCTCACCGAGCGTCACGTTGACCTGGCGCTCGAAGCCGGGTAGGATGCAGGGGTGAACAATGGCCTCGGAGAGCCACGTCTTGTCGGAGCCTTTGCTCTTGGCGAGCTCATCGATCAGAGCCTGGTGGATACGCTCGCGCGCGGCCATGAGACCGAACTTGAGGTGCGAGTGCTGGTACAACTCGAACTTGTGGCCGCCATAGTTGAGCTCGTACTTGTGCTCACCGTCGGCAAGCTTCTCGGGGGTCGCGCCCTCAACGCTCTTGTAGAGGGGTTCGAAGACAATCTGGGTAGAACCGCCGCCGAGATCGAAAATGGCGGCAGTCTCGCCCTTCTCCCCGCCCCCAATCTTGCCGAGTAGGTAGTTGGTGGTGATCCAGGCGTAGACGCCCTCGTCGGAGCCGTCCATGAGAGCGACGCCATCCTTGTCGGCGGAGACAACGGGGAAGGGGTAGTCGTTCTCGAGGTGTGTGCGGACCTGCTTGAGGATGGCGTCGGCCTTTTCGGCGCCAATCAAACGCAGGCCGGCGGTAGCCTTGACAGCGACGGGGGTGCAGCCCTTGAGCTTCTCAGGGACATGCTCCATGGCCACCTTCATGAGGGGATCCAGGCTCTTGGCGGCAGCGACAGGATCGTCCTTGTACGCGCTGAGGCCGCCGACGCTCTTCTCAGTCATCTTGAACTCTTCACTCTCGAGCTCAGGCATAGCGCCGCAGTTGTTGAACTTGTAAACGTGGATGCGGGAGCCCGTGCTGCCGGCATCAATCATGAGGACATATTGCACGATCGGCTTCTCCTTGCTGTACGACTTGGAGCACTTTTTGGTAGAGTAGGCGGCGTCGTCGGCATCATGGGTTTCGACGCTGTCACCGCCAGTAGCGGGAGGCTTGGTGGTATCTTTGCCCGGGGAAGAGTCGGATCCGGAGGCGGGCTTGGAGGGCTCCTTGGTCGAGTCCGCGGGCGGAGTGTTGACGGCGGGCTTATCGACTGGCCTCTCGGGAACGGGTGTGTTGACGCCAGTGGTCAGGCCAACGGGCTCGGGGTTCGTCTTTTGAGAAACTGTACGTAGTCAGCAGGGAGTGCAAGAGTCAATTCGCAGGAAGGACAACGGACCGGAGGGCTGGACAGAGACGCCAGAGGGCGACAGCCAGTAGAACAGACAGATGATGGTAAAGACAATGGCGGTCGTTTTGAAGTACCGCGTCTTTGACGACTGAGACGCCCACGATTCCTTCATCTTGGCAAAGAATCTTGGTTTTCTGGACTTGGGCTGGTAGCGACCGGGTTTCTCGTGGGGGTCGTGGGAGCGGTTGGTGGCGAGCTCTGGCGGTGTCAAGATGCCCGGCATCAGGCTTTTGGCACCTCGACTCGCGCGACGAGAAATTATCTTGTTCAACGAGATGCGCACTCACACAAGCGAGGCGCAAACAAGGCAAACAAGATGGCTGTACGAAAAACAAAGATGGTGAGTAAATGAGCGAATGAAGTACAAAAAAGGGTCGAGTCTAGGAAGAAGAGAGAGGGACAGGGTCAACGATGCACAAGCCACGATGTGGGAGGCAAGGAAGATGATGTTTGGCCTGTGCTGATTGGGCGATTGTAGAAGTACCGTGCCAGAGACTGTACGGGTGGAATTTTACACACGATTCACTGGAGATTTCACAGTGTGGGAGGAAGTTTTTACGCACTGGGAACTAAAGGCCGGAGAGAAAAATTCAGGGGAAGATCCGCCCTTGATAAGTTAGGGGCAGCCTCAGTATTGCAGTGGGTCGGAGTTGCGACTCAAAGCTGTCACTGGTATCCTGTGTCTTTTTCCCATTGAAAAGCGCAAGATTATTTCTATGAACTTCAAGTGAACACAAGTGAACATCAAGTGAACATCAACGCATTGGTTCAAGAATGAATGATTAGCTGACCTAGATCAGCCTTTCATGGTCCTCCCGTTCTCGCCAGCTGCCCCATGTCATTGTAATGGTACTGTGGCGTACCTACCCACTGAAGATACTGCGTAAGAGCCGCTTTGCTTGAATTTTATTTGATGAAAGTTTTGGGCATGAAGCTATTTCAGAATCATCAGGTCAGTTGAACTATCCGTGCATCCTCTCCATACTCCGCATCTTTCACCTCGTGACACAGGTACGGCACGCGTATTAGTGTTGCCTGTTGCGCCACATGCGGCGCGGGCACCCGCCACTCCGCCAACCGCCACGGGTTGTCCGCATCCAACCACAATGTGACGATGCGCTTCTGCTGCCTTGGCTGAACCGACCCTACATTATTAGCGTAAACTGCCTTTCTTCTTCCTATAACTTGTCACGGCTACACTCATACTCCATTACCGCCCTCTCAAAATTGACAATTCATTTCAATACACCCGCCCGGTTCCCCGCATTGCCTGCCACTCACAGGCATGGATGGCCCGGTTGGCATGGAAGTCCACCTGCTGGTGTATGACTTGTCCCGCGGCCTGGCCAAGGACATTTCCCTGAGCGTCTTGGGGTTCCAGCTCGACGCCATCTACCACACGTCTATAGAGCTGCGCGGCCGTGAGTTTGTCTACGACGGCGGCATCCTGGAGATTGTCCCAGGCTCATCGCACCTGGGCCGGCCGCAACAGCGGCTACGGCTAGGCACAACATTGCTCCCGATGGATGTCATTCGGGAGTTCCTGACTTCTATAAAATCCATCTACACTGCCGAGGTAAATTTTGCCGCCCAAGAACGCAGGCATAACCCATGTTAATGTAATCAGGCATACGATCTATTCAACCACAACTGCAATAACTTCACAGACTCGTTTTCCAATTTCCTCCTCGGAAAAGGCATCCCAGAACACATCACAAGCATGCCGCAGGCTGTACTGGACTCACCTATGGGCAGGATGATGTTGCCTCGACTTACCCAAGGCATGAACGCACGGCGGAACGGCCTGCTCGGACTCGGTGAGACGGCCGCGAGTGCGGCCGAACCCAAGCGTCTCAACCAAGTCCACAACGCCATCCGCATCGAGGACTACCACCAACTTCTCGCCCAATCCTCCAAAGCAGCCTCGGTCGTCTTCTTCACGTCGCCCACATGCCCACCATGCAAGGCGTTCTACCCCTTCTACGACCAAGTCGCTGAGCACTACGGGCGCTGCATCGCCTTCATCAAGGTCGACATCTCACTCGCGCACGAAATCGCCGCCAAGCACGAGGTCACCGCCACGCCCACCTTCCTCGCCTTCTTTCGCGGCGAGCAGCTCAAGCGCTGGACTGGCGCCGACCGGCACGCCCTCGAGAGCACCGCACGGCTGCTCGTGCAGATGGGCACGCGGCTGCACGCCCACGACGGATTGCAGCTGCCGAACTTGTCACCGCACGCGCAGCCTGTGCTGTACCCTAAGACGCCGCCACTTAGCAAGCTTCACGTCAAAATGGGCGCCTTCAGCCTCAAACCCGACATCCAGGCCGTCACGAGCTTCCTCGAGCTCCGCGAGAAGAAGCAGCCGGCCGTGCTCGGCACGTCGGGCCTTCTCACCCTGGGCCAGTGCGTCCGCGGCGCCCTGGACCAGCTCGCGCCGGACATCGTCTTCACCGCTGTCGACCTGTTCCGCACTGCGCTTGCGGACCCGGACGTGAGTGTCTACTACGCCGAGGAGCGCGACGTACAGACCATCGACGCCATAGCTGCCTACGTCAACAAGTACGGCACCAAATGCCCGTATTCGATGCGGCTCGTGACGCTCCACGCCGTGTGCAACATGTTTTCCACGCCAGTCTTTGCCGGCATCGTGCTCGGCAACGCAGCCTTTCGTCAGCGGGCGGTGTCGCTCATCTCATCCAGTCTCCTCGACGGTGGCCATGCCAACGCGCGCGTCGCGGCCTCTTCGCTGCTCTTCAACCTCACGCTCGCGAACCGCCAACGGCGCAGGGAAGGTGACGCGCCCTCGGAGCGCCTCTCGGTCGAAGAGGAGGTGGAGCTGGCAGCCTCGCTGGTCGAGGCCGTTACGCAGGAGAACGAGTCGGCAGAGGCGCTACACGGAATGCTCCTCTCGCTAGGTCATCTCGTCTTTGGCATCGACCAAGAAGGTGAGCTCGCGGACCTGCTCAGGGCGCTGGACGCTAAGGACATGGTCCTAAGCAAGAAGAAGATCTTTCCACACGAGAAGTTGGTCAAGGAGGTTGGGGAGGAGTTGTTGGGTAAAGGGCTACATAGACCTTAGACATGCGGTCATACGAATTCATTTAGATAAATTAATCGATTAGACGAGCCTCCGTATTCTCCCTATCCGTATGTAACTTCAGCATCTCGCCCACTGCAGGTAGATGATGGCATCTAAATTGTTGTCGGCTATCGGATTTTGCCTGTGATAGAGAAACCGCTGTGATGTAATTTCCCCGCTCGCCTTCTTCTGTGCGCTGATTGCATGTCAACGCTCGTTGAACTGCCCACTTTTGAGGCATACAGCTGTCCCTTGGCGATCTATGGAGTACTTGCCCTCGTATCGGCCCCCAGCGGAGGCAATACACGATGCGTGATCGACGGCTGGCGCGTATACACTGTCTCAGATACGGCTTTGAAGAAGTGTTAAGACTATACCCCTCCTTTTTCTAAACATATCACAAGATCGGCGACCCGTTATGCAAATGCGGAGGCACGTTTGTCTCTGCTACTCACCGCCAGTGTCTCGGCGAGCAAAACTCAACGGAGCCTCGTTGCCCGCGGTTCGCCATGCAGTGCCTTGAAGGCAATGGTGCCCGGATTAGCTAAAATGCATGCGATGCTGTAAGAATGTCTGAGACATGAAATGTACGGCCACAGCCCAGTCCAGCCACCCGACGCAAGAAGATGGATCACGAGAGCGCAGGCTAGACGCAAGAAGCCCGAGGAGCCTGGTTGGGATGAGTGACACCAACGGCGGTGCCAAGAACGATGATCCAAGGTCTGGTGTAGACCGTCGAGTCTCAGAATCAAATAAAGCACTCTACTGATGAGATCAAAGGTGTATGGTCAGATAGGTAAGCGGCGAAGACGTTGGGCAGCGGTGCTTCAAATGCACGACCGCGCAGCCCGAGAGCGCATCAGCCTAACTCGTACCTACAGGGGGACATACTCGTCGTCTCAAACGGCATGGCGGAAGTTTTGCATACGAAGCATCCGTTTTCTGGCCGGCCACGACGCCAAGTCGGATGAGAACGCTAAGATCGCTGCGGGGAGAGAATGCACAAGTACAGTAATAATCATTGACAGCTAACAAAAGATTTTCCATGTCAGTTTAACGTTCCGCCCAGCTTCGTTCTTGATGGCAGCAGCATAATACTTCGCCTGTGATGGAAGTCACGGTAGTATTGAGTTCCAGGCGTGTAAGTCTCAATCAGGCGTGCTGCTTCCTGGTTTCCTGCTGCTCTGGCTATACTTAGCGCTTTATGGCGGTTCTGAGTCGTCGCGTCAGTATCAGCCTGAGAATGTAGTAGCCAGTCCAACGCTTCATGATTTCTAGCACGGACAGCGTATGTCAGCGCCGTCTCGCCGTCTGCCGTAGAAGTGTTGACCTTGGCGTCACACCTAAGCAGAAGCTGAAGATCCCATTGGTTTCCGTACAAGACGGCGTGCATGAGCACCGTCTTACCGTCTGCGTCAGACGCGTTGACATCAGCCTTTTTGTCAATCAGAAGCTTTGCAAAACCTTCCTGCATAGCATGAGTAGGCTCTCTGATATCGCCAATCAAATTCCTAGGCCACAACCTTTCATTTGGCTGCAGAAAGGAAGCATACATCAGTAGCGTCGCGCCTTTTTGGTCTCTCCAGTTGATATCAGCGCCTTTGTCAATCAAGAGCCTTGCCAATTCTTCATCTCCTACAAAGACGGCGACAAGCAGCGGTGTGATGCCGGCGTAGTTGGGTCCACTGACATCGGCGCGTTCGTTGATCAGGACTACCCTCCGAATTTCATGCATGAGGGAATCATCGTGAGAAAACGTCGAGTTGCTGTCCATCTCCTGGGGAGCACTGGAGGGCAACACTTGTCTCGGCTTGTGTAACCATTGGCAGATAGCGCACCACAACGCCGTTATGGAGGAATTGTCATTTTGATAGGGCTCACCAGCCGCGGTTTGGTGCCTAAGTGAGGCTCTTGCACACAACAGTATTTCAACAGCGGCTTGGTGCCCCAATCGAGCCGCCCACATCAGTGGTGTCCAATAACACCGATCTCTCGCCCTACTATTGGCCCTGAACTGTAGGAGGAGGCCGACCATACGCGGCTCGCCTTGCTTGGCGGCACACAGCAACGGTGTCAACCAGTCTTCCTCGGAATATTCAATATCCGCGTGGCTGCGAAGAAGCCTCACAACACCATTGTGCCAGAGCTTCTTAACAGCCCACAAGAGTGTTCGACCGCTAAACTTGAGCGCAAACTTATTGTGCGGCTTTTTACTGTCGGCGCCGAGTTCGAGGAGTAGGTTGAACATGTCCTCATTGCCAGCTTTCGCGGCGGACTCCAAGGCCTCCCACCCATCATCTTCCAGGGAAAGATCCGAAGCGACAGCAAAATTGTAAAGCGACTCATCGCCAGCCAAAAACACATTGCAGAGCACGCTTTTTCTTCTTAAAGTAGAAATAGTCAAGCGAGGGCGACGCTTCTTCTCACCTGCGAGGAATTTATCGCATATAGCGTGAAGCTTATGCCTCCGCGCATCCATGATTGCATTCGCATAGGCCCTCATGAGGGCACCGCGTGCCTGGTGGCTTTCGGCGAATACCGCTGCCAACAGAGGCATGCAATATCGCTCGTCTCCTTGTTCAAAGCCATTCGACTTGCATGGGTGGCGATTTATGAGATTCGCTGCATTGTGCTCTGATAGAATGTACAGCAGTCTCGCACTTGAGACGTGCCGGCGGCTGTCGTATATGGACAGAAGCCTCTGGAGCTTGATCCATTCACAACGAGGGAAGCCTTCGCCGACACATAGATCCTGGCTGACAGCAGTGCCGTCTGCCTCATGGACAGATGCTTCCTGGCTGACAGCAGTGCCGTCTGCCTCGTGGACAGATGCTTCCTGGCTGGCACCACTGCCCTCTGCCTCACAGACAAATGCTTCCTGGTCGACGCCACTACCCTCTGCCTCACAGACAAATGCTTCCTGGTCGACGCCACTGCCCTCTGCCGTATCTGCGTGATGTAGTATATTGCCAACAACATACTCAAGTAGTGGAAATTTATACATGGCGTCATTGCGGAACATTTCGTCTTTTTTTGGGTCGTATACAGTGCAGCTGTCGACACGGGGAGCGCTCAAGCGTATGTATCGGGTACAGCACTGCTTCAGCGTGTTGTGACTTTTCCCTTTAAAGTTTTGCAGGAAGCCTGGCCAATAATCCTTGAGACACCCCGCCCAATAAGCACTCTCGAGAAGAAAGTTCCTCACAGACTCATGAATGAACTGTACAATCTTCTCCCCGCCCGACTCGATCGTCTCTGCCAGCCCTTTGGAGCTATCAATGATGAATTTGTCAATGATTGCTTCTCTGAATTCCTTCTTCTTGTTGTGTATGGAATAGAACCAGGCAGATTCCGGTGTTTTCGTCCTCGAGCCACTGAGAATGGCGTCTCGTAATTGGGCGGGACTCAAGGGTTGTCTGGCGAAGAGTATCCACTGAAGACACAACAGCAATTCAGCCGAAGGTTTGGGTTCGCGTTCTATCATCTGCTTGAAAACCTCATAGAGCTTTCCAGGTGTTTTTTGAATCAAAAGTTCAACATCTTCTAGCCTTCCATGGTCGAAAGCTCGCACGACCCTCGGCACCACCAGCTGCAGCCACAGAAACACTCCTTGAGCCTTTTCCATGAGGCTGTCGCTGATCGTCTGGAGAGTCTCAGGTTCCTGAATGGTACCCTCCAGTTCGTTGTTGATATAAGTCTTCATGTCTTGACCATGCCCCACATGCGACGTGAGGTCAAGGTCGATGCCCCTTTGTTCGTTGATCGATATGTTGGGGTAGAACCGACTCGCAAAGCAGATTCGTAGCACAATACCCTTGTTTTGGGCCTTCTGACCAACACATAGGAGAAATTTCACCATGTCTCGGATCTGGCTTTCTTCACACTCGTCCAGGGCGTCAATCAAAATTATCAATGAAGAGTCGCCAAGTTGGGCAATGGCTTTTTTAAAAAGTGATTTCAAATCAGCCAAGTTCCAATCCGGCGTTTCCTTGCTTTGTTGGCTCATATCGAAGCTGTCGAGGATGCCTTGGAGTCGTGGAAGCGCGTGCAGAAGCTGTTTCAATAAAGATCGGTACATTCCGACCGTGGATTTTGCCAATTCAACTCCTCGAGCATGGAAGAAGAAGGAGATGACAGCATTTCCTTTCTTTCTCCGAGCTTTAAGAGTTTTGGACAAAAATTTCATTAGTGTTGACTTTCCTGTACCGGGATGCCCTTTGATCCATAGGAAGTCACGATTGTCTTTGGATATTTCGGCATTGAGCCACTCGTCGTACTCAGATGCTTTCAACAGCCACTGGCATGTGGATGCAGATTGCTTTGTAATTGTTTTACCATTCATTGCCGGGTTTTCCAGTGATTCCAGGAGGCGCATTCGTCTTCCCTCGATTGTGTCAGGAACGAGAGGCCCTGTGTCTTTGCATGTTAGATCAATTGCCTGGCTTCGTTACATGGGAGGGGGGATGGTTGGGGGCATGGGCGGATCCTTCCTACCTCTTTGAGATCTGTTCGGCGACGGTGACTGGAACTCAGCATCTGGTTCTTCAGTACGACCTCGCTTTGTCCTCATAGCCGAGTCGCTATCAGGGCCTTCTTCGTAAGGACGTTTGGCTACGCCAGGGGCATCTGGGCGGGGGGAGGGGGTCAGTTGACATAGAATTTTTTGAGTGAAGTGGGAAAATAGCATTTACTGACTAGTCTGCATAGTTTGGGGCGTGGGTGTCAGTTTGTCCGGCGTCAAGAAGGCCATGACCAACTTGGCATAGGCTGCAGCCATTATAGCAGCGTATGGCCGAAAAGTGGCTTTCTTGTGCTTGTCTGCGTAGTCGGAAACCCCTCGAATGACTCCCACCCGGAAATCATTCAATATGCCAGCTGCCTCCATCTCAAGACCGATCAGGTTGTGTCGGTCTCGGAGCTGGTTACTCTTTCTCCTGTCTTTCATTACACGATTGCCTGAACCGAGAGACCCGTACCAGACTTGACTCCTCATGGCATCTGGTCTTGAATCTCGAGTCACTTCATGCTCGATTCCGTCCTCATCGACATCAAAGTATATGTCTTCATGGCAACCAGGGTATTCCCAAGAGCAACCCGGAGACACTGCCTTATCCTTGATACTGTTGTAATAATACATCAGCGACGCAGATCCATTTGTCTTTGCGTCCGAGCGCCAAATGTTGCCAAACATGCTTCGAAGCACTGACTCAGAAAGATGCAGCGCTTGACCATGACGCAAGAGTTCAAGCTCAGCATTGCCCGTCTCCTTGCCTAGGTCGTAGGCAACGACTGGCGGCTTCTCATCGAAGGACAATGCCACAAGAACGTCACCCAGACGGATATCTATAGGTGGATTGCACGAGAAATTCGGTAGTCCGGCCGCAATACCGACAAGAAGGCCGATGCGGATGGAGGGGAAGGACATCCTCACTTCAGTGGCAATGGAAGTAGCAGTCGTGGTGCCGTATAAGGTGCCAGGAGGAATGGTCATAATGATGACATTATGGCCACACATATCACCGGCAGTCGGGGCGTAGTGCTTGCCATTGGAGTCGGACTGTGCCCACCTCCCGCGATGCTGATTGTCTAGAGCAGCATAGGCAGCGTCTGCCTCTACTTTCAGCGGGCAAATCCATAAGACAGTGTAGATCTTGGGGTCAAGATCTTGCATGTTGTCCATATTTGTGGGAGGCAAGACTAGCGTGGCGTTCTTGTCGTTTTGTTGAATGAACGATTCGAATGATAAAGTGTTTTTGATCGAGTAGTAGAAAATATAAATCAAAAAAGCCAGACAATGTCAGAGAATATTTCTGGGTTTATATGCCTCGCTGTCAAGGACATGAGAGATGGCAAAGCGTGAGCCGGGCTGGGGATATGTGGTGAGACGAAACGATAGCACATGCAGGGTGAGCGACACATCAAGGAGCCAAGACCCTCGGCTCGTAGGAAGGGGTTGGCAGCCTTTGCTTCAGCATGTTGACCATTGGGTGTCATTGTCCCGTATGGGCTGCCTGAAGGCGCCTACATGCTGAGCCTAGAGGCACGGAGGTAATCCGCAGCCTGCATACAGGAGGAGGCGCTGAGGCATGGGACAACGGGAAAGAGGGTGTGAAGGCCATGCTGGAGGCGTCTCGGACTAAAAAAAGAATTATAGGATAAGGAGGACAATCCCCGTGTTGCGCGGGATGAAGAAGAGAGGAACGTTGTGGCAGCATTGCTGTGATGGCCCAGCGGGTATTTCCCCTCAGACAAGGCTGTACCTATGCAGTTGCTCGATTGCGGTCCACCGCAGATGTGTAAAAGCCCCCGAGAATGGAAAAGACGTAATCCTCGATATAGTGTCGGCGTTTTCTAGGGCTATTCTGAGGTATCACAGCATGTTTGACGCGATCTGGGGGAGCATTTGCGATTTGGTGTAGCACAACATACGTAGATCCAAAGAGCTAGATCAATCTCCGAGTAGTTCAAAACGCAGAATCAACTCAATTATCCCAAAACAGACTAGCGTATAATACTGCCACTTCCTACCGCAAACCTTTTCATGGTGCATATAAAATCTCAATTCTGCGCCTCCAATTTTCAGGCTTCTCTTTCTTCTCTTCTCTTCTCCATCAAAAAGCCAACTGAGCAGCCACGACCTTCACCAAGAACCTCCCACGGTGTCGCGTTGCCAGTTCCCTTCGTGGAACTAGCTCAGAAGAGAAGAAACCCTTGGATATAGGAAATTTCTCGCAAGATCGGTCTCGATTTCCATCGTTCCGAATCCGTAGGCGAGATAATGCCAAGAAGGGGGGACATTTTACTGCCGTGATGACTTGTTGCCTTTGTAGATCTTTTGATGAGAGTAATTGGCAATGCTTCTAGAAGCGTCAGGCCTGTCTGGGTTCTTTCATTGTATTCCAATCAGTCGTGCCAGCATCCTGGTTACGGCGAACCCGTCCACAGTCTCGCCAGTGATGATCACTGGATGTAAAGTGGTTATGAAAATACGCTCTATCTTTGGCGTGCTCTTTTCTACCTACATGGTTACCAGCAATCTCCAGCAAGCTTCCATTGATGCGCAGCTATCCATTCGCAGCGCTGCTATCCCCACCGCAGTTACTGTCTGTGCCCTTCCAAAATCTTGCTGCCGTCCTGTCGATGCTGCTCCCTCACAAAATTCTCAATGTGCTCATCGTGCACCGGTCTCTCTGGTAGCTGCGATGGGTCTGGCGCAGGCGCCTCCTCTGCCTCTGCCGTCTTTGTCGGCGGCGGGTGGCCCGTCAGATGCTGCAACGGACCAGCCGCGGCGGGAATGTATTCAGAGACTTTTTCTTCGTCAGTGTCTGCCATATCATCTCAATCGAAACCCCGCATATCTTACTCTTTTCAGCGGCCTTTTGAATGGTGCTAGGCTCGCGGTAGTCTTGTATCTGATGGCTCGCTACCTCGTCAAGGTGCGTCTTGTACGGCCTGTCCGATGGTGGCTGCATTTTGTTCGTTGACTGCGACATGGTGGTGATGGAGACGGTTCCAGGAATTCGTAACAATTCAACAGGCAAATAAAATTGACAAGTAGAACAGAAGAATACAAGAATCGCCAGAAACAAGACTGACTTGATTGTTTTTAAATTATTCCTCGGCCAGCATTGATGCTTGCGTGATAGCATGACGTCAAGAGCCAGCCGATCATGCCCCTCCATTCAGCCAGCCATCACCAATTTGTGTTTTTCTTGGAGGGGCAAAGCGCCTGCGGGAGCCGTTTTCTTCGCCCCTACCACCTATCCTATCTCAAACTCTATCGCCACCACCACGAAGCAACCACTGGGTGGTTCATTCGAGGCGTCCGTTCATTTCGCATTCGAGATAGCTTCCGTTTCCCGAATCGTATATTGTTGCCCTCCCTCTCCCGCCGTCGCCGCCGCCGCCCTCCTCTGCACGACAGCCGCTGTCCGAAAATGGCGCCCATCCCCATCACCATCATCACCGGCTTTCTCGGCTCCGGCAAGACCACGCTCATCCTCAACCTCATCCCGCAGCTGCGCCGGCGCAACCCGTCCTACAAGCTCGCCCTGCTCAAGAACGAGTTCGGCGACCTGGCCGTCGACTCGCAGCTCGCCTCCAGCGCCGCCATCTCGGGCGTCCAGGAGCTGCTCAACGGCTGCATCTGCTGCAACCTCGTCGGGCAACTGGGGCCGGCCCTCGCCGAGCTCGAGGCCGGCGTCGCGCCTGATCGCATCGTCGTCGAGACGAGCGGCTCCGCGTTCCCCGCGACGCTCGCCCTCGAGGTCAACCGCCTCGCGCGCGAGACCGGCCGGTACACCCTGGACGGCGTGGTCAGCGTGATCGACGTGGAGAACTGGCAAGGGTACGAAGATACGAGCTACACGGCGCGCATCCAGGCCCGGTACACGGACCTCATCGTGTTCAACAAGTGGGAGAATGCCGGCGAGGACCGCTACGAGGAGTGCCTCGACAGGGTCGGAGACCTGGAGGTCGACATCGCCAAGGTGAAGAGCGACAGGGGCTCCGTGGACGCGGATCTCGTCTTCGGCATCGACGGAGGGCTCGCGCAGCAGCTCACCGATGGCGAGGTCAACAAGGCAAACGGCCACCAGGCCAACGGCAGCCATCAGACGAACGGCGACAGCCATACCAACGGAGACATCCACGCCCACGACCACCAAAGCGAGGTCGAGGTCCTCTCCGTCGAGCTCAAGGGCACCGGCGCCACGGCCACAACCATATCCACCGAGAAGCTGCAGACGTTGCTCGCTGCCGCTCCCAAAGACGAGGTCTACCGCATCAAGGCTGTAGCCACACTGTCCGTGCCCCCGCGCAACTCGGACGTCGACGTGCCGCCGCCCGCTGCCAGCCCGACCGGCCGTTACATCCTCAACTGGGCCTTTGGCCGGTGGACATTTACGCCCCTCGCAGAGCCGTCGTCGGCCGCGGAGCACGCCAGCAGCAGCGCGGCCGCACTGCGCATGACGGTGATTCTAGCGCGCTGCGAGGGGGCTCGGTGGGAGAAGAAGCTCACGGCCGGCGGGCATGTTGCCGTGGAAGCCGGCGATGGCGAACTCGTCGTCAAGAGGATATTATAAAGCGGTATCAGAAAACGCGTGTACAGTATAGAATATATTATGAGGGAGAGGGCGGCGGCACGACACATATGTAGAAGCAGGCGGCTGACATTTTTATGATTGTGGATTTAACAGAAACGATCCGACATATAGACTAGAACATGTCAGATGGCACAAACAATAACAGAATATTTCCAAAAGAGAAGCGCACAGTTTATTTCAAGATACCATCGCTCGCTATGCAATTTATGTAGATGTATGCGCTCTGATAATGGGGATGGTGCCCTTTACAGCAAAGGTGGAAATGCACAGCTCTCATTTCACACATGAGGTAAGAACACGACGCCGGCTATTTGATAGAGCAATAGCAAGAAAGCCAAACGCATCACAGGCTCACAGTAACCGTCATGTTGTTGCTCAGAACCATCAGCGTAGGCGGCAGCTCCGCGCACAGGACCTCCACGTCCGAGAGGTACCGCACCGTCGCCTCCTCGTCGGCGCTCGTGCCCTCGGCCGGGATCGGCAGCGTGCTCAGCAGGACGGCCGTGTCTCCGGAGTGCTGGCGCATCAGCTCGTTGAGGATGAGGTGCTGCGCGCGGCTGGGCAGGTCGTTGAATGACAGCGCCACGCTCTGCGTCGAGTACGGGGACCCGCCCGTCGCCTCGGCCGCCGCCTTGTGCGCTGCCGCGTCCTTGACCTCAGGAATGTCGTACACGACATCGCCAAAGTACGAAAACTGCGAGCCGTGGCGCGAGTGGTGGCGAGTCGAGGGGCCCGAGGACTGATAGACCGGCTCCTCGGCAAAACTGATAGTTTTTGCTCCGGCCGCGCTACTATCCGCAGGCACGTTCAGCTTCTTTTCCAGCACGGATCGATTGGAAAACCTCCCCATGGAAGATTGGCGTGAGTGTGAAGGCGGCTCGTGGCGGGACGCGTCCGGTCCTGCGATGCCGGTAGTTGGCTGTGCAAAGGTGAGGCGTGAGTCCTCGCCAGTAACGGTCGTTTCTGGAACAGGGCGACTCGAGAATTTGACAGCCGAGGACTGGCGCGACATCCCAGGTCTAACAGGGGTATTCGTGCCACTCCTCGGGGTCTTTGCGCCCTGTCTATTTGGACTCACGGGCCTTGAGCCTGCTTTCCTGGTAGGAAGATTGCCAGGGACAAGCAGTGGATCAAGAGCCGGGAATTTGGCGAGCTTGTCAGCTGGTTCCGTTCCTTTGGATGCAGTTGAGGGAGTTGAGGGATCGCTCGCTCCAGTGTGTAGGACTTCAGGAGCCTTTGCCGTTGGAGGCACGCCAGAACTTGATTCGGGTTGAAGTAGCGTTGATGCTGTGGCGATTGTTCCATACGATAGGCCGCCAAAGGACGCGGTTTGAATCAAGGGCTGCGCGGCGGCCTCGCTCTTCAAGGACGATTCTCTGGAAGTCTCCTTCGCATGAGATCGGCCACGGCGTTTAAGAGTACTCTCCAGCAGAGTCTCTTGCTCCGGCTGCTTTCGGCCCTCGGAAAACGGAAAAGGAGTCGGGGGGTGAGGATAGCCGTATGGTGCCTGTATTTCGACTTCTCTCCTCGCATCTTCGTCATCGCTGTCTGTAGAATACTCCGAGTCTGATCCTTCAAAAACTTCATCTTTCAGATGATGAGTATGGATGCCCATGCTTACACCCATCTTCGACAGAATCGCAAGGTCGGGCTTCTTGGGAATCTCAGCCATCCCAGCCACAACGCTAGCGCGGCGCTGGTCAAACCCGTTACCCTCGTGGGGATTGAACAAACCACGACGACCAGAGGTAGAGTCAAGAATATGACTGATTTGCGTCATTTCCTGGCTTTCTGACAGGTCTGATCGTCCACGGTAGGTCTGTAGCTCATCCCACCACTCCTCATCCTTCAATGCCTCGTTGACAATGATTTGTGTGTCGAAATCTGTAGTACTGCCGTTGATGATGTGCTCATACGTTTTGAGATTGCCAGAGGCTAGCCAAAACACTGACACGATAGCATCAATACGCAGTTTCTCTAGCAAGGCTTTCACACGAGCCAACTCCTCTTCAACTTCGCTTTCGTATTCGACGAAAACCATCACTCGAACGGTATACACATTCCTCCAGGTCTGCACAGAATGCAGAATGTGTCCTAGCTGTAGAATGAGAGTGTATGTGTCAAAGTTTGTGGTGACAAGGCTCTTGCCATCCGCAGTGACCTCTGCCGACATTTGAATCGGCCAAAGATCAATGTACCTTTTTGTGTTGGAGCCGTCGGAGCGTGGCGTCTCTAGCTTGTCAAACCCTTTTGCAACGGCGACATTTAGCCTATACTTGAGAGTCAAGTCCTCAAGCATCGTCATGTATTCTGTAACGGTCATCATTTGCTCAGTCCGAATGACGTCCGTAGGCAAGGCACCCTCCAAGAGCCTAGCTGAAGTATCGCCACGTCGCCTTTTGAGCGGAACTTTATCTTCGGAGGATCTCGTTGGTTTCAGCATCTTCTTGGCTGGTGATTGAGGCAATTCTGGTATAGAAATATCCGGATTCGTCTGTCTCAAATCATCCAAGTTGTAGAAGCCGATGACGGCGATATTAGGCCGCATGCCACCCAAGCCAGCAGACAGGATTAGGTTCCGAACCCCCCAGTTTATGGTTGGCGACATGGTAAGCTGCACAAATGCCTTGATCCTGGAGAACTCGGAAATGTAATTTGTCCAAGCTTGCTGCTGCAGCCGCGCCTCATGTACTCCGGCGTTAAAGTCGTCCGTAACGATAACATGGCCGAGAATGTAGAGTGACCCCTTTTTCAGCGAGTTACAAAATTGAATAAGCCGGGCTTGGCGCCTTGGGTTGTTGATGAGAAGAATGATATGTGGGCGCCAGAACTTGATGTGTTCAGGCTTCAAACGAAGCAAGTATTTTCGCACTTGGTGGTATATGAGGTTCTGAGACACATCGCCCCATCGCTTGGGAGGGCACAAGTAGTGAATGACGAGGAATGTTGCAATCAAGACGCAGATAGCCATGGCGGCGTAGGTCTCATCGATAAAAAACATGGCCGCAGCAGACAGGAGGCTACCAACGAGAGCAGTCTGCCAGCTAAAGAACTTGAAACCTGGTCGAAAGTTGGGAGCGGAGCCAATCTTGAGTAGAAAGCACGCGAGGTTCATGACGAAGAAAGTCATCTACTTTGTTAGATTTTGAGAAATTTTAAGGGAGTCTACAAGCATACCTGGTAGCCCATGGAGATCAATGTCGCAATCTGGTTCAAATCGGCGAGCAAGGCCACTTGTGCAATGGCGTATGTTAGAAGCACAGCTAGGATAGGCTCGTCCGACTTTCTTGTGCCTTTTCCGAAAATTGACAATCCTGGTAGTAGCTTATCCTTGGCGAGGGCTTGGAAGAGTTTGGCGGCGCCGATGACTCCCATTGTGGCAGAGAAGAACGTCACGGCGCATTCGCCAGCAAAAATGACTGGGCTGGACAAACTGGTAGCGGACAGAATATTTGCATTAGCCAGAAAGGAGGCGTGAGTGGTGGAGGCCGCCATGGACACAAGGACAACAAAGTACACGACAAAGGTCGCAAACATGGCCCAGAGTGTGCCTTTAGGAATGGCAGTGCTAGGATTTTTCAAGTCGCCAGACATGGACGCACCAGCAAAGATTCCGGACGTGGCTCTGTCATGGGTTAGCAAACAGCAATTTTCTTCAGGAACATTGGCTTACGGGAAGAGAATTCCAAACAAGTCGCGAAATGTCTTTACACCTTGGTAGACAGCGCTCCCAGTTGGTGGAAGCATGTTGCTTCTGAGCGTGTGTAAACTGAAACCCGTGAACTCCACTCCACTCTCGACGTCTCGAAATGGCGATCTGAAGATGGCGGATATCGGGATGCTGATGATCGACACTGTCATGATGACCAACAGGGCATTTGAAGCTTTGGAGAATACGGCAGAGCCCAAGAGGCACAGGCCCGTACAAAGTGCGAGAGCCACAGTCTGTAGTGCATAGCTCGTCCAGTAGCCTTGCGGGAAGCTGTGGCCGACGTAGAGGCGTATGCAGTCAATCAGACCAACACAGTTCATTGCAGAATTGAGGGCTTGGGCGAGAAAGAATAGTATGCCAATGGAGCCTCCAAACTCAGGTCCGAGGGACCTTGATATCAAGTAGTAGGCACCGCCACCTTTTACTTCTCCATTCGAGGCGATGGCAGAAAGAGAAAGCGTGGTGAGTAAATCAACGCAGTATGCAGTGAGCATCAAGCCTGAGAGAACGGTCAGCGTGTCCCACCCAAGTTCTACATATCGTCGATCATGCATGAAACTGCTACGCTGCGGGGAGGGTCGCACCCATGAAGCCGAGGAAGCCCACCTGGCCCAAAATCAGGCCAAACCGAAGGAACATGAGAATGCTGAGAATATTGAGAAAAACGGGAATAAAGACGCCCGATGTCAAGCCCAGCTTGGCCGGCTTCTTGGCCTCGTCCGGGGGCGGGCCATGGCCGAGGGGATCTGAAGACTGTGGCATAGTCGCAACGAAACGGTGCGGTAAGGTAGCAACCTATGGCGGCGGTGGCGTAGGCATCGCAGAACTGCACGTCGTTTGGGGGACCAGCTAGATCGAGGGGCAAGCAGCCTGTAGAGGCAGGCGTGGCAGATGATGGAACAATTATATAACGACGATGATGAATAAAACGGCGAAGTACACTTAATCCCGGGAAGCAAGACTTCCGTTTGTCGCGACGAGGTCCCAGGGTTGAGGAGAAGGGAAAGCTAAGCTGCACAATGACCTCAGCGGCCAAGGAGCCGGTGTTTTGTTTGCTGGAGCGCCAAGCCTGGAATGGGAGATTTACGGTGCGTGGCGGCGCTGTGGCGCCGTTCTACTGGCGATGTGTGGCGGTGCGGGGGTTGAAACTGCCGTGCTGCCCCTGTGCCACCAACGTATTCATCGTAATGTGAATGAGAAGATGGGAGTAGCAGGTAATTCAAGTTCCAACTTAGGTATAGAAAATGAAAAGGAATAAGAAAAATGAAAGTTAAAAAAGGTGCCATTTCAAAACCAGCCTTGCCGTCTTTAAAAACCTAAACGCAGCGTGGAGCGCGGCCTAAAGAAGGAGAAAGACAAGAACGAATTATATCGCATTTACAACCCAAATATTTTCATAAGAGACTACACAAAGAACATTCAGTACTGAAAAACTTCTGTTTTTATTTTTTTGCGGCTGTTCAAGAGCTCGCTCATCTAAAAATCTGGTTATAATAAGATCCGCACTCTTAGAGCAGATATACTTCACGCCTCTTCACTTACAACTTATTCCAACAATGACTGCCCCCTTTTATTGCTGTATGGGTTAACTATCACATCGAAAAAAAGCCAGAGTAAATTGAAAAGTCCACGGGTCACCGAGCGTGAAAGCCTTCACCACATCATCGTCTTGTACCATCTAAAACAAATGCAATGCCTCGAAGCCGTTACACTAAACCAGCTTACAGATGGTTTTAGATCTTTCTCTCTGGACTTTGCGACATGTCTGTGAAATCTTTCAACACCTAAAGGTGCAGTAGGGAAAACCACGCAGAGAACGGCAAAACCGATCATGGATGGGGGATTTGGCAGACGACTTCGTGAGTGCATCTGCGTATAGGGTATTGGTTGCCTGCGGGTGGAGTAGGACGGGCAGCGCGTGGAGTCTAGTAAGGGAGCGTAGGATAATACAGAGGAGATGGGAAAATAACGAAGAATTTCTGAGAAAAGGTGTGCAAATTGCAAAGCAGCGAATTGAATTTACAATTTGCCTGTCTCGTGAGCAAAACGGCTGTGCGGAGGTTGCAGTGGACAATGTACAAACATAAACCTCTTTTATTAATAAGGGTAATTTAGTGTCTCTAAGTTTGCTCAACCCCGCGTTTTAGAGGGCTGCTGCAGTTGGAGGCTGCCGTAACAATCAACGCGGCAAGCGTCGCCCTGGAAAGCCCGTTGAAAGTCTAAAATTGCAGAATTACCTGAAAACGCTCAAGCAAATCTTCATCCTGGCCGCTGCAATCCTCGCCATCCTGCTACATAATGTTTCAGCTTCTTTCACCAACATGCATCCCATATCTTGGTTGCCAAGCTCTCTCGTAATCAGCACACAAAAAGCGTCGAATGGAATCGCAGGGTCTCCCTGCCTTATCAACAGCGCTAAAACTATACATGTACGGAGTAGTATGTACAAAGCTAGTGCGCCGCCGTCGACGCTCAGTGACGTTGGCCCAGCCCATCACCGTGTGCCACCACCACGGCGCGTCCGGGGATAGACGACACCATCTCTCTGTCCGCGTGCGATGTCCCGGATGACACACACGGCGCCAGCCCTGTAACGGACAAAGTCATGAGAGTCGGGCGGCCAACGTCGCGACCATCTCGCTCCCGCGCGGGTCTGAACGGCAAATCTCATACCGTCTGGGGAAGGGATGTGCCATGTGGCGTCGCAGCAGCCAGACAGCTGATGTTGACCTGGACACTGACAAGCGTCGATTGTCAGTAGTTACATCTCCTGTCTAATAAAATGACGATGGTCAAGCAGGTGCCCGACTCGAAGCCACATCACGACGTCGTACTGCAACATCGGCCGCGGCTCCGCTGTGGCGTGCATCAAGTAATTCTCGTGGACAGCGATAACTTTTGTCGGTACTGCGTCCATACATTGAAACCTGCGTCAATGCACCTAAGATACTTGATGAAAGGCATTCGAAATTTGCAGTATAATACGGACTGCAGAGCGGGAGACTGCTCGTGGGTTTTGCCAAATCGCACCGCCTCTTACATCAACGTGGGCACGTTCGTGTCGGTTCTGGTACCCGCCGATGTTGATGAAAGCACGCATCAACGTCAATATGCTCCCACAGGCACAAAACTGTGCGTAATATCAATCAACGCAAAAATGATATATCTGCCATGTGCAGCTTGCTGCTTTTGAGTGTAACATGGCGCTGGAATGTGATGACGCTGTGGTACAGTAGTATCAAGGCACTCTACTACGCACCTCCGCCGCATTGCATATACATAGCTGAGACAGCTGCAGGCGATAAGCCCGTACGACTGAGCAAGTATCGGCGCCAGCAGATACAGATATTAAGCCTTATCTCACTGCCAATGTCTTGTTTCAATACCATTGATCATAGGCCAGGCTATCGGCGGCACAAGATATGTAACGCCCGCCGAATGTCGTCTCATCAATCAATATCTGTTACAAACAGCCCCATCTACAGGCCCTCTGCCTTCTAGCGCTTGCACAATAATCCTTACTAGACCTACAGTGCCTCGCCGACATATTAGTGCTTCTGCTTCAGGAAGGTCGGCTGCTGGCTTCAAGGTCTTGCTCGAATTTTTCCGCCATCATTTGTTTTTTGTAATATTTGTTCACTCCCAAGGTATTTTTGTTCTTTGGCAGCAAGTGGTGGCTGAGGCGTTCGCCATACAAACCCTCTCTCCTAGCGTCGCTGGTCATCCAGTCACCAGACGTGCAATCAACACCACAACCCCAACAACCAGGCTTCGTTCCACCTCCACCTTGTCTGCTCCCTCTCAGACCCGCTGCTTCACCCTCTTGCCCTCTTCACAACTCCAATTGGCAGCTCACGACAACAGGTCCAGCGAGCTTCTTTTTTTTTGTTTCCATCAAGCTCTGCTTCAAGCGGCCATTAGCCATTGCTTTCGTGCCGGCGCTCGCTAAAAGCACCCGTTCGTTTTTTGTGCTTACGCTACTAACTCAGCCTACCTCCTCCCAGTAGCTCGGACCGTCTGCCCATTCCAACTCTGTTTGGATTCGTCCAACGCTCTTCAGCTGTCGTCGCCCGAACAAAACATGCAATAAAGCAGTGTCCGGCCTCCAACCACCACCGCAACCATGGCGTCGCCATCGAGAACTAGAAACGACTCGAACCCGCTACTGTTGTCATCCTCGCCAATGTCACAGCCGCAAATCTACTCGTCCTCACTGCCACGCGACGAAGTCACCGCCCGCTTGGCCGCCCCCATCCCCGCCGAGACGCCGCCCATCACCCGCAGCGGCTCGCCTAAACCCGGCGCTTTCGACAGCGAGGGTGGCATCCCCGCTGGCTCCTATGGCCAAGGGCCCGGTACCTCAGCTCTCGCGGCCGCCCTCGCAGACTCCCTAGGCCAGACGCCGCCGCGACACGGCACGCCGCCCGTCCGTGTCGCCTCCCCGCCGCCGCCAGCCCGTCCGCTCTCTCCCTCCAACTTCCCGCTGCAGGCTGCCACACCGACAAACTACGGCTCCTTCGACTCGAGACGGATGTACATGGGCGGTGGCGCCGGCGGCCCAGGCAGCACAGGCCCCTACGAAGACCCCGAGATCGTCAAGCGTCACCTCGTGCAGCCTAGCGAGGCCGAGGCGGGCGGCGCCTCCGAGGAGTCATCCCTCCAAGGCACCGTCAAGGGCAAGCAGCCCGAGCAGGTCGGCGGCGCTGGCCTCAACGACGATGACTTCTCCAGCCTGCGCCTCCAGGGTGGCGACGTGACTCGCGGCATCTACAAGTGGACTGAGCAGGCCGAAGCTAAGAGCCGACTGCATCGCAGCCAGAGCTTCGACCACTCCCGCCCCGAGCCTGAGAACGAGGTCGAGGATATCAACACCATCAAGGTCCCTGGCGGCTTCCGCAGAGACCACCTGCGTCGCAACGCCAAGAGCCCCTCTGGCAACGCCTCCGAGGTCGAGCACGGCGTCCCCTCGCCTGGCGGGGCTGGAAACGAGCGCCTCTTTACGTCGAGCTTTCTCGAGTTCTTGAGCATCTATGGCCACTTTGCGGGTGAGGAGCTGGAGGAAGATGACGAAGCGCTCGGCCCCAACGAGTACTTTGGCGATGACCACGAAGACAACGCTGACGACCACGAACCCATGGAGGATAGCGCCCTCTTACCCCCTCACAAGCGCAAACGCAAGAGAAAGGTGCGCGGCGGCAGCGGCCAGAACAGCCCTATGAACGCGGCGCTGCTACTGCTCAAGTCTTTCGTCGGCACGGGCGTCTTGTTCCTGCCCAGGGCCTACCTCAGCGGAGGAATGCTGTTTAGTAACCTCGTCCTCCTTGGTGTAGCGCTCCTGAGCTACTACTGCTTCGTGCTCCTCGTCTCGACGCGCCTAAAGATTGAGGGCTCCTTTGGCGACATGGGCGGTATGCTCTACGGCAAGTGGATGCGCAGTATTATCCTCTTCTCCATCGTCCTCAGCCAGGTTGGCTTCGTCGCCGCCTACATCGTATTCACCTCGGAGAACCTGCAGGCATTCATCAAGGCCGTCTCCGATTGCAAGACGTCCATCAGTATCCCGTACCTCATCCTCATGCAAATGGTCATCTTCCTGCCGTTCTCCCTGCTGCGAGACATTGGCAAGCTCGGCTTCACCGCGCTCATCGCCGACGCTTTCATCCTGATCGGCCTCGGCTACCTCTTCTACTACGACGTGCTGACGCTCGCCACCGACGGCCTCGCCGATATCATCATGTTCAACAAGCGCGACTGGACGCTCTTCATTGGCACCGCCATCTTCACGTTTGAGGGCATTGGCCTCATCATTCCCATCCAGGAGTCCATGAAGCACCCCGAGAAGTTTCCGCGCGTTCTCTTCCTCGTCATGATCATCATCACCGTGCTCTTCACCACCATGGGCGCCTTCTCGTACGCCGCCTACGGCTCCAAGACAGAGACGGTCGTCTTGCTCAACCTGCCCCAGGACAACAAGCTCGTCAACACAGTGCAGCTGCTCTACTCGGTCGCCATCCTGCTCTCTACGCCCCTGCAAATCTTCCCGGCCATTCGTATCGTCGAGACGGAGCTCTTCACCCGCAGCGGCAAGTACAACCCCTACATCAAGTGGCAGAAGAACGTCTTCCGCTTCTTCGTCGTCATGCTCTGCGCTGGCATCGCCTGGGGTGGCGCCGACAACCTCGACAAGTTTGTCGCGCTGGTGGGCAACTTTGCCTGCATCCCGCTCGTTTTCATTTACCCGGTAAGTCTCAATACTCACTCCGGTCAAGAACTCCGAAGGACCTCTACTAATCAGACATGGTGGGATAGCCGCTCCTTCACTACAAGGCCGTTGCGAGAAGTCGCACGTGGAAGTACTCAGACATTGTCCTTTGCATCTTTGGCTTCTTCGCCATGACCTACACCACCTCGTTGACCGTCATGAGCTGGGCCAACTCGAAGCCCAAGGCGCCCGGTTACTGCGAGCGACGAGGCCTCGGACTCGACACCTGGTAAACCGGGTTCTCATCGATTGGTTCACCTCCAAACATAGTTATCGTTGCATATCGCTATTTGTCTCGTTGCGCTGTCATTCATCCAGCATTGCCAGGGGTTTAGGTTGATTTTCCTAGTTCTTCTTTTCCTTGCGTGCTCTCATTTTTTTTCTCGTCTAATGGCGCCCTACATCTGGGGTGCTTGCTGCTGCTGCTCAACATTAGAGGAAGTTGGTTTTTGATGCTCCTCGTGTAACGCTGCATAGGGCATGTCCGAGAATGTAAAGCGCAGAGGCTCGGCCTCAATAAGAAAGATTGTTTGTTTAATTATGTATTCTCTCGTCTTCAGGTCATCTAGATAGTATGCTTTCGTCTTTTTAGTATATCAAAGTATCATACAATGTCGATCCTTCGTCCCTCGCCCGTTGCTGCTAACGATCCAGTGGTGTGCGCCTTGGTATTCCAAAGAGTAACAGAAACATAAACGCGTCCAAATATAATGACAATGTACTTTCTTTTTTGCATCGCCCCAAGTCGACTTCAGTGCACCCAGGCGCTGCCAGACGAGCGACGCCCCTTCTCGTACAACCACTTGCTGTTCAAACCCACGCTCGTCCGCTTGCCGGCGGGGCTTGGCGAGGCAGGGTCGCCCAGCAGGTTCACCGACGTGCTGGCCGAGAAGGGACTACCCGACGAGGATCTGCGGTTGCCGCCTCCGCTGCCAAAGAGTTTGACGCCGCCGCCTCCGCTCCGGGGCATCAGTGGGCTATCAACAGGCGGCGAAAAGGGCGAGCCGCCGCCGGTTGTCGAGTTCTGGAACGGGCTGCCGCGGCCGGACAGCGGCGAGTTCGAGTAGCTGCCGCGGCTGCCGACGGAGCCTGCGATCGACGGGGTGCGCGAGTACCGCGGGGGGGTGCTGAAGACGAGGTCGGCGGCGGCGGCGGCAGATGGAGAGGCGGGCGGGGGAGCCGGCGCGAGGCCGAGAAGCTTGCGCTGGGCGGCTGTCAGCGGGATGTCGGTCATCTCGTCGCGGGCGCGGAGCAGCGGCGTGCAGGCGAGCGCGACCTGCGCGAGCGGGACGACCTGCACGGCGGTCCAGACCCAGTTGATGTAGAGTCGCGCGGAAGGGGAGAAGCTGTGCGTTCCAAACACCAGTTAGTAAACAAACTCTTGGGGAAGGGAGGGGGGATACGGGGTTACGCACTGCTGTGGGCTGATGTATAGTTTGACGAGGGCACGCAGCGCCCAAAAGGTCAACAGGGCGAGTATGTTGTAGGCTATGCGGCGGATGTTCTTTTCGGAAAAGGTCGTGGCCTCCCGTCGGCGGGTGATTTCATTGAGGCGAGGGTGGCGCCAGGTACCGGGGCTGTCCGTCACCGACGCCGGGGCGGCCTTGACCGGCGTCGATCTCGCCGGCGTCGACATTTGGTGATAAGTTTTGTGTAATAGAGTGTCGGGAGGTATGTTTTGGCTGCCGCAATCGGGTCCCAGTTGGCTCGGCGGCTTCAGGTGTCCCTGTGGTAGGTATTGGCGGAAGGGATGCCTCTAAAGTGGTTGAGTTTGTGTATAGAGGGCTGCTATTTGTTAGTATCGTCTCTTCAAGGCCAAAGCCTGCGTGGTCGTTTGGTTGCCCCCGTGGTGGTTGTCGATGTTGTTGATGGTCAAATCTCCAGCTACTGCTACCGGGCCAGCAAAACACGACCACATTGGCTGGTTGTGGAGCGCACTGGCCAGCGACAACCACAACCTCAGCTCTAGAGTTATTGCGCAAGCAAGGTGATTGAGAATTACCAAGAAAAAGAAGGACAAATCTCTAAAATATTACCTATAGAATTAATCTATTTTTCTCATTTTCTTTTCATGCCGGAACACTGGACAGACAGCAACTGCAATCAGCTCGCAGCCATAGCCGCTCACCACGCCACACACTAGCCACATCCCTTGAGTCGCCGCCCGTTGCGCTGCGCGAACCTCATCTGGCCAGGGCAATTTCCATGATTTGTTACAATCACTTCGCTCTTCCAACCACCCACCCATTCCCACTTCATATCCTCCCCGGCATCACGCTGTCATCCGTATCGAATCATTGTTCCCTCGAAATTGTCTCAATTATGCGCTCTTGATATTCCCCATCACCGCACTTGTTCAATTTAGCCTCGATCTGCGCACCCTATGGCTGCCTCGCCTACCTCGGTCGCCGCCACGTCGGAAATCGACCACCCGAGCTCTCCCGCCGCACCCGAAGGCAAGTCTTTTGTCTCGCGCGTCGGTAGCGACGATGAAGATGTTGGCGATGACACCCAAATGACGGAGAAGCCGAGCCGTAAGGCAGGCCGAGGCTCGCAACGTGATGGTGTCGTGCAACAAATCGGCAAGATTCGCCATCTCAAGAAAGAGGATGGCGAACCCTTGTGGCGAGCCGACATTCAATACGACTTCCTCAAGGCTGTCTTCGACAACGAACTCAAGGTCTTTACCAACTCGTACGATCCGCACGGTATTGGCAAGCAGAACTTTGCCGATCTCTACATTGACACAATGGCGCGCAGCAGCAAGACCAGCAAGGTCTTGCGCGACAAGCTATTAAATGATAGAGAGGCGGCGAAAGGCATGGCCATGGTCTGCCTACTGGTCAATGTCGGCAGAATGAACACGACTCTCAACTGTGAGCTCCGACACTCGTGCACACTGGCGCTATAGCTAACGCGTATAGTCTTTCCCGAGATGAGAGCCCAGCTTCGAACATATCACGCCATTCCCTCCCTCCAAGCAAACCAAGACGCTCACGCATACAAACAGCTACAGGATGCTCCACGCTTGAAATCCATCCTCAAAGGCGGTGCAGAGGACCGGCAGGAGCCAAGCACGCTACTGAAGCTCAAGGAGATCGCGGAAGTCCCTCGAACGAACCCTGTCAATCTGATTTTTATCATGTGCGCAGCTGCCAAGAAAGTTGCTGATTTGCACTTTCCGGATGGCCAAGAGTTCCACGACGTAATCATGAAGACGCAATTCAGCAGCAACTCGCGAGCTAGAGCCTTCCTCTGGCTGATGTGGTTCCATCTCGAATCTGATTTCACGGAAGAGGGCTGCGATGAGAACCCATTCGGTAGTGGCGTTGACTACGATGTTGGTGTCGCAAACCAAGGTGTTCCGCGTTTGGAGCTCATGACGGAGGAAGAGAGAGCTCTTGAGAACGTGGACACGGAGACCGAAAAGGAGTTCGGCGCGGAGAAGCAACGCACCAGAGCCAAAATTCTGGAAATGGATCAGGCATTCATGAACGACCGAGACTCAAAGCGTGCTAAGCCGCGGGTATCACTACACGAGGACGGCCCCGCAATCCTGCCGCGCATACGCCCGTCGAAGCACGAGTCAGACATGGATAGTACTCGGTCGACGCCGCCTCCCCGCGGCGTTAGAGCCAGCGGCGGTAGAAGAAGCGCTGGACTCAAGTACCAGATTTTTGAGGGGTCCTCTCCGGCCCGCCAGGGCTCCGAAGGCGTCATCTCGCGCAAGCCTCGCCCGCCTACAGCACACCAACTAGCTGTGGAACGTAACAGAAGCCAGCGCGTTGAGTACATACTAGACAAGGGTCTTCGCAAAGAGCAACGCAAGAGCCGCAAGTCGCGACGCCGCGAAGGCGCCATTTTCAGGGCATACAAGCGAATTCGCGCGTCGGAAACACCAGGCGAGGACAGCGATAGTGACATTGAGGCACCGCGAAACCTAGGCCCCAACTCCAAGTTCCGTGAATCTGCTATTGGAGGCCTCGGCCTGCTTGCTGACGAGGAGGATGACTATGGCGAGGAGGTGAACGCGTATGCAGCAGCATTCCGCCGCTCCCGTCGAAGACTTGTCCGCTGGCTGGGCAGCGATAAGGGTGTCGTGGCGCCCATCAAGATACACAAGGCCAACGGCGTGGACAAGAATGGCGACGAGAATGATGTCAACGGCCTCGACGAAGCTAACGGCGACGCGGCCCTGGACGATATGGATATGGACGATGTTGACGGCGACGAGACTGCGCTCGGCTATGGTGCGGAGCAGACCATACTGGCCGACGACGAGGCCGACCGTACGGAAATCATGATCGACTCGGACATGGAGTAAGAACGGGAGGGCTAGCATATGTGTGTGATATTTTTTTCACCTGTAAATTGTAATGATAGGCTAGAGAGGATGGATCGGAGCGAGTTGGTCGTTTGCCTAGGGACGGAGTTGTAAAGGAATACGGGATATGGATTTTGTTTACTGGCTATTTGCGTATTGTTCGTGGTGTATTAAAAGAATTTCTAAACTTCTTGATCTGTGGCACAATTTGGCAGCGATGACTGTAACAGTATTCGCAGAAATACTCAGTTAATTGGGCGCAAAATGCTTGGAGATTATACTCGTTTCTGCCCGATTTTTGCGAAAAGGCGAACACGAATAAGGGTCCGTGTTTCTCGGAGTCCTGGGGCCCGATGGACTCGGCCGGAAATTACTCCAAACCACCGAGCGGTGAATTTGGGCAAAATCTCAGGAGTGGCTTTCAACGCTACCTAGTAAATAAGGCACGTCTCGCGCGATCACTTCAAGGTTTCACCGGCAGCTTTTTGTTATTTTTTATCAATTGCGCACTACCCTCGGGTATTTCTTCCTTTTCACTCTTAATTTTTTATCTATTCTTTTTTAATTGCAGTGAAGAGAGAGAAAGAGATGCCTTCGAAATCGCAAAGAAAGCGCAACGGCAGCGGCGCGTCCACGGGCACCAGCGGTGGCATCGGCCGACTCCTCGCCGTGCTCGGCCTGCTGACTGCGCTGCTGGCGTCGGTCGTCTACGTCGCGGAGCGCAACCTCGACAAGTTCTACGTCTTCGAGCTGGACCACCTGCAGGACCTCGCGAAGCGGAGCGTGGCCCAGCACGGCAACGACACGCGCGGCGCGGTGCGGTACATTGTCGACGAGCTGAGCGCCAAGCTGCCGGCGCACGTCAACGTCGAGGAGGACTGGGTGTTCAACAACGCGGGCGGCGCGATGGGCGCGATGTATATCATCCACGCGAGCATCACCGAGTACCTGATCATCTTTGGTGAGTTGTTTCCAACCGTCGTTGGAGCCTTGATTGGTGCTAATTGGCGGGGGCAACAGGCACTGCGGTCGGCACGGAGGGCCACACGGGTCGGCACACGGCGGACGACTACTTCCACATCCTGACGGGCACGCAGATGGCGTACGTGCCGGGCGAGTACGAGCCGGAGGTGTACCCGCCGGGCAGCGTGCACCACCTGCGCCGCGGCGAGGTCAAGCAGTACAAGATGCCGGAGAGCTGCTTCGCGATGGAGTACGCCCGCGGCTGGATCCCACCGATGCTCTTCTTCGGCTTCGCGGACGGCCTGTCCAGCACGCTCGACTTCCCGACCCTGTGGAAGACGACGTACATTACCGGCAAGCTAATGATTGGGCAGCTTCTGCGCGCCAAGTTCTAAGGAAAGGGTTGGGCTGGGCTCTTGTCCAAGTATGCTGTGATGATGGGGGGCCTGAGATGAAAAGAAGAGACGCAAAAAGGGAGCAATGAACCGGACGATGTTTCGCGTGTGGACTGAATCGGGACGGAAAATTTGACAATAATGTCTTTTGATAACATGGAACGGGCGTGGATTTATGGGCCGAGGCTGATATTTCGTATCGAAGCAGGCACAGGATAGTATAGACTAATAGAAACGAGTTCCTCGTGGCAAAGTTTCTTGGCAATGCGAGATTGAAGGGTCCTTTTAAGTCATGCTGTCCTCTTGCCACGCTCTGGAAAACGCCACCCCCTCGCGTCGACGTCTCTTGCCGCTCTATGCGGCAGCTGGTTCAAGCCTTTGGCTGCTTGACCGGTGAGGGCCAAGAACGAGGCTGCTCCACAGAGGTTGTCCATGTGAGTAGGTTTACGCCTCAGAGCTGAAGCCTTGAAACTGCCACGCGAGTGGAATTGGGGAATTTCTCCTCTGGCTTCGTCGCGGCTGCCATAATAATAACGTAAAAGTTAATTTCGACTTCTCTGGCTCGGTATGTCGCCACTACACGAGGAGAGGGCAAAGAGGGGGCCAGCCAAGCCCCGGGTCATCTTGGCGCAGGCGTTGGGGGGCGTGGTGGTAGCAGAGGTGCGGAGAGGGAGATGAAAATGATGATAGCTCTTTCTTCAAATTTTTGCAAAAGTTCCTTCGTGCCCAGCCGGCCTTCTTCTTGACCCCATCGACTTGTGCGCCCGGTCCCTGTGGTAAGGACGGATGGATTGTGGCTGCAGGGAGGCTGGGTGCGGCCTGCCCCCAAACGACCACCATCGGACTCCGAGCTAGGACATTATCATTATTACGCAGCCGGGTAGTTATTGATGCAGCGATCCTTCGGGATGGCATGTGGAATGTGTGAGGGTCAGACAAACGAATCGTCATCAGTGGCAGCCAGTGTCAGCTGCGCGTCTCGGGCGAGGTCAACATACTGGGCAATAGGCCCGCATTGCACCATCGTGGCAGTGGATATCGAGCAACCAGACAGACAACTGCTAGCAAAAGTTTGAATTTTGCTTATATTTTGAGGCATCCATCTGTTGCTTGTTGCTTGTTGATAGATGCTTCGTAGATGGACAACTTGGATAAATTTCAGCTGGGCTTATTATCCTTAGTTAAACCTCTGATATGTGACAGCACATTTCGGCGGCGCAGAGACGCGATGGCTCAATCAAGAAGGTCGAAATTGTTGGATTTAACCTCCCCCGCGCCGGCCCCTGCTAGCGCCAAAAGTTAAAAACGACTCCGACAAGAGAGCTGCATTGTCTAGGCTTTAGAGATAGTTAGCACGGCATTTTATACCATTTTAGCGAGACAGGCTTCGTTCGTTTGCTTATCCTCCGCATGGCCTGTTTCCAGTGTCATGATTACGTGCCTGGGGAGAGGCTTGCCTTATCCCCGTCCCAATCATAAAGCAGCTTTCCCCAGTCACGCGCAAGGAAGCGTGCAGGAAGCAGCCTTACTGCAGTTCGCCATCGCAAAAAGTCCTTGATTCCCCCCAGAAAAAATATCTTTGTCGTGTCGCTGCTTGCTTGGCCTGTGGCATATCCTTCTATCAGTGAAATTCTTGTGTCAGTAAAACATGAGAGTGTGTGCCGACACAACCCGCACAAGATGCCATACTAGACCGGTGGTCTTGGCTTTGAGGACCCCAAAATGGTTCGTCGGTACACTCCTGGTTAAGCCCAACATTGGCGCCCAGCCTTTTGGTGGTGATAATTTTTACTAATGAGGGCTGATGTCCGGCATCCTCACCCGCGCCTGCGGGCTCAAGAGATAGACCAGAGGGCTCTCTCTTTCTGACAGAATCATTCGACAGTAGAGCTTCGTGTTCCGGTAGAAGACTACTGGTGAAATAATTCATCTCCAATTTTCTCGTCGTTGAGTCTTGTCAGCTTGGGCGAAGTCGTTACCATTCGGCTCGAGACGTTGACGCCAGCCTATCTTGTCGGCCAATGAAGAGTCCCATAATCAAGACAACAGCGGCAAAATTAAGCTTTGTAATGCATTTTCTTTGTATCTATTCATTCTTTCCCTCTTGACCCCGAGTCATGCCCCCATAACCACTAGCCTTGTCTCGGGGAAGGAGGGATCTAGCTGCACCTTCCCAGTCAGCTCCCCAGCTCCCCAGCTCCCCAGCTCCCTACCTCCTAGAGTCCAGTCCTCGTTATACACACCCCGCATTCATATAAGACACTTGCATCCGCTCTTCTTCCTTTCCCTTGGCGTTCCCCCAGAAGACTTTTTCTTTCTCATCCTTCATCCGAACCGGTGTCTTGTGGCAGCTCAAGTATACCTAGCCCACCATCGATCGTCTTTACTACACACCATGCCCGCTGGTGACGCCGTCGCCGAGCCCATCGTGGGCGCTGAGCTCCGTGCCGAGGCGCAAGATGAGCGCAAGGCTTCACTCATTGTCGCACAGACTACTGCTTCCGATGCTAATGACCAGGTGACTGGTGAGGTTCTGGATGCAGACTTGCCTTCGCCTACGGCCGATGAGCTGGCTACTCTGCGCCGCATCCCCGACAAGATTCCGCTCAGGCTCTATACTATCGCGTTTATTGAGCTCTGCGAGCGCTTCTCCTATTATGGCTCGACCGTTGTCTGTAAGTACAGTCAAGATGTTTCCCCCCGAAACTCATGGCTGACCTCTACGTGCAGTCACAAACTTCATCCAGCAGCCTCTCCCTCCCGGTTCAAACACCGGCGCGTCCACCGAACAGCCTGGTGCCCTGGGCATGGGCCAGCGTGCTTCCACCGGCATCACCACCTTCAACCAATTTTGGCAATATGTCATGCCTCTTCTCGGTGCATACGTCGCCGATGCGCACTGGGGTCGTTTCAAGACCATCAGCTACGCTCTCGGCATCGACCTCGTCGGCCACGTCATTCTGATCCTCTCCGCCATCCCACCGATTATCGTCAACTCGTCCGCATCTGCAGCCTGTCTTATCCTTGCTGTCCTCGTCATTGGATTTGGTACGGGTGGCTTCAAGCCCAACATTTCCTGCCTCATTGCCGAGCAGCTCGGCGACCAGAGACTCATTGTCAAGACCCTCCCCAAAACAGGCGAGCGTGTCATCGTCGACCCGGCCATCACAACAGAACGGATTTACATGTGGTTCTACTTCTTCATCAATGTCGGTGCCCTTGTTGGCCAAATCACCATGGTCTACGCCGAGCAGCATGTTGGCTTTTACCTCTCTTTTACCCTGCCCACTATCATGCTGGCTCTCTGTCCCGCCGTCATGTATTGGGGCCGCAACCGGTACGTCCACCGCCCGCCCGACGGCTCGGTCCTGGTTCCCGCTTTCAAGACCTTCTTCTTGGCTCAGCGCGGCCGTTGGTCCATCAACCCTTGGGCAACCTGGCGAAACATGCACGACGGCACTTTTTGGGATTCTGTGAAGCCATCCAAGTTTACCGCAGAGAGCCGTCCCAAGTGGATGACCTTTGACGATGCCTGGGTTGACGAGCTGCGTCGTGGTTTCGCCGCATGCGCCGTCTTTTGCTGGTACCCCATTTTCTGGCTATGCTACAACCAAAGTAAGTTTGCAGGTTCTCGATGAATGGCTCAGTTTCCTTTTTAGCATCCGCCGGTCTCAATCAAGTTGAAGAAGCTAACAAAAACAGTCAACAATAACCTCGTCTCTCAAGCCGCCGTCCTCCAGCGTCATGGCGTTCCCAACGACATTCTCTCCAATCTGAACCCCTTCTCCCTGCTCATCTTCATCCCCCTCAACAACTTCATCATCTACCCAGCCCTGCGTAAAGCCGGCGTCCGCCTCACCCCGATCCGCAAAATCACCGCCGGCTTCTTTGTTGGAGCCGCCGCCATGATCTGGGCCGCCGTCGTGCAGTACTACATCTACCAGAAATCCGTTTGCGGTAACAGGGCCTCCGGTAAGATGATCGACCCTGACACTGGGGACACAGTCAAGTGTCCGGCGGTGGAAATCAATGTCTGGGCCCAGACAGGCTCCTACGTGCTCATCGCCCTCTCCGAGGTCTTTGCATCCATCACCTCGCTCGAATACGCGTACTCCAAGGCTCCTAAGAATATGCGCAGCATGGTCCAAGCCGTCGCGCTCTTCTCTGTGTCGTTTGCGGCTGCCATTGGCCAGGCCTTGGTTGGTCTCTCGGCCGATCCCCTGCTGGTGTGGAACTATGGTGTCGTTGCGATCCTGGCTGTCATTGCCGGCACCTGCTTCTTCCTCCAGTTCAAGGACTTGGACATCATAGAGGACGAGCTCAACGAGCTTCCTGAAGGCCAGATGATGAAGGTGGCAAGCGATGAGAAGATTGCGCACCTGGATGAGAAAAGCACCGCCTAATCCCACCCTCCCGCCTTGCTTTTCTGGTATCTTCTTGTTATTCCCCAGTGTCTTTTATGCGCCTGAGGGCGGAATTTTGCAGGTTCAGTCGTTATCTACCTTCTTACTTATGTAGTTGAGTTACCCAAGCGTCAGAAGATCGAGAAGCGCAAGATCGAAGCGAATATCGTGTTTACAGATAGCACACATGAGTTTGTATTTGTCAAACACGCAATATTGTACAACAATCGTTCAATGCAACAATACTCGATATGCACAGTGTCGCACAATGATGACAGATGATGAAAAATGTGAGACTTGTTCGTTATGCGTGCATGTTGCTAGGCCCGGTATCGGTGTACTCGCCTGCAGCTCCCAACATCTAGCTCCAACCGCGTCTGTCCCATGCTCAATCGCCTCGACGTGCGATTCTTCAATTGTTTTGCAACTGAACCATTTTCTCGTGGTTTTCCCAGGATTCTTATAGAGAAGACGCATGTGCGTCATATTTTGAAAAAAGAAAATAGCAAATGATTCCGATACCCAGGCCACATTTTGTACCATTCCAGAAACTCCGTTAAAGCAAGCTCATCATTGTTCTTCCCCGGCGTATAATATAAAAGCATGCTGCTAGGACGACGTGAGGATTCATTATATTTTTTTTTTCTTCTGAAGTTCGACTAGCTTATGCTAGCCATTGCTCTTCGGCTCGCTTCAAGCCTCGCATAACGAGACCGTCTTCTTCGTCTTCGGAATCGAAGTCGTCATCGTCATTCAGTCGTAGCTGCTCAACCGATACAGTGGCGTACTGCAATTTCTCGTCACCGCCGTCAGTTTCGTCGTCCTCGAGCATCCATGTTAAGCCGTTGGCTTCCTCCTCGAGAGGAAACATCTCGCGAGCGTATTCCTCGAGCCCGCGGGGTCCTTCCCACAGCTCCAAAGCCTCGGCAGGACAGTTTGCTTCGAGCCTAGCACAACCGAAGTAGGGGGGTTGCTTTGACGGATCTTTTTCATCGGGGCTAAAGAGCTTCTCCAAAGCTTCCAGCTGCTCTCTATAGCCTGCTGGAATGCGGACTTTGATGTCGATAGGGCCGCGAACATAGCGAACTGGGCGGCCAACGCCGCGGGAAAAAAGCTCGCAGGCTTCTTTGGGTGTCAGGTACTCGTAAGCGAGGGCAATGCGTTCGTTTCGCCATTTCGAGACGCCATCTTTGAAGAGCTGTAGAATAGCAGGGCCAACGTCGTGCTCAGCGTCGAGCCAGGGGAGCTTCGCATCTTCGTGGAAAGGCGCCTGCCATACGAAGGAGCCGTCATCTTGAATTTCGGTGCAGAAAAGCGGGTAAAGTAGGGAGGTAAAATTGTTGTTGTAGATGCCAGTGTAGACAAAGGTGGCAGGAAGGCCGAGCTGCCGGACATAGTCCTCAACCTTATGCTTGGCCGCCCAGAGCGGGAGAGAGGGCCAGTTCTTGTTGTAGGCGGCGTGGTCGGGCATGGACGAGTAGATGTAATGGTGTACGCCAGCTTTCTTGGCGGCGTCGGCTAGAGCCTTGCCGATAGCGAGCTCGTCCCCGTAGAAGGTCGTGTTGATAAAGGCCAGTTGCGCGCCGCGGAAGAGGTTGTTGATGAGGTCGTGGTTTACACCGACACCCGAAAGAGGGCCATTTTGAGTAACATCTTTGTTGGCTTCTGTGGGTTGGTGTCTCGTGTAAAGCTCGCCGACGATGCAGGTTACATTTGGATTCGTCGCGACCTCTGTAGCAATAACGCCTTCCTTGTTGCGCAACTGAGCTCGAACATGATAACCAACAGCAGTTGCGACACGGATTAGCGAGGCCGCCTGGCGCCCACTGGCGTTAATAATGGCGATGGTCTTGTCCGGGGACGACATGAAGCGTTTCGGAGGTCGAAAGGTTAGAGAATTGTTCCTGGACCCGGCTAGAGGAGATGATTCTGAGTAGGACGATCTCGAATGCTTGTGTTGTTTGCGGTAGAAAGAAGGCTGCTCTGCCGTGTTGATGCGGATGGGAATGCTGGCCGACATGGGGTTTAGTTTGGGATTAATTTGGGTGGGCATTGTCGCAGTGGGTGCCCGAAGAGGTTGTACAAGGCCAAAACGGCGGAAAGAACTGGACAGGCTGAGACCAAGGGGAGACGAAGCAAGCCGTACAACACGCGCGCGGCCAAAGACAGAAGCCACGGAGGTGAAGAGACGTGAAGAACTGGGCCGACGAGCGCAACAAGAGCGAGAGGCGTAAGAAGCACGGTGAGGGAGAGTTCGTTCCGTCAACGGCTCCCAATGGTGGGGTTTCGAGAAGGTGCAACCAGGGCTCGCGACTTAGGCCATGTGCCTGCTGGAGAGCGCGAGGAGAGAGAGATGGAGGAGAGGCGAGAAGAGAGTACGTAAAAAAAAGCTGTACGACAGTGGGCCAGTTGCACCAGAGAGGGAGCAAGTTTATTAGACCAGCAACGGAGCTGGCCACCTGGCGGAGTGGAAGAAGGGCTGAGGGCTGGCGGCAAGACGCGGGTCTGCAAAACTGGGAGAACCAGACAAGACGAGAATGGCGGGGTGCAAGTCCAGCAGGTCAAGTGGTCTCTTGCGGAGGCGTAGAGTCTGGATTAGTGTCAGGCACTTTGGCGGGGCAGGTGGACAAGACGAATGATGTGCGCGACTGGTGAGAACGTTGGTGGAAGAGCGGAAGGGTGGAAAGAAGGGACACGATGTCAAAGCGGCCTGCGCGTTGCGAATTGAGGCGGACGAGTAAGTAGCGTAGTATAACATTCGACTTGGCGAGACTGGCGAACAATGAGCAAAGACCGGTTGCTTGTTCCGGACCGTCGCGGGAGAGTATGCCGAAGCCAGATCGACCTTGAGGGCACGCGGAAAGCTTGATTCGGAATGGGGCGGGATTGAGAGCGATACCGGGGCGGCTGCGGTTTGTCGATGAACGCGGTTTCGGGGGCTTTATTTTCGAACGGCGCAAAGGACTGAAGAACTGAGGAAAAATACAGTGTTGATGAAGGAGTAAGAAATCTACGACGACAAGATAGATTCGACAATCAATGACAGCCATTCAAGATAAGCTGGATCCTGCGACAGCAGCAGCGCGCATATGGAAAGTAGGCTTATCGGCGATGGCGGGGATGCAGAGCTGATAAGCAAACCTTGTCAGAGTTGCGTCTTGGTTTTTTAGAGCCAGCGGGTGTGGCAGAATTTGCAGTAAGTGTGAGTAGGCTATAGTTGATGGATTTTTCAGTTTTGTACGAAGTAGATGATGTAAATGGAGAAGAAAAGTAAGTCGCCGGCTTTTTCAATTGGAAAGATTGGGCGGCCGTGCTTGAAGAGAACCTGTTCCTTATTAGACTTGACAGCTGCAAACGCAGCCAATTGCCAGCTGCCAGCTGCCAGCTGCCAGATACAAACATCAGATACATTACATAACCATGAAACGTATCTACCTCTCTCCAAACCAAAACTTAACAATACACCATCAACGCTGATAACATGTTTGACATCTTCGGTTATCGCCTTGACATTGGACGAACTTTGCGATGCGATGATGCTGGTCCCGACACCACCGAATTCGTCGCCGCCACAACCACGACGGCTACTTGCCTATAATCAGTACCAGCTCGCAACTGGGGGACAACACCACCCCCGGTAACTTACCGGCGCCACTTATCCACGGTGCGCGCGTGAGCCGACACAAATTTTCTTCCTACTCCAGAAACTCGGGCTAATAATTTGGGATGGGGTCCTCTCGCTGGGGCTACCGTTATCAGTTGGCGCTGGGCAGGCTAGCCCAAGCCAGAATGAGGCGACGGACGGGCGCCGCGGAGATGGGTTGATGGGGTTCAAAGGCGGGAAGCTGGCGTAGCCTGTCGTGGCAAAGAACTGATAACGGAAACTGCCTATTCCAGCATAGCCTGGATCGCCCTCGACCACGGTGTGACTAGGTGCGGTTGTCTCGTCTGCGGTTGCGTGATGGATGATGCAACCCAAGAACCAAAAGGGCCCCAACAGACCTGAACAAGAAGATAAGTATAACCGTCGAATCTCAAAACCACCAACATGTACGGATACGATGCCCTTTTCAATTCGTTGGGCCGTGTTTACATCTTCACTGACACAGGACTAGCCATGCAGAACCCTCCCCTCTGATAACGCCCTGGTTCGATCCGCAAACATGGAGGTAAAAATCGTTTTCCCCATATTAAATAGCTGCAGCAGCCAGACCGCTACCAGAATAATTGTCATTGCCGTCGAAACCCACTGTATCGCATGCTCTCCAGTTGTTGCCCGATAAAGACAGTCCCCAAGGTGAAGTCTACATTGGGGAAGATCAATGGGGGTAGCAAAAATGGCAGCCCATGCAGAGTTACCCCAAAATGCGGCAGAAGTGTTCTCCCCCCACAAGCTGCCATTGAATCGCATCGGGGCCTTGACGACGCCCCTTCTGACTCGCACAAACTGAGCTACCGTCACGAAGAAGGCCAACCCAGACAGCCAGAGCATCAAGAGCTATAGGAATATACCAGCCCAAGTTGCTGCAATCAGGAGCACCTCGGCCGCCAGAGGGTGCGATTCAAAATATGCATACAAATTATTCTGTCCGACAAAGCCTGTGAATTCCCAAGGCGTGCAACAATAATGAACCCTACAGAGTCCACTGTAATAAAGAGGCCGGGCGCCTTATCCGGTAGCGGCCAACCGTTCTGCATCAGATTGCCAAAGAACCGGACAAGGGTAATGAGACTTGTGATCCAGCCGAATCCCTAAAACGCAATGCCCGATAACCCCAGCCTTTTGGCAGGAGGTTGGTCTTTTGCGATTGCGGCCGCGATTGTGCCTGTCAGCATGGTGTTGTACACAAGAGCATGGAACCTGTCAGGTTTGTCTGTCCTTACATGCCAGCGAATGCCAGCAGACCTTATCAACTTCTCGCAATTTTCCAGGATCGAGATCCTAGTAACTAGTCGAATCTGCTGCACCTTTCTGCGGCACAATTTCAACGGTACATTAGGTCCCAGTGAAAACCAACGCAGGTATTTTTTCTTCTGTTTTTCTCCAGTCAGTCGCCCGTGTCCCACACAACGGGGGCCAATACACGAATTGGTCTCGGCGTATCAGCTTACTCGGTCTGAGGTTGCAGCAGAAACTTCAGCGCAGTGCATTACTCAACATCCGAAGACCCGCGTACGAATTGAGCCGCGCCAAGTTACCATAAAGCCACGTATCACTCAAAAGGTCACGAGAGGCCGCTTCTCATTTCGCAAACAAGCCGAGCACGACAAAAGATCCTTCTCGACCTAAGATTGACCCCAAGATCTTGGGGTCTTTTTCAAGGGCGCTAGTCAAGAGATATGTTAGCTGCGGCATCGGAGCAACCCCGCGGTTTCCCTCCACCGCCATGGGTTTCTGGGGTAGCTTTGTCCTTGACTCCTTATCCGCAGAGTGCAGAGTGCTGGTATCTCCAATTTCAACTACTCCGTACTCCGACAAGGTGGTCTAACTATCTCGCTACCTCTTTTTGCTTGTTCTTTCTCCGCGTGGAAAGCCTCTCTGAGGGATGGCCTCAATTAGGAGTTTCTCCCGTGGATCTTCGCGACTTGGCTACATGCAGCAGGTCACACCAAAGTAGTGTGTCTAATTTCGATAACACATTGTTTACCTCTTTATTTATCCATTTTCATTCATTTTAAGCCCTGACCCCTTATCTTTCGTACATGATTCTTGGTTTTGCAACCCTTTCTCTGGCTTGTTGGCTTTTACCAGGAGCAGTACGTCAGCCCGACTAATCCAACTCACTTATGCAGGGAGCAGCCACGACACTGAAAATAAGCATGCCGAACCATGCCGAACCCCATCTCTCTACATTCGGTTGAATCAATGCGTTGTCCGCAATTTTCTCTACCATCATTCCACTTGGCTTCCAGGCCTTTCTCGTGCATATGCAGCTACTGCTAGCCTGCCTCCTGGACATGACCCCAGCTTGTGTGCGGCCCGAACAGTTGCCTTTCCCGCTCCCCAAGTAGGATAATACATTGCAATCTGGGCTTTAAGGCTCATCGTCCAGGTCAATACTCAGTCACACGGAGACGCCACGATGCATACGCCACCAACCTCATGTCTTGCCTCAACGCATGTCTCGGGCTCTCGCCGGCCGTCCGCCTATTTTCATGAGAGTCCCGGTTAGCCTCGGGGACGAAGAGTGCAAGATGTCGTTGTATTTGCAACCACATGGCGAAATTTCTAGATACATAGATATATCGCTGATCTGTAGTCACGGCATCGCATGCCATCCCCAGCGCTCCTCCTAGACGATAGCCAGCTACTCCGCAACTTCGCATACTCTCATGCATTATTGCCTCGGCCTCCCCGCTTCCCCATACATTTCCCCAACCTCTGTGGCCCTCTTTCTAATCTCCCTTGTCCCTGTGCGATATTCCCCGCTCTCTCCGTGTTATCCCTACGAAGTACATCTGTCCCGTCCTCTTGTTCTCGGCCCGGCGGCTTGCCCCCCTCCGCCTTCTACCCCAGAATCTCTCATCCTTCTGCGGGACCTGCCAACAGGAGACACGCAAACTACGATTGTAAATTCGCCAAAAAAAAAATAATTGAACTACTCAATCGTAATACGTAATAGTATCAATGAGTTGCCAATGGCGCCATTCTGTACGTAGAGCACGACCCCCGGTTTGCTATCTTCCTCCCGGTCGATAGGGATTTAATGGCGGTTGTTATCAAGTCTGATCGACAACTAAAAGACCGCGCTTCACATCTTAAGCTGTTAGCACATGCGAATATCAAAAATTGCAGTGGCCAGGTAATAATGATGTAATTTTCTATTTTTAGACCGCCAATAGTTCTTCAGATTCACCTTCCACCCCCTCAATCAACAGACAAAAGGGTATAAGAAGTCTTTGGTCAACTCAGGCAGTCAAGTTGAGCCGCCGTAACTCATGTTCCGCGTCCAAGACTCCTCCAAATCCTGACCCAAGTTTCCTATCTGGTCGTTGTCTGCCGAGAACAAGTCAATCTGTCTCTGTAGGTAGAAAAGACGTCAAAAAATTAGCCATTAGCGTTCCTATCAGCAGTCTTGGCCTCTGCGAGAGGCGCTATCAGCACTCACCCAGTCCATGTCGTCGCCCATCCAAGACGATTCGAACTCGACAGTGCCAAATATGCCGTCGCTACCCTCCCCGGATGCCGAGGTCTCCTTTCCTGAAAGGTCAGCTCCGACACTCACCACCTCCAGTCCGGGAAAGGTCACGACTGTCTGGTCGTTGCCAACCAGTGGCATGTCAAAGGCCGAAGAAAAGTCTGTGTCCATCATCGTACCTATTGCAGAAAAGCCGTTAGCTAGCAATTCCAAAAATATCTTGTCGTGCGATACAGACGCCAAGAGCATAAAATTCGCGCAATATGCATGCATAGCATACCATTGAAGCCTTGGGTGGACTCTGAGCCAGTCGAAGGCTGGTTGGCAGATGCAGCCGCCGACGAGAGCTGTCCGCCCGATATCAGCGACGGTGGTGGCGGAGCCGTCGCGAACATGTTCTGTTGTCCAAACCCAAGGTCATTTCCTGACGACTGTGGCGGCGGCACGGCCATGGCAAGACCGCCACCGCCTCCTGGTACCCTACCCCTCGGGTCGGCGCCGCTCCCCTCGTCGACGGGACACCCGAGCTTGGCCAGCATGACGGCCAGTGTGTCCCTCGTCTTGCGCAGCTCCCCGACAGTCGACGACACGCGGCACCAGATGGCGTGCGAGCGGCGCAGCATCGCCGTCAGCTCCCGCCTGGACCTCAGCCGGGAATCTCCCGGCGCGGCCCAGCGCTCGTGGCCGTCAACCCCCGGCTGCTCCGGGTAATGCGGGCTGCGCGCGACGACGTAGACGACCATGGCGGCGAGCATGAAGTCGTGCACGGACAGCGAGGTGACGAACCAGCCGCACATGCTGAGCATGCTGCCCGGCCGCGTCGCGTTCCAGATGGTCAGCTGGAAGTCGAGCAGGGTGAGGGCGGCGTCGAGGCACTGCCGGCGCGAGTAGTCGTGTTCGGGTCGCAGTGGGATTTCGGTGAGGTGCCGGCGGTGCAGCACGCAGCGGCACTTGTGGTAGAGCGCCTCGATGCCGTAGCGCTGGATGAGCAGCGTCGGCGCGTCGCCGATGCACCGGTCGAGCGGCCGGACGCGCAGGAACGGCGGCACCCGGTCCCAGGTGTCGTTGAGCGCGGCGTCGAGGCGCATGGTGTCGGCGTAGGTCGGGGGGGTCAGCGCGTGCGCCTGCTTGGCGATGCGGCCAAAGACGCGCAAGATCTTGATCTTGTTGATCGAGTAGGACAGGGCGGTGTGCTCGGACAGCGGGCGCGGCGGCGGCATGCGGCACGTGTCCTCGTCAAAGTCCTCGTCCGGGTGGTTGCCATGGACCTCGACGTCGGACTCGACGCCGTGCAGCATGCTGGGCAGGCCCATGTGGAAGGACACGAGCAGCTCGACCTGGCAGGCCATGCTCCACCACCGGCGGCGCATCTCCGCCTCGTACGGCGTCAGCGCGGCAGCGGCGGCGAGCCGGCCCGGGTCCCGGTGCATGCCCAGCTTGAGCATGAGCCGCAGGCACACGGCGGAGAGCGTGTAGCAGCTCATCTGCGCGGCGCGGCTGAACAGGAAGTAGGCCTCGACGTAGAGGATGAAGGCCGGAATCGTCTCGGGCGTCGGGTTCGTGTACTTGCTCCAGACGAGCGCCCAGCCGGCGCACGAGCGGAACTTCTGGATGCGCTGCAGGACGGGCGTCGCGGACTCGGCGCGGAGCTCTTCGGGGGCTGAGAAGTGGTTGAAGATGACGCCGAGGGCAAGAATCATGAACAGTTGCGCAATCCAGGGCAGAGACATGCTATCAGGATCTTGCCAGAATCTTGCATACTTTATTATGCGTTAGATAGATTTCGTTTTAGGAAATGTGTGTGCTCACGTTTCTAGTGAATGTTGGCCGATGGACACAGACTGCAGCTCTGATCAGCATACCTGCACTGCCAAGCCAATTGGCAGTCAGTCGACTTACATTGTGAAGGACTCGACGATGAAAAATATCGCATAATGAGTCTGTCAGCAATATGTTTCTCTGGGATGTGTCCGATGAGCTCTTCGCGACTAGCCGGTCCAGCTCGGGGACTCAGGAGCATCTCGGCGGCGTCCAGGTCGCCCCCCGGAGAGTCACCTTCAAGCTCGTCATCCTCATCATCAAAGTACGTCTTCATGTCTTCAATCTGTAGCCGTATGAGCATCAGTCACCTCTCAAAGCACCAGATAAGAGCCAATGTCCACTTACATCTTCCAGCATCGCCATGCAGTGCGTTGCTCCCACATACGTCGATCCTTGCAAACTCCGCACCACCTGTCCCTGTGCCGGCCTCGTCTCCTGGGCATCCGTCTTTTCATCCTCACTCTTACCCTCACCACTGCCCCTCCTCCTGCTCGCTCTCCCGTCCTCGCCGGCCTTTTCCTCCGCCTCGGCCTCCAACATACTCCGCACCATGCCCTCGAGACGCTTCAGCCGTGCCGACATGCCCTTGGGCGGCGGCTTCTTCTTGACCGGCCGGGGCGCATACACGCAGGCCTCGGGACGGTCCTTCTTAGCGCACTGGCTGCACGGCTGACTCCTGTCGCACTTGAGCTTGGAGTTGCGACATGGCGCGCACGACAGCAACACGCGCGAGCGCTTCTGCGGCGGCACCGACGGCAGCGCCCCGTCGTCGAGGCTGAGATCCAGATCCATGCGTCGGTCGGTTCAATGGGCGTCGGCGCTATGTGTAATGGTTTGTACCAAACGGATGAGATGCAGGTTCAACGAGCTAATAAAGTTAGCTGCTGTTAGTCTGGCTCGATGCAAGGGTCGATGTTGAGATGAGGTAGCTGCCACGGGGTAAAGCGTAAACCTTGCTGTTTTAACGCCGGCGCTGACAGCTCAAGTCGGTGAGGGGTCCGCCACTACGTATGTACTTGAGAGTATGATCAAGCAAAACCTTTATGGGTATGTTTTCTTCTAAAAAAGGAGATGCATTTTACTAAATATAATGTTAGTTCTACCAAGATTTACGTCGAAATTAATTTGAAAAAATTGCTCTCCCATTGTAGTAATCTGGCGGTGCTCGGCACTTGTGGTTGACGAGCAAGTGTTAGTTCTTCGAATAAATCGCACATTTAGAACAAAAGATTTATCACGGATACAGTAAATGGTCATTAATGTCTCAGGTCAGGTCTTCTCATCATTCAATCAGTTCTATTTTCAAAGTACTCTAGGCCGGCCTTCATACTTGTTCAATCACTGCTTGTCGATGATGAAGGCACTGTCGTACCTCAAAGCCTTGCCGCTCCCTGGGCGATCTTGTTCTTGTTCTTGTTTGCAGATTCGTTATTCGATGCCGTTTCATTTGCAGCGACGGTGCAGTTTTGCTGAGCAGCTTGGGGTTGTTGAGCCTGGGCAGCTTCGCGACCGCCAGCATTCCCGGCATTTCCAGCATTTCCAGCATTCCCAGCATTCCCAGCATTCCCGGCCTTTTTACCTCCCGCGTTGCCTGCATTGTTGCCCGCATTGTTACCGGCATTGTTGCCAGCGTTATTGCCGGCGTTCTGGCCAGCATTCTGGTTGGCATCTTGGCCAGCATTCTTGTTGCCAGCGTTTTGGCCTGCGTTATTGCCAGCAGCTTTACCGGCATTGTTACCGGCGTTATTACCAGCGTTCTGGCCGGCATTCATGCCAGCTTCATTGCCAGCATTTTGGCCAGCGTTGTTGCCGGCAGCTTTGCCGGCGTTGTTGCCAGCGTTCTGGCCAGCGTTGTTAGCAGCATTGTTGGCACCATTCTGGCCACCGTTCTGGCCAGCATCTTTACCGGCATTGTTGTTGCCAGCGTTCTGGCCGGCGTTGTTGCCAGCAGCTTTGCCGGCATTGTTACCGGCGTTATTACCGGCGTTCTTGCCAGCTTCATTGCCAGCGTTCTGGCCAGCGTTTTGGCCAGCGTTGTTGCCAGCATCTTTGCCGGCATTGTTGCCAGCGTTCTGACCAGCGTTCTCCAGCGTTCCAGCGTTCTGACCAGCGTTCTGACCAGCGTTCTGACCAGCGTTCTGACCAGCGTTCTGACCAGCGTTATTACCGGCAGCTTTACCGGCTTCGTTGCCAGCGTTCTGACCAGCGTTACCTGCATCTTTGCCAGCGTTATTGGCAGCGTTATTGCCAGCATTGTTACCAGCATCTTTGCCAGCGTTGTTGGCGGCATCATTACCGGCATTGTTGGCAGCATCATTACCGGCATTGTTGGCAGCATTGTTTCCAGCATTGTTAGCAGCATTGTTTCCGGCGTTGCCTCCAGCACCACCACCTAACAAATTGGCAAGATCCCCCAGGTTCATGCCCCCGAGGCCATTCTTCAGCGGACCGTTCAAGAGGGCGTCGAGGCCACCGGCGCCTGCGCCGCCTGCACCGCCACCCTGTACGCCATTGTTGGAAGGAGTGAGAGCGCCAAGGAGATTAGACAAGTCCTCATCCGGGACACCGGCCGCGCCACCAGGGCCGGCCACAGGCACGGCGATGGCCAGGCCGGCAAGGCAAGGACCAATGGTGTATGAGAGCTTCATTCTTGCAGAATCTTTGATGTGCAATGCTTGGACAGTCAGTAATTTGAGTCAATCGATTGAGGTCAATAACACGTACATAGAGAGTGGAGTGTAGTTGGGCAGCTCGTAATGATTGTAGGTTGGTCTGCAAAGTAGTTCAGTTGACTACAACCATAGGATTCACGACCGCTTTATATATCCTGTGTTTCCCATCGAGGAAAGTAGAACTCAGGTCATACTGAGGACCAGCTTCAGTGTATGATACCTGCGTTTCAGTGTGCTGTCCTAAATTTGGACTTTACATTCTCAGCGCGAAGGTCTTTGCGCAAGATGGTCAGACAAGATTTCATATGATCGTCGGTAATTCGCTACTAAAATCCAAGCGTTCTAATGTGCTCTGGTCATACAAGTGCAAGTATCATCCATTATAGGCGCTTGTGAAACCACTTTACCACAGAACTTACTTTACATGGTAAGGTTTTTGACAAATTTTCATCGTTTCCACCATTTCCCGTTGGTCCAGGCAATTCTTCCTCATGCTGCTGAGCAGCTCAGAAAACACGGAAGGCGTCAGCACACGACCGCCATGTCGCGGATAGACACTCGCACAATGCGACGCTGTGCAGTGAACTGAATTGTGTGTCGATCGTCCGATGGCTGATACGCTTCGCCTCAGCAATGCCCGACGGACTAATTGTAGATCATAGGGAGGTGAAACCTATCGTGTGCTGCTTAATCCTTCTCCAGGCTGACGTCGGGGTCCGGGTGTTTCATGATGCACCGGAGCACCGCGGCCCCGCGATACATGCAATCCATCAGAACGGCAGATCTCTCTACTCCAACAACCTCGCTCAGAGACAGTAGAGTACTCTCGGAGCATCTTCGAGAAAGGGGGAGGCGGTGCAAATATTCATGTCTGAAAATGATCATTTCGCTAAATTCCCAAAAAAGACAATACTCTCAACGTCTTTTTTATGAGTCTGGCGCACCAGGCAGCCTCTCTATCACATACTTTCCCCGTGCCACGCTCATGAGCGGCACGCCAGGGATCTTGCGCAGGCGCTGCTTCAGCGCCCTGTCGTTGGTTCCCACAATGTATATCCGGTCCTTCTGCACGCGGTCGACGAGGCAGTCGTCCGCGTAGGTGCCCTTGTGGTCGCACGTCAGGCGCTGCCAGCGCTCGTCGCGCGCCACCTTGAGCGCCAGGCGGTACTTGGGGCCGAGCTTCTCCAGCTCCGACATGACGCACGAGGTGATGATGGGGTTGCACTTGGCGTAGAGGCAGTCCATCATGGACTCAAGCAGCGACAGCTTGCGCTGCACCGTGTGGCTGAGGAAGTTGGTGTCGACGAGGACGTTGTACGGCGGCACGAGGGCCGTGTTGTGCTGGAAGAACATGTTGCTGGGCATCTGCTGCACCTCGCGCACCACCTCGCCCTGCACCGTCTTCTTCTGCTTGAGCTTCTGCAGGGCCTCTTGCTTCGCTTGGTTCTCTTTGAGTCGCGCATCGCTTTTGCCAATCACTCGCTTAACCTGTGATGATTTCTCGTCAGTATTCAGTTTCGAAGTGGCTTATCGATAAGGTGTCGTACCAGGCCAAACTTTCTCGTCTTCTTGGCCACACCCATGGTGTCGGATATTGAATTCGGAAAAGTGGTGTGTTAATATTGTCTCTCTCGTACGGGGCTCTTTTCGTATCGCCGCGAGGAATGCCGTGTGCAGTAGGTGTCGTTCTATGTGTTCGTAATTTTTTGGAGTCGAAATTTCAGAATCTATGCGATGGACAACTTTTTTTCTGGGTCCGCCGGGCCACCACAGCGGTTTGGGTGCACGGACCACCTTAGCTTCTAGTGGGATGCCAGCAGCCTGAACCAGAACCATCAAACGCGTCTTCCCATCGCGTAAAGTGCTGCACACGTACTGCTCATTGTTCTGCCCCCTCACGAAATTCACGATGCCAGCCGCGAAAGCCGAAGAAAAGGGCGAGTCCTCGAATGCCGCTTTCAAGGCGGCCCTCTCTGCCTCTACCAACGGATCGTCAAATTATGAGCTACCATGGTACGCCAAGCAGAACAACTATCACGGTGCACCAGAGCACGCTTGCTAAGAAGCTACCCTTAGGGTCGAAAAGTACCGTCCCGTCTTCCTCGACGATGTGGTCGGCAATACCGAAACGATTGAGCGACTAAAAATCATTGCCAAGGAGGGCAACATGCCGCACGTCATCATCTCTGGCATGCCAGGCATAGGCAAGACAACGAGCGTGCTGTGTCTCGCGCGTGAGCTCCTGGGCGAGTCGTATAAGGAGGCCGTCCTCGAGCTCAACGCCAGTGACGAGCGAGGCATCGACGTCGTGCGCAACCGGATCAAGGGCTTTGCGCAAAAAAAGGTGACGCTGCCGGCCGGCCGCCACAAGCTCATCATCCTCGACGAGGCGGACAGCATGACGTCGGGCGCGCAGCAAGCTCTGCGCAGGACCATAGAGATCTACTCCAACACGACGCGATTCGCCTTTGCGTGCAACCAGTCCAACAAGATCATCGAGCCCCTCCAGTCGCGGTGCGCCATCCTCCGCTACGCCAAGCTCACCGACGCGCAGGTCGTCAAGCGGCTGATGCAGATCATCGAGGCCGAAAAGGTGGAATACAGCGACGACGGGCTCGCCGCCCTCGTCTTCAGCGCCGAGGGTGACATGCGACAGGCCATCAACAACCTGCAGTCGACGTTTTCCGGCTTCGGCTTCGTCTCGGGCGACAACGTCTTCAAGGTGGTGGACTCGCCGCATCCCATCAAGGTGCAGGCGATGCTCAAGGCCTGCTACGAGGGCAACGTCGACGCCGCGCTCGACACGCTCCGCGAGCTGTGGGACCTTGGCTACTCGAGCCACGACATCATCAGCACCATGTTCAAGGTCACCAAGACAATCCCGACGCTGAGCGAACACTCGAAGCTCGAGTTTATCAAGGAGATCGGCTTCACGCACATGAAGATTCTGGAGGGTGTGCAGACGCTGCTGCAACTGAGCGGCTGTGTAGTGCGGCTGTGCAGGATAAACATGGATCCCAAGCGCTTCCAGGCAAAGTAACGGTTTCATGGGATGGTTTCAAGGAATAAAACGTAACGCATCTTGCATTTGGCGTTGGAGTTGGTTTTTTGATCTATCAATTTGACTATTCGTACATGTTCGGTGGAGATGAAATGATGTGAGCATAAAATATGTCCTGGGTGGTTGTATCGGTATAAAATATATGATATTTTATGCCGTTTCCGTGTTTCATTTTTTGTTGTTGTTGGCCTGGATGAACTCGTCCTGGTAGCGCTCCCACTTGGCCTGCTCCCTTTGGACGCGCCTTTGCATGCGCATCTGGTACTCGTACAGACGGAGGCTGTGGTCTGCCTCAATCATGCCGCCAAGAACCATGGCGGACATTTGAACGAATCTGGCGTCTGATTAGCAAGTCGGAGGGCCGTTGAGCGATGAGTAGCGTACACTTTAAACTGCACTGTGGTGCCTCGGTAGACGGGCGACCAGACATGGCCGATCGCAGCGAGAACAACAGCTCCGGCTCCCCATTTCGCAGCTCCCATGCCGGCGCCCTTGGCCGCTTCCCAGCTGGCCGCATTGGCTTCCTCTGTTTTTAGGGGACTATGTGAAGGCATCGTTGCGGTTGTGAAAGTGGTGTGAGAGGTGCAATGACGGAGGCAGAAGCTTCCGATACGAGTGTTGATGTAATAGCGGGCACGCGACCGATTGGCATTCTACGGCGGCACGGCGCTTAAATAAGACAGCACTTCCCGCCCACTTGTTTACATATCTCGATAACTTCCCCCAAGAACCCAAATTTTGAGATTCTTGTCGATCAGAACCACGAAAGCCGCAGAGGAAACTTGCATCCAATTTACACAATGATCCCGGGTAGGAAGGAAGCTCTCGCCCCGATAAACGCGTATGCCCGCCTAATGGCAACTCGCCAGAATGGGGCAAGCTCCAAAATTTGCTCCGGTCCACAAAACCGGCTTCTTGCACACTGGCCAGCTTGCGCCAAAACTCTGCCTGAACAAAAAAAAACGAAGATGACACGATAGCAGGCCAGCTACGCAAGACACCTCACCTCCATCGTTGCCTGGAGCTTGTGTGTCAATCGTTCTTTTTTTTCCATCCCTGCATCAAAGAAGCTCCACATCATCGGCTTTCTTTCGCACGGGACAGCTTTGTTTTCCTCTCCATTCTCTTCGCGCGAGGCGTTTTGGAAGACGAACGAAAAGCTTGCTTCATTGCCCACAGCACCGCACAACGAGAAACGACAGCTTCTCCTCGTAGCACATCATGTCTGATAACACAATTGCGGCTCAGTACTGGCGCTTGCCGCCCATCTCTCGGTACGTCCCCCCTTTCTGCTCTCTTCGACAGAGCGATGCTAACTTTCCGCGCAGTACTCTGGCCACGTGGATGTTTATCAGCTCGGTCGGTCTATACTTTGGATTCATCCCTAGTCAGTGGTTGGGATACCACTCGGGGTACATCCTGCGGTTCCCGCCGCAAATATGGCGCCTCGCGACGGGCTTCCTCATCACGGGGCCCCAGCTCGGCCTGCTGTTTGACACGTTCTTCTTCTACAAGGCGGCCAGTGACCTCGAGACCGGCCATCCGCGGCTGCGACGCAAAGAGGACTTCATTTGGTATCTCATTTGCGTATGCAGCTTCATCGCGGTAAGCTTTCTTTCTTGTTTATATGCCTCGCTTCGCTCGCTTGTTTCCTGTTTTGTTTGTCTTTGTCCCTGTCTTGAATCTCATGGCGCACCCTGTGCCACACCTCATATATCTGCCCGGGCAGTGTTTTGCCTCTACAGCTGTCACGGTTCCTGGAAATGAGGAAGATCACCCCTGTACTTCCCGCCGGTCCATCATTCGCAAAATCCGGACTTGGTGGGCGGTGCAGGCATGGTGGGATGTCTATATGGATGGCTCGTGTGACTCTTAATTTGCTCGAGTGGTTTCTTAGCTCCCTACATTTCTACACATTTGCTTTTCCTTTTTTTTTCCGTAGATCTTTTTGTTTACTCGAGCGACGGGCTACTTTCGCTTCAGAACCTTGACTAACTTGATTGGTCAGATCATTGATTATTTTGTCGCCATTATGCCCTTCTTTGCCCTGACGCGGGGCCTCATCGTCGCCCTGACCTATACAGCCACCCAACAGCAACAAGGCTTGCAGGTGAACTATATGTTTGTTCCCTTGCCTGCGCCACTGATGCCGTATGCCATGATTGGCATTAGCCTGCTGTTCCCTGGCGGCATCCAAGATTTTTTCCTCGGCATTTACGGTCTCGTGGCCGCCCACCTGTACGAGTTTCTCACGAGAATCTACCCCCAGCTTGGAGGTGGTTCCAACCTGCTCAAGACGCCCCAGTTCATGACCAGCCTGGTCAGGGCCGTAGAGGGCCGTGTCGAGGCCATCTCCCGCCCCGGCGTTGCGGGCGCTAGTAATTACGCGACAGGTAGCACGACGGGCTCTCAGTCCGGCCCGCTCCCAGATGCCTGGAGGACGAGAGGTGCAGGACGCCGTCTCGGTTAATCTCCGTTGTAAGATATTATACAAGTATAAGAAGTGTAGCATAGTGTACCCGATATGCAGATCCGCAGATATGCCAAGTATAATTTCAATAAGAAAATTCAGCCTGAAGACGTCAAAGCTGCTGTTTTGCTATTGCTAGGCAGACATGTCCAAATATGTGTCCTCCCAAGGAAATAAAGAAAATGTAAACAGAAGAAAAGAAAAGAAAAGAAAAGAAACCCCGGGACAATGCCATTATGGTAGTGAGCGTGAGTGTTCTGTGTGTCCGACATCAATCTGCAATGAAATTACGGTACGTGAGCTCCTCAGAAGCGCGAACGCCGCTGGTATCAATGCAAAATTGGAAAGAAAAAGCGCCAAGAGAAGCAATGCAAATAGGCCAAAAAAATCAAATTGGATATAATGTGCGTGAGATATGGGGACGGGTGTATCTAGCCTGAGATGAATCCTAGTAAAGGAGCAAACGGTCAGTCAGCCACGGCGCGTTCTCATCCGTACACGTCACTGGAGACCGCCTGCTGCCGCGGGCGCGAGATGACGCGCTTTTGCCTCCTGGGGCCTACAACGACGGGACCCCTGGGAGCGATCGAGTATCGCGGGCTGGTCTCCAGGATGGGAGCCGAGATGTGCATGATGGGCTGCTGGGACGAGGAGGAGCGGAAGAGGCTCGACAGCTTCAGCTTGGCGGCGATAGCGCTGGGCGATATCGTAGGGAACCTTTTGGCGGCGCCGTCCGCGCTCGCGCCCGGGACGGTAAAGGCCGCTCCAGGGGATAACTGCTGAGACGCGCGGGCAGCGTGACGCGCGGCGATGCGCTCCGACTCCTCGGCGGCGGCTATATAAGCCTGCTCGGCGAAGGAGTCTGGCGTGTTCGAGCGCCGTCGCGGGTTGGCTGGCAGGCCGAAGGTCGCGATGGGCGGGGGCGGCTGCAGCGACTTGCGCTCGCCGCCTCTTGCGCTCCGGTGGGAGAAGTAGTCCTCCTCATCCTGGTCATGCCGCTGCTCTCTGCGCGGCGATGGCGTGCGGCCGCGACGTGCGCCATCGCTCTCCTCGCCGTCGACGTACGTTGGGACCGGCGTGACGATGGTGCTTTGTGAGCGCGGCCGATAACCTTGTGTGTCGTCCTCGTAGGGGTGTCCGCCACCTAGCTCAATGCCCCCTGGACCTCCAGGGCCACCAGGGCCCCGGCTGGCGGCTGTGAACCGAGGACCGGTGACGGGCGTTGTCTTCTCGCTGTGGCTGCGGGCCCCCATGTACGCTTCTTCGCCGTGGTAAGGCCGCACAATGAGAGCTGGCGGCGCAGTGGTCCCCTTGGGGCCGCCCGCGGCGGTCCAAGTGTTGGGGGACCGGTACGGGCTCTGCAAATTGTGTTGTTGTTGGTTGTGGTGATACGGCTCGTCCGAATCGTATGGGTCGGACCAGCTTCCGTAGCGGCGCTCGCGGCGGCAGTGTGCCACGAGCAGGCACACGGCAATCATGCAGACAAGCACGACGCCGACGACGATGCCGGCAATGGCAGGGGCTGGCAGCTTGCCTGAGGGCTCATCTGGGTTGGTGACGCGCTGCGGATCGATGATGTCGACGGTCGACTTGGAGAAGACGGTGGCACTAAGGCCAAGCACATCGCCGTCGTTGGGCGTCTGGCGGCAACCAGCTTCCAGTGCTGTGATGACTGCATGGGTGGCAGGCTTGTTAGCTACGAGAAGAGGGGGTAAGATGAGAGATATGTAGTGGAGGGCTCACAGTTGGCCATGTAGGCCTGTTCATTGCTATTCCGCAGACAATCGCGGCACACGGATATGTTGTCGCCCATGAAGTTGCCATCGTCGGCTGCGCAGTAGTCCCAAGCCAGACTGGGGTCCGGCTCGAGCTTATCGTTGGATAGCGAGGGTTTGAGTCCTCGGCAGCCGCTGTTGGTAGCGCACGAGATGTTGCCCTCATACTTTGGCTGAGACGGTATTGAAAAGAGGCAGGCGTCGAGTGTGTATCGAAGGTTGTCTAACAAGTTCGGCGGATGGGCCCGGGTTAGCTACCAACAGAGGCGCAAACGCAGAGCTCGAGGGAGATGTGAAGGCCTGAGATGACTTACAGACAAACCACTTGAGGTCACTCTCGCCATCCCACGCTCTGTTGCTTCGCTGTAAGCAAGTGAGGCATCTTTGGTAGTGCTGGCCTATTTCTGTGTTGAGGTAGCTGGAGTCGGCGCAGGTCACGTCGGTGATGTTGGTGTTGGAGTCGGACTTCTTCCACGGATTGTCGCTGCCTGAGTTGAGGCAGGCTTTGGCGCACTTGGAGCCGGGCGTGACTTGGAGGGCATCGACGGCTGAAGGTGAAAACACAAGGAAAAGGGCGGCGGCAACGGTGTATACACGGTGCATGACGATCGCAGTGGGCTTACGCGCCGGCGTGGAAGCGCTCCTGTTGGCCAAATGGGACTAGGTGAGAGGGCCAACCGCGGGGTCTTGAAGAAGAGGACGAGCAGCCGCTTGGGGACTGCAAAAGGCGGTTTGGTTAGCACAAGGCTGCGGGCTTGTGGGAATCCAAAATGAGAAGGGCGTCGCGGGCTTTTTTAGTCTTGTGTCTCGTTCATGGCAAGAGTGAGGGACGAGAAAACGGCGGGAGCCTTCCCTCAGCAAACATCAAGGTGGACAGACAAGTGGCCAAGATTTCGTCCCTCGCTTTTACATGGCCATCTAGGAGCCAAGAAAAAAAGAAGAAGAAGAAGAAACAGATAGAAATGTTGGGAGAAGGAAGAACGGAAACAGGAGAGCAGAGGACGGGAAGTTATGGTGTAGCTGCGTCTCCGTACAAATCATACATAAGTAAGTAATTAAGTGGGAGGGGGAGGTTATAGCACACTGCAGGACGTGTGAGTCGCACAAGCGACAAAAGGGGACATGACGGTACCCGGCAAAGTTTACAGAAGGGAAAAAAACGGTTTGTTGCCAGCATCACATCCTTACTGCAGGAATCAGCTCACCCAGCCAGGACACTGTTGCAGTGAGTGGCGTAACGGGCCAGGTAGCCCCCACCCGATGCACCAGATGGAAAGGTTGCCGATCGCTGGCTGGTCAGTGACAGAAGTATTTTGTGTCAACGTGTGTGACTATATGTCTCTCTTTCTCCGGAACGAGGTGAAAGGAGGGGAAAGGAGGGAGGGTGTGGTGTGTGTGTGGGCGAGTGAGAGGATTAGGACGGAGCCGAGAGGCGCATGTACGTATGCACCTGGGGGCAAGATTCAAAAAAGTAGAATAATGTTTGGCCCCCGCCCGGACCCCGCCACCGCAAAAGAAGAGCGCTGATACCCACGAAGTATTGCGAAGGTTGGGGAGTCTCGATGTGTCTGAATGTGGAAGGCATGGGGTTGATGGTGATGTCGACCAAGTTAGTTAGTACTGGCGGGTGGTGGAGAAACGGCGGAAGCACGATTTTCTCGCCGGCAAGGAGAAAAAAAGGCTTGGCCCCTCCCAGCATCACATCAATAGGGTTAATAAAGAAAGGGAAAGAGGATCAAGACCCAGACCCGGAGGCAGTTAGGCGCCTCGTCGCCTTGCAGATTGGCATGGGCCGAGCCAATCACCATGTCTGTGTTTGGTTAGGCTTCCCGGTCTTGCTAGCGCCCAGAGATCCTTAACTCCCCGCGATATTGGGGGGGGGGGGCGGACTTGTTGTCTGGTGTCCATCACCCTCACAGCGCTGGACAGCACCGCTTTTGGACGGCTTGGGCCCGGAGTCTCCAGGTCTTCAGACGGTAGCCGTCTCTTGGCATCCTTGCTTGTAGTGGGACGGATTATGCCTTGTAACTGGGCAGTCGACCCTGTCGAGATGGGGGGGTCCTGCAAGCCACGGCACCGAGCGAACCATACAGACGTTGATTTTAAGCGCCGGGCTCAGAGACAATGTAACCCCTTACCCCCCTGTCCGCTCAACTGGATTGGCCAGACGGGGGCTGAAGCATCTTCCTGCAGGTGAGCCACACCCTGAAGGAAAAGGCGGCAGAGTCATCAACAAGTTGGCTAGTATTGACAAGGCAGGCCAGGAAGCAACTTGCCCGTTTCCCCTACAACCTTGACGCACCCCCCCTGCCCGTCTTGGGAGGCGGGCATATTCCGCCCAAGGTACTAGCTACCTGTCATTGCATTGACAGCTGCGGCGTGGCTGTTGTCACTGCGAAAAGGACTCTGGTCCCGGGAAAATGGAACGCCTCGCTGTTGGCTGGCGACTTAGTTCGTTAGCGGCCGGCGCAGCGCCCGGCCAGATTGCCTACCCCCCGGCGAGAGGGAATAAAACAAAAAAACTCGAGCAAGGGATGTTGGGCTCGTGCGAGTCCGTCCCACAGTCACTTCTCCTCTAACTAATGCGTCGGATATCCGTAATGTTTGGGGATATGACTTCTCGTCTGATGCTGGTCAAAAGACGACCAGCGGGCGCCTGGGCGGCAATCGCATTTGAAGACGTTGCATCACGCTATGAGGCCGCCAAGGTATAGAAGCGATAAGACGAAGCAGACACCGGTGGTGGCTTCTCTTCCCTCTCTTCAGCGGGTGTCTCTCTGGGGGTGTCCAGTCCGTGCAGAAACCCGGCTGTCCTTCCGTGGGCACTTGCTAGCCGTCGACGCGCCCCCCCACTGCCGGCTCTGCGGTGCACCATGCATGCCGAGTGACAATGAATTCGAAGTCTGGAGCATGGTGTGGACAATCTTTTGCAGCGTTGAGCGGTCTGTCACTGCGACACAAAACACAGGAGAGGAGGGACATGCGTCGTCGATGTCTTTCTTTTTCTTCCCGCTGCTGACGGAAGCTGGGGAGGAAGGAAGGGCGTGGCAGAATGTTGGTAGTCGAAGCGTAAAGAACTGAGACATTGAAAAAACCCGATTTTTTGCTAGGCTAGTTTGGCTCCCACTTGCAAGCATTGTCCTCGGAGTTGCGTGAGACGGATGGGGGGTGGGTGTGTTATCTTGGACAGCCTTATTATGCACGTTGACGGGCACATCACTCCCCGGGGGTACACAGTATTTATCCAACCTTTGCACAAATCGCATACCGTCGGTTTTTTGGCAGGGTGATTTGAGGATATGCATGGTCCAGGTGGGTGACTTGACTGGATTTTGTCGATATTGTCCGTGGCATGCACTCATCTTGTCGTCCGCGGTTAAGTTTGCCAGGCTCGCCGCCTCCCACACCCACCACCCATCCAGTGACTGTGAAGAACAGCGCCACCCTTGAGGGCGAGACCGTGGACGTCTCTCTTTTTTATCATTATTGGAGACATTTGCTGCCCCGTCCGAAGGAACTTCTGCCCGGTTTTAATATCCGCTAGTCGCTTGCACACACATGTTCACACCACACCACTGACCTTTCACATATCCGTACGCGAATACCACCAACGTACTGGCTGGCCATGATATAGCACACACACGAGATGTTCTGCGTCAGCAAGGGAGCTGCCCTCTTTTTTGTGCGACGTGACAGCTCCTGGTCAGGGTCACAAAGGTGACTGGTGGCGTTGGTAGGTGGTGCTTTGTGGTGTGTGGTGTGTGCTTTGTGGTGTGTGGTGTGTGGTGTGTGTGTCTGTCTGCCTGGCTTCGGGCAAGTCAACCTGAGCACCGCCATCCACAGCCCCTCTACATGCAGGTGAGTCTGGCCCCCGAAGGAGACCAGCATAGAGCAAGGCGAAAAGAGTTCATAGTTGATGCCAAAGAGAAGGTGGTTAAGATAAAAGATACGGAGCGTAGGTAAAGAGAGAGCCAGATGAGAAGGGAGGGGGAATTTTGGACACTTGCGGGAAGCCTCCGGCCTCTGGTCTTGGCTTCTGATTGTTGTCCTGCCCGAGGAGCATACTGGTAAACTGGTTACCCTTGGGCCTTGGCGCACATCCGTTGCTCAGAAAGGATCTCGATCGGTTGGCAATATTCGCGAGATGGTTTCCTGAGCATCCATCCGTATACTCTTTTTCGTGGTTGTTTGGTGCTGGCTGTGAAGGAGAGCGGTCTACGACGACCTGCACCTACCTATGTACGTAGGTACATACCTACTTACACTTCTACCTCCAGACATTGCCAGCAAGACGCTCTTCATAGCGGTGAAATCGCAGTGAACCTTCCCAACTGTATAGCTCGACCGTCTCCAAGACCGGGCTGACCACAATAGGATTAGATTGGCTGTATGTTGCCTTGCTCTAGTAAAATAATCCAGATCCCTCTTTGCTTCCCTACACCCCTAGCGCCAGCTTGAGCGCCTAGCTGGCCTAGCTGGCCTAGCTGGCCGTTCAGCTACCAGCAATGTCCTGGACTGGCCCACCAAGTAAGCCCCGGCGGTAATAAACTAGTTATTGCTAAACTTTGCAACTAAAGTTAGCTACCTACTCTTGGAAAATCGTTCAAAGAGCAAAAGCCCCCCATTTCTCGAGGTTTACTAGATATTTCATAAAATAATCTCCCTCGACGACCGTGCTTTTGGCAGGTGCGTGCTCATCGTCGTGGTCCCTCCCCCTCGGAGTTGCAAACAGGCAGCAGCTTGCTCCAGTAATATCGCCAGGGACTACTCACTCTGCACCACAACGCGGGTAGCCTCGCCGCCCCCGCTGCCAACTCGCCTCGCTCGCCCATCGCCTTCCCCAAACCAACGTCTGGACGACCCTCCATCTCTCAGAAAGAAAGTCTCTTCAGCGAACAGGGCTGTTTGTATCACAGAGCATCACAGCTTGCGCACAGTACCTACCCCAGAGTGTGCTGTGTCCTGTGTCGCCCATCCAACGCTGGCACTTGGACGTTTGTTCACAAGTCAGTCAGTCGCCTTGCAAAAGCGCCCTTCGGTCCACGCCCGCGTCGGCGTCGGCATCTGCGTCCGCGCTGTCTGCGCCTGCCGCCGCTCTACGTGGTAGGCCGGCAGGTCGTGCTCAAAGCAAGATGCGCATCGCCTGTCTCCAGTTCGCACCGCAGCTTGCAAATGTTGACCACAACATCGAGCGAGCCGATGCTATCCTGGAACGGGCGGACCCGCAGGACATTGACCTGCTTGTCCTGCCCGAGCTGGCCTTTTCCGGCTACAACTTTAAGTCCCTCGGACACATCTCGCCACACCTGGAGCTGAAAGATGCGGGCATCAGCGCAGCTTGGTCGCGACAGGCCGCCTTGAAGTACGACAGTGTCGTCGTCACTGGCTACCCAGAGAGGGTTGACCCCAAGGATGGTTGGCCCACCGACCCGAAATACTACAATTCGGCCATAATAATGGACGGTGACGGCGACGCTGTCGGAAACTACAGAAAGTCCCACCTGTACTACACGGATGAAACCTGGGCACTGGAAGGCCGTAGCGGGTTCTACACTGCCAATGTCCACCCCGTGGGCCGCATGGCACTCGGAATCTGTATGGACATCAAGTAAGTTGGCCCTGGAAGCTTCTTGTCTCTGTCGTGGAGTGTTTAAGCTAACAGTCTTCGTAGCCCTTACAAGTTCGAAGCTCCGTGGGAGGACTACGAATTCTCCAACCATGCGCTCGAGTCTGGAGCCAGCCTTGTCGTGCTGAGCATGGCATGGTCTACTCATATTGACCAGAACGAGTTCTTCCGCAAGCCCGCAGAACCAGACATGGACACTCTACTCTACTGGATCACTCGTCTGCAACCAATAATCTCCGCTGAATCCAACCGAGAGACCATCGTCGTCTTTGGAAATAGATGCGGAGCGGAAGGAGACGCCACATATGTCGGCACAAGTGCTGTTATCGGTATCAAGTCTGGTGAGATTTTGCTATATGGAATCCTCGGACGTGACGAAGAGTCTTTACTTGTAATTGACACAGACGACGTGCCCTATGCAAGACTCAAGCTGCAGAGTCGTGAGTCTGTTCCGGAGCAAGATCAAAGCGAGCATACCTTGGCACCACAGCTGCACCACCAAAATGGCCCGCGACATCATCCGAGAAATGCACATGACTCCGGAAAAGACAACTCGCACAGGACGGTCATGGACCAGAGGCCCTCCACTGATGTCCAGGAGCACACCGTCAACACCATCGTAGTGACTCGGGGACCGGAAAGGGATCCGCAGTACCACGATCGTTGGATGGCACCATCACGTCAGCCCCGTGAGCATTCAACTAGCGGACCTTTCAGAGTCGACGGTAGCAGCGTTGGAATATCGTCCTCCAACAGCCGTCCTAGCTACAATCGGTTCACGCAATCATATGTTGCCGCCCCAGTCACTTATCAACATGGCGAGGAAAAAATGCGCCCGACGATGAGCGAAGGCCACTACAATCTGTTGGAAGAGTTCTCTGACAGTGACGAATCCATCATCTCACAGTCGTACCCGGAGAGTGACGAGGAGCCATGGCCACGCACTCAAGAGTCACAAGTGTATGACAACGCGCGGCGGCGTAACGCTGCTAGTGCCCAGCGGGAGTATGGGATGCAGGATACCAGCAAACGATGCCCAACAGCCCATCAGCAACAGGCCGGTCCGCACATACCACAGCCAGAACAGGATGCTGCGTCAGAGTCTTCCCTGGTACAAAGGATCTCGGCCGTCGCCCTTGAAGATAAAAATTTACCGTCTTCAAACACGCAGTACTTCCAGGAGCAAGATATATATAAATATGTTCATGGTGAGAACCTGACATCTGAGCATCATATTCGATATCATACGCATTTGCTCAGGGAGAGACGCGCCAGACAAGGCCTGCCTGCTGATATCGAGGACGACAAGCAAGACCAAGAGGAGTGGGAAGGGCAGCAGGAGGTAGAACCCGTGGTTGGGGCACGTGCAGAGTATAATGAGCCCATTAATGAGAGAGAGGTCATGCATGACGCAGAGTCGGACAGCATAGAGCTGCCTATCTTAGTACCTGCTTCTCCCAATCGGCTCCGCGCAGGCGCTGATGCACAGCCAAATTATACCTTTGGCAGTGTGCAATCCAGGCAAGCCTTTTGGCAGGAGAATCCACCAGAGCCCACGCCCATTGCTGACACTCCGATGAGCCACATGACACAATTCTCACAAACCCGCCCCAGGCGGCGTCACGACCGGCAAGCACCTGCATTATACCTGGCGGATCAGGCAAAGCGTGAGCGGCAGGCCAAACCGAGGGATCCCACCGCTGAAATGAAAACTGCAGATTCCCGAGCAGATGCGATCAGAACCGGAAGCATTCCAGAGCTTGCCGCTGTGGATGGCAACAAGCCGGTCGCATGTAATGAGCCGCCGCCGGCCCTCAACAGGTCCAAGGCCAAGGAGAATTTGCTCCCTCTGCAAGATCCCTCTAGAAGACCTAAGGCGGCGACTAGACAGGTGCCTCCGTTACGGCTCGTGCCTAGGGAAGCGCCACAGGAGAAGAAGCGGGAGAGGGAGGTTCGTGAGCGCTCGCGGCGCACCCCGAGACAGATGCCGATTGCCCGCGAGGTAGAAAGACCCAGTGATCGTGATAAAGGCCGAGAGAAGGACTCTCGCGACAAGGGCCGCACGACGCCTGTGCCGATGGTCCTTGTGTATGAGGAAGAGGGAGAGAGCATGCCCGCTTCACGCCAACGGTATTGAGCATATGTAATGGACAACAATGCATTGGGTTGGATAATGGTCTGGCGTTTGGGTATTTTGTGTTTTTTGTTGTAGCTGATGAAGCTGTCCTCTTCCCTCATGATAACGAAATTGAAATGATGAAATCACGAAGGAGAGTTTGTACTTTGCAGTGTACGATGCGGGCTAGGCTATGTATGTAGGGAAACGCATGATTAATCATTTGTGACCTCTTCTAAATATAAAAACCACCTATTCTCATAATTTTCATGAAGAGTGTTATTTTTAGACGTAGCGCCTGTCGTGGTAAACGGCCGCCTCCATCTCGACTATCTGCGATGTCTTCTAAACATAGAAGTTATACATATATGCTGTAGAGATAGAATATTTTTAGCAGTGTTTGGCTGTTATGAGAACTAAGGGTCTCCATCTGGACTATTGTCCTGTTCAACACCGTTAGCCAAGAGCCATCTGTACCCGTAGAGATATTTTAAACCATCTTCCCGCCGAGGATGGCTAAGAATAGAAGCTATGTGCAAGTGTTGTCTGCCATGTTGAATCAAGAATGTACTTAGCGTGTCGTCGTCAGAACCTGGCTCACTCAGGATAGGTGCTAAGAATAACAGCAGCAACGGCTCTTATTCGAGCCCAACCTCATTCAGCGAAGGGTGGACGATTCGGGGAACAGAAGTGACGGCGGCAAGCCAGCCGGGATGCTACCCGCCCTATCACAACTGTGCGACGACACCGTACATATGAATAGTACAGAGTACTATGCGGTGACACCGCGTGTTACACGGCTGGGATATGGTAGGTTGATATCAACATCACGCTGAGAGGTTATGCACATCACAGCGGGCTGGCTGAGTTCCATGTGATGAGGCGATTATGAGCGTGATTCACCGTGACCGGCTAAGGGTACCACTTAAGCATTCAATTAGTTTTAGGCATGTCAGGAAAAGAGAACATAGGCCGCAAGTCGGCCGCTCATCTCGCTCTGTATCAAGCAGTTGAGAGCCTGGACCCCCCTCTTACAGGGAGCAAGGGCAGCAGGAGTAGGGGTTCTCGAAGTCAGCAGCTAGAAATAGCCCATGGTAATCAAATTAGCCCGTTTGGATAAACGGCAAATGAAGATCACACAGAGACAGTCCAAAAATGGAAGTTGGCGTGATACTTGTACCACGGCACCGTCTAGTTTTGTAGCATCGTGACTGTCATCTCCAGCAGGTGAGGGGAGGGCTCGCCGGCTGATACATCATTTTCTTTGGCGTTTCGCAGGGCACCGCTTGATAGTGACGACTGGTCAGCAATACTTGATGTGTTACCACTGATTCTGGTGAGCTTCTACTCACACCTTGGCCATGAAGGAGCCGCTGAGGATGGAAGACAGCCCACGGGCTGGCACACCTTTTTTCATATCCTCTTGTCCAAAAATACCATGGAAAAGAAAAGCACCGGCTGTGTGTGCTGAATGCTTGATATAAAGTCCCTGGCATCTTCGCAACCATGGTCGGCGATCTCTTTGTCAGAACAGCAGTCAGCCGCAGACATTAAGTCTACTTGTCCAAGCCCTTGGGATCAGATGCACAGAGCTTCACAACATTGACATCAATCTATTAAAGATCCTACCATTCCCTTCCATTCCCTTTCAATCCGTTCTTATATAACTGAAATCCACTCACCTTGAGAAAAATGCGCGTCGGCTGTCTTCAGTTTGCCCCGTGCCACGGCAACGTCGACGCCAACATGGCCAAGGCCAACAACATTCTGGACGGGATCGGCCTCACGGCTGAATCGGAACTCGACTTTCTCGTACTTCCGAAAATGGCGTTTTCCGGTATGATCCCATCTCTTTCTTTCTTTCTTACGAGGCAGCATTCACTGTGGCCAGACCCTCAGGGGTGCCATACAGAAACTCACCTTTGCTAACCTTTGAACTTACCTGTAGGCACCACCAAGCTTGCCCCAAAGGATCACCTCGAGCCTGTCCGCGGCGACAAGACGCAAACGTGGGCAACTGTGGCAGCCGAAAAGTACAAATGCGACGTCGTCGTTGGCTACCCCCAAGAGGTCGACAAGTTTTCGGCACCGTACACCCGCGATGAATTCTTCAGCTCGGCCATCGTGGCGATGCAGGGCGAGAAGGACGTTGTAAACTGCCCGGAAAGAACACTCGATCGAGAGTCTCCGGTGTTTACAGACATTGACCTGGAGCTTGGTAGGGTCTCAATTGCACAGTGTAGGTTAACACAAACCCCCGGAACTCGGACAAGAAGAAATGCTAACCTCCTGGCTTACGGCTTGGTCGTGGAACAGACACTGATTTCGGGTATGTGCAATAGTGTTCACCAGCGAGGCAAACCATTGCTAATATGCTCCATAGCGACAACGAGTACTTGAACGATCGGGAGTGCCGAGCATTTGCAGACCACATCGTGCATCACGGCGTCGACATGGCCATCTTCCCGATGGCTTGGACGATCGGAAAAGAGCCAGATGAGCTTCCTGAGACATGTGGGCCCTCCAAGAAGTCGAAGCTCCCTGAAAATACGGAACAAGAGACTCTCAGTTGGTGGATCGCTCGTCTGTGGCCAGTTGTCGAGGCAAGACTCCAGAGGGACATCTGGATCGTCCTTTGCAACCGAGTCGGCCGCGAGGGCGATGACGTCTATGCGGGCACAAGCACTGTCCTATGTATCAGAGGTGGTGAGGTCTTTGTCCACGAATATATGGAAAGCCATAAAGAGGGCCTCCTACTGGTCGATACGTCGGATCTACCCCGTTGGAGGCTCGTTGAAGCCGACTCTGGCTCGGAGCAGGACAATGAGTCCGTGGCTACCGCGGACTCGCCTCAGTCTGGGCCGCTGACACCGGATACTTCATACAGAGGATCTGAAATTTCCCATGAGGACCGGAGCATCCCATCTGAACACGATGCTGCGGCAGCAGCAGGGGCAGTGTATTCCGCCTCCCGGAATCGAACTCAGCCGGTGAGGGTGACGGTAAAGGGCCAGGCGCGTCCGAAATTGGACATTCCAAAGATGAAATCCAAGCCTCCGCAAGAAATTCCAGTCAAAGAATACACGGCGCAAGCAGCCGCTGCCGTCTCTAAGCCTCGGTCCAACGTCTCCGCCCCCAAGGTCCGTTCCCCGGAGGACAGCACGCCGCATCCGGGCGGAAGCCACGGGTGTCTACACTGGCACCAGCGGAGCCGGGGATTTACCGCGCGCCCGTTCGAACACCACTCGGCTGCGGCCGCCGTAGCAACGCCGATTGAAGATCCCAAGACCGCAATCTCAATGTCTCCCCAGCGCTGGAGCGGACCCTGGTCATCTTGCCGCAAGGAACTGGAACAGGCCCGGCCGAACCCGCCAGCGCGACCCAAGGCACCCCGGGCAGGTCGATCCCAGTCTCTGAGCTCTGCCGTAGCGCTGGGTCCGGTCGGTCGGAGGAAGGGAGATATGCTGCCAGCGATCAAGAGGCCGGCATCTCCCAAGGCGCGCAACGTCACGATCCTGGAGCCGCTGATACTCCCTACCTGGAAGGCACTGGAAGACTGCGGTATCATCCCCATCCTTGCGAGCCCAAGCATCATGACGACAGACTCGCAGGCGGGGAGCGAGGCGTCGAGAGGCCGTAGACGGAGACATAGGCGATCGGAGGAATATGAGGAGAATTCCCGGAGTTCATCGAGGGATTCGACGCGAAACGCAGTGTTGCATCGCAGGATGAGGCGCAGCGACGTTGAGGATGACTCGCGATGCCGACTCGGGGCAAAGAGGTCGCAGTCGGCCGTCACTCAGCGACCGAGGGACCCCCCTCGAAGTGCGAGCGAGCCAACTACTCGGCGTGACCCCTTTCAGAACTTGGGAGCTGCGCAGGTGGCCAATACTGCTAGATCAGAGCCTCGCTTCGGGTATGTTTCGAAGAACCTGCGGTGAGCCAGAGCGGGAGTCGAGGGACGGTTGTCAATGGATGGGTATTGTTGCCGGGGATTTCAGACGAGGCGCTGCTTTGTAAATAAGATTGTCGAGAGTAATGTGAAGCAGTACATAAATTTTTCAGTGGCAAATTGACGCCTTTTCAAGCCTATGACGCCTTAGGATTGTGAAATCTCATGGGCTGCCGAAAGACGTTGAATCGTGTGAACCTGAGAATACAAGTCTGGCAATGAATAACAGGAGGGAATCGACTGTCTAGATTCTCTTGCGCCACGAATTCGAGTTCTCGGCGCCGAGGGAGAAGAGTAGGCCCCGTGTCGCTGTGTCGACAGTGGCGCTGCACCAGTCGATGAGGAGTTGCTGCACTTGGTTTGGACTTCTGTAGACGAGGCGAGGCCAAAATCTTGGTTTCCGCTCTTCCTCATGCAATACGGTAAGGGAAGAAGCATGAAGAGCCTGGTTCAGCCGGTATGTGTGGCTGAGAGAGGCCGAGACTGGACGACCGAACCGTTTCTTCCTTGGGCGCGTCCGGGGCAACAATACTCGTCAGAAAACTCCCCAGCCTCGACCCTCACCCGAAAGTCCGCCAGGGGGGGGGGGGGGGGCGGGGAGGAGACACTGGGTTCGAGCCGGCAGTGACGACGAGTATGCAAAATTCGCTCCGGCCACAGAGACCAGGCACACCAAGATCACTCAAGAACTCGCTGTACCGGCTCGGGAGTGCGACGAAAAGCATAGAGTGGGCCTGAGGCGAAATTGTGAGACGCAAGGCAAAAAATACTCCAGCAGGGTGGTTGATGTTGGTAGCGAAGCCGGTAGCGAAGCCCTCGCTGGGATGCTGCTGCGCCTGACCTTGGGCATTGGTGATGGCGGACGGACAATTCCGAACAGGTAAGCCGGGGTCTGACCAGAGGGGAAACACAGAAGGAGGATCAAAGCGGCATCAACCAGGAGCCAAGTCACTCCCGGGATAAGTTTGAGGTTGGGCATGCAGGAGGCTTCTCGGGTGTTGCACTGGCAAGAGTTCGTCTGAGACTCGCCAGACGACTCTCCTCAAGTTCTCTTAGACCGCAGCTAACAGATATAATGGCGATGGCTACCCCGTCAGAAATTTTGGCAAAGCAGTATGCCGCCTTGTCATTCAAGTTGGTGGCATTGCTGCTGTGGGTGTTGGAGGAGGCAGACACTCAGCCGAGAAGCGGAAGGCAGACAGTAAACTCATGTTGATGGAGAAGCATAGGTTGCAAATATTGTCCATGTTTCAACAAATAGTATGCGATGTTATGCTTTCACTTGTGCTCAGGAGTCAGATGCTGTCAGTGACATGCGTGCAGTCGATTAGGAGTCGCTGCAATGACATGGGCAACAGCATGACAAGAGGCTTTGTAACGAAAAAGAAGCAGAATGAAACTGGAAACTGGGCATTAAAATTTGAGAGATACTCAAGAGTCTATTGATGGACGACGGCGGGCCGAGGGTTTATATACCTGAACGAGGGGAGCAGCCAGAGTGCCGCATCATCGGACAGAGTTTCAAAAGACATGAGGTCATCTTCGTCAACATTCGGGAAAGGTTTCAAGAAGGTAATACAAGGGGACACTCGGTTGAAGAATCGCGGGTGATGGGGCTGATGGAGGAGTTTTAGGCATGTTACGTGTAGGGAACACAAAGGCGGCCACGGCGTGTAGAACCGTGAGTGACTGGCGCTTGTTTTTGACGAAGAGGAGTAGTTGAATACGGATTTTTCTACTGAAATTGGAACAAATATGGCATTTAAATCTACAATTGCATTTGTCAAGGAAGTCTTGCAAGACAATTACTTGGTTGGTAGAGGACGCTGGCCAAGTCATATATAATCGTCGATACCAGCCAATGGTTGACGCGCGATGATTCGGTCTCTACGTTGAAATAAAGCGACGAGAGCAAAACTCCGCCAAGATAGTTTCAGATAGATATGAAAATATGAAACAGGAGATAACTTTACGAGGCTCAGAAAATCATATTTGTTGTGTTACGGCCCTGATGCCGTCAGAAACTCAGCAGGCCGTGACGAAGCTAGGAGGCATCGCTTGAGTACAGGGCGGCAAGCGGAGATTAAACTTGGCTCTCTAATAAACAGCAGTATCTAGAAATAAATAACCGGCTGCGTTCTAAACTCAAGGGGAAAAATGTGTCAGTTCTATTGACAATTCTATATTCCCGGTTACTGGCTTCCTCATCGCCTGTTAGTACTCAGCCAGTCGTTTCTGAGGAGCACAGCAACATATCTTTTTTACCCGCGGAGATCGTTCCGGCCCGTAGATTTATGTGAACATGACCTTGCGATACCTGCTTGTGGAACCGTGGGACTACGTTGAATTCGTATGGCGGTTACCATGAATCGGGGCTCGTGTTCGCCGAGGTAAGTTCCCCGGGAGCGGCTCGTCGCGCACGTTTCTCCAAGCAGGAACTTTTGCTCAAGTGAGGAGAAACAAGGATATAATGTGATGACTTCTCCGGGTTTATTGTGTAGAAACGACCCCATGCAAAGATGAGGTGCGATGTGACGATAGAACCGAGACATGCAGGGTAGTTTTGAACAACGGTCCAATGAAGTCGTCTGTGTAAGCGCCGGGCGATATGAAGGCCTGGCCAATGAGAGGCTGTATGCTGGGATGCGGAGCGGTGAATGTGATGTGGCTGACAGCTGTGCAGGAAGCATTACAGGGCATTACAGGGCATTACAGGGCATTACAGGGCATTACAGGGCATTTCAGGGCGACTTCAGCACTGTTGTGCGATTTTTTAGTGGTCAAGGTTGGAGGCTTGCAGTGGGTTTGACGTGCATTTCCGCGCCTTCATCACCATCACCAGCCTTCCACCACGTTTTCCAGCCATCCATCCATCCATCCATCATCCATCACACCCTCCCGATGGCAAGGGTCGGGCCTCTAGCCTCCTCTGCTACCTGCCGCTGCTGGTCTCGTAGCGAGGGAGGCCGTCCTCCTTTGGGGGCCGTGAGCGATCAATACTGCAACGGTCATGGATGGACACCCTCTCCTCCGCCTCCTGCTCCTGCATCTTGACTGCGGCATCTTTATGCATTCATCACAATCTGTGCACACACAATGTACGCTCTATAGCGGACCCAGCATTTAATACCGACAACCACTTCTAGGTGAAGAATCCATCAGTCCTGCGGATACAGGCGCGGATGTGAATCGCTGCCTTGCTGCTCCCGTCGTACTAGACTCATAGCATTCAGCGTGGTCGGAGTTGACGACGCGAACATCGACGCCAGCCGCAATATTCTCCGACGCGCCCGTCTCGCAGCTGCAGCTGGCCATCGACATCTGTCATTGCGACAAGATAGTCGCACAGCACACGCAGCCTTCGACTACATTCCTCCGTCTTGGTGGCACGCACCCGGCCACACAACAAATCCCTTTCTGACGCCCGCCATGCGCACCCTCCTCGCCAGACTTGCCGTCCTCACTACCGCGCTGCCGGCAGCGCGAGCTGTCCTGGTCAACCCAGACTCGCCCTGTCTGACAAAGTGCGGCAACGTCATCGATTCTACGTCCCAGACTGATATAGCATGCGGCGACGACAGCTTCGGCGCGGGTGACAGCCAAATCTTCAAGGGATGTGTCCAGTGCGAGATCAATAGCCATTATGTCGGACCTGGAAACGAGACTGATGTCACTGCAGCGCTTTGTACGTTCTCCCTGTCGCGTTCACGCTTCTGCACTCAACTGACTCGGCATTTTCGTAGACAATATGCGATATACTCTTTCATCCTGTCTCTTTGGTATCCCTGGGGCAGATCATATGCTCAGCAGCAACCCTTGCGTTACCAGGTAACATCAACTCCTCCTGCTCTTGTACACTTGGCTGACCAATCTATAGCAAGGCTTGTGCAAACTTCATGAATGGCACCATCTTTGACAAGGTGGCCGCTAAAGATCATGGTTACGAATACTGTAACCTCTGGCCCTCAGGCGACGATGAAGACTTCCGTGGCTGTAGAGACTGCCTGGCGGCAGGTCACAACATTCTGGCTAATTGTATGTCATCCGTTCTCTTGTGTCACCATCTCTGCGTTACTAATACCTACCAGTCGTAGTAATGCTCCAGGCTGGATGCCTTCAGCAGCCAGTGCTCGGGGTCTCCGTTGGTGTTGACGGTGACCCTTTTTCCACGAATATCCTCAGAATCACTTCACCAACACCGATTGCGACGGCTAATCCCGCCTGGTTTGACAGCGGCCCCCTTAACCTCAATGCCAAGGTTGGCATTGCCGTGGGTGGCCTTGTGCTCCTTTTAATCGTTTCGGGCATCTTAATTGTATGGAATGGGAAGAGGAGACGCAGGGCCTACCTTCGCAAACTTGAAGCAATTTATACGCCGAACAAGGGGTGGCCAGCACCCCAGAGCCCGGGCGGTGGCATGTTCGAGACGCCTGTCAGCCAGCGACCTTTAATGACTGGCTGGGGTGACTCGCCCATGACCGAGCCGAGTGAGAGGCCGTTCCCGCGCTACGTCTCACCCTACTCGTCTCAATTCAACAGCCCGACCAGCGCCACTGACATGACCTCGATGCCCTGGCCCAGCGCTGCGCTCGCGCGAGACCATCAAATCGGCGTGGCCCATGGTGGTGATGACAACGACGACGTTGGAGAGGAAGGCAAGGGGAAGGGTGCTCCTGAATCTTACGAGATGCATACTGTCGTGGGCAGTGCTGGCGGCGCGTCAACGACTCGTCATCTCGCAGCCGATGCCCCCGTTCTGGGCCATCCCGGGCAAGGGCGAAACTCGATCAGCCCTACCAAACGGTCCTTGAATGAAGAAGACTTCAAAAATGGAAATGCGATATGAGCTCTGCGGTGTGTTATCTCGAGTGTTGGATATTGGCGACACTCTTTTCACTAAATGGTACATCTTTTTCAGCATGGTCAAGGCCCACGCTCTGTCATGGCCAGAGATTTTGTGTGTCTTCGTTTGCAGCCTGAGGCTCACGAGATAATTTCTCATGAAATTTACGCCTTGTATATATTTTGACTAGGCACTAATAAATAGCCGTCTTGTAAGACTCCCTCTACAAGAAGGTTTGTTTGTATATATTCTGCATTTCTTCACTTATCCTTCTCCTCAGTTATTCGAAAATGCGCTGTGGCTAGTGACTGTGGCTGTAGTTTCTCACTTTCCATTACTAGACTAGTGCCAGAATACTAGCCACACCTACGGCAACCAATGTCCCCACAAAGGTAGAGAAAAAAAAATTTGGACGCTGGCTATCCATCTAAAAAATCACCAAAACGCAGAGGCAGGCCAAAAAAGTCATCCGCCGTCACCCTGCATTGCACGTTTTGCCTTTTAGCGACACTTGACGAATAGATTCCTGCCGATACACACAAGCAAGATGGCAAAGGACGTTGTGGCCACCGGCAAGGCCGAGGAGGATTACTCCATCAAGCCGCAGGCGGTCACGCCCGCGCTCGACACCAGCAACTGGCCTCTGCTGCTCAAGAACTACGAAAAGCGTGAGTAGACGACGCGATTTTGGGCGGATAAGACATATACTGACGAATTGGCAGTCCTTGTTCGCACTGGTCACTTCACCCCGATCCCCAATGGCTGCTCGCCTCTGAAGCGCGACCTCAAGTCCTACATCAGCTCCGGCGTTATTAACCTGGACAAGCCGTCCAACCCTTCCTCCCACGAGGTCGTCGCCTGGGTGAAGCGTATTCTCCGGTTCGTAGCGACCTATGATATTCACAGAAGAAGCAGTTGCTAATGATTTTGCTACCACAGATGCGAAAAGACTGGTCACAGCGGTACCCTTGATCCCAAGGTTACTGGCTGCCTGATTGTCTGCGTTGACCGCGCCACCCGCCTCGTCAAGTCGCAGCAGGGCGCCGGGAAGGAGTACGTTGCCGTCATCCGCCTGCACGACAAGCTCCCCGGCGGCGAGGCCCAGTTCGCCCGCGCTCTGGAGACGCTCACTGGTGCGCTCTTCCAGCGCCCGCCCCTGATCTCGGCCGTCAAGCGCCAGCTCCGTATCCGAACCATTCACGAAAGCAAGCTCATCGAGTTCGACAACGACCGCCACCTGGGCGTCTTCTGGGTCAGCTGCGAGGCCGGTACCTACATCCGTACGCTGTGCGTGCACCTGGGCCTGCTGCTCGGTGTTGGCGGCCACATGCAAGAGCTGCGCCGTGTGCGCTCCGGCGCCATGGATGAGAGCAAGCAGCTCGTTACGCTGCACGACGTGCTCGACGCGCAGTGGACGCACGACAACACGCGCGACGAGTCGTACCTCCGCAAGGTCATCTCGCCGCTGGAGACGCTTCTGACCTCGTACAAGCGCCTGGTTGTCAAGGATAGCGCGGTCAACGCCGTCTGCTACGGCGCCAAGCTGATGCTGCCCGGCCTGCTGCGGTACGAGTCGGGCATCGAGCACCACGAGGAGGTGGTGCTGATGACGACCAAGGGCGAGGCGATTGCGCTCGCGTACGCTCAAATGTCGACGGTCGAGATGTCGACGTGCGATCACGGCGTGGTCGCCAAGGTCAAGCGCTGCATCATGGAGCGCGACCTGTACCCGCGCCGCTGGGGTCTCGGCCCTGTCGCGCAGGAGAAGAAGAAGCTCAAGGCCGACGGCAAGCTCGACAAGTTTGGCCGCCCCAACGACGCCACGCCGGCCAAGTGGACGTCTGAGTACAAGGACTTTAGCGGCGCCGATGCCGCGGCCGCCGCTGCCGCCGCTGCTGCGCCTGCCGCTGCTGCCACTCCGCAAAAGGCGGACAAGATGGAGGTTGTGGAGACGCCGGCGGCGGAGGAGACCGGGGACAAGAAGAAGCGCAAGAAGCACGAGGGCGAGACGGCCGAGGAGAAGGCGGAGCGCAAGCGCAGAAAGGCGGAGAAGAAGGCGGCCAAGGCGGCCAAGAAGGCCAAGGAGGACTCGGATGAGGACAGCGACTAGAAGAAGTCTCGCACCGTGTCTATTCCCGAGGAGTGATGGGCAAGCATGTGGACCTACTGTTGTTTTGCTTTTGTTTGGGGACAGAATGTTGTTGTGTGAAGGTTGCTTTTGCCCGGAGAGAGAGAGGAGAGAGGGGAATTGTGCTGTAAAGATAACGTCTCTCGGGCTTGCGGCAGAAGAAAAAACATTCGGCGTTTTTGGTCAATTATTTTAGGCAGGAATTTCCATCATTTGTATTCATCTACGGCACGGTTCACGACTCGTGAAGTGAGGCACCCAAATGGAAGGAAATAAAGGGCTTCTAACCACTAACCACTAACCACTAACCACTGTTGGGAATAGGCTGACCATTTGGTGGGCGGTTATCGGATGCAAATCATTCGGTCGGCCCTTGGCTGCCGCTGGGGGCGATTTCTTAGTGGGAGAGATTGGTCCCGATCGGAAGGCTGGAGAGGCAGCAGCGCCAAGGGCGTGCCGAAGTAAGCCGCGGGATGTTTTTTTTTGCTTGGCGATTTGGTATTTCGATGGTGCTCTTATCCAGAGCTGATGTTTCTAATATATTACAGAACATCTGCAGCCTCGGCGGTTAGACGTTGTCAAAAGAAAGCACCACCACTGACTGGTCGTGCCAGGCCGGGGTTCATGTATGCATGTATGTACTGTATGTACTGTATGTACTGTATGTGTGTACATACGTGTGCTGTCGGGTAACCGGCTGCTGTCGTACAGGTGTACCTTTGGGGGAGAATAAAAAACTTGACATAATATCACATTTGGAATTAATTGTGTGCTAATTCATCAATCAATACGGATTAATTCACAAGCCCATAAAAGGTGATGGCAGGCATTTGTTTGGGATTGTCTGGTTGGTTGGGACTGGGCTGTAAGCGCCTAGTCTGCCTTGCGTTGCCTTGCTTGCTTTTCCTTCTGTTCTCTCTCTCTCTCTCTCTCTCTCTCTTTGCCCCCTCACTTGCTGCATTCTGCATGCTGCATGCTGCATGCTGCATACTGCACCCTTGCACCACCACCACTACCCATCACCAACCAGCCAGCCAGCCCATCACCAGCCCATCACCAGCCCATCACATTTTACCGGCCTCGCCACTTTACCAAGCACCCGGGGCCACCCTCCCCCCCCCCCCCTTCCTCTCCTCCTCTCCTCCAGTCTCCCTCCCCACCCAGTGAGCGTGGTTGAGTGGCTAGAGGCCAGACAGTGCACGTTTGCTCATTCATGGCTTGCAGAGCCTGACCTTCTTTCTCCTCCCGCGGACCCCATTCCGCATCTGCAAGTTCATCGGCAAGAGGGGGTGGGAAAGTGGTCGGTGGCGGCCGGTCTGGTCCTCCTGTTGGGAGCTAGACCGCTCTCTGCTCTCTCTCTGTGTCTCGCTCAATCTCCTCCCCTGTCCATTCCTTCTGGACAGTGTTCACAGCTATCCCCACAAACAAGGAAACAAGTAGTATCCCGCAAGTTGCCCGGAGATGCCATGGGATCCGAGGCAGCCCGATGTGACGCGAGACGATGAATGTGGGCGCGCCTGCAGGAAAAAGTAGCTGGGGGCCCTTGCCTGCAGAGGGCTCCGGAAGGCGGGAAGATGAAGGTGTCAGCACAACAACCCCAACTCGCACAAGGTCAAGCTGGGGTGGTGGTGGTGGTGGTGTGTGTCTCTCCCTCTATCTCTCTCTCTGTGGCAATATGTGCGTGCCTTGTATCCGTATGTGCTGTACGTTCTCTCTCTGTGTGTGTGTAAGTTGAGGAGGGGGGCTTGCCCGGAGGATGAGCAAGATATATATCACCATCACATTGCACCACGCCCTGTTCCGTGATCTCCTCTGCTTCCTCTGTGTTTCGCTGTGCCTTTTCACCGTGAGAGTCCTCCTTGTTCGAGAGCAGCCGTGCTGTTTCTGTCTACTGCTCTCTCTCTCTCTCTCTCTCTCTCTCTCTCTCTCTTCTGCCTCCTCCCTCCCTCCCCTTACTTCTCTCACCAAACTCACGGAAGTGGCTGGCACACTTTCTTATACATATATATATATACACACACGACCAGGCTGCAGTATCACATCACGTTGGCTCCGTGTAAAACGTCAACATGGTCTTCGCAACGCGACGCTCTGTGCTCGGTCTCTTGGCCCTATCTCTGCTGTCAACGCTCACCACTGCATTGCTGACAGCGCCTGATTCGCCATGCGCCTCCCTCTGCCTCAACGCGTCGGACCCCAGCGCGCACCTCAATCGCCCAGACGAGATTGTCTGCGCCAACAAGGACTATGCCAGCGAGACGGGCCAAAAGTTCAAGGGCTGCATCGGCTGCCTCCAGAACAGTACCTACACCTCAGGCTCCCAAAACGACCAGGCCTGGTTCATGTGTACGTTTGCTTCCTTCCTTCCCGCATGTCTTAGTCGCCGACAACTCACTGACTGTCTGAGAAAAAGACAACCTCCAGTATGCCTATGCCCACTGCGTCTTTGGCTACGACGGCACCGGCATCGGCCCCTACCCGTGTATGACGAGTGAGGCGTGCGGCCCCCTCAAGACCACCGTCAGCAGCAACCTGGCAAACTACACCGGCAATGACCCCTACGCCTACTGTCGCTACCGCGGAGGCTCAGCCCTCGGCGAGACCTTTGGCAAGTGTCTCGACTGCATGAAGCCCGACACCAAGCACGGCTACTTGGCCAACTGTGAGTCCCTCTCCAACCAACCAACCAACCAGTCCTCTTCTCAATTGCTGTACGTTGGTGACTAATCCCTGCTCACGCAGTCTTTGTCGCGCTCGAGGCCGGCTGCGAGCAGCGTCCCGGCGCACACGGCTACGTCTCCCTCAACGACACCCTCTTCGCCAACCGCACCATCGGCATCGTTGACCCCAACAAGCCCACCAAGTCCTCCCGCTCTGGCCTGTCGACCGGCGCCCTCATCGCCGTCGTCATCGTCAGCGTGCTCCTCGGCATCGGCCTCCTCGGCGCTTGCGTCTTCCTGCACCTCCGCCGCCGCCGTCGCAACAACACCTACAACAAGTCCGCCCTCGAGCACGACGTCGCCCTGCACATGCGCGGCGGCGGCGGCGGCGGCGTCGGCTTCGCCATCACCGGGCCCTCCTCCGGCATGAGGAACATTCGCAACAGCGTGCACAACCTCTTCACCCCCGGCCCCGGCCGCCTCGCCACCAGCAGCGCCAAGCACGGCAACGACGGCGGTAACTTCGACCCGGAGGCGGTGACGTGGCAGGACCCGGGCCACCTCGTGGAGCTGCGCAACACGGCCGCGGAGGAAAAGGCCGCGCTGGCCGCGGCCGCGCTGGCCCGGGAGGAGCAGCAGGCTCACGGCAGCGCCGCCGACGCGCTGCGCTCTCACCCTCCCACCACCGGCGGCGGAGCCGTGCGCAACTTCTCCCACAAGCAGAAGAGACAGCAGCAGCAGCAGCAGCAGCAGCAGCAGCAGCAGCAGCAGCAGCAGCAGCAGCAGAACAGCATCATCGACACGAACGGCGTCGCCGCCCACCCGGAGCCCGCCGTGACGGCGAGCCCGTACTGCTCGCCGGACAGCTACGCGACGCCGTCGAGCGCCACCTCGGCCACGCCGTTCCTCGCCGCCGGGCAGGGCTCCTCGTTCTCGCCCGTCTCGCCCCCGCCCGTCCCGGCCTCGTCGTCGTCGTCGTCGGCGTTCTCGGCGGCGCTCAAGAGGCAGCAGTCGTGGGACGAGACGCGCGCGCAGGCCCGCGGCGCCGTGGCGGACCTGCTCCGTCCCAAGTCCAGCAAGACCGACGTCAAGGCGCCGGTGGCGTCCAGGCAGCTCAACACGACGACGTTTGCGCCGCCGCCGAAGCGTTGAGAGGAAGGAAGTCCACTGAGGGAAGGAAGGGGATGAAGGGGGGGAAAGGATTTCATTTGTACATATTTCATTGGTGGCGTGCATTTTCACACAAATCATCGCTCCTTAATACCAGGCATTGCAATACCCAGGCTGATAACGCATATACGAAAGAATCACTTTCATGTCCAATGTAGGTAGTGAAGCCATCAACAGACTACCCGGCGAAATGAAGCAATCGTCAGTGAGCCAGCCTCCGGGTAATGAATCATCACTCATGCAGCCCTCGCGCGCTAAGCAGTCACTCATCAAAGTCCAAAGTAGTAGTTGGTGGTGGTGAGTTGGCGTCCTTCCAGACACCAGTCATAAATGAGTAGGTATTATTCATCACCACCCTCCTCCATATCCCTTCTGATGCCTCCATCATCGTCGCGCGTATATACAAAAGTCTTGTTGATTTCATGATGCTTTGTGCGTGGTGTGTTTGTGTTCCCCCTTCCTCTCTTCCTACCTCCCGCTCTACCGTTCCCCCTCTTCGAACTAGATCCAGTCATTTCCTCTTCGCCAAGGTGGCACACGCGGCGCCTCATATTTCTTCTGGCTGCATGTGCAACGTCCCCCTGTTCCCTCCCGTGGGTATTGTTTGTGCTTCCCATGTTAACAAAAAAGAAATTATAGAAAAAAAAAAACTTCACGCTGTCCCACAATGATACAGTGACAAAAAGAAGAAAAAGGAAAGAAGATAGAACGGCAAGAAGAAGCATAAAAGCGCCAACCCAATGTAAGCCAAATATCGGCCCCCAGCCAAAACCGACCCAACAGCAAAAAGAAACAGCAGACGCGTAGCTTTTTCTCAAGGCATGTGGATTTCAATAGTATGATTATGAATTGAATCCAGGTGGCCCTTTAAGAAAGACGACCCCTAGAAGCTGTCATCCATGGGAGTGCCTCCTCGGCTTGAGATCTCGGAATGTAGACGCTCATTCTGTGACCTGAACCACAGCGTCCCTTCTTCCATTTCCTCCCGCAGCATCCGCAGCTCCTTGACTAGGTCCTTGGCGTCGCTCATGACGCGCTTGTGACCGTTGGGCGGTATGTCGTCTTCTTGCTCCACCAGTTCCATGCTGTCCACGCTCGCCCGCTTCCGCTTGTGGCTATTGTTGTCTTCGTACACGGCCGGGGGAGTCGTGCCGTTCAGCCTGCTCTCGAACGGGGGCGGCGGCGGAATGCTGCTGATCGACGGCCGTCGGGACGCTGTACTGGCGATCGAAGAGGCCCTGTACGATGGCCGGTTGTACGCGTGGAATCGCCGGTCATTCATGAGGCTTTCAGGCACGGCAGTGCCGTCAGGGAGCTGGACGATGCCCATAGCTTTGAGCCGCCAACGTTCCGAGACTTTGCTGCTCCGCACGCTCTCTGCTCTTGAATCTTCACTAGAGGCAATCGAGGGCAGAGAGCGCCGGAAACGTCCCGGTTCCGTGCCAAGCAGTGCTTCACGTAGCGCCCTGGTCTTTGAGCCTCCTTTCGACACGGAGCTTGACCTTGACCGTGCTGGAGAAGACGTCCCACTCTGGGGCATCGGCAAGTTAAAGTGGCGCCCGATGGCTGCGGCAGAGTCCCTGGTCTTACTAACGTCCACAGTCGAGGACGGTGTCGCGGGTGGGATGTAGCGTTTCTTGGCTTGACTTCGGCGGAGGCCCTCCATAAGGGCTTGCTCACGGATTGGCTGCGGGATAGGCGGGACCTTGGGCTGAGATTTTGGTGTGGCTTGCGGAATGCGTGACGCCATCTGCTGAGCCCGAGAGAAGTTTCTGAACTGGTCGCGCCCACTGCGACGCAGAAACCTCAATCGCTTGTTCTTTGCCTGAGCCTTCCACCGGTAAAAGTATCGCACGCACAAGTGCTCTCGCCTGAAGTTGTCTGCGGCGGCATTATCCCGCGCTTCCTCCTCGCGTTGGCGCTTTTCCTCCGCCTTCTGCTGCCACTCCACAAAGACGGGTGTGAGCAGTCCATCCAAGAAGTGCTGTTGAAACTCAGTCATTAATCCATCGTCGCCTTCCACAAACCATCTCGTGAAGTCTAACAATCGATCACGCTTGGGTTGTGGAGAAGTTGGCGGTTGCACTGAAGGAGCTGCAACGGGCGGGTCTACAGCAGGCGAAATCGCACTACCTAGAAATGCCGGCGGATTCGATGGAGGCGTAAATGAACTGAGTATTGAGTTTGACTTGCTTGGCACTGATGCCTCTGACGTTTTCGGCGTTTGCGTGAATGCAGGTTGTGTGGGAGGTGTTGCTCGTGCCGGCGAGCCTGGCGGGGTTGAACTCTTCGCTGCTTCGGCCGGTGCTTTCGATTGAGGTTGCGGTGAGAAGCCAACAAAAGCAGGCAAGGTAGTATGTGGCGGTGTAGGCGATGGCTCAGCTGGAGGTTTCGAGGTCCCCATGTTAAAGCCGGCGTACCCAGATGCAGCAGGCGAGGCCTTAGAAGGCGTGGCAGAAGAGATTGCAGCTGACGTTTTTGAAGCACTTGGGCTACTGCCAGTGAAACCGACGGAGGGCTTATTGAAGTCCTTGACTGCCGTTGCTGGGGCAGCCTCAAGTGTGCCCGTTCTATTTTGTCCGAAGTATGCCTCATGCTTTGCATCAAAGTCTGCATCAGCATCCGATTTGGCAGCAGAGCCAGCATCTTTTGCTGGCTCACTAGGCACCGCGTTCGTCTTCGAAGCTGGAGTCGTGGCGAATGGATTACTTTTCTGAGTACCCCCAAAGCTGAACGTAGGAATGGCTGTCCCGGTAGACTTCAACTCAAATGCGGGTGCTGGTGGCGGTGCAGTTTGCGGTGGCTTTGCATCCGGCGTAAAGAAACTCGACTTAGCTTGATCAGCTGCTGCGGGAGCTGAGATTCGTTAGTGTTCTGAACTTTTGCGAGGTCTGACTGTGGGCGAACCTTTTTTCAAGGGGTTGCTTGTGGTGCTTCCATTGGTCGTTGGTTGAACAAAACCACCAAAGGGATTTTTTGGCGGTGGAGGGGCCATGCCAAACCGCGCATTGGCAGATCCATCCTGCACGAAGAGACTTCCCTCTTTGGCGAGAGAAGCGTCATTCTGCCCGAAGTTTGTAGCGTCATTAAAGACGGTTTCGTGTATGATTTCGGGCAGAGACCGGGAGCCGCGCTTATTCTCAACGAGAGTCCTTGAAAATTGATGTTGGAGTCGGTGGCTGGGTAGGTCCGACGAATTATGAAACACGGCACAGCTGAGTCTCCGATCCGCTGGATTCTGCTGGTTAGGTTGAAATTTGATGTCGTGGCGTTCCGCAAATGCAATTGCCTCCTCTACAGTATCGAACTGCAGGTGTTTGTTTAAGGCGGCTGCTGTGACATCGCGTGACGGCTCTCTTGGCCGTGAGAGCGCTTTCTTCAGACACCGGAGAATAGAGCGGCGGAGCTGGGGAAAATGACATTCTGCAAAGCAGGCCATGGTGTAAGAGACCGATTCATCCTTGACAATCCTGAAGTAGGCGTTGTGCGAGCCACCCGTAGCGAGGGATGGACCGGCCTTCAGCGGACCGTGGAAAGTTGACGTATCCTGCAGCGCTTCTACCAGCGAAGCCGCAGTTCTGATGATGTCGAATTCCCACAGGCTTGGTTGTAGATTTTCGAGAATGTTAGGATCGTTGGCTCGGAACAGCAGATGGTATGCGCGGAATTCCGGTTCGTTTTCGCACGGTGAGCCCTGTGCCTTGCAATCATCGTAGATGTCACGTAAGGTGAGGAGAGCTTTACCCAGCTGTTCCAGTTCCTGCTGCTCCACGAAGTCTTCAGGCGCTTTCCCACCCTCAGACAGCAAGTGCAGAGCTGTGACATGGAATCGGGCGATTTCCTCCAGTACCGATGCTTGGATTTTCATGTCTTCAACGCTGAGTGCTGAGAAAAAGCTAAAGTCTCGTCGAATCGCTCGCGTTCGATCCCAGAGGTAGCCATGCAGCGTAGGCAGATTATCGTCGTTTCGCAGCAGGTCGTCCACAAGATAGTTGAACGACTTTCGCAAAGTCGGCACAGATAACACGTCCATCGGTAAGGGCGCTTCTTGGCCGGCGGCGGATCGTGCTAGCTTCTTGACCATCCGCGATGTGCTTGCAAATGTTGTCTGCGGGTCCTTTTCCGGTGTGGGAACATCGTGCTCTGTGATTCTTGTGATCTTCTCGTACTCTGGACACATGTCCTCGCAGATACCTTTAAAGTCGATGGCATCCTGCAGTCTCTTTCGTTTCGTAGGGTCGTCGATCAGACCGGCGCGTGTGAGTGAAGCTCGCACCTTGCTTCTATAGTTCTCATATTGTTCGCGGAACTTAGCCATCTGCGCCTTGCTCTTCGGATCTCCGGGCTGCGACGGCCACGCTGGCGGGGCGATACCATCTTGCCGTAATCGTTCGTAAATTCTTTTAGCATATGGGTCATTCGAGTTCGGCAGCATCCCGCTTCCCAGTGTAGCGCTGGAAAGAGCCGGCGCAGGTGGGTGATTCACTTGAGCTTGAGGTTTTGTGAATCCTCCAGACTTCCCACCGAATTGACCGAATGAGGTCTGCGGTCCATTCTTTGGTTTTTCCCATGCTGGTGTCGATGACTGTTTGCTGCCGTCGACAGCTGCCGTCGAGGGCCTGGGAGCAAAGGGATTCGGCACGCCATTCGCGTTGCTAGCAGGTGTCGAACCCTGTGCAAATGGATTGGAAGGGTTAGGTTTCGCTCCAAATGCAGAGGTGCTGCTGCTACTCTGGGCAAATGGATTCGGCTTCGGCGCGAACGGATTCGAGGTGGCTGGGGTCGAGCTCTGCGTCGACGTTCCAAATGGCGAAAACATTTGGCCGACGATGCAGCCCACGTCGCAATCACCTATGCAATCGCCTGCACATGGAGGGGAGATTCCAAAGGTCTTATAATTGCGCTCGCATGTGATGGCTGGCAACTCGCGATGCTTGATCGAAGTTATCGAGGCGCCAGAAGCTACCCACAAAAAAACATCTAGAGTTAGCCCACAATATACGCGCTAAGACAAAGGCTCACGTGACGCCGTTGCCTTGGTCTTGCTACTATTGATTTCACTGAACGTTGCACTTTATGCGCAAAGCATGTTTAAAAATGATACGAAAATCAGACTATTGACTTCTTGTGCCACCTATGGGCGAGACAGTTTTACGCCGATGATAATTTTTTTACCCGTGCGTTGGTGACCCTTGTGTCATGAGTTGTCATTGCTTGGTATCTGAATCTATGGAGTTTACTGTCTTCCCTTTATTCGTGCAGGGCCAAGCTCTCTTCGGATCTCATCCAACTGCTCCAGGCCGGTCTGCGCCTTGGATTTTTTGTGTGTTCTCTTGCCCGGTTTGCCGCCATAGCTGCCCAGAAATTCGTCCATAATACTGTCAAAGTCGCCCCGGACCGGGCCCGTGACGCTCGACGCTGTCGAGATGGCCGATACGGAGCCCATGTCGTCAAACTCTTCGTTGTACTTCTCTTCAATCTTGTCGAACCGTGCATCGAGAAAGGATAGCTGCTCTGTGCGTACCAACGACGAGGATGTCATAGAGAAGCCGGACGCGACGGTAAGCGCGCCTTTTCTCTTCTTCTTGCGCCCGCCGTTTGTGGTGGTGGTCCAGGTGGACTGGAGCTCCGACTGAGAGGGTGCGCCGGCGGCTTTGGGGGAACCACCCGACTTTTGTTCCTTTTTGAACTTTTTGAAGTCCTCGAGCCAATCTTGCGACGGGCCCTCTTCAGGTTGTTCTCCGACCGCTACCAGTTGTGGTACCTGATCGTCTTTGTATTCCTTGTTTGGCTTCGCCGTATCATCAGACTCCCAGCCGTCGTCATCGTCGTTGAATTGATTTTCCTCAAACTCATAGTCGTCAATCTCGTAGCCATCCTTGGCCAGCTGACCGAAAATGTCGTCATCTTCGTTATCAACGAAAGCATCATCCTCCAGAGCCTCGAGGACTTCTCGCAGTCTGGGGTCCATGTCTGGTTGGAATCCGGCGATGGCATCTGGTACATCCTGCTGTTGCTCATACGACATGCGTGAGAGATCTCTTGAGGGAAGCATATCTGGGTCCAGCACGTCTCCGGCCTTGTGCTCCAAATCCATTTGTTTCAGCGCGTCCTCCAATGACTGCTTCTGCTTGCCCTTGCCGGTATTCCCTGTCGCCTTGGCCTCGACAAAGACGACATCACCACCACCTGTGTTCAGGTCCCGCAGATGTTGCATATAATCGTACTCGGAGTCGTCAAAGTAGACGCCATAGTTGGCAGCCTCGCCTTCGTTGGCCCGGATGTGTTCGGCGTCTGCGCCAAGTTCGGAGGCTAAGTCGCCGAGGTTCTTTCCTTTGCTGGCATTTTTGCTACCTTCCGTCGGGTTCAGCACCATAGACGGCGCGTTCTCGTCGTAGATGAGGGGATCATTTTGCGGGCGATGCACCAGCGTAAAGTGCTGGGCGTTCTTCTTATCTCTAGATTGTTGTCAATAACATGCAAATATTGCGGCCCGGTGTATGCGACTCACATCCACTTTCCCTTAGGCATTTTGGTCTGGGTATAATTATTTTGCAACTTTCCAAAAGCGTGTGCACCAAATCCAACAAGGTGACTTAACAAAATTTACGAATCGGCTTACAGTGTTTAGCCTGATAGCACTGTGCTGAGCCTACGTAAAAGTCTGCGAAGAACAGTACGAATAGCCTAGTGCCCCGCTATCATAGAATTTTGCCCCTCCACGGGTTGGAATTATTCAGCCAGCCCACCATCGTCTTTCTCTTCACAAACAACTTTTAAGGATACAGGACCTGTCCTTTTTGAAAGGTCGGCATTGTATCTGATACCGTTGATTTTTACTCATATATACGATATTTGCCGGACGGACTGCCCACGATGGTTCTGGCTAAGTCGAAGCAGAGTGTGGGGTTAGGCAATGCCTTGATGAACGATCGCTTCGGCAAGGGCAAGGGTGTCGATAGGAAGAAGGGCGCGGCCGTTGCGCGGACTCACCACGCCACCGGTGAGCAGTATCTGGTCAACGAGAAGCAAGATGCTGCCTGGGTCAAGATGCGCTCCGTCACGGAGCAGAGCGCCATGGACGAGTTCCTGTCGACCGCCGAGCTTGCCGGCACCGACTTCACCGCTGAAAAGGTCAACAATGTCAAGATTATCCATACCGATCAAAAGAATCCCTACCTATTGTCCGCGACCGAGGAGCGCGCCGTGTTGGGCAAGCACAAGAAGCATAGAGATAGACTGACGGTCCCTCGACGACCAAAGTGGGACGCCTCGACGACACCACAGCAGCTAGACCTCCAGGAGCGCAACTCGTTTCTCGACTGGAGACGGGGCCTGGCTGAGCTGCAAGAAAATAACGATCTTCTCATGACGCCCTTTGAGAGAAATTTGGAAGTTTGGAGACAATTATGGCGTGTCATTGAACGCTCCGATCTTATTGTACAGATTGTCGACGCCCGTAATCCTCTGCTCTTCCGATCAGAAGATTTGGAACACTACGTCAAGGATGTCGATCCTAAAAAGGAAAACCTGCTCCTTATTAACAAAGCCGATATGATGACGCACAAGCAGCGCCACGCCTGGGCCAAGCACCTAAAGAAGGCTGGCATCGCTTTCAGATTCTTCTCAGCCCATCTCGCCAAGGAGATGAACGAGGCACGCGATAGAGAAGAGGAGGAGGAGGACAGTGAGGAGGATACTGCCCCCAGAAAGGCTGCTGGCGAGCCTTCGGCAGCTGCAGCCGCAGCCGAGTCGTCAGTGGAGGAAAGCTCTGAGGAGGAGTCGGTCGAAGAGCGCCGCGAGGATGGCGGCGTAAGCGTGGAAACCGACGACACGGAGATTCTCACCGTGGACGAGCTCGAGGAGCTCTTCCTACAGCACAAGCCCACCGAAGCCGGGTCGGACCGCAAGCTTCAAGTAGGCCTCGTCGGATACCCCAACGTCGGCAAGTCCTCCACCATCAACGCTCTCATCGGCGCGACCAAGGTCTCGGTGTCATCCACTCCCGGCAAGACCAAGCACTTTCAGACGATCCACCTCTCGGACCGCGTCGTGCTGTGCGATTGCCCCGGTCTCGTCTTCCCCAACTTCGCCTCGACCAAGGCGGACCTCGTGTGCAACGGCGTGCTGCCCATCGACCAGATGCGCGAGTACACGGGACCCGTCGGGCTCGTCACACAGCGCATACCGCACCGCTTCCTGGAGGCCGTCTATGGCATCACCATCAAGATCCGCCCCATCGAAGAGGGCGGTACCGGCGTGCCCACAGGCGAGGAGCTGCTCCGCGCGTACGCCTCCGCCCGCGGTTTAAAGACCTCCGGCCTCGGCCAGCCCGACCAGTCCCGCGCCGCCCGCTACGTCCTCAAGGACTACGTCAACGGCAAGCTACTCTTCGTCTCCCCGCCACCAGGCATCGACGACGCCACAGCCTTCAACCGCGAGCTATATGACGAGCTGCACCTACCCGAGAAGCGCCGCGCGGCCCTCGCCGCCGCCGCCGCCGCCGCCGTCGACAACTTGTCCCTCGCAGATGACGTCTCCATCGCCGATGCCGCTACCTCCACGGCAGGTGGCACCTCCGACATGGCCTCGCTGGCGCCCGTCGCCGGCCCGAAGACGCAGCAGCTCGACAAGGGCTTCTTCGGCCCCCGCGCCGCCGGCGGCCACGTCACGCAGCCGTTCAACTACAAGTACACGGAGCAGGGTGCGCGCGAGTCCGGCAAGGCGCTGACGGGCCGCAAGGCGCGCACCGCGTATGCGCTGGAGAACGGGCTGGACCCCAAGGAGCTGGCCAAGGCGGGCAGCAAGAAGCACTTCAAGGGCGGCATGAGCAACGGCAAGGGCAAGAAGCAACATCGCGGACTAAACTTGGATGACGACTAGATTTTTATGACTTTAGGGGGAACTTACAAAAAGAATTTGAATGAACTTTTGAGCATATACACGGCTATACTTCTGGCGCATTTGGGCATGAAAATGAATGGGATGACACGTTGAATTGTCAATTCATACTCGTAGGTCAATTTCGATACTCATTATTTGAATATTTCATCTTCAGCGGGAAGAACCCATGGCTATAGCATGACCAGCAAACTTCAAGACTAAAACGAGGTTCCATTGTAAAATTACCGTGCGCCAGGTGTAATAACCCACCCCCCCCCCCCCCAAAAAAAAAAACAAAGCGAAGACATTCTATACCCTAGAATCATTCATATTAACAACCCTCATATTACGATATTCTTCCTTCCATTCTTGGTCCTTTAGTAGGCAAAGACCATCAAACTGGGGTTCAGCACAAACGGCACCAGCGCGTGAAAGGACAGATTCAGCGCCAGGGGAACAATGGCCGAGAAGTCCTTGATGGCCCAGTCCGAGGGCGCGAAGACGCCCAGGTAGATCATGGCGGCGACCATGAGCGCGATGAAGACGTACATGGTCCAGAACGTCTTAAAGATGCGCGGCACCTCCTGGAAGAAGTTGGAGTCCACCTTCTCCTTGGACGTGGACCCCCACTGCATGTCGACGTGGAAGAGGTGGGCGAGCAGGGCGAGGGTGATGTGGTACGAGAGGCCGCCGAAGAAGACGGTCATGAGCGGCATCCACTTGTAGTTCTCGAAGAGGGCGCCGACGAGGCCGCGCTCGCCGGTGCGGTAGCGCAGGATGGCGAGCGCGATGGGGCCCGCGCCGTTGAAGACGACGACGAGGGAGAGGAAGACGTTCCAAGAGGTGAGGTAGGCGGTGGCGAGCTCGTCGCGGATCCAGCCGATGAGGAAGTAGTTGAGGCAGGTGAGGAGGAGGGCGGAGCCGAGGGCAAAGTACGAGCACATGTAGGACATGATGGAGATCTTGGAGGACCACATGATGTTGGAGAAGAGGAACGTGTAGAAGAGGGGGGTGAAGGGACCGCGGTAGATCCAGCGGTGTAGGGGGTGGAAGATCATCTCGGAGACGCCGTAGGCGTACTTTTGCCAGCGCATGATCTCGTCGTAAATTGTCAGCGACACGCCCTCCTTGAACTCGTCATTGTGGTAGGAGCCGATGCGGATGACGCTGCCCTTCATCTGCAGGCGTAGCGCAATGTCGAAATCTTCCGAGACGTGGCTCTCAGACCAGTACGCGGTGTACGCGCCGCCTTGCTCCGGACGGCCGACGTCCTGGACGGCGCGCCAGCGAAGGAAGGCATTGTGGCCAACAAAGGGAGCAACCTCACCAGCACCGATAGAGAAACGGATAGATGAGTACACTAGGTTGGTGAAGTAGGTGATGCCATTTTCGAAGTAATCATGCGTAACCTGCATGACGCCGGTCGAGTGCTGTACGATGGCGACCTCGGGAGACAGGTACATCTCCGCGGCACCATAAAGTAGACAGTCAATTGGCACTCGGGTATCCGAGTCTACCAGGAGGATGATCTCGCCGACACGAATGTCTCCCTCAGCCCAAGCAAGCGGCTCTTCGCCGAGCAGCTGCGCCAGAGCAGAGCCATACATCTCCTCTTCCTCAGCCTCGTCGATGAGGTCCGAACCGGTAGTTTCGACCTTGGCGTCCATCATCTCCTGCATGCGCCTCTCGACGCGCTGCGAGAAGTTGAGAGCAAAGTTCATATTGGAAGCCTTCTTGAACTTGCCCTTGCGCTCGTAGCCCTCATCGCCATTGTGACGCGGGCGCGCGACCCAGCCAATATTGTTGTTGTGGTAGTACTCCCGGCGCTGGCGCACCTGCGCCTCGGACAGACCAGCACGCAAGCCGTCGTCGTTGACGAAAATGGTGGCAGAACCGCCGTGCGACTCGTAGAACGAGACAGCCTGCTGTAAACTGCGGATAGTAGGGATGATCACCGACTCCATGCCCTCTTTGTAGACGGGCATCTGAATCGTGACTTTCGGGAGCTGCATACCCTCCAGGTAGGCGCGCTCCAAGCTGGGCTTGTGGCACGAGAAGTAACGCGAGTTGGTGGTGTTGCCGCCGATGGGGCCAAGCATCTGGAAGAGATCGGAAAAGACAATTTGGAAAAAGAACAGGCTGACGCAGGCCAGAAGAGGGATGGGGAAAACGAGAGCCATGCGGACCCAAGTGCCATCGAGCAGGCACTCGCTGACCAGCCGGCCGAGGTAGACGCCGACGAGCAGTACAATGGTGAGGGCCATGGCCAGGCCGATGAACACGGCAGAGGTGCGCATGACAGGCCGCTTAAGAGACTCGGGGCGTTCCATGGCTTTTTCCTTTTCAGCGGCAATCTCTTCATCACCCTCGTCAGCCTCTGCGATATAAGCCTCTTTTTCAGCGATGGCGTTTCTAGGCGTGTTGTAGCCACTAGCCAGCGGTGTATTGCCAGAGAGAATAGAGGGAGTGCGAAACGGCGACGACAGAACAGTATGAGCCATCTTGCCAGATCCCCAAATCTACATCAGTCAGCACGGGTGTTGGTGTACAGTTTCCGGTTAGAGGTACATACCATTGTCAACAGTTTCTCTTCGAGATGCGCTGCATGGTTGAGGACATGCGAAATATCATCGTGCCAGACGAGCAACATGCGCTCCTGCTGGCAGATGCACGCATACTGATACTTCTTAACGGTGGTGGGATGGGCATGGGCAAGAGAATCAATGACTTGCAGCTGGGATCCGTCTTTGAGGCGCAGCTCGGTTTGGCCCTCGGTCAGCACCATCATGATACCCTCCAGAAGACGAGGTCGAATTGTGATGGCAACAGCCAGGTTCATGCGGCTGACGGCGTTGTGCAGAACAGGGTGTACAAGTTCGGGGACGGAGATGTACTGTCCTCGAGAGCGACGAATCATGACGCCGTGGATGTTATTCGGACCATGGGCCGCGTCAGGGTGAATCCAACCGCTAACCATAATCTGGTTGTAAATATATGTTGCCATCTGCATGTCTTGTCAGCTTCACCAAGTCGCGTTTGAACGCCTGTGAGTAGCCAACTAACCGTTCGGTAACGAAAGTCATCCGAGTATTGGATTCGCGAAGGCGTCGACTGGCCCGTCTTGTGGCCATGGTCGCTATGGGAATTTGACGAGCGCATGGAGGCGATCGAGACTGCGCGACTTGGGCGATGAGAGGACTGCGTTTGTTGGCTGCGCTCACCCAGAGACGGGCTGTGAGCTGTGTGTTGGACCATGGTGTAGCAATTGAAAGGAGGCTACGATGCCTCCTTGTTGACTGTAGAAGCTCGCCGGTGCTGAAGGTTGTTTGAGATTAAATGCCCGCTGGCGTAGAATCGAATCCCTGTTGGGCTGGGTTTGAAAGATTGAAAACGAGCGTGTGAGTCTCTACGTCGACATGCCGTTGGATATGAAGGAGGGCAAAGAAGTACTCTGAAGCTCTTATCAACAAAACAAAACTCCGAAAAAAATCCAGGTTCGAGTATGTAGTGAGCAGAACAAGTGTATGGTGAAAGCTTCGAGTCAAGAGATAACAGCAGATGGACCAGAACTAGCAGCGATTTTGTCTTTTCGGCCGACACCCACGGTGGACTATGAAGTCGAGGCCAAGAGGGGCCTGATATCAGCTAGACTGAATTGAATAGGCGTGTCTGGTCATCAAATCGTCCATGACTAAGCGAAAGAAGGCCAATCCATACTTCATCGCCGACGGATAACTTGTCGAGGGTGGTGACAGGGGAGGGGGTGTAGCCAAGGGCGTGTGCATCTTTGGCTGTAATAAGCGAAGGTACAAGTTGAATACAAGTGTCGAAACATTGTAACCTAGCTTGATCGAAGTCTGGTGGGCCGCTGAAGAACCGTGTATTTCGTCACTGGGTACTGTAACTAAGGACGCAGGACGGACTTCAGCCTAGCAGGCTATTGTTTTCCAGATTTAGGTTGGGCCAGGAACAGACCTTTGCTTGGCGTGCGAGAACAATGGTCACCTCAAACGTCGGTGGTGGTATCGGTGAGGCGGCCTTGACTTCCAAAGGTGTCGCTCCCAAGGAAAGAAATCCCGCGGACCGGCACCATTGCCCGTCCAGCCACCACCGGATTGGTTTGTACGCCGTGCCAGTACGGATAAGGATACAACTATTGGCGACAAGCTGAGTTACCGAGATGAGCCGTCGTGATGGGCCAGAGGTGCTCGCCGTAGCAGCGACCATTGTTCTCTTGCAAAAAGACAGAGAAGCGGGATCCGTTAGTGGAGCGGTGGACGTCGCTGCTGAGCGTGGAGAGAAAAAAAGTCAAAACGGCATCCGCTGGATATTTTGACTTTTTTTCGGTGGTTTTATCCCCCCTGACAAGCTCGGACGATAAAATCAGGGAACAGTGGGAAAAGAAAAAGCTTCAGGAAAAACTCGACTTTGTGGACCGTTGCCTCTGGTAGGAGATGGGAGATGCTTCTACTGCTGTCGGTCCAGCTTCTGGTCGGAGATTTCTTCGTGAGCATCTGGATCTTTTGGTCCGAATCCGAGACACTTGCAAGACCAGCCCAGGTTGGCTGGCCTGTCTCAGCTCTGTTTTCTTGGTGTGCTGGATCGGTTGCCTATCCGATGATGAGGCGGCGGGAGATGAGCCTGCAGCGCACGGCGGACGGTGGCAGACCTGCTACGTCGCTTGTCCTTTTGGGCCTATTTTTGTACTTTTGAGTTGTGGCGGCTTTTGGGGGCTGTCAATGCAGCGCCACCGACGAAAGACGCCTATTGCCCAAGCGCAGCTAGCTGGAGCGGTCATGGCGAGAAAACACTTGATAGATGGTTCGTTCGATGGGATGGGAGGGAGCCGACTCTGACCGCGGAGCTTCTGCAATTGTCCTGCCTGTGTTAGGTCATCAAGTTGCGAGTAGACTCGAGCAGTTTTGGCAAATTACAAATAGTTAGGCTGGCCTTGGTCTCTGTTGTCCAACGCCTTTGGGCGATGGATGGATTGCTGGGAAAACGCTCCGCCGCGTGGCACTTGGCTCGTCCGCTTCCCTTTTTTGGCAGCTCTATTTTTTTTATTTTGTCAACAAGTCGACGACACTACTGAGTAGTTTGTGGGTGCTGATCCGTGTCGCTGGGATCATGGTTGGAGGCTTGGTGTACTTTTTGGCGTTGACAAGTTGAGCCTCTCAGAATCCTGCCGTGCCGTGCGAGCGCTACATGTGGATTCTAAGTTTTCGATATTCGCTAAGTGCGCCAAGTTCTCTATTGGTATCAAGGCTCGGTACTTAGCCGTGGGCGGGAAATCACACATTACAGGAGGTACCCACCCTGTCTGTATTGGACCAACGATGCTCACATTATCCAGATGTTTTCACCGTGTATTGATGATGGCACCTTCGCCGATGCAAGCACGAAAATCGAGACGGTCTCCTTAGTATCACGACCTAAATCGGCGCCAAAAAAAGTCTTCAACGCCTACCACTAGTTGGAGCACCTACCACCATGCTCCAGCGCAGCCCGGATCACCAACAGCCTGTCCTCTCCGACGGCCATCACGATCTCGTGCCCTTGGGTCCAGGGTTGCTGGCTCCTCGACATGATGAGGCTCATCATGATGTATCCCAAGCGGGCGTGTGCATATCGGTAGCTCAGCTGTCCGGCGACGCACTGTCCACGATGCGAACCGCTGATTGCGTGGCTATAGCCTGCGGGCCATATAGATCGCGACGGCACCGCCCGTTCCATTGATGAATGAGGTCTTTTTGACAGATTATGAGCGCAGGCTCTGTCACCCGGGCTCCAGCCTCGCCGGCCAACCCCTGTTCGGCGTGCGCGCACCCCTGGCCCTGTCTGAATACGAAGCAGGAAATATTGTACTGTACGGCTAATGAGGTGAAATTGAACGGATACATGCTGAGCGCCAGAACGCCATCCGGGCTTTTTCGCAATACTCTGCTTCAGCTCTACTTCAACCACAATTTTTCTTGTGCGTGGAAATAGTGACAGCAGCACGCTGCGGAACGTGGCGTGGCAGCCATATGGTAGCACTTGCTGGCAAATGCATGTATTATGTACGAGTACGGAGCTCGCTTGCATCCTGCCGTGTTGACAAGATGTCCCATTCAGCTTTGTATGGATGTATCCTTACCCATGGGCGCCACAAAGCCGCCTCATTCAGTCGTCTCGAAGACCATGTAGCCACATCAATAAGATGCAGAGTGCTTTTTTGTAAATAATTACATTCATCGGTCCGGCTGTGGCAAATATTCAGAGGGCGCGAATCCTTTGCTTAACTTCGGCGATCCCATACTACCTCTGCGGTTGGCAGCAGCCAAGAGACCGTTACACGTGGCGCGCTGAGCAAGTTCGAAACCAGGCAGACACGGCTGACAGAAGGATCACGCAATGTGAGTGAATAAGCATTGATAATTAAATCTAATAAAGAAGCAATCAACGTAGTCATTGAGGTGCTTTACTGGCACCTCTGCGCCAGCAGCCAGCGTTGCAATGCATCAACGCATCAACCCCCAAAAGAACACCTGCGACGCAGAATCGGGTAAAGCTTAAAAGCAACAATAGCAGGAACTATTATGAGAGCCCTTGTATGCGCCACATGCATCGGGCCGCCTGTGGTAAGCTGAGCCAGCTCCCAGGGTGAGCAGGCTTCGAGAGCAATCAATGTCGTATTGCTTCTGTTTTACCCTTAAGCCTGCATGACACTAGAGAAGTCTATATTGGTCGGCGACGCCATCCATGCCCATGGTTTGGCACAGCCAGCTGCATCGTAAGCACGTTTTCACGAGCCAAGCTTTTACACAATGACTGCAACCCTACGAACTAAAGATGACAATTCCCTTTGTAGTCCAGGTTTCCTTTCATCCCCTGTGTCAATCTCAGCCCCTAACAGGATAGCGCATGATGATCAGCTGCCGGCGTTGGCCGACTCCCCAAAGAGGAAAGTTGATGCAAGCCACACTAGCAGCCAACTTTTTGGCCTTTGTTCCGTGTCGCAGAGCTCCGAGACGACGACGGCGGTTTGCAAAAGAACCATTGTAGAATGAACAGAACATGTACATGGAAACTAGTTCAAGTCTGGCTTACCGGCCACACCCTGCTTATCTTGCCAGTGGCCTGGCAGTTGGCGACGTTGTTCTAGTTGGCCGAGTTCTCAACGAGCCATTAGATCGACGCTAATTGTGAGCCGACTCACTGGGCCGAGGTTCTGGTTCTCTCTTGCCTTGTGGATCTTGCGAGGATGGGAGTTGTCGATCTCTTGTTCTCGGAGAATTCTATGCCGGACCTCGATCACGGCAGTCTTGGCTCACGGCTGACTGTCAAGTTTACGTCGGGAGTGTATGGGTGTCAAGTTCGCAAAATTCCGTAGAAAATTTCACCATGTGAGAAAAAAAAAATCGCATGTTTGATCTAGTCAGTCTAAGCTCATTCATCCATTTTCATGATTATCCGTATTAATAAGTGATTGTCTATACCGCAGTGCAAAAAGTGATGTCCCAAACCATAACAAGCCCAATCTCATAAGAGAGCATTTTGATAGCCAAAGTAACAATGGATAACATATCCTTGAAGAAAGGAAGAACCTCACAGCTCCTGCTTACTCCCACAGGCGCCGAGCTGCCACATCTTGACCGAGCGCACCGTCAAGCCGCGCTGGTCGCCCTCGCCCCAAGTCGGCAGCCACTTATCCCGAGCGTCCCAGAACGACCATCGTGCATTAGTCGCGCCGTTGACCCAGGGCTTACTCCCGACATTATCCAGGAAGAAGCCGTTGGTGCCGCCGACCGCAACATTCAGAATCAGGTAAAACGACTGGTCAAACGGCGCGTTCCCCGTCGTCGAGTTGGACGTCGTCCACGGGTCGTCCAGCAGCGTGTCATTCTCCGACGTCTGCTTCGCAAAGGCGCCCTTGTCGTACAGCCCCTTCTTCTTGTCGAACCCGATGAACAGGATCTGGTGGATCTTGGAGTCGATGTAAAAGTAAATGTAGTCGGGCGTCCACTGGATGCCAAACGTGTGCAGGCCGTCCGAGTAGGCGCCGCGGCGGATCTTCTTGGCCATGGTCGTCCGCCAGTAGGCGTCGCGGTGCGGCGACGGGCCCCAGTGCAGCGTGCCGTAGTACCAGTCGCGGCCGCCCTCGGCGTACTCGGGCCCGTTGCCGCGCGACTCCATGACGTCGATCTCTCCGGAGCGCGGCCACGCGCCGTACGCCGAGTCCTCGGGCATCATCCAGATGGCCGGCCACAGCCAGTCGCCGCGCGGCAGCCGCGCGACCACCTCGACCATGCCGTAGCGGATGCTCTTGGTGCCTTTCGTGGTGAGTCGCGCGGAGCGGACGGGCGGGATGAAGGCGCCCTTCTCCGGGTTCGAGCGAAGAACGCACGCGGACGAGTTGAACTCGCCGGTGCACGACTTGTCGCTGTCGAGGTTGAGCGTGTAGTTGGCGTACATCTGGTCGGTTGTGATGTCCGTCGTCTCCGTCGTCAGCGTCGGCACGATGTGCAGACCGTCGGCGTCGACGTACGAGTTGCGCTCGTCCGTCGTCGTCCAGTCAAAGGCGTGGTTGCCGAAGCCGTCGAGCTGCACCTCGTGCGACCAGACGCTCTTGTCGAGCGATTGGAAGTTGTCCTCGTACACGAGGCAGTACTAAGTTCATCATAGTCAGTACATGGGGAAGAAAGAAAAGTCCCATGTAATGTTGGAGTAACGTACATCTTTTTGCACGTAGGGCTTGGACATGAAGTACACGACGACTCCCGCGGCGGCGATGCCGAGGAGGATCAGGCTGCCGACGATTATGTTGTTCCACCGCGTCTTCTTCATGTCCTTGTCCTCGAGCCAGGGCTTGGGGTACTCGCCGCGCAGGCGGTAGCTCTTGAAGCGGCGCTTGGGGGCCGGGACAGGCGTGCTGGCGCCGGCGCCGTCGTGGGCGACGCTGTTGTACGTGTACGGCGTGAAGGTGCCGGGGCCGCCGCCGTCGGTCGAGTGTCGCGGCGAGTCCTTCCAAGGCGTCGAGCTGGAGGACTCGGGGCGGCTGCCGCCCGGGCTGGCAAAGGGATTCTGGTGATGCGCGCCCATAGTTGCTGTCTCCGGCCAGAGGAGAGAGGGCGGTGGAGTGTCGAGTGAGTTGAGTGAAACAGAGGGAAATTGAGATAAGAAACCGAGCCGATCTGTCTATGCCATGGGTTTGGGTCGGTGGGTGAGACGGAGGAGACGGGATGGTCAAGAGCCAATGGATGGATGGACAAGACAGAGGATATGTGTAGATGCAGATTGGTATATGCACGAGCAGACTAGTATTTGGGATTTCAGAAACTCCTTATCGACTCAGCAAGATAAAAAACAACCAAGATGAGGTGTGAAAAGACGGTGCAAGAAGAGTTGGCCAGTATCCGTGTAGTATGTATGTACAAGGTGGGTGTCTAGTGATGGGCCAAGCTCGGCCATCGCGACAAGGATGTGTGCTCCAGTAAATTTAGATACAGCGGCTCCTCCTATCGGAGGATATCATGCAGCTATTCCTGTCTCTTCTTGGCCCAACAAAGCGAGAGGGGCCCGGCCCATGCTGGGCTGGTTGTTACGGTGTGGTCGGCCCGTGTAAGAGGATTGAGCGAAGCGACCCAGCTTGTTCTCAGCCAGCCCAGATAGGATGATTAGCGGGAGCCCATTCTTTGCCTTGATTGATTAGACTAGAATATTGTGCGTTCTACTTCTTTTCTAGTTTATACTTTTGCCCTCTCGGAAGAGTTGGTTCCCGAGTTTACGAGTCGCTCCTCTGTATAGTTGTATAGTTAGCGACCGGGACCCGACTCTCGCTTCCACATTGCGCAACTCGGCTGCCCACCTGTCTGCCACCACCGAACCGCCCATTGTCCTCTTTTTTTATACTTTTTCTCTTCTCTCCTCCTGTTTCCTATTCTAGCCTACCTCTCTGGGGCCGTCTGTTCTTGGGGTGGAGTGGCTTTCCATTGTGGAACTTGTTAGTTTCATGCCTGACTTGTCCTTGGTGTCGAGAAGAGTCAAGTATTTTGTACAGAGGTCAATAGAAATAAACTAGAAAACAAATTGAAAATTAAAAAGACGTGCGCAATCTACAACATCAGCATATTGACCGAAAGATAGCTCGGTCCACTGCGCCGGCCCGTGTTCTGCTCCCCTGTGGACAATCTTCAGCCTCCAACTATTCATGCACCTGCAACAAGCATTTTCATGCATCTTTCTTGGAGACCCCAGTCTTGTTGCGACGGTACTTTGCATGTACCTTTTTGTCCTCTTGTTTCCCACCCCCCCCTCTGCCGCCTCCCCTGGCAAATGATCCGCCTTCCCCTGTCTGTGGAACAATGCTTGCCAGGTTTCTTGTTTTCTTGGGGGCCATTTTTCGTTTTTTCTTCCTCATTGTATCATCTCGGCCTTGAATCCGAGAAATCCACTCGCGGCTTTTGATTTCCGATTTCAGCTTTTGTTGCTCTTCTTTTGAAAAGTACCTTCCGTACCTGGTACACACGGCACAGCACTTTACACCGCCTACTAAGGAAACCAAACAAAACATTGGACAGGATAGATCTCTTTTGGGCTAATATCGAATCCTTCTTCCTTGGCCATTATCAGCTCGCGTACGGACTTGCTACGTCCAGGACTGGGTGCCCCGGCTGAAATAGCATGTCTTGGCAAAAAAGACATCGAGCTTGTGCACTAGGGGCTCCCAGTACATGTGCGTCTCTCTCTATCCGTATGTTGCATCGAGATTACTATTAACACTTCCTCTTCCCGGTCGTATGCGATTTGTCAAAGTAACTACATAGCTCATTCCCATTCTTTTGACGTGTCCTCGTCCCGACGGTGAATCAGAGACAGCTTCGCCGGCACGCAGCAATGGTGTGCTTTATGCAGCCCAAAAGCAAATCATGATGTGATTTATGCAAAGGTCTTTATGAATCCAATCTGCCAAAACATGTCAAGGTAACTCTCAGACACCCTCGGTGAAGCGGCATCCTCCACCAGCCCTACGATCCAAGCGACCGTGCCGGAGATGAGCCTGGACACCAATCGTCGCAGTTTCCACGCCAGGACAGGGCCTGTTTCAGAGATTTGGGTCTTCAAGATGGATAATATTGCTTCTTTATTCCAAGTCGATAATAAACGTCACCTCTGGCAGAACCCGCACGTCCGCGCCTGGGGCCGCTCCCGGTCCGCGAGCCAAAGCGCAGTCAAATGACAGGCCGTACGTTGCCATTCATTGTACCGAGCACTGCTAATGCAGCTGACGTCTATTGACACCGTTATTCCCCTGGCTGCCCATTGGGAAATTACTCATCAATAGACATAGGAGTGCTGGCCCATCTTGCATCATCCTGTCTTGTCCTGATACGAAAGCTCTCGGCGCACCAGCGATGGGGGAGGCCGACCGCAGCTTTTGCTTTTTGTTTTTCCAGCTCTCCGTATTAATACTACTCGGGAAGTATAAACCTGCAAGCGCTGAAAGGCCCAGGATTCAAGCGTACTTCACCGTATGGTTACACGGCCCTACGGGCGACCGTCTTCCGCTCCAAGTACGCCCAGCTCACACTGTTGTCATACATTGAGTGGGCGACAACATGTAAACTTGTCCGCTGCCAGGTGACTGACACGTAAGAGAAGTGAGATACCTAACAAGAGGCGACAAATACATGTTGCCACCCACTGTATATGCTATCCAATTATAGGCAGGCTCTAGCAATATTGGAGAATATACAAATATATTCCTCTAATAGCTCAAGTTCTAAATGACTAAATGATGGTTTCATCGGTGCAAGATGTGATAAGATGATTTTCATCATTCCCTGCACAAGAAAAATATAGAAATGCACGCAGTATGTACATGGTATAATCAACAACTCTTCATCCACTGCACGCATGCACGAACTCAGGCCGCGCCGGATCGCCGTCCATCCGTCACCGATTTTCTGAACAACCTCGTCGTACCTCCCACCTTGCCCAGCTCGCCGAAGCGCTTCTTGTCCTCCACGGGCGTCGACCCTCTTACAAAGCGCTCTGGCGCGACACTCGAGGCCGCATTCACCGCCACGCTCGACAGCGGCGGACCCGGTGGGTTGCCCAGAGGAGGTACTTTGCGCTCGCCACTAGCGAGGCGCACCTTTTCCTTGACGCTCTCTACCCATGCCTTGTTCTCGTCGCTCATCTCGACCTTCTTACCCGAGGGACCGGCGAGACCCAAGAACGAGCTGTCGTCCTCCACCCAACTCAGGCGGGAACCGGGCCGCGATCGCGCAGAGCCGCCGCCGCCTTCCGAGCCGGGCGTGTTCTCAACAGATGAGTAGTGCAGCGCTGCAGCGGGAGTCTTGGGGCGGAAACGCGGTGCCTCGCTGCCCACGGCACCCATGCTACGACGTGTCTTGCGAACGTTGAGAGGAGTGCTAGGCGCAATAGTGACGGAGGAAGCATCGCCAAGTCGTGACCCAGGGCGGCTGTTGGGACTAGAGCCTTGTACGATACTGTTGTTGTTGTTGTTCGTGGCGCGACCAACCTGCGGGACATCACGCACTTCGACTACGGCTTCCTCTGGCTTGCTGGAGCGCCGACCATGGTGGCTGGCATAGTCTTTGAGATATTCGCTAAGATCGGCCCAGCCGCCACCAACACGCACCATGACTCGCTCGCCATCTTGCCCGACGCAGCGGATGAAGAGCTTGATAGGCGCTTCGCCCGTTGAGCGTGACAAGTGGTACACTTTGATCTCCTGCTGTCCGCGTTGCGGCCGCGGCGGGCGGGACGACTTGGCGGGCGAGAGCGTAAAGGACGGTGTGGTAGTGCGCGAGCTCACAGCCGAACCACTACGGCGAAAGCGATCCTTGGAGGGTTTCTTCTTGAGGTGCGGCAGCTGCAGGTCCGGAGGGTTCAGATTGACGTTTGGTGTGTCAGATTGAAGCCGGATCTTAGCAGGGATGCCCTCAATTATCTGGCTAATCTGACTGCGCAGCTTCTGATCGCCAACACTATCTCGGCGGATAGCAGAGCTAGGCGGCGCGATGTCGGCGAGAGAGTAAGAATCATCAAAGTCATCCATGAAGGAGCCGTCAAGCGGGGTCTTGATACCGATGGAATCTTCAAACTCAGGTAGGCCAGAGTTGACAAGGGGGCTGTCGCCAAGAGCAATGACGGAGTCTCGCATCTGATGCCGCTCTAGCTTAGGCGGCGACAGCGGAGGCGAACTAGGCGGGCTGTCGTCGAAATATTCGGCCTCGCGAACGGGACCCTTAAAGCCGGTTGGTGACGCTGAAATTTCAGGGCCATCGCTCGACATGCCATCAAAGTGGCTTCCGTATAGTACGGTATCGTCAGCAAGCTCGCTGACATCGGCCATGACACTACTTCGCAGCTCGGGCAAGCAAATCTCTTCCTCCTCGTCGACTTCTTCCTTGACAGGGCTCATCGTAGCTTGTGCAAGCTCATCTGAGGCACTGCGTTTCTGCTTCAGTGGAGTTTCGGAGTCAACCACCACTTCACTGGCCATGTTTGGCATGACCCCTCCAACAACTCCAAGAGCCGAGAGCGACAAATGGTTGTGCTGCCCTTTCGGAGATATGGTGTCACGCGAAGCGACTCGGTCTGCAAGGTTGTCCTTAACATGCAACATCGAAGCCTCGATTGTTGCGTCAGAGTCAGTGTAGGCAGACTCGTCCCGTAACCTAATACCGCCCTCGCCATGGTCGGCCAGGATGTTGCGCAACCACTCAATCTCTCTAATCTTGCGCTCAGCAACAGCCGCCCACTCGCTGTAGTCCCGCTCAACCGTTTCCATCCGCTCCAACCAATGGTCCGGGAGCGTATCGTCGAGGCCCTCGAGGCAGTCCAACATGTAGTCGAGGGTGCGGCCAGGCTTGGCCACCTTGCGCACGATGGATCGCTTCTTAGGGCCAAATGTGTCTTTTGTCAGGACACCTTCCAGGGGTTCGCCGTCTCCGTCTCTCTCTAAGCGAGCTTTTTCCTGGGCGAGTAGCGAAACCTGTTGCCAGGCGTCATCCATAAATTTCTCAGCATCTTCGATTGCGGTGAGAACAGGGTTCACGTGCTGTAAAACTGTTATGCGCATAGTCCATAATTGTAGTAACCGCGTCAGTCGCGCAAGATTGGGGAGAGTCTGGACAACAATAGCGGTTACCACGGCAGAGAGGTCGTCCATTCTATGGTACGATGGCGCAGCCTCGTTATAACGGCTGCCTTCTGAAAGGGGCGTCGTTGACCGCGAAAGGGGCATGACATGACTTGTAAGTATGTGTGTTTTGATATCCTCCACTTCGAGCTGGTCCATGCCGTGGTAGATCTCTTCTATGCGACGAGCGTACTCGGTAACTTTATGCTGGGGCAAACTCCCCATGTACACCTCTTCTTGCAGTGGCTGAGAGTTTGTCGAGCTCGTGGAAGAGCTAAATAGTGTTCGACGGACTTGGAGCGCACCCTGTTCGAAGCCGGCAGAGCCACCTTCCTCTGGCCAGGTCCAGGCGCGTATTTCGTCGAGCCACTCGACTATTTTCTGCGAAGCGAGAGCCGTGCGCATGGCAAAGTCTCGCTCAGCGGGGGAGGCCAGAGCCATGCAAGCACGGATGGCACCAGTCGGAGACATGAGTGCTTCGACGACTGTGGAAGGCGTAATGTATAGAAGGATATCATCAGCGAGGATCTTGGATCGTGTCGGGGAATGGCCAAGCGATTGCCGCTTAGGCTTGAAAAGCAAGGGGCGGTCGTTGAACGTTGTCATTGTGTCGGATTTGAATGGTAATGACGGAAGATTTCGTGGGAGGATCCGACGTTGTTCTCCGGCAAATAGCCCGTGGCTGTCGAAAATCGGTGCAAATGCAAAAGGCTTTCAAAACATTTCCGCCTGCTCAATGTCCCGGAGAAGATGCGGTCGCTACTATGCAAATTTCGAAGCCAGAGCTGCCCATAGTAAAGAGATCAAAATAAACGAGGAGTCTGGTCAAAGCCGTACGTAATGACGCAATCGAAGTAGGAGCAGGACGAAGCAGTGCGTTCGGTAGAATAGTCGAGACGTAAGCGTCACTATTGCGCCGGCGACAGCTTTTAGAGCTTAAGGCAGAAAATGGCGGGAGGTGTATGAACAGTCTTGTATGCCTTGGGGTTCGGAGCGTCGAGATGAAAGGAGGGTGTATCGGTCGACTGTCGTTTAAACAAGTGAACGGGGCGAAGTTGCAATCTTTGCCTGCCACGGCTGTTTCGGGAACCGAAAAAACAAACAGTGCGCCGTTGCGCTTGATGCCGCACAGGACAAGAATGAAACTCTTGTCTTTGCGCTTTTTTGAGAGGCTAAATCTGCCCACACCACCAACAACAAAGCAAGGGCGGGCGAGGATGCGAGTTCGGGTGCCGGTGTCGTTCGTTGGGCAGAATATGACAGAGTTGCGTCAGAGGGGGCGCCTTTCGCGAAGCGAGCCCACAGGGAAAAGTGACTGGTATCGAAAGGTTCGAGAATACAACCGTCCCATTAGCTAGGCAGCTCCAGAAAGAAATGAAGAAAAAAAAAGGACCAGCGTTCAATAGCGGGTATGCACGTCAATGACAGTAACACAGCTGGGAAAAAGCAAAGGAGCCAAAGCGTTGCCCAACGTCGGGTAGGCCTCCTTTGACGTGAGACAAGATTTGCTTCTGGTACGGAAGCGTGCGGGAAGAGCGGGGAGCAGCGGTTTCTGAAGCTCCCAGATACCTTATTTTCTGATCTGGTTAAAAAGGGGAGAGTGAGGAAGGCGAGCTGCGAAAGAGTTGGTAGCTAGGTGTCTTGCGGTGGTTCGATCGTGAGACGCGTCTTGCCACCACACTATTCACTTGGCGGCAGCTGCAGCGACGGTGGCGGAGAAAATCAAGGCGGCGGAGCTTGGGGTGGTTTTTAGCGGGTTGCGTTTGCTGGTCGAGCGAGGAGGGAAAGGAAAGGAGATAACGGATGATAAATAATAATAAACAGAGACGAAAAAGGAAAACAAAGAATAATGAATGGACGGATGTTTGCACACGAGAAAAAAAATGGTAGGGGAAGAGAGATGTGATGTAGGAGTGAAACAGGCAGGACGTCGTGCCGCCGAGGAAGTCTCCAAGCGGCCTTACTCGCCGTCCAGGCAAAAAAAAAAAAGGCCAGCTCGCTCTTGGTCAGGTTGGGCCAGGCCAGGCCAGTCTTTCCTTCTCCGCACCAACACGTCACGCGCAATATTGGTAATATTGCAGATAAAAAAAAAAGGTAGCGACTGCCTCTTTTCCTTTTATTATGTTCTTTCCCAATTCGTCTTAATTGGCTGACGCTGACCCAACAACAGCAGCGGGCTTCTCAGCGGGGAGGCTTGCTCCGTCCAGCGTAACCCGCCCGGCGGTCCAGGGGTGATTTTCTGCGCTATCTCGGTGGAGCGCGTTATGCATGTCAACAATGCAGCGCGGCGCACAAGATGAAAAGAGTAAGGGGTGATGAGGCTTTGTTTTCTTTAGCAGATGCACATAATTTAAAAAGTAAACAGAGACGGGGGGGGGGGAGATCAAGAGATCAGTTATCGTTAAAAAAGAAAACTGGTCAGTGACACCTCCCCCTTTTTTTTCTCCCCCGCCTTCTCTTCTCCTTCCCGCCTGCCCCCGCATTCCACGAATTCATGATCCGTCCCCTTTGTGCTGCTTCCCGCATTCCATGCAGAGGCAGGAGGACGTTGAAATCCTTTAGTGGTTTTTTATTCTCCTGCGGCAATTGACATCATACCGCTGCAATTGAGGCTCGTGCTTGCGCGCGCATGGACCCAACCACAGCACAATCTGCCAAAGCCGCCTCGACCCGGTCCTCCCTCCCCTCCCGCTCGTGGCTTTCTGCACAGGATAATATCATACTTCTTGGGAAATTCCCCGAGTATGGCGCGAACCCCGTGGACAGGCCCAGGCCATTTTCATCCCACAATTCCATAGTTGGCAAATTAGAATCCAACGCCACATCTCCAGTTTGGCGCTGGTCGGTGACCTGGGGCGCGTCCGATGTTTGCGCACGTGCCTTGCAGATGCCACGATATCGCAATGTTGCATATAATAAACTCACAATATCATCCAGGGCATGTACTGATTCCTACTCTGCTCGTTATAGATCACCAAGAAGTTGCGGACCTTCGCTTCCAGGACCCTGTAAACATGCCAGATATCTGGATACCCTGCACTGTATCATCGCTTACGTACAGCATAATATTGGCACTTGCAACGGTGTTTACAATTGTATACATTCCACATCAAAATCCTGTTATTACATCTGCCCATGATCCTTTTCATAACTTCAATCCCACACGAATTTTGCCTTTGCTGAAGCCGATGTAGACAAACCACATCCAAAACATGCCAGAAACGCCGCCCCGCTGGGGATATATACCTGTCAACTCCAACAAAAACGCCATCAAGTCAATCCCAATAAACCAAAAACAGTCCATTCAAGCATAATTCAACTCATGCAGAAGCTTCAATACCCATCTTGACATCTTCCATCGAGCCACCTGTGTTGCTTCCGCCAAAGACGCCGCTCATCATCTCTTCTGACGGCTTGGCGCCATCGGTAGGGAACTGTAGGAACTGGTCCACGTCAAAGTCGGTACCCGCCACCGCGTTCCAGTCGAACTCATCATGACCCTCCATAAAGTCCATGTCCATCGGATCCGACTCAGTCGGCAGCTCCTCCGACAGCCCGCTCGCACTGGGCGTCAGGCCCGTTGCGTCAAAGTCTGTCTGCGGCGGCGAGTCCGTCAGCTCCAGCGCGGCTGCGTTGACCGTGTTGGGCGGCAGCATGGCCGTCTTGCCGAACAATGCCTCCTGCAGGCTCGCCGTCGCCTGGCCCTCTGGCGGTGGTGTGTGTACAAGCCCAAACGGCAACCCGTTGGGCAACATGTTGCTGGTGGCATTTTGGTTGATCTGGCCCATTTGGCTGATCTGGTTGATCTGGTTGGCCAGTGCAGCCGACGCAGCGCTGCTGCTGCTGCCACCGTTGCCAGACCCAACACTAATGTCGGCCTTGCGCAAAGCCGCATCCAGGAACCCGGTGGCATAATCGGCCGCCGAATAAATCTCCCGCAGCTTTTCCATGACACGCATGCACTGACGAAAGCCGATCGTGGCCCGCTCGCGAGCCTCCTTGGAGGAACCCTTCATCTCCAGCAAGTGAATAATCATGGCCGGCAGAATCACCGTCACACCCGTCGTGGGGAGGTACTTTTCCAGACGGAAGTCGTGCAGCTCCGTCACCATTCGGGTGATTTGCATGGCCGAATCGCGCACCTTGACGCGCGACATGTCCTGCACCTGGCGCGAGGTGGTGGGCATTTGCGTGGGCGACGATGGCAGAAACTGTGGCCTGTGAAGCGCCGAGATGGTAGTCTGATGCACCATGTGCAACAGTGTGCGGTGGACGGTGACGGTCGAGCGGCCGCCTTCGATATCAGCTTCCTTAAGGGGCCGGTACCGGCAGCACTCAGGCAGGGTATCAGCCCACGCACGCAACTCGGCGTCAATGGTGTCGACGGCGTCACCATTCTCGAACTTGTTAGGAAACAGCATCATGGTGCTGTTAGTCGTATTCTCGGGCTTCATGTTGTCGCGGATCAGCACCGAGTACTGGGTCTTGAGCATGTGGCTGATGCCCAGACAAAGCTTGGCCTTGGAGATGCACAGGGTCGCCAGCTCACGCTGCATGGCCACGTCGCGGATCACGACGCAATCGGCGGGGAGCAAGGTGTTGTTCTCCGCCAACGCCTGGATTTCGAAATCGCTTTCGGCCAGCATGGGCACGTCAAAGTCCTCATCCTTGATGCGGGTGGGTCGGCGCATGCCCAGGGCGATGAGCCTGTCTCTCATAAAGCAAGACCACCATATGCGCTTCCAGAGCTTCCGCTTGGCGTTGCTCATCGAGTTGGCGCCAGGCTTGCGGTGCAGGCCGATGGTGTGGGCCAGCGAAATGGCAACACCCATCCAGTGCCAGGTGTCCTTCTGGTCATCCGGTGTCTCATACCAGTAGGTCATGAGCAGCAGGGACTGCACCAGTACGAGGCGGTCCGATTCGTAGTCGAAATCATATAGCAGCTGTATTCACATGTCAGCATTCACCATCTCTAACAAGGGACATGTGGCCAGGTGCGGGGAAGCACAAAGTCGTGTCACGCATTGGTGGCTTGCTTACCCTTGTCTTCTGGAAAAAGGCTTTGCGGGCAGCCTTGCGGCTTGTGTAGCCAGCCTCGCGGAGGCGCTTCATATCCACGGACGCAGTGGCCGCAAAGAGCACGGCATGGTAGAGCAGCAAGCTCATCTGACCATTGAAGCCATTGCGGTTGTTGACGATGCTGAGGAAGGGGTGCAGGTCCATCAGCGGCATGAAAGGGTGAATGTACTCGACGTAGGCCTGCAGCAGGGCATTCTGGAGCGGTAGGGCGGGTAGCGTCAGAGCGCCCTTCATCTGGAGATAGCTCACATCCTCCGGGGTGATCTTGCTGGGCAGCGGACGGAGGAAAGGCGGGAGCTGGGGCGTGGCCCGGGCGGCGGCGTGGAACTGGAACTGGTCGAGCGGGCTGGCGAAGTTCGGGGTGGCAGGGGCGATGCCCGAGTCGCCGAATAGACGGTTGGGGTTGACGGTGTTGCTGTCGCCGGCCCAGAGGCTGCTCGACGTCGGGCTGGCTTGGTTAGGGTCGATGGAGGCCTGGCTGAGGAGGTCTGGACGGAAACCGGAGCGCTGATCTAAAATCGCGTGTCAGCTCTGTATCCGTCGTCACAGTTTGGATTGGCTATGGAGCCCGGTCGCAAAGTGAATCAAGCTAATGACTTTCACATGTGAAAATGTTGAGCTGGACCTTTAGGTTGATGGATGATGCAGCGGGGAGGCGTTGACTCTCGTGACTCGAAAAGTGGAGATGATGTGAGTGGCGCAGGGGCCAAAAGATGGGTGAGATGGATTTGTGCCCATGGGGAGAAGGAGGGATCATAATGCGGGATGATTTTTTGCGGGCTGAAAAAAGTTCCAAAAAGACTGAAGCAAAAACAGGGGCCAAATTGTGGCCATGAGTTCTCTTCTGTTTTTTTTTGGGTCGCCACTTTTGATATAGCGATCGGTGATGTGTCCCAATGATGAATGCACCAACCACTAACACCAGTGATGGCGTTGCAATGTGACAGAAAAGGCGGCGTGAGGAAATTGCAGTGCAAAGCACTAGAGCGACGCAGAAAAAAAAATAAGCCAAACTTACAAATGAGATGAGGGATATGCGAGTCCACCACACAGTTGGGCATGAGACCGCCAAGTTGGCTGTCGATGCCGCTGTTCGTTGTGGCCGACGAAAAGGCCGATGCTGTGCTTTGTCTTCGGGGATCATTTGAGGTCATATGCGCGAGCGCGATGCCGTCTGTGGCATTCACGTAGCCAGTGTCGTTGGTGGTGGCATTATTGGTGGTGGTGGTGGTGGCTGCTGTCGTCTTGCAGCGAATCTGAGCCTCGGCTTGATTATTCTGACCCACGGCATTTGCCGTCAAGGTACTCTTCCTAATAATTCTGGGTCAGTGGATCGGCGCCCATGTCAAGCAGAGAAAAAAAAAGAGAATCTGTGCGGCTGCAAGTTTTTCCCCGCTTCGGAGGCCGTAAACTACTAGTAATTGAACTAGTAATAACGAGCAGGGTAAGAAGAGGGGGAAAGTGAAAAACAAGGTTGGGGGACAGGAAAGGTCAGCCAAAGCCAACGCAAGAGCGAAATGCTAGCGTCAACGATTCAGAGCCTCTTTCTTTGCTGAGATGCGGCGCCATCATCGAGTCTCTCCGGGTCTCCGTTTGAGCCCCGTAAAACCGCAAGGGCGGGAGGGAAGCTAGGCAGCCGCACCACAACGCAAGAACAAATGCCCCCTGGTTGTTTCATGCTTTGCTGTCGAATTTCACATGGGAAGCGAACGCGTGGCCGTTGGGGTAGGTAGGTAGGCAGGTAGGGGTAAAAAGGGTGCCAGGATCGGAATTGGGGTAGCAAATGGGCAGAGCGGAATACTTACTTGCGCCGACGGCTCTCTTGGACGATGCACTGTGATGATGCTGTTAGCATCATGTTTCACTTTTTGCTATTTTTGGAGCAGGATTTGGAGATGCAAACTGCAGCTTGCGAAAAGGTCAAGCCCTGCAACAAGCTCCTCTTCGTAATTGTCCCCAACGTACCTCGACATTATCCCAGCGGCAGTTTCCGCACGGCGCGCCCTCAACCACGTCGCAGCGGACTTTGCGTGCGCGACACGAGACACATGCGCGGGCGGCTCTGCGCTTCGTGACCTTGACGACGCCGCCGTCCGCGGAGCTGCGCTTCTTGACTGAGTTGCTCTCCGTCTTGGTCAGGGGCGGCGGAGAGGGTGAATGACTCCCGACGGAGCTGTTGTCTGTGGTTGGTGCCATTGCGTCTAGCTTTCGCTCAGCAGACAATGGCTTTGTATCGTCCAAATGCTCTGTTTCTGTGCGAGCGACACCGGGAGGCGGGAATCGATGTAGCAGTCGGGCTCTCTTGCAGAAAATAAGAGCCCAGGAATTTGGGACAGCTTCTTGTGTTGCTGGAGAGCTTCGACTGTCGTTTCAAAGGGGGTAAAGTAAGCGCAGTAGGAAATTGCTGCTTGATTCGGCTTGTTGTCTGGAATGTGGTGGATTGAGAATGGAGCTGATTTGAGTCGCCGAAAGTGCGTAATAGACAGGGAGGCGAATCAAAGGCGATTTTGCGTCGAAAATATGCGGTCAAGGAGGAAGAAAGATCTAGACAGAATTCGCAGTCCACAATGAAGGGTGACGAAAAAAATCGAGTCTAGAGACGCAGGGCGTAAGAGCTTAGTGTGTGAGATGATGTCGTCGAGGTGTAAGATGGTGGCATGTGAGTATGGCGCCGCCGGGGTAAAGTAGTAATCAACGACCGACGATGTGTGTCGAACTTGTAATGATGAGAAGGAGAGAAGAGGGGAGGAAGAGAATGCTTAAGGAAGAAATAGTTTCGAAACTTGAACCTGCTCCATTGAGTTTGAAAAGAAATCCGGGGTCGGGGGGAGTGGAGGGGGAGGGGGGGGAGGACGGGTGCGGAGGAGTTATTATATTTCGAGAGACTCCCAAGCTGGATGAATTCACGAGCCTGGGAAAATAAAACAAAAAAATTATCCTGGGACCACACACCAACAGACCTAATACGGTGTCGTATGGATGTATACATTACCCAGTAAGTAGTCTCCGTAGCAAGGACCTCTACATATGTGCGTGGCTCCGTCAGCGGACGGATGGAGTGGAGTAGCAACAAGCCGCTACAACGACGACGTTGCCGGTGTTTAAAAAATGAAGCCAAAAAAAATTAAATTGAAAAATAATAACTAATGACAATAATAATAAAAGGCTTGGTATTGGCAGCAGCGCCTTCTGGGGGGGCTCGCAACGGGGCTACGGACGGAGACGGCCAGTGGCTGCGGGGATGGCCCATGGCAGCAGAGAGAGGGTTGCAGTTTTTCAGCGGACTTGCCTTATTTCTTTCTTTGCTTTATTTATTTATTTTTATAGGTTGATCATTCTCTCACCCCTTTCCTTCCTTCGAATTCTTTTTTTTTTTTCGATTCATTCTTCAGTCGTCATCGCCGCCACAATAGTTACAGTCAGTTTATTACAGTGCCCATGCCAAGCTGGCTCTCGCTGAGCGCCAAAAACCGGAGAAGCCGCCCACCTGATGAGCCAACCCGCCGCCCCAGCGAGGAACCCACAAGGTGCTAATACTGGCAAGTTACAGCGCTCTCCCCCTTCTGGGGCTCCCGGGGCAGGACAACATGCGCTGAGCCACTCACAGCGGCACTAAAATAATGAGACAACCCTTCCAAAGGCCGCTGTTCTCGGCGCTCTCCATTCCTTGTTTGCTTTGTTTGCTTGGTCCATTTCGGTACTTGAGTTTTCCTAGCAATTCTGGCTGCTCCCAGAGGTATCCCAGGTGGCTTGCGAGTTCCTGTCAATTGTCCAGCCTTCCCCCGCTCCCCGCCGACTTGCCCCCTTCCACTACAGTCTCACCAGCACCACACCTCGCTTTCTTCAGATCAAGTACGAGCCCCCATCTCCACACTGCCTGCTGCCATCATCAATCATGTCGGCTTTATGATGTTCTAGTTTTCGTCCTCCCAACGGGCAGAGGACGCCCGCCGCTCAAACGTCTTCCTATCAGCTCCGATGAATAGCGCCTGCCGGTCGACCGCCACAACGGCGTTTACAAAAACTTTCTCGAAGAAACACTTCAACGCCGTAGATAAATCCGTCTAATGAAGCACAGTCTCATTCCGTCTAAGATGGCAGCGCATGCGAATCTCCCCATAGTCGCCACGAATCATTTCCCTGATCGCCTCATCAAGGTTTGGAGCTACTCTCGCTTCATCGTACCATGAACCTGACCTCCCTGTTCCCAGTCTGGATGATTTTCTGGGGCAAGCCACACTCTGTCTGTCTAGCCAGCAGACTATTCCCTCCATATCCGTAGTCTCAGATGGGCTCCTGGGCAAAAACTCTCAGACATTGACTCAAAATTGACATGTGCGCTAGTTCATAGCCCACATCCATCCCCCCTTCGCCTACGTCAATGCGATGCAAATTCTATGTAGTTGACCACCTGAGCATCGTCGACACCGAGTTGTGCTAGTACGTTTGTCAAGGCCATTTCCGTAATTGTCATACTCTGCTAGTTACTTGACGCTGCATTCCAACACGAGTGTGCAGCTCTGGCAAAGGCTCCAGAGATGACGGAACAAGAACGCATCAAGCAGCCACATGTAATATGTTACAGAGCTTGCTGCTATAGTTTCAGTGGCAGGCCTGGTTGCATCTGCCTACAACGATTGTCACAGGTGTTGGTCGGTCGTCTCACGCAGTCCGTAGCCCTGGCCTCTTCCAACAGCAGACGTCCACTGCCAATTGCCCATCATCCTGGTTTTTTTTTCTTCCTTCTTAGCTGCTGACAGTCACATTCTTTAATTAGACCAAGCGGGTTCCCCTTTCTCCATGATGAGGCTCTGCGCGCGTGGAGAGTGGGACCCAACAACGGAAACTCTCATGCACTGACTGTAATAATTTGCAGGAGGGAGAGCTTTCAGAAACCCAACAGGTCGTGAGCCAACATCGACAAGCTCGTCTGCTCGCTCGTCCGACCTTTTTCCCGGAAAAGAGAATCGAACCCTCATTGAGCCCAAGACTTGTGACAGATCACTATCCAAAGCTGATCGATTCGTCATGTGTGTGTCTTGACCACGACTCCGTCTTTAGCGCGTGTGTACCTTTGCTCCCCCTACGAATCAATCTCGTCGTCTCTGCCCTCTTTGCGGAGGAAGTGGGTTTCGATAACAATTGACTTTCTGTCCGAGAGCGTGCTCCGCAGCCTGCAACCCAGCCCAATGACTAGACGGACGTGTCCAATACACGGGACTTGCTGGACTCTCAACTAGGCATGGGTACGGTCAGTACTATATCGACGATGGAGATGACTCGTACAAGTTAGATGATTGTGCTGCTTTCAGAATTACTTGACGTCTTTCATAGTAATCATGTACTGTAAACTCAATCTACGGATTACTTGTCAGAATCAAGAAACACTGTCACTTTCGTTTCAAGGAAATTGACCCTTTTCATTTAACTGCCGGGCTGCAGCGAGCCATCAAGGGTGCTGCAGATGGCTGGCCCCTCAGCCCTCATCGAGTCCAAGTCCAAGTCTAGATCGTCATGCCTGCCACCGGTGTTCCGGTGGAGCCCTCCGGAGCTCCGGGACACGCTCACTGTCCGTCTTCACATTACACTTGCTCTCCTCTCACGACCTCTTTGACCTTTGCCACGTCCTATATTACCTCATCCATTTACCTTCCAAAATCTAATCATTCCCGACAAACTCTGATATTCGCCACTCTGCCTGAATCATTTCACAACACCGTCTCAGGCGTGCCTCGTGTCTTGTGTCTTGACATGGCCCTGGGCGTTCCGGAATTTTGTGGAGAGAAAAGTAGCGGACGGACTGCCGGGGTGGATCTGCAGCGCAATAAGGACACAAAGACGAGCAAGATTTTTTGCTTTCTTCTGCAAGACGTAATCCCCAACAGAAATAGTCAGGATGGGCTACCAAATTACCATCGAGACCATTGGTAAAGCATGTCCCCGCCAAGAGTGTAGCCGTCAGGCTTCCCCCTGGGGAAGCATATGGAGTCGAGTTGACCACACAAAGCTTGGCACCGTTGATGAGGCTCTATTGCTCTTCACATGTGAAATGTCACTCGCCAGTTTCACACGTTCTTCCCCCACCTCCTCAGCGACCCCAACAAACGCACATGGGTGCAATTTAAGGAGAGACGGCAAAAAAGTCCGTTTGTCGATCTCCCCGTGATCTCGGTGGCCATGGCGACCCGTTTTCTCCAGTTTCTAGTTGGACAAAGGCTCTCGCAATGAGGTCCTGAATTAGGTTTCGCCCACGCCACGTAGGAAACCCATACTCACATGTATCCAACACTAGCCCATCAACCCCATCTACTCCAGGATCGGACTTTTGAGGGGGAGAAATCTCCGGAACATTGCGCCTCGCCAATAAGAACAACGAAGAAACTACCGTTTGGTGTGGGTGGGATGGATGAATGAGTGAATGAGTGAATGAAGAAAATACTGCCTAATCTAGAAAAGTCGGCTGGTACCACGATTCGAAACTGGATGATGGCAAGACATGCGTGGCTTTCCACAGAAAAGGAACAAGAATTGACGACGTCCTGCATCTGGCGCCCCCCGAGGCTTGTTCGCCCTGCCCGCGGGGTAGTTCTTCTCTCCGTGGGCTTACAAGAGACGGGAAGAGCGGGTGCAACGGAAGACACGGGATGCAGACAATGTAAGCCTCTTCAGCCCTTTTTTTAAAAAAAATCTCCTTCCCATGAGATGTATGGAACCAATTGAGGGGCAGCATTTGCGAGATTAATAAGTTGCAATATGGAGATGAGGAATGAAACCGCTCAACCCTGTGTGGTGGTGGCTTATTACGGACGGAACTTGGCTTGGTTGTCTCTGCGACATCGCAACGAAGCATAGGGTAGGTAGCAGTAAAGTTAGCAACGGTGAGTCAAGAGGCGCGTCAAAAACCATGAAGCTCGACCAGTGACGCCAGTACTCTAGAAAATTTCAATGGACTCACTAGATGTTATGTCGCTTCTGGCTCACTGATGTTTACATTGCTGCTTTATTCCATGACAGTCCGCGCCTTGAGCTTTGTATCAATTATCATGAGACAGTTACTACACCTCAGTCGTCCTAAAAAAAAAAACCTATTGTGTACAAGTTTACCCCGACTTGGCCCAGCACCCTCCTCGATGGACAATCGGGATCATCATACCGCCAGGAATCGGAATCGGCAAAGACACACGGCGCTTGTTGTGGAGGTGCCGGCAGACCGACTTTGCGGTGCCCTCTGCCCTTCCGGAGCTCCGCCTCCCGGGGGTCGGACGAGGGGTCTCGCGGCCCCGTCTTCGTCTGCGCTGTTGTTCCCACAGAGGGAAAGCTGCATATGCATCAGGAAGCAGCTAAACAATAATTAGTTAATGTGTATGCGCCTCCCTGCTTGCAGCGTTCCCGCGGCCGCAGCAACCCGGCGTCATCAACAGGGGTTCCGGCACTCGCCGAGTGACAAAGAAATAGGGTTCCTTTTTTTTAGCAGTCTAGGAACGGTCTTTATTCGTTCAAAGGGATCGTGTCTAGCAACTTAATCAAGGCACATGGACCTCGAACTGAGCTTGATGGATGACGATTTGTGTTTGGTAGTACATGATCTCTCGTCGCCTGTCGTTATCACGACATTCCCGAGACCAACAAGAATCACAAGGAAGAAGAGCTATCTTAATACGGAATGAAACAGTGCACTTATTGAGTACACCGGCTGTAGAGCACCACTTCATTCGTAATCAAGTATGTAAAAAAAAATAAAAAAAAATACAAGAGACAATGTGTCAATTAAACATCCATTCCCTTGTCAATCCCTGTCCACGCCTCCTACATCCGAGCCGCAGGCATTCGGCGCTCCGAACTGGAGCGCTCGGAAAACGAGCCAACCACTTGTCCCTTGTCGCACCACCACCAACTACTCCATCTCATGTGAACCGTGATATGCCCATTCTCCCATTCGTCGACTCCCCGACTTCCTCTCTTCTTCATTTTTTTTATCCCTTACCCATATCCCGTCCAACTACATCCCTGTTTCCACTTTTTCGTCCTTTGTTCCCAACGCAAGAGTTTCATGGCTTTTCTTCGAAAATGTTTGTTTGTTTCTTCCCGTCCCTCCTCTACACGGTCGCCCTACTTGATTCGGCCATGGCACTTTTCCCGTCTGCCCCAAGCCCGGAGAAATGAAAACGGCATGTTGGGGACTCCCAAAAACGCCGATTGAGCGTTCAACATCCCGGATTCTTCCTCATGTGGCATACAAAAAAAGAACACCAGCAAACATGGCATGCGTCCGTCGTCGTTGGGGCTGAAAAATGTCCGACAACGGCGCTTCGACTGGATGAAACGGCTTGATGCTACCTTTTTTTTTTCTCTCTTGATGGGTTAGGGGAGCGGGAGCCGCACGCCATTGACGTTCTGGATGAGCTTGAGTGTTGATGGGGGACAACGGATCGATGTTATAGCCGCGCGCAGCTCGTCAACGTCTCGCGCCTTGGCAAGTCAGTACTCTGGAATACGAGGCTGCGCATCGCGACGCGAGATGTTCATGTCAAATGGTATCCGTGTCTCATTTTACTTGACCAAGCTCGATATTCGACTCGATCAGCGGCGAGGATGGCCCATCGCCAAAGCTAGGTCGAAGGGACATTTTCTGAAAATGGACCTGTGTCTGCTGAGTTGAACACCAGCCAGCTCATCCATCCCCACGACAACTCGCCCGCTTGGCAGCAAGCAAGCCTGAGACATGGTTGCTTTGCGTCTCAGCATCAAAGGGATGATATTGAGAGACTGGTTAAATGGCAACTTTCATGACGCTGGCATTCCTTCATTGGCTTCACTCGGAGCGTCGCATCTGCATCAACTCATTGAAGCTCATGCGACTGCTTCTACGCTGTCAGAGTACAAAGGACGAAAATCGCGCGGAATGTGGCGTCAGCCAATTCTATTTAATGGCGTCTATCAACACCCTTGCAGGGCCATGCTCGCCAGGTTTTGCTATGAATCCACGCTCAAATATGCCATCAAAGGAAAAAAAAAAGAGATATCCCGTAACGGGAAATTGTGGTATCGTCAAGACAACCACACTGAAAAATGCCCCGAAAGAGCGACATGGCATCTGGGCCGTGTGACAAAGAAAGAGGAAGTACCATCCCAAACGCCAATCCATTATACCCTCGCGTTATATCGCTCGACATGCACCGATTTTCAAAATGGGAGCGTTCCAGGTCCGTTTACAAACGGCTGCTGTTAGCATCGTTGAACGACTTGGGTTCATAGACGCGCTGCTGAATGTACGAGGTCAGCGCCACATCACCCCACTCCTCCCACTCATTCCAGAGCCCTTCGGGAAGAGTGGAAACACCTTCGCGGCGAGCGGCCTTCATGACCTCACGGGCAATGATAACACTGGCGTCACGGACGCGCTCGATGCGGGGGTAGATGAGACCCTTGGCAATCTCATCTGCATTCAGGCAGTTGGCCAGAGCAGAGGCCGATGTGTACACCATCTCGTCGGTGACGCGCGTGGCCTGGGCGAGAATGGCACCAAGACCAAGACCGGGGAAGACATAGACATTGTTGCCCTGGTTGGGGTGGTACGTGATCTCGTTGCCATTGGGGCCGGTGACGGTGAGAGACGAGAAGGGTGAGCCAGAGGCAAAGATGACGGAGCCATCCGTCCACTCAACAGCCTGCTCAAAGGTGCATTCGGCCTTGGTGAGAGGGTTGCTCAGAGGGAACAGGATAGGACGGCGGTTAGGGCCGCCACCGTCGACGGAGTGCTTGAGAGCACGGATGCACGACTCGGTGAAGACACCGTATGTGGCCGCCAGACCGACAAGGGCACTGGGGCGGACATACTCGATGACCTCTTCGAGAGTACGGAACTGCTGGCCGTGGTTATCAGTACGGGCAAAGTACTGCTTGTGCTCAGCAAGGTGGTCACCGCGGTCCTTGGTTACGAGACCCTTGGTGTCTACGAGCCAGAAACGGTCACGGGCCTCGCTCGGGCTGAGACCGCGCTTGGTGTAGTACTCGACGAGCTGCTTGGCGACACCGACGCCGGCGGAACCAGCACCCATGAAGACGAGGCGTTGGTCCTCGATGGGGACACCGGACAGGTTGACGGCACCGATGTAACCACCCAGAACGACGGCACCAGTACCCTGGACGTCGTCATTGAAGCAGCGGTGGGTGTTGCGGTAGCGGTCAAGGTAGTTGAAGGCCTTCTCGCTCTCGAAATCCTCAAACTGGACGACCATGTTGGGGTAGACCTCCTTGACGGCATCCATGAACTCATCCATGAAATCTTGCTGGATGGCCTTCGGGACACGCTTCTGGCGGAGACCCAGGTACAGGGGGTCCTTGAGGTTGGACTCGTTGTCCGTACCAGTGTCGAGGACAATAGGCAAAGTCTTTTCGGGGCTGATGCCGGCGGCGGCAGTGTACAGGGACAGCTTGCCAATCTGAACGAGTTAGCGCGTGTACAAGACGTCGCAGAGCTAGAGGAAGCGAAGTGGGCTTACAGAGATGCCAACGCCATTTACACCAAGATCGCCGAGACCGAGGATGCGGGAACCGTCGGTGACGACGCAAATCTCGGGGTTTGTGCAAGGCCAGTTGCGGAGCATGGTCTTGATCGAGCGGCGCTGCTTGATCGAGATGTAGAGAGCCTCGGGGCGAGTATACAGGGTGGAGTATTGCAGGCAGACGTCGCCAATGGTGGGAGTATATACGAGAGGCATGAGCTCACGGATATTATCCATGAGGAGGCGGTAGAAGAGGTCAATGTTCTGAGCCTTGAGGTTTGACAGGTAGAGGTACTTGTCAATGTTGGTCTGGCGGGTCTGGATCATCTTCATGGCACGGATGCTCTGGGTCTCGAGACTCTCCATGGTGTGAGGGATGAGGCCGGTGAGGTTCTTGGCGACACGCTCCTCGGGAGTAAATGAGAGACCTGGTTGGAAGCATGAGCGGTGAATCGACGACAGACCGAGGCCGCACCTCGACGGGACGAATCCACGACGACAGCGAAAAACGAGAGAAGAACAACGTACCCTTGTTCCAGTGAGGCTCACGGATGATTTGGTAGCCGGCAGCGGCAGACTCATTGATGTATTCGGTGGGCTGGGCCTGCTTGACCTCGGCGAAGCGGTCTTGCGAGTAGCCGCGGTGTTGATCCAAACTAGTCATTTTCATGGCTTCTTGGATGGCAGCAATGTCGACTACATTCATTGTGTTGCGTTGGGTTAGTCGGTGAGCGGAAAAGGATTGTCTCGAGGTTGAGGTTTGCGAGGTGGAGCGGGCAGAGAATCGAGAGACAGAGCGGGCGGACGTTCTCGAACCAATGGAGGAAAGCGAGGCGGAGCGAGGAGTGGCAATGTCGGACGTGTCTGTGCTGATGGGATACGACGAAGCCATTTGCAGAGCAGAAGCACGCGACAGGAGTGAGGGCCGATGAGCAAGAGGGTTGTTTGCTAGAGCGTTGGCTAGAGCAGAGAATCTTGGTCTCGACATCACTCTGGGACGGGGAGGGCCGGACGAGGGGAAGTTATATGAAGCTTGAGACGGCGACAAGTGGAGAAGGGAGCAAGGCGAAAAGCCAAGTGAGAGGGTGGTGAGGCAGGGTGGGTGAGGGACGGTCCGTGTTGGAGGCGCTCGGGTTGCAAGAGGTCGACGCGACGCCAGATACCGCGCACGCCACGGAGCTACCAAGGCAAGCAAAGCGGGAAGCCAAGTGCAGTCAATCAATGCAAAGAGGACCGGAGGGGGTGTGCGGTCGGAAGAAACGAGGCAACAACAGACGTTTCAACGAGATGGGAGGAATTGGAAAGGAATCGAGGAAAAAGTTGTGCGTTGGGTGTGGGCGGTGGGTGAGAAGCAAGTTGAGGCAGAGCGGATGGGCATCGGAGGGGGATCCAGAAAAATTTGGGGAAGGGGGGGGGGGGTGTGAAGAGAGGCTTGTAGCTGGACCAGGCCCCCGTTGCGAGTGGGAGGGCAATACGCCAGTCGGGATGAATAGGAAGAGCAAGGAGAGGCGGCTGAATGGAGGTTTTGGAACAGTGACAGAAGAGCATACCTGATGGGTTGTTGATAGACGAAGTCGAGGGGTTTGGTCTTGGTCTGGGCGACGTTTCAAGAGTAGGATAAAGCGTGTATTGACTCAGGTCGAGTGTAGCAGTTAAAACGATGGCGAGAATGCTGCCGCCGGTGAATAATAGCAGGGCCAGTGTTGGAGAAATGTATCTTGTCTCGTTTGCTTGCTTTTCTTTGAGATGGCCCAAGTGAGGGTTTAGTAAGAAGGAGAAGGGGGGAGGGAGAAAGAGACTGTGAGGAGAGAGCGCGGGACGAGGTGAGTATAATAAAGTACGGTTGGAGGGAGGGAATGCGAACGACTGCCGAGCCAACCCCACGATGGATTGATGCGGGAAAAAAGCAGAACCAGGCAAATGGCCGCCAAAGAACAGGTTCCGGACAAAGACGAAAAAAGAAACTTGAAGAATTGGAGAAGCAATGAGGAGGAGGGGGTGAGGCTAGCGGGACTCTTTTTCCTGTCATCGTGTCTGTTATTATTTTGTGGCACCTTGGTGGGTGTTGGGTTGAGGTACCGGTACTTTGGAGTTGGCGAAAATCGCGTCTCTTTCCGGTATCCTATACTTTGGCGACGAGACGACCGGGCAAAGTCGCGACAAGCCTGTGGACGGGCGGCTCCGGGAGAGGACAAAGGGTGAGAGTTTCGGTCATTTCGAAATTGGAGAAAAATGGAGATTTTTTGCGCAATTGATTGATATTATCACTTGCTGAGCTCCCCTATTTTTTTTTTTACCTTTTTTTTCTTCTATTCTCGGGGCGTTCTCTTGCGACCAACTGCTTATACTTGAATATCTTGGGCTTGTACCTTTACTTGGCTGGCTGTCGTGTGCTCTCTTCCACGCGGTAATACAAGCCCTCATGTACTGCAACGCCGCCTACGCCTCACCCGAATTGACTCGAATGAAAAAAAACCAAATCGCCACCTCGTGAGAAAAGGAACCACCTCCGATGCATCTGTTCATAGTTATGAATCAATAGGAAGACTCCTATTTGTTGGGCACGCGCTTTGCCTCAGCTATGAAACCCCCAACCACACCACACCCCATGTCTCGCTTCTCGTTTGCAGTCCGTACAATGCCCGTATGGCTCTTGGCATTGCTACCACCTTGTATTGCTTCTTTTGGTAGGGCGGCCCTGGTAGTTTCTACAGCGTCTGTACCTGGCGTCTACCACTTCAGACGAGCGAGCTCGGCCAGCTTGGACGTTTGTCGGGAGCACCAACCCCCTACCTAGGTACTATGTGGACACAAGAGCCGACCTATCCGATTCATCGTCTTAAAAAAAGAAACACAGTAAAAAAGCGCGATAAAAAAGAAATACGAAAGACCACCTTACCTAAAGCACAGATTACAGCGTATAGACTGCCGATTGACCAACAAAGCGCCCAATACCAACGCCACCATGTGCGAATACTGCGGCGGAATCCCCCACGCTCCACTGTGCGGCGAAGTCTATTCTGCAACATTCAGTCCGTCGTCGTCCGTCTGCCATCCCGGCCGGCTCCAGTCTCCGACGGCACTTACCCGGAGGACTCCTCGACAGCACCAGCGACATGTCGCCTTTGTACAACCAATTGGTAGGTAAGAACAAAGTAGGAAGAGTCAGCATGGCGGTATGAACCAGCTCAATCAGTCCGGTCTCGCTGTTTCTCCAGCACAAGCCTCGTTTGCCTCACCCTTCCCTGCCAGTTGCCAGCTGCCGGCTGGCAACCATGCCAGCTGCCTCCGCCGTTTGCCTTCCTCGTCGGGCATCAACACTGATCCTCTCTACCCTTGCTTGGCTCATCCTACTTTTCGTTCGTCACCTCCTCCGCCATCAAAACGTGACACAACGATAATATTCAGGCTCACACCAATCCCGCCCAGACCTTGGTCCGAGCCTCGACCATCCGTCGCTCCCCAGCCCGTCTACTAGACGAAACAAGCTCTCATGCCCGGAACACCATACCGACCTGTTGTATTTGTAACCGTGGCGAAAAAGGCAATCCCTCCCGCCGCTACCAAGTTAGATGGCTGCATCGCAGACAATCGGTAGCAGCCACTCATAGCCATGCGCGTTTCAGAGCAAAAGGCTGCGACATAACAACAGTAACTGGCCGCTGCTATTCTAACAATTCCCGTCTTGAAGCCGCTTCCCGTCCTTCCTATTCTAGACAAAATACAATATTAACACTACTAGCAACGACACAAAACTCTGCCCTTCTTCATACCCTGGATCAATATCAAACGTTACCTCTGTCAAACTGGCAAGGGCTCGCTCTCCATTTTGGAAATTTCTTGGCCTTCTTCGCACCTTCGAATCCCATTTTTACCGTCGTGGCCCAAGTTCCAGCTGCCCCCGATGCTCCACACCAGCTGCCGCATGGCTATCCTGGTTTGGAATGCTGGGATGCGCTTTGTACGAATACTGGTACATACTGGTACCGCCAAGTAAGCCGCAGCTCTGCGCCGCCCAAGCCCCTGCTTACTGGTATCAGCCGCCACCGCCGAACACCTCACGGATTTGATACCTCTAATTTTCCTCTTGGAAAGCCTGTTCTTTCGGTTTCCGCAATCGTATAACAGTCCCGACCCCAACAGCCAGCTCCAGCAATAGCGTCGTCAAAGAAGAACACGCATCATACACACGTTCATATCCGGTGTCGGGGTCCGTTGTCCTGGCGCTGACCCGCCGCTCTCTTGGAGAATTGCGCGGCTGCTATGAGTGGTCGTACCTGACAGAGCTTCCACCAAACGCGCCCAACAATTACCCAGCCAACAAACTGACTACTGGAGGGGCAATTGGAGAACCGTTTCCACAATAGTTGGGGTCGTTAGCGACGACGGCGAAAAGCTGTCTCGCTCGACTGCTAACGTTGGGACTCTCTTGTACGACGTGGACCAAAAAGAACTGATAATTTCTAGATGGCGGTGTGCTTGCCAGACTCATGACAAGAATTCCATATAGCCAAAGGCAGTTTGGCATGTTACTGGTAAGCCGGCCGGGACTCACCATCCCCTCTGACGCAGAAAATCAAACATGGGCCGCCTGAGGGAACCCTGCATCTTTACCCCATACCGCAAAATTGCAGCCAATTTGGCATCAATGCTAATAACCTGCTCCGCCAGCGAAAACGGACCCCCAAAAACTCTCCCGCATTTCCCCAACCGCTAGCTTCCGACTTCGTCCGAGGAAATGGGGAATCCTCATGAGCCCCTGGCGCCTCCAAGCTGTTCTATTTGCACACCCTCCAGCTACTGGTGGGCCTTTGATGTCCCAACGGCGAGAACTTGAGGATGGACCAGTAACAGATCCGTCTAGTTCGCTTGTGCTGCATCTCCTCATCGCTGATGCATGCAAGGGTGTGGTGGTCTTGTCTGAGCATTCTCTGCATCGTGTCGAGACATTCGCAACTGAGACGGCAAAATGCCGGGTGCCCGAGACTTCAACACATTGTCAGCACTGTGGTTGGAGGGGTTCGTTTTCGTCTTCTTTCTCGCAAGGGACTACAATTTCAGCGCCCTCTGCTGAATGTTCTTGTGGCGGCTGTGATTGACACATTCTGGCTCGTCCAGTCCATCAATTACACGCGGCAGTGTAAATTACTCACAACACTGGCTGAAGAGTAGTCAGAAAGCATTGGCATTATCCACATGCTGCATCTGTCCAGTGAAAACCTCTCAGCAGCAGATCATGCGTCTGTGGGCTTGTCATGCAGTCACCAAACGCACAACGCTCGGTATTGCTCGCTTTTATTCAGAGCGCCTGCGTGCCTGGCTTGATATTCCCGCAACCCCGATGATACAGCCACGTGCAATATCTGCGCCTGCTTCATCCAACGCCGGCTTGAACTGGTGAAACTGTCCTGCCCATAGATGCATTACTGCCTGCGACACACATGTAAACCACTGGTTGTCCTACAGAGTCCATGGAAAAGGACCCGGCTCCGCTCCTCCGCCACAAACAACACACTTTCTTGTGCGCATCTGTTGCAATTCTGCGTCGTATACGAACCAAATACACATTACAGCTTTTGCACTTGAGGAAAGAGAACGCAAGCCGTCCGCTCCCGCGTCTTTCCGATTTTGGTATTATTGGGACTTGATCTTTCAGTCATTCCAAGCTTCGCCGCGCCCACTTCCCCCGCACCCACTCCAGAAGATATGTATCTCATCATCACCCCACGCTTATCTCTGGCTGCCGCCCAGTTCCCATTTACCCCGGCTAACTCTTATTTACTGGCCCCCTCTGCCAAGTAAAGAGCTCTCAGTGATTGGCCGGCCGGTGCTGCCCTGTTGAGGTCTTTCTATAGCTCTGCCCCAGACTACCTTATGTGGCAGGGCTACCACACGGCCAGCTTCAACTTTCACATGGAAACAGGGTCGACTTTGATGAGGGGTAGCAGGCTGCCAACCACTAGAAGTCAAATGACGCTTGATGTGACTCTTTTTTACTAACATTTGACAAGATTCTTAGTAGATCCCGCACTTGGCCCCCCTCCGCTGCTGCTACCCGACTGCCGTTAGTTTCGGCACCATCCCGCGAACTTGCACGTGTAAATAGATTCCGCTCCACCGGCGTTTGGCTCTCCCTCCTCCGTCCCTGAGCCTCATCCAAGTCAGTCGATGGCACCCCTGCCTCTTCAGTAGAAATAGCACATGAAACTCCTGTACACCACGCATCTCTTGATCTTCCCGACATAACCCCCCCTCCCCCACCCACCACACATCCCGGCTAAGGCTCTCTCATGCCACCGGAAAACAATACAAGCCGCCCACGAGAACTGTGTGGCCTTACTGCCTCGGGAAAGGCCCCCCCCTCCCCCTCTCACATGTAGCTATTCTACCCCAATTCCTGACGAATTTATCCCGGAGAAGATGAGCAATCGCTCGCAGATCTGGGACTCACCAGTGGGACGGTATAGGACTGCAAGGTTGGAGTCATACTCGGATACTTAGAGTCATCCTCGCGATGTACTGGTACTTCTGACGACGTCGAAATTCACACGCCCCTGCGAGGCTCTAAATTCTCCAATTGTCTGTCATGGCGGAGCTTGCATCACTCATTCTCTCTCGTCAGAGTGGCCTGTCTCGCGTCATATTCAGTCAACCGGTATTGTTTGGCGTTCCCAGACTTTGTTAGCCGCGGGACCTCGGCGGTTGATGACCGGCTCGGCTCCGTATCTCATCGGTTGCCTTTGCTGCTGGTGAATTACATCATTCTAACACCCAGTGCCTGTATGGATTCTCATTCGTTTGTCCCTGGGGTGCTATATCACATGATTACGTCTCCTGGTGTACATATTAATGATAGTATACATTGAGTTAGAGTTTCCGATAGCTCTCTGCATAAACACTCGCCAGTTTTTGTTTACGGTCGTCTAAATAACAAAAAGAGGGCCCAAAGCCCGAAATGCTAAAAAAAGTTCACTACATGGTATCTTAAAGAAAAAAAAAAAGTTGCAGTCGTCTCCCTTTGGACCGCCCCCGCAAAGCTAGGAGCAAGTGTAAATGACAAAATCTAAAGAACGCGAAACACGCACAAGCCAAATGTCTTCTTCGATACTCGGTAGCAACCTCGCATCTCCTTTTGCCGGGATGCTGCCTCTGCAGGGCCAGCCCCGCCACGCTCAGCTCAGCGCCAGTGTCTTTTGCGTCGCGCGCTCTGTCTTCCGCATGATCACCTCGTCCATCTGCGACCACCAGCGGGAGAGCGCCATGGCGTACCGAGCCTCTGCCGGGGTGACCTCGAGCGGGGGGCCTTTGATCTGGGGGAGAGCGGCAGCAGCAGCAGCCTCGTCGTCTTCATTACAGGTTGTAGTGGCAGCGGCGGCGCGGGTTTGCTCGTCAAAGACGGCCCAGGCCGAGGTGTCACTGGTGCGTACGCCGAAGCCGCGCCCCCTAAGGGCGACAACGGTCACGCCACACAGCAATACTACGTCGCCGCGCTGCACGACTGGCAGCGACTGCTGGTGCGGGCGGAAGACGTGCGCGACGTGCACTCCGCTCGGCGCCGAGGACGGGTCGACGAGGAGCAGCTCCAGCATGTAGTCGCGGGGCCCGTTGCGGGGTCGGGACGGCGGCGCGGGGGTGGCGGCTGCTACGGCGATGACATCGGCTGTTTGCTGCAGCGAATTGCGTAGCGCTCGTAGCGAAAGTTTCTCGGGGAGCGTTGTCCGTAGGTCGCGCTGCAGCTGCAGTTTGAGCGCCGTACCCGCCGTGCGACCTGGGGTGTCGGCCGGCGGCGGCGACGAGGGGATTCCTGGCGACATCCGCGGCTCCTCCTGCTGCTGCTTCGGTGGCGACAGCTGCGTCTGCGTGCTCGGTAGTTGTGGCATACTCCCCACGGGGGAGCGCGTCCCGGATGACGAAGCGGAATCGAAGCGCGCGCTGCGTACGGACGTCTCTGGGATGACAAGGCCCTCCTTGAGGCCTGCCTCGGCGATGTTCTCCATGCTTCGAGTCACGCGCAGCATGATAGGCCGCGATGGCGTGTGCTCGGTAGATCGGGGAGATGCTGAGGAGGCGCTGCCGCCACGGCGGGTGGCTTTGGCAATGGCCACACTAGGGTCTGCCAGATCTGCCGTTCCGCGGCTGCGAGTGATGCGAAACGAGCGGTGCAGGAGCGGTGCCCTATCACCACCCCTGTTGTTTATGCTGGTGTTAGACTCAATTGAGGCGACGACAGTCGTCTCATTGGTCTTATCAATGGACCGGCTACTGCGTCTGTGGCTGCGCGGAGAAGACGTTGATTCTTCCAGTGCACTGTGCTCGTCAGCGTGCTGCTTGGTTTGTGAACGAGTTCGTCTGCCTGTTTCAGAGATGGTATCACTGCGTTTGCGACGGTGTACCTTGGCAGATAAGGGCGGAGCAGGGGGAGGAAGGAGTTGGTTTGGTGACGCATGCTGCAGGAACTCGCCCATGATTTGTTGGCTCGCAGCGATGTCGTCTTCGTTAACTTCTTCATCGTCTTGCAGCGGCTCGCCTTGCGTAGTATGGATGATCTCGATATCAGCGACCTCCGTGACGGGTATCTGTGTCTCGATGGGCGTGGGCAGCTGACGCTTCCTAAGGGACCCTGTTGCATGTGTGCTGGCTGCAGCTTCAGCCTCCGCCGGGATCTGTTTGGCATCGTCTTTGGCATCGTCTTCTTCTGGTAGAGACTGGTCTTCGATAGGAGCAGGGGCTTCTTGGATAGGCACCTCTTTAACCCCCCTTTCAGAAACCACTTCAGCAACTTCGATGATTTTGGTCGACGAGTCCAGGGTTTCGCTGGCTGGGCCAAGCTCTGGCTCCTGCTCGACCTTTTCTGGTTGTATGTCTTCTACCATGAGATCTGGTGAGTCCTGAGCAAGTATTTCGATGTCGTCTGGCTCCCTGACCTCCATGTCAACGTCGGGCTGAGATTTTATTTCGTCCTCGAATGCCTCAGGAGCGTCCATAACCTCCACATCTTCGTCCACATCGCCAAGTTTATTGATATCGCTGGCATCGGGCAGCGCCTGTTCAGATGCATGATCTTCCTCCATTGCGTCGTCGTCTTCTGTCACCTCGTCTAGTGCGATGGGAGAAGGAACAACCGAGCCTAGTTCCTCGAGAGGTCGCTCCGGCCCCGCCACGGGAATCAGTTTAACATCCTCGTCATCCTCATCAACATCCATCTCGTCCACTGATTCTTGCTCTAATTTGGCAGCATCAACAGGTTCCGCTGACGACACCCGAAGTTCAGTAGAGCCCAGTCCTTCGTCTCCTGCGATGACTGGCTGCTTATTTGTTGCTGGCTGCACAATGCTTGAGTCGTCAAAGTGCTCTTCGGCGGAAGCGTCCTCGTCGTCTTGATCTACTGCACAGTGTTGTACTGCCTCCTCGTCCGTGTTAGACTCGCTAGCATCTGGCTCTTCTGACTGCTGAGAGGTACTTTCATCGTCCTTTTCAACCACAGCTTGAAGCTCGTCCGACTTCTCGTATGGCTCTTCGTCCTGTTGTTGAGCGGAATTGTCATCTTCGGAATTGTCATCGTCAACTCTGGCTTGGGCCGCGTCTTCATTTCCTTCGGACTCTTCAGCTGAATGTTGAGAGACACTATCGTTGTCTTCTTCAGCTGGCTGTTGAGAGACGCTATCGTCGTCCTCTTGTAGTCTAGTTTGATGCCGATCTTCATCGTCACCAAGCTCGCTGGATTCCGCTGATCTGGTGGGATGTGTTGCCTGGGGGACAGCTCCAGGAATCTCCGCGGCTGGTTCATCTTCCTCTTCAGAGTCTGAGAGAAGGCTGATGTAAACAGGATCTTGAGAGACTTGTCGGACCTCAGGAGTAGGTTTATCCGCTTCCTCGTCTTCATCCTCATCATCGTCCCCATCTGCGTTATCGTCCTCATCCTCCCCATCCTCATCATAGTAGCGCTCGTCGTCGTCCTCTTCATAATGCTTGTCGAGGCCAGATTCTTCTTCACTGTAGTCGTTACTGTCCTGGTCGTTCGCTTCTTGCTCATCCTCCACCTCTTCCTCATCTCCGTCTTCAATCCCTTCCCCCTCCTCCGATAATACTTGCTGGAGCCTTGGCTCGCCACACTCAATATCGTAGTTTGTACTTTCATCTTGGTCCTCAACCACTTCGTCTATTCCAGCAGACTGACTCGGAGCGTCAATTGAGGCCTGATTGAAGCTGTGCGGTGCATCGAGTGCATGGAGACACGATTCTTGGGGGATGTCCTCGTGAACTTGTATTTCCGGATACGGCTTTGCTTCGTAGATATCATCCTCGGCTTGATCACGGCTCTGAGAGAGTAAGGTCGCGTGGGGGAATGGCTCGACAGCGAATGGATTGCTGATAGAGGTTGGCGGCGAGAACCCTGTAGCGGTAAATGAATGTGCCCCTTGATTTGCTCCTCGAACAGCCACCACGTCGAAGGGAGTGACAATTCCGTGGTCAGCCTCGTCGGCTGACACATCGAAAGCCGGTTCCGGCTGACCAGGTGCGCGCTCCTCGGCAGCCTCACGACTTTGTATTGATTCAGCCAGGGCGTCATTGAACACAGGAATACTGCTAGTAGAGGCCGTTGTGGTGTGTTCAACGGAAAACCCAGAGTTGCCAAATGAAGACCCAAATACGCCGGTTCGCACTGAGGTAGTAGTTGTAATTGTTGCAGCGGAGGCGCATATATTCGAGGTACCGTCAAGGAGTGGTTGGTCCGGCTGACTGAATGCCCAGTCGGTCTCTTCTCTCGCGGCAGATGGTGCGTTGAGAGTCGACGCTTCCAACGCACCGTTGCGCTTTTCTTGGGCCTTTCCAAAGGTCACCGGCGTCGGCGACGAGGGGATCGATGCTGCAACTTCCCGAGCCTGCTCCGCGACTTGGGTGGCAAATGAAGCATTTTGCGTTTGCGAGGCTTCATCTCTAGTTATAGGACTGTCGACCGGCGCGGCCACAGTATCGACCGGCGCGGCCGGCTCATTGTCCTCTTCTGAATCGCTCTCGAGGTCGTGTGTCACTGGCTCTCGCGGTTCCGGGGTAGGTGATCGGCTGCTATACTTCCACCCTGAAGCTCCTATGCTGAACCGTGAGTGCTTCGTCTTCTTGGTCTTCTTTTGTTTTTTGGCCACGTCTTCGTTGAAAATATCGAACCCATCCTCGAATAGTGATCCGTAAGAAACACGCGCTCGTTTGATGAAGGCGGGAGATGTATATTCGGCTGGTTCGAAAGCGTGAGAGGCTAATCGCTTCGTTGGAAGGTTGTAGTCTGCGGGGTGTGCGCCTGGCGTAGCAACAACCTCTGTAGCAAACAGCGCGGAGTGCGCAGCCGGCGAGGAGCCTCGTGGCGTGAGCGTGGCCAGAGGAGCATCGTCCCCGTTTTCGTTTTCGGGTAGGTGCAGGTCCAACATTTCCGTCTGCTGTTCATCGGCTCTTTGAACGCGCATCAGCAAACGGCCGGTAAAGTTGAGCTGCCACTCCAGGATCTTGCCTGGCACTCGCGTTTGCGCCTTGTATGTCTCCCACTCGGCGCCCTCCAGCGATATACGCAGGCTATCACCGCTGCCGATGCCGGCGTCTGTCAGCTTCTGGCCGACATGCCCGTGAAATTCGAGGCGTAGCTGGCCACGCGCATGTCGCAGTCGAAAGTCGTGCTCGGCGAGGATGAAGGCGGCGGAACGGGAGACGGTGCTGTAGGGCCATGTAATCGTGACGATGCCATCGATAACGCGTGATGCACGGTCGGGAAGCTCCGGATTGAGCTGCGCTATCGGCGTGGGCGCTTGCGCGTCGAGGGCGTTGCTCGCGGAGGCGGAAGCTGACGGTGGCGCTTCGGCCATGGTGAGAGTTTGACCGGCGTCTGTCGAGGGCGAGCCCACGATGGAGCTCACGATCGGCGAGCCACTAGCATTGACGGCTTGGGTGGAGGAGGGGATTTTGCGCTTTAGAGGTTTGATAATTTACCCGTGTGCACTTGGGGAGCGATGGCGGCATCTGCATGACACGGGTGGTTGATGGGGGAGTGTGAGATGAGGGTGAGAGGAGGAAGGTGGTTAGGTGGGTTGGGTTCTTGTTCTGCTGGAAAAAAAGGTGAATGAGAGGTAGTTGGACGCGCTGGAGCTTGCACAAGCTTGACTCTCGCAATGTGTTACAGCCAATCTCCGCCATGTCGGTCAAATATCTTAGGTTACATGGGATGAAAACTGCTCGGCGTTAGTACGAATTATTATTACCTTGCAGCTTATTATTGGCGTTATTCTATTCTGGTCGCTGCCCACGTTGGTGTCGTTGAGCCTGTGCATGTATGTATGTACTGTACATACATATACCGTCTTGGCTCAGGCATTGCATCTTGCCCATGCTTTTTCCAAAATCCGAAAATGGCAACAACACCAACCATCGTGAAAAACTAAAAATATTTTGATTTAATCGCCGACCTTGACTCTACTCCTCTTTTGGAGAATATTGAGGGTAGCAAACGCCAGCATCTTCTGCATTTGCGATTCGTGACCTCGACCCTGACGAGAGAACGACTGTCTCCTCTCGTCTCCAAGGGTTGAGAATGCTTGCTAAAATACAAGATTGCCTTGAATTGAACTTGTTTATGAGCGAAGCAGGCACATCTCGTGGTAAAACTGCACATCGCTGGCCGCTCGCCCACCCACCAAGCCGCCGAAAACTACCTCTGCCATCATGACACCGCGCAACAGATGCAATTACTCCGGCCTCAGTCATCCCAATCTACCTCCATCATACCTACTAATCTGTAAGCGCACCACTACCTTCTTAGCTTGCGATCTAGATGAGCCCAATCATGACTGAAGGATTGATTATAGTAATTACAAGATGAGCCTTGATAAGATCGCGCCGCAGGGTCTTTTTTTAGTGCCTAGATTGCTAACTTAGCGGGGCACTCCCGCCGGAGACACCAATCGCAGGCAATCTTGTTTTCCCTCCGCCAAGTAAACTTTTTCTTCCCTTGGCTCGAGGAGGGCTTGCGCTTGCTGGGAAATCGACGTCTCCGGCCTGTCTTCTGCTTTTCCTTGTTCGCGCCATCTTCTCTCCAATTCCTCTTCTCATCAGCAACTGGTGTTTTTCGCCTTTTCTCGGCTGCTGTCGCAGTGTGAGCGTGGCCAGCATCAGTGCCGTCCCTCTCTCCACAAACAGCTGGGCCGCCTCGTCGTCGCTCGTATGCGCCGCGCCGGAATCACCTTCAAGATGGCCTCTGAAATTGCCCGAGACGGCATATTTGGTATGCGACCCCTGTGCCCGTCCCAGTAGCCTATCCAGCGGCCCGCAATATGCTAATCGAAACGTGCCTCTTCCCCGCCTCCAGCCATCAACAAACCGTGCGGCGAGAGCTCTGCACAGGTGATTCGCGTCTGCCAGCAGCACTTCAACCCTTCTTCCTTCTTCAAACCCATGCTCGACAATGAAGTCGCCCGCCGGCTGAAGGAGTCTGGCGGCCAGTTCAAGCGTCGCAGGCAGGAGAAGAGGGCCGCCCAGGTCAAGATGGGCCACGGCGGCACTCTAGACCCTCTCGCCACGGGCGTCCTCATCCTCGGCGTCGGCACCGGCACCAAGCAACTCTCCCAGTTCCTCGACTGCACAAAAGCATACGAGACCGTCGTCGTCTTTGGCGCCAGTACCGACACCTACGACCGCGTTGGCCGCATCCTCGCCAAGCGGCCATACGATCACATCACAAAGGAAAAGTTGGAGGAGGCGCTCAAGTCCTTCAAAGGCAAGCAGATTCAGATTCCACCGCTATATTCGGCCCTGAAGATGAACGGCAAGCCTCTGTACGAGTATGCGCGCGAGGGCAAGCCGATTCCCAGAGAGATTGAGGGCCGCGAGGTCGAGGTCCTTGACATTGAGCTCGTCGAGTTTTACGAGCCTGGAAAGCATGATCACCGCTGGCCAACTGAGGAAGCATCCGCTTCGGAGCGTAATTTGGCTGAGCAGGTTTGGCGTCTCAAAAAGTCTCAAGAGACGGCCAAGAAGCTCACACCCGAGGAGAAGGAGGAAGATGATCAAGCGATTGCGGCGCATGAGTCGTTCAAGAAGAGTTTCGAAGAGCGCCAAGACGACCTCATTCGCGATTCTCCGAAGCCTTCTCGTCAGCGCGGTCCCAAGGAGGCCATGATGTCCGGGGCTCTGGGCGCGCTCCCCCAGTCCGCCAGCCATTCGAGCAAAGGCTCCAATCTCGTGCCCTCACCGCCGGACAAGAACACGCCGCCTCCGTGGACCGATGCCGGCCCTCCTGCAGCCAAGATTAGGCTCACTGTCACGTCGGGATACTACATCCGCAGTTTCTGCCACGACCTAGGCGCCAAGCTCGACTCGGCCGGTCTCATGGCTGAGCTCTGCCGCACGCGACAGAGCGACTTCACCGTCGGCGGCATCAACTGCCTCGAGTATGAGGACCTGGCCAAGGGTGAGGAGGTTTGGGGACCACGGGTCGCCGACATGCTCGCCCGCTGGAACGGCGAGCCCGCCGGCAACTGGACGCCGGGCGGGGCCAAGACCAACGGCGCGTCGCCTGGCAAGGCGGCGGCGGCCGGCGTGCAAACGCCAAATGGCACTGGCCCGTCCAGCCCGGCAAGGACGGAGAAGCGTCGTCGCTCTCCCTCGGAGGAACTGCCGAGGAAAGCGGCGGCGCGCGGTGACAACGATAGCCTCCGGCCAGATACACCCAAGGGTCGGCGGTCAGATGACGAGAAGTCGTGGAACGGCTTTGACGACTAGAAGGTGAAAAAGCACCATGTTTCGTAATTCCTGCGGCGGCGGCGGACGCGTCATCATCATTGGGACACGGCGTTGGGGAGAAAATTATCAGATACCTTAAAAGGACTGTTGTGGGCTGCGGCATAACTCATACACTGTATATACATATCCATTTGCGCTCTTTTAGCTGGCTACACCGTGGATATTTGAATATCGAATTTTTGCGCTCTCCACTCAAGGTCTTCTTGCTGACTTTTTGATTACCATTCCTCGTCGCGACTGTCTCTCCGCTGTTTCCGACCAGCTCTCCCTCTGTGCCACCGCCAGAGGAAATAGACGCACACGGCCATGACGACGCTGCCAAAGACAATCACAGCTTGCCCAACCTCCCTACATGCCACGCACGTACCGGCAGCTGGTTTCGCTCGCAACTGCGCTGGGTAGGGATAGTGCAGCGTCGACGCCTCCGCGACGTCAGCTCCCTCGACGTGACTGTCCCCCGCGCCCCTCCCCGCGTCGACGCCCACGAAGCGGCTCAGCATGTCCAGCGACCTCTGGGGGTGATCCAGCGGCACCATATGCGAGGCGTCGTGGAACAGGACGTACGTCAAGCCGCGCGCCTCCTGCCAGAAGCCGGCCCTCTCCCCGCCAAACGTCCACGCACGCCGCTGCGCCCCCTCCCCGAAGCCCCGGCCACCGTTCCACTCCAGCGCGTCGATCAGGGCCTCGGTGCCGGCGTGGTTGCAGCTCAGGTCCTCGGCGCCGGAGAAGAGCAGGATCGGGAGCTGCGCCGCGAGGAGCTCCGGGAGGAGCCGCACGGAGGGCTCATCGGCGGAGGGCCGCAGGGCCTGCCCGACGCTGCTCGTGCATTCTTGCCAGGCGGGGTGGTGGCCGTGCATGTTGAGCTGGGAGACGACGTCGGGCCGCCGGAGGTACGGGGTCGCGTATCGCAAGTCTGGCGGCCAGTTCATCCCGCAAGCAGGGTACGGTTCTCGGAGGCGGACGTCGTAGATGTTGTAGCAGGTCTGGTCGTCGGCGCCGGCACGTCCAATGTCCCGCATCATGGCGCGTACCTTGCCGCAGTCGGGGTATTCGGCGAGGGTGGGCGAATCCCCCATTGCTTGCTGGCAGTCGCGCACGAGGGACCGCAGCTTGTCGCCCTCTTCCGTGCCCTCTTGCACCAGACCCTTCTCGACAGTGAAGGTTAGGTACGCTTCGTACTGTTCTTTTGGTGAGATCCAGCCGTTGCCAATAATCAGGCCTCTTAGGTTCCACCGGTCGGAAGAAGAATGCTTCCCGATTGCTTCGTTGCGCTGGAGGATGGCCTTGGCAATGTAGGGGATGTACTGGCCTGCATACGACTCCCCCGCGAGGTAAATCTGCGAAATAGTATTAGATGGAGACCAAATATTACGGTAAAGGAATGACTCACATCGTCTTGCTCATAGTGAGGAAAGATGGCAAAGAAATTCTCCAGAAAGGTCACAAACTGAGACGCCATAGCAGGCAGACTGCGGGTGTAGCTGTCCGCGTCCACATTGCTGAAGCCTGTACCGACAGGGTTGTCGACGAAGAGCAGGTTCGCAAACTCGTTCCACGATCCGTTATTGAAGGTCAGCGTCTCCTCGTCCTTCAGCCTATATGGTCCAACCTCCATCAAAGCACCGTCTTCGGAGCTGCATCCCGGGCCTCCGTTGAGCCAGATGACGGTCCTCTGCCTGCCGACGATGTGCCGGTTTTGAAAGTGCCAGAAGAACATGTTTCCGTTGTGTCCACGTTCAATCTCAATATGTCTGTAAGAGTCGAAAAAGGTCAAAACTGCAAAAGCCGATCGCGGAGGTGGCTTCACTTCACTTACCCGGCGTGCATCTTGATGGGAGGTGCATCTTTGGGGATGCCGGGAAGATGATGTACGTAGTAGTCGGCGGCGGATTGGATAGCAAATGCTACGATGAGCAAATGCGCCATCAGAAACATCACCGCCCAAGGTCGGGGCGTAGAAGAGTACATGTTGATTTGTGGCTTGGTTGTTCGCCGAATGCGGATGAGTGAGGTGTAGTTTGGTGGTGCTTGGCCATCGCCCGGAGACTGAAGATGCCCCGATGCTGGCGGAATCAAAACATTAGTCGTGATAGGAGGAGAGCCTATACATATCGTCTTGCGCGTTAAAGAATGCCGACTCTGGTGATGTCAGGTATGCAAATAGGAGAAAGGCAAGGAAGGGAGGGTGTGTGATGCTGACAGCTGAGATGTGTGACCTGTCTCGCATGCGTTTCCCCGCCCCAAAGAGGCTGTGACCAGCACGGAATTGGGTAGCTCAATTCATTATCAATATGCACACCCTCGATTGCAACTTCTCTTTAAAAGGTCGTAGCTTTGACGGCTTGAGGCTGTACAGGGCACTATTCACAGGTGTTGAATCAATCCTAAATTTTGGATTGGACGTGCACAGAATAAGTACATGGTTGGCATATTCCATATCATATACTGTCAAATTCCTAGATAATTCCAGGAGGCGTTTGTATTGATTTGCTTGCTATTCAAAAGCCTCGACTCTTCACTCTCCTACGAGACAACCTGCTCGACTTGCTCGGCATGCTCTTTATTCTCTACAGGAAAAGCCGGCCCCAGGTCAGGGTGTGTGAGCACAGACCCTGGATTCTGTTAGTAAATGCATCATTGATTCTTTCCAATGCAAGTATACACACCTCTCATTTTGTCGTTGGGAATATGGTGATCGCCTGCCCATTGCATGAGAGCATTCCAGTCGCGGCCTATACACGATCGCATCAGATACCGGCAATGAAGGGGAAAAATAATGAGGAGATATACGCACAAGTATGATCAACGTCAAATTCCGACCAAGGTCTTCCGTGCCCTGGAATCCATTTGTACGTCTCCAAAACGTTAGATGCGACCAAAAACTGACGGACACTGACACGACTCTGCTACTCACCACCAAGGAAACGTCCCCTTGGCACATTATTACCTGCCTCAGGATATCGACGCAGTGATCGACGTGTGAAAATCGCTTTGTGCTGTTCCACTCGCCGACGCCGGGGTAATAGTACTCGTGATATATTTGCTGACGGAGCTGGTTCAGGCAGTGCAGGTGGTGAAAGGCCTCGAGGGTGACGAGATGGCCGCCTTCATCATCTTCAAGAGGCAGGGAAGTCCGGTTGATCTTGTCCAAGTCCGACTTGGGGACGCGTATGTTGTGATCTGTACTTGTCAACAGGTAGACGGCAGAGGCAGCAGGGATTGACGCTGTACTCACACTTTAGCAATTCTCTCCAGGCTGCGTGCAGCTTCTCACGAGGCGTTCCGCGGTAGACGTTGGTGCCATGTAATTGCCCCGCAAATGTCACAATATCGTAGTTGTCCACTGCAGATGTAGCAGGAGCTGCAGCGTGGTCAAAATAGTGTGCCATTTGCTTCCAGAGGATGGTTGTGGCAATCTTACAGTAGACGAGGTCACAAGGACGTTGGGGTTTCCAGGACCATAAGACGGCGGTGCAGGAGAGAGTGTAGGTTAGGAATAGTAAGACGTGAATAACGATGCTTCGTTTGGAGAGATGACCGTGTTGTATTTTCGGGTTCTCATGAAGTTGGCCATGTTCAGTTTGAAGCAGAGCTTCAGACTCAACATATCCTGTAGAGTCAAACTTTTCCATAATAATAGATGCAAATTTTCGAAATGAAAGATGCCCGACAAAGACCAAGTATGAGAGGTCGGGGACAAAGGCGGTTGGATCATCATCCATGCATACGCCGCTAACCCTTCACGGTGCGATGAACGAATGCCCCCAAGATACTGTGAGTCCATAACCGAGCCTACCATGCCACACTCGATGGCGAATTGGCCAGCCGTTATCACGACATATCCGAGACTTGCTACATGACGTGGTGGCATGGTAAACGAGCCTCGCGGAGCGGCTGCCGGCACGTGGTAGCCGTTGAAGCCGTTCTATCTTGGGAAGGAGAATCAGCGATTTCCGATGGCATCTTGCCAAGCCCCGCGAATCTACCCGAGCCACCGCCAAGTCTGATCATGCCAGCGCTAGACAGCAGATACAACCTGGGGTCTACGGATATAGTTAAAGAGTATGGAAAACATGGCGAGAGTTCTAGTCCATCCAACTGGAAGTATTCGACCACAGAAAACCACAATGCTGCTTATTACAGGTATTGTAATCGTCCTGACGACAAAGCGATTCTTGAGTTCGGAAGGACCTTTACCCCTCACGGCCAGCCTGATCTGAACGAGCCCAACGGCACCCGCAGATAACCGAGCACTAAAAACGAGGCTCTCACATCCTCGGTAGAAAAGTGATGATCTATCAGGTGATATGAACAAGCAGAATTTCGTTTAATTGGCTTCATGCACAGCTGGTTTCTCAGGAGTGTCTAAGAGCCCAGACAGCAAAGTAAAGCTGAAAGCAGAGTCAGAAGTCAAACCCATGCTCGTGAACAGCCCCGGGCAGGTTGTTCTCTCAAAAGAAAGAAATCATCGAAATCAAAAGAATAGCGATTATTTGAACTAGGCAAAGATTGTAAATTGACCTCTCAAATCACTACTTCATCTTCGGTTCACGAGATAGCCGTGACAGTTCGTTGATGGGCGACGGGCCGCAACCTGTCTCGCTTCAGGATTTCCAGAACTAGAGGAAACTCAAATCTATTTGTAGTAGAATTGATACGAATTCACGTAAATTTATCCTGCAAGTGTGTTGATATGTTCCTTGGGGCCGCGACGGCTGCTGATGGGATTGAATGAATGGGTCTCCCGCATCCTGTGATATCGGTCTCAGTGCCCAAATGACGAACCTGGTCTGATCCGCAAACTGATGTCATACTCTTATGAGCCTGATCCTTCGATGATACCTTCCCTTTCGGATGTCCTCGTTAACCGTGGGGCTTTCTGCGGCTGGCTTCATCATCACTCGCTACTCGTTGAAGCTCCGTGTCAGCAGCTTGCATTGATGATATTGACTCATATTATTACGCTGCATGTCTTTAGCCTTGAGGTCATCAATCAAATAGATCGGCAATAAGGGATTCTCAAGTATAAATAGCATGCTTTGTCCCAATGACTTTGAAGAACACCCATCACTTCATTCTCATCACCAACAACTACAACTACAACATACTTCTTTGGCCCTTTCCAGGTTTCATCTTCACCCATCAAAATGCGTTTCGCCGCCATCTTCGCTGCTATTGCTGCCACCGCCGTCATGGCCGTTGCCATCCCCGACGCTGATGCCGAGTGTAAGTCAATCCAGCATCGCCTCCAATCAAGCATCCCAACTGACAGGATAAAGCTGGCCACCCCGTCATCAACTCTGACTGCTGGAAGCGCGGTGTCGAGCAGTGCTAAGTGCATCCATTCTACGACCAAGAGGTGCAGGCAGGAGCCTCGCATTGAAGCGCTCCCATGAAGACAGATGGAGCCGGGGGACAATGGGTGGCGACCCGGCAGCTCTACCTGTGAAAGTGCTTCGTGTTCCTGATGCTTTTCACATGTCACATATTAGACCATCATTTCTTGTCTTTGATAACAAATGACCTGCATCTCATATCTCTTACTGATCTCGTCCCTGTGGCTCTGTGTGCAAGCCATGACTGCTTCAGAGCTATCGAAAATATCTTGACATGGCACTACTAGCGTACTACATGTTCCAAAAAATATGAATAAATTTTGTTAAAAAAAATAGCCGGCATTTTAGTCAGCCTGTGTTGGGGGATGAATCTGGCTCTGTTGTTGGCCGACTGTTGCCCGTGCCCCTGGCGAGCGTACTTTTGTCCCATCGCTTGGCGGTTTCCAAAGTAGATGGATTATTAGTAAAATTCAACAGATCCCTGGCGACCACCCAAGCTATTCTTCTAGAGAACCACGACAGGCCTCGATCAGCTCACGGATCGACGCGTCGTCGGGGACCTGATTCAGGATGCCGCGCACCACCTTGTCCCCCAGCCCCCGAAGGAACCAAAAGTACGTCTCGGCGCGCCTTACCAGCTGGCACCAGTGCGCCAGCACTATAAGCGCCGCGGGGGCCTGTCGCTCGATCATGGCGTTGAAGTGCGGCGGCAGCTCGCGCAGCCAACACTCCAGGCCGAGCCAGGCCGCCGCGCCGTCGTCGTCGTCGGCCGCGTGGCTGACCACGTAGCAGTCAGTGAGGATCTCGATGGCGGAGACGACGGCGACGAGGTCCTCGTGACTGTCCGGCTTGCTCAACGCCACGACCATGCGGAACGGCAGCTCCCGCAGGCTCTTGAGCAGCGTCGGCGGCGCCTTGTTGGGCACGCCGGCCGCCAGCACCCGCGACTCGGCCGGGACCGGGATTGGGGTCGGCGCCGGTGACGGGCACAGGGTCATGAGAAGGGCTATAGAGGGGTCCCGACAGCCGCGGATGGCGCTGGTGAGGAGCGACCATTCCAGCCGCTCGACTTCGCTTCCTGGGGCACTCGACAGACCTGTGATCTGGCAAAGACCCAGGACGCAGCGGAGTTGCGCGCACCGATCCAATGTCGGACCCTGGACGACGCTTGTCTGCGCCAACCAGGTGCTCGAGAGCTCGGCCTGGAACTGCGCGGCCCTGTCGTGGTGCATCCGTCGCGCCTCCGGATCACGCTCCTCGGCGCACTTGTGTGTGGCTGCCACGGCAAGGACCATGCACATCAGCCAACGAGCCTGCAAGGCGCGGGCGACGGTGTCAGTCTGCCAGTAGGCTGTGCCTTTGTCGAGGCTGGTGGGAAGCGTCAGGCTGGTGGCGCTGGCAAAGTGGTGAAAGTATTGCAGCGTTTCCATCTCGACAAGCAGCGGTGGCGGCGCAGCAGCAGCAGCGGCAGGCCGCTCCGAAACCACCGCGTCTGAGGCGGCATCTTGTGGTCCGGCTTCCGCGGTGGCGGCCGATGACGGAGTATGCGAGCTAGGGGTAGAAATGCCCGAGGATGGCAACGGCAATGGAGCCGGATCGTCCACCCGGAGGACCTGAAAGTACTTGAGCTTGGTGCCGCGGAAGAAGGTCTGCAGGTGCGCCTCGGTGGCCATGGCGGCGGGCGGGCGGTCCGTCGTGCCGTGAACCTCGCTCCAGTGGCGGCGCATGCGCTTGTCGCTCGCGCAGAGCGCCTCGCATCCGTCGGCCGCGCAGCGATAGCCCGGGATGATGGCGAGCCCCTCGACCGGGGCCGGGAGGAGGCCGCCGTGGCCGCTCGGCACCCTCACCTCGTCGGGTTCCGCGAGGTGCAGGCGCGTGATGGCCGCGAGGAGCGTCCGCCGCTCGCCGCGGTAGACCTTATGCCGGAGGAGGTGGCTCTCGACGGCGCTCTTCTGCACCGCGTATCGGCATTTTACGCAGATGAGTACGCCGTGGGCTTCATCGTACCGCAGCCGGCCGTTGTGGGCGAAAGAGAGATTCATACGGGCCGCGGACGTGAAGATGATGCATTGTGCAAAAGAAATTAAGGCTGGGTGCTGTAGGACGGGAAAACGGGAGAGATGTGATGTCCGAAGAGAAGGGCCAAGGAACGTAGGGAAGGAACGAGTTGAACGAGCCTTGGTTGTGACTTTGGCGTGCAATAGAGGCAAGGCTATGGACGATCTTTGCTATTTTAGGTATAGCGTAGTCTCGAAATGACTGGGAACACCATATGTGATTCCAGAACGCCATATTCGATTCCAAGGCGACATATACGATTCCACGGTCTGTGTAAGTCAGCTTGATAACCGGCGGCTTCACATCACGGTGCAGTTTCTACTATCGCAAATTCACCATTTGAAATCCAGGACATTTTCTTAATAGATCTAGCCGCGCGATTAATAAGAGCACCGCTTAGTCACTCTTCAAGACGACGATCCTTCAACTATAAAGAGGATGCGAACTCTCACCAAGACAATTTGTTCTGCAGCTGACTCACGTTCACAATTCTTCAATCATCTCAAAGAGAAAAGAAAACTTTGATTTAATTTTATCAAACATTATTTCCATCAAAATGTCTGCAAACCAAGCCGCCTGGCTCATCAAGGCCGACACCCCCCTCGAGGTCCGTGAGGCTCCCATGCCGACACCCGGACCCAACGAGATTGCCGTCCGCAACTTTGCCGTCGCCATCAACCCGCTCGACACCCACATGCAAAAAACTGGCATCTTTGTGCAGCAGTGGCCGGCCATCTTTGGCTGTGATGTTGCCGGCGAGGTCTACCAAGTCGGCGCCGAGGCGGGCGGCCGCTTCAAGAAAGGCGACCGGGTGATTGGGTAAGTCATTTAAATCTCTGGCAAAATCGGAAAGAAAAAAAAATAAGAAATCAGCTAATCAAATTCCAGCCACACCGTCAACTTGGTGAGCGGCCGTCCCGAGGATGGCGCGTACGCCCTGCACACGGTCGTTCAGGCTGACAAGGCCGCCATCCTTCCTGATGAGATCCCATTCACCACCGGTGTCGCCGTGCCGTTTGCTCTGGAAGCCGCCGTGTGCGCCCTGTCCGTCAAGGTGCCCGGTCCCTCGATGCCCGGCGTCTCCACCCCGGCCCTCGGCCTGCCGTACCCGTCCCTCGACCCCAAGCCCCTCGGCAAGACCCTCGTCATCTACGGCGGCTCCTCCTCCGTCGGGTCCATGACCACCCAGATCGCGACCGCCGCGGGCATCCGCGTCGTGGCCATCTGCAGCGCGCACAACTTTGCGCTTGCCAGGGCTGCCGGAGCTGCCTCTGTCTTTGACTACAAGGACCCAGAATTCGTGGCAAAGGTTATTGAAGGCATTCGGGCTCACGGAGAAGAGTTTATCGGTGTCTTTGACGCCATCTCCTCCCCGGAAACCTATGAGAACGGATTGAAGATTCTCGAGGCTTTCGGCGGCGGTCACTTGGCCTGTGTTCATCCTCCTCCGACCGAGGTGCCGGGTAACGTCAAGGCGGGCATGATCTTTGCCGTTGACGATGTGGCCACGCCTGTTTGGCGAGATTACGTCACCCCGGCTCTGCAGCAGGGTAAGCTGAAGTGCTTGCCTCCTCCGATTATAGTTGGAAAGGGCCTGGACAAGGTTAATGAGGCGCTTCAGAGGTGCGAGGCTGGTGTAAGTGGTGGGAAGTTGGTGGTGGAAATGTAAAGACGGCGAGGACTGCTCACGCTAGAGCAAAGGACTGGGAGTTAGATAGACGATATAGATTTTGAGAATGCACGAACTGCGAATTAACGATAAACATGCCTGTGTTGTGACAAAACTGTCTTCTAAACTATCCAATCCACAGCCCAAAGCCACCACAACTTTTCTTAGCCAGAAACCAAAACCTACCCAAAAAGCAAGAACCAAAAAAATATATCTCCGCATGCTATGCCATCCGTCCTTTCCCATACTTGAAAGAAAAAAAATCTAAAAGACCTGCCAGGTATAATGTAAAGCTCAGCGCCGTTTGCGTCGGCAGCGCATTAGAAGAGTATAGTGTATATGCTGAAAACTTGACCGGGCCAAACACGGCTCTTGAAACAAAATTGGAGAAAAAGAAAGCCAAGGAACATGATGAGCCCTTTCCCAAGCAAGAAGAGCTCAGCATTTCCATTGTTTAGCACTCGTAAGTTCGTTGTGTTTCACCACCCTGTCGATGCGGCACCCGTCGCAAGTAGTTAACTGAGTGAATGAAGAATCATCGTCTGCTGATGGGTCAAAAAAAGGGTCCCTGTCTAACATGAGGTCCTCGTCGTAACATGTCGTAGATGTCGAGGATAGTTGCGCGAGCTAGTCTCACTCGCGGAGGAGGTTCCTGACGCGCTCGATGCGGGCCATGGCGCTCTCCAGGCGGTCCAGGCGCTTCTTCTTCTCCGCGTCGCGGCGCTCCAGCTCGCCCACGCGCTCCTCCAGCTTCGCGCGCGCGCGCCGCTCGTCCGCCACCATCTCGTTGGCCTGCTCGAACAGCGCCGCGCTCAGCTCCTCCATCTCGCGGCTCGTCGCGCTCAGCCGGCCCTCCGCCTCGCGCCGCAGGCCCTGCTCACGGTTCAGCGCCTCGAGCAGGTCCTCGTTCATGTGCGTCGGCGTCGAGGGCGTGGCGGCGGCAGAAGAGTCTCCCGCCCCCGTCGCAGCGCCGGCGGTGGTTTGCAGAGCGGCCAGCGGCGCGCCGGCGCGAAGGGTCGAGGTCGAGGGCTTGCGCGAGTAGAGCAGCGCAGAGATGCGCTCGGTGCTTTGTTGAAGGTAGGAGGACGGGCTGCTGCGCGTCGGACTCGGCCGTTGCTGCCGTGGCGAGGAGGTCGATCGTAGGCGGGTCAGCTCGACTTCGTACTCGGCCCAGCGGTTGATGGCCGTCGCGGCCTTGTCGTTGAGGGCGCGCACCTCGCCCTCGAGCTCGGCGATGCGCGCCTGCGCGGCGGCGAGGTCTTCGGGCACGTCGGCGCCGCAGCTCGGGCAGTGCGAGGCAGCTGCGCTGGCTTTTATGCTGAGCGAGGGTTGTGCGACGGTGGCGACCATCGTCGACGCCATCGGTGCGATGCTATCCTGTTTTACGGGGTGCTGGTTGTAGCCAGGGTGGCGTGTTTGGTTCGGACGGGCAGTCGAGGCGGAGGAGGTGTCGAGTTCATCCGTACGCTGGGAGATGGGGGGACAATAATATGGTGGCTATGATGAACAACAAATGTTTGACGGGAACGGCCGAGTCTTGAGGGGAAACGGGTAAGATGAGATATCCGCTGTGGCGTCGGGAAGCAGCAAGTGAATAGGTACGGTTGGGGCCGTTACGAGCCGTTCGTCGATGTGGCAGTTTTGGTTGGAACGGCTTCGCAACGGGGCCTACCAGTGGATGACGAGCGGACGAGCCAAGTTTGGCGGAGTCAACTTGGTCCCTGCTTCGTATTGTTAAGGGCAGGATTGCACAATGTCTCCGCAGTCGAGAAATTTTTCTTTTCTCTTTCATTTATCGCTATCTTGCCCGGTTTCCGTTGCTTTTTCCTCATAGCCGAGACAATGCAGTCATTGCATTGAAGCGCTTCTGGAATGCCAATCATGCCCCGCCATCGAAACGAAGTTCAGGGGCGTTCCGGCGCCGCGGGCCGCTAAAATTCTCATCACAGGGGCCTCTCCAGCGCTTTGTTCCCTGCAAATCACTCCCGTTCTGCCATCATGTTTATTAACCCCATGATGCCAAGCTTCACCTCAAACAACTATCCTGTTCACCTTGCAGTTACGATTAATATCAGGAATCATCGAAACATCTATTTTTATTTTACTAGATAGATTCTCCTTCCTGCCTCTCCCTCATATGGATGAACTTGCGTCACAGCCTGTCAGCAGATCTCCCTTGGAGCGCAATGGCGCGTGCCCCGGAAAACCTCACAGAGCGCAAGGCACGTGCACAACTCTGCGACACCATGAGTTCATGGCGGAATCGGCGCAACTGTCCAAGTCTGCCGAATTTTGGACTGTATTGGCCATGTCCCTTGTAAAGAGACTACCTCGCGGCCGAGTTGGTTCGTCCCTCAGCCAAGAGCTCGTCGAAGCTTGTCCAAGCTTCAATGGACAATTCTGTTCGTAAATGTCCTGTAGTCCAGTGTCGTGCTTAACTGCCCCGCTGGCAATTATATCCTGTCTTGGCAGTCGACGAACCGCGATTTTTCTGCTCGGCAACACGAGATGCTTATTTCTCTCCCTCCCTTGCAGAACAAAACCATATTGGCCTTTCAGCTCGGCTTGGCAACCTTGCGCAGCTCGCCTGCGCCTGTCTCAGGGTCCTGAAATTCCTTCCAGCTGACGGGAACCATGTCGTTGCCCGCCTCGCTGGTCGCCATGATGACGCCGAGCTCGTTCGATGCCGTCGACAGATAATAGTTGGCCTGGTCACCCAGCGAAATCTACACCCTTCGTTAGTATGACTTGTCCTGGCTCTGCCAACAATTGGCAGCCACGTACCACTTGGGCCCGGACGATATCACCAGGCTTGAAGGACTCGTGAATCTTAACCTTGTCCTTCTCCGTTGCGCGAACATCCTGCACGCGGATTACGCCCTGCCACTCCGTCTGCAACACGGTGTCGCTGACCTGCTGGATCACGACAATGGCCTGCTTGGGCATCAAGCGCACCACACGCGCTAGCACGATGTTGTTGACGTCGGGGAGGATCTCGCGCTTGCGGCCCTGTCGCGCGACTGTGATTGTAGACAGTTCTCCCGATACGGGCGCCGTGATTTTATTCAATCGCTTCGCGGGTCCAGGTGCCTTGGACGGAGGAGTGACTGTCACATTGCCCATCAGCGAGGCCACCACGTTGCCGTCGAAGATGTGTGTTCCGGCGCCGGGGGCATATTTCGACACGGGACCCAACACTCTGCCTGGGATCGCAAGGCTTGGAACATCCGCAGTAGCCATGGTGATAGTGTCGATTTGATTTTGCGGCTTTGAATTATGTCGTACGGTGGTGCTAGTTCGCCGGTCCGGACAAGCTTCTACGGAAAAAAGCTCTGCCAGCTGCCACGGCAAAAAAATAAAAAGCCCACCGCCTAAAATGGGGCATCCAGTGAACAGCACCAGTGAAGAACCTCCCCATACTTGCTTTTCACGGCTACAATAGCTTCCATTTATTAGTGCATCAGGATTCAACACCGATTAAAGACATTCGGTGGATCAAACCACACCTTCCGGCTCCTTCAGCCGACAGTTCGAGACATGGCAGAGTGCCTTGACTGCTTGTTAGTCACATTCCAGTCTACAGTATAAACTCCGACGCCGACGAGGCGACGGCAGACTCAAAACAAACAAACTACTCCGCAGGCTCTCGCACTAATAACGCAAGTTATTACACGTCAGTCCACCACCACGACCAGCCGAGAGATCTCTCCGTACAGACAACGGGAGTGTCAATCTCAAAATTGCTTGGCATCATCACCTAGCCAGCGTTCCCTATTGTCCCTATCGCCACAGTTTCACATCCCCGCAATGTTGCGACAGCATCAGTGATGGCAACTTAATTCATGAGCGAATTGTTTACTCAACACTGTCTCATTGTCAAACAAACAAGCAACCGTTCGCTGTGAATGGTGCAGCTTCCTCGGTTGTCGTAGAGCGGGTTCAGCTTGTACTCCGTACCAAGGCCCGGATCCTGTACCCTGCCGCTTCTCCCACACGCCAAGAGACCTTCATGCCTACAAATCCTAAGTTAGCTATTGTCTAGCGCCACAGACACCGCCGTTTACACGGAGCAAATCGAGTGGCTGCGAGACCGAAAGCGAGTTTACCAAACGTCCGAGATGTCGATTCTACTTGCGGAGTCTTGTTGGCCAGCGTTCCCGGGGTTTCTGTAGTCTGCTCGTTGGTCTGTTGAGATGCTACGATGACCGCCGGGTGTGATGGATCCGACAGTACGGAGTGAAGACTGCTCAGCTCACTGACAGACAATGCAAGGCGTCCCTCGATTGGTGGAGAGGACATCTCTCGTACGGTATCGGGAAATCAGCGATGCGGAGAACATGGACCCCAAGATGAGGCCGCAAGGGCCAGGGTACGGTACACATCTCACGGACTGTCGCACGGGGGGGGGAAGTGGCTTGCTCTTGATGACACTCACTGTTCCTCTTCGACTAGCTTGGCAAAAGCCCGCCTACCATACACAACCCGCCCGCATTCGACAGCAGAGCATCCTAGTGCCTGATTACCAACAGGTGTGGCCTCCTGTCCCATCTCAAGTACCAGAATTACTAATTGTATCTAAATCAGACCTGTCTCTATGGAGTGGATGCGTGGCGACCAATGCTGGTAAGTGGCGGGCGGACTTTGTGTTTAGACCCGGATTGTAAGCCCGGGTACCAGTTGCTGTTTCGGTCCCGGACCGGCATCTTTGTGATGCACTTGCCCAGTTAATTTATTTGGCTGGAGTTGCCATTTTCTCTTTACTCTGCCTTTTCTGTCGAGCCTTTATTTTCACGACAACACCGAAGCACGAGTGCGACTCCAACCAGCCCCTTCGACGGGTTCCTACTCAAAGCCTCGGCCCAGACGAAACCCGGTCCTTGTTGGTCTTTACACTAAACTTTGCCACAAGAAACAAGATCGCAGCTGCCACAGGAAAAAGGGAACAGCGCCTGCCACATGGAATAACGACCGGTCGACTCGCACACTCTCCCCACCCGCAAAGATCCCGTGTTTTGTCTCGTCCACTGGGTCGCAAGAATTAAAATCATTAGCGGTCTGAGACACCGTCGAGCTGCTAATCACAATGGCCGACGAACCGGAAAAGGAGCTCCAAACGCCCGACGCGCTCGCGGCTACTGTCGCGCAACAGGATGCGCCTTCGCATAACGTTGCCAAGACACAAGATATGCAGCCGAGCGATAAGAGCGACACTGCCGAGTCGCGCAGCGTTGGAAATGAAAAGTCGCACGACTCGTCCAACGACCACGAGACGAATGAGCTCAAGGTTACTGAAACCAACGCTACTGACGCGAGCGTTGGAACAACCGCCACCGGACTACCGCCGCAAGAGAACAAGACATGGAGACAAAAGCTCAATCCTCTCCGATGGGGAGGCATCCCGGAAATTCCCCATGAGCGCATCGTGTCCCGGGAGTATGGCGCGAGCATTTTCAGCAAGCTCTTCTTCAACTGGATGACGCCTCTAATGACTGTAGGTCTGCGCGATCTGCTAGAGGCAGAGGCAGCCGCAACGCAAAAGGTGCTAACCGTTTATGCAGACTGGATACAAGAGACAATTACATGAGCGCGATCTCTGGGCCGTGAACCCCGACCGAGGCGCCGAGGTCCTGACCAACAAGGTGAGAGCAGCGTTCAAGCGCAGGATTGCCAAGGGTTCCAAGCGCCCGCTCTTAATGGCCCTTTACGATAGCTTCACGTTTGAGTTTTGGCTTAGTGGATTCTGTGCCTTGATCTCTACCATGCTCCAAGTCATTGCGCCATTTACCCTCCGCTATCTCATTCAATTTGCCACTGAAGCATACTATGCCCATGTCCAACACACCGCCCCGCCGCACATTGGCGAGGGAGTCGGTCTTGCCGTTGGCATCACAATGATGCAATTCGTTGGCAGTCTCTGTATCAGTCATTTCATTTACCGTGGCATGATGCTGGGAGGTCAGAGTCGTGCCGTCCTCATCGGCATGATCTACGACAAGTCAATGGTCATTTCCGGTCGCGCCAAAGCCGGCACGTCCAAAGACGCCCTGTCACCCGAGGAGGGTGGTCCAGAGAAGCCAGATGCCGAAAAATCCGGCGATGGGAAGAAATCCAAAAAGGAGAGCAAGGCCAAGGGTGGCGCAATAGCAAATGAAGTTGGTTGGGCAAACGGTCGCATTGTCAACCTGATGAGTGTCGACACCTACCGCATTGACCAGGCTTGCGCTCTCGGCCACTTCATCTGGACGGCGCCTATCGCTTGTATTGTGACCCTCGTCCTGCTCCTTGTCAACTTGACCTATAGCGCTTTGGCCGGTTTTGGACTGCTTGTCCTTGGCGTGCCACTTCTCACAAAGGCCATTCAAAGCCTCTTCGCTCGTCGCAAGATGATCAACAAAATCACGGATAAGCGAGTGTCCCTGACTCAAGAAATCATCCAGTCGGTTCGATTTGTCAAATACTTTGGCTGGGAGACGGCCTTTTTGGAGCGCTTAGCCGAGATCCGCTCCAAGGAAATCTACGCCATCCAGATTCTGTTGGCTACCCGAAATGCCATCAACTCGGTCAGCATGGCCATGCCGGTTTTTGCCTCGATGCTCTCTTTCATCACCTATCGCCTGACCAACCATGGCCTTGCTCCCGCCCAAGTCTTTTCCTCACTGGCACTGTTCAACAGTCTTCGAATCCCACTCAACCTCTTGCCGCTTGTTCTTGGACAGGTCATCGACGCCATGTCATCCATTGGTCGAGTAGAAGAGTTCCTCCTCGAAGAGGAGCAGGAAGAAGATATCGTTATCAAGGCCGACGGCGAGCACGCTATTGAAATGAACAATGCATCCTTCACCTGGGAGCGCACCAAGAACAAGGAGACGGAGCTGCCCTCCGACCCTAAGGAGAAAAAGGCTGCTGCCGCTGCTGCTAAGGAGGCTAAGGCGCAGCTCAACTCCACAAAGCCTGCTGAAGAGGATGGGCCGAAAGAGGCTACCCATGGTGAGGAGAGAGAGCCGTTTAAGCTCCAGGATCTCAACTTTACCGCTGGGCGAAAGGAGCTTCTGGCTGTCATTGGTTCCGTCGGCTGTGGAAAGAGCTCTCTCCTTGCCTCCCTGGCCGGTGACATGCGCAAGACGGAGGGTGAAGTCGTATTTGGCGCTTCGAGGGCATTCTGTCCCCAGTATGCGTGGATTCAAAATACTTCTCTTCAAAACAACATCACCTTTGGGAAGCCGATGGAGAAGGCCTGGTACAAGGAAGTCATCGACGCATGCGCTTTGAGATCCGATCTTGACATGCTCCCGAATGGCGATCAGACCGAAATAGGTGAGCGTGGCATTACCATCTCTGGTGGTCAAAAGCAGCGTCTCAACATTGCCCGTGCTATTTACTTCAATGCCGACATCGTCTTGATGGATGATCCGCTGAGCGCCGTCGATGCCCATGTCGGTCGCCACATCTTTGACCATGCTATCCTCGGTCTTCTCAAGGACAAGTGCCGGATCTTGGCAACGCATCAGCTCTGGGTTCTGAACCGCTGCGATCGGATCATCTGGATGGACGGTGGTAAGATTCGGGCCATTGACACCTACGACAACCTCATGCGCGACGAGGAGGGCTTCCGAGCCTTGATGGAGACGAACACAGTCGAGAAAGAGGAGGAGGAACTCGAATTACAGAGCGAGGAGGTGTCTGAGGAGACTGAAGAGGTGACCAAGGTGGAGCGGGTAGAAACCTCGGCCGAGGACCGCGCCAAGAACAAGAAGAACAAGAAGCAGGCCATGCTCATGCAGCAAGAAGAGCGAGCGGAAAAGTCCGTCCCCTGGTCTGTTTACGCAGGATATGTCCGGGCTTCCGGCAGCATGTTCAACCTGCCATTCCTTGCTCTTGTTCTTATTCTGTCGCAAGGCGCCAACATTGTCACCAGCCTGTGGCTCTCTTGGTGGACCTCGGACAAGTTTGGCTACTCGGATGGCGTCTACATTGGCGTGTATGCTTCCCTCGGCGCCACTCAAGCCTTTCTCATGTTTGCCTTTTCCGTCTTGTTAACTGTCCTGGGCACGAATGCGAGCAAGAGCATGCTGCGAGATGCCGTGACACGCGTGCTGCGGGCTCCCATGTCTTTCTTCGACACGACTCCCCTGGGGCGCATCACGAATCGGTTCTCGCGCGATGTCGATGTCATGGACAACAACTTGACGGATGCCATTCGAATGTTCTTCTTCACGCTTGCCAACGTTACGGCCGTCTTCATCCTCACCATTGCCTACTACTACTACTTTGCTGCTGCGCTGGTGCCGCTCTACATTCTCTACATGATTGCAGGCACTTACTACCGCTCATCTGCTCGTGAGGTGAAGCGGTACGAATCCGTGCTTCGCTCCAGCATGTTTGCACGGTTTAGTGAGGGCCTGAGTGGTGTATCTTCCATCCGAGCCTATGGACTGCGTGAACGATTCATGAACGACTTGCGCAAATCCATTGACCAGATGAATGGGGCTTACTACCTCACGTTTTCCAATCAGCGGTGGCTTTCCGTACGACTGGATATGATTGGTAACCTCCTTGTCTTCGTCGTGGCCATTCTCGTCGTCACATCTCGCTTCACCGTCAGCCCCTCGACTGGTGGTCTGGTTCTCAGTTACATGCTGTCGATTGTGCAGATGCTGCAATTCTCTATCCGTCAACTTGCCGAGATGGAAAATGGTATGAACGCTGTCGAGCGTCTCCGCTACTACGGCCACGAACTGGAAGAGGAAGCCCCTCTTCATACCATCGACGTGCGTCCCAGCTGGCCGGAAAAGGGCGAGATCAAGTTTGAGAACGTGGAGATGCGGTACCGCCCCAACCTCCCTTTAGTTCTCAAGGGCCTCTCTATTCACGTTGAGGGTGGAGAGCGTATCGGCGTTGTGGGACGGACTGGTGCGGGCAAGTCGTCCATTATGAGCACGCTGTTCCGCCTCGTTGAAATTTCCAGCGGCAAGATCACCATCGACGGGCTCAACATTTCCACTATCGGACTCGGCGACCTTCGCAAACGTCTCGCCATCATCCCGCAGGACCCAACACTCTTCCAGGGCACGGTACGCTCCAACTTGGATCCGTTCCAGGAGCATGATGACCTCGCGCTATGGTCTGCCCTGCGGCAGGCCGATCTCGTCAGTGCGGACGCGACTCTGGAGGACCGGTCTGACCCATCGCGCATTCACCTAGACAGCATTGTCGAGGACGAGGGTCTCAACTTTTCGCTCGGGCAGAGGCAGCTCATGGCGCTCGCACGTGCGCTGGTACGCGGCGCGCAGATCATTGTATGCGACGAGGCGACGTCGAGTGTCGACATGGATACGGACGACAAGATCCAGCGGACCATGGCGACAGGCTTCCGCGGCAAGACGCTGCTGTGCATTGCGCACCGTCTGCGCACCATCATTGGCTACGACCGCATCTGCGTCATGGACGCTGGTCGCATCGCGGAGCTGGACACCCCCGCGAATTTGTACCGCAAGCCCGACGGCATCTTCCGCGGCATGTGTGATCGCAGCGGCATCAGTCTGGGGGATATCGAGACAGCGGCGCAGACCATGGCCGCCATTGACAGCAGCACCAGCGCAACTCCGCGCATCGCCGAATCGAGCGAGTAGGGGATGGATGAAGTCTCATTTTGGTTGTTGGGGAGAAAAAGTTGTTCGTATATAGATTTGTTTATTGGCCTTGAATTTGGGTTGACTGACAGTGGTGATATACATGGCGTTTTATGAGCATAAAGACCTCTTCGCTGCAGGCGAGCATATACATCTACAAAATTATTTGAATAAATAATAAATACCAGCATCTTCCTTTGAAAGTACTTTTTGCCTGCTAAATAATTCACGATTGTTTCATGACACATTGTTTTCCTCATTTCAGCTCGGAGATGAGATGCTCAGCCCAGGGCTAGTCACCGAGTTAGCTGCGCGGTCAGCCCTGTTTCGTCTGTGCTGACGAGAATTCAGCTTCAGTAATTCTCTTCATCCCCGCCGCCGCGCTCGCCGTCCACCGCCTCGCCATCCTCCCCGCCGGCCCGCCCCCGGCGCCAGGCGTGCCGCTCGTCGGCCTGCTCGTCCTCCACGCGCTGGGCGCGCCGCCTCGGCACCGAGTGGGAGGCCAAGAACGTGTCCCGCCGCCGTGGCGGCGGCGGGCAGACCCGGCTCGGCTTCCTCGCGCTACGTGCTGCCCCGGGTCGCGGCGTGCCATCTCCTCGTGGACGCAACTGATGATGGCGCCGCCGCCGGAGCTCGTCGCGGCGGACCAGCAGACGGCCTGGCGCCTGCGGACGCTGACCCCCCGAAGGACCTCGCGTTCCGCGCGGCCACCACCGCGCTCTTCTGGCTCGTCGCCTACTGCCTCATCTACGTCATCGTCCACGTGCCCGCCGCCCCTGTCCGTCGCCCTCGGCATGAGCCGGCCCGAGTTCTGGCCGCACCTGTTCGGGCCCTTGTCCGAGCTCTACACCATCCGCGGTTTCTGGGGGGGAGGGGGGAATTCCTCCTCTCCTCTTCTTCTCTCTTTCTTTTCCATCACTAACAAAAAACAAAAACACACAGCTCATTCTGGCATCAGCGCCTCCGCAGGACGCTCACCGCGTTCGCCGACGTCATCGCCGACGACGTACACCCGGCTGTTTCTCGTCTTCGCGATCAGCGGAGCGCTGCACCACCCGACAGACGTGGTGCAAGGCCTGCCGAGGGGGCTGACGGCGACGGTGGCCTTCTTCCTGATGCAGCCGGTCGGCATCGTGCTGGAGGACGCGGTGCAGGCGCTGACGCGGGGCTGGCCGCTGCCGCGGGCGGTCCGGAGCGTCGCCGGGTACGCGTGGGTGGTCTTCTTCCTCGTGTGCAAGACGCCGACGTGGACGTTCTCGGTGGCGAGGTTGGGCCAGACGCCCGATCTGCTGCCGATCCCGGTGGCGAGGCCGCTCGTGGCCATGCTCACGGGAGAGTGATTGCGCCCTTGTTCGCTAGAACTCTCCGTGATGCTCTTTGTTAGGCTACACATTAGACCGTGCTTTTACCGTCACCTTGTTCAAGCAATAGACTTAGCCTTGCAAGTTGTATCTATATTGCCCATCGGGTCGCTTCAATTATTAGCTGGGGGCCAAAACTTATCTGCCCCAACACCGTCCTCTGTGTAGTTATGGTACAGCCTGTTGCTTCCCCCAAAAGTACGAAGAGTCCAAAGCCAAGTAAATACTATGTAGCGTATCAGCTACTGAGAATGAATACGGGAAAATAAAAAAGAGAACAGTAAAACACTACGCAGGACTCTCTCCAAGAGAACAAAAAACAATAACCCAAACCGTTATTCAAAAAGAAACGCCTTTCTAAAAGGAATGTCGTGGTATATATGAGTGTATGAGACCCGTACTAGCCAACTCTTTACAACGCAGCTTTTGTCTGTCGTAGTAGTCATGCCTATCGACGGGAGCCTGGCATGCTTGGCGGGGGGAGGGCAGACGGGTCCTCGGCCAACAGATCTTCAAGATAGGCGCTCGGAGCTCTTTGGCCGGCTTGCAATGGCGCGGCAAGGTTTACCGACGAGGTACTAGCATCGTGGCGGGCGTGAAACATGGGAGACTCGGGCGGCGAGGCGTTGAGGTTATGGCGGGAGCCGTTGGCGTATCCACCGGGGGCAGGGCTGAGGTTGGACATGCTGATAGACTGGCCTTGCTGGTGCGCCGTGGCGGCAGACCCGGCAGCATAGAAGCCAGAGGGCAGATACGCGGAGCCGCGGTTGCCACCAGCGCCACTGGTAGCGGCAGTGGGTGAGAAGAAGAGGTTGGACTGGCTGGGATCAGAGGCAGGATCCGGGCCACGAGTTGAGCGTCGGTTCGTTCGGCGGGCGTTCTGGCCGATAGAGCGTGTGGATTCATGGTCGGTGTACTTGTAGAAAGGCGCAGGGGGCGCCGGGAAGGCGGAGTTGCCAGAGGAGGACTTCTTGATGTTGGCGGCATGCTGAGCTTTGGAGGCGCGCTCAACGGAGCGGTGCAGCAGGAGGCTGACAATGGCGCGCCAGATCAGGACAGCAAGGAAGAAGGCGCCAAGGATGGCGCCGACGGCGATGAAGACGGTGCCCTCGGGGGCGCTGGAAGACTGCATGAAGGGGGCATCCTTGGTATCGGGGACGGCCGGCGGGGGGTACGTCGGTATGGCTGCGATGTTGGTGAGGGTCGGGAGGCCGGTGAGGCCGCCGCTGTCTGTGTTGGTATCGGAGGACTTTGTCGCAGAGGCGCTCTTGGACGTCGGGGTCGGAGATGCGGATGAAGGCGACGATGACTTGGAGTCGGTCGAGCTGGCCGAGGCCTTTGAGTTGGAGGGCGAGGCAGAGGCGGACTTGGAGTCGGAAGCGGAAGCAGAAGCAGAAGCGGAAGCAGAAGCGGAATCACTTTTGCTGTCGCTGTCAGCGGCATGGACGGGCACGACAATGCCGTTAAAGAGGGCAAAGACCGTGAGCAGCGTGGCGCTGCCTGGGAGATGATTTGCGAGGCGCATGGTGGCGAGCCAGAGGGGAGGGCGACGAAAAGAAATTGAACGAGTGCGGGCGGATGACGTTGAGAGAGAGAAAGCAGACCGAAGCCGAGGGAAAGGGGCTTGGTGAAGAAATGACTCGGTGGTGGAAAACGAGAGGACTAGTAATATCGATGCGCTGTCTTGTTGTCTCGCCTGGTGCCCAAGATGAATTGACGTTGAAACAGGGATGATGAAGCAGGCTTGCTTGGGCGGCTGGGGCTGGGCTGATGTCGTCAGGGGGACTTGACTGCGTGGCTCTCTCTCTGTTTGCGTGGCGGGGGCAAGTCGTGGGCTTCCGATGAGCCAAGATGAAGAGAATGGCGCGAAATGAAGGAAATGGGGATAAAAAGGGAAAAGGAACACGTTCAGGCTGTCAAAAAGGACAGAAAACGGCTGAAGAGAGAAAAAATGCAAGGAAGAAAGTGCATTGATGAGGCTGGCCCTGCGTGTGTTTTCTTTTTCCGAACTACCTCTAATAAGGGAAGGCTCACAGGACGACAGACAGTACAAGCGCCTACATACTGCCTACCCGGGAGCTGAGCTCGTAACACAGATTCTAAAGAGTTAAGCCCCAGCAAGATGAGGTCTATATAGATGTCAAAATGTTGTAGAATTTCCAGGGAAAAAATTAGTTTCGAAATGCCATTTAACTTTTGCTTTTGAGTACCCTTCTCCGCTGAGTATTGCCTAACACACCGCATTCTCCAGAATGCTGGTGCCTCTCGTGTGAAGAACACAAGGGAGAAAAAGACACCGTGAAACAAAGTACGATGCAAGCCAAAGAAAAAGTAAATGGTCTACTGCAGCCATTAGTATGCTCAGATGCACACCTCGCTTTGGCGCTGAGCCGTCTATCACCATCCCATACCCCCACGCCGTTACATATGGCTGTCGAAATATCAGCACATGTTGAAATATACAAAATGTACATAACATACATAAGACACGGAAAACTACACCTGGGATCCCGTAAAAATCTATAGGCTCAACTCAATTCACCTTGCGCTATTTTGCGTCATATGACCGCGGCCATCCCTAGATTCTCAATCGGTGACCTACTTCGTCCTTACATGCCTTACTAGAAATGACATGCTTGGTGATGAGCTGATCGTTTGTAAGATATTTTTAGTGAAATCATCCCGAAAATATATGACACAGATTATCGAAGAGCTGAACCGTGACTTACAGGAATGACAAATGTTATTGAGAGGCACGCCGCGCTTCTCTTCAAACCATTGGCCGTGATAATGCGACAACGGCTGAATGGAAGCCGAGGCATCGCCACCATGCCAACTTCAGTATTGCTGACCACCCATAACATGGCCGTGGAATAACTGTCGACCTTTCAACTCGATAGCCTGGATAAATATTGTGCTGCGCCTCACGTCAAGTCTCCAGTCATAGAGACACCGGGCAGTTGATGGTGTGATGCGAGAATCCTCACTATAGCATGGCAGAGATAGTGCGCGGCACTTGCTCCAAACAACAAATCAACCACCGTCATGTGGAAGAGCTATTACTCTCCTGCACTTGAAGTAGGAGGGCAAGTGTGCAGAACGCCTCGAAGCAGCACTTATACAGCCCGCCAGGCGCCCTTGGGATCCATGGTCAGGGCTCTCTCCTTTTTTCTATTCAACTGCCAGATACAAAGTCAACCCCTACTACACCTACTCGCTTTTACCTCTACACTCTTCTACCAAAACCAACATGGCCGCCCCTCCACCCAAGGTCGGGAACCCCAATCAAGGCGGCACCACCACCGCCGAGGACGCCGACTTTGAGATCAGCGAAAACCTCAACGCCGTCAACACCGTCACCGTCTGGGTCGACAACGGAAGCGGCAGCTTCAGCAACACGAAGCTGATCAAGGCCATCAAGGTCAAGTACGGCGACGGCACCGAGCGCACCAAGGGCCACACCACGGGCACCACCTACTCCTTCACCTTTGACAACAACGAGAAGATGAAGACGATGAGCCTGTGGGCAGGGGCCCGCGTCGACCGCATCAAGTGGGAGACGCGCGGCGGCCGCACATTTGACCACGGCGGCACCGGCGGCAGCGAGTATACCCAGGACGTGGGCAACGGCATCCTGCTCGGTTTTACGGGCACCAAGGACGACAATGAGCTCGTCTCCCTCGGATCCATCTTCAAGGAAGCTTCAGACTAAAAAGGTAAGAAGCTCCTCCTTCATGAATGATATCAGTCACACTGTATAATGATACGTTTCTACTAGAACTGAAAACCAGCGAGTCGTGTTGTTCGGAGGCTGCTTGCCAATGCATCTCACTGCCGTCGTTGGCTCGCAAGTCTGTAGCCGAGTACAGTTTTACTTGTGCGTTTTTCACAGTCCAGGCGCAGGCAAGAAAGGAAAGACAGTCAGGGAATAACATAGGCATTGGTCTATCACTGCTAGCTACAATACAGTCCTTTCTCTAATCTCCGAATGAGTCACAGCTGCTCGAGCTTCTCGCCAGTGTAGTCTATAGCTCCGCAGGCGCACTTTCATGCCGGGGATGGGGTCCGCCAACTGCCTCATAGGCTTATCATCTGCGGTCCCTTCTCCATCCCCATGCCGGCTGCAAGGTAGGCCCTCCCCGCTGTCGCGGCGTACTTCTCCCGCCTGCACAAAACGCAGCCCGATAGAGGAGCGGCTGGCCGATCTCATGCACGCCTCCGCTCAGTAGTTGACGCGACCTCTCCGCTGAATGCTGATGCAAGCATCCCGGACAAGAGTTGCCGGGATACACTCCCAAGAGGCATTTAACCAGCAGTATGTCCCATCATATAAGTAGGTGGCGCTCTTTCCCCGAGGAGATGCACCCTTTTTTGATGGGCCGAGTTCCCCGCGACATGTCACAAAAGTGACGATGCCGAGTAGTTCGCAGCGTCCATGGCGCTCCATATGAGTCGTGGCTTCTTACCCACGCTGCGCTGCTGCCCATCTCTCGTATCCGTGGGCGATCACCCTGATGTCCGCTGTCCCCGGCGTCAGAATATGCTCTTTTGGTATGAGGGCGTCGTTTCAGCCTCTCTCAGCACTATCCCTTCCAGCTGGATAGACTCTGTCGCAAAATGTGAGAAGGCAGATGAAGGTGCGTTCTTGGCCGGAGGGCACCGGGACTGCTAAGAAAGAGGCACGGATAAAAATATGTAGACGAGAGTGTGCAGAAGGCGCGCCGGCTAGGCATCGATGTCAAGCTCTCGCAGCCTACGATTCCGTCCGGCCACCCATGTTTGCCTTGCCTGCCTGGCACGTCTTGCGAGGCATCCATCTAAAAGCTGCCCCAGTTCGGGTCTTTCCGCAGCTTGCGTACCGACGCGTACAACACTATCGCGTTGAAGAACAGCAGCGACACGGCTGAGAGCCCAATCGTGCGGCGAAGGACCCGACGCCGAGGGCGGCGCAAATGACGGTGGCGAGGAGCGAGGCGGAGAGTAGGATCCGCCAGACCATTCCGCAGCTCCGCGGCTCGCGGTGTTGGAGACTCCGCCGCGTCTTCGTCTTCTTCTTCTTGGTCTTCAACAGGCGGATGGTGGTTGGGTGTTGTCGCGTGTGCCTTGCTCCGCGCGTCCGCCGTGTTGGAAGGTCGGATGGCGCGGCGGCTGTGACTCACACGCATCGCGCTATTGTTCTGTCCTTGATGAGGCTGGTGGTGCAGTGTCGTTGGTGGTATTCGTTGGCGTTGGGTGTGCTGAGGAGCCCCTTGTCTTCTCCATTAATTCGTGGCCTGGAGGCGGCATCTCAAACTGGGTTGATGGCATCGTGAGCAAACGGCCTTGCAGGTTGAACAGCGGCAACGGTAACCGGACTGTTTTCTCCTGGGGAAGATAGATGAAAGAACATGATGACATGGTATTTATTTTACATCCGGGCGAAAGGTAAGTTGCGGACGGAGAAGGATAAAAGTAACGTTAGTCCGGGAAATACGCCAGAACGTCCGTCTATCGAATCTGCCTCAGCTCGGTCCTAGCAATGCCTATGTAGCATTTACGCCCGGAACTAGCTGCTGACCCACGTGGGAATCATACCCGCGGTTATTACGAGTGATGAACTAGCTGACTGATTTCTTTCTGTAGTTTTTATCAATAAAGCATAGATAAAGTAAGGCTGGCGCTGACAAGGCCGCTACGCTCTGTAGAGAAGACTCAGACAGCATATTGGGCTTGCCTCGGAGCAAGTCCGATTTCTAGCTTGTAAGTAAAAGCCTGTTTTTAATTGCCAAGGGCTTCGAAACACTTCGTACTACGTTTACCAAGATCTGCGTGCTGCAGTGGGTTGCCTCGGTGCAGATAAGCCATCACCTAGCCACAAAATAATTGCCTTAATACATTGCTTTTGTACTGTATATGCCAGACTCCTAGATCACTTTCTCTTCTCTTCCAAAGACCAAAACTCTCTCTAGACAGCCCCCCCTTCTAATCGTATATATCCTACGCCTCTGCCACCTGGGACATAATCCACTTCTCCAGGCCGCCCTTTGCGATAATCTCCTGCAGGTTCTCGGGGAACTCGCCCACCTTCTCCTCCCACTGCTCGCCGCCCTCGCCCTCCTGCACCTGCACGACGCTCCGGGCAACGTCCCACGTGAGGGTCCAGCCCGTGCGCCGCGTCGGAATCTTGTCGGCGAACGTGGCGCGCAGGCGCTCGACCAGGCGCGGCACCTCGAGCCCCAGCAGCCCGTTGTTTACGCTGTTGCGGGAAAAGATGCTGCCGAAGCTTCCCGACACTACGAGCGGGATCTGCTTTGCCAGCAGAGCTGTTGCTGCCTGCTCTCGCGAGCTGCCGCAGCCAAAGTTGAACCCCGACACAAGAATGTCGTTAGGCTTGGCAACGTCGCCAAACGTCGGGTCGTAGTTCTCCATGCATACCTTCGCCATGGTCTCCTTGGTGATGTCGTCCTGGTACGTGTATTTGCCGGCGTAGATGTTGTCTGTGTCTAGGTTGTCCATGTCGCAAAAGACAATCTCACCAGTAATCTTCTCCGGGAAGCCGGGGAGGATCTTGGTACCGCCGCCCTCCTCCTCCGCCTCGCCGCCGACGGAGGATTCGACGCGATCGATGAGAGATTCGAGCTGCTCGAGGACATTCCCAAGCTGGCTCTCCACCGTCTCCGGTGCTCCGGTGCCGTAGCCATGCTCAACGCCCTGGTAATTATCAGGGACTTGGAAGGACTGCGTCCCGGAAATCACGCCGCTCAGAGCGCTGGCAGCCACAACTTCTGGACTTGCTAGATAGGCTAACGCCTCGCGACTTCCCATGCGCCCCTTGAAGTTGCGGTTGGAGGCCGAGATGCCAACCTCTCCGGCTTCCAGAAGACCGGGTTCAAGGCCAATGCAAGGGCCGCAGCCTGAGGGGAGCTGGATCGCGCCGGCTTCAACCAATACTTGCCAGTCGCCTGCATCCTCTGCAGCCTCCTGCTCGCGGGCCGAAGCGGCCGCAATGTAGAACTTGACTCCATCCGCAATCTTAGGGATCTTCCCGCCATTCTCCTTGGCGGCGTCAATGAATACCTTGGCTGCGGCTGCAATGTCGGGGGCTCGACTGTTGGTGCATGATATAATGTACGCCCTGTCAACTTTGATCTTCTGCGGTGCAAGCTCATTGAGTGGAGTCGAGATTTTGACAGAGTTGGGACCTGAAACGTATGGCGAGACGGTGGAAAGGTTGATGTACAACTGTTTGGCATACTGGGCATCGGGGTCGGCCTTGATGGGGTTCGCAAAAAGTTCATCCACTTTCTCGTGCGTGATTCGGTCCTTTGTGGTTCGGTCAGGGAACATGGCCGCTTCCGTCGCCTTGTACCGCAGCCAACGCTCAAGAGTCTTGTCTACGGGGAACTGTTGCAGAACATCGTTAGCTGGTGTCTTTCGTACTGCAGCATTGACACAATACGGACCAGTCCTGTGAGCGCACCCCATTCCGTTGTCATGTTCGATATGCTGATTCTATCGCAAATCGGGATGCTGGCCATGGTCTCCTCGGATCCCGAGAACTCTACCGCATGATTGAGGACATCGCTTTGGAACAACCCACATAGCGCAACGATGACGTCCTTTCCGGCAACTCCAGGGGGGAGAACACCAGTCAGATTGACCTTGGCAACCGGAGGAACCTGGAACCAACTCTTGCCGGTTGCCCAGATGCCGGCGGCGTCTGTTCGCACCACAGAGAACCCTCCAGCACCAAGCGCTGAGTAACTTGTCGAGTGAGAATCCGAGCCTACGCATAGCTTGCCTGGCCAAACGTATAATTCCTCAATCTGTGCATGTGTTAGCGTTTGTTTTAGCCAAATCCTCTGGGTTGTGGTAGGCCTGTACCATAATTTGATGAGAGATGCCGTGCCCGGCACCGTAGAAGGCAACACCGTGCTTCTTCGCAAAGGCCTCAATCATCTCGTACTTTTTAAGATTGGCCTCAGATTTGTCCTGAATCGCATGATCTAGCGCGAACACCAACTGATCGGGGTTCTTGACCTCGGGTACATTCATGGAGTGGAACTTCTTGGCGCAGGCGAGTGTATTGTCGTGTGTCATTACTCTCCACGGTTGAATCTGAACGTAGTCACCGCTACGGACAGTCTTTCCTGGAGGCAACCCAACGGCGTGGTCCTGGATAATCTTTTCAGTCAGGGTCTGAGGCCCTCGCCGTTGCTCGCCTGAAGAAGCAGCCCATGAGGTTTCGGTAGAGGATTCACTGGCGAGGGTCGCGCGGTTCGCAGCTGTCGACCCAATCGTACGTAGTTGGCATTGTACGTGTCGAGAAACGGAGGTTGTGCAGGGGATGCGTTGGCTAGCAATTATCGTCCTCGCGATGGGCCGTCCGCCTCGGCTCAGCATGCGCGCCCATTGCGCGGAAGCAGCGACCTATGAACAACGTAATTAGCATGAAAAAGAAAACGTTGCTGTGAAGAGGCGGCGACGAACCGGTCTGTACGACATGATACGCAAGACTCTGTAGGTCACAATTAGAAAAGATTGAGAGTGAAGTTTTGAGAAGCTTTTCGAAAACCAGTTGACTCTAAAGTGTATTGCGCAAGCCGAAGACGGAGCCGAGTGGGGCCTGAAATTGGTAAATATCCAGCTCTGATTGGCCAAATCGGCCTTCGAGGCATGACTTGTAGATTAACACTTTAACCTTGCATATACTCTGTCAACGTTACAGTGCTTCCTAATTAATGTAGCAAAGAGTGACAGACTTGGATCTCCTCTTTGAAATCAAAGTCAAAGACGGGTCTTCGCAACTTACTTGTACTGGCGTCCAGGGAAGTTTTGGTATGGTCACCTGTATCAGGCAAGCAGTCACGGCCATGACGATGCTTAAGCTGAAACTAGAAGTATCATTACTTTACTATTTAGAGGTCTGAAGAGCAATAAACCTATTTACCTGCCCACAATAAACTACGAAACGAGATCCCTTTCAAAAGCAAACTGCCGGTTACGCTGCTTAGGTACATAAATTCCCACTTGAGGCTGCTTTGACCCGCCGCCCATCTTTAAGCGCTAGCTTGACAAGCGTTGACCATGTTGGTGAGCTGCCAGGGAGATGAATCGACAACGCCGTAGAGTTATAGTATGATAATTTTGAAGACGCAGAAAATTCCATTAGGAAAGCCTTAGTTAATTCGTCTATGTGTTATTGTTTCCTGTCGTTTTGCCGCTGTTGTTCAAGTCACGGATCCCTCTCACCAAAGTTTCAGGCACACGTGACTCTTGCCCGTTGCGACCACTGGCTTCGTCATCGGAACCCGCCCCAGCCTCCAGCGACGACGCTTCAACATCCTAGACAGCTCACCTTCGCATCAGCACGACGAAAAGCTTCGACCGACGATCCCGACCCCGCGCAGCCATCGCACTCTATTAGGCATCTGCGTACACCGCTATACTCGATTCGAAATCCTTCTCGCCGATAAACGACAGCGCTCGGAGCTACCGCAACCCACCATGGAGGAGGACCGACTTTGGAAGTTCTCGAAGCCCGAGTGGCTCAACAGCATCTGGGCTCGCAATGCCGGCATCTACGCGGCCGGAGGCTTGGTACGTTAATTTCTCCCCATCACCGGCTGCTCTTCACTGGTGCCGCGCCGCGACGACGCATCCGACCTGCCCGGCGCACAGCTCGCAGCTCCGAGCCCGAGACAGCAACCCCCCTCCGCGCCGAGTTCACCGCGACTGACACAAAACCCTCGCAGTTCTCCCTCGCCTTTTACACCATGCTCGATGCCGCCGTGTGGTCCAAGTCGGCCAGTAACGGATCCAACATCCACGTCAAGTTCGTCGACTGGCTGCCGCTCATCTTCTCCTCGCTCGGCATGCTCATCATCAACTCGGTCGAGAAGCAGCGCCTGAGTGCCGACTCGTTTAGTTACAGCGGCTCCGGCGTTGCTTGGAAGGCCCGGGTGGTGCTATTCCTCGGGTTCGCGGCGTTGGCTGGCGGCATGGCGGGCGGCGTCGCCGTCTTCGTTCTCAAGTACATCGTACCGAGCGTCGGGTTCCCCGCGCTGGGCATGGGCATCGAGACGCTGGCTAGCAACGCCCTGGTAGGCTTCAGGTATGTCATTTTCGCCCTACGGCATGGCTGTCTTGCTCAGCCGAATAACGGCTAACCACTTCGCAGCTCCGTCGTGCTTTGGATTACCCAGAATATGGAGGACGAGTACTCGTACAACCTGTCGCTCTGAACGCGATAAAATGACAGAAACCCCTGAGCCTCTATGCGCAATGGGCATACTTAATACGACTCTCTTCAAAGGAAATGGCCGCTGCTTTTCTTTGAGAACTGTGTACTAGTACAGCTAGCTGTATGTGATTCGGTTGGCCCGACTTGAATAGTTTTAGCATAGTTTTTTTTTACAACATGAAAGCGTTGACGTTTGCAATGGCCATTCGAGAAAACTATTCTCTATCGACCGTCAAATAAGCTTCCTTTGATATGCTTGACAAGCTCGATTTCCACATGCTCAGTCATGCCCCACCAAGCTGCCCGCCATCCACCTGAAGGGATACAGGATTGTTAGCGCCGTGCAGCCTGTAAGACAAGAGCAAGCACCCCTTGCTAATTTTTATCAGGTCTAGATTTCACCATCTGCATTTCATCATCACAACCTTGAAGATACCCAGTATATACGAGAGAAGCAGTGCCAGCCATGAATGATCGTGGTCGCAACGTGAATGGCTCCTCCCACCACCCCCCGCCCCCGCTGCAGCGCACACGGCTCGGCGCACCAAGCGCAGCCTCCGCGCCGGCATACCAGGCGCCACCGGCCGCCTCCTCGCGGGACCGGACGAACCTCTTCCGCAGCCATCTGATCAGGCGACCTACGGGGGCCGCCGCCAACGGGACGAGCAGCAGCGCGTCCTCGTTTTCCGCGACTGCCGCAGCAGCAACGGCGGCGGCTGCGGCGGCGGCGGCGGCGCTGGCGACTCACCCTGACACGGCGCGCCTGGCGGCGGCAGAGGAGCAGCAGCGCATGGCGGAGATGTGCGAGATCGTGGTGCGCAACCAGAACGGGGACATTGACCTCGAGGGCGCGCCGGTGCTGCCGTTTGACGACATTGACGAGATGGCGCTGGATGCCAGACAAGAAACAGAGCGTATGTCGTCCTGTCTAGTTAAGTTTATTGTGTGCTAACGTCAAGTATAGAAGAGCGGCAGAGGCTGGCAGAAGCTGTTGTACAGCATCGGATTAACTACACTGCAGTTCCTGATCAGCCCGAAGGTACAGCGTGTTTCTACAAACTGTGTTGCGCCCAAGTCTAACTTCAGCAGAACTACTGGAAGCAGTTCGAGCGAGTCTACGTGCTAAAGTTGACGCTTTGGCTGAAGACAACTGGATGTTTGAACCGGAAGAGCAGCCGCAAGGCTAAATCTTGTTCGCCCTGCATGCTCACATGCTCACGCGTGGCACATCGCTGTCGAACGAAGCTCTATCATGACGCTTGAATTCACTCTATGCTCTAACGAAAAGACCCAGCCGACCTCTAGTCGACTGCATCGGCCGGGAGTGCAGGTCTCCCCTTCTGTTGCGGTGGCTGGCCGCCCGCGCCGCCGCCGCCACCGCCGCCAAACACTCTGCTCATCATGTCCATGAGCGGGTCACTCTGCGCCGGCCTCGGGGCGCTGAAGTACTTCTCCTCAATCCTCTCCAGCGCCTCGTCCCAGTCGCCGCCCTCGACCTCGTTAATCTGCGCCGTGTAGTTGGACTTGAGCTTGAGAAACATCTTGCGCGCGCCGCGCTGCACCGTCAGCAGCAGCAGGCCCAGAAAGTTGAGCAGCGGCAGGTCCGAGAACACATGCAGCACCTCCGCACCCGAGCCCGGTGGCGCTGGCACGTCCTCTACAGTCAGATTAGGGTGGTCTGCGCGTAGCGTGTCGACGAACAGCCGATAGCAGGTGTTCGCGTCGCGCACGTTGCCGACTAGCAGGTTCGGCAGGACGGCGCGTGCGGCGTACCACGCCGCGCGCTCGACCGACTCCTTGCCCGACTCCTTGTACCACGCGTACTCCATCCTGAAGAGCACCCCGGCCGATTTTTCTGTGCCGCGGATCAGGTGCTTCTCAGCCTCGTCCGTGTTGTGCTCTGCGGCGTAGAGCGAGCCGACCTCGTGGTGCAGTTCGGGGTCGTTAGCCGACCACCTGGACGAGTTTAGTTAGCATCACAGGATAGATATCAATAGGAGAATCAAATTTTAGCCTCCAATCACATACCCCAACATCTTTTTGATAAATTCATTGCGCGTGGGCTCCTCGCTGTCAAAGAAGCGCAGCAGGGTGCATAGCCGTCCATTGTTCTTCTCGTTCGGCTTGAGCCCGGCCTGCTTGTAGACGTCGACCAGCTGGTTGCACAAGTCGCCGCCGCTGCCACCGTTACCGGCCTTGAGGAGCGCCTGGGCTACGCTGTAGAGAATGTCGACGGCCGCCGTCCAGTCCTTCTTGTGGATGTAGCGGATGGCCTTGGAGTTGGCGTCCTGATGTGCTTTGTAGTAGTCGCCGGCGGCAATCGTTTCCAGCAACCCAGCCACGATACGGTCGACCTTGCTTGCCATGGTGTCGTGCTTCCGTCGCGTTGTGTGTATCCGCGAGTCGAACCGAGTGCAGCTGTGCCGAGGGATTGACGTCGAGGTGACCAGGTCGATGTTCGAGCTGGCCAGCCAAGCGGAGACTTGGAGGGGAAGGAGGAAGCACCAAGTGGGGGCAGTACTCCATATCCTTATAATCCAAATTAAATTCCCCACTCGCTAACATTTTGTCCTGCGCGGATAGTGTAGTGGTTAGCATGCGTGCTTCCCAAGCACGCGTCCCGGGTTCGAATCCCGGTTCGCGCAACTTTCCTCTACGCTGCGTACTGCATTGTTTTTTTGCCTCTTCCTTTTGCGCTCACCAGTGAGTGGCCATTTCTTGATTTTCCTGATGAAATAAATAGACAATGATCTTCTTTGCATGTGCTTTTAAGTGTACCGGTAGATGGGTTGCGTACAAGATTGCAAAGTGGTCGCCTTAGTAATGGTGGTGACGGCACTCGTGCATCGGTCTCCGAGCTTGGGCAAATCAGAGGTCCCGTAAACCATGCGTAATCACAATCTCGCCTTTTACACACGCAGAAGCAGGCCGACAACCATGCCGCAACGACTCATGCTGCGGCAATTGACACGCCAGACGTGGCAGCTTGTCAATAGGACCTCGCTTGCTGCGGTGCCAGCCCGCCGTGCCTTTGCCTCCAAGCCGCCGCTGCCGACGGTGCCGACATGCCCGTCGCCAACGTGCGAGTGTGCAGAGATGCCGGTGATGCCAGAAGGCCTCGAGATCGACCACAAGAGCCCAATGAATGGCGTAATCGCGGGGTATGCGGAGCAGGTGCTCATCTGCACTGGCAAGGATGACTGGCCTTCCAAGATTGAGGAGGAGAACGGCGGAGACAATCTGGCTGCTGATTTGAAGGAACTGTTTGGCCGGGGCGGCACATATGCCGATGTAAGTCGATCCTGCTTCTGTGCTCAGAAAAATTCATGAAGTATGCCCCGTACTGACAATTCACAGCCATTCCACAACGTTGCGCTCGTCAACAGCTCACTGCCCAGCTCAGTCCCACCACGGGCCGAGGTGCAGAACACCTCCGTCTACCTGCTTCCCAGCTTCAAATACGTACCGTTCCTGCCGCGCGTCTCGTTCGACCACGTCCAGGCGCTCGCCAAGGGCTACCTGCTGCCCGAGAAGCTGCACTCCGCCCACGGCGGGCTCTCGCCCGTGCATCGCGACATCCTCACTCGCAACGACGCGTATCAGAGCCTTCTGCCCGGCGTCCAGGACGTGAACGATATCCTCGTCCTAATCTGCGGCCACGGCGGGCGCGACATGCGTTGCGGCATCCTCGGCCCGCTCCTGCGCGACGAGTTCGAGAGGCAGCTCCGGCGCAAAGGCGTCGAGGTCCTACAAGGGCCGGTGCAGGTACAGGCCGACGCGGAGGCGCCGCGGCTGGAGGGTGTTGCTGGTCCGTCAAAGGACACGGCGAGAATTGAGGTCATTAGCCACATTGGCGGGCACAAGTTTGCGGGCAACATCATCATTTACATTCCTCCGGGAAAGAAAATGGCAGATGGGTCGCCGCATCGCTTCGCAGGCCACGGTCTATGGTATGGCCGTGTTGAGCCAAAGCACGTGGAGGGTCTTATTGAAGAGACGATAGTCAAGGGGAACATTGTAGCGGACATGTTTAGAGGCGGCATCGACCCTCAGAGGCGCATCTTGAGGATATAAGGGCTTAGATGTATTTTTAGAACCATTGTATCATATATAGACAGACTCTTGGCTTGGCCATTAGAGATGCCCATCTTCAACTTATATATGTACCTATAGAGCTAGTGATTCTGCCCCAGGGGCGTCCATACTCCTTTTGTATTATCCCTACTGATAGCTTCCGCCACATGAGGTGGTGCCTCAGCAACATGGGGCGTGCCATCCAGCCAACGCTTCTCTTCCTCGCTGCTTTCTCTACCTAGAATTGCATTACGGTACGGGTATCGCCCGAAGCGCTCAATGATGGGCCAGTGGGCGTCGAGAATCATGCACCACCAAAAGATCCAGGGATCGCGATCCATACCGCCATCTGCGTTCCTCGGCGGTCCGACCTTGCACATCTCGCACAGAAACGCCAAGCCGTCCTTGAGCAGTGCCTCCCTCGTCGCGCGGTACGGATTCTCGACCCCGAAGCGCTCCTCCACCATCTATCGCGTCTCCTCCACCAGCTCGAGGGCGATGCGCTGGCTCTCGAGGCTCTCGTCATGGCTGATCGACGCGATCCACGTCAGGCGCGTGACCAGCCAGTAGTCGAATCTCGACACTCCGGCGTCGTCGCGCCACCGAGCCCACGCGCCGGGGCGGAGCGCGGCAGGCAGCGCGAGCCACTCGCCGACGAGCCGGCGGCCCAGCGGCCCGAACAGGGCAGACTGCCAGTGCAGGTCAATGCCGCTGAAGAGTTCGCGAGAGGCTTTGTCCAGGAGGAGCTGCAACCGAAGCATTGGACCGGGAACTCGGGCGACTCGGGCGGAGGTAGAAATGACATGAGATCCAGGTCGGATGGGGATGGCATCTGCCCATCAGGAGCCATCTCGGTGATCGCTATCAATGATTGACGGGCAATCGTCGATTTCATTTTCTCTGGAAAGTCCGTTCCGGATATGGAGTTGTATACTCCCGCAAAGTCAAGAGAGTTGGTCTTGCTGTGGGGGATCTTGGTATCGACTATATAGTTCAGTAGCTCCGGTGTGATGAGAGACTGGAGATCATCGTGCCCAGCAATTTTGAAGTACCTTTAAGCAGTCAGTCAATGCGATTTTATGGCTGATGTAAAGTGTAGAATCTGAACAAGGCTGCGGTCACTTTGCCAGCACAGTTCATACCTACGTCCCACGAAGGTGGAGTTGGTTTGCTTGCTACCTGCAGTAGCTTTACAAACGGTCCGTTATAACCGAAAGCTGTGAAGATATCAATATCGCAGTAGTATAAAAATGAAGCCTATTATGTTGTGACGATCAATCCTTAACTATGCAGTTGATTAGCTGCCTGGTTGGTAGTATGTTCCGTTTTCGCTACCACAGCGGGGGTCGTGATGCGTCGGAGACGACGGCACACGAGCTGCATGGAAATTATTATGAAGGGAAAAAATCCAAGGGAAGTCGATTTTGAAAACCATCATTGCTCACATTCACATAATAGCAAGACACCCTCATACAACCAGTGTTGGTTGTTGTGTTCTGGTTCAATGCTACACGTGACTCAGTACCAAAAACTGCTTCTCGTAATCCCACGATGTTTGTCCTCAGAGTCTAGTTGCATCAGACATCGACTAAAGTCACTTCAAGCTATATCTCGCACACAATTGTCGGGTATGATTTGGCGATAACATATGAAGCATCGGAATATACAATTTTAGGCTGGTTCGCGATGAATGGCCCTCGAAGGATGATAGGGGCCTGCGGCCGTAACCTCGGCAGTGGTTCTGCTGCGCCTCTAGCTCATCCTCCCTCGATACCCTCCATTGCCTCAAGTGCGCGACCATTATCAACGCAAAAGCCTATAAAAAGACCAAATGGATATCAAACGGGCATTAAAAATCAGCTACATGCTCGCGCTGCAAGACCTGCTCTGGCCGCCATTCTCCTCATTGCTGGAGGTACCGTCTACTATCTCACCACGCCCTCGTCGCAAGAGAAGGTTCTGAACCAGGACACCTTCGTCCCTTACACGATAACCGCGCGCGATGACATCTCGGCAACCTCCTTCATCTTTACGGTCGCGCCGCAGCACCCCAATCCGAACCCAAGGTACTTGACCGCCGACCGCGCGAGGTGGCGCTACCCGCTCTGGTCCGTCGAGTTCAAGCAGCCCGAGGTGCAGATCGCGCGCAACTACACGCCCCTGCCTCCTCTGGAAGGCGAGCGCCTGGAGGACGGTAAGCTGCGGTTCTACGTGCGGTCCATCCCCGGCGGCGAAATGTCTACGTACCTTGGCCGGCTCGGCGTCGGGCGGGAGGTCTGGCTGCGCGGCACGCACCCTGGCTTCGACGTGGCCGCCCGGCTGGGCTCGCAGAGAAACGTGGTGTTCCTCGCCGGCGGCACCGGCGTCGCGCCGGCCGTGCAGGTGGCCCGGGCCGTGCTGGACAGCCACGCGGACTCGAGCTTCACGCTACTCTGGGCCATCCGGAGCCGAGAAGAGCTCCAACAAGCTCCCGATGTACTCGTGAGGCCGGAGCCGCCATCCTGGTGGAACTGGTTCCAGCGAAGATCGAGACCGCAGCCGTCAGAGGTCGAGCATCCCATCGCGGCGGCCAGCCCCCTGGGCCGCGAACTGGACGAGATGAAGGCTCGCTACGGGAGCAGGCTGCGCATCCGCGTCGGCATCGACGACGAGAGCAGCCAGTTCCGCGCGTCCCACATCGCGACGGCCATCCAGCGCGCGGACGCGGCACCGACCACGCCCGGCGCGACGGACTGCCAGCCGCACAACCAAAAGTTCCACGCGCCGGCGTCCGAGTTCGAGCCGTCCGGGGCGCGGCCGTGCACCTGCCGGGCGGAGAGCCGTGGCAAGAACCTGCTGATGGTGTCGGGCCCGGAGGGCTTCATATCGCACTATGCAGGGCCCAAGGTGTGGCTCGGCGGCGTCGAGACGCAGGGTGCGGTGGGCGGCGTAGCTGGGGAGCTGCGTAGGAGGAACTCGACCTTTGCTGCCGATTGGCTGGTGTTGAAGCTGTAGAATAGGCGTATATAGTTGCATTCTGTTATGTACATAGGGTCCTAGAATATTGGATATTACTCATACAGTCAATGTCTGGTGCATTGTGACTTGTTGGCATGCAACGTGTGATGTCACATGCTCTGCCGGTGAGAGGCGGCAAAGCCACATGCAATGTAGATAACGACTCGCAGGATTTAACCAATCAATTTCATGCCTTTCTGAATTGAACCCGCCCCTGTGTAGCAACTCGGCCTCGGCCAGATTGCCTCGCGCCCTGCTATGCAGATGCCACAACTGTTGACCCTGCTCTCTTGTCTTGTGCTACGACAGTTGCGTAGCAGTGACTATTCACTCATGCTAAGACGTTTCTAGAATATTGCTCCACGAGCTTGCAACTAACAATAATACGCCGACGTCATTCCGTGTCACCTTACCCTACGGAATATCGCCAAGTAAGATGGCTTGGATGGGCGGCGCCATCCCGGCGCCGCCGGTTCAATGTCCGCAAAAGGCTCTAATATATTGCCTGGGTGCAAGCTGAATTGGTCAATTTGTATTATTAGATGCAATAACTTGATTTCTTTATTCAATAGCTTGATTTCTTTATACACGAGACTCGGGAATGGGACGGATTGAGCGGAATTGAAGCGCATCATCGTAGCTAGACTGAGTAATATCCCCGCCAATTGCCTCAGTCCGTATAAGGACTTTTGCGCAATTGCAACTGCAACCCATTGAAGAAGAGAAGTGGAAAGGAGCAACTGATTCCTTGGCTCGGTATTCTATTCAGCCTTGCGGGCCTGGCTTGATACCCTTTCTGGCTCGACAGCCCGCCAGGGACGCCGACCGGATATATGTCGTGCAGATGGAGGAGCAGGGAGACGAGACCAACCAAGGAACCCGACCCGCGAGCTATACCCAAAGCTGGCAGTCTGCGAGAGGGACTTTGAATAATATTTACGTCGCCGTCAGGGTCGTAGCCGCCAGCACTCCCCAAGGTCCTGATCAAAATATCGGGCCAGGTTCGCAAAGGAGCCAAAAGAAGACAAGGTCATAGCCCCCCATCAGCAATGGTACGGATGACCAAGGTGTCTTTCAGCTTTGCTGCAGGAGCCGTAGCGAAACGGGAACCGAAGGGTCGCCGAACGCGGGATCTACTGCAATAAAGCTGCAAAGAAAGTTCCCCTTCCCCCTATGGGGCTACGTCGATCCCAGATGGGGACCCTCTCTCCGCGCTCTTGAATCCTTAAAGGTGCTTTGCTGTGGACGTGTGGATGACTTCGCTGCCGTCCCGCGCCCCCTCTATGCTCGATCCAGGCATCGTCCCCCTGGATAATAAGCCCGACTAGCTCCAGGCGTGAACGATGACTATGGCTGCATAAAGGCCAAGCCGGGATGAGATAGACAATTGGGAGAAGCTGCGAATAAGACGGAGAAATGCGCACTCCTCCTTTTCTAGCCTAGAAGACTTGGTTCTTGCTTCCCACTTACACTTTGGTGCCACCAGTTGTCAAGACGTGAATGCTACCCCTCGGGCTTCTGAGCCCATCCGTCGCATTTCCGTACACACTAGTTGCATGATATTACCGCCATTGGTTCAGTAGTCAATACATCAGAGGTTCCACCTCGGACTTGACCAATCGCTTATGCTCCATGCAATGCTACCTTGGTCTGACATGGACAGGGCGCTCCGGCTACACACGATCGTACTTGTCTACTCGACGACTGGGCGGAATGAAGTAGACGAGTTTCCATTTCGAGCTGTAGCACTTCGGCGAGACTGCTGGGTTAACGACATGATACCTTGTCCAAGATGAGGCCGGCGGTATTCACACGCCAAGTATATAAGAGCCGTGTAAGCCCCGGGGCCTTGTAGGTCTCTCTCTCAAATCAGATCAAAATGGTTCGAGCAAAGACTAGAAAGCCCATCATGTTCTCCAAGGCTGTTCTTCCCGTCCTCGGTGCCCTCGCTGGCACTGTCATTGCCAACCCTATCCAGCGGGCTGTCGCGGAGGCTGCTGCCGCCGCACCTCAGATCGTCTTCTCCCCCGTTGCTCCCGCCCCCGGCAACGGCAAGAACACCGTCTCCAGCGGCAACAATGACCTGACTCTCCTCCAAGAGGACAGCTTCTACTGGACTCAAGAGGACGAGGGTAAGCCGCCGTGTTCCCCGCTACCCTTCTCTTCAAAGACTAACACGAACCGCATCCAGGACTCCTCGCCAACATGACGGTCACGGCCAAGCCCGAGTACCGCCTGCTCAACGAGCACCACTTCGCCGACCTGGTGCGCTCCGTCGACTGCTCCGACGCCCGGCAAGTCACCGTCACCTTCCGCTCGGCCTCGACCGTCGCCGCCCCCCGCCGCTCCTGGGCCTGGGTCGCCGCCGACGCCGCCAACACGCTCGTCTACGTCGTCGACGCGCCCGGCTGCGGCGGCGAGCACGGCCGCCAGCCATACCACGTCTCCGGCATCACCTACGACGACGCTGCCGGTCTCGCCCACCTCGCCGTGCAGGCCGTCGGCCAGTGGAGCGACTTTGTCGAGGACGCGGCCGTCAACATCGGCGGCGGTGACGTGGAGGACAAGCTGGGCCGCCGGGCGAGCTACTCAAAAAAGGCCAAGATTAGCCTCGAGCACACCTTCAACAAGCACTTTTACGACGCGGACGTCGGCCCGGCGCACATCTCGGTCGACTGCTCCGACTGCGGCTCGCACGGCAGCCTCGAGACCGACATCACCATCTCGACCAAGCACGGCTTCACCGCGTCCGCCGTCACCGCCGACAACGTCAATGTGCGCCTCGCCGTCGCCGTCACCGCCTCGGCCGCCATCTCCACGTCGCACCTGTCCGGCAGCATCCAGATCGCCAAGTTTCCGCTCGCCGAGTTCAAGGTCGCCGACATCGTCACCATCACGCCCGAGATCACGCTCGACATCGTCCTCTCCGTCTCCGACATCAGCGGCAAGGTGACCAGCGTGGTCGGCGCGGAGCTCGACTTCCCGGACGGCCAGTCCATCGCCATCGGCAAGGGCTCGACCGGCCTGAACCCCCAGTTCAAGCGCATCGGCCCGTCCGTGTCGGGCAAGGTAGACGCCACGGCGCGGGTCAACCCGCTGCTGACGCTGGACCTGTCCGGCAAGATCCTGGGCAAGCACGTCACGGGCGGCCTGGGCCTCGCGGCGCCGTACCTGGCGTTCGCGGTCGGCGCGGACGTCCACGAGCCGAGCGCGTGCTCAAACACCAACTCTGTCCACTTTTCCCTGGACGTCGGCGTGGAGCTCGACTCGTTCTACGGCTTCGGAAAGGCGGGCGATCAGCCGCACAAGAAGGCCATCTACCAGAAGGACCACCCCCTTCTGAAGGAGTGTATTGCTTGGTGAGCGGCTTTGACGCAGTGAGATGAAATGATGACGGATATTTGGACAGGTTTGTAGCAGAAACAATTCTATGCTCTACATATTTATATATATATATATAGTGTATATGGTGATGGGAATGAGACGAGAAAATACGCGATTGCAAGTCCCGTGAAACTTGGGCTAGCATTCACGACGGGCTCGCTGTGAGGAAACCTGACGCCGATTGCCAGCATGCCAACCGGTACAGTCTTTCTATATGCAATGCCAAATTATGCCTTGACCTCTTGTTCCTTTTGGAACTGTTCAACAATCCCATGCAAAACAGATGCTACCTCCTGTGGGCGAGAGAAGAACGGGCTGTGACCCGAACCTTTCAGCTCACGCACAATCCACTTCTCTGCACCGCCCGCACCGGCAATCATGGCCTTTTGATCCTCAAACGGGACGGCCCGATCCTCCGTGCACGCAACGTACCCCAGCCTGCCCGCGTAGTGCTCCGCGTCCTCCTGCCACGCCTGCGGCGGCACTATCCCCTTGTTGGCCGCCATGCTCTGCGGCCGCAGCTGCGGAACCGCCCAGTCCGTGTCCTCGGGCGACGTGTCCGGCGGGAAGAACATGGCCCGCGGGTCCCGCGGCACGAACAGGCCCTCCGCGGGGTCGTCCCAGACCACGTACCGCAGGTCGCCCGCGGCCTCGATCGCGGCGCCCTGGTCCATGCCGCCGGGGAAGATGAACGCGCACAGGCAGACGAGGCCGAGCACGCCGCCGGGCAGGCTCGCTGCGCGGCGCTGGCGCTCAGAGAGCCCGACGACGGCGGCGCTGCCGATGGGGCCGCCGTACGAGTGCGCCACGACGATGACGCGCTTGCCGGCGGACAGGAGCGGCTCCAGGACGGCGCGGACGGCGGCGGCGTCGTCGTGCTGCGTGGTGCCGACGATGCCTTGCGCGGACGGCAGGTGCGCCGTTTCCACGTCGTAGCCAAGCTTTTGCAGCTCGGGGACCTGGTCCCTCCAGCACCACGGCCCGTGCCATGCGCCGTGCACGAGCACTATGGCCAGGCGAGTGTTGGCGGACATGGTGGATTCTGTTATGAACTTGTGAGAGCTAAAGCTTGAAAGTGAACTTGTGAGAGCTAAAGCTTGAAAGTGAACTTGGGAGAGTTGAAAGTGGCTGACTGATCGTCGGCGCTGGTGCTTACGGCGTTTCCGAGATATGATGTCCTCCACGTGACGACAGTAGCAGAAAGCCGAGAGCCTGATCTGTAGAAACATTGATAAAATTTGCGCAAAATATGAACTCATTTAGAGGAAGCCGGGGGTTGCATAGAATGCGCTCGCCAGGTATTGGCTGATGGGCAACATAGGTAGTAAAGTGCACTTGCGTCCTCTCTTCAACGACCAAAAGCTGGTCTCCAGGTGCACTGCACCACTACATCCCACGCATGGTGCATGCACGCTGCATCGTTGCGATGTACCAATTTCTTGTGACAATGTGCGTGATAAAATATCCCTGAAAATCAGTAACAGAACAACGAAAGGAGATCCACTTGTGTGCATGCCGGTAGACTTCATGGTCCAGCACGATGCGTCACAACGGCCATATGTGATGTAGAACACGACAAATACATGAACAAGAGAGAGAAAGGTGCTATAAAATGCACAGTAGATTCTAAAATACTTGCCCGCTACTCTATCGACTCTGCACCTTTCTGTACGACGGCGGTTTCATCGTTCTCCTAATAAGCTTCGCCGCGTACGGGGGCACAAGTGAAATAGACAAGATGGCCAGAACACGCCAAACAAATCCCCTGCGCATAGTGTAAGCAGTAGTCCAAGGTAGAGTCATTGAGAGCATTGAGGGGAGAGACATACCATGTAATAATAAACTCCAGGTTGAAATATCCGCCAAGGAACGGCATGGATCCAATGTACATCAAAAACGTGCCCAGAATGCTCACAATCATGATGGGATGCCACGTGGTAATCTCAATCGCCACCATCAGCAGCTCATTCAGAATCAGCACCGTGTAGCTGACCGCCGTCATCTTTTTGTTTTCAACACCGGTGAGGATCTGCGACAAGCCCTGGATCATGCCGCCCTGGTAGATAGACACAAACACCCATACGAAGAACGTGCGGTACGAGAGCGACCGGCCGGTGGTGAGCTCTTTGTACAGCTCAGGATACAGGTTGGCCAGGTTCTCGTCCACGTCCTTGTCCAGGACCAGGGACAGCACAGGTGCGGCGGTGTAGACGGTGGCGTACCCGACCATGAGCCAGTCAATGTAGAGGCCCTCGGGCTCAAACTTGAGGGCGATGCTGTACATGGTTTGGCAGACGGCAATGATGAGACCGCGGTGAATGACAAACTGCGCGAGCTTGGCGCTGCGCTTGTAGCTGTTGCGCCCGTGCCACACGAGCAGCTTGACTAGATGACAGAACTGCTCAATGGAAAAGTCAGCTGCTAGACTGGCCTGTCGACCTTCTTTGCCGACGATGCCGACACCGACATCGGCAGCCTGTATCATGGAAACATCATTGCCGCCATCGCCGATGCAGCAGACGCGCTTCTTGGTGTACTCCTTGATGAGGGTTGCAATCTCGGCTTTTTGCGTCGGGCTGCATCGGCATGCAACGACGGTCGGGAGACGGACTGCCACCGAGATGAACTCGATACGAAAGTGGTTCAGCAAGAGCGCTAGACTCTCGCCATCAATCAAAAGACAAGCGTCTGTTTTGTTGCGCAAAAAGTCGAGGTGCTCTTGAGCATTATCCTTTCGCTTCAGTTTGGCGACAGTATAAATGTACTGGCCTCGCGCAACAAGCTTCGAGCTTACCGCCACACATCGTGCAGTTTCCACCTTGTCGCCCGTCAGCATCCAAATCTTGATGCCCGCGTTGCGGAGGAGCTCGAGAGACGGCTTAATATCGCGCTGCAGCTTGTCTTCGACACCAGTAACGCCAAGAAGCTCAAGATCGTTCTCCAAGTACTGCGCGACAACCTCTTGCATGCCAGTATCGCGATTGTGAATCGCCAGTGACGCTTCGTGGTACCTAGAGGAGAATTCTTTGTACTGCTGGTGCGATAGCCTCTTCCTGCCCACAACCAAGGTGCGCAGACCCTCTCTCGCCATGTTGGCCGTCTCTTCATCGAGCCAGTCATTCGCGACGACGATCGAGCTCATGACGGTATCTGCGCCTTTCTGGTAGAACCAAATATCGCCAGTACCGAGGTCACGATTTGGGTTGTTGAGGTCGTCCTGGAAATGGACAATAATACCCATGCGTTTTCCTTCCGATGTAAATGGGAACACGTCAAGGATGCTGACACGCACCACGGGACGGCCTGTTGTCGTAGCAGCGAGCGTCATGCTTTTCCGGTCACGAGAAGCAAGCTTCAGTCCAACCGACTCGGCCCACTTGACAATGGCAATCTCGTCGGGAGAAGAAGCTTGATATGACGTGACTTCCTTGCCATCTTCTTCATCAGTAGTGGGCGTCACATTGTGGCAGAGTGCTAGAGCTAAGACAACGTCACGAACCCTGGTGCCAATCTCTCTCCTTGTTCGGGTGGCACCAACCGCAACGGTATTGACATATGTTGAGGATGGAGTAATAAGCATACTTTGCGTCGCAGGGTCTGTTGTAGGTTGTACATAGAAACCCTGGCGAACGTACGAGTTGACCTCGTCCATGGCTTCATTGGCGTAAGAGACAGTGCCAATGTGGATCTTCTTCATCTCCATGTCATTTTGCGTCAAGGTTCCCGTTTTATCACTCAGAAGGTATTCAATACGGCCAAGGTCTTCCGGGATGGTGCTCGTACGAACAACAGCCCCTGGAATACCAGGATCCCTTTGGATGAAGCGACCATAAGCAGTCTTTCCCATGTCGAGGTTGACACGCAGACTAATGGGCACAATGGTGGAAAACAAGACCAGGAAGCGCATGATTTGGATGTACCATGGCTTTCCAGGTCTGTTTTCAAAGCCCTCCAGCGCGACGAGCACGATGGACAGAGCCAACGTCAGCGCACAGAGAATCTTTGTAAGCGAGTTGATCTCGTATTCGAGAAGTCCGGTTTTTGAGCGAGATGGTGATGTGGATAGAGCGGATCGAGTATGGGGTCCAGTGTACATGATCACTGCCAGAGTGCTTCCTTGGGAAGCGATAACAGTGTTCGCCCACGCAGTATTGTCGATAGACAGCGCCGCAGTCGTGGCAGCTCCATCTTCTTGTCTGAGGGACGCCTGCTGTTGAGTGGCCTCCTCACGAGACGGTAGCAGTTCCACAGTTCCAAGAAATTCGTTGACCTTTTTATCGGGTTTTCCGCCATTGACTCTCAAGCGGACCAATTCCTCGAGGGGGGTATTTTGGGTGAGAGGCGACGCAAGTCGAAGCTTCCAATCCGTCTCACCATCTAGCTGATCTGTTCTGATGAATGTTTCACCAACGGTGACAACGGCCGCTGCCGTATCATGTCTCTCCGTCGCGGGCTGTTTCCCCTTGGAGTTCGGTCCAGCTCCGTCCTCTAAGGATACCAAATCGCCAAGGTCATGCTGCTCATCCGAGTCGCCAGTACCCAAAGTCTCGCTGTTTGAGCACTGCAAAATGACAACGTCCGCTGGTACACGTTGACCTTTGGTCAAACGAAGGACGTCGCCGACAGCAAGGTCCTTGGATTTTCGGCTCATTTCTATTATTGTTGAGGAAGGTTTTCGGGCCTCCAGCTCGGGGTCCTCCTGTATGTCTGACAATCCAGCTCTTTCCGTTCTTTCGCTTTGGCCCTTTTTAGATCCGCGCTTCATGGTCTCGGACCTAAGGAATTTCTTCGGTCGTGGACTCGGTTCCGGCGCAGGGTCCGCGAATTTGAGGACCGTGTATTGCTCCGAGTTAGCTTCGTTGTCTCGCCGACGTCGATCGATATCGTCCCAAGCTTCCTTGCCCATGGTGATACAGAGCACAAATGCCAGCGGCGCGATATACGTTGTGAGATATCCGATTCGTAGCGCAGGAATAATCTGTGACAGGGCGACGAGGAGGAAATACATGTTGAAGAAGAAAGAAAACTCGTTGTAGAGTGTGACAGGGAGAAAGGACCAAGCGGTATACTTGGCGTTGGAGACCATGTTTGTGGGATATCGCACTGGTTGCACGGATCCGACCGGGACTATCCGCGAAGAGGAGGGGTCGTCATCCTCGGGGGGCTCCTCGTCGTCAGGTCCCCGCCTCGTCCCGGACATGAAGCTCGGCACTCTTAGAACAGAGCTGAGAGACATTCTGCGACCTTGATTGTCCCTTGAGCGACCACCGAGGAGGGGCGCGCCATCCTCGCCCCCTCGAGCATCGTCCTGGTCGCCCAGGAGGCGGCGCGAGTCATCGTCCTCGTCGGCGGCATCGCGATCGTGGCCAAGCTCCCCGTAGGCACGATGTCGCTTGCCCGCTCTGCGCAGCCCACCCATACGCAGGTTGCGGAGGGCGATTCTCGAGGTCTTTTGCGACTTGTCGGCAGGCTCGGGCTTGGAGCCTCGGGTGGGCGCGGTGGAGATGGGATCGAGCTCCTGGATGTCGAGCTCGAGGTCAGAGTCGGAGTCGTGCTCGGGGGAGTCGGGCGGCTCAGTATGACGGTACGGAGGTGAAGAAGGCATCCCGCCGGGGGTCAAGGGCCGGAGGTGTGTCGTGGCTAAATCAGTTCTGGATGGCGCTGTAAAGCCGGCTGATCATGGCTAGCTCGGACGCGGCCACAGTAGTTCAAGTCACGGGCCCCAGCAGCAGCCATGTAGGTGCATCATAAGACGCGTGAATTGGACTAGACAGAGATGAACGAGAGAATCCGGGGTTACAAATGAGTGAATGTGCGAGTTGAGCCAGAATGGTAGGTATGTAAAGGCGAAATGAGAGTCAAAGCTCGTCTAGGTGTCCAAAGTTTCACGTTCGGTGTCCTTGGGAAAGTCGCCAAGTCGCCAGAAGCTACATACGTCAGCCTCAAGGGGTGCGCAGGCACAGGTGGCGCAGCGCATGAATGCAAGGGTGCGTGGCACAGGCTGTGGCACAGGCTGTGGCGCAACATGTGGTTGCAACCATACATCTGGATTGTAATGAGATTGTTACCAGGTATAATTGCAAGTTAAAAGTGGAAAAGAATTTTAATAACTTTGAAATTCTAAGAGTCCTAGTACTTGATGGTAGATTTTTAGATTGAACGGGAGATGCTTAGTTGCCTCTTAGGTGGCAGTACCTCCACTACCACTTACAAAGAGGCCAAGCTGCAAGTAGGTAGGCAAGAATAAATATGCACAACTGATTTGTTCGTTATTTCAAGGTTTAATCAACTCCAATAGTTCGAATCGTTTTAATGGCGAGAAAGGAGATAGTCTACTACAGAGTCTCGATACTCCATGCTACGAACCTCAAGAAGGCTCCCATACCAGAATCACCCTCCTCGGAATGGCACCGCTGTCTGATTAAAACCAATCATATCTAAATATTATTTATCGCTTGGCGCTTGACCAAACTCCCTAAGATATGGCTTCTACACTATGTCTACCTTGCATCTACACCCGTTTTGTTAGGGTAATTGTGTCCAGTATCTTAAGTTGCTGCGTGGTAACACGGCCATTAATGGTGTTATACCGCCTCCGATGGTCGAAACCGCCGCTTAAGAGGCGTATTAATCGCTCATATTCCGGAGGGTTTTTTTTGGAAGATATAATCACCTTCTACTCGCTACAATATTTTTTTAAAAAATAAAACAATGTGAGAACCTCATCCCGCCTAAGGCTCTGTTGGTGATGCGACCAGTCAAGCCGCACGACCCAGCCATTGGTGTAAGCTGAACGAAGGAATCGGTGGCAGCCTTGCGGCTCTCTATTCTGCTGCCACCGTCCCAAGTCACTGTTCCAGCCTCCAATTAGAGCAATATTTCATTCACCCGTAATTTCAAATCAAGCCTCGCCCATCTCGGACGACGGCCGTCCGCCGCCACGGCGTCCCGGTACCATGATCTTCCGAACAGTTGGGCTGACGACGACTCTACAGCTTTAGATGGCTGAAAGTAGCTAGATGTATAAATGAAAGCAAGCCCGAGTTTCCATCATCGGACGGATTGCCCCAGATCATCTGTTTGGGTGTGCCGTTTACCGCGTAGCCCATCGATTTCCGCCACTAGCCTTGTCTATGACGGCCCAGACGGATCGGCCACCGGCCAATCGCTATCCAATCCGGCGTACGTCATAGGGGTGTCACAGTTACTAGAGATGGAGATTTTTGAATCGACGACGCAATTCTAATCAGCTCTGCCCAATCTGGGAGGTCGTGGCTGGCAACAGTGAAAGAAGTTTCGTTGCGTAGATGTCATCAGCCGGAAGCCCGGGAGTGTCGATTTACTAGTGGCGATATCTGGGTGTATAAATGCATGAGTGTCTCGCGCATGGCTACTGGGCTGGAATGTTATTGCCAAATACCTCGCATCTCACATAATTTCTGCGATGAAATCTTTCACCCTTCTCGGTCTCATCGGCCTTGTTGCCGGCGCGGCCGTGCCTAGCAACGATGGCTTTCCTAAACCAAATAGCGACCAGCAAGTCGTGCTGGCTCAACAAGCTGGCGGCAAACTACCCAATATAGCTTTGCCTACTAAAATTGGTCCTGAGAGCACGACTGCTCTCCAGCTCATTGCATTTAACGAACTGTTCGAGACGGCATTCTTTAACTCTCTTCTTCAAAACATCACCAATGGAACGCAGGGCTACGAGGCGGACAACAAGCAAGAACTGATCAACGTCTTCTCTACCATTCTAGCTGTTGGTACCCTTTCCCCTCCTCCCGAAGAATCAACCGTTAATATAGCCTAATATAGCAAGAGGAGACGCATGCCCTCGCAGCCCAGGCGGCCCTGATGGCAGCTAATACTTCATTTGTGCCGTCGGCCTGCCAGTATATGTTTCCGACGACCAACTTGACGCAAGCCGTCAACCTTGCTGAAACCTTCACTGCGGTCGTACTGGGTGCGCTCCAAGGAGCGAATGTTTTGTTCGCCAAAGAGAACGTTACCGTCCCCATCCAGCTTATCTCTTCAGTCATTGGGCAGGAGGGCGAGCAGAACGGCTACTATCGGACAGTGCTGAAGCAGGTGCCGTCAGAGTCGCCCTTCTTAACCGCCGTGCCAGCCCCTTTTGCATATTCTGCTCTGCAACTGTTTGTCGTGCCTGGGTCGTGCCCATACCCCCTCTCCAACATCAACTTGCCCATCTTCCCGGGGCTGATGGTCAACGGCACTCCTGTGGCAGTGCTGGATGCGAAGGACCAGACGCTCTACTTTTCTGCGGACCTTGGCAATTCGACTCAGGCACAGAAATATGTTGGGGGCAATGGAACTGGACTTTACTTGACTTACACCACTGGTCAGCAGAAGCCGATTTCGTTGAATATTACAAACGTCAAGTGGGACAGTGGCAAGGTCGGCTTTAACGCAGATTTTCCATTTACTGAGAATGTCATGGATGGCTTCAGTCACGCTGCTTTGACTACAGGAAACATGTTTAACTCCTCAGATGATGTGGTGGCTATGGCCCTTGCAGGACCTGGTGTTATTCAGGTTAGAAACAGTACCGTGGCGGCAAATGCAACTGGATGCAGCTGAGTTGAGTGTCCAACGCTGCCGACTAATACTTTCGAGCCGGCAGATAATTAGCAACAAATTCATGAATTCGCTACACTCTTCATTGGATTTTTAATAACGTCTTTAATCAAACGACGTGCTGCGTGAAAATTAATCCAAATCACTACAGGGTAAGCTACATACGCATTGCTTCCCCCCTAGCGTTAGTTGTGTAATAAGGCCTCGGCCTGCACTGTAAAATGGGGCTCCGTTCCGCTCCCGTGCCGTGCCAAAACCCACCAAGCTGCGACTCGGGCGAACCACGCCATATTACAGCACCACCTGGCCGCTAAACTCCGACGTACAAGCCAGTTCTCCTTTCTCCATCTGGCCAACTTGCCTCTGCCGTCCCGCGCCAGTCAGCCAGCGACACTGCCTGCTTTTTGTTTTTCGCATCGTGTCGTCGGCATCGCTTGTTATTTTCCAATCTCGATCTCGATTTAATTCTTCATTCACAGTACGCCGAACATTTTCCCACTTGCGCTCGGGCTCCCCTATCGGTTGTGGCTGAGTGGCAATTCCTGGGCCATCGCAAACCGATCGACTTGACACGCTGACGGCAAACCTTCTAGTATACCCCCATGCGTTTCTGAGAGGCTCCCTCGTTCACGAGTAGCGAGAAGAAAAATGGCCGAAGAAGCGCCCAATTCATCCTGGCATCCGGCCATGATGCCCAACCGGCTGGAACAGATCGCGCCGCCCAAGGTGGACGCTACACTCCCGTCAGACGCCAATGGTGCAGCCACGACACCTACGATACCCCAAGTGACGCAAACCCATGATTTGGGCGATGCCTGGATGGACCGGGATGGTAAAGAAGATGACGGCGATGCTTGGCTAGTGTCCGAAGAGCCGACTGCGCAGTCCATCGACGTTGATGCGCCAGAGGCTACCCCTAAGCATCACATCTCCGAACATACCCCTGCTACACTTCCCGATCCTACGACCGAAGCGCAAAACTCACTGAACTCTGCTGCGAAATCTTTGGAGATGGAGCCCGCTGTGACCGACCCGTTTGCTGCGAACGAAGACGACGATACCGATGCTTGGTTTGCAGAGCCGCCGGCCCAAGAGCCTCTGCAGCCTCAAACTGGGCTAGCCAGTTTATCGAGAAATACCGAGCTCGCCAAAGTCGAAGATTTCGAGCCTGCTGATCAACAAACTGAGCACAGTACAACGATGGAGACCAAGGCAGCACCGCAGCCAGCACCGCAGCCAGCAGAGTCCCATCCCCGAGAAGCTGAACCACAGTCGCCTACCAAGCACGACGCTGAGACAGCTAAAGAGCCAGAGCCAGAGGTACAGGTGACACAGCCATCGCATCAGCTTTCTCAGCATTCAAGCTCCATGTCTTTCGCTCGGACCGTCTCCCACGAAATCAGCTTCAATGACGATGACGAGAGTGACTGGGCACTCTCCCGATCCAATACCGACCAATTCAAATTCATGTCCCCAACCGACCGAACAAACTCCTTCCCTCCAGTTCCACCAGCGCAGACCGCCGAGAACCTTTTCCCTGCACACCCGCTACCTTCTTCACAAGCCCTCGACGTTGTTGAAGAAGTTGACAAGAATCCATTCGCCGAGGCCGATCCAGAGGAACCGAAAATGTTCTGGGAAAACGATGGCGCCGATGATCATGCACAGGGGTTTTTCCAAACAGTTGGCGGTGAGATTGGGGATTCTGCTACAGAAGCATCGCAATCTCGCTTCGAGGAAGGCCTACCACTACTTCCAGCTCACGCAGAAGCTGTCGCAAGTGATGCTGAGCAATCAAAGAACCCTTTCGACTCCTTCGAGGCAGAGGACACAGTCGACGATTTCTTCTCCAACGTCCAGCACAGTGAGCCTACTGACGACTTCTTGGCTCCGATTCAGCGCAAGTCTACCATGCAAGTTATTGGGAATACCCTAAACGGAGGACCGACCGTACAACAGCCTGCATTCGACGCACTGGAAGAACACGCCGACGAACATCATCCTAGCCAGGCTCCCACGGATGCATTTGATGCAGCGGTCATGGATGAAAGTCAGCCAGACGCCGCCGAAGCCCCGGCTGATCTCTCCGCGAAGTGGCAGGAAGCCTTTGGAACTGGGGACGATGATGACGATTTTCTTCTGGACGACAGCCGCGTTGATGATGCGGCGGTTGATACTGCTGGCTTCTTGGGAAGCGATGATGAAGGCCTCTTGGACGAAGATGACGATGTGCCCGCTGTCACTGAGCCAAAGACGCCTGCAACCAACCCATATTTTCCAACTCCGGCCCAGACACAATCTCCATCTGTTTCTGCACCATCAACTTCCTATGGGTATGCAGCGCAGCCTCCACAGCAAACACCCTACGGGGGCGCGTTTGGCTATGCCCCAGCTGTACCGCCTCAAACTGATGCTCCAAAGGCTGAGAGCTTTGCAGACAAGGCCAAGGGCGGATACTCTTCTCCATATGACCTGCCAACGGACCTCGTCAGCATGAATGTCAAGCCTCGGAAGAGACCAAGCTTGCCAACCGCGACCCAAGAACCAACTCATCCACCCATGTCTGCTCCTCCACGCCCAGCGAATGCGTACGCGCCGCCTCCTGGGCCATCTGCATCCGCTCCTCCCACGCAGGCGCCACCTTCTCGATCCGTCAGCCGACAGGGTGGCTTCTTTGAAGATCTCCCTGTGACCGCGAAACCACGCCCCGGCTCGCGTTCAAGTCATCGTGCCGCCTCGCCTACCAAACAGTATGGCAACGCAAGCCCGACTTCTACTGCGCCTCCACCGCCTGCCCTGAACCAGCAGTACCAGTCGCCGCCCCTGGAGCGGTCTACGGCGCCAGAGGCGTCCGTTCTAAACTTGGTCGCGCCGCCCAAGGTAAATCCGTATGCCGCGTTGCAGACAGGCTCTGCACAACCCCCAGGGCCGGCCTCCAATGCTACTAGGTACTCTCCATCTCCCGCTCAACTACACAAGGGAAGCTCAGCTCCTCCACCTGCCGCGCCAAACCGTTTCTCTCCCGCGCCTCCTCTGCCGCGCCAAAACAGCTCACCAACTCAGATTGTTACTGCTTCCGCGTCGCAAACATACCTTCCACACTTGCCCAGAACTTCAAGCCCCTTGGCTCAATTTGAGATCCACCACGACAAGTCTGCTACCGGTGCTGATTCTGGCCATCTTGACAGACGTGCTAGCTATAACCATGAACCGAGATTGAATCGCGTGTCATCACTTCCGCCAACGCGGGAGGTCGATGAAGAGGAGGAATCACAGGCCGCCAACCTGCCTGGAGCACCTCACCAAGCTCCCTCTGCTGCTGCAAGATACAGCCCTGCTCCCCGGCAGACCCCAGGTGTACCGTCTAGTCTGTCACCCCAGAAGCGTAATACTAGCAACTACCTGCCTCAATCTGCGCCACACCAACCCAACTTTGCCCCTCCCGTTCGGGCCCAGACACAATCTCCCGGAGCCACTCGCAGTACTCACCAGCAAGCGCGCCCGGCCTCTGCTCATACTAATGCGGCCCCAACTTTTGGTCAAGTTGCTCAGCAGACACACGCGATGCCCGTCCGCACTCGAGGTGCATCTCTTACTATGAACATGGTCCCTCCCACGGATGGTCGCGAACATGATCCACTTCAGCGCTGGCAAGGTGTCCCCATTCTCTCCTGGGGAGTAGGCGGTGCCATGGTGACTTCATTTCCCAAGAGCACGCCGCGCTACACCATGAACCAATCGGCGCCGACGATGCTGAGAACCCCTGGAGAGGTCAAAGTCAAGAGCATGAAGGAGATCGAGCCGTTACCCGAGCAGCTGGCGAAATTCCCAGGTCCTCTGCGAGGCAAGTCGAAGAAGAAGGATGCTCTGGCCTGGTTGTCCTCCGGAATTACCGCACTAGAACGCGAATTGCCTGATGTCTCCCTGAGCCCTCAGCTATCGTTGGAAGCAAAGAGATCTATCGAGCGACTGCTCCTGTGGAAGATTCTCCGAGTCTTTGTCGAATTCGACGGGCACTTGGAAGGATCTCCGGCCGTTGACAAGGCAGTTCGGGAAGTTTTGTCGGTAAGAGGGAAGGAAGATGACCTGCTGCCGACTGGGTCGAGCGTCAGCCAGATGGCGCCACTCACTGGCATGAAGACTGATGACGTCGGCTCCGCTGCCATGGAAAGCATAAAAGACAGCCTGCTTAAAGGCGACCGTGAATCGGCTGTCTGGGCGGCTGTTGACAAGCGCCTTTGGGGCCACGCTATGCTGATTGCCCACACTACCTCACCTGAACTTTACAGCCGAGTGGCGCAAGAATTCGTACGAAAAGAGGTCAACTACCCTGGTCACAGCAACCGGTCTCTTGGCGCATTCTACAAGGTTCTGTCTGGGAACTTTGAGGACTGTGTTGATGAACTGGTACCTGTCCACGCGCGTGCTGGTCTGCAGCTGATGTCTACTGATGCAGACTCGGGACCAACGCAGGATGTTCTAAGCGGCTTGGAAAACTGGAGGGAAACTGTGTCCTTGATACTCAGCAACAGAAGCGATGATGATATCCGTGGGTTAAATGCCCTCGGAAAACTCCTATCAGGCTATGGTCGGGCTGAAGCTGCGCAAATCTGCTTCATTTTCAGCAGGGCCATTTCTGTCTTTGGTGGCGTTGACGACCCGAACGCCGACTTCGTCTTGGTTGGCGCAGATCATCACAAGCAGACGGACCAGTTCGCTAAAGAAACTGAGGCACTACAGCTAAGTGAAGTTTACGAGTACGGTTTGACGCTGTCCGGTGCCGCGAATCTCGCAGCCGGTGCCCCTCATTTAGCAGGGTATAAGCTTCAACATGCGACAGTACTCGCTGAACATGGATACCGTGATAAGGCTCTACAATATTGCGATGCTATCCTCACTTCCATGAGCGCCCAAACTCGCCGATCACCATACCACCACCCCCTTCTGGAGGCTTCTGTCGACGATTTTATGAGACGTTTAAAGCAGGCTCCCAAGGATGATGGTACAAGCTGGATGTCTAAGCCAAGCATGAACAAGGTTTCTGATAGTATGTGGAATCGGTTCAACAAATTCGTCTCTGGAGATGAAGAGGGCAACGGGCAAGCTGGTGCAGATGGTGAACATGGCCCGTTCGCTCGCATCGCCTCGACACCAAATATCAGCCGCTCGCCGTCTGTCTCGAACTTCGAAACTTATGGAGCTTCACCCAACTACGGAGTGCCAGCTTTGCCTCCACAAGCCTCAGCAGCGAACTCTCGATATGCCCCAGCTACAACCCCTGCTGCTGCCACGGCCCAGAACCCATATGACTTTGTCTCACAGCAGCCAGCTCCTGTGCAACAGCAAATGAATGGCCGTACGTCGAACGAATACAGTGCTAGCCCCTATGAGCCTGCCTATCCCAGCACCGGCGGCATTGATTCCGGATACCCTGGCTTCAACAAAAGCGCGCCTGAGCTGTCGCATCAAACCAATCAGCCTGCAGTCTCCTCTTATCATCCCCAAGCATCAAGCACCGCTGCTCACCCTTATGGTCTACAACCTTCTCCTAGCATCACAGCTGAGCCTAATTCGAATGCCAACTATGGCTACCATGGCTACCAACCTACTACCAGCTATGAGCCGGCCCAGCCTGCTGAGGCCGACGTCCCCAAGGTCGATGACGCCGCCAATGTCGGGTACCAGCCGCCCACCACGCAGAGCCATGGATTTGAGCCGCCATCGATGCAGCCTTACGGATACGATCCTCCGTCAACAGAACCACAAAGCTACGAGCCTCAGTCGACACAATCGCAAGGCTACGAGCCGCCATCAGCGGAGCCGCAAGGCTATGAGCCTCCTTCTGGCCACTTCCAGGGATACGAAGCACCATCGATCCAGTCTTACGGCTATGAGCCTCCCTCGTACCAGCCCGATATGAACAATGATGCCGAAGACGCCGCGCCCAAATCAAAGAAGAAAAGCTTCATGGACGATGACCAGGATGTCATCCCAGCTCTGAAGGCCGCAGATGGCAAGTCCAAGGCTGATTTAGATCGCGAAAATCAAGAAATGTTCAAGAAGGTTGCGGAAGAAGAAGCCAAACGAGCTGCAGAAGCAGCCGCAGCCAAGAAGTCAGGCGGCTGGGGCTTCGGTGGCTGGTTCGGTGGCTCCAAGAAAGCGGAACTTGGAAGCGGCGAGGCATCACCTCAGAAGGCCATCAAGGCTAAGCTGGGAGAATCTAACAGCTTTGTGTACGACCCTGACCTGAAGCGGTGGATCAACAAGAAGGCTGGCGCCGAGCAGACTGAGGCTCCCAAGGCCGCGCCGCCTCCGCCGAGAGGTGGTGCGCCTCGCTCCGTCAGCGGTACGCCTCCCCCGAGTGCTATTGGCCCGCCTACCGGAGTCCTGGCACGGTCCGCGTCAACCTCCAATCTCAAGGCGGGCACCATGCCGCCCCCTACCAGTGGCCTGGGGATCAGCGCTCCGCCGCTCATGATGCGCTCCGACTCCAACGCCAGCGGTGGCGGCGCGCCGACGCCGCCTAGTGGGCCGCCGAGCCGTCCGGCCACGAGCATCAGCAACGCCAGTAGTATTGACGATTTGCTGGGCGCCGCTGGACCGCGCAAGGCTGCGGGCAAGAAACCTCGCAAGAGTGGCCGCTACGTGGACGTCATGGCCAAATAAAGGATGTGACAAAGAACAGAAACGAACGGAGAAGGCAAGGTATTGAAATGAAGGAATGAAGGAATGAAGGGAAAGGATGGAAGGTTCAAATCGAAAACATTACCGGATTATTAATCATGAAGCGGCGAGGCATGAGCTTGGGAGTTGCGCATATCTGATGGCCGCATTTCCCCGATCCCCTGTTTGGCCCTTTGTACGACGTTTTAAATGCTAGGGGACAAGTCTTGTCACGCCCTGTTTCTTGTTCTTTTATACTCGTGTATCATAATAGAGTGCATTGTATTATAGAAATCTACTATACATTATTTTGTTCATCATGCCTGGTCGTTCGTTTATCCGTAGATGGTATCGTTATGCGCTATATGACTGGACGTAGTACTGCAGCGCTTTATGTTAGTACACCTGGCCGAAATGCAGCTTTGTCTCTGCTCTCAACGTACCGTGACTACCGAATCCTCCGCAGTCGCGTCGTCGTGCTGCGGAACGTAGACGTAGAGGATCAGCGCGTGGTCGTCGGCGAAGCACGCAATGACGCGCCCCTCGAGGCGGCCGACGCTCAGGACGCGACTCCAGTCCTTGCCGTCGACACGGACCGTGGCCCAGCGGTCCGGGCCGGCCTCGCGGAAGCGCGTGCTGGGGTGCTCCTCGAGCGGGCGGTCGAGCTGTGCGGGGTCGAGCTGCGGGTTCTCGAGGCCGGACCAGACGCTCGCGATGTCGGTCGTGTCTGTGGCGATGCGCAGGCGCAGGCCGCCGTGCATGTTGGCGCTGAGCTCGAGCTTGGGCGCTCGCGCGGCGGCGGACGCGGACGCGCCGCCGCCGGTGCCTCCGTTAGCGGTGGTCGTGGCCTGCGCGAGCTTGGTGAAGCGGTCCGAGATGGCCTTGAGCTGGAGAAGCGGCGGCAGCTGAATGTGAACGTCGGGCTCGCGCACCTTGGGCTGCATGATGGTCTCGACGGTCTCGGGGTGCAGCACCCGCACGGGAATGTCCTGCGTGATGATCTTTTCGTGCTCCCGCCGCAGAGACGTCTCGAGGTGCTCAGCGTGGAAGTGGTCATCATCTTCCCCTGTGGCAAATGGGTCATCTATGGCGGAGACGCGCTGACCCGCGGCGGCAGCGGCGGCGACAGAAGCAGCGTTTGTGCTACTCCCAGCGGTCGTGGTGGTAGTGATTGTGAGGGAGAGTACGGGCAGGCCGTCTTTTTTCGTGAGACGCAACGAGGCGGAGATGCTATTGAGGGCTGATTTGAGCGCGCGCTGCAGCGGCTGCAGCGGGAGCTCGAGGTTGATGGTGTTTGAGGCTTCTGCGGACTGGATCGTGAAGTTTTCAAAGATGAAGTCCATTGAGAGGGAGCTGGAGGCGCGTCAGCGAGTTAGCACCGCCGTGACAGGCAATGCCACGGCTACCATTCGATAGGCTCGGTGCACACGCCTGGGATGGGGTACATACGCCCAGACCTGGGATCCCATGTCGGGAATCACCGTGAAGCGTGCCGTCTCATCACTAAGACGCACCCAGGCAATCTTCTCGAGCGAAGAGAGCGCGGCCGTTAGCTCTGCGGGAGATGTTAGCGCACCCAAGTCATGGTTTCTGTTGCCTGTAATCTTACTGGAAAATGTGCGTATATTTTTTAATTCTGTTCGAAAGCGCATGGCGGATTGATGAACATCGCGTGTTGGTAATTGACTGGTGCAACGCGAGACTTGCATTTACCACCAGTGCGTAGAAGGAATTTTGGCGGGGCAGCGCACTGTGTGCGTTTACCTATGTAGGTACGACCCCAGATGAATTCTAAGTGACCCCCCAAATTCTTTCTGGCTTTTCTTTATTCTTTACCGAAATGATTCATCATAGGGAAGTGGTCTGTCACTTGTCGACCGTCAGAGCATTCGTCTGCAGTGCCTCACTCGGCGTTCAGAGTCAATCATGGCTCGAAGCTTCGGCGACAGGCTGGCATCGCGGGAACGGTTCCTGGACCGTATGACCTAGAACGGCCTGCAACACTGCAAATTCTATAAAAGATCACGAAATATTCAGACTTCTCGTATCGATATACAGCATCGTACCATGTGGGCTAGAACGGCGGCGGCTGCTGGGACAGAGGTAGGTGCAAACCACAACAAAGGAAGTCCAAGCTCAAGCCGCCGGTATTACCTTCTGTCGAATTTACTACATAATATCTACTAATCATTTGGCTCTCGTGTTTTGCAACATCTATCCTTCTATCAATATTTGAACATTTAAGATTCATAGCATTAACTGCCCCGACCAAAATAAGTCCCCCCAAGTCGCCTTCATCTCCCCGTTCAACGCTACTCTGCTTGACAACGCTGCTGAGTCGCCACTTGCAAACAAGTTTAGAGAAGAATACGGCTAGAAAGCTGCGTTAATACAATGGGTTGCGTTTTCTCATGCTTGGCTGATCGTACCAGCGGCGGCGACGAGCAGCCACCTAGGGCTGCAGCCAGAGTTCGCCACTTTCGTTTGAGAAGCCATACTGTCAACACGGACTCGATGCTCAGGAGGCAAGACGCGGACGGAAGAATCAGCTTCCTCAGGTTTGGTCGCTCGCACGAAGACCCGCTGGGCAGCCACCCGTTGCAAACGGTGCTGCGGCCCAATGCCAGCGCGCCGGACCTTGGCTCACTTGCCCGGACGGAGGAGAGGGAGTCGGATTTTAGTGGCAGCACTCCGGATCTTGCTTCGCCACCTCCCCGGCCGTAGAACGAAGCGGAGAAGAGGTTGGGGATGGTGATTGTACTCGAAGATGAAGGCGAAAGCTCCTTTGCGGGGTCGACAAGACGGCCAACCGAGGTGTACCAAGACGGTGATGCAGGAGTCCTGGCAGACCAGCTGTTGACGCCTGTTGAGACTGACGAACCCCGGAGCCTCGAGGGCTTGGGAGGCATCATCGCATGATGGAGTTTGTTAGAATGGGGCGGAGACTTTGGTATTGGCGTTTTTGTGTGATTTCAAATACCCACGAGGCACGTTCATTGTTTTGATCATGGCGATGGGCTATCAGCGGATACGGAGGTCAGCGATGTACAGTATTGGTCGGTATTTGTTCCGAGTAGAATAAGTGTCGTGAAATTCATAAACGCTATACGAAATGCTAAAATTATACAACTGAGGGAGAAGCTCTAGCCTGTTCTCTGCGCGATTATCCTCGTCTTGGTCGCCATTGGGCTCATGTTTAATCGGAATCGGAGTCGTCGGAATCGTCTATAAACCCTTCTTCCAAGCTGATGGAGAGTCAAGCGGTTAGCCTTTGGACCACAAGACGATGGCATCGTATCCTCCAAGCCAACCGACACAAAAAAGTACTTACTCTCTACTCAGCCGAACAGTGCTCGAGACAAAGCCGCCCGTTACCGTCCTCCCAGCTCCCGCACCGACACGCCCCAGCTCCTCGCCCCCGTCATCGCCCTCCCCATCCTCGCCCAAGCCGCCGCCCGGGCCCGACGTCGCGGCGAAGCGGCCCCTGTCCCGGCGCCACGTCGACGGCAGCGTGAGCGTGGCCAGGCGCGCGGTGATGCGGTCGCGCAGCGACGACGACGCGGTGCCGAGAGAGTCGAGCGGCAGGTACTGGCTGTAGCGGTTGCGGTAGCGCCGCCAGAGCGGGAGCACGGCAAAGGTGACGACGAGGAAGAGCGCGAGGGAGATGGCGGCGGGGACGATGAGTGTCTGCGGGTGTGCTGCGTTAGCAATTTTTTCCCTCGCCCTTCTATGTAATTCCTTGCCCACGGGGGGTGGCAAGTGTGTAGATGAAGCGAACCTTGATGCCGGACAACGCGGCGCCCATGATGACGGTCCAAGAAAAGAGTGCCTAGAGGCGTTCGCGCGACGGCGGAGTCGGCCGACCTACGCGAGTCTTGGGCGGAGCAAGGCGACGGTGGACCGCGGCAAAAAGACAAAGTAAAATAAATAAAGAGCAGCTAGAGTGACCAACGCAGAGATGATGTCGTGAGGAGATGGTGTGGCGGAAGCTCGTCGATGAATTGTGATGGTGATTGATGGGGTTCTCGACACAAGCCGTCTTCATGTTGAGGAGACCCCTGTTGCGGACAAGGTGCCACAGGTTTCTGGGGTCCACGCGCTAGAACATTCGCTGCCCGTCAACAACCTTGCTAATATTTTCCACCAACTTTCACCAACATTTAGGGACTCAAAGGACACTGGAAGAATTGCACGACACAACCCAAGGTTAGGTACATAGTATGCGTCGGATTTTCACACTGCTGGGGAAATAATTGGAAAAACGCAACCAGTCAAGAACCATGCGAGTGCTAAAGCAAGGCACCGAAGCTTGTTACCTAGTAGGCAATACATTCGGTCATGGGCAGCAAAATAGATTCCAGTGACGAAGTCAAATTCAATAGAAATAAATAATTAAAACAGCACCCGGCCTAAAATATCCACGTGAATGAGTTTTTCCGCCATCACAGTAGTATCCAATCTAACCAAAGATCCAGAATCGCGAAGGTTCCCCGGCGCCACCCCTTCCGTGTAAGCCCCCAAACACTAACACGGCGTTGGACCGCTCTCTCTATGTCGAATGGGTATTCAGTGCTCGCATCGCCCGGAAAAAACTCTTGTGCTGATTTTCGGTCCGAACTGTACAAAATAGTTTGCGGCAGTGATGATAGCCAGCCAGCATCGGCGAGGCACTCAGGGTGTGACTGTTGAAGCGAAGTCGCTTTTTGGAGTATCTGAGCCGCACGGGAGCTGGGCCTGTTTTTTTTTGTACATGTCACAGTCAGGGAACATTGCAATGGAATGTAGGGGTACTCGTTGGAATAAGATGCACATAGGCACTGAACAGCCATGTATGCAAATTATTGTCCCCGTTTGACCTGGCCACTTTGGGTAGTGGTATGCCATTGAAAGAGGCAAGCTCGTTTGACGGCGGCAAAAGAGAGGGCATTGATGACATACAATGCAAAAGCAACGGTTCTGAGCCCAAAAGCAGTACATGGAGGCTACAGAAAGTAACAGAAAGAACAGAGGAAGATACGGGGGCAACGACAACGACACGACACGACACGACAAGAAATGCAGAAAAACAGAAGAACAAACAAAAGGTGGACGGAACAAGAGCAAGGACAAAAAAATCATGGGGAATGGTGAAGGGAAGAGAAAGAAAAATATCAAGCAAGGTTGCGAGGCCGAGATATGTGTCCTTGGCGAGCTGATGATATTCAGGGAAGGTGCGTCCCGCCCGCGACAAACGCCTGCTCTGTAAGGCAACATGCAATCGGGACGGGCATACGCAGAAATTCCTACATATTACGAGTACTTGATTATGTTGTATTTCTTTTCTTGAGATCTCAACAGCTAATTATGGTTGGAGAGACCAATTTCACGCTGTTTCTATGGTGGGCTCTGCTGTACGCTGAATGGACCGACCATGCAGTGACAACTACAGCATCGCACGCGTTTCTGGCGGCAGAGATGTTCTTGGTTTGCGACCCAAACTTGGGGTTCGTTGAACCTTCACTTAAAGCCTAATAATAGCTTTTTGAAGCGTATTTAAGTTGTGGTAATGAGCATGAGCGTAGCCGATAGAGTAATAATCTGCTAGGGCTATTCAACGCGAGTCGTCGCCAACATCTAAAATTTGGCGCAAGAAACTCCTGTCCGAATGATTCTTGTTGTTCTCTAGTGGTATTCTAGCCATATTCTAGTCCAATATATCCGCTTTGCATTATCATAGGCCAACATGTACGAATTAGTGCGCTCGACGTCGCTCGAGGTGCTAAAGTGGTGAAGGCGCAGACCAAGACGGATAATCATCCGGCCTGCCGAGGTGTTAGATAACCGGGTGCTGCGTTTTACTGGCCAAAACTGATACAAGCAGAGTTGCATTGACACCGAGGGGTACACGTGTTTGATGTTTGACGAGGGCGTAGGTATCGATAACCGTGCGCTAAACCCCGCAACAAGACAGACAGTGTAGTTATCGTTTCAGAGGTTTCCGACAGCCTACAGGTCTGTACATAAGTATGTAGGTTGATCAGATCGTGCTGGTACGGCTGGCGTCTCCTTGCACACTCAGCTAGCATATTTTGTAGCATATAAAACACAAAGGGCACCAGACTGAAGTGATGTTAGTGGACATGTGCTTCTCATTAATTGCGTACGGAGTAAATTGGGCACAATTCTCAATACTACAGGGTATTATCCATTTAAGTATTCGTACTCTGGAAGAATTGATATCCCAGCAAAAAGGCTGGCTAATAACTAGATCGCTTCGGGTTACTCGATCCAAGTTCGCAGCCAGGCGGCAACCTCATCAAAGTGGTGGCAGCAGCACAAGCTCGCGCCTTTGAAGGTAGGTCGATGGCTGAGGAGATGGCAGGTCCCTGCAAGGTTTGCTAACCCAAACAGGCGAAGCGCCACGCTTGGAAGTCAGGGGCAAGGTCGCTGCAGCCACTGTAACGCTGGCCACCACATCCACCATTGCCGCTAACAACACCATGACGGGCAGGCTGAGGAGGGGGAGGTACATGGGAGCCCTTGGTCGTAATACCACCAAGAATCACGATAGAAATTATTTACAACCTGATGTGTTTGAATACACCTGGCTTCGCGACGTTGCTGCCTTTTGCAACAGATCTGACTGGAATTAGGAGGAAGGCATGCTGCCTGGATACCTTAGTACCTGCCTTACCTCCTTTGCACCTCTAACCACGCAGGTACAAAACACGGGGCCACTGCAGTTAAACGCTACAACGGGACACCACTCAACGCCTTGCATCTCAAACAACTACACTTCACTAATCTATTCATGCTACTAACATCGTACGCCCTAATCCCACGCCGGTCTCGTCTTGAGCCTATCCTCTTGCTCGTCCCGTATTCTATCGAACCCTGCCTACCTGGTCTTGCGTCGCATTCTCTCCTCCCCTGAACCGCTCCTACCTACATAGGTACCCTCCGAGTGCCTGTGCAATTTGATGCTTCCGGCTCCCCACTAGCGCACTAGCCACACCACCTGGCCAGCCTGCCCTGTCTGCAATCCCCTTTTGCCGCTCGCTGGGCACAATCCTCCGCCTCAACCTCTCCCCATAACCAAACCGCAGATACTTGACTCGACAGACGAACTCTCCTTCATATTTCAAAGCCTGTCGTCTCGCTGTGATTTTCTGAGCTTTGGGGATCGCGGGAATCCAATCCACTCAGGCATCAAGCCTTGCCGAACAGCAACGACAGAAGATATCTTGCCGTACAGCTTGGACTGCCTCCGCTTCCCACCGTCGACAACTTGCCTGCGACGCTACGAAACAATTCTCCCCGTCATCATCATGCGAGCGGCCCAAAGCCTGCATGCCGTCGCTTCTACGCGTTTCTGATTACGAAAATCAGCCACCCTATATAATACAACCAATTCAAAATGTCCGACAAGACGAGACAGTCGTCCGGCGGGCGTTCCCTCTTCTCCCGCAGCAAGAACAAAGAGAAGCGCGCCGCCGATACCGAGTCCTACGATGCTCTCAGTACCATGAGCTCCCGCTCATCTCGCCACAACCGCGACTCGTCGGCCATTTCCATCGATGGGCTTTCCTCTCCCGACCCCAGCATGGGCATCATGCCGCCCGCCATCACCTCGATCCCGTACGATACCACCGCTCCCGGCTCGCGCTCGCCTATTCCCGTCGACTACCTCCCGAAAGCTGACCAAGTCCCCGTCCGCAGAGAACCTTTGCCTCACCAGCTGAACAAGGGTCACGACTTTCACCAATACCCGACATTCGACCCAGCTGTCGCCAATGCTGGCTCCCACGCCTCCAAAATGGGGCCCCCGGCAAGCAACGTGACCATGGCCAGCACCGGTAGGGTCGCGCAGTTCCAGCAATGGGGCCCTTCTCGTGGTAGTATGGCTAGCACTATGAACGGATCTCACACCTCTCGGTACGACTCGCTTCTTTCGCCCAACAACCGTGTTTCCGACGCCAGCGTTTACTCAGGTATGCCCGCTATTGCCGTCATCTATCTACATTTGGCCCCTAACCAACCCTCATAGTCCAACCAAGCGCATCCTCCCTTAGCTCCTATGGCGTACCGCACCGAGAGTCTCACCGTTTGACCAAGTTCCCCGGCCCCGGCGCACACGATACCTTTCATTTTCCCAAGCCGGACGATGACAATGTCATTGAGCAGATGTTTGCACAGCTTATGCATAGGCGAGGTTGGCACAATCTCCCCGAGCAAGCTAGACGACAAATGATGGCCTACAAACCCGACAAGAAATGGACCCTACTACACCAAGACCGACTGGCCGAATGGCAGGGCGAACAGAAGCGTCGCATGACGGCTCGTGTCAGCCAATTTGCTCAACCAGATGTCACTACCTACTCCGACGAAGAGGGCACGCCTGAATGGTACGTGCGACGAGTAATGGAAGATAAGCTAGACGGCAAGGGTATGGGCAGTCTGGAAGTCAACCTACGCACGCAGCAGATTGGCTGGGTGCGTCGCTTCGTCGAGTGCCAAGGACAGGTTGCGCTGGTCACTCTTCTGCTCAAAATCAACCGCAAGATCTCCAACGCACCCGCAAGTGAGAGCTCCAAGGTTGATAAGGGCCTTGACCGCGAATACGACATCATCAAGTGTTTGAAGACACTGATGAACAATAAATTTGGTGCAGATGATGCGCTGATGCAGCAAAAAGTGCTTCTAGCACTCGGTACATCGCTTGTTTCGCCGCGCTTAACTACAAGAAAGCTTGTGTCCGAAATTCTCACCTTTTTAAGTACTTGGGGGGATAATGGCGAGGGTCACTACAAAGTTATCCAGGCCCTTGACGAGGTCAAAGCCCAGAGCGGCGCCAATGGACGGTTTGATGACTGGATGCGCCTGGTTGAAGCCACTGTTGACGGCCGTGGCAAAATGGGCAGCATGGTCGGCGCAAGCGATGATGTTCGTACCGGCGGCGTCGGTATGGAGAATTTGCTGATGGAATATTCGGTTGCGACACTCATGTTGGTAAACATGATGATTGACGCTCCGGAAAAAGACTTGCAATTGCGAGTACACATCCGCGCCCAATTTACAGGATGTGGCATCAAGCGCATTCTGAACAAAATGGAGGCCTTTCAATACGAACTCCTGGACAAGCAGATTGAGCGCTTTCGCACCAACGAGGCCATTGACTATGAGGATATGCTTGAGCGTGAAAACAGTAGCGTCAAGGACAGTATCGAAGGCGAGGTCAAGGATCTTACCGATCCCGTACAGATTGTCGACGCCATCCATCAACGTCTTCAGGGAAGCCGAACCAACGACTATTTTGTTTCGGCTCTTCAGCATTTGCTGCTTATGCGCGCCAACGACGGAGAGGAACGCCTACGCATGTTTCAGCTTGTGGATGCCATGCTAAGCTACGTCGCCATGGACAGAAGACTGCCTAATATGGATCTCAAACAGAGTCTCAATTTTACTGTTCAGAGCCTGCTCGATAAGCTGCACACCGATTCAGAAGCAAGACAAGCTCAGGACGAGGCCCTTGAATCACGACAGATTGCAGAGGCCGCCATGGCTGAGCGAGATGAGATGCGGGCGCAATTGGAGCTCGGTGCAGATGGGCTAGTCGCGAAACTCCAAAAGCAAGTCGACGAGCAAAGCAGATTCATCGATGCCCAAAGACGACAAGCTGAAGGGCTCAAGACGGAGCTGGATGGCGTGCAAACACTCCGTGCCAAGGAAGCCCAACGAAACGAGCTCGAGACCAGAGAGCTGTACCTCATGCTACGTGACGCCCAGGACATTGCCGCTTCCAACGCCGCGAAAGGTGCCGCCGCCAGCTCTCCTTCTATCGGAACGACCATGGGAACAAATGGCGCCAATCCCGAGCAGATGCAAGGCATTCTTGACCGCCAACGACTAATGGAGCGCTTGCAAATGCAGCTCGAGCGACAAAAGACACAGTACAAACTTGAAGGAAGAGTATGGGGTGAGGCTGCCGGACCTTCTGATCGCCTTCGTGCTCTCCGTGAAGAGATGGAGGATGAAGAAGGAGAGGCAGCCGGTGCCGGTGCCCCTCGCGACTTCACCAACAGTGTTCTCGGCAGTATTAGTCGTCAAACTCGTATCCCCCGCAAACCCATCAACGCGAATGGCGATATCTCTGACAAGGAGGCCATTGAAGAGGTTTCAGAGTTAGAAGAGGATGTTGGCGTTGTATATGAGCGTCCCAGAATTGTCGAGTACAAGCGACCTGTTATCGATCCTCGGCAGCAAGCCGTTCTTGTTGACGAGCTCGGGGCCAAGATCAAAAAGTACGACGGAAGCGATGACGAGGATGAGGGTGTCACCACCGGACCTTCGCATCCCAGCCTGGAATCCTCGGCGCCGCGGACACCTGCCGATAGCGACACGCCCAAGGCAGGTTCTGCAAGTCCTGCCACTGGTGCGCCTACACCAAGCGCCAGCACCACTGGTCCTCCTCCGCCACCTCCGCCGCCACCGCCTCCGATGCCGGGACAAATTCCCGGAGCACCACCGCCGCCTCCGCCGCCTCCACCGCCCATGCCGGGACAAATCCCCGGAGCGCCGCCGCCACCGCCGCCACCGCCTCCACCTCCCATGCCTGGCCAGGTCCCAGGCGCACCCCCGCCGCCACCACCCCCTCCTCCCTTGCCTGGCATGAGGTCGCCTGCGATAGGAGCAGATGGTACAGCTTCGCCTGCAGGATCTATGCCTCCACCACCGCCACCCTTGCCAGGTCCCAAGACTGGTGGCTTCCTTCCTCAGCCCACGTACAGCGCCACGCCTAGCGTCGGGTTGCCTGTCGCGAGACCGAAGAAGAAGCTCAAGGCTCTTCACTGGGAGAAGGTTGACGCGCCTGAGACAAGTCACTGGGCAGCTCACACACCGTCGGCAGAGGCACGTGAAGAAAAGTACATTGAACTTAGTAGGAAGGGTATTTTGGATGAGGTTGAGAAGCTGTTCATGGCCAAGGAGATCAAGAAAATTGGTGCTGCCGCGGGGCGGAAGGATGACAAGAAGCAACTCATTTCTGGTGACTTGCGCAAAGCATATGAAATTGCCCTGGCAAAGTTTTCACACCATTCCGTGGAGAAGATTGTGCAAATGATTATCCACTGCGATTCCGAGGTTCTCGACAACGCTGTAGTGATGGACTTTCTTCAAAAGGATGACCTTTGCAATATTCCCGACAATACGTCCAAGCAGATGGCTCCTTATAGCAGAGATCTCACCGGACCTGACGCTGCCACGCAGACGCGAGAACTGGACCCAGCCGACCTGACGAGGCAAGATCAACTTTACCTTTACACTGCATATGAACTACACCACTACTGGAAGAGCAGAATGCGTGCTCTGGCCCTGACCAGAAATTTTGAGTCGGAGTATGAGGACATTTACAACAAGATGCATCAAGTCATCAGTGTGTCCGAGTCTCTCCGCGACTCGGTCTCGCTCATGAACGTATTGGGTCTCATTTTGGATATTGGTAATTACATGAACGACGCCAATAAACAAGCTCGAGGATTCAAGCTGAGCTCGCTCTCACGACTTGGCATGGTCAAGGATGACAAAAACGAGTCGTCCCTGGCTGACCTGGTTGAGCGCATCGTTCGCAGCCAATACCCAGAGTGGGAGAATTTTGCTTCCGAGATTGGTGGCGTCCAGATCGCACAGAAGATGAATGTCGAACAGCTCGAGACCGATGCTAAGAAGTACATTGCCAACATTCGCAACGTCCAAAAGTCTCTTGACTCGGGCAATCTCAGCGACCCCAAAATGTTCCACCCTGAGGATCGCGTCAACTTAATTGTACAACGCTGCATGAAGGAGGCCCGTCGCAAGGCTGAGCAGATGCAGCTGTACTTGGATGAGATGATTCGTACATTCAAAGACATTATGATTTTCTACGGCGAGGACCCCGCTGATGAAAGTGCCAGACGCGAATTCTTTAGCAAGCTGGCCAACTTTTTGAGCGAGTGGAAGAAGTCACGAGAGAAGAATATCCAACTCGAGGAGACGAGGAAGCGCAACGAAGCTTCAATGAAGCGAAAGCACGCAGCGCAAAAGGCTGCCCAAGCCGCCAGCGAGTCAGCCTCGGCCTCGGCAACTAGTACTGGTGCGATGGACTCGCTGCTCGAGAAACTACGTGCGGCGGCGCCGCAGGCTCGGGACCAGAGAGACCGACGCCGGCGGGCGCGTCTAAAGGACCGCCACCAAGTGCGTGTTGCCTCTGGACAGAAGATTCCTGATCTTAACGAGATACCTGAGGTGGAGGCTGGGCTAAAGACGACGGACCAGACTATTGAGGAAGAGAACAGCAGCATGGCTGGCCCAAGCGGCCCCGCAAGCCCAAATCGAACGCAGTCTCGGGACGGTGACGGCGATGTTGCCGACCGAGCAGCCGCTCTCCTACAAGGTATGCGCGGCGGCGACGCAGACGACAGCGAAAAGCGAGAGAGCCTTCGGAAGGCAAGAAGGCAAACAGCCGAAGAAGAGAGACGCATGCGCCGTCGGCGACGTGATAAGGCTTCCGTGAGCAACGCAGAGGATGTCGGTAAAAAAGCCGACCCTGCCGAGGAGGATGCAGCAACAGGCGCCGGCCACGAGGAGACGGCTCGCGACTCTGTTGCTGCGTCTTTGGAGAACGGCGAGACAGGAGAGGAGAACAAATCCTAAGACGTTTGGGCGGGCTGATGAGGGTGTGTGGAACGGCGGAAGAATTGAAACGAAGAAAGGCATACGGTGATTCGCTCTTTTTTATACACAAAGTACGTAATGTTTACATACAAAGCACATAGGCGCATATAATTTTCCTTATTGTTTGACCTCGGGTCTTTGCTTTACTCGTTGGCATCTGGGGAAACGGCTGAGAAAGAGTGCTGGACTTGGTACACATTTCCCTTGATGTGGTGGTTAGAAGGGTTTTGTATTTTGCATTTGCTGATAGAGAGAACTGGACGGTTGGGTCGTGTCCTGGGTTGCACTTTTCGACTGTTATACATTTTGCTTCTCTGCTTTGATACATTGCAGTAGCTAAAATGAAGAAGTTGCCTGTTATCATTGAAAAATGACCTGCCGTTGAGCTCTCGAGTAACGCCATAAGAACAATATCGCTAAATGTACAACAAAAGAAAACGAAGAGACAAAGTCCGGACGCATGATGGGTTCAATCGCGGGTCGGACTCAGCGCCCGGTTGAAGCCGCCGAGTCGGTTCATGTACTGCCTGTACTCGGTCTTCTTCTCCTTGCGCACGGCGCCGACGTTGTTGCCGGCGACGCGCTTGTCCTTTGTGGTGCCGAAGCCGCCGAAGCCCATCATGGCCTGCATGGCGGCCATCTCGTCGTCGTCGTCTTCGCCGTCCTCGCCGGCCGTCACCGGCACCGTCTTCTTGCTCTTGGCGGGAGGGGGCGTGGGGTCCCGGTCCATGCGGTCGCCGTCGTCGTTTTCGTCGGGGCGGCCGCGGGGACCTCGAGGCGGGCTGCGGCTGCGTGAGGGGGAGCGTCGCCGGCGGTCGCGGCCTCCTCCTGCTGAAAGGGTTAGCAGTTTGTTTGAGACTGATGATTACGGAGGGAGAGAGGGAGCTGGGGAAAGGGGGGGGAGAGGAGAGAAAGGAACGGTACCTCTACGATTGTAGCCGTCGTCGTCATTGTCGTAGTCTCGGCGGCGGTAGTCGTCGTTACGCCGTGATCTGTAGTCGCCGTCTCGTCTGCCGTCGCCGCCTCCTCCTCCACGACCGCCTCCTCCTCCACGTCCGCCTCGTCCTCCTCGGCCACGACCACCACGACCGTCGGCATCGCGTTCTCCGTGCTCGCGGTAGTTGTTGCGACGATCGGGGGAGCGGGAGCGGTCGTCGGCGCGCCCGCCGCGGTCTCGCGACCTCGAACGGTAGTTGCTGCGTCGGCCGCCGCCGCCGCCACCACCACGAGGTCCGTCGTCGCGCCGGTCGGGGGCGTCCCAGTCGCGACGGGTATTGGGTCGACGGTCTCGTCGCTGATCGGACATGGTGGTGAGGTTTGATCTGATTCCCGATATCGCTGTTGCGGGTTTGGGACGGGTGCGATTTTGAGAGGGAGAGGCTGGGCAGATGATGATGGTCTGGAGACTTGGATGGGCCCGATCTGAAGCTGTTGGGTGCGATCAGCTTTTTCGGCCCCCACTACCCGAAGGCTGGTGTAAGTCCAACTAAACAGACCATTCAATATCACACTTCAGAAGAAGGCGATAATGCAAAATAGGATGGCCAAGATTACGGTATTATTCATTAAGCATTTCAGTGTATGGATGACGCAATGAAAATGTTTAAGCCGTTTTCGTTGTGCTAATGACCGGTGTAGAATTGCTTCGGTAGCGGGCTGCCCCGAAGCCCTTCACTAGCGACCATGGAACATTTCAGCCCGAAGCATCTGATATTTTCTGGGACTTTCAAGACATTTTAGTCGGTAATACCGAATTTAAAAAACTTGTCTCATGCAATCAAGCAAAATCTACGCCCATAACAAGATTAGAGGTGTCGCGTCTTGTTTCTCGTGCGGAAGTCTTCTCTGCCCCGTCAAATGGCCCCGATGAGTCTCTGATTGAAGATTCGACCGCATCGGAGAAACAGCAAATTTGTGACTTGAAAAAAAATTCAGCCTCGTGAGCAAGTTCTGCGACCTGCATGTACGTAGAAGAACCTACCCGACCCCTCTGCCGGTGCTGCACCCCCGCTTCATTGGGATACTTGGTATTTCATCTTTCGCGAGCGGGAGACGGAACGAAATTCGAATAGGTCGCGAGCCTCTATTCATAAAAACTACTACTTTGTTTGGATTTCCATCTCTGAGAGTATCTTGTCATATTATGCGAGAATTATTTGAGCTTACGTGGGCGCAAGTCTTCCGCTACCTCTCGTTTGCCGCTCTCCTGGCCTTGATCAAATTCATCAGCACCTGTATCTACAATGTCACGCTCCACCCGCTTGCCAGGATTCCAGGCTCACGACTGGCTGCAATGACAAGTCTGTATGAATTCTGGTTTGATGTCGTTTGTGACGGCACCTATATATGGGAAATCAAGCGTATGCATGCGAAATATGGCAAGTTGTCCCTCCATTACTGCTCCGGCGAACCCATTCTCACGCGTCCAGGACCCATCATACGGGTGAATCCTCGCGAGATCCACATCAAAGACTCGGAATACTACAGCACCATCTACACGGGAAGTGCACGCAGAGTCGACAAGGACCCCGCAGCCGTTGGTGCCCTCGCCTTGCGGACGGCGGCGGCGGCCACCATCGATCATGACCTCCATCATGCCCGGCGAGGATACCTGAAGCCGTACTTCTCCAAGCGCGCCATCGCGTGCATGGAGCATGCCATCTATTCGCACATTGACAAGCTCTGCCAACGCGCCGCGTCATTCATGGAAAACGACGCGGTCATGGCCCTGGACCCGGCCTTTGCTGCTCTGACCGCGGATATCATCACGGAGCGACTGTACGGCGAGACCCTCCAGTACTTGGACATACCAGACTTCAGGACGCCCATTGCCGAGGGTTTCCTTGGCATCGATTTGATGTACCATTTCACTCGCTTCTTCCCCGGCGTGGTTAAACTTTTCAAGAAGATGCCGACCGCGATTGTCCGCAGGATCTCGCCGGCGGTGGCTGAGCTGCTGGCGCTGCAAGAAGGAATCAAGCAGAACATTTTGCAGACTCTCAAGACACAGGAAGGGCGAGACTCTGATTGCATCATCGTGTCCGCCGCTGGTGACTCGGAAATCCCTGCCGCGGAGCGGCAGATCGACAGGCTGATGGACGAGGGCGCGTCGTTGACGATCGCAGGGACCGAGACTACAGCGCGAGCGTTAAGTGTGGGCATGTTCCATCTCCTGAGCGACAAGCGGCACCTGCTCAAACTTCATGAGGAGCTCCGATCCTTGCCATCTCCGCCGAACAGGGAGTACCCCTTTGCCCAACTTGAGCCCTTGCCGTACCTGGTATGACCATCTGCCCCGGACTGGAGCTCTGCCGTGAAAGCTGACGTGGAAGTAGACTGGTGTCGTCTACGAAAGCTGCCGCCTCTCGTTTGGGCCCATCAATAGGTCACCGCGAGTGGCGACTCACGAATCTCTTCAGTATGGAGTCTACACCATTCCCCCAGGAGTAAGTGGCACTGATTGCATCGAAATTTTGGTGTTATGCGCTGACTGATGTACTTACTACTGCTGTGTCAAGACCCCCGTGAGCCAGTCTACTTACTTCGTGCACACCGATGAATCTGTGTTTCCTGATCCCCTCTCGTTTGACCCCGATCGCTGGACTCGGGCGGCCAGGGACGGAATTCCACTGAACCGGTACCTTGCCAATTTCTCCAAAGGCAGCAGACAGTGTATCGGAATCCAGTACGTGCTTGCGGGAGACTCTTCAACATCATTGATTGACCGCGTTTATTGCACAGGCTTGCCTTCACCGAGTTATACCTCACAATCGCCCGGCTTGTCACGTCTTTTGAGATGGACTTGCACGAAACCACAAAGGAAGACGTGGCAATCCATCATGTTCGTCTCGTGGGCTATCCCAAGAAGCGCAAGGGTATGGGAAGCATACGCGGAGAGGTCAAAGTCCGGATTAAAAACAGACTCGAAAGGTAAACTGGAATGGGTTGCTGAGCGAGAGTGATGATCGATGTTGATGCGCGTTATTTGCCAAACCTACCACCATACGATGATTCTGATACAAAGATTCGCGACGCTACAACCATAAATTCGTATTCTGAACAAGGATGAATACGAAAATATCCTCGTCTGACTGACCCCCATCCCCTTCCTAAAACGCGATAGCCCGACCCCTGGAGAATTGGGTCCGAAGAAACTTGTCAAAAATATGACTGCTGGCATGTTGGGATAAATTCTGGGAAATGAACATGGGTGTTTCGGTTAACAGCCGGGGAAGAAACCTAAATTCAAGCTTGTGAAGAAGACCCCCCTCCAGTTCGCCGGCGCATTACGGCCGTCTTTATTCGCCCCTGATGTGTAGCTAAAGCGCGCAAATCCCCTAGGAGCAGTTCACATCATGCAATCTTTCCTGGGACTCACTTTCCAATTTTTCCTATCTCGAACGATAGCACGTGCTGCGTGTAAGAAGGCCATGGCTATTTATCCTCGCTCGGACACGGGATAGCCCGATGGACCACACGATTTTCATAAAACCGGGCGCCCGTGGAACTAATCATAGCAAAACTCCACTCGGCTAACATATTCTGCTTGATGCCTCTTTGGACTGACTTGCGGACGAGTTGTTTCAGACCGAACAAGCCAAAAGCCTCGCAGGGGTTAGAGCTGAGAGCGGACACGCACACATGGGCTCCTAATAAATGCCCAATAAATGCGTGATAAATGTCCTTGAGTAATACTCCGACGAAAATCATCCCGCTCGCTAGTTGCCGTACCTGATACCTGTCGGCCGAGCGCCTTAGTTGGCCGTTAGCATCATGGCCCTTCCCGCCAAGGGCAGTTGAAGGGGGGTTTTTTTGTTGCTTTTAGCGCAAAAGATGCGTTGGTTTATGCTCGAGTAGGAAAGATTGCGCAGCTGCGCTTTGATGTGCTCGTTCCCCAATTTGACTTGCTTCATATGGCAATCTATAAACTCGGCTCGCGCGCTTTGGGCTCCGCTGCAGGTCCGCAAACTTTCATCCACTGAACAAATCCCCAGGGAATTGGGCAGGTTCCCATTCGTACGGATAATACGAATATACCTTGCTCTGGATCAACCTCAAACCATGCTGATAGACAATAAAAATGGCAACGCGCGTCCTGGTACGTCTTCAGCCCCACCGTGGTGAGGTGGCTGAACGACTTGTTTAGTTCTGACGAGTTGGGAACTCGAAGCCCTGCAGCTTTAGTGACCTGGATTCGTGTAAAGTACTGCTAGTTGAGATGGAGGGTACCGAATAGAACAGTAGAAACAGAAGAGGCTGTGGCTTTGATTCTATCATGGCGGCCAGGGCGGCCGAGTTGTCCGTGGACCTGAACTCTAAAGAGCAGCCTCGAATACGAGCGTCGAGGCAGGGATGGATCCGCAAATCGCCGCGAGGACACACGGAATCAAGAATTGCAAGGATTGGCTCTTCTCATGTCGGTGTTTTCTTATTTTTGTGACAGCTTTGTGGGGTGCAGATTGAACTCTCTTGTCGATCCAGACCTACAGACACTTTGAAAATTGACTGCTTCAACACAACGCCATGTCGTGACGGACTTCAAACTTTTGTACGGGCTTTTTATTCTGCTCCCATTATTATCACACCCTTTGACAAATACATTTTAGCTCACCTTTCATGACGCCGATATTACGCAGTTTCCGGCGCTTGTCGCCTAGCCGCGAGTTTGGCAAGCTTGGGCGGCAACGACGAGCTGTTCGTTGCGTCAAGCTGCTGTTGATCAGCTTGTTCGCAGGATGTCTGATATTCTTCTATATCGACAACGCGAATCAAATAACGGATGCTTCCGACTTTTCTAGGTTCACGCCCAGTGTGGAGGAGCCCGTGACTCCGACTCCAGGAGGGCATGCTGATCACGAGATCGCGTCAGTCGGTTTGCAGGAGCCGCCTCACAGTCAACAACAAACGGAAAAAATACGAAACACCGACTTTGAACACGCCCTTCGCCGCGTGGATAGTCTACTTCCCAGCGAAACAGAGGCTCGCGATCTTCTGCACGACATCCAAGGAACAGGCGAGGAGAAGCTACGCGAGATTGGACTTCGCGCTCGCGAATACAGCCAGTTTTTCCAGGCCTGGGAGCAGCTACATTTGGTTGAAGACACCGCCAAGTCGACATTCATCAGAGCCGACATGGTTCCGTATATGCGTCGATACTTTTCCACGGGAGTGGACAAGATGCCCGCTGCTGAAGTTGAGCAGACGATACGCACGTACGAAAAGTACAAAACTTTCATGTACAAGTTTGAGAAGTTGATTGCCGGGTGGACCGCGCCATATTTTGCCGACCACATGACACTGCACTTGAACTTGAAGCAGGGCGGCCGGGGTATCGTCGTCACCGCGGGCAACACCCAGGCGCCACACTTGAAAACGCTTGTTCATAGCTTGCGAGATGTTGGGTGCAACCTGCCTATCGAGGTCATGTACTTGGACAACGATGATCTTGGCGTCGACGTGCAGGAAGAACTCGCCGGTCTCGATGGTGTTGTTACCCGCGAGATTGCCCCAATGGTCGATGACAAAGGCTGGAAGTTGGCTGGCTGGGCGGTGAAGCCTTTTGCAATCTTGTTTTCCAGCTTTCGCGAGGTCATCTTCGTCGATGCCGATAGCCTCTTCTTCCACGACCCCGAGACTTTATTCGAGGACGAAGACTATCAGCGAACAGGCGCGCTGTTCTTCAGGGACCGGACACTTTGGAAGGAGTGGAAGCAGGACTGGCTCAAAAAGGTGTTACCCAAGCCCATCTCGCCGGCGGTTATTGCGAGCCGGTATTGGAAAGGGGAGAGCGGACATATGCAAGAATCGGGAGTTGTGGTTGTAGACAAGTGGCGCCATTTCATCGCCATGCTCATCGTCTGCCGCATGAACGGCCCTGAGAGAGATGGAAACAAGGAGAAGGACTTGGTTGGCGTTTACGATATGGTTTATGGTAAGTCGGCAGCCTCGCCGTAGGAGCGTACCAAAGCTAACTGTCCCGTTAGGTGACAAGGAAACCTTTTGGATTGGCTGGGAGCTTGTGGGCGACACGGATTACGCGTTCCATCGTGGCCGCGTCGCCGTCATGGGCGTAGCAGAAGACGGTGAAGAGGCGAGGAAGGCTTCCGACAAAGACAAGCCTGACGCCGACGAACTCAAAAGGTCATCCGGACCAACGGCTGAGACCAACAACAGAGCACCGGCTGCGTACACAGTGTGCGCGCCACAGCTGCTACATCTAGGCGTCGATGGAAGTCCGCTATGGTTTAATGGCGGTCTTGTGCAAAACAAGTTTCTCGATAAGAAGGAATGGGAGTTTGGGAAGTTTCGAGAGTTCGTCGTCGAGCCTGACACAGTGTTGACGTCGACGTGGACAATGCTAGGCGGTAATAAGGCCTGCCTGACAGGCGATGCAGGCCTGAAGCATTCGTTGAGCGAAAATGAGGGTATGAAGCTTCAAAAAATGATTGCTCATGCCAGGAAATACGTGTTGGGGCAAGCGAGATGATGTCGAAGAGGCTGTTGATGAACATTGGGAGAACACTGGAGAGCAAAGCCACCTCACCATGACGCAGTGCAATGTGGCGGTTGTGGCTAGGCAGGCACCAGGGGTAAGTTGCCGTCTCAGGGGGGGTCTAAAGTCACGGTATGATACCAGCAACTTCTGGAATATTTAGATTGTATATATTTCTTTAAATAGTATTTATTAACCACAAGTGCTGAAAAGCTTCTCTTGCGGTGATACTGGCTGGTTGTCGGTTCTTTTTCGCAGCTCTGCATTGCTGAGACTGATCTGCGACACTGATAACTCCATAGTGAATTGCGCTAACGTTAGAGCGTTCGTGTTTCCCAGTTACACCGTGTCCCCAACGACAAACGCTCGGTCGGAATTGCCAATGACGACTCTTGGAATTCGCAAATAAATTGTCGGATATTCAATTTTGATCCGAATTGATTGCAAAGCCACGACTTTCTTGCGGCCTCGCTTACAATAAGGATGGCGCGACTCTCGCATTGGATCGCGGCGGCGGTGGCCGTTGGAACGGCAGTCGCTGAAGGCGAGTCGATTCTCACGGCGGAGATTGGACGTCAGAACAACCAGAGCCTTTTCTGGGGACCATACAAGCCCAATCTGTACTTTGGTGTTCGGCCGAGAACACCCGAGGGTCTGTGGACAGGCTTGATGTGGTCCAAGGTCGACAACTACGGCGAGGTACAGGAAGGTACGGCAAAGTATATACCTGATACTGGCAGAGCAATTATACTGATCGGTCATAAAATAGGCTTCCGATACACCTGCGAGCAAGGTGAACATGCCCACGGCTACGGCTGGGACGAGTTCGACGCCCGCCGCGGCGGCATTCAAACGATCCACGACAAGGGTAACTCAATCGACATCACGACATCGTTTGTAAAGGTTCCCGGCGGCGATCATGGAGGCAGCTGGGCTGCGCGCATCAAGGGCGTGCCTCGGGAGGGTGCACCCAAGGATATCAACACTATGCTCTACTACTATATCGCTCAGGACGGCGAAGACGAACTCGCCGTCGAGACGGAGAGCGCCGAGTTTGGATACACAGGTGACGTTTCCCTCAAGGGAAGCTCCAAGTCGCTGGGTGATTATACTGTGGTTATCACCAAGGGCAAGGGCAAGCACCCCACGACGGATCATGACCTAGCCAAGAGACGCAAGACAGACACTACTCTGGTGCACAGCCTGCAGCTCTCCGAATATGAGCTTTGGCAGAGTAAGGCGGCTGTATTTAAGCTACTCCAGGCTGCTGCAATGGAGGTACAGCACGATTATGAGGAGGACAATGCGCCATTCCCGTGGCAGGTTTACCGCATAGCCAACAACCCTGGTGCTGGTAATGCGCACGTTGTGCAAAAGAATTTCCAAGGCGAATTCGAATTCGACGTCATCTTTTCTTCTGCCTCCGCTGGTAAGCAATTAAGCTCATCGGATGTTACACGAGAAATCAAGCAGACATCGGAGCTGTTTGGCCAGCGATTCTCGAAAATCTTTGACTTCAAAGCCCCCTTCGATGGCAGCAAGTACCTGCAATTCGGCAAGAGCATGTTTTCCAACCTCCTTGGTGGTGTTGGATACTTCCACGGTCAGCAGATCATTGATCGTTCGTACGCGGAAGAATACGAAGAGGACGACGAGCGTTTTTGGGAGGGTGCTGCTGAGGCCAGAGCCCGCCAACAAGCAGCTCTCGAGGGTCCATACGAACTCTTCACCAGTGTTCCCTCGCGTCCATTCTTCCCGCGTGGATTCCTCTGGGACGAAGGGTTTCATCTCATGCCCATCGCGGATTGGGATATGGATCTCGCTCTGGACGTTGTCAAAAGCTGGTACAACACCATGGACGAGAATGGCTGGATTCCGCGTGAGCAGATTCTCGGATACGAAGCTCGTAGCAAAGTCCCAGCCGAGTTTCAGATCCAGTACCCTCATTACGCGAACCCGCCCACGCTCTTCCTCGTCATTGAGGACTTTATGGAGCAGCTTCGCAAGTTCAACGGCTCAGGCGAGGTTAACAAGGAGACCCTAAGCAAGGAAGACAGTCTGCACGACGCGCACCTCAAAAACACCGAGCTCGGCGAGGCTTATCTGCGCAACATTTATCCCCTGCTGCAGCGCCAGTACCAGTGGTTTCGACGCACCCAGCGCGGCGATGTCAAGACGTACGATCGCGAAGCGTTCTCTAGCCGCGAGGCCTATCGCTGGCGCGGCCGCACCGAGACACACTGCTTGACGAGTGGTCTTGATGACTACCCTCGGCCTAGCCCGCCTTCGCCCGGTGAGCTGCACGTCGACTTGCTTGCCTGGGTTGGTCTGATGACTAAGTCTCTGATCAACATTGCCGATGCTCTTGGCATTGCCGAGGATGTTGCTGATATGGAGAAGAACCTCGAGGCCATTGAGCACAACCTGAAAGATTTGCACTGGTCTGAAAAGGAGGGTTGCTACTGCGATGCTTCCCTCGACGACTTCGAGGAGCACACGCTTGTCTGCCACAAGGGCTATATTTCCATCATGCCCTTCCTCGTTGGCCTAATGAAGCCCAAGGACCCGAAACTGGGCAAGATTCTGGACCTTCTCGGCGATGAGGAGCACCTCTTCAGCCCGTACGGCATCCGCAGTCTAAGCAAGCAGTCCGAGTTCTACGGAACGGAGGAAAACTACTGGCGCAGCCCCATTTGGATGCCCATGAACTACCTGGCTGTGAAACAGCTTCACGTAGGTACCCACTAACGGATAACGCATGAACTATCAGGCTGACAAGTGTAGTATTTTGCAACGCAGAGCGGCCCACATCGCCAAAAGGCGCGCGACCTGTACATTCGCCTGCGCAAGAACCTTGTCAATACCGTGTATAACAGCTGGAAGGAGACGGGATTCGCGTGGGAGCAGTACAACCCGGAGACGGGCGCAGGACAGCGGACGCAGCATTTTACGGGGTGGACGAGTCTGGTGGTCAAGATTATGGCGATGGAGGACTTGGAGGGCAAAAGGTTTCACGATGAGCTGTAAGAGTGGAGCGGGCTAAGAGCATTGAAAAGTATATGTAGCATAAAGTGGGCGAGGAATGTACAATAAGAGTTTGCATTGAATGAGATTCGAGCGTTTACCCAGTAAACTTGCTTGACAGACAATTGCGACAGGTGCATTGACAGAACGTGGGGTGCATGAAAAGCTCATATACTGAATATTCCCGTCATTGTTCTAATCCACACTACGACAGTTGAATACAACTGTTCAATCTTCCGTAGTATAGTGGTCAGTATTGCAAGCTTGTCACGCTTGAGACCCGGGTTCAATTCCCGGCGGGAGAGCAACCGCCAGCATCCTCAGGATGATCTTTTTTTGCTTTTTTTGCTCCCTAATAAAGAAGTTTGGCGTACATCCTAAGGATTTCTTCCTTTTTACTCTGTGGAAAACATGGAGTTTTGTTTCTGTATCCGGCGTTGCTCAAAATGTTGCTGCCTACGCCAGGCTGGAAGTCGTGGCTCGCTATGCATGCAAGGTATCCTGACCAAGACCCTTACAATGTGAAGGATTTAGCATAACACTTTAAAAATGACGACGAAAATCAACACGTCGCGGTTCTACTTTGAGTACAAAGGCCATGACATCGCGGACCTAACCACCTTCTTCAACATCGTCACCGCGCATCGCCCCGGCGCGCCGATCGTGTACCTAGCCGGGGACTCCTCCCTCGACAATAAGTACTGGCTTCCCACCCCTCCGACCAGCTCCCGTCGCAACAGCGCCGCGCCGGCCGATCACGACGACGACGCCGTGCCCGAGATATACCACCTCGCGCTGCAGACGCCGCGTCCCAAGGCGGACGTGGCCTTTTGGCTGAACCGCCGGCTGGGCTCGCGCGCGACGGCGCTGAACCTCGCCGTCGAGGCGTCGCTGCTGCGCGAGCGCGACGGCGCCGCCCTCCTCCCGCACGACGAGTTCATCCGCGACCGCATCACCCCCGAGGACGTGCTGGTGGTCTCGGTCGGCGGCAACGACATCGCGATGCGGCCGACGCCGTGGACCGTCCTCCACATGCTGTGGCTCGCCTGGCTCACGCCGCTGTCCTCGATCCGCAGCGGGCGCGCCTGGGCCCTCCGCTACTTTGTCCGGCTCTTCAAGACGCGCACGGAGGCGTACATTGAAAAGATGGTCGCCAAGACGAAACCCCGCGCCGTGATTGTGTGCATGGTTTACTACCCGCTCGAGGCACTACCCGGGAGCGGCATCAGCTGGGCGGACAAGGCGCTGGCGGCGCTGGGGTACAATGGTCGGCCCGGCAGGCTGCAGGCCGGCATCCAGCAGATGTACGAGCAAGCGACGAGGAGGATCAAGGTTGCGGGGGTGCGAGTTGATACGTGTCCGCTGTTTGAGGCCCTGGATGGGAAGAATGCCGTAGACTACGAGGAGAGGGTCGAGCCGAGCGTGCAAGGAGGCAGGAAAATGGCCGGGCTGCTGGGACCCATCATCGATGGGGTCTTGGTGTGTGCTGAATGATGATGTGTATTTCCTTGACGCGCTATGTAAAGTCTAAAAAAAAGAGATTGTGGAATCTCACTCTGTCTACTTTTGTGCTCTTCTGTGCTCTTCTATCAACATGCTTGCTTATATGCAGAGGGGGGCCGGTCTTTTATGCGGCCCTCGTTTCACGCGACCTTGTTAAAAGTGACGTTATAACGCTTCGGCTCCGCAAAGAAGTTGATAGTGAGAGCCTTGGAAGCGTTGCCGGCAAAGGTGAAGTGCGCCTCAAAGACCTCCGTGGGAAGGCGAGAGGCGATGCGCGACTCGAACCAGGCCATCCAGTCGTTGCCGGACACGTGCTCGAGGCGGACGTTGTACTGGTAGAGCATGTCCGGGCGCTCGGCCAGCAGCTCGAAGTTGGAGGAGTTGCTGGTAGGCTTGAAGACGAGGGGACCGTAGCCCGGGTCCTCGTAGGTGCCGGCGAGGGCGCTCAGGGCAGCCGGAGGGGGCGCGCGGTTGTCCTTGTCGAACTTGGGGTAGATGTCGGTCGCGGCGGTGTCCAGATTGTGGTCTAGCTGGTCCATCTTCTTAATGGACCTAGAAAAAAAAAGTAAGGGTTAGCTTGAAATCCATTGGTGCGTTGCATGGTTTACTTGTCTGTTGTGTGTACGTACTCTGCCAAGTCGTTGATTCGCTTCTCCGGAGGGACGTCCAGGGCTTCGGCGGCCAGGCGGCGGATGACGGCGACGCTGGCCTCGTTGGCGTGCTCGTAGACGCTGCCCATGGCCACGGCGCCGAACTTGCGGCTGGGAATCCACCACATGGTTGTGCCAAAGGCCAGGCTCTCGCCGCCGTGGAAGAAGAGCTCCTCGCCGAAGAAGGTGGTGCGCTGCCAGCCGAGCGCGTACAGCTTCACGTCTAAGCCGCCCTCGACCCAGGGTTGGTCGCTGAAGATGCTGCGGCCGCGGCGGATGTCCTTGTGCACGGCCTTGGACAGCGGCCCGGACATGTCAATTAGGCTATGAAGCCAGCGGGCGTGGTCCTCGACGGTGGTGATGATGCCGGCCGCGCCGGACGCCTGCAGCGTGTCGCGCTTGATCTCGACGAAGCTCGAGTTGTTAATGTGCCAGCCGTAGCCGGTGGCCATGCGGTCGCCGGCGGCGGCCTTAGCCTCGTCGACATCGAGGAAGGTCGAGTTCATGCCAAGCGGCTCCCAGATGAGCTCCTTAAAGACGGTCTTAAGCGGCTTGCCGGCCAGGGTCTCGATGACGTGGGAGAGGGTGATGTACACGAGGTTGTTGTATTGGACGGCAGCGCGCGGCTCGGCGACGAGCTCCAGGTGGCGCAGCGTGCGGACGACGTCCCGGATGGGCGTCCGCTCAGTCCCGTTGGCGTTGGAGTACCGCCAGGCATAGTCGTGACGCGGGAGGCCAGTCTGGTGGCTGATGGCGTCTTCGAGGGTCAGGTGCTTGGTGGCCCATTCGTCAGTGAGGACGAAGTCGTCGGGGATGATGTCCGAGATGGGCGTCTTCCAACCCTTGGTGAGCTTATCCGGGTACGTCTTGTTGTTGATGAAGTGGGACAGAGTCGCGCCGACGAAAGCCTTGGTGGTGGAAGCGCCGAGCCAGATGGTGTCGGGGGTGGCCTTCTTGTCAGACAGATGCGCATAGCCATAGGCCTGACACAGTTAGGAATGGAATGAATGGGCAGATGGTCCTGTCGATGGGTTCTTCGGTCTCACCTTTGTAAAGGTCTGGTTTCCGTTGACGAGTGCAACGGACATACCGGGTACGTGGAGGTCTTTCAGGACCGATTCAACAAAACCGTCAAAGCCGGCGGGAAAGCCGGCGGCGGTGGAGTTCGATCCGGGCTTGGGTCGGCATGCCTGGGTAGAGGCAGAGGCACCCAGGCATGGGGCGACAGTCGCCAGGAGCAGGAGAAAGGAGTGAATCCGGGTCATTTCGCTTTGTAAATGAGTGAGGTGCGTGAGAAGCATGAATTCAATGCTGTTGACGGAAGCGAGAGGGCCATCTTATACTTGTCTGCAATTTGCCTCTACCAAGTTGATTGTCGCAGAATAAGACCAATAACCAAGACCAACCCAACCCAACCAACCATGACGACTCGACAATTTGTCCCCATCATAGACCGGATTATTTTTAGTCGCTGAATCGCATGATTCCTGTGCCTTGATAGAAAAGTAGCTAGTTAACTACCATGCTTGATCCCGTTAATCTCCTCCGCTTGCCATGTGCCTGATGGGTGGCAGTGACTGACTCGCCCTTGGATGGCTGAGCCTGCCTTGCTGTGGAGAGAGACCGGCCAAGCCACGGTCGGCGAATGATGTCGAAAGAGGTTCAGACAGGGCAGGCCAATTATTCAATAGATTTGGTCATTGCGGGTATAAACCCTAAAAATATGCATTATAGTCATGGTACGCTTTAAATGGTCAACACGTGCCGGGCAAACCACACCATACCACGGGAACAGTGTAAGCCGTGGAGAGCAAGGCAGACAAGCTCGAGGCGAAACAAAAAAGTCTATAACAATGAACCAGGGCATAGAGTTTGAGTTTGAGATTGATGAGTCGTTATCAATGTTGAAACTATCTCTCACCTTGTATTATTATGACTAAAAGAAAACATTCTGTCTCGCTGTACTTCCTGGTTACCTTCCTCCAGCAACGCCGTCCCGTCATGGTCGTTGGTTCTTATCACGACCACGGACGGCCAGGGATAAGTTTATCTCCGTATACCTTGCTGTCTCCCTCTACTCCTTATTTCTCCCGAGCTTACCACCGAAAGCATAGTATCACGCCATAAAACATTCTCCTGCTAACAGTGACCTCACCGCTCACATATCAAAATAGTAACCTGCCGCGAAGGGGGATGTGAGGCCGCCAATTCCAAGGCAAGCAGCTGTCCGCCTTGATCTATACACAATCTCACGATAATGAGAGGATGGAGAGAAAGAGGCAGAAAAGACAGCAACACTGAGCCCCTACCAAGACGCAGGGAACGGCGGGCGCTTGATCCCTGCAGGCTTGGCACCGAGCGTAGCAGCCTATCAGACTTGAAGTCTCGAGACACCCTATGCTTAAGACAATGCTCAATGCCTTTCAAAGACAGGATCCCCCCGGGGAGAAAGTTGAAGCAACAAGACCGCTCCACTGTAGCACCCAGCTGCAACGACGGTCACTACCGCGACGCATATCTTCGAATGCCTGCGTTAGGCAGTCGCAAAGTCCGTTTCTGTTTGAACATACCGAAGCTGCGTTTAGGACAGTGGATTATACCAGGCACCTGGGCTCTAGCAGGCGGCTGGGTTTCCTCGGAACGTAACTGGGCCGCCGCCATCCAAGCGGACAGCAAAACAACTATTGAGGTCCCTCTGAATACAGTTAACCAGTGTCTTCTACCTGCGGTAGATCTTTTTAATAAGTGACTTTTCAGAAGTTTACTATCCGAAAAAACCAATAATTCCACAGAATAGCCATTGGCACGGTCAGAACTACCTACTTCCTTTCAGGTCACCGCTCCTTGTGTCCTATACTATCACTGCCTTGTCAGAACAAGACAAAAGGTGCATCGTCTAGGGACACAGACGCTCTTATTATCTCTGTATTATGAGCTTGACAAGGCTGATTCGTTTTCGGATTCGACCTCGACATGCTGCGCGCGAGAAATGTAGACCCTCCCATGACCAAGGCCAGGGTGATGTCGCCTCGGCATATTGGACACGCCAGTGGACTTCTGAGCCATTTACTCACTTGGCTGTCTAGTTCTCTGGCCATTGAATTCTTGGTCAGTTTGCCCATAAGATGAAAAATCCCGTCGTGCCACGATTTAGGTCAGTGTTTTTCGCCAGCACCTTCTGGCCGATTCCTCTTACGCTGGCGGCTCTCGCTCGTCCAATGTTCCACCGGGGGAAAGGCTTTCGTTCCCTCCTACCTCTCAGTTCAGCACGTTCACGCCCGCTCACCTCGCCCACAGAGACCCTGGCCTTAAGCAGCACGGCTAGTTCCCCTACCGTTTGAGAATTGGGATAGATACCACCTCGTAGTTAACACAGCTGGCGGAAAGGATGAGGACGGCACTGTAATTGGGAACTTGAAGCCCAGCCTTCTGGCTGTTTGAGTACAAACTCTCTCTGTCTTGTCTTTCCTGTACCATCGTCTCCTACGCCATAACCCGTAACAAGCCTTTCATGCCTTCTATGTAGTAGGTTTCGTGACAGCAAAGAGTAGCCGGAGGAAGGCTGCGGTGATAGAGCCGGACAGAACTGTGGGAAAGCCTAAAACTGTTTGATTTACCTGCTTGATTCCATTCGTTCACTCTAATAGATCAGATAGAGCAGTGACCTGTTGTTGGTGCTCTAGGCTCACACCAGATATCAATGCGCTGTGGGTGGTAGTAGCACCTATGAAAACACAAGTTTGGTGCATCAATCCGCCGTAGAAACAGACATGTTGATGACAGAAGAGCTAGAATTAATATAATTGATTAGAATTAAATTATATATTCTTTGTAGCAACCCTGGAAAATCGCACGAATGCTGGCTTTGAACTGTGAGCTGGAAAAGGCTACCCTATACCTCCGGCCGGCCGCCCCATCACAAATTTGGCTATGGAATCACCGAATGCTGACAGAGCTGTTGGAGAAGTCGCCATCTTCCATCCCATTCCACCACCCACCCAGCAGCAAGTTTAAAACGCGAGCGAATCACCCGCCTACAGATTTATTCGGCACAAGCGAAGCATCTATATTTACCAACATCAACATCCACTTCCGCGCCGGTTTATCGAAAAATCCGCGCCTAAAAACAGCCTGCACAGCCACCGCATAGATCAACCCCCCCCTCCCCGCAATCGACAAAAATATCCCACACGCCACCCATGAGCATCCAAAACGTCACCTCCGCCGAGGAGTTCCGGCAGCTCCTCGCCGCCAACCGGTACGTCATGGTCGACTTCTTCGCCACCTGGTGCCCGCCGTGCAAGGCCATCGCGCCCGTCTTCGAGAAGCTGGCCGCCGAGCACGCCGCCGCGGGGAGCTTCGCCTTTGCCAAGGTCAATGTCGACGAGGCCGCGCTGCGCCCCGTCGTGTCCGAGTACCGCGTCAGCGCGATGCCCACGTTCCTCTGCTTCAAGGAGGGCAGCCTGGTCCGGGTCCACGGCGAGGCGGCGATCCAGGGCGCGGACCCGGGGAAGCTCAAGGCGGCGGCGGACAAGATTGGTGGTCTGGCGAAGGCGTACAAGACGGAGAGCGAGGCGGCAGCAAGATGAAAAAGCGATTGGGGGGACGCAGGAGAACAATGGCGGTTGTTATCAGGAGGAAAGTGCAGTCTACTGTTGCTCTGGCTGTGGTTTACCTGCATAGGCACCTTGGAGGAGGGGAGCAAAGAAACGACCTTGGCATTTGCAAACAAGAGTCTATACCCATACAATATTGAACATAAACCTACAAGAAAAAAAAAACCAAATAATCTGCTAGAGCCGACAGGCCGAACCTGTTCGATATCTTACAAAGTTCCCGCTCTACTTTCCCACACAAAACCTGTCTTCAAGTTAGCAAAGGATCCCACACAGGGAAGAAAAAATAAACTCACTTTTCAAACACCACGCCCAACACCTCCTCCACGTCGCCGCCCTCGCCCCGTCCCGTGATGCGCGCCAGGCAGTCCGCCGCGTACCTTAGAAACTCTGCCGCCAGCACGCTGTCCGCCGCCTCCGCCTCCGCCTCCGCCAGGAACGCCTCCAGGTGGCCGCGGCAGTCCGCCAGCAGCTGCCGCTGACGCTCCGTCACGCCGAGGAGGTCCTGCTGCTCGGCCGGGAGCGTCGTCATGGCGGCGAAGCGTGCACCCAGCGCGTCGATGACAGCGTGGACGCTGCCGGGGTCCTGCGTGTCCCCGCCGACCGCGACGGTGTGGGTGGTGCCACCCTGCGCTTCCTTGCAGGACACGGCGTGGACGTTGATGCCCTGCAGCTTGCCGCGTAGTTCCTTCTGGAAGTCGGAGAGCAGGGCTTGCAGCGTCTCTTGGTCGACGGCATCTCGCTTGTTGACCAGCACGAGACAGCTGTCCGCCTCGGCTGCTAGTTGTAGCGTCTGCTCGTCGTGTCGTATATAAGCATCGCCTGCACCGCTCGTCTCGACAGATGCCAGCACGACCACGACATCCGCTTCTTTTGCCTTGTTTCTGGCCCGTCGTATGCCCTCCTCCTCCACCATTCCAATCTCACCTCCCTCCTCCCTCGTCCTGAAGCCCGCCGTGTCCGCAAACGAGCACAGGTACCCCCTGATATCCAGGCTCGCCTCCACCACGTCCCGCGTCGTGCCCGCCTCCCCCGACACAATCGACGCCTCCCGCCCAACTATCAAGTTCATCAGCGAGCTCTTGCCCGCGTTCGGCGGCCCCACCAGCGCGATCCGGATCCCGCTCCGCAGCAGCTCGCTCCTCTCGCCTCCCCTCTCGTGCAGCCGGATCCCTTGCAGCATCTCCCGCACCTGCCGCGCCACACTCTCCAGCAAGTCCGCCGGCGACTCGTCCAGGTGCTGGTCCTCGGAGAAGTCGATCAGCGCCTCGGCCTCGACCTGCGCCAGGTCCAGCCGGTCGTGGACGAACGCGCGCTGCGTGAACTCACCCGGCTCGGCGTAGCGGATGCGTCCTCCGGACGGCGGCGGGCGGCGGCAGCGCGGGATGGCGGCGAGGACGGCCTTGACGGTGGCGGAGCCGCCGTGAACGTGCAGCTCCAGCACGTCCTCGCCGGTCACGGTGGCGGGCGCGGGGAAATAGAGGACCAGCGCGGAGGAGTCGAGCACGACGGGGGACGCGTCGCAGGACTCGGGATGGAGAAGCCTGCGGACAGCGGCGTACCGTGGCTTCGGGGGTGGCTTGGAAGGGCACAGGCTTTTATATATCTAAGAATGGGGTGAGTCTTGTGGTCATGGGGTACGGACAGGGTCAGGACCAACCTCCAGACATGACGGCCCTGATATGCGGATCACGGCTATCCCGGCCTTTCCTTGCGCCGAAGATAGGGCGTATATGGTATCTGTAGTGCGCGAAAATCCAGGATTGACGGCTTCAGCACGGCAATGCCGCGTGGTTGATAGCTGTCTCCGATAAAACGCTGGCGTTTGGCGCTGGTGGTATGCAGCGGCACAAGGCAAACGGCAAGTCGGACGACTTGCCGCACAAGCAACTCTGCGCATCAGTAAGCCTGGTCGCGGCATCTTAATGTCATCCTCGCTTTAAGATTCCGGTTTCCGCTCTTTGCGACGCAGCCAAGCCGCGCGATGCCCTGTGCAGAGCTGGTGTTGAAAGAGTCAGGGTTGAGCCTTTGGTGGAGCCACCGTGAACGAAGCTTTCGACTTCTGCGAGGGTTGGCGACGTGAAAAATGCTTAGTTGTTTCTGAGAGTAACTCATATGCAATGCAGCGGCGATTTTCTTGCTCATATAATTTAAGGCTAATTCATACTTTTAATGGTGATTTTTAACATTATACCGTCTAGGCAGCGAGTTGAATTCGCAGCTAGCTTGGGGTTGACCGATCCTCCGAAAGCGACCCGCACCCTGCACTCAACCTTCTCAAACCACCTCAACCAGCATCAACTCATGCCTTGGCAAAGTCGTTAATGAACTTGGCAAGCTTTTCGGCGCCCTCCAGAGGAATAGAGTTGTACAGAGAAGCACGCACGCCGCCGACGGAACGGTGACCCTTGAGGCCGGTTAGACCAAGCGCCGTCGCCTCTTTGAGGAACTTCTTCTCCGTCTCGTCGACGTCGCCGCCCTTGGTGACGCGGAAGCAGACGTTCATGCGCGAGCGCACGCTCTTTTGCGGGACGACCTTGTAGACATCGGGGTGCGCGTCGAGGGCGCCGTAGACGAGCTCGGCCTTTTTGGCGGAGACCTGCTCCTGGCCCTCCACGAGGTTGGGGTAGGTGTTGAGAAGCTTCTTCAGGACCTGGCCGGCAATGTACACGCTAGACGGGGGCGGTTAGCATGCTCGGGCCGGACACTTGACACCAGGGGCAAACTTACTCGAAAATGCTCAGCGTGTTGTAGAGGCTGTTGTTCTTGGCGATGGTCTCGTAGGAGAAGATGATGGGGGGGATGGGGAGGCCCAGGCTGCGCATCAGCGTCGCCGACGGCTGGGACAGGCTGGGCGGGAGCAAGTTCTTCTTGATGATGACGACGGTGATGCCCGTGGACCCGAGGTTCTTTTGCGCGCCAAAGAAGATGAGCGAAAAGTTGCGCACGGGGATCTTGCGCGAGAGGATGTTGGACGACATGTCGGCGACGACGATCGGGCCCTCGCCGTCCGGGCCGGGCGCCAGCACCTTGGGGAAGCCCTGGAACTCGACGCCGTCGACCGTCTCGTTGTCGCAGTAGTAGACCGCCGCCGCGTCCTTGGAGAGCTTCCAGGTGGCCTCGTCCGGGATGGCGCCGAACTTGCCGTCCGCGCCGCGACCGTCCGCGACGACGTTGACGTGCTCCGATCCGAGGAGACGGGCGGCCTCGGCGGCCGCCTTTTGCGACCAGCCGCCGGTGACGACGTAGTCGAGCTTCAGGTCGCGGTCAACGGCGGAGCGCAGCTCCTGCGCCAGGGCCGGGTCGTTGGCCTCGTCCGTCTCCGACTTCTTCAGGGCGGCGAAGAGCTCGCGGCGCTTGCGGGCGACCCAGGCGCCGACGAGGTTGTAGACGACGGCGGAGAACTCGCCGGAGCCGCCGCCCTGCATGAAGAGGACCTCGTAGTCGTCGGGGATGTCGAGGTAGGTGGCCAGGTCGGCCTTGGCCTCGTTGATGATCTTGGTGGCCAGCTCGGAGCGGTGCGAGTGCTCGGCGATGCCCAGGCCGGTGTCCTGGAAGTTGAGCAGCGCCTGCGCGGCCGTCTCGAGGACGTCGCTGGGCAGCAAGGCCGGGCCGGCGCCGAAGTAGGTGATGTCTGCTCGGGAAGGCATGGCTGAGGAGGTGGCGATGCTGTTGGGTTAGAGTACAATGACAATGTCTGACAGGCAGGGGCAGAGAAAGGGAGGACGAGGAGGATACAAAAGCTCAGGCGTCACGACGAGGGGCTTTTATGTAGCGTTGCAACGCGAGAGTAACGTATCCAGTCAAGGGTTTATTACTAGATAGAAGCTGGCCAAAAAGGGACACAAAAGGGGAACTGTGAATGGAAGGATGGGATTGGCTTGAAGATGAAAATCAGTGATGGGATGATGCGGCAGTTGTATTAAGCTTGTTTGTCTAGATTTTCGTTTTCAGCACGAAGGAGGGGTCTTTGGTGCAACTTGTGCCCCTCCTCCCCACCTTGAAGGTTATGACGGCATAGCAAGCGCCGACAATCGGCGCAAGGCACTAGGCATAAGATAGAATTAAGTGTGAATTTAGCAGCTGGAGAGTAAAGAGAAAGACGAATGGTCTTCTGATCAAATTCAGAGATCGTCATATTGAATGAGTCAATCTGCGCCTTTGCTTTCCGCCATGCATGGTCCCCGGCAGCTTTGCGGAATTTCCAAAAACGGACATGCGCCGCGCACACTGACTAAACCGCCAACGGGTCACTCAACTCAGTCGCAAAACAACCTCGTAAAATCATCCAAAAGAATAACTTATGAACAAATATAGACATAGAAATTTTGACACATAACAAGAAGCTCCTCGGCTAGACTTGTGTCTTTGACAGGGTTTAGCGTGATACGTCTGCTGGAAATCCCCGCCATGGTCACCTCCCAAGGTTGTAAGTGGATTGAGCCTGCAGATCACTTCATCTAGGTTGCAGAATGGGTTTATTGTTTTGAACCTGGCGTTTTATTAATGTTGCTCATTCAACTATCGTCCAGTCACCCAGGCACACACCACAAACCTCATGCGTGGGTTGAACTTGCATCAAGCATCTCCCAAGTCCGAGAACACAGCGGCGGCGGAAAAGGTCTGCTCAGCGTTGCTGAGCCCCCGCTCCAGTACATCCTGAAAAACGCCCGTCATGTTGCCAATGCTTTCTCTCTCGTAGACATCGGTCGAGTAAAACACCTGGCCCTGCAGGGTATGGCCTTTTTGGTTGATGACGAACTCAATGTCTTCCCTCTCCGTCACTAGGGTATCCAGCACCTGTGAGTCGACGCCCTCGAATGTGAAATCTGGCAAATCGTCGGTGTTGTTGAAAGTAAACACCATCCTGAACAGCGGCGGAAGAGGTGTAGGTTTGCCCTGTTCTAGCTTTGCAGCAATCTCCCCCCACGTTACGTCTTGGTTGGCAAAGGCTGCAGTCGTCGTCTCTTGGACCTGCTGGACCAAGCTGCCAAACGTTTCATTTTCCACCTTGATTCGAAGGGGGTACAGGTTGACGAGTGATCCTATCAAGTTCTTAAGCTCCACACGGTCACGGCTCGAGCACACGGAGCCTATCGTGGCGTCGCCGACTCCGGTGAGGCGATAGTGTGTGGCGGCCAAGGCAGAAAGCATGACAATCGGTAATGTGACCTCTCTTTCCTTGCAGAATAGTTGCAAATGGTCGTACAAAGCATCATCTATCTTAAAGCCTTCTATCTCAGCACGACAGGAGGGTACGGCTGGCCGGGGCTTGTCCAGGCGCAGCTCCGCAGGAACGCTTGAATCGAGACGTCTAGCCCAGTATTCAAGCTGTCGCTGATGCTCATCAGTCTGAACTTGCTGTCTCTGCCAAGCCGCATAATCACTATATTGTATCGGCAGCGGTTCCAACTGCGAGAGGGGATCGCGGTGATAGACTGCGGCTGAGTAGCAAGCCGTCAGCTCTCGACTGAGAACCGCGAGCGACCAGCCGTCCACGATGATGTTGTGCAGGACAATGGACAGAACATGGTCGTCGAAGCCGCAGCGATATAATGAAGCCCTCCAGGCCGATAGTTCCAGGCGAAAACCGGTAGTATGATCCTTCTCCAACACGTCTCTGAGGCTGTCAGGGCCGTCGGCTTCGGAGGAGAATTCGATGACGGCAAGCTCCTTGGGCTGAAACGGCTGGACCTGCTGGAGATGAACCTGGCCGTGCGTCGCGAACGTGGTACGCAGCGATTCGTGTCGCTTCTCCAAAGCATTCAGTGCAGTGTTGAGTGCCGGAAGTTGGAGCGGCCCTCGCAGGCGTATAGCACATGGCTTCAGGTAGCAGATCTGTCCGGGACAGCTTTGTTCCACCAGCCATAGTCGCTCTTGGTAAAGGGATTGCTGAACGGGACCGGAGTCCCTGCGGACCGGAATTTCGCTGCCGATCGTCTCGGCCAGTGGAATGGCAGTGGCCGCCACCGGTCTCAGTCGACGGTGTCGGAGTATGTCGGCGACGGCGATGTAGAGACCGGCAGTGCGCGACTCCGCCACTACTCTCATTGCGGCAATGGAATCGCCTCCGAGATGGAAGAAGCTGTCGTCCAGCCCAATATTGGACAACGTGAGACCCAGCACGCGAGCCCATATCCCTTGTAAGAGACTTTCGACAGGCGAGGTTGGCTGTTGCTTCGAAGACGCTTCCGAGGTCCGCGCCTCGGCCAATTGCTGTGCTGACAAGGCCGAGCCAGCTTCTCGCAGACGCGAGCGGTGCATCTTGCCAGTCGCCGTCTTCGGTAGCTCATCCATTAACACGAGCGCGGAAGGTATCATGTAGCTTGGCAAGTGCTGAGCCAGCTTGTCCTCGACGCCAGCGGGGAGGCGAACTATCTCGGGAGCACCCGTTCTGAACTGACACAGGTCTGCGAGACTTTCGTTGGCTTGAAGAAACACCAACAACGTCGAGCATGCACAATCGACGCCTGGCAACAACACAACTTCAGCCGCAACTTCGGTAGTCCCGGGTATGCAAGCACGCACCCAGTGCTCGACTTCACCCAAGTCGACTCTCTGGCCGCGGACCTTGGCTTGGCCATCCTTTCGGTCAACAAATGTCAGACTTCCGTCCTTGTTGTATCGCACAAGGTCGCCCGATTTATACAGCCGGCCCTGACGTCCGCTGCATCCGGGTCCGCCACGCTGAAGCCACACCGGCGCTTCAATGAAGGCAGCCGCTGTCTTGTCCGGGTCATGCATATAGCCGCGACCAACTAGAGGACCTTCCAGTAGGAGCTCTCCGATTTCTCCAGGTGGGACGAGTATGTTGTGATCTTCCGGGTCTACCACCCAGGTGACCATACCGGCACCCGTGCCAATGCGGACCACGTCTTCCGGACATGTTGCCCTGCAATTCATGGTGCTGTTCTGCGTACACTCACTCGAGCCGTACTCATGAATGATTCGTGTTTTACCCCACCAGCGCTCCACGTCTCCAACTCGCAGCGCTTCGCCGCCGAAGATGATGAGCTTCACCTCTGGTATACTGGCCGGTGACATCAACCGGGCCAGGGAGGGAGTTATGTCAATCGTGTTGGCTCGCAGATCTACTATGCTCTGTTCGGGGTTGTTGTTTCGATCCGACTCTTTTGGCACACAGAGACACCCTCCGGCTGCCCAGACCAGGAAAAGATTGCTTATTGACACGTCGGTGCTGTACGAGGCAAAGTCAAACATTCGTGTCTCGGCGGTAAGTTCCAGACGCGGAACGTGGTGATGCATGGCAGATGCAGCATTTTCGTGAGTTATCATGATTCCCTTTGGCGTGCCCGTACTGCCAGAAGTAAAGACGACGTAGCAAGTCGACCCCGGATGGATTTTCCGACCCTGCAGGTTGTCTCCGGTTTCCGACTCCGAAACCACGTCATCATCAACGACAAGAACAGAGCTATGCTCGGAAACTAGCCTGGAACTCAAAGCCTTGTTGGAAACGGAGGCTAGGATGAACTTGACGTCGAGCTGCTGGACAATGGAACGCAGGCGCTGCTCCGGAAGTGATGGGTCGAGTAGGACAAAGGCACCGCCTGCTTTGAGAATGGCGAGAATCGCAACCGGAGTCCACTTGGATTTGTGAAAGCACAGGGGCACTCTAACGTCCGAGCCAACGCCGTGTCTAGTCAGCCGGGCCGCCAGCACAGTTGAGAGCTGATCCAGCATGGCGTAAGTTAGGTCGCCATCCCACGCGCACACGGCCATTGCTGCGGGCTGATCTCGAGCCTTTTCCTCAACTATTTCATGAACGCATCGCTGGATCGAAGCGGGCACGGTCGCGTTCCAGTGCCATATCTGCTTCAGTTCGGATGGTGTGATGATCTCGCTTGCTGCTGGCAAGTCTCCATCATTCGACGTATCACCATTTACTCGAGCAAGTCCGTTCGTCTTCACAACTCCATTCGTCTTCACAACTCCATTCGTCTTTGCAAAGCCATTTGTCTTCACAGCGCCATTTAGCTTCAGGTTGCCATGCCCTTTGGCTGCGCCGGTCGTCATCTTCCTGATGATGCAATTGCCTTGGTTCTATTGCGTGGTCAGCAGCTGGGCTCGGCGCCTAGGACTGTTGTGCTGCTTACCGAGATGGACTTGTGGCGATAGTAGATTTTATCACTGCCTTGGCATACTGGTGAGATTGAAGAATGAGAAGCAGTCAGGACGGACTCCGTATCGTGAAAAGATGAAGTCACCGTGGGTGTGGCCACTTTGATTTTGAAGGGGAACTTGATGACTAGGGCTCCCAGACGCATGCATTGCGACCTGTTTAGACGATGCACAGCTCTTTTGCGCCGGAGCAGCCGGAAAAGCCTCTGGCCCGTTCAGCTCTCGGAATGCTATGCTGCCAAGGATAGGTCCTGCAGCGGTCCAATGGAGCAACCGTGTGTAACGGCGTTGAATAGGCAGGCCTTGCGAAATGAAGCACTTCTCGGTGGAGATTTTGCTGACCCGCGTCTTCAGCAGACTTTTGCTCTTGGCTGACATCTTGTCTTGCATTCGCCCTTCGCTCGAATGCGGAAGGAGAATCCCATTTCGAACGGAGATCGCCAGCATATCTGTCCTCCACGGGTAAGACATCAGCTGGTTGGCCGCCACCGGGGCATCGGATGTCTTTTTCAGCCGCCACGCAGTTGAGGCTCCACGACATAGAGCACCGTTTACCGTTCCCGTACCTAGACTGCAAGCCATCCTGCCTACGAAGAGGGTGGCCTGATTGCAGACGGGAAAAACGGGCGCCAAGATGTGGCGCTGAGACACGAGATGGACATTTCTTACCTGCACGGTTCAGCTCAGGTCTTACCCCGTCAATGACGCCTTTTCCGTCCTGCGAAGCTGCAAGCCATGCCATGGAAAGCGCAGCTGCGGTGTTACCGGGGTGGCCACGAATAACATTCGGTCAACTCATCCAGCTCTTGGGCGTCGAGACACACGGTCGAGACACACGGCCGAGACACACGGCCGAGACACACGGCCGAGACATTGAGCGATACCGCCTCATGCTGGAATGTAGCCAAGAGCGCCCTTTCGATGCACCGCTGTGTCCTATCCGGTGAGGCAGAAATGCATATTTCCTCATTTTCAGCGACTTAAGTGCCGACAAAGTCATGTCACATTCTCGGTCTTGACCGCTTAGGTACGGTATCAGGAGCAAAATCATGAACATTGCTTTTACCGTCGACCAATTGCGTGTGGCTGCAGCTGCTGCCCGCAACAAGATAGGGAGGGACAGTTCAGTTGGCCGTATACCGGAGATGCTGAGCCAGCATGCTCATCGGTACTGAAGTTCTGAAGCTCCTGATATCTATCAATCGATGGAGACGGTGCTTGTCAAATTTGCCAATAATTGACTCGGAAGTTGTAAAATGCTGTAAATGAATGCAGTGTCGCTAGGATGACAGGACATTCGAATGCCCTCCTACCTAGTCAAACAAAAAATGAAATGAAAACAGCTATCAACGGATGGATACCCCACGAACTTCTGCTTCAACTAGCTCTTACCGGGCACGCTTGCCCAGATGCTGTCTACTGTAGCCAATATGTTTCCTGTAGAATCCACCATCTCCCCCTTCATGGTAGTTCTGCGATGTCCAAATTTCTCTATCCAAGTCGTCACACACACGGCTTCTTCCGTCACCGGGAGAGGCGCCAGAAAGCTTACGTTCAAGGACGCAGTGACGCTGACAGAAGAAAACGCGGGTCCTGACTTACCCAGGGCCGAGTTGAGCTCATTGACGATGGAGAGACTCTCGTCAAGCACCGTTGCGATCAGCCCACCGGCAACAATTCCTTCGTAACCAGATGTACCAGCTCCAAATGCAATGAGCGTTGAGACACGGAGTATAGGCCGCTCGGGATCTTCAACGTGGTTGAGGTCGGACGGTCGGAAGAGAGACAACATGTGTCGTAGAGGAGGCCCTTCATTGTTTGCATTGCGAGTATCGTGCTGCTCATCGCTATTGGTCATACACGTAGGCGCGTGAGAAAGGGTATAGCCTAGGAATTGCTCGTGTCGCGAGCTGGCCGGGTTGAAGCAGTGTGGGATAAATGTAACTGCTTGGCCATGCCCTGGAATTGGGCCATCTGATGGTGAGGCTTCATTGATGAGCCGAGAGCACCACGGGATGTTGTTGAAGAACCTAGACGCAGCCTCAAAGCGATCAAGACGAGACCTTGGAGGGTAAAAGTCGAGGGATGGACATAAGACACGGCGAAGCGGAGAAAGGGCAACGGGGTATTTGGTAGGAGGGCTTGCGGCCGATTCAGTGGCGGGAAGGCAGTCGAGAGGCGCAGTCTTGAGCGCCTGGGTGCTAGCTATGACACCAACACTATTTGTCTGGCTCGTCTCTTGATATATTCGGCCAATGTACTTTCTCAGCTGCGTCTCGTGAATCAAAGGTGCGGGCCAGATGTCATCGCTCCAGACATGGCCATCCAAGGACGGCTTGTCCACGGCGGCGACGTTGAAGAGTTCAACAATGTGCTGGTTTGTGAGCTGACTCAGGATATCGGCGAGACGCACGAGCTGGCTTGTTGGATTCGAGACAGCCAATGTCAGAACAGAGCGACGCCACTGGTCCAGAGGAACAATCTCATGATGATTGCATGCCGCAAGCATTGTCGAACAGAGGTCCTTGAAGCTCAGCGCCTGCGTATTTGTAAAAATGACATCACTATTAAGCAAAGAAGCATGCTCCATTATTGCAGCTGCAACGGCCTTGCCTAGGTAGTCGACCGGCATCCATCTGGACATGCTGCCGTGCAAACGCGGGGATTTGCCCATCAGAAGACTCCCAGCGAGCAGGTAGTGCAAGAAGTTGTCAGGCCTGGGATTGAAATGGCCTGTTTCTGAAGACGCGAAAGCCAAGGGTAGCCGGAGTATGCATGCTTTTGCGCCGCGAGACCAGGCCTCTACTACCATGCTCTCAGCCATCGGCATGGAAGTCAGGCGGTCTTGTTGGCAATTGCTGTGGTCCGCCTGCCTGCTAAGGGATTCCTGGGGGTTGACAGATGACGAGATGAAATAGATGGATTTTCCACGGCCAATCGATGCAAAACGCAGAATTTCGTGGGTGATGTCGCTATTGAGAGCAGTGACGGTGTGTGCAGATCGAGAGTTGTCCATCAAGGCTCCTACGTGACATATAGCATCCACGGACCTGGCCATCCCACGAAAGTCTGCTGGGCTCATCCCAAGATTGGGCCTTGTCATGTTGCCAGGGACGGCGTATAGCGCGCCCCTGTAACTTTCCTTCCAGATATCGTACTTTTTGAGAGATGATTCCAATCGATCCATCGCTGGGGCGTAGCCATCGGCTTCACGCACAAGACAGTAGGCTGTTGTGATGCCTCGCTCGAGTAACTGCTGCAGCACAACGGCGCCCAAAAACCCCGTAGCACCGATAATGAGCACCGACTTTGGTGGCCATTGAATATCGATCACATTATCGAATGCAAATGTCACATTGCTGCCAGCTTTACCCGTCTTAAGCGGTCTCATACCGAGCGTTGACGGTATCTCAGTTCCAGCGAGCAAACCACTCTGGCGTTGCTTGGGCAATAGTGAAAGCAAATAGTCGCACAAGGCACTCAGGTTTGGGTGTGTAGATGTGACGTTGGTTGGCAGAGGCGTATCCGTGAAGCTGTCGGTGAGAGATGCCAATTGACTGCGGAACTGAGGTTCCATCAACGAGTCGATGCCAATGTCTTGCCAGGCGAGGTTGATGTCGATACTGTCCGACGACTCAATACCAACTAGATTTGCAACGATTTTGCGCACCGTGCCTTGAACAAGAGTTGTGCGTTTTTCCACAGATGCATCCGTTAACAAGCTGCCGAGCCCAACCTCAAGCCCAACCCCAAGGCTCGAGTCTGGCCCATGCGCAGTTCTCTCTCGGCTCACATTCTCAGTACCTTCAGCCTTGTTGTGCGGCTTCGGTACCCGAGGCAGCTCCAGCGACAAAACGCGCTTCCGCTGAAAGGCATACGTCGGCAGCTCAACCCGTCTAAAGCCAAAAGGTTTGAAGTACCCGGACCAGTCTACCGATACTCCCAGCTTGTGCAGTTTTCCGAGACTATCTTGCACAGAATCAACGCCGCTCTTGCGCGCAACGAGGGAAGGCAGCCATGACACAAGTCGCCTCTGGTCGGCGCCCAAACAGGCAGCACCCATGCCGGAGAGAACCGGCCGTGGTCCCAGCTCAATGAAAACATCTATGCCGAGGCTTGACATGGCCTGCATCGCGTCACTGAAATGCACCGCTTCTCGTGTTTGGGAGACCCAGTATTGAGGTGCCTCAAGCGACCCTGGTTCTGTTAGCCGACCAGTGAGGCCACTGACCACTGGTATCTGCGGAGGATGGAAGTCAATCTCTGCCAAAACAGCCTCAAAGTCTGCGAGCATGTGGTCAATATGATGAGAGTGAAAGGCGTGGGACACATCAAGCGCCTTCACTTTGCGACCCAATCCGGAGAAATGCGCAGCGACTGGCCCAGTGGCACTGACATCGCCGGATATCACAGTCTGCGTCGGTGTATTATGGGCAGCGATACCCACCCGACCGGTGTGATTCATGCTGCCAACGATAGCAGCTACTTCCCTGGCGCTGGCTTCGAGCGACACCATGTTGCCTCCAGAGGGCAAGCCTTGCATCAATCGAGCGCGCGCTTCCACGAGTCGGCATGCAGAGGCAAGGTCAAAAACGCCGGCGGCGTACGCGGAGGCATATTCGCCGAGACTATGGCCAAGGACAGCCCCAGGCTCGATACCCCAACTTCGCCACAAGCTCAAGAGGGCCACTTGTAGGGTGAAGATGGCTGGCTGGGCAAAGTCAGTGCGGTTGAGGAGGGCGACATCTTTTGCGTTGTCAGCATCCGCCCACATGATTTCGAGCAGTGGCCGCTCCAGGGAAAAGTGTTTCGCAGTTGTCTCGAGTGACTGGCAAAATACCGGATATGTTCGACTGAGATCGCGGCCCATTCCGGGAATCTGACTACCCTGGCCTGTGAAGAGCATCGCCAGGCGAATGCGATCCTGCCCAGCGCAAGTTCCCGCTGCTGCAGCGATGGTGCCATGGGGCATTGTGGCAGCGGCCAGCTGGTCCAATAGACTGCTCTTACCATCTGCCATGAAGACAAGGCGGTTTTTGAAATGCGTTCGCGTCGTCGCCAGTGAGTAAGCCACATTGCCCAACTGTTGCGGACCAAGATTGCAATCCTTGCTCAGGTAGCAGCGCAGCCTTTCCACCTGCTGAACCAGGGCTGCATTTGTGTTTCCTGACACAAGAAACGGCATCGAATCAGCATGGGAAAAGCCATTGACGGACTCTGGCGCTGCTATGGTCTCTTCCACTTCTGAGACAACCACATGTGCATTTGTGCCTCCGATTCCAAACGAGCTGACACCAGCACGCCGCAGACGGCCGCCTTTTTGCCGGATCCAGGACTTGTCTTCCTGTAATAATGCCATACCAGCTCCTCTCCAATCCACTGCGCTGGTAGGTTGGCTGACATGCAAGGTTTGGGGCAGTATTTGGTGCTGCAATGCCAGGACGACCTTGAGGACGCCCACGAGGCCCGCAGCCGCCTGTGTATGGCCGATATTGGACTTGATCGAACCAATCCAGAGCGGATTTGTTTCGGTATCAGAGCTGCGGCTGCCTCCAAATACCTGTGCCAAAGCCATTCCCTCAATTGGATCTCCTAGCTTCGTGCCTGTACCGTGTGCTTCTATGTAGTCAATGTCGGTCGGCTGCAGACGCGAGGCCATCAGTGCGTTCTGAATAACTTGCTGCTGAGCAGGGCCGCTAGGTGTCGTCAAGCCCGCGCTACGGCCTCCGTGATTGACAGCGCTACCACATACGATCGCGTGGATTGTATCACCGTCACGCCGCGCATCTGACAGCCTCTTGAGCACAACTGCTACGGAGCCCTCCGCCCAGCCAGTGCCATCTGTGTCTTCCGAGAAGGCCCTGCACCTTCCATCGCGCGAAATGCCTCCGAGCCGACTGAACTCGACGTGTAGTCCGGGAGTCAGCATCAGTGTCGTTCCGGACGATACGGCCAGGTCGCATTCCCCACGGCGCAGCGCCGTACAGGCGAGGTCAGTGGTTACTAGGGAAGAAGAGCAAGCTGTGTCAACGGTCAACGAAGGTCCCTCAAGGCCCAGTATATGGGAGATGCGTCCGGATATGGTGGCACCAGCACTACCTGTGGCAGTGTATCCGTTTAAATTGGCTAGAGGACGGGCAAAATTTTGATGCGCTGGCATGTTGCTGATGCCAATGTACACGCCCGTACGGCTTCCACGCAACTTTCCAAGCGGGTAGCCAGCTCGCTCAAGCCCTTCCCAGCATGTCTCAAGAGTCAGGAGCTGTAAGGGGTCCATCTCCCGAGCCTCCTGGGGCGAAATACCGAATAGGGCAATGTCGAATGAGTCGATGCAGCGGAGGAATCCGCCGCGCAAGCATTCCGATAGTTGACCGGTGTCCAACCCGGCTTCCTGGAGCATGGCAGCATTCCACCGATCCGATGGTACATCGGTAATCGCATCACGGCCGGATCGTAAAAGCTTCCATAGCTCCTCGGGAGTGCAGACGCCACCAGGAAGGCGACACGCCATGGAAACGACGGCTATGCGCTCTTCCCCTTCGGAGGCAGAGGGGAGACAACGGCGCATATGGTACTGGTGCACGCCAATCGCATCTTTTCCGCCCAAATATCCTGCCAGTGACTCGATTGAGTAGTGCTCAAAGAGCTTCGCGATCGGAATTGAACGATTGAGAAGCTTTTCTAGCTGGACTTGGACTTGGACAACACGCATAGAGTTGCCACCGAGATGGAAGAAATTGTCTTTAGTGCCAATTCGGGTGACACCAAGAACCCGAGACCAGACAGCCAAGATATGGCGCTCAAGTGACGAGGTAGATGCCGCTGCGGGTTTGGACGATGGCGTGGGCGATTGGGGCTCCAATTTGACTGGGGTCTTGTCTGCGAGAGGGTCTGGTAAGGCTTTGCGATCGATTTTGTTGTTCAGCGTCATTGGGAAAGCCTCGATTTGCACAAAGAATGCGGGCACCATGTAGGGTGGGAGAGATTGACCCAGCCATTTGCGCAGTGCGGCGGTCTCATTGCATTTTGCTCCGGCATTCGTTTCTGCCTTCTTAGAGCCGGCTCGCCATGTAAAGTATGCGATTAACTGATCTTGACGGCAAATCACCACAGCCCCAATTACCTGTGGGTGACCTGCCAACGCTGCTTCGACATCACCTAGCTCGATCCTGTATCCTCGGACTTTGATCTGGCTGTCTGCCCGGCCCGATATACTCAATTTGTCTGGTTTCGAGAAGCAACCGATATCGCCGGTGCGGTACATGCGCCCGTGGGTGAACGGATTGTCGATGAAGCTAGCCTGTGTAAGCTCCGGGTTCTTGTGATAGCCGCGGGCAAGGCCAGGACCGCCGATATAGAGCTCGCCATATTGACCTGGCAGCACTGGCGTCAGCTGTTCATCTAAAAGATATAGTTGATAGTTGGCTAGAGGCTGGCCGATGATGATGTCTTCCCCATGCCTGACTTGCCAAGCAGCGGCCCATACGGTAGCCTCGGTTGGTCCGTACAAGTTCCACAATGAATCACCGCACTCAAGCAGGCGCGCAGCAAGTGTCGCCGGCATAGCTTCACCACCGCATAGTAGTTTCCTCAGCGCAGGACTACCTTTCCAACCTGACTCAAGCAGCATTTGCCAGGACGCAGGGGTCGCCTGCATCATCGTGATGGCATGGCGTTCCAGTAGGCCACGCAAGGCCTTGACGTCCTTGACTTGTTCCCTCTTAGCAATGACTGTCGCAGCTCCGGACAGTAGCGGCATAAAGAGCTCAAGTGCCGCAATATCAAATGTAACGGTGGTCACGGCCAGAAGTCTTTCTGCTTCCTCACAGTCGAAGACTTCTCTCATGGATAGAAGCAGATTGCACAAAGCGCCGTGGGTGATTTCTACCCCCTTAGGCTTTCCGGTAGAGCCAGACGTGAAAATCACATAGGCTAGGTCTTGTGGGTGCACATCGACTTGGAGATTGGAACATTCCATCGCAGAGCTAGTCACATTGAGCTTTTCTTCATCGACGCTCAAGATAACACCTGCCCAGGACTCAAAGGTACTCAGCGTACCAGCGGTGATAACAAGTAGTTTCGGCGCCGCGACATCCAGCATGTGCTTGATGCGTTGTGATGGAAATGCGGCGTCAAGTGGCACATATGCGGCTCCAATCTTGAGCACGGCAAACAGAGTCACAACGAGATAAGCTGATCGGTCAATAGCAACACCAACCAAATCGTGGCGGCCTACACCCAGGCTTATCAGGACCCTGGCGAGGCGGTTGGCAGCCTCGTTGAGATCCCGATACGTGAGTGTGGTATTGTCGCAAACGAGGGCAAGATTGGTCGGATATTTCTCTGCAGCATCCTCAAGCAGATAATGCAGGCAATGGCCCAGCTTGGCGGTATCGCCCGTTTTGTTGAAGTGGTTGACGGATCTCGATCCGGTATGAACTAAGGGAACCTCCATGTCCACCTATGTTCCTGTCGGCGAAGAAATGATGATGTTGAGATGGGAGGAGTAAATGGTCGAGTTGCGAGAAAATTTTGAAAGCAAAACTCATGAATTGTAGTCGGAAACGGCCAATGAATGTGGTGAGTATGTATCCCAGCGCCAAGAAACAAACAGCCGCGTGTCGCTCGCGTCCTCCCATTTCCCTACTCAGCTGACAAACTACGAGCGTCTTTAACGAGAATAGACATTTGACGTCACAAGAAGCGCGGGTTCTACTTCTTCACTATCCTGGTACCTGCTCGCAGCGCCAGTTAGCAAGGATTCTGCTCCCTCGCTGTCCCGGCACTCGCAGCGCAAGTTCGCACAGGCTCGTGCCGGGGGGGGGGGGGGGGGGGTTTCTCTCGAGTTTCTGCATGATGCAATTGCCCTGAGCAATTGCATGGGAAAACAGTCTCGGAACAGCAGCCATACTTCGCAGCCTAAATGCGCGCCGACGCCGTCTCGGATCGGGCGTCATCCCGCGGGCCAGAACAAGCGGGCTGCATCGCATGTGGCTTGCTGAGAATAGCGGTGCTCGGAACGAGGAGAATCTAGATGGCACAGCGTCGGATTCCACCGCCAAAAGGAAAAATTTGATGCAGGTGGCTTCATCCTTCTGCTCTGTTGTCGGCTGGGGTGCAACATTGAAGCAGGGAGAATGTGAACCCTGCGCCGCAGGAATGGTGGCGGGCTTTTAGCTGCCAGCGTAAAATATCTGGTACATACAATTTATACATACATACATACATAAAAGGTACCTATGTACATATGTATGTCTGGGCAACTACCCAGTACAAACAGCCCATGTGCCACTCACCCGCCATCCACACCCAATAATAAAGAAGAAAATAAATGTCTTATAAAATAATTCAAGAAAAAGGCATGATAATTTTGTATTTCTTTCCAATGAAATATTTTTCTTCACAAGCCAAAGGAGGCGTAAAGAAGGCGTTGTTGATTTTTTTTTTTGGTGCAGTCTAAATAAATTATAATCTGATTAAATCGCACCTCTATCAAGTATACACATGTTGTATGTATGTTGATATTTGCTATTATTTTCTTAAAAGTCGTAGGTGATACTCCGTTCATGGTAATATCCATGTTCTTTTCCATAGTACTGGACCATTTCCTGACAACAAACCCCGACAATGTGACTCTGGCTACAGCTCAGCTTGTACGTAACTATGTATCTATACTTGCCGTCCTGGGTGTCCTGCAGCTCGGCTTCCATTCTGCGGAAATGTCGCTGATCGTGGAGCACAACATTACTCCAATGCCTACTATTCGTCATATGTGATTCTGTCTCAGTTGGGCCTGTCGCAGTTGGGCTCGTCACAGCATGATATTGATCTTTGCACTTTCACAAACAGGTCTGTCCAACTTACCCTGAATCTGCCGAAGACGCATCTTCGCAGAAAAAGCCTCTTCCAAGCCCTCTCATTCTCCTTCAAATTCTTTCCTCTTTATACCGTGTACCCATAATTTCGCGCGCGGTGGTCCTTTCTTTGATTACATCCAACCTTGGCTCAACCTTGGCTCATTTCCTCGGTCCTGCGTTTGGAAGACTACGACAAAGATGGCGGCCGGAAACGACATGACAAATGGCACGCAGATCAATGCCGCTCATGATGAATCCCACGTATTGCATAACTCGCTCGTCTCGAAGCCGCCCACAGTCGCGTCTGCGTCAGGGTCTTACATCACCATGTCCACGGGGCAGCGCGTGCTCGACGCCTGCGGCGGTGCTGCTGTCACCATCATTGGCCACAATGACCCCGACGTCAACGCTGCCGTCGCGGAGCAAATGACCAAAGTCTGCTACACCCACACCGTGGCCTTTACCACGAATGCCGCTGAGGAGTTGGCAGACTACATCCTCGGCGAGAACCCTCATGGACTTACCCGGGCGTTCTTCGTGTGCTCCGGCAGCGAGGCCATGGACTCAGCTCTCAAACTTGCACGACAATACTATGTTGAGATTGGCCAACCTGAGCGGACGCACATCGTCTCGAGACACCGAGCATACCATGGCAATACCGTTGGAGCAATGAGCGTGGGCAGTCATGTTTCGAGAAGAGCCCCATTCGAAGAGGCGTTGATGCTCGATAACGTGAGCTTCGTGAGCCCGACATATGCCTACCGACACCAGCTTCCCGACGAGGAGGAGGAGGAGTACGCCGCGCGGCTAGTTGAAGAGCTGGACCAGCATTTCCAGGCGAAGGGGCCAGGTACTGTCATGGCCTTCATATCCGAGCCTGTCGGCGGCGCGACCGCCGGGTGTCTCACAGCGCCCAAAGGGTACTATCAGGGCGTCCGCCGCGTTTGCGATAAATACGGCATTCTTCTCATCCTGGACGAAGTCATGTGCGGTAGCGGACGGACGGGAACATATTTTGCCTTTGAGCAAGAAGGCGAGGGTATGTACCCCGACCTCATTACCATGGGAAAAGGACTGGGCGGAGGCTTCGCCCCCATGGGAGCCGTTCTCGCCCACGACAAGGTCATCAAGGGTTTCCAAAAGGGAAGCGCCTGGTTCGTACACTCGCATACCTACCAAGCTCATGGAGTCGGCTGCGCCGCTGCTCTCGCTGTCCAAAAGGTGCTTCGCCGGGACCAGCTTGTCGAGCGGTGCGCCGCCAAGGGCAAGTGGCTTCACGAGGCACTGGTGACTACATTTGGCGACCGTAAATACGTCGGTAATATCCGTGGTAAGGGCTTGTTCTGGGGCATTGAGTTTGTGAAGGACAAGATGACAAAGGAGTCGTTTGAGCCGAGTCTACGCTTCACTTGGCTCATTGTTGACGAAGCGCTACGGCGTGGACTGTCTGTATACCCGGGAGCCGCTACCGCGGACGGGTTCAAGGGTGATCACATCATCATTGCTCCTCCATACAATATGTCGGATGAAGAGTTTGATGAGATGCTACGTTTGTTGAAGGACACCTACGACATGGTCGAGAAGCAGGTAGAGGCCCTCGCCGATGGCAAGTAACCATGCCACCGTCTGCCATCAAGTCTTTAGACAGCCAGTGTTAGTAGGCTTACGCTAGACAAAATATTTTCCTTGAATTACGTCTATCTCTGCGCGATGCATCCGGTCGGTCAGCGGGAACTTGTTGGAAACTTTGATGACGTGGCAGGTAGCTTCTACGTTTGTTCTAACTCAGCAATGCAAGTCAAACTGCACTGCTCACCATCCTGCAGAATACTAGCTCCTACAGGTTGTCTGATGCCGTGGACGAACTAATGTGCCGACAAATTGGCGGTGAAGTGCCGAGCCCGAGGTCGGGCAGCTACCATGTTCTCGCAACACCGGTGATGTTGAGGTCTGCAGCCTCTTTCTGTACATTATACAGTAGCTAATGCATGGCTAGTATCAGGTGAAAGTCAAGGTCGGGAGACTTACTCAAGAAAAGCCGAGCCGAGCCAATTTGACGAACACCAAATGCGAGCCCGACTCTCAGCCACCGTCACGCAAGTATATCCAGAGCATGTATAGCATCTACTAGTTGAGATTCTTCTGCAGATCTGCATCCAGGCTCCGTATTGCGGCCAGTATCACCCCGCTGTATTGTTAACATGTGGGCGGCGCGCAAGAGACTTGCCACGTCTCACGTCAACCGGAGGACACGTCAACCCTACGACACCAAGGCATACCTCACCTCCACTCACGGACATTTAATGAAACATCAGGCCTGGAGAGACAAGGTAGGTTGATAGGCGACAGCAGAGCCGTCCGTCCACGTTTCGATCCTTGCATAGAGACCTAACTGAGTGTGGTAAGATGAGCGCGCTCGTGGTTTGTGGCTTGCGTACATGCATAGTATATGCAGAGCGGATGTGGTTTCCGCGTCTTATTTGTGTGGTTGTCAAGCCCGCAGAGGACGGCATAACCCGAGCTGCAGCCAAGACCTGCTGAACAGATGCTGGCTGAGACAATTCTGTCCCCAATTTCCATTAAGCCATGCACGGGTGTGCTGATCGGGCAGGGACACAGGCGGCTGGAAGATACCTTGGCAAAGCATGAGTTATATTGCCCAGATGAGGAGTGAACTACAGTGACGAGCATAGGCGGCAGGTTGTTGTTAAAAATGAAACATATGCAACATCCCAGCGTAGACGCCACCATGAATCCATCTTTTTCCCGCTCGTGCATAATGCGCGCACAAGTCTATGGTGCTTCCTGTTGAATACTAGTACCAACGATTTATGAAGAAATAGGGCAATAAATTTACGCAATTACTTGACAATACTTTAGTGACATGGAGTTACGCCATCCAGGTTGGCAGACTCATACACAAAGAAACCGTAGTCCTAAGCGAGTGGTCAGGTGAGCAGCCAATCTGAGCCTCGGACTGTAGACTGCGTGGACAGAGTCGGACGGCATAAGATCAAAGAGGCCACCCGTGTCATAGAAGTAAAGGAAGGGAACATACACGGTCCTTCCATCTGACACACTCCATACCCTCATACCCTCAACAGCCTTGGCACTTTTACACGGATACTATTATCTGCTTTCCAACACAACCATGACTGTCAAGACCACGGTGCTCATCTCGGCGGACGACGAGTGGTCGCCGTTGAAGTCCGTCATCGTCGGCCGGGCCGAGCACTCGGCGTTCCCCGCGGAGCCGCCGCATCTCGTGACGGCCGTCATGCCGCCGGGACACTGGGAGGAGTTCAAGCCCAACAACGCCTTCCCCAAGAACATTGTTGAGAACGCGCAAAAGGAGCTCGACAACTTCGCTTCCGTCCTGGAGCAGCACGGCGTGCACGTATACCGCCCGACCGAGGTCGACTGGGTCGCCGCCGGCGGCTACACGGGCTCCATGTCGCGCGACGCGCTCATGACCGTCGGCTCCACGCTCATCGAGTCGGCCTTTGCCTTTGGCTGCCGCCGCCACGAGGTCGACCTCGGGTACTCCGAGATCCTCGCGCAGCTGTCCGCCGGCACCAGCCCCGCGACCATCGTGCGCGCGCCGCGGCTCATCGGGCGCGACACCATCTACGACGGCGTGGCCGAGTCCATCAGCGCCGACGCCGCCCGCGGCTCCGTCATCTCCATCAACAACTCGCGCGTCGCCTTCGACACGGCCGACTTCATGCGCTTCGGCAAGACCATCATCGGACAGCTCAGCCACGTCACCAACGAGCGCGGCGTGGCCTACGTGCGGTCGGTGCTGCCGGACGGGTACACGCTGGAGATGCTCGACACGGGCATGCGGCCGGGCAACATGCACATCGACACCACCATCCTTCCCCTGCGCAAGGGCCTGATGATCTACTCGCCCAAGTACGTGAACGAGGAGAGCATCCGCCGGCACGCCATCTTCAAGGACTGGGAGCTGCACGCGTACCCGTTCGAGCCCGAGTACGTCCCGGGCGGCCCGCCGCCGTACACGTGCTCGCCGTGGCTGGTGCTCAACGGGCTGAGCCTGGACGAGAAGCGCATCTTTGTCGAGGAGAAGAATGTCGAGTTCGCGGAGTGGGTGCGCGACAAGTTTGGGATGGAGCCCATCATGCTGCCGTTCCAGCACGTCAACTGTCTTGGAGGATCCTTCCACTGCGCTACGGTCGACCTGGTCAGGGAATCTTGATCTGTGTGTACCTATTCAGATGGTTGGTTGCCGACGATGGCTGGTTAGCTAGTGAGTGCGCCCTAGGCAATAGGAAATGTTTCGTTGTTTGAACGCGTGCTCGCGGCTGCCAGTGGAAGCCAGTGACTTAGCCCAAATTTTGGCGTGATGACTGGATTTGCACCGTTTCGCAGTGAGCACGATACCTAGAAAGTTACCTAGCCAAGTCATTGGGCTTCTGCGCCACTGACGTCGCAGCCAGTTAATTAAATCGAGGCACGTTGATGAATCTGAGAATTTTCGTGTGTCCCATCACACACAATATCGTACTTCGAAGGCTTAGGTAATATGCATAGCGCAACACTTAAAATTTAGCCCCATTTGCGAACAAATGACAAGTCCAGGAGGCGGGCGAGGCGGGGATTATCGAGAAAATTGTCCAGCCAGAAGCGATCCCGGCACGGCGTGTGCCGGCCGCTCGCCGAAAACAACGGAGTCACACTTGACCTCATCCTTAGGTAGTTGGCTAAATGGATGCCGCGCTTGGTCTCCGATATTTCGCCTCAGGCCACTTTTGCATTTCTCATAATTCTCCTCAATTCATACCACCGAATCCTCGACCACAGCACCCAAACAAAAGTCACAAGATCAATTCTGCTCTTTTGCTCTTCCCCGCATCTTTTGCTACCCCATTGCCACACCCTTGGCCCTTCTTGTTTGCTTTCGTTAGCGAATGTCGAGTTAGGCCGTCGAGATTTTTAAGTCGCGCCGGTGCTGCTGCTTCGACCGTTCTACCGCAAGACTAACAATTTAAAACCTTGCGCCTGCATTTTCCAACGAGCAGTCTTCGACCGAGAAAGATGACGGCCGAAATCACAAACGGAGCCGCGGCGGCGGTGCCCCGAACCAAGATCTGCGTCTTCTGCGGCTCTTCGCCCGGCAAAGGGCCCGAATACCTCGAGGCGGCGCGCACCCTCGCCCGCGCCATGGCTGCCAAAAACATTGATCTAGGTGAGCTTTTCATCCTCTGGCAGTCTTTTCTGACTCCTCAGCCCATACGTCATCTCCTCCCCCCCCCCTCACTTCTCATCGCGCACATCTCTCTCTCCGCCCACACCCCGCTCAACCAACCCCATCCGCTGACTTCCTCCCCCCTCCTTAGTCTACGGCGGCGGCACCGTCGGCCTCATGGGCGAGGTCGCCAAGACTCTCTGCGAGCTCCGCGGCCCCGACGCCGTCCACGGCATCATCCCCGAGGCCCTCGTCAAGTGGGAGCGCGACGGCACGTACGCCACCGTCAACGCCGACGGCCGCTACGTCCCCGACGAGTCCCGCTACGGCCGCACCACCGTCGTCCCGGACATGCACACCCGCAAGAAGCTCATGGCCGAGGAGGTCTTCGCCGGCGGCCCCGGCTCCGGCTTCGTCGGCCTCCCCGGCGGCTTCGGCACCATGGAGGAGCTCTTCGAGGTCATCACCTGGAACCAGCTCGGCATCCACACCTGCGGCATCGTCCTCCTCAACGTCGGCGACTACTGGCGCGGCATGCTCGACCTCATCGACACCGCCGTCGACCAGGGCTTCATCCGCGACGCCAACAAGAACATCGTCGTGGCTGCCTGGGACGGTGAGGAGGCTATTGCCATGCTGCGCGACTACAAGGTCTCTGAGGCCATCTACGGCTTGGAATGGGGCAAGCAGTAGGTCAAAGCGGCTTTTTAGGATGCGAAAATGCAGTGCAGAGAATAAAGTAGAATATAGATTCTGGATCTGCAAAGATGCAATGATCTGCTGACTAGTTGTTGGGATGGCATAAAACACCCCCCTTATTAATACTAAACTTACATGCACTTCGCACCCGTCAAGTTTCGCGCCTCATCCCTGCTAATTGATTTGATTGGTATAGTGCCGGATTTACACAGAATTTTCCGTCTCGCGGCGTGTATTGTACATGTTCTACCAGTGTATTTTTCGTCACGTCATCGCGCGACTCCTCTAACCATCCACCTCCATGCCTCCTTGGCTCTCCCCAACCTCCCCAACGCTGTCAATCCACTCTTTGACCTCGAACTCGTCGTACAACTTGAACTGCTCTATGCCCTTGCCGCCCTCAGACTTGACGCCGACCAGCCCGACCGAGGTGTTGTCAACCGTCAGCTCCTTGTCCTGGACCAGACTCTCGCGGAGCGCGCGCAAGCCGTGCTGAACGAGCTCCTCGCGGGAGCAGTCGGCAAAGCTTTCAACGTGGCGTTCGAGGTACGTGCGGGCCATCTGGCTACGGGCGCCGATGGCAAAGGCCGTCATCTCCTCCGTCATGCCTGAGGGCTGGAACTCGAACAGGTGCGGGCCCGTCTCGTCGACGCCCGCGATGAGCAGGCCCACGCCGTAGGGCCGTCTGCCGTACATCTGCGTGTTGAGCTGCGCCTTGTCGCCAATCATGTTGATGAGGTTACGCAGGGGCATGGCGCGGCCATACGTCAGCCGGTGGCCGAGGCACTGCTGCTTCATAAAGTTGGAGAGGACGCGGGCGTCGGATGTGAGGCCTGCAATGGCGATGCCGGCATGCTCGTCAATGGTAAATAGCTTCTTTTGGTATGATGAGAGTTCTTCGGCGTTGCGCTGTGGGGAGTGAGGGGGGCGAGGTTAGCCAGGTTGGTGATTTAGATGCACGTCGTCACAGCGGGGGCGCAATTACCTTGACGGCGCAAAGGACGGCGTGTGTCTTGCTGACGATGCCAACAACTACCGAACCCTGCTTTACAGCTTCGGCGGCATACTCAATCTGGAATATTCGGCCCTGGGGCGAGCTACAAAACGAGAGGGTCAGCTAGGAGCTTCCAGCAATGCAGCGCCGCAGCGTAGTCTGCAAACAACGATCGCGTCGGGGAATCGGCACGGGAGGGCGTACAATGTGACTGAATCGTTATCGTAGTTGTTGCGGAACATGATGTATAGCTCCCCGACGCGGATGGAGATAGGTTGTAGTGTATAGGCGGTGGTCAATGGAAAGCGAAGCGAAGTCAGGTTGAAGCTGGAGCTGGAGTGGGTTGGTGTTGTCCAACGTAACTAGCACCAGCCAGGCAGCCCAAGCTTCGTCGCCTTCTTTGCAGGCAGGACGGTCGCGCGGCTCGGCAGATCCACGGTTAGGTTTTCACACCGCCTGCCTAAATAGGCTCTTCCTTCAGCGAGTGAGGCCTCTTACACGGCCAGCATCGACAACATGATAGCAGCCCAAAAAGTGCTTATCTTCTTTCAAATTTAATGCTCATTTATATCACTATCTTTTCAGAAACATATTTCCTCAATTCCTAGTTTACTTAGCAAGTGGATCCATTGCCTTTGGTAATTGGAGTCGGATGCCGAGGGGATGTTACGAAGACACCTTAGGTAGGATCTGTTGATATAAAACACTCGTACTTGGTCAAATGACTGAAGAAATGTATTTAACAAGAAGGAAAAATCGTGTATTTTTATTATCAAAACAGAGACTGGAAATCAATGATACCACACCTCAAGAATTGGATGACACCACGTGGGTATCACCTGTACAGCCTCGCGTCCAGCTCTCAGTGGGGTGATACTGACGGACTAACGACTTGGCCTCAACGCCAACACTGGCCTTTTTTGCCCCCTTACAATCCAACCGCCAACGTTTTCCTAGACTGCCTTTTCTGCGCGCTTTACGCGATAGGGTTGGCACCGTTAGAATTGAGCATTCTCAGTTTCGAATCTCTGCCGTTGAACCGTCCCACCGCAGCGACACAATGCCTGCCCAAGGTGTTGCTGCTGTGCTCCCCCAGCAGGGAGCTCGCGGCCAACGCCAGCAGCAACAGCAGCAAGGTGTAAGAGCTCTCTTCTCCTTGAATCATACTCACCAGTCCCAAATGTACTGACCCTTGTGCAGGGTGGCTTTAACTTCCAACGACTACTCCTCGGCGCTGGCTTCTACCTGGCTGTCAATGCCGGTTTGAGCTGGTATCTCCAAAAGGACCAGCGCGGCGTCACCGTCGAAGATCCCACCACGGGCAAACAGATACGCGTCACCTCCAACACCGGCGACATCCCGGCCTTCCAGCTGCGCCCGAAAGATCTCGATGAGGGCGCCGAGCGTGCCGCGCTTCCGAAGCTTGTCGCGCCAATCTGGCCCCAGGACAGCCACCTCGACATTGTCGTCACCGTCTCGCCCTCGTCTCAACCTGCCCCGATCGATCAGACGCCCGCCGAGTATGTCGTGCTCAATGAAAAGCGCTTCCACATGGGCAACAGCTCCGACAAACGCCATGTCGAAGGCAAGTTTGCTGTGCCCTCCGAAATCCAGCACAACGCCACGCTCTGGGGCCACTTCTTCGTCGGCCTCGCTGGCAGCACCCTCGACCCTCGCGACCCTACCTGGAGCAGCGACACCGCCTACCATATGGCATACCCGTTAACCCAGTATCTTCCCAAGAAAAAGATAGCCAAGACGAGAAACCTGCTCGAGTCGCGCAGCGGCGACGACCAGACCGAACCGGAAATCTCTGAGCCCAAGACGCCCATCATCACGAACCACTACCACCCCAATGCGAGTCTTTCGTTTATCCCCGGCGTTGGTGTTAAGGAGCTTACAACTATGCCCCCTCATATGAAGCATTTCATCCGGCTTGAGCGAAGTGGTGCCCGCGATGGCACTGGCCAGAACGGCTGGTACTACCCGCTTCTCTTTGTCAACACGTTCTGGCAGCTCAACAAGGACATGATTCCTCTCAACGAGACTGTCAAGGAGCTGCCCATTCGTATTGACCTCGGTAATATGGCGGCCTGGCAGTTCCAAATCATGGCCAACATTGAGATGAACTCCAAGGAAAACGCGCGTCAGGCCGCCTTTGGCAACCCTGTGCCCGGCACTGGGGACGGCTCCGAGATTGAGATGGTCAAGGAGATCCTCATCGACAACAACCCAATTCTGCTCGCCATTACTGCCGTCGTCACCGTCGCCCACGTCATCCTTGAGACGCTGGCCTTTGGATCCGACATTGCGCACTACCGCAAGAAGAAGGACAACGTCGGCATCTCGGTGCGCTCTATCCTCGCCAACGTCTTCATGCAGACCATAATTTTCCTGTACCTCCTGGACAACTCCCAAAACACGAGTTGGATGATTCTTGGCTCCCAGGTCGTGGGTATCGTGATTGAGTTCTGGAAGATTACAACCGTCGTCGATGTCCGCTGGCGCCCAACGCCGCCTGGCTCCTGGATTCCTTACTGGTTTGTGTTTGAGGACAAGCACAAGCTCACTGAGACGGAAGAAAAGACCAAGGAATATGACCAGATTGCCTTCAAGTACATGTACATCGTGGCTGTGCCGCTGCTGATTGCCTATGGCATCTACTCACTCATGTATGAGACGCACAAGTCATGGTACTCGTTTATCATCACTACGCTCGTTGGCTCCGTCTACACGTACGGCTTCCTGATGATGGTGCCCTCGCTGTACATCAACTACCGGCTCAAGAGCGTCGCGCACATGCCCGCCAAGGCCATGATGTACAAGTTCCTGAACACTTTCATCGACGACCTCTTTGCTTTTACCATCAAGATGCCGCTCCTGCACCGTCTGGCGACGTTCCGTGACGACGTCATCTTCTTCATCTACCTGTACCAGAAGTGGGCTTACAAAACTGACTATTCGCGCGTCAACGAGTTTGGCCAGGGCGGCGACGATGACGAGGAGCTACCGAAGCTGGCAGAGGACAAGGGGAAGAAGGAGGAGGCCAACGTGGAGGCCAAGAAACAGCCAGTCCGGGAGCTTGTGGCGGAGAAGGCCAAGGCCAAGGCCAGTGGCGCTGACACGGGCGCTGCGACCAAGAGAAAGTAAGAGTAATTTGAATCATCAGGAGGCGTCGTGTAGACGAGCCAAGTGCAGTGAGGTATGTGTATGGGACTTTTTCATGGGATTTCGAATCATGCTATAGACGAGAAACACAATGACAAGGCGTACAATCGGTCCCTATTCAGCTGATGAGCACTCTTCTGTCAACGGCAAGCACTCCTATTGTGGAACCAGTCTTTTGAAACGTCACCGTCGAGTTATCAGCCGCCCGTGAAGTTTGACTCACTGTCCAACTCGGAGGCCGCCCCCTCTCGTCTCAGACCCTGGCGAGGCAGAAAGGAGCCTCGATGGCCCAGTTGACCAGGTAGGATCTCGGTCGCAAGTAAATAAATACCCGCATAATAACAATCCACGAAACACAAAGTTACAGCCTTAGTAGCTACAAAGTTAATAAACTTTGGTTTAGAATCAGTACGTGGGGGCGTCATAGCTAAAACGCCGGGAGAAACAGTAAACTTTTCTCGGGTCTTTTCGATTGACTGTCACATTGGGCTGAGAAAGCTGTGAATAGCCACGATTTAGAACGAGCCGAATAATAAGGGACGGAGATCTGTATGTCAGGGATGGCGATCTCATTGATGACTATGCATAGCGTGCCAGAAAAGGAAACGACTGTGCATATGCCTCAGGAATTATTTTCTTTTGTCTGCTATCTCTTTGCCCGCACTTGCTTCTTCATTCAATTTGAAGCTGTGCCCAGACGTTTCGACTGCGTGCATACGTGCATGGCCGGAAGGTGTGATTCCGAGCTACACACAGATACCTGGAATAGATGCTTTGTCCGGTTTTTTTGCCTGGATATTCGAAAGTTCAATGAGAACTTTAGTCTGCATACATATCCGCTGTGATCAAAACGGATATCATGTAAACGCATAGTTATGTAGCTGGTCATGAACCATCAAGCGGAGCAGCGTCACCGTGAGCCCAGAGCAAGGAACAGGGCCGCTAACAGCTTCAACATGGGCTCCAGAAAGGACCCCAAAACAAGCCCCGACAAGGCGGACTGATGATCATACTCTAACTGGGTGTTGTTTCAAGCGGCCTGTGCTCGTTTTTTGTTTTCTTCTTTACCCCTTTACGCGGATTCCAAGCCGTATTCTATTTCGTCTCGTCCCGTCTAGCATATCCGCCAATGCATTCTCCTGTATAGGTACATACATCCATACATACAGTACTACGTCCGGTCCACGGTCAGCCCACGCTGAAGCCAGAGGCCGCCGTCGCTTGCCGCCGCCACCCCTCTTCGGCGCCTTGAACTTTGACCACGTCTTCGATTTCCCTTGTCACCCGCAAACCACGAACAAACATCAACACAAACCAAACCAAACCATTGCCTTGCCGAACACCGCTAACGTTGCCTCCTCCTCCTCCTCCTCCTCCTCCTCCTCTTCCGCCTAATCCGACTGCGACGCCCGCTGAAACTCATCACCTCGCTTCTCCCACGACGGACTAGCCACAACAAAGAAACCCTATCTCCCCGCGGCCGCCCACCCGCTCGCCCGCCCGCCGTCATGGGCTCCGACTCGGTGGGCTCGCTGCTCGCCGATATTGCCAACCTCATCGTCGACGGCCTGCGCATCCTGGGTCTCGCGGACAAGCGCCACTGGGGCCCAGACGAGTACGAGCTACAGCGGGCCATGGAGCGCGTCCTCAACGACGCCAAGGCCGACTTCCAAGAGCTCTCGCCCCTTCTCAAGAGCCAATCCCACTACGAGCACGATCGAACATGTAAGCTCATTTTGCCCCCCACGGGGGAGGGGCGTCCCTTGACGGCCAAGTCAGATACAGATCCTTGGACGGGAGCTAACCTCTGAGTTCCAGTCGCCTCGCTCGAGGAGCTTCGCGCCCTGCGCGGCAAGTTCTACATGCACATGCAAAACATGCGCGAATGGAGCCGGTCCGGCGGCCCCGTCGACGCCGTCTGGGTGCGCGACACCAAGGCCCTCCAGCGGCAGCTGCACCGCGCGCAGTGCCGCGCCGCCCAGCGCGTCTTCGGCAGCGCCAAGGAGACCTCGCGCCGCTGCCTCGGCGCCTTCATCGTCCACCGCCGGCAGCGCGCCTGGCTCGACGCCCGCCGCGCCGGCGCCCCCGCCACCGACCACGACTGCCGCCGCCGACAGCTTGACGAGCTCGCCGAGTGTCGCGCCGTTGGCGGCTTCGAGCGCTTCGGCGACGCCGACATCGCCTTCGTCTGCGACTTTTGCGACGGCCACCTGCTCTGGGACGACGTCGAGCGCGTGCCCACGACGCGCACCGGCCTCGGCGACGACGACGACACATTACCGGACGCGGCAGGCGGAGGTGCGCTGCTGCCAACTGCCGCGACGCCCTTGCAGGACGCGCTGGGTGCGGCGCTCAGCGAGTGGCGCGCCACAGCCGTGAGCGTGTCGGGGGGGCGCGAGCGCAAGCAGGTCGTGTATCCGCCGATGGCGGTGGCGAGCCACATGGCGCCGCTCCGGGGCGACTGGCAGGCACGCTTCCTGTGTCCGCTGTGCGAGGACGCGGCCGAGCCGCAGGACATTGACGACGAGGACGAGATGTGGCGGCCCGACAACCGCTTCGACGACCTGGCGGCGCTGCAGGAGCATCTGGAGTGGGAGCATGCGCCGCCGGCGCGGCCCTCGACGCTGCCGTTATCCTTACCCTCGGCGGACAAGTGCGTCGTCATGTAACCAAGACTGAGCTTCCCACGATACCCAACTGTGCAGCAAGAATGGCACCATTCTCGCAGCTGACACGAACCACTCTACGATACCAGCATCATATTTGCAAATGACTTTTACCTTTAGCATCACACGGAGCACACGGACCGGAGTTTTATGGACATGGGCTTGCTTAGTTTATACCGCATTCAAGTTTTGACATTTCTTTTCATTGGAAGGCCCGTCGCATCATCTGATGAGCGCCTTCATCATCTCCAGTACTGTACATACAAGCAGTAAAAGATACCTTTTATATCATTCAATGTTTCAAAAACTGCTCCCCTCATTCTCATTCCCATTTCTAGTTTTTATATTATACCCGTTCGCTATACACGAGCCACGCCGGCCCACCCTCCCAATCCGCCAACCCGCCTTAGAAGAAGCGGTAGTAGAAGAAGACGAGAAAGATGAAGCCCAGGACGGCAAACGGCGCGTACTGCTTGAGCAGCAGCTCCCAGTTGATGCGCACCGCCGCCCGCCTGTACTTTTTGCTGTCGTCGCGCAGCCTGCTGCTGATCTCGCTCATCGACTCCAAGCTCTCGCCCCTGTGCAGCAGGTCCTCGACGTTCTTGAACATGATGCCGCGGACCTCGCTGACCTCTGCGTTGAGCTTGTCGAGGTTCTGCGGGGGCTTCGGCGCGCCGCCCTTTTGCGCAAAGTTCTGCACGGCGCGCGGGTGGTTGTACGTCATGCACGTCTTGGCGATGGTGGTCTCGAAGTCGCCAAAGGCGTAGGACCGGTTCATGGACTGGCTGTGCACGCGCTCGAGCCGGTCCTGGTTGAGGAACTCGCGCGCGAGGTCGGCGAGGTAGATGAAGGCGAGGTCGGTGGGGTACGGGTCGACGCAGATGCAGAGGAAGACGATGTCGGCTTCGACGAGGTAGTTGATCGTGTGGTCGCCCAGGTCGGCGGAGACGCGCGGCTGCGAGTTGCGCTCGATGTTCTCGATGATGGTCATGGCCCTCTTCTTGGCGGCTCTGAGGGCCTCGTTCGCGGGCTGTGCCTGTGGTCGGGTGTCGGGTGTCGAGGCGGGAGAAACGAACTTGATCCTCGTCGCCGGCGGAGGCGCAGAGCAGGAGGGCTGGTTGAGTCAGTTAGCCGCGGGACGGTTCTGGCGCAGCATGGCAGGTTGCTGCAGGAGACAGAAGGGGGCCCTACACTTTTCATGGCCACGCCTAAGACGTGCTATTTGCGTTGACTTGATCATGGCGGCAGTTTGATTATGTAGTTTTGGAGATGCGCAAGGGAAGAGTTGTGTCGACAGGCGGGAGCTGGTGGTTGCCGTCTTTCAACACCGTGTCCAGAGAAGCAACGGGGCGCGTGACGGCTACCTAAGTGGCACCAACCCGAGGCGGCAAATCCCAACAGAAAGCGAGTTTCGGAGATCTGCGACGGGGTTCTAGTCTCAGCAGGGGCGAAATGGCTGTTGAATGCTGCTCTGGCGCGGACAGGATGTATTTATTGCAAAAGTGTCGAGGCCACTGGTGCAGGAGACAAGTTGGGGCGGATCGGCGAAAGGGGGGCCAAATCTCGTCCCCGGCGCCGCCCCGCCAAACGTTTGAGCTGGCGAACTGATGGCCTAGAGGTACAATCTGGTATTACACCGGTTTCTTGTTAAGGAGCTAATCATACCACAGTTTCCTGAAATTAACAATGTTTTCCCAAAATAGTTATACGGCCGCCCTTTAACTGGTGTGTTACGCTGTTACATGCAAGCTCGGGCGTGGTGCATGTACAAGTGCAATCAATGTCGGGGAACAGCAAACAAGAGACGATTCTAACACATGGTGTAAGAAGAACGACGAACAAATAAAAAATTCAGAAAACAGTGTCACATGCCTCAAATAACAGCTTCATATCCAGCTAGCCATAGCATTTATTGAGCCCCAATCTGTCAATATCTGTCCGTTGCAGTGACAACCGCCAGTGACGAGTTGCTACTGGTTATCACTTGCTAACCTAGACCGCAACGCAGGACATGTCGAGGAGGCCAACACGGAATTAAACATGAATGAGCTTTATGGCTGAAAAGTTCTGGTTGGTCTCTGTGCTAACTGTTCTGTAATCTGCCGAAGAGTGCTGTTGTTTTGTTTGTGTTGATGCGGTTGAGTCTAACATGCCGATGGGTTTATACGCGAGGTAACAGATTGAGCTTAAGATTCAATGACATTCAACTAGCTAACTACAACCACCACTTGAACAATTGCGGACTGCAGCCTATACGTAGTTGCAAGTCGGTCACTGACTAATAAATCTGTTTCCATCATCATCTCGCCACCGCTGCTGGTGTTCTCAGCCTGACGGAGACATTCTGCCGAGGCGAGGAGTCGTGGGAGTAGGAACATCCTTTAACGCGCCTGACAGCTTAGCTGGTGGCTGCAGTTGCCGCCCACGTACTTGCAAGACGGGCATCGGGCGTCCACGGTGCAGCTGAAGCTGCGGGAGCAGAACTGGCCGCAGCGCGCAGCGCGCGCGAACAGGTCGCGGGGCTCCTCGCGCTTGCACTTGGACGCCGACGCGTCGTCCGCGCGCGCCTCGAAGCGCTTCATCACCTTGCCGACGGCGTCACCGTCCTTGTTGTACTTGTTGTAGTAGGCCTCCGCCTCGGCGTCGTCGACGAGGGCCACGGCCGAGATGCGGTCGTGGGTGTCGGCGTTGAACTCTTGGTACAGGACAACGTTGGCCACGGGCTTGTTGACGATGCCAAAGGTGTCCGGGCCGTGGGTGGCCTCGGCGGCAGTGAGCGCAGCACGGCCAACCTGGATGTCCGGGTGTTGGGCGAGGAACTCCTCGGCCGCGGTGGCGCAGGCGGCGAGGCCGACGTGCAGCGAGAGGGCCAGGGTGGCGAGGGCCTTGACGGAGAACTGCATGTTGGCTACTGGTAACAAAAAACGTGTTAGAATCATGTTTCAGCGTATAGCTTTGGCTGATACTTGCTGTTATAAATTTGGAAGCGTCTTTGCTTAGTATTCGTTGTGAGTGCTGTGATGATTCTGAGTGGTGAGTTGAATGCCCAAGTTGGCAGCAGCAACGAACCTCTTTATACCTGTGCCGACACCCTTCAATCTCACGTCACTGAATTACTTCGTTCAACTCTGTCGAGATCAATCAGTGTCGGCTCAGTGCGGATACATCGCTACGTCTCCAACCGGAGGCTGGACGTCTAGCAGAGCCTTGCCATTACCCAACCTCCAAGACAAAGCGACATCGAAGGGTTACAGGCATTAGTCCCAATTACCACCTAGCTATCATAGGATGGCTGGATTGTAACCAGAAGCGTCAGTGCACATTCCTCGAATATTGAACCTCGTTTGGGCGCCGTGAGCTTAGCTTAGCACCTGCTCAACTTGGAACTGACAAATACCGTATAATCTTCAGGAGAAAATACATCCCTGTGACTGGGTCTCGGGTAATAATTCTGTCAGCATGAAGTAGATGTGGATGTAGATCCCTTCACACGAGCCCTTCGCTGTGCTGTGATACGGCGGTTTTTGGCCTTGGAGTCGACATGCGTCCGGTCTCCGCTGAGCATCCATCACTCACTTTGGAGAGATTGTCCAACAATCCTTCCGCGCAACGGAAGATGGCCTGATTCCCTTCGAAAAAAGAAAATATATAACCATGAAAGTGTCAATGCAAGTAAGATTGGGAATGCAACGAGAATTGAACGAATGCCTGGACTGCTTCGTTGCATGTTGTCTCACTGCGCTTTCGAGCTGTCACTTGCGTTGGCTATGCTGATAATCGGCTTCTTCCTCTTCAAGAGGTGAACTCAGTCGATCTTGGCGTCTGCATCCATGCACATTTTACGGTGCCCCTCTGCCCCGGGGAGGCGGCTCGGAGCCTTGTCTCGGTATCATCGGGGACGGCCTCGGCACTCGACTTCTGCCGCTGTCATCAAGTGTGAAACCTGCAGCGCACTTATTTTCTCCGCTTCGTTCAGCGACGGCTCTGAAAATTAGCTCCTCTTTCGAATCATGTCCGGCGTACTGCCGGAAAGGCCTTGGGCTTGAGTGCCGTCAGCGTCGATGTGCCTCAAAAACATAGAGTTACATGAGCGTCCATTTGTGCGACATGATTTCCGGCGAACACGTAACAATCTGGTGGCTGTTGTTGTGTCATCAGATGGGATACGCGATCCCATTGGCAGCTCGGCCCCTCGCAGGGAAGATCTGCACGGAATTCGCCCGGCAGCCTGATCAGAATCGTGACGCTGACGCTCGCCGACACAGTTTTTGATTGATGCTGGATTCCCTTGGACGGCATCTCCACCCAGCTTTTTAGACACGAAATCCTACTGCGCTTTCTTCTTCGTTGTCTCTTTGGTCGCCGACTGGTCGCCGATGGGGAATTTTGAGACTGAGGAAGCATGACGGACGTTGCCCTCGTGGTCTGGACCAGCGATGTCGTTTGCCGTGACTGGCAACTTGCAGAAATGATTGCAGACACTGGTGCTTCGGTAGTTGTTCTCGGCACGTCGGAAACGTCCGTCATCGATAAGTATACCTAGTTGATGAAGATTCTGGGCCGTCAAGTTTGTCTAGCCATAAACGGATTGTCTCGTTTGACAGGGTACACCGCGCTCATGATGATCAGTTCTGCGACGAGCGGGAAACGAACAGGCGTTATGCCTCGCCCTCCACATCATGGTGGGTGCCATGCGTGTCCCCGTCCTAGTCAGCAGGCTGCATATGAAAACTTGAAAAAAAACTAGAAAATATACACTAATTTGATACTTTTCTGGAGTTTTACACTGTTGTGAGTGAATCCTGCCACGTACAATTGCGGCTGTGCCAAACAGTGTGCGGGCGCGCACTACAGTCAGGCTCCCATCAGCACGTACATACACTCCGCAAACACATGACTGTGACTATTTTCACATCTCTTCCTCTCTTGCCTCCCTTCATCTTCCCCCATCACTATAGAGTGACAAATTCTAATCCAAGAGAAGAACATTTAAAACTAACTGCTCTCTCTCTCAACACTCTCCTTGAACGGGTAGGCTTGACAACTCGTATTGTGCCCTTTGTTTGCTCTGCACGCGCTTACTCGACTCTCTCCAGTGACCTCCTAAACTCAGGAAGAAAGAACTGCCAGCCAACAGAGCCGCTCATGGCGCAACCTCCCACCACAACCGGCGACGAAGAGGTGAAGGCATTCCTGGCGAGACATCCCGAGATCCTCGTCGGCCGCGAGGCGCACGAAAAGGCCGAGGAGGAGGCCGGCGGCGACACCTTTGTCATCGTCAACAAGCCGTTTGACAACGTCATCTTGAACCAAATCTTCAACGCCGATACCCTGGAGCGCGTGTCCGCTGCGGTGTTGATCGATGACCAAAAGGCTCTCGACTACTACAAAAAGCACAACCAGGACGGGGACGGCACTGCGCCAGATCCCAAGAGCTGCCCGGGCTGCGGCGCTGGGTCTGACAGGGCGGCCCGCGGCCTCGAGGGGCCGGAGCGTTTCGTCATTGAACGCATGGCTAAGTGTACATGCAAGAGAGCACCGGTCGGACGGATGTGGCCGGCATAGGGAACATTTTCGGCGGAACATTACTCAACGGTTCCAGGTTTCACTGGAAGTATGGAGGAAGGGACAGAAGGGACATATCACCAGTGCCATTCTTCTAGGAAACTATGACATGGCGAGAAAAGTGTAAGCCGTAATAAACGCTACTGTATTACCTGACGCCATCTAAATCTCATCCTCCTCCTCGTCGAAATCATCCTCCCTGCCCATCTCGTACAATATCCTGCCACCATCACCACCGCCCACCTCCGTCTGCGCATCAAAGTACGGGAGAACGATGCCCTCACGGTCCCGCCGTTGCTTCTCCGTTAGCCCGAGATCAAACGTGCTCTCCGGGCCTGTCTCCCCCTCCACTCCTTCCGCCTCCGCCACTGGTGCAGCAAAGACCGGATGATCACCCCGCAGCATCAACGCCCCCGTGCCCCTGCCCTCCCTCATCAACACAAAAGTCTCCGTGACGGTGCGCCCGCTCCGCCTCCGCAGCTCCATGGCCACCACCACCCCACCCTCCTCCTCTGCGCCGCTGCGGAGGCCGACCAGCACGCCCTCGCGCCCCTCGTCGATGCCCCATTCCGGCTCGACGAGCGCCTTGTCACGCGCGCGCTGGCGCGCGGCCTCCTGCGCCAGGCTGGATAGCCGCAGGATCGCCGTCGCGAGGTGGCAGAGGACGGTGAGCGGCGCGGGCTCGTAGTCGCTGCGCGGCGGCTGGGTTGGCGGCGGCAGCACGGGCACGTCCGTGTGGTAGACGCCGACGATGGACACGGCGGGCGTGATGACGCTGGAGAGGAAGGTGGCGAGCGCCAGCGGGATGGAGGAAGCGAGCGTGTTGAGCGAGTCTATGATAACGACGGCGCCTGTGGTAAAAAGTGTGTTAGAGGGGGGTGGCTGGTAGGCAGTGAGAGGAGGGGCGTTCTTACGTGACATGTTGCGGTCGCGAGCGGCTGCGGCTGAAGGGTCAACGGGCGGGTAATGAGATAGGATCTCCTTTCGTATTGTGTTGAAGTGTTTCCCGGTAGCCTTGACTACGACATCTACGTCGCGCGGCTTCTTGATGGTTGCGAATGAGAGGAAGATGACCTTGGTCTTGGACAGCTACAATACCCGATAGTCAGCTACTGGTAAACTCTAGAGGTAGATTGCAGCACGAGAGAAGCGAACCTTGGCTCTTGTGATGAATTCTGAGACAACGGACGTAGCTGGTTGCTCGAGGTTGTCCAGTAGCAGCGTGAAAGGGCTTGCTCCATCTCTCAGGTTGAGGAGCTTTTGCAGCAACAGCAGGCTGTGCGACCGAGTATGCGCAGCGTTTGTGGGCGCCATTATATCGGAGGTAATTTAATACGCAGATGCGCGCCGTATATTATCGGATTGAAGGTTCTCTTGGGCGGTATGGGGGCATATGCGGCGCGTCGAGGTGATGTGAGAAGAGTTTGAACCGTCGTTTTGTAGCGCCCAACGTTCGTAGGTGGTGATGTGGAGAAATCGACGTTTCCAACAGCCTCAACCTTTCAAGTATTAGTACGGTAGCACTGGATTAAATCATCAGGAAGCCCATATCCATTGAACTTATAGCCTACTTTATTTAATACGTGCATCATGGTGCATCATAGTAAAACACTGCGAATCACTACTCCTATGCCAAAATCTGAAGCTGTTTGCCAGCATGCGCGATGCCGTCGCGAGTCCCGAACCTGTGTAGAGGATAAACTCCTGGTTTTATCCCGGTGACGCATAATCCATCATGCAGCATTTTAATCACTGAGATACATGCGCACCATGTGGCTGCAGCCCTTGCCCCGTCGAGCTGCTGACCTGCGTCGCAGCGTCACCGGCCAGCGCTTCCTTGCTCGCATCCGCCTCACGCTCCTCCGGCAGCTGCACCTCCCAGTCCTTCTCAAACTTGGCGCGGAGATAGTCCTTAAAATCGCCCGCCCTTCGCCGCTCGTGCGCTGCCCACGCCTGTGCCAGCCAGTCCGGGTCGTGCCGCCCCTGCGCCAAGCTCTCCGTATACGCAGCGCAGTCGTACCGGAAGCTGTCGTCGTTCATTAGCGATGCCGTGTTGGGCTGCGCCGTGCCGTCCTCCCCAAGGACAACGTGGCGTTGGTCCGGGAAGAGCGCTAGGATCTCGGCGTGGTCTACCGCGTCGAGGCTGCTCCATGCTATGGGATTGGAAAGGATTGTCTAGTGGCAGAGTGAGCATTAAACCTTCTCCGAATGAGGCTTGGACGTACTCGTAGGTTCGCTCTGGCGAGTGGCGATTTCGGGTCAGTGAGGAGGCGTTCAGCGTCCCACTTGCGCTTGCTGATGATTCTCACAGTCCTTTTTACGACCGTTTCTTCCGTAATACGCCCTGCATTTCTCAGGGACCGGCGGGGGCGGGAAACCAGAGTTGTGCCGCCTTTGTCTGCATCTTGTGGGTTGGCTTCCTCAGTGGTGCTTGCATTCGTTTGTTTGGCATGAGCCTCGCCATCGGCAGCGTCTACCTGAATCCCATCCTCGACTGGCATCGACTGATTCCCTTGATCCGCCATGATATTGTCGGATGTCATCTCAGGATCCGCTGGTGTAGCGGGTGGTACGAAGAGAGGTTGTTGCTGCAGCAAACGAGCTCCTTGCTGTAGGGCGGTGCAGTCGGCTCGATGGACTGCGCATCAACGCGTGTCGCAACGTCATATGCCTTCACTCATGGTCGAGAAGAGAGGTTCAGGGTCACAAACAGACAAGACGGTCGCGCAACCCAATCTGTTGGTGATGATGAATGCTGCAAGTTGGCGACCGTATTGACTGCATGGAAAGCCGTCAATCTCCACAGTGTCACACTCTTTATGGCCCCTCTCATGCGTCGTTCTTCCCGATTTTTAGCAAGCTACCATAGCAGTCTATACGTGAGTCACAGATAATCTCTATACACAGCTTATGTAGAATAAAATAAAGAATACATAAGTAAGTGTGTAACTGCATTTTTTTTAAAAAATAGCACAGCCAGCGCAGACGCAGAGCCTTAGCGCAGCGAAGCGAGCACCACCGGAGCCTTATGCGACTAGTAACCAGAATAACCAGAGAATTTCTTGCGCGATACCTGTTGCCCCTGATGGCTTGGTTTGTTACATTTGCCAATGCGGAGTGGGCCCACGAGTAGAGCCTTTCTTGTAGTGAAAAATGATTAGAGGAAATTATTCCATTTACTTAACAGATTACAACAACACTGCAGTTACTGCGTCAAGTTGGTTGTGATTGGCAATGACGTCATGTGACAAGGTTACCAGGGGCAACGCTTGGAATAGCACTAGTCGAAAGACCAACCCAACACTTCCAACACTTGCATGTTCAACATCGATTTCATGGTTAACGCCAGGGACAACCACAAACCCCATGTAATAAGAATAGTTTCGTTGTGCAGGCCTGGATCAACGATGTCGCTATAGATAACATGCCCGACATACCGAGCCCTAAGAAACGCCCACGAACTAGTCACAATGACGAGACCGCACCGCCCGACCCCGATAAAACACCAGTGCGCCATTCAGGGAGCTCGACACGGTCAGCCTCTACTTTCCAGGCCGCGCTCGTGAGTAGACCCGCATTCTCCATAATATAGCCATCGAGCAAGACATCGTGGTCCCGGAGCAGCTCCCCTTCAAAGCGCTTCCAGAAGATCGGGAGCCTCGTCGCCCTCACGGTACCAGTCCACTTCACCCAGACACAGATCCTCGGGACAGCGCTCCCAGCCGACGCCCAAGGCTTGCTCAAGACGCTATCGGCGGTCCGGGGGAAGGCTCGGCTACTACCGGCTGTGCTTCGCTCGCACCCGGACTTTCACGACGACGACGATATACTGGATTTTATGTGGTCTGATGATTTTGAAGGCCAGGACACTATACAAGAATATAAGGCGGCGCAGCGGAACCACGAGGAGCTACGCCGTATTGTGGCTGAATCGACTGAAGCGTCCAACGAGGGCCGGTTCGAGTCGGGCTGGAATAATCTCGTCCACACGCCCATCTTGAAGCTCGCAACGAGAGATATGCCCTCCCTATGATCGAGCCCGCCATGTCGGCGCAGATTATGCCAGCGTTCCGCCCACTTCTAGCATCAGGTCAACAGATACTGCTGCCGTCCTCGTCGTCCATCTCCAGTGCCACTGGCGGCAGCCGCGAGTCGGCACACGGCGGCGAAGCCGCACCTGCGCCTCGGCCCGCAGCCGCCATCGGGTTGTCGGTCCATAAGATGGTCGACTACGTGGTGGCCCTGCGGCCCTCGGACAAGTTACGGGTGCTCATCGACGCATTCCTTCTAGGGGAGCCCCAGGAGAGGGACTCTATCAACCAGACACGCTACACGCCGTTGCAGAAGCGCCCCGCGCCTATATTCATCGAGACCAAGACGACATCAGGCGTACGGGACAGCGCGAGTGTGCAGCTGGGCGTGTGGCTGGCGGCGTGGTACGAGCGTCTGCGCAACATAACGGCGCTGGCGGGCAGCCCGCAGGAGAAACTATTAACGCTGCACTGATACAGGTGACAGGCGGTGCCTGGACCCTCATGTTTCGCGGTGGACGAGGGGACGCAGATTGTAAGTTACAACTCCAGAGGATAGGGTGCCGGCTAATACTCGTCACAGCGTGTGCGCCACAGGGACTGGAGCATTGGCGACACGGTCAGCAAACTGGGGATTTACCAGCTGCAGGCGTCGCTGGTGGCGTTGGGGAAATGGTTGGAGAACACTTTTGAGCCTTGGTTTACGGATCTACTTGAAAGGGCCGTTGAGAACCGGCACAGAATGGCAAGCCCAATGGGTAATTCATTGCTGATACCGTAGGCCTTTTATCTCCCGTTGTCCTGGTCGTCCTATCCTAACTACCCTAGCTATCCTAGCTGTCCGAGTTATTCTGAACGACTTTACGAATCTTGCCCATTACTTTTGTCAAAAGGTTAAAGCTAATGGATTAATTTGTCGATTACTAGCCCCGGTTTGTTTGTCGTCAGTTTGTGGCATTTAGACGACGACTCGCAGTTGGAAGCTGATAACTAACCAGAGCAAACCCCCGCTCTGGTGCGCACTCTTGGGTGTATTGGGCATCAATGCGTCTGTGGGTGCGTAAGGCATGATTGTAGATACAGGCGGCTCAGACAAAATCTACTTGAGGATTTCTACTGATACCAGGACCGGTAGCTGTTATAGTTCATCCGCACAATGGCAACGCCGACGCAGACAGAGTACCTAGCCGAGCCTTCCTCCACCGCATATGCCGAGGCGCCGTCCAGCCTCGCCAAGACGCGGTCGACGGCGGTAGTCAACAGCCGGGACACTGCCGACACCGCCGCGTCGCCCGGCAGCTTGATTATCGAGCTTGGCCGCGTCCGAAGCAGGCAGGTTGAGCCTGTCGAGGCCCGTCGCAGCCCTGATCTTGGCGGCCTGCCGGAGGAGCGAGGTAGCCCTGCCCGGCTGCTACCGCAAGGTGTGCCGCCTGAGCTGCCCAATCTCATGGCCGAGGTCGTCTTTGTCCTGGTTTGCACGGCGGGACAGCTCATCTTCTCCCTGACTCTGGGCCACATCACCGTGAACCAGTTCGTCCTTCGAAAGGCGCTGGACATTGCGCCTTCTCAGATCCCCTGGCTGATAGGCTCGTCCAGCCTGGCGAGCGGCCTCGGCGTCATTGTATTCGGTCCTCTGGCCGACCTGGCCCCTCCCAAGCCTCTCATGGTGGCTGCCTTTCTCTGGGAGGCTGTTTGGAATGCGGTGTCTGCCCTGGTCATCTCGCCCAAGCTCAGGATCTTCTTCTTCGTCTCCCGCGCGATGCAGGGGCTGGCCGTTGGCGTGCTGGTGTCGGCATCTATGAGCATCCTCGGGAGAGTGTACAACCCCGGTAGGCGAAAGACCCGCGTCTTCTCCATGATGGCGGCTGGTGCGCCTTTTGGATTCTGGATCGGAGCCATGCAGGGGGGCGCTCTCAGTTCCCGTCTACCCTGGATCTTTGGCAGCACGTCGCTATTCCTCTGCGCCTGCGCCGTGGCTGCATATCTTACCATTCCTCCTCTTGTACCTGCCAGAGATGGCAATTCGACGGATGTGCCATCGATCAGGCATTTCGACTATATTGGAGCGACGTTGGCATCTCTTGGCAGTGGCTTGATCCTGCTCGGGCTTACCCAAGGCTCATCGGTACAATGGAACCCGTACACCTATTCCCTTGTCATTGTAGGCCTCCTCATGCTGGTTGCGTTTTACTACTCCTCGCCCTATGTAAAACGACCACTCGTACCCAGAGGAGTGTGGAAAATCCCTGGCTTCGTTCCTGTCTTGCTGGCTTACGTGTTCGGGTTTGGGGGCTATGGTGAGTTTGAACAATCCGCGATTACTTTTGCTACCACAGCGCTCATTATTTTCTTTTCAGCTGGCGCTTGGCAATTTTACGCCATCCAATTCTGGATTCGATACCAAGGAGCCTCGCCGCTCACGGTAGCGCTGTACCTTGTCCCCAATGCTCTGGCTGGAGTTGCCGCCGTGTGGGTAGTATCCAGAACACTGCACGTCGTCCCTGGTCACTGGATCTTGGCGACAAGCATGGTATTCTTCGGAATAGGAAATGTTTTCTTCCTGCCGCAGAAGCCAAGCACCTCGTACTGGGCGCTGTCCATGCCAGCCGTGGCGTTGGCATCTCTGGGTCCTGATTTGAGCTTTGCAGCGGCAACCATTTTCATCACCTCGAGCGTCCCGAGATCGTACCAAGGCTCGGCCGGCAGCCTGTTAGTCACTGTGCAGAATTTGACACTAGCCATGACGACGTCAGTCTCGGACTCTATAGGGATCAAGGTTGATCAGCTGCCGTCCGGGGAGATTGGGTTGGAGGGGATGCGCGCCATTTGGTGGTTCGGCTTGGCCCTATCGCTTATAGCAGCCCTGATTGCGGCCAGTATGGTCCGCATCCCAAGAGCGGAGGAGAAGGAGCATGTACAGTGACTGACGAGGACGAGGACCAGGATATTCCAGAGACGTCGATCGGCAGGAAACTCGCGGCAGTTAAAAATAACGAACTAGGATTATTGCGCCGCTCGCCCGTGCAGGGCATGGCGCCCACCATGTCACCAGGAGGAATCTGTCCATCCTATTACGCTTGACTCTGCGAAGCTCACGGAAGCTCAAGGACAACAGACCCAACGTCGCCCCGCCTCTGCAGAACTCAGCCGCAGACCACTTGGAGTTAAGTGAGGGTAATGCGCTGATTTTGTTAGTCAAATGACAATAACCGACTTTCAGTCCTTATGGGGCTTTGCGGGACGAGACAGCCAGCACCTTAAAAAGCGGAAACACGGCTAGCCTCTTGTGCTATAATCTGATTGATAAGATGCCTGCGTGGAGATTCAGCAGGGATTGCGTGAGACATTTCTATACCTTTGGGAGGGGCAAATCAGGTCCGAGGCCCCAGCTGGGCATAACGATTCGACTTTAACTCGTCCCTGCGAGCCCCCCCGCAAGTCTGCCAAGTATGCACGGCGCGCATGAATAACGCCGAACAGCGACGGATAGGTTGAGGGGGTTGAGAGGCGCGTTCCAGGGGCTCTCGGCTGAGGATGCCTATTTCCGACAGGATCATTCTTCCTATGCACAATTCCTCTTGAGCCCGGCCACGACAATCTGCAACTAGCCAGTCCCGCATATCATACTACGGGTACACAGCCGGCTCCGTGTCTACTCTACGTTACCTAACTATGACAGGCAGGAGCGTGAGACAACGAGAATCAGCGCCAGCCCGGACTTGATCGACTCCATTCGTCATTGGAACAATGCCCCGCGCGGCGTGACTTTCAAGATGGAGACCCCGCCAGTTCCCGGCATCAACAGCGTGAAACCAAACGGCCATACATAGATCAAGACCTGCGCGCAACAGAGCTATTTTAAGCTTCACGTCAAAGTTTCAACTTGATCTTCTACAACGACTTCCTTGACTAGATAGGAACTTCAGACAAAATGAGTGCCAACGACAACATCAATGGGTTGGCGGCGCAGATTGCTGAGCTTGCCAGCAGCTTCACCAAGAGTCTCGCCGATGCAAACATTGCTGAGCCAGATTTCACCCCCAAGAGCGCTACCAGCTACGAAGGCTTGACTGGGGAGCAGTTCCTTCGTCGACAGCAGCTTCTCGACAAGATCAACGACATATGGTACCTCGTCCAAGGACCCAGCGAGAGCATCTTCAACTATGTGCACACGGTAAGTATCGGATGGTCCGGCATTTCTCAAAACAACCTCACTAACTTACACCACCACAGGCCATCCCAGACATCATGGCGCTGAACCTCATGAACCACTTTGACTTTTGGGCCGCCGTGCCGCTTGACGGCTCCGCGTCCTTTGCAGAGATTGCCGCACACGCCGAGCTCCCCGAGGAGGTTGTCCAGCGCGTCATCGAGCATGGCATGACGCTGCGGCTCTTTGCGCCCGAAGGCGACCACAAGGTGACCCGGCGTGTGCGCCACTCGAGCCGGTCGGCGGCCCTCGTCAAGTCGTCGGGCCTCCGTGCGCTCGTGTCCACCATCCTGGACGATGCCGGAGCGCCGATGCTGGCGATGAACAAGGCGCTCGAGCTGCACGCGCGCGGCCAGCCCGCGCTCACCAGAGACATGACCAAGACGGCGTTTGCGATGCACCAAAAGGGCGCGACCATTGGCAACTACACGACTTCGTGGGAGTACATTGAGAACGACGGTGAGGGCGACCGGAAGGGCTGGAGACAGAGAAACTTTGTCGAGTTTATGCGCTACCTCAAGGAGATTTTCAGACTCGAGACTGTTCTTGAGAATGCCTTTGACTGGAAGGCACTTGGAAAGTCCCACATTGTTGATGTAAGTGGCAACGCTCTGGCGGCCAGTAAGTAGTTGGCTCACTTGACTAACAATTCAATCATCCAGATGGGCGGCTCCGGAGGTCACGACGCCTTTTTCCTGGCCGAAAGGTTCCCCGAGCTCACCATCACCGTGGAGGACCTCCCCGAGGCCGAGTCGGTGTTCAACAAGCACCAGCCGGCGGCGCTCCAGGAGCGCGTCAAGTTCATCGCGCACGACTTCTTCAACCCGCAGCCGGTACAGCCCGATGTGTTCCTCATCAAGCTCATCCTGCACGACTGGCCGGACGAGGAGTGCGTCAAGATCCTGCGCGGGCTGGTGCCGGCGATGCGGCCCGGGTCGCGGGTCTTCTTCCTCGACTTTGTCGGCAAGCAGGAGTCGACGGGCGGCGAGGAGGCGGTGCCGCGGTCGATCCAGCAGATGGGCACGGCGACGGACCTGCGGATGATGGCGCTGTTCAACGCGGAGGAGCGGCCGGCGGAGGCGTGGAGGGCCATCTTCAAGGCGACGGACGAGCGCTTCGATCTCGTGCGTCTCGAGGCTAACCCTCTGTCGTTCTTTGTTGTGATTGAGGCCGTCTGGCGCGGTTAAGACCGGTATCTAGCCTAGTAGCGTAGCTGTAGTCACCTTGATAGACCATGTTCTTAGACCTCTCAAAATTGGCAAAAGTTTCCATCACATCGCCTTGCATCCCGGCGCCCCCCCTACCTCGCGATAGGCAGTCGATTGTACAATACGAGGATCGCCGATACCCTTGGGCCACATGATGGGTACCGTAATCAACCATTGCCTCCGTTGCATACCCACACGCCCCTCAGGATAATCATCCAACAAATTTCTAAAAGCAGCAAGGATTGCACCCAAGACCTTGGCAAGGCGCAACGCAACTTCACCTGCATGAGACGGCCTGATTTACAAAACTGTTTAGGTGGTGGAAATGTCAGATATTTCAGTGAGTGTTTTTAGCTAAACACCGTCGTAGACCGACCGGGGGAGGGGGATCCTGTGTACGAGGAGTAAATAAGCGAGAGAGGGAGGAGAGCCTGATCCCATACGGCAAAAGATTTACTCACTTATTATCCGTGCTCTTGGCCACTGCATGTCGTAGTTTCGCTTCGCTTCCGAGACCAGCACTCGAAAGGGAAAAACGGCTCTCCATGCTTATCCAGTACTTGAAGAAGCAGCGCATCATCGCCTCCAAACAACCACCACCAACATGGACGGAACAGTCCTGCCCACCCTGCCCGAGCTCAAGCTGCACGTCGCAAAGGCTGACGTTGACGCAGCTGCCATTGTTTCCGAGTGGCTTGCTGGTCTGCACGCATGCCTTGCGGGCACCACCACCGGCGACAGCTTCGCAAAGCTCTTCATCGGCGACGCGTGGTGGCGGGACATTCTCGCGCTGGGCTGGGAATTTACGACGAAGCGGGGTCAGGACGACATAAGGCACCACGTAGACGAGGGCAGGAGGACGCGCGTGGTGGAAGACGTAAAGGCGTGCGAGGCGGGCGGGTTGAAGCCGTCGCTGGTCGAGTTCGCGGGGCAGGCGTGGGTGCAGTCGGCGTTTACGTTCCGCACGCAGCATGGTAGCTGCCGGGGGTACGTGCGGTTAGAGAATGACGCGGAGAAGAACTGGAAGGCTTGGACGGTGTTTACGGAGTTGGAGGAGCTGCATTACCAGAAGGAGCTGGAGGTGAAGAGGCGCCAGAGCCGGTCGGCGAGGAAGAGGCCGCAGCAGGCGAATGGAACTCATGCAAGCGAGGATCTTGACGTGCTGATTGTCGGTGCTGGTACGTACATAATTACCCTTCTTCTTCTCACTCTTGTTCCCTTTATGAGAAATACTGACGTGTTTTCCAGGACAAGCTGGTGTGTCCCTGGGGGCACGTCTCAAGCACATGGGCATCAGGGCGCTGCTGGTCGAGAGATATCCCGCCGTTGGAGACACCTGGAGAGCTCGCTACGACTCGGTGACGCTCAACACGCCGACCTTTACCGACCACTACCCCTTTGTCAAGTATCCGGAGAGCTGGCCCGAGTGGCTGACCGGGAGCCAGGCCGCCGACTGGCTCGAGCACTACTCGCAGCTCATGGGCCTCGACGTCCTCGTCGACGCCACCGTCACCTCCGTGCAGCGCACCGACGACCACTACACCGTCACCGTCGAGAGCGGCGAGCAGGAGAAGACGTTCCACCCCCGACACGTCGTCCTCGCGACCGGCGTCTACGGCGACACGCCTGTCACGCCGCAGTTCCCCGGGCAGGAGTCCTTCCGCGGGGACATCTACCACTCCAGCCAGCGCAAGTCGGCGCGGCTCATCCCGGACCTCGCCGGCAAGAGCGCCGTGGTCATCGGCTGCAGCACCAGCGGGCACGACGCCGCGCAGGACCTCGTCGAGTGCGGCGCCCGCCATGTCTCCATGATCCAGCGTCACCCCATCTTCACGCTCTCCACCGACTCGTGGAAGACGCTGCAGCTCGGGCTCTGGGACATGCCCGGCCTGACTACCGAGGAGGCGGACCTGGTCGGCAACTCGCTGCCCATCGCGGTGGTGCGTTCGATGAGCGTCGGTCTGACGCAGGCGATGGCGGCGGCGGACGCGGAGATGCTGGCGGGCTTGCGCGCGGCGGGCATGGCGCTGCGCACGGGGGGGGACGGCTACGGGCTGGCGGACCACCAGCTGATCCTCGGCGGACACTACTACATCGACCAGGGCGCGTGCGCGATGATCGCGGACGGGCGCGTCAAGGTGCACCGGTGCGAGGGGGGCGTGGCGCGGCTGACGGAGAGGAGCGTGGAGCTGGCGGACGGGAGGAGCGTGGAGGCAGACGTGGTGGTGCTGGCGACGGGGTTCGAGGGGAACATGGAGCATGTGAGAGGGCTGATGGGGGACGAGGTGGCGGACAGGCTGGTCGGGTTCGGCGAGCTGGACGAGGAGCAGGAGAGGAGGGGGTGGTGGCGGCCGACGGGCGTGGAGGGGTTCTGGTACATGACGGGCAGCTTCATGTGGTGTAGGCAGTTTTCGAGGGCGTTGGCGCTGCAGATTGCCGGGAAGGTCAAGGGATACTACTGATGATGATGATGATGATGATGATGATGGTGATAATGAAGGTGAGGAGATGGATGGGTGTTTGTCGCTGGTGGTGTCGGTTGGACAGGGACATGCTCCTACCCCATAGCAAAAAATATACAACGAAATACTAGAAAAGCAGACTGTACGTCAACAATTGAAAGAAATTCACTGAATTCAAGGTTTTGTTTTTAAACAATTCTTTTTTTTTAATTTCACCATCAGTCATCGGATGTATCTCTATAAACGCTCTCTATGTTATGTTCTAGTGTAGTTGTCATCTTGTCATTACATGGACGCCTGTACGTCCTGACGCATCTTCACGCCAATCCAGCTCAGGCAGCCTATACATCTGTTAGTTAGTTCAACCGTCAATTCACAAGTCTTGCTGTCACACTCACCAGACAGGTATAAATCATTGCCAAAGAATTTAGCCATCACATCCTCTCCCGAGCCGGTGCCTTCCGGACCGGACCAGACCGCCTTCTTGCCCACCGCCATGACGATCATGGCAGGGATCTCGGCGAGCTCGCCGTACTTGGGGGTGTGGTCGATGACGTTGTGAAGGACGTGCTGGTGGATGTTCATGGCGACCAGGTGGCCGGCTCGCATGGCGCCGCCGCACCGCTTGATGCCGGACCACTTTGTCGCGTCGCCAGCGCAGTAGTGGTACTCGGAGTTGGGGATCTCGGCAGGCAGCATGAGGCTATTCCGGTCAGCATTTCTGCAACTTTAGAAGGAGAAGGAGAAAAATTACTTTGGCTGAATATTTACTTTGCCGTCTTCGTCTCGCGCCGCGACGGGCAGAAAGTCTGTGGCGGGCACGCTCTGGGACACGCCGACAATCACCATGCTAAAGTCCATGGCGGTTCCGTTGGTGAACTTGGCGCTGTACTTGGCCGACCCGTCCGCCGTCTCGACGCGCTCGTGGCTCTCCAGGCGGTGGTTCAGCAGCACCTCGACGCCGGCGTCGTGCAGCAGCTGCAGGGAGACGTCCTTGCACTCGTCGCTCAGGCCCTCGGAGGAGAGCAGCTTGTCGCGCGAGTGGGCCAGGACGACGCGCAGGTGCGGCATCACGAGCTTGAGCTCGGCGGCCATCTCGATGCCGACGGCGCCGCCGCCGACCACCAACACGCCGTGGGTCGCGCGGGAGGCATCCTCGATGTGGCGCTGCGTCTCGACGAGGTAGTTGTCGTAGGTGAGGGCTTGGGGCACGACGGGCCAGACGCGGCGGTAGCCGGTGGCGGCGCAAAAGTAGTCGTACTCGATGGTGGTGGGAGCCTGGTTGGTGCCGTGCGGGAGGATGGTGGCCGTCTTGGCGGCGCAGTCGACGTGGGACAGGCTGCCGTGGACAAAGGTGAGGTTGTCGGCTTGGAGGTCCGTCATGTCCTTGAAGCGCGCCCAGGCCCGGTCGCGGTAGGCCGGGTCGGCCATGGCGAGGGGGGCGCCGACGATGTGCACTGGGGGAAGAAAGTTGTGGTCAGTCCGGATGCTGGGGGGGGGAGCGGACGTACTGAAGCCATCACGCTCGTCGACGACGGTAATGTGGAATTTAATGTGCGGCCAGTCCTGCTCGGGAACAAACGGCTCCGGGTGCATGCGAGGAGACACGCCACGATGCAGGTCCAGCAGGTTTACGGCGACGGCGAGGCCGGCGTAGCTGCCGCCGGCGACCAGGACCCTTATGGTGGTATCAGAGTTGGGTGCTGAGGGCATCCTGGCGGGTGAAGTTAGGAGGAGGGATGGTGTACGAGGTAGAGTGAATAAGAGTGTAGGTGATGTGTAAGTATGGCGAGTTTGGAGCTTGGAGCTTGGAGCTTGGACTGAGAGACAGCTACGGTACAGGTTACAGCTACCGGTCACGTCAAATACGTCCGTCTCTCGGGACAAGTCGATCGCCCGAGCCTATTCCGAGAATAGCCTCGTGCATGTGGGAGAAGCAGGACGGACGGATATATATGTACCCAGTACTGATACGAATACAGACTGTGCAACTAGGGAATGGAATGGAATGGGGCAAAAATTCGAGGTAAAATAAAATAAAAGTGCGCGGCCAGCGCGCCAAGCAAGGGCTGCGCTGATCTGATCCCAGCTCTCCAATTTTTCTTCAACAAATTTTGACTATTTTTTCTTCTCTCTTGTCGATTATTCCCTCATACTGAGTGTTAAAGTCAAATTCATAACTAGTCACCTGCTATTAGTCAAGGTCAGTTCACCGTTCCCACCCCGAGGTTCGCCTGTTTTACCTCCAGTATATTATATACATAGGTACATAGATTAATCTAATCAAACCCATCTTATCAATCGCATATGACTCGCCACCGCCAGCCAGGGCGCATCTCACCTCGGTTTTTCTTGGCCCTTTTGCCCATCACTTACCCAGTCGGTTAGTTGCCCCCCGAACAGTTATTAGTTAGTCTCGCCACCAATAATTTTCAACCGGGTCACCTGCTCCGTGCAATTTATTTCTGCATCCTTCTAGCCTTCTACTGGCCGCTCCTGTCCACACCCATGTGGGAAGCGGACCCCGTCGCACTCGGACAGGAACTCTTTGGGACTGAAAAGGGCCGTTGAGAAGGGTGGCTGGTGTGCTACTTTGCTGTCTGTGCTATTAATAAGGCTGTCATATATGAAGCCAAACGACAACTACTCGTACCAGTATCCGCGGCAACATTGTCAAGTTGCAAGGCGGTAACTGGCAACTACTAACTAGTTGGGAACATTGGAACCCATAAGTATGGCAAGTACACGCGAGTGGCTTGCTTGATTGCTTGATCTTGGGGTCTGACAATCATCTCGAGACTTGGCAACCAAAGAGCTCCGACAAAAACGCCACAAAGACCTGCGAGCCAAGACTTTTTTCATTGCACCCCTCGATAGTCACCAGTAGTTCACTGTACGTTGATTTAGAGTTGGGACAAGGTCCCTGATTCAACCGAACGCTCCCATCAAGCCTCTTCTCTCTCTCCAACTAGCAAGCAGACCCGTTATCAGATCCTGGGTACTGTTTTGTATTGCCAAGACCGAATGCTTGGCAATATTCCAGCTGAGGCTGCTTAATATCCATCACATGCGACGCAAACAGAGTCTCGAAGGCGAAAATTTTCTTGCATTTTTTTCCGTGTCTCGCCTGCCATGTCAATCGATTCCCCATCCGTACGGCCAGGGGGGTCGGAAACCTACATCTAGCCTCGCCCGTCCGCCCTGCTCTTGATTCTCTCCTTGGGAAGAGTTGCCTCGTGTGTGTGTGTAACCCTTTGTGAGCTGAACCCTTCCTCTTCGGCAAACCGGCACAAGACAAGACAAGACTCTCGCGCACTAGAGCATCACATCTACAGTGAAAGGCAAGCAAATGGCGGCCATCACAGCAGATCAGAAGCGGCCCGGCGAGCCCGAGGTCATCGCTTACACCGACGCCGAGAAGGCTGGCGGTGTCGCGATGCCGGCCGGCGGTCATCGTGACTCCAAGGACGGCAACGGATCCGACTCGGATGAGTTCCAGGAGGGTGTTCGCAACATGCGCGCCATCACCACCATCTGGACCAAGAAGACGCTCTGGACCATGTTTGGGCTGTAAGTGCTTGCCCTTGTCCTTGTGCTTGTCCTCCTCGTGCTCATCATCACTAACACCTTTCCCCCAGCCTCTATCTCATCTCCTTCGTCGACTACCTCCAAAACGCCGTCGACTCGGCCCTCTCACCCTACGTCACCTCCGCCTTCAAGTCCCACGGCCTGCTCAACATCGCCTCCATCCTGTCCACCATCATGGGCGGCTGCGCGCCCCTTGCCCTGGCCAAGCTGATCGACATCTGGGGCCGCGTCGAGGGCTTCGTCTTCATGCTCCTCGTCTGCGTCGTCGGCACCATCCTCAAGGCCGTCTCCAACAACGTCTCGACCTACGTCGCCGGCGGCACCCTCTACTGGACCGGCCACATCGGCGTCCGCTACGTCATCGGCGTCCTCCTCGCCGACATGACCTCGCTCAAGAACCGCATGATCTTCATCGGCTTCAGCGCAACGCCCCGCATCGCCACGGCCTTTGCCGGCCCCGCCATTGGCAAGCTGTTTCTTGAGCAGGTCAACTTTCGTTGGGCGTTTGGTGCCTTTGCGATCCTACTGATAGCCAGCTGCGTCCCGGCCATTGTTCTCCTCAGCATGATGAACCGCAAGGCGCTGCGCGAGGGCATTATTGAGAAGCGTCCCGCCTCGGGCCGCACCATGCTCCAGTCCTTCAAGTTCTACGCTATCGAGTTTGACATCCTGGGCATCTTGATCCTCATGTTTGCCCTATCCTTCCTGCTGCTGCCCTTCAGCCTGGCCAGCCGCGCCCCCCAGCAGTGGCGCACCCCCTACATCATCGCCCTCATCGTGCTCGGCGTGCTCCTCCTGCCCGTCTTTTACATCTGGGAGGCCAAGTTCGCGCCCAAGCAGTTCCTGCCCTTCCACTACCTCAAGCAGGGCACCATCATCGGCTCCTCGCTGCTCGTCGGCACCATGTACCTGTCCTGCTTCACCTGGAATGCCTACTTCTACTCGTACCTGCTCATCGTGCACCGCCAGCCCATCGACACGGCCGGCTACATCGTCAACACCTTCATGCTGACCGCTGCCTTCTTCGCGCCCATCGTCGGCTTCGTCATCAGCTACACGGGCGACTTCAAGTGGACCGCCTACGCGGGCGTGCCCATTATGCTGCTCGGCACCGCGCTCATCATCCCCTTCCGCAGCCCCAGCGCGCCCGTCGGCATGCTCGTCTTCACCCAGTTCTTGGTCGGCCTCGGCAGCGAAATCTTCACGGCCTGCAGCACCCTGGCCATCATGGCGCCCGTCACCCACCAGTACATCGCCGCCGTCAATGCTATCGGCGGGCTGTTTGGCAGCGTCGGCGCGGCGATTGGTTTTGCCATCGCGGGTGCCATGTGGAACAACATGGTGCCCCAAGAGCTGACCAACCGCCTGCCGGAGGGGCTCAAGGGCAACGCAAGCGCCATCTTCGCGGACATCAACATCCAGGGCTCCTTTGCCGACGGCTCCCCGGAGCGCGAGGCCGTGGTCGGCGCCTACTCGCACGTCATGCGCCTCATGGTCATTGTCGGCGCCGCGTTTATGCCCCTCTGCGTTCTCTGTGTCTTTGCGTGGAAGAACATCAACGTCAAGAAGATTGAGGAGGAGCAGGGCAAGCAGACCAAGGGCAACACTATTTAGACGTCCTCCCTGGTCCAGGGCTTCCGTGTAACGAATGTGGCCAAGAAACTACCAGATCAGGTGCATTCCTCACGCTTCATTCGCCACAGAAGGCAGCAGGCAACATTCGATGTTGTCCCTAGACCGGCCACCGTAATTCACGCGTCGCTGTAGTTAACAAACACTATACAATTAATATTTATTTACAGCGGTCTATATTGATAATAACTCTTCACAATCCAATCAGAGTACCTGACAGTTGCCTCGCTGAGCATCACCCATCATCGTAGACCTTCCTGCTACACAGCGGCTTCTCTCAATACTTCGAGTGAATCTTTGTCTTCCAATCTGCCGTGCCGTTCTCATTAGCGTACCATGCTTCCACAAAGGGGTTCTGTCTGCAAGCTTCAAGCTCTGCCCGCTAAGCTTGCGGGAAGTAGGCCCTGTACCTACTTAGCCCCTGGCTGCCAATACCTTGGATGGCACTCTGTCTATAATTCTCCTTGGACCTCTCGCCAAGATGCCACCCTTCATCATGCGCCCTGCCTAGCAATGTGATGCGGCATCCTAGACCTCGCTCCTGCACAGCAGCCGCTCCCAATATCTCAAGTGATTCTTTGTCTATCATCCTCCCTTACCATTCTCGCTCAGCCGGCATCCCTTCACTCGGGTGCAGGTGTTCATTCATGCGATGTGACGCAACACAAAGCGCATATATTGTCTTGGCTCTGGGTCAGCAGAGTCGAACCGGACGATGCCATCACAATCCAGCTGCCGGTCGACTGACCAACTTGCACAGTCTAGACCGATTTGCATGTAACTCAAGGGGTGCAGAGACTGGACCAATATGTATTGGCTACTGAGAAAAGACAATCATTGCTAAAGTATTGTACAGGAGAGCGTGAGCTGAGTCTCATTCCAGAGTCTGTGCCCTCCGTGCATAGGATGACACCCGCTCGGACGGCAACATGTTGCCGTATGCTGCAGCTACAACTCGACAATATGTAAGGTTTGTGACTGGAATATTACGAGCTGGATTGAATCACGATGTAGTCGAATTGCGAGCCGGCCAAGTCCGCCCAATTTCGGCCTGTTGAAAGAAATATCCTTCTTGACGTCGGAAGATTCTCTGTAGCACGAAGCTTCAGACGATGTATAAAGATGTCTACAGTCTTCCCAACTTGAAGGAACCTATCTTCAAGCCATTTTGCACCATTTCCCACCATATGCAGTTATTACAAAGAATACACAGCATGCATACCTTCTGGGCGGCAGTGGCAGCAGCCGTTGTACTCCCCACGGTAGCTGCTCTCCCCGCTTCAGCTTCAGCCGCAGATGTCGACATGGCTCTTCAATTCAGAGGCACACCGGCGGGAAAGCAAATTGCAAACGGTGTCAAGCTCCGCATCCTACCTGTGGGAGACTCCATCACTGTCGGCTTTCTCAGTGACGTCGGCGGAGACGGCGATGGTTACAGACGCCAGCTCCGAAATGACTTGTTCAGTAAGTTCAGGGACACCCGTTCTTCCTGGAGAAAGAAGACGAAGAATTTACAGAAATAAAGGGAACCGGGTTGTTTTTGCCGGGACCGAGTCGTCTGGCACAATGGATGACGGATACTATGTAAGTCACCTTGCTCTCTACCAAAAACCGGCGGAGCTTAACGACAGTTAAAGGCAGCATGGAGCGGCAAGACCATCCAGTACATGGCGGATCACATCAATCCCTCTCTTGAGCAGCGGCCAAACGTCGTCTTGATCGGTGCCGGCACCAACGATATGAACTCGAACCCCTCCATCTCCACCGAAGGCATCGATCCCGTCGAGGCCGCCTCCCGGCTCGGCAAGCTCATCGACAAGATCACTGACAAGTGCCCCGACGCCGTGGTGCTTGTAGCCATGATCATAGACACCTGCGATCCGTCGCAGGAGCCGCGGACGCAGCAGTACCAGAAGCTGGTCCCCGGTATCGCCAAGACGCGAAGGGACGCCGGCCACCACGTGCTCGCGGCCAACTTCACGACCTTCGTGCCCAGCTACGGCGATGGTGTCCTCCGCGACTGCATCCACCCCACGAATGAAGGGTACAAGCTGTTCGGAGACTACTGGTACGACTTCGTGACGCAGATCCCCAGCGGCTGGATTGCCCCCCTGGTCGGCGAGGACCCGAGACGGCTGCCGATGAGCGACCGGAGCTGAAACGGCGGCGTTGACGAGCACGTTCCGCCGCCGGATTATGGAAACAGTCCTCTAGACTCGAAGCCGGAAGGAAGCTACCGTGAACTCCGGGACTGGGCTGTCGGGGACGGCCCGGCCAGGTGCAACTCGAACCCGGCGTGGAAGGCCACGGGCAAGATTGCCGCGAGCTTCGGACGGAATGGCGACTGGAAGTTTCATAAGGACTGGCAGGAAGCAGGAAAGGTTGTTTCTGGTTTTGGTTTGGACGGTGCCCGTGTCCGGTAGGTGTGTCCCATGGCATGATGAGGCACTTAACTAGATTGACTTATACAGGGCGGCATTGTAGACTGCACGACATGAACGGGGACGGTGAAGCAGGTAGTTGAGAGTTTTTCATTATTTTGCCAGATATTGTGTGTAAATCTATTAACACTCCGACAAGCAGACTACGTCTGGATTGACCCAGTAACGGGGGAAATTCGATGCTGGCTCAACAACCTTCCGAATCCATGGACACCCGCGGGCAACAATGACAGCATCATCGGTAGTGGTGCCGGTCGCGGACAGACAATCTACCTCGCAGTATGTCATGACATGAATTACAAACACAACCAACTCCCTCCTCTGGTAACAGGCCTTGCACAGGACAAGAACGGCGACGCGGTAAACAAACTTTGCTTGGCCCTGTCCCGCAACGACTTGACTAACAAACAAGCTCTAGATGGACGACTACCTCGTCGTGAACCCGCGCAACGGCGCTGTCCGCATCTTCTGGAATCGCGGGCCCGACGAGAGCTGGGCCAACGGGTGGAAGTTCGTCGACGGCGGCGTCATCGCCTCGGGCGTGCCGCATGCCAACCTCGCGACCCTGCGCTTTCCGGACATCAACGGCGACGGCCGCACCGACTACGTCTACGTCGGCAAGAGCGGCTCGGTCGTGCACTTCCTTAATGTCGGCTCGGTCGGCGGCACGGACGTCGTGTTTCACGACCAAAAGGGCATCGCGACCGGGGTTGGCCTGGACGACCTTCCAAAGCTAGTCTTTGCGGATGTATGTTCAGTTTCCGTCTGATGTTCAATTGTCACAGTACAAAAGTATTGGCTGACACGCGAGTTTGCGCAGACCAACGGCGACGGACGCGACGGTATGCTTTGCGGAGAACAAGGGCCGCAAAGGGCCTGATTGCTGACCGCTGGCTTGGTGACTCATGTTAGAATATCTCGTCTGGGACGGTGACGGCGGTCTGTCTGGCTTGCTGAACCAGCGTACGAATCGTGAAGGTGTGCCTCTATTCATTGACCAAGGCGGTGCCAAGTCCATCTCGGATGGCATCGGCCAAGCGCACAGAATCCGACTTGCCGACATGGACGGGTAAATGGAATCTCTCCCCGTCTTTCATACTCATGGCCGGAATCTAACGTGCTCACAGAGACGGCAAGGATGACTACGTGGTCATCGGCGACAACGGCGCCTTGTCTGTCTGGTACACCCGGGGCACCACCGATGACAGCATGGCCATTGACGGACTGCGATTCGCCGACATTACCGGAAGCCTAGTACGTAGAATCAACTTGCTCCTTACTTGGGCACGCTGGCACCATGCCGAATCTTCTCTGACATTTAATGCTACAGGGACAAGACTACGTTTGGGTTGACCCGAAGACTGGCGCTCCAACTGTCTAGTGAGTATCTGCAGCTCCCCTACACAACCAACGCAAACTGATGATTACATCCAGCTCCAACCAAGGCGGCTCATTCAGTCCCTTAAAAGATGGGGGTCCCATCGCAGCAGGCGCAGCTCCCGGAAGCCAGGTCGTCTTTTGGCGACATTGACGGGTACGCACAAGTCTCATCCCAGCAGGAGCTGATCTGATATCATCTGCTGACATGCCTTAGCGACGGATGTGACGATTACCTGGTCCTTGAACCAGAGACCGGCGCACTTACAGCCTACTTGCTCGTACCGGGGGGCGGAGGCAAGAGTCAAAATGGCAGCTACTCGTTCACTCCGATCGGCCAAGTCACCAGCGGGCCTGGTCTGGGCAAGAATGTCCGCATTGCCGATATTGATGGAGACGGTGTAAGTGAACTTCAACACCATCCTTAGTCCACATATATGTAAGATCTGACCCTTGCCATCACCGCGATGACTACATCTACCTCTCCAACGCCGGCAAGACGACCATCTATCGCAACATGTACGGCACCAACACCACCAGCCCCGACAGCCGCTTCGCCGCGCTCCCACAAGCAGACGCCGCCGGCATCGGTCAGCGTCCCAAAGAGACAAGCTTCCATGACATCAACGGGTACGTGTTTTCCTTTCCTTCCCAACGCTCTTCTCCAGCAACAACCCCCCACCCCGCGCTCACACACATCCCCGGCAGCGACGGCAGGGCCGACTACGTCTGGACGCGGCCGCTCAATGGGAGAGTGGAGGTCTGGCTCAACATGTACCCACAGCAGCCGGCGTGGCGGCACGTCGGCGTCGTAAATAACTGCGTGGGTACTTCGGGCGCCAACACACGCCTCGCGACGCTGCCGGGGACGAGGCGGCGTCCGGGCAGCGGGCGCGCGGACTTCGTCGCCGTGGGTCCGAATACCGGCGCCCTCGCAGCTTGGCTGAACGGATGTGATGATGGGACGTGAGTCCATTTTCAGCTGGGCATGCCCGAGTCGTGAAAGAGGTGGAAAGTGGCGCTGAGTTACAGGTTAACCGGGTGGTGATCGTGGTTCCGGTCACCCATCAGTGCATCTTGTATGTTAACTAGTGCATCACTTGATCAGGACGCGACATGGCACAATTTGAATACAAGTTGCTTTGATTGACATAAAACTTCGTTATCTTCATAAGTCATTAGCCTTCGTTAGTAGGAAACCCAATTCCACCGCTGCCTGCTTTGGTCTCAACTGCCCAGTTCCCAGGAACGTACTAGGTATGCAAAACAAAAGCAAATTAAAGAATCGAGACATCATAGCCTCGCCGAGAATGAAATCACAAGAACGAAACGCAGTGAAGCAGGCAGCATCAACCCAAATGAACAACCAAGGTACCCTTCGAGTACACCACAAACTACAACACGATCCAGTCGGTCTGCACCTGCCCGTCCCCCGCGCTCGTCGGCGTCACCGGCTCGTTCGCCGACGACCCTTCCTCCCCCTCCTCCGTCGAATCCATGGTGCATTCCGACACCTCCTCCAGCTTTTCCGCGACTTCCGCGGCGGCCGCCTCGCCCCTCGGGATCACGCAGTAGATCCCCTCGCCCGCGAGCTCCACGTCGATGGCGTCCGCCAGGTGGTAGTGGTGCGCAAACGTCTCCTCGTCCACCGCCAGCTCCACCTCGGGCAGCTCGTCCACGTCCGAGTCGTCGTCGCGCGCGAGGTACACGCCAAAGTCGAGCGTATGGCCGCAGGCCACGGAGGCCGCGCCGTACACCTCGACGTCGTGGATGATGTGCGTCAGCGGCACCTCTCCGCTGAGCTCCTCAAAGGTGGGGTTTTCGTTGACGAAGTTGAAGAGGCTGACTTCGTCGTCGCATTCGGACGCGGGCTCGGGCGCCGCGTCCGCGTCCGAGGAGTCCGTGTCGGAGCTCCACGCGCTCGGCAGCTGAGCCTCCTCTTCCGCCGCCACCCGGTCCGCTTCGGCTTCGGCGGTAGACCACGGCGGCGGCATGTCGTCGCTGTGCACGCTGCTGCCGGTCTCTATCGTGGTGACGCTGGCCTCGTCGCCGTCGCGGCCGCCCCAGGTCGGCAGCAGGTCCAAGCCGATGGTCAGGTCGCTGAGCCGCAGGTCGAGCGCCACGGCCTCGGCCAGCCGCTCGTTGCCGAGCTGCACGAGCGCCGGCAGCACACGACGCGCATTGACGACGGCCTCGACGTCGCGGCACTCGAAGAGCCGCGCCTGCAGCACGTGGTGCAACGAGTGTGCCTCGGGGTCCCACGAGTGCAGGCCGGGCCACGTCGGCAGCCCGTTGTCGTCGATGGACACGGCGGCGAGCTCGACGCCGCTGCAAATGGCCATCTCGAGCAGCGGTACGGCGGTCCCACGTAGATACTCCCGCACGTGGAAGGACATTAGGTAGACGGGCATGCTGCGTCGGATGGCGTCCCGGAACGCGGTTGAGGCAGCCTTGGCCTCGGCGCTTGGCTCGGTTTCTGTTTTCCGTGTACCTAGTGTCAATACAGCCTCTGTCTGCAGGGCCAGTCACCAACACCATCACCTACCTTGGGGAGCTTCGTCTACAGGATCTGCATAGGGAAGGCCTGATGTGTGTGTGTTGTCTTCTTCATCGGTGGGTATTTCGATAATGTTGGCCGGGTTCTCTTCCGGCAGCCAGTGGTAGGCGTCGAAGCTTGTTCGGTTGTACGTCATGGCGGTCAGTGAAGAGGGAGGCTTGTGAAGAGGAAGAAAGAGGGAAGATGCAGTGATGTTGTAAAGATGTGCGGCGGTGTGTTTGGGGATAAAAATGAAACAAGGCAGGGACACCACAAAGAGGAAAAAAGGGGGAACACGGCGTCTCTTATACGCGTGAGCAAAGGAAGATGCTCAAATGCCGTCCTTGCCTCTTGTGTGACGCTGGCTGCACGGATGACTGACTGATTGACGTGGATGCCGTCACCCGGGTTGCAACGGAGAGTCCGATAATAGGCACCCAGACCAGGAAACCAGCGAAAAAAAAGGCAAGGGGAAAAAAGGCGTGCGAACCAAGGCTCTGGGGATTTCAGGCGAAGGAACGCCCTGCATCTGAAAGCGCAGTGCAGCATGCAGCATCACGCCGTTTGCCACGACACGTTTGCATGAGTTAGCGCTTGCAGTGACGAACAACAGCAATCTGTGTGCGTGCATCACCAACAAGGCCTCCTGACACAATGTGAAGAGGAACGGGGTGGATTGAACGTCAGAGTTGCCGTTCCATCGACTCACAAGCATCTCGTCTAATTTTGGAACATGGTGTCATGCAGTCCCGGTTGTCCTACTTAAGGCCCAGGTCGCACTACGTCCACTCTCCGCACAACCACTTGGCCAACGGATTGTGTCGCCCGGGCAAAGATGACACAAGATTCCCGTGACCCGTCGTCCAACCTACAAACCTTGGTCAGTGACGCCTTACCACCCGACCGGCCCAGCGCCGACAAACGCAGCAGCAGTGGCAGCACGCAGTCATCCGTCGTCCGGACGTGGTGCAGCTCCTACCAAGATGAGTCGGCCAATGCCGACCCGTCGCCTCCGCCTCGTCCTCCTTTACCGCCTCCGCCGTACGCCTCACATAGTCGACCTCCTTCATACGTCCCCCGTGCGCCGGCACCGCAGCCGCCGGCACCCGCTGTTGAGACCCCCGCGCCTCACAGCCCAACGTGGGAGCAGCTGCTCGGCGAGCTCCCCGGCAGCGAGCCCGAAGAGCTGCTCTGCGTATGCAGACACTGCCGCGGTCCGCCTTCCATCACCTCTTCCCTCTATGTAGAGCTGGAGAGAGTTCGCACTATGCGGTTCTCGGACTGGAATGGCTGGCGTCAAGCCGATCCATTGTCGGTGCCCCGGAGCAGGCGGCGGCGGCTGGCAAGGCAGCTTAGGAGACTATTTGAATTTCCCAACCGCTAGTGATTGTCAAGCTGCTTCAGTTCGGGTCGAAACCAGATTGATTTGTTTTTGTATGTTCTAGTGTATTTGTATCGTCAATAATATCTCAGAAAAGCATGTTATTCCTTTTGACCGCCAAACGCCGTTCCCGAATGATTTTGCTCGATCGTAGACTCGTAGCTCGCATCGTCGTCAACCATCTCGTCTCGTCTCGCTCCCTTTACAGAATGCCCTCCATCTCCGTCTCGTCCGGTCCTAGTCGCTCCTCCTCATCCGCCGGGGCATCTGCAGCCGCATCGTCAGTAGCCATTCACACCGCCCCCGGCATACCCAACAGTTCTGAACATACCAGTCATGACGGCCTCGCCCTCGGCCTCTGCCTTGCGCTGCATCGCGTAGCCCAGCTTCTTCTGCAGCTTGCGCGCCTTCTTGGAGCTGACCTTTGCGTTGGGCCCGCTGTTCGGTAGGAGGCCCGGCCGCGCGCCGCGCCTCACGTCCACCTTGGCGATCTTGTGCTTGTTCTCCTCGGAGCGCTTCTGGCTCGTCTTGCGGGCCTTGGCCGCGCGGGCGGCGAGCCGGTTCTTGGACGGGCCGTTGGGGTTTTTGACGGAAGGCATCTTGAGGGCAAGGTGAGAGAGAAAATTAGGGCGAGAAGTTTAAGGATGTAAATGGAAGTCGTCGCAAAATAAAGACATGGTCAACTTTTGGAAATATTTTTCTTTTTGCCCCACGACAGATCGGCCCCACTCGAATCAGGACCCTGACACTGACAATTCAACAGATCTAGAAATGCCATCAAATCAATCTCTAGTACATATCTAGGTAGTTAACTAGATATCGTACACTGATACACCTGTATGAAATAAATGTATGAATGCAGCTATATCAACGACGAAATAAACATTTCTTCATATACGCCGCAAGTTCTTTCACCGACTCAGGATCGTCCCCCGAGAACGGGCAGCACTCACACGGCCGGGCCCCGACGGGTCTCGTAGACAGCCTCCTGTACTCCTCCTCCTGGTCCTCCTTGTAGCCCATCGCGCAGACGTACCCCGTCCTCCTCAACAGCACCGCCACGACCAACATTCGCGCCACCGCCGCCGTCCTTTCCCCGAACGGCGACGCGCGGATGAGCTGCTGGTGCCAGCTCGCCGCGCGCCAGAGCGCCTGCTCCCGGTCGCCGACGATGGGCACCTCCGCGGCCATGTACGCCGCCATCTCCGCCAGCAGCGCCTTCAACTCCGGCTGGATCTAGCACTTCAGGGTGCAGTCGCGGTGCCGACTGTGCAGGCGGTGCCCGCGGCGCACCCAGCCCGTCACGAGCAGCCGGTGCGCCTCGCAGAGCGCCACGCCCGTCACGGGCTGCCGCCGCGCCACCACCTCGTCGACCAAGTAGCGCAGCGCGAGCGCGTGGTTGATGGTCTGCTGCCGCGACTCAGCGACGGCCGCCCCGGTCGCTTTGCGGCCGCGCTCGACGAGGTGGTACACGTGCGAAGCGTAGTCGGGGTCTTCTTCGGGGGCGGGGATCGCGGCCGTGACCGAGTTGCCCCAGCAAATGGCGTTGTAGATCCGGAGCGTGTGTTGCCAGCTTGTGCCGCGTGAGTCGAGCGTGTTGGATCCGTAGACAGCGTTGGACAGGTCCAGGGCGACATCGTCGGGCTGGTAGTTGACTCGTCGATTAACTCGTCGGCAGGCGACCATGCCGGAGACTTGATATTCCAACTCCATTGTACTGTTGTGCTCCGTTTTCGCTCTTTTGTCGCTCTCTTCGGCTGACCTGTCCTTATAGCTGGCCTGTACTGTTAAGTAGACGTGAAAATAATCAACTCTTGCAACAAGGCGAGCACACTTTATTTAAGCTGCTGCGAAAAACTTCCGAATCAGTTCTTTTTAAAATTCAACGCGTCCTCCGATAACGATTCCTTCATTTAGCTTGGCGCTTTATCGTATCGTGGCCCTTATTAGGGCCTCACGCTGTAAACGAAACTCACAGCATGACCAACAAGCTTGAGACGCAATCCCCGTAAAATTCGATGGCTACCGCAACTAACCTTTATACAAGACCGATTCTGAAAAACTCAAAAAGCACAATTCAAGCCCGGCAATTATCATATGCCTGCATTTGTGAAATCAATTGCTCCACCCCAGACGCCGTAATGATGTATAGTAATTTCTTTTTCGTCGACAAGAAGACGTGCTTCAATCTTTAATGTGCAGAAGCATGATTGTTGCGGCCAAGCGTGCTCGGTGTGTCGATGCTTGCCCTATCCGCTCGATTGAGCATGCGCTGGCCCTCATCGTTCTCCTCCTCGTCGCTGAGGCCCTCGAGCTCGAACTCTTCGGCATCGCGCAGGCTACCCTCCTCTCGGGCGCCACCATTAAGGCGAATATGTCCGTTAGTGTACTTACCGCCCTTTTCGTCGCTCGAGAGGCGGTCGTAGAGATGGATGAGCATGTTGGCAAACAGGAAAACCATAAAGGCAAGAGAATAAAGAATGAGCGTATAGGAAACGCCGTCCATACCGGACGTCGCAACAAGATTCATCTGCTCCTCAGTGGCACCCATGAACAAGAAGCCCGCGGCGTACATAAGAAAAACAGGAATGTACTGGAAGCTGCTCCAGGTGCGACCATTTTCGTCGAGCGACTGCTTGTCCTTGAGAATAAATGCAATTTCAATAACGCGAGTGACGCCAACAGCCATCAGTGTCTTGCCGAACATGGCGTGCGTCATGGCGCTGACCATTAGCTCCTGGGGATGCGCGGACATGGCCCAGCCAGTGATCAAGATGACAAAGGCGGGAATAAAGTTGCGCTTAGGGTTCCCATCGCGGTCTCGGCTCAGCCAGATACCAGCCAGTCCCGCACACCACCAGACTATGCCCATAGTAGTGTGCTGCCAGTCGTTTTTGACCCAGGCGGTGCCCCAGCGGTGCTCCGTGAAGGTGTTGATGCAGCCCCAGACGGCAATGACGGAGCTGTCAAAGAACTCTTGTGAGCGGCCGGTGCGGCGGATCCACATCTGTCCGGCGAGGAGGATAATGGTCAGGATGATACCATATGCGATGAAGGCACCGCCCATGATGAAGTGTGCGGCGCACTGTCCGAGGTGGTCGCCCTGACAGAAGCCGAGGGTGGTGATGCCGCCAAAGACCATCTGGACCCAGGCGAGCAGGGGCATGGCCTTGCCGATAACGGAGTGAAAGGGCCGGATTAGGAGGCGGATGCGGCCATTGATACCGCGCTCCCAGTGACCCTTGAGATAGAGACCGAGGACGACCTGGCCGACAAGGAGGAGCTGGAGGATGTTGGCGAAGACGGAGTGGACGTTGTTGCCGACGTATTGACGGCCGCCGTGGGCGTGCCCAAGAAAGAAACCGACGAGGGCGAGCGAGGAACCGATAGCCTGGGTTGGGACGTGCCATCGTGATTTGGTCATCTAGAGACAACTGTAAGGCGACAGGGGTCAGGATGCGGAAGGGATCAACCAACTTACACCAAGGACCATCCCAATGGGGAAGATGACGCCGTAGGCGAGCATTTGAATAAAGATGTGAAGCCATGTAATGGAATCCTATTGTGGTGTTAGCTAGTTGCTCAAGGCCATCTTGTCTGTGTCGCGTCGATCGGTACGCACCAGAGGCTCTTTGGTGACAGTTTCGCCCTCTGGAATGGCGGTTTCGCCATCATGGTGATCGTGGGCCCGAGCAGCGCCGACAAAAACGGTTGCAACAAGTAGAGAGGCCGTCGATGCCAGGCAGGCGATATTGCGTGTTTGTCGGGTGGTCATGGCTGTTCGCGCACGCGGACCGGAGCGTGTCTAATAATCTTGGGTCGAGAGGTGGCGTGCACTGGACCGTCCGAACGTGTGCAACTAATGTCGAGTACAAACGGGAGCACCAGAGGTGGAGGAAACGCGGCAGTCGACGTTGAAATAGCGCAATACCAGTGGAAAATTCGGTTCGGCAGCTCGGCCAGCGAATGTCGCGATCAAAGATGCGCAAGGCAGAGTCTGTGGGATGGAATTGGCAAAAGTCAAAAGGGGCGCTGCTCGAAAACGACCTACGGAAGCCCGGATCTCGTCTGGTAACTCGCCAAGTAATCCGGGCATTTATTGCGTTCTTGTTGATTGGCCCCCCACCACACGGTGGGTCGGCCCGCAGTAACCGATACAGGGGGGCAAAGAGCAACTTCGCGAATGCACAAATCGGCCATCCTAGTCGGAAACTAACCGAATCATGCTCACGTTTGCTCCAAACCAGTATATCAATGCAGAGCCGTTGGTTTTTCATATCATGCGGTATTTCTTCTGCCAAAAAAAAGCTTCGGAGCCATCCTCACAGCCCACTCACCCATCAATAACACTGACCACTCTGTATCAGCCAGTCTTCCCAGGCCTCCATTCCCCGTCGCAACTACGGCACTATGGCTGACACGAAACAAATACTCCCGTGTCGAAGTCGCGATCCGGCTCTGAAAGAATCACTGAAAACACTTTTTGACATGCAAATCTTTTTCCATTTTCTCATCCCAAAAAAGTCACTAGGTACCATTTCACCACAATCGATCGTATCCCAGCAGTCAAGCCCGTATCCGACCCTCCATCAGCCTTCCGCAAACAAACAAACCCCCTCATCTTCCCCGAAATCTGCATCTGAAGACCTTGAAGATCGTAACAGTACCCCTAGCTGACTAGCTATCGAAAAATGGAGATGAGGTGCGACGGCGCAGCCGACAAGGCCCCAGGCGCACAGGCGCCAGTCCAGCCGGCATCACCCCGGCGTTGAGGAAGTCCGCAGTGCCCTCGAGCGCCAATGGCGACGAAACTGGCCTGGCGGGCGCCAGTCCGGCCTCGAGCATGCCTTCGTCAATGCGCGGCAGTGGCGCGGAGGCGGGTCGGGCTGGCAGCTCTACCGCCTCCAAGATGCCCGCCTGCCTATGCTTGCGCGAGTTTGAGCTACCAGTCGCACAGCGGTTACAGGTGGTAACGGGGGTTGGTTCGTCTCGGTAGAATTAGATCAATAGTACGCTGAAGAGCAGCAAGACGCCGCCCATGAAGATGAGCAAGACGGAGAAACGTGCTGCAGTGGAAGAATCTGAATCTCGTTTTTTCAGATGGTCAATGGTGATAATTGTAGTCATACTCGTCAGTTTTGCCATCTGATAGCGTTTGGTGCAGTCGTGTTGATGTTGTCAGGGCCGGTAGTCTCGGCGGTGTTGTGGATTGCTGCTGGAAGCGTCTGGACACATTTAGAGTAGGCACGCCAGTATTCCCGTCTATGTAGACCTTCGAACTCGAAACCAAAATGGCAGGATGCCTTTAGAATGACCGAATGAATGACTCTTACCTCATAATTTCGAGGCTATGCTGCGCCGTCGCCATAAGTCTTTGACCAGTCGTCAAAGAAGTTGGTCTTTCAAAAAATGCGATGCAACAAAGGGGACTCGCAGAATTCTTCCTGGTAAATATCATAATGGTCATTTTAGAAGTTGTCAGCATGTCATTTAAAAGAAACAAGAAAAGTCTTTTGTCATTGTTGACCGGGTCTTTTGTGTCTTTCCATCTTCCAATACACTGGATCAAAGGGCGCTCACGCCTGAAGCACTGACAAGGTTGACGAGCCATCTCCCCCAATTGAAGGAGCTAGAATAGCCTATAATGTAATGTCAGTTTTTATTTCTTGTACAAACAAAAAACTCTCAGACAGTTGCAGGCAGGCGAGTGCGGTGACTGCGATGGCACATCAATGGAAAGTAAGACTACCAGAGCAACAGCTAAATTGGCGAAGTTCTTCAACATGTGGTGTAGGCTGCGACGTATGCAGATCCAAGTCTACGGTCAAGTCAATAGATGCCCCCATGGAGTAACCCAGGAAGTGCTTTTGCAAGGTTTCACAGAGATACGATGAACATGCGATATATTTAGAAACAAGTACCTCCTCAAATATTAACATAAAAATACAAAAACTTCCCTCCACATACATGTCCCCCCGCGTGCCTAACTCGAACATGCCGGCTCCTATGCGCAGCTGCTGCGGAGCGCGTTCTTAAGTAACTAGAAGCTGAGCCCGAGAATGGCGCCCAATGGCGCGCACTTGGTTTACTTTGAGCTTCACGTAGCCTCCAGGTGAGCCTCCCTCGTCGTATTTTGGTCCCTATTTCGCTCCCCTTCCTCGAGACGCCGGTTCTTGGCCGCTAGATGGTGGTGCATTTTTCGGTCCTTCCATCGCTGGTATCCAAGCAAGACGACGAGAAATAATAGGAAAACAACGGTTAAGCTCAGGCCGGTGATGGTAGCACTATCGTGAGACGTGCAGTTGACATCGATTTTGGGCGTCTTGTTCATGGTTTCCATGATTTTCGTGGTTGGGTTCGAAGGTGTTGATGATCGTCTGCGAAGCTGAAAGCGGATGCTGGTGCTTTTGTAGTCGCTCTCTTGGGTACATCGCATGTAATTTGCCGCAGACTGGAGATCGGTCCTATCATAAAGTATGAGTTCTAGGAAGACACCACCTCGTTGACTGGCGGTCTTCCTGTGACTCTTGGGAAGCCCAAGACACAATAAGCTTCTTTCAGAGACGCCGACCCCGCGAAAGAACAGCGCGACCAAAGTCTGGTACGCCATTGTGCCCTGGTCTCAACGCAAGAAAGAGATGAAAAGAAGGTTCTTTGCTGCGTGTGGGTGATTCGCAAGGCCAACCAGCTTATTTGTCCTTTGCCAGAGACTCAATGAGTTTCCTCGCCTTGTCCCAGAGCTCCGCCTCCATGTCCCGCTCGACCTTTGTGCTGCGACTGTTAAGCCAGCCGACGTCCAAATTGCCGATAGCGCCCAGCCCGTTAGGCCGGAGCGACGCCTTAGCCGAAGCGTTGGGGTCGCCGCGCGACGCGCTGTTGAGGTCGACGATGCTGGCTTCCTCGAGCGCCATGATCTGGCGCTTCATGCGCACGTCAATGTCGTGCAGCGCGGTGAGAAACGCGTCGGTGGACTGGGTAAAGGCCTCCTTTGCGGCGTGCGCGTTAATTTCGGAGCCCCCTTGCTCGGCGGGTGAACTGGTTGACGATGGGGTGGTGAGCGAGTTGAGGGCTGTGGCGGCATGGCTCATGAGCTGCACAGCTGACTTGTCGATGGCATTTAGTTGGCTGATGTTTTCTTCAATCGTGAAAGGCTCATGTATATCGACGGGCGATCCATCGCCCATGGCTACGTCGTTAGGTGATGTCATTGCGAGTTGTGACCTGGGAGTTTGTTATGCTGGTTGATGGAGAGGAGAACCCTGCTTGACTGAAGTGGTCAGTGATAGTTACCTGTAGGCTGTGGGGGCGCGGCGTGTAGGTTGTCCGGTGCATTTTATGCAGACGAGGACGTCAAAGAATAAGGTAGTCCGCTCGACTGGGAAAACTTCTTGAGCAAATAACATGCACAGAGAATTTAGGGAGGAAAAGAATATTTCCAGTTATGTGTACTTTACATTCGTCCTTTCTCTGCATAGATTCATTCGGTACCAGGAAAGCTTATTAAGGAGCAAACATTGTACAGCCGCGACCTTCTCCGGCTTGCGCTACGATAAATATGGGGCGCCTCGCAAACCAAGGCTGCTTCGCAACTCCATCACCGACTTCATTTTCACTTCTCGCATTCTTCCATCTATGCGACTTGTGCCACGCCCGCGCGCACGTGCCAACCCGAGAATAGCCATCACTAGTCGTCTCTCCCGACTCGATAGCTACGAAAATAGGGTTCTATTCCTTGCGCGTTACGCTGCGCGCCTGGCCGACGCGCACAGCACCGCACGCGAAGATCCAAGTCGCATCACCGCTACCCCACGACTCGGCCCATCACACCTTTCAATCCATCCACGTTGGTTAACACTCTCGAATCCAGCTCGTCATAAAACATCAAATATCTCGACAAGATGACACAGCAAACACCTGTCCCTCCTCCGGTTTACGGCCAGCCCGTCCCTGCCCCAGCACCGCCGCCTCCTGCCGCCCCGGCTACGACGACTACCCCGGCACCTGCGTCGAATGCCATGTCCAATCACAATCTCAACCAGATAGTAAGTGTGAAGCATGGATGACGGCTGCGGTAACTCATTTAGCTGCTCTGCCGCTAGCCCAGTCTCTATGCATGATGGCGATGCGATTGTGGGCTTACCTGAAACAACAAGGTCACCGATTATTTATTGAAGAGAGGCTTCAACCGCACCGAAGAGGTTTTCCGCACAGAGTCCAAGCATCTTGGCTCAGATGGAAAGCCCATTCATCAGCCTGCAATTCTGGGACCTAAGAAGTACGGTAAGGCCTACAGACTTCTAAAGGCCTGGGTGTTCAATAATCTTGAAATCTACAAGGTGCGTACTTCCCTGTCTTGGTCACTACATAACATCTAATGCCGTCCAGTTCGAGTTGTCAAAGCTCCTCTGGCCACTATTCGTCTACTCCTACATCGCCCTCGTTGAAGATGGCTACACCGAGGACGCCAAAATTTATCTCAAAGATATGGGTCCCCAGTTCCAAGGGGCGCATGCTGACGACTTGAAGACTTTCGCCACCGTCACGCTACCAGCCCATACTTCGGAGAATCCTACCATAGCGCTCTATAAGAACAACAAATACAGGATCCCGCTTAACCAACATGCCACCGGGGACCTGTTCAACTTCCTCGAACGCGAGTCCGATAATGGCGGCACAGTCATCCGCCAAATCCTTGTCAATCACTGCCAGATTGACTCGACACAACGAGGCCCTATTACCCCCTTTAGTTTCGAGGCTGTTTTCCGACGTGCCAAGAACATGGATGTGGACGATATTGATACCAAGGAAGGTGTACCGGGCATTAAGCTGGGGCTCTCAAATAAGGATGTTCTTGATCCCGCAGCTCCCCTCCAACTGGGGCCACTCCCCATGGAACCTGAACTGCGTGATGACGTACGCGCCGAACTTGAAGATGAAGAGAAACGCAACCCATCGGCGCCGGGTACCTCGACGCTTCTGGAAGTGTTCGACCAAAAGATCAAGCGTGAGGATAGTGATGATGCTCCAAACCGAGCTGATCTTCCCCTACCCCCATCCAGGCCGCGAGACATTATGCTGGAGATGCAGAGGCTCCGCGAAAACAGAGATCGCTTCAAGATCGAGGGACGGACCGGAGGCGTTGGAATCGCCGTCAGCGCCTGCATGTTCACATTTCACAATACACTGGGCAGCGTTGCTTGCATGGACTTCTCTGATGATGGGCAACTCGTTGCGGCCGGCACTTCTGAGTCGTACATCAGAGTTTGGTCGTTGGATGGCAAGGCCCTATCATCTATGAATGCTCACGAGAGGGACTCCAAGTTCAACAGCAGAAAGCTGATTGGTCACTCAGGGCCTGTGTACGACGTGTCATTCTCTGACTCGGCCGCGGGCGCGCCTCAGCGACTGTTTGGAGACGAGGCCCAGCCGGGCGCCAAGATCGACACCAAGGCCAAAATGCTGCTGTCCTGCTCTGCCGACGGTCAGATTAGACTGTGGTCCCTTGAATCATGGTCCTGTCTTGCTGTGTACAGGTCTCATGATGGCCCAGTATACCGAACACAATGGGGTCCTCATGGACACTACTTCCTGAGCGCTGGCTACGACAGAGCTGTCCGCCTATGGATGCAGGACCATGCTTCGCCACAGCGCCTGCTTGTTGGGCACGACACGTCGCTTTCTGCCATTGCCTGGCATCCCAACGGCTTGTACGCATTTTCCGCATCCGACGAAACCGACAAGTCCATTCGCATGTGGTCCGTTGTCACCGGCAGCTGCGTGCGAGTGTTCTCTGGTCACATGGACTACATCAGCGCCCTGGAATGCGCACCAAATGGAAAACTCCTTGCTAGCGCTGACATTGCTGGCAACATTTTCTTTTGGGATATTTCTAAGGGAACACGTATCAAACGCTCCCGGGGCCACGGCAAGGGTGGTATCTGGTCTCTGAGCTTTAGTGTCGAGTCCACTGTGCTGGCTTCTGGTGGACAGGACGGCACGGTCCGATTGTGGGATGTAGAATCTCCCGCCGATCCCCAAAAAGCTGCACAACACGCCGGTCTAGATGCCGGTGCGCTTGCAGGTGCTGATGCCCTCAGCGCCGGTGCACAAGATGCTTCTCGGTCTACGGGTGCCACAGCTCAGCAAGGTGCGGCCTCGGCCAACGCAGCAAGCGGCTCTAAGAAGAAGAGCAAGGAGGTCATGATCACGCCGGACCAAATCAGCGCGTTCCCTACCAAGAAGACACCAATCACAAAGGTGAAGTTTACGAGGATGAATTTGGTGGTCGTTGGGGGTTGCTTTGAGCCCGAACGATAGATGTTTTGCATTGTGAGCAGTTTTAAAGGGGCAAAGGTTGCCATTGCGTAGGAGGGCAGTAGTCTTTTTAGGGTTATGAAATGTATTAGGCGCTCGACGGCGACTGTCCTGGAGTTTGGAGTCATTTTGTAAACTAGCTGGGAAGGTAACGGGAGATGGCTATACCTCAGCATTTGACCAGCATATTAAAAGGGGCAAATGGAATTTTCTTTTTATTTCCTTGGCGTTCAGGAACTCTCATCCCCAAAACTGTAGACACGATTATTACCTATGTACCTGCTCAATGCAAACAGAAGGGAAGGAACAAGTGGGGCGCGACAACGGTACCTCCAGGTGACCAACCTCCACTGACGTTGATTGATGCTGTTGGAGCTTCCTTGGTGCCTGTCGCTCCGCCACCTACTTACCTACCTCTCTCCATTGCTTTCGTTTTTCCCGCAACCAAAAACAACACGCAATCCCACCTTGTAGATCAATCCGTTTTGCGGCATTACCACTGTCATCATGGACGTCGAGGAGTCTCCGTGGGCTGACTCGACCCAGACCACTGGCGCTTCGCAGGGCGACGCACTCGGCTCCCCGCCGGCGTCCGCCACAGCGCCGACCGCCAGCACCTCGTCCCCGTCGGCCGGACGCTCCGCCCGCGGCCCTCGTCGCCTTATCGCGCAGCCGACCCGTCTCGAGGCCGTCGAGGACCCCCTCGGACCGCTAAGCGCCTCCAACGACGATGACGACGGCTCCGGTCCCACCGAGGCGACGCCCCCGGTCCCGCCGCAAAAGGAGCAGCTGGTGATGCGCACGACGATGCCGCCGCAGCAGCAGCACGCCCAGCCCCGGCGACCGGCCGACCCGCACCGCATCGATGACGACAACACCGACGCCGCCGGGTTCAGGGGCCCCCGCGTGCCGCCGCCCGTGGACGCCGCCGTGCCCAGCGCCTACCAGAGCAGCCAGCAGCCCAGCGTCAGCGTGGAGCAGGCCGCCAAGCCTACCTTTCACATCAGCGTCGGGGATCCGGTCAAGATTGGAGATCTGACGAGCTCTCATATCGTCTACTCTGTGCGGACAAAGGTGAGCCGACTCAGCTACTAGATAAAGAATGCATTGCAGCTGACATGTTTGCTTGCCAACCAGACCACGTCCCGCGCGTACAAGCAACCCGAGTTCGAGGTGAAGCGTCGGTACCGGGACTTCCTCTGGCTATACAACTCGCTTCACACAAACAACCCCGGCTACGTGGTCCCGCCGCCGCCCGAGAAGCAGGCCGTCGGCCGCTTCGACAGTAACTTTGTCGAGGCCAGACGCGCGGCCCTGGAGAAGATGCTCAACAAGGTGACCGCGCACCCGACCCTGCAACACGACGGCGATGTCAAGATCTTCCTGGAGAGCGAAGCCTTTAATGTGGACGTGAAGCAAAAGGAGCGCCGTGACCCGCTTCCCTCGGAGAGCAAGGGCGTGCTGGGCTCGCTGGGCATCAACGTCGGCGGCGGCAGCAAGTTCGTCGAGCAGGACGACTGGTTCCACGAGCGCAAGATCTACCTGGACGCGCTGGAGAACCAGCTGAAGGGCCTGCTCAAGGCCATTGAGACCATGGTCGGGCAGCGCAAGATGATGGCCGAGGCAGCCGGCGAGTTCTCGGCGTCACTGCACGCGCTGTCGACGGTGGAGCTGTCGCCGTCGCTATCGCAGCCGCTGGATGCGCTCTCGGACCTGCAGCTGACGATCCGCGACGTCTACGATCGGCAGGCGCAGCAGGACGTGCTGACGTTTGGCATCACGATCGAGGAGTACATCCGGCTCATCGGCTCCGTCAAGCAGGCGTTTGGCCAGCGGCAAAAGGGGTTCTACGCGTGGCACTCGGCCGAGTCAGAGCTGCAGAAGAAGAAGGCGACGCAGGACAAGCTGCTGCGCCAGGGTAAGAGCCAGCAGGACCGCCTGAATCAGATGAACGTCGAGGTGGCCGAAGCAGAGAAGAAGGTGCACCAGGCCAGGCTCCTGTTTGAGGACATGGGCCGCTGCCTGCGCAGCGAGCTGGACCGCTTCGAGAGGGAAAAGGTGGAGGATTTCAAGAGCGGCGTCGAGACCTTTTTGGAGAGTGCGGTGGAAGCACAGAAGGAGGTGAGTCCATCTTTGTGCCGCGCTGATACTCTCAGTGAGTAACTAGCTAATGTTGATTTTCTAGTTGATTGAAAAATGGGAGACGTTCCTGATGCAGCTTGACGCCGAGGATGACGCGTCGGCATTCTACAAGCCCCCGGTATACCAGAGCGCGAAGAAGGGTACAGGTGACACGGCGATTGACCGTGCGAGAGCGCGAATGGACGAAGACTCTGATTAAATAGTTGCTACTACGACTAGTCATTTTCATGGTTGGTATCATTTTTTTGGCAAGGCGTTTTGCAAGGATGTCTCTGCTATGGACTTGAGCTGAAGTGTAGGGATGCGTTGTGTTGCTAAATCGAATATGAGCATACATACGATGCAATAAAACTGAATTTTGCCTTGCATTCATGCTTCGGTACTGGTTTCGGGTTGATTTGATTTTCAACAGACTTCAGGCGGATCGTCGTTTTGGTGGTGGTGAACGGGGTTACTTGTAGGCCGACTGGAGGCGGAATTCCCCGAGACTACCCATTTTTATTAGCACCTCATCGTTTTGTCCATCCTCCGTCGCTTGGAGTCCAAGTTCCGATGAAGACCAACTCTCGAGCAAGCATAGACGCTAAATTGAGATGACTCGCAAAATGGACGAAAACGAGGTAACCGGACAGGGGGGGCGCAGAGAGGCTAGAAGTCTAGAGCCCAACTCGATTGTACCAGGTCGATGGCTGAGACGCAGCCAAGAACCCCCCCCCCCAAAGCTTAGAAACGAGGCCCTAGCTGGAAAATTGCGCCGCAGTGGGGAATCCATCTATATCTGCGCCTCTTGTTAGGGGAAACGACTCGGGAAGCGTCTCGCCTCGCCCCAGCCTTCAGCTGACTTTGCCGGCGGCCCCCATGCCCATGGGTTTCTGTTTCCTCGCCCCGGTAATTTGCCTGCCTGCTTGCGAGTCCTGGTGTGTTTGCTTTTTTCCTTTCCTTTTTGTGACAAGACACGAACAACTATCACATACTTCTACCTCTCTTCGCAAATCCATTTATCGCGTTGTCGCGTTGTCGAGGCAATCAGTGCAAGCAACGTCTACTACACCACTCTAACTCTCCGCTCGCTGAGAAGCCTCATCGGCTGGCCCCTTTTAGCAATCGCCGTTTCGGAGCCCCAGCGCAAATTCCAATCCAATCCGCAGCAATTCTACAATTTACACCACTCTCCTGAACGCGGAAAAATTGTTGCAGGATCCTTGTTCGGAAAACAGAAAAAGAAATCATGGATACCATGCGCATCCTCGACCAACACATTGACCGGTCCCTGTTGACGCTTCCGCCTGCTGAAGCTGGCCAGTGTCAATTCATCTGGACCAATGCGCCGCGCCCGCGACGGTCCAGGGAAGAGGATGAACACACACTCGCATCGCCCTCTACTACTGCTACAGAATACAAGAAAAATAGAAAGACCACGATGCCGGCGACAGCAGAGAGCGACGCCGGCGGCTTGCTGGGAATGCTGCAGCAGGCATGCCGCCGCAGCGTCAGGGTTCCCCGCAAGCAGATGCGGAAGATCCTCACCAGGACGCAAGATAACCGGCAGCAGCCGCACGGGCAAGGTCACGACGGCGTCAGGAGGTGGTCAGTGGCGACGCTCGTGGAGAGCGAGAGCTATTATGAGGAACGGACGAAGACGAAAGAGCAGTGATTCTGTCGGTTGGCGCCTCTTCTTCTATTCCTGTTCTTTATTCCGCACACGCAACTTGCCCTTCTCGACGGGTTTGTTTGTGTAGCCGCTCGCCCACAGCCTGATCGCGGGCCTGATGCTGCCCGACCTTTTTTTCTTGGGCTTTGCATACGACCCTTGTCTCGATGGATGACACGAGGCATGCAAAGGCATTTTGATACCCTTTTTTATAAACTGCACATTGCTTCAGCACACGAAACGTTGCATCTCTACATAGTTACGATACGATATCCAGATACATGCAATTCTATTATTTCTTTTTGCTTCAAGACGAGTACAGGGCAAGCAGCCCCATATATATGTAGAATATCCGTCACGTTTTAAATGTTCTGTATCGATTCAAAAATACAAAATAATGTTACAAGTATGCTGTGTACCACTTCAAACTGCTTCTCCCAAGAATAACACATCCGCCATGCCAAATCTCATCTCCGTCATTCCCCTTTACTTGCGCTTCCCGGACGGTCCAGGCGGTCCCTTCTTCGAGCCGCTCTCCTGCATCGAGCCCGTATCCTTAGGCGCATATCCCGCCAGCAAATCCGCAAAGGCGTCCCCCGTACCCGACGCCCCCGCCGTGGCCGAGGCAGGCGCCGACGTCTCCGCCAAACCCTCCTCCGCGGTGGCGGCGGCATCGAACCCGCGGCCGAAGCGCTCGCGGAAGGCGGCCAAGCGTCCGGCCTCGTCAAGCTCCACGTTGCGCAGCGACTTGTCGCTCGGCTGCCACAGCAGCGCGTTGCGCGTGTCCTTGGCCGGCCGGTACAGTGGCTCCGGCGAGGTGGTCCGCATCGTGTACGTCGACCCGTCCGACAGGCGCACCATCTGCGTGAACTTGTAGGGCCGGCGCGGTCGGGCGATGAAAGTAGCGTGGCGGGCGTGCGCGCGCAGCGAGGACGGTGCCGTGCTGCTGGCTTGTGTGGTGGTGATGGTGGTTGTCGTGGAAAGGAGGCACGAGGCGCGCGTGGGCGCCAGGGCGACGGGGAGTCTCGTCATGGTGGTCGTACCGGGTCTCTGCAGAGACTGTATGTGTTGATTGGTTGAATTTGCCCGGTTTTATTTGTCAATTGGCGGCTCGATGAGAGAAAAGGGAGGGCAATTGGGTTCGTAGAGGTTGTGATGTGGTGTGGTCAAAGTGAGGCCTGAGGTGGCTCCGCAAAATTTCCTTGTCCTCAGTGACGGGTATCGATAAGCTCCGACGACGTCAAGAACCCCCCGAAGCTAAGCTGTGGACATGAAACTTGAGAACTACACAAACTCGACCTCGGCGCGTTGTGACGCTGTGCCGTTTCCCAGCTTGATTGGTCGTTCTGTATACTGAGAAAGCATTTTCCTTGCATCTGGCATTTTGTTTCCGTTTTGCACCGCCAGCGTCCCGCAATGGGCAACAGTTGACAATGAAACTCTTCACAGCGATGCGGCCTTTGCCGCGATTGCCCTACCATACGTCCCTGGCAGAGCAACAGTCCGTGAGGCTTTGGGGGACGCAGTACGTGAGGCACTTTGGCATGATGCAGGTGGTGCGGCGGGTGCAGGACGGGGTCGGCGTCGCCATTGGCTTCTGCGACACTGTGACGGGGCGCCCGCTGTCAACGATCCTGCCAAAAGAGCTTGCGCCGGTACTGCAGACCGTGACTGGACAGGGCTCTTCTACATGTACAGTCCTTCCTACTCCATGCTAACCGTTTCAGCTACTAATTGCACCTACTATAGATACACAGAGCCGCGGCTTCCGACCCTCAGCGCCCCAACCCGCTCCCTGGCACGTGTCGCCGCCGACGCCGCCAACCACCGACCTCAAGGCACCAAACCCTCCGCCCGAGCAGCTGCGCGCAGTCATGCGTCTTCTCTCGCAGTCCGTCGTCGTATGCACAGCAGCCGGGCACGACAGCATGCCCCGCGCGATGACCATGTCGTCCTTTACGTCCCTGACTCTCAAGCCCACGCCAGTCATCACTTTCAACGTGGCGACGCCGAGCCGCACGCTCGACGCGATCGCAGCCAGTCGCGGCTTCAACATACACATACTATCCGGCGACGCGAGCGGCGCGGCGGTGGCGGACCACTTCACGCGGGGAAACGTGGGCGACGACCTCTTTGCGGGCTTGGACGGCGTAGTGGTGGAGCAGAGCGCAGCTGCCGTGCCGCCGTTGTTGCGGGGGAAGGGTGTAGTACATGTGCTTCGCTGCCGTCTCCTCGATGACGAGCCGTCAAGGGGCTTCGTCAAGGTGCGGGATCATATGATTGTTGTGGCGGAGGTGGTAGAGATGATCTCGGGCGTTGAGAGCAAGGAGTTTGGTCTGGCGTACGCGGACCGCAAATACCGACAGGTAGGCGGTGTTATTTCCAATGATTAGAAGGTACATGGATGCAGTGTAATTGTACAAATAGATATTCCGGAATAAACGGCGTTGATTGGGCAGCCTGACTGGGTTCTGATGCATGATGTCTGCCACATTTGTGCTGTTACTTGGGTTGGCGGGCAGTGTTTCACTAGGGCTCCATCAGAGGCTTCTCAAGCTTCGTCAAAGACCACTGGATCTTGCTAGAGATCGACGGGAACATCCCATTAAATAGGATTAAAGTAAATTCGGAATCTTCATCCTTCTTCATGATCCAAGCTTGCCAACGGGCTGGCGTGTGTTGGTCTGAGGGGCCGATAAGATAAGAAACCTTTTATGGGACTATTGGGGACCTTGGTGGCGGTGGGCTGTTGCCTGCTGTGGAGGACGGCGAGAATCTTCCAGAGAGTGCACGACAGGTTGCACAGGTGAAGGCAAACGGGAGAAGTCCTCGTTTTCGAATGAATTGGGTACAAACGGTGTAAGACTGGTACGACCCAGCCACTTTGCCACAAAGTCAGCCTCCCGGTTTTCTGCAGGCTGGCGTCTTCACCTGAGTGAAGTTGTTTGCTGTGAAGAACCAACCCCGCCAGATGGCTAGGTAGCCAGGCTGTTATCAGGCTGCAGCGGGACTGCATCGGCGGCATGAAAAAGATTGGGTGCGATTTAGCGGTGTCCAAAGCCACCGCAGCCACTGAAACTGGCCACTACAGGGCCCTTGCCGGTGGGGGATGTGCCAGAAACCTCCCCTGCCGTCCAGCTCCGTCTCGACCAATCACAGGGCCCCCATCCCGTTGCTGTGGAAAAGGTACCGCCCGTTTCTCCGTAGAATCTCATGGAAACTCTGGATAGTGGCGGGCAGACCAAACGCAGCTGGCACAACCCTTTTTAGCTCGAACCTCGTTTCTATTTCTTCCTCTTGGTTCTTCTCTCCTCATCAACCTCTCTTCTTCATACCGCATCTTCTCCCCCCTTTACCTCCGTGCTAAATCGATCTTTGGACACTTGATCTGTCTAGAGCTTCGCATCAACCTTTGCTCTTTCCATTACCAGCGTCTAGGTAAGCTTTTGCCCAACTCCGTTGTTCGTACCGGCTTGGAGGCCAGCTCCTCTTCGAAGTTTGCCAGAGCTAGGTCAGCAGATAGACCGCTCTACCTGCTCAACCGTCTGCTTTATGTGAACGTTGTGTTGTCGATCAATTGATCAACGCCACGCCGTTTGCGCAGCCGCTTCTGCCCCGCCATTCACCGACCGTTGCCTCCTCGCAAAATTCTCAACACCGCCGCTTCACCTAGCTAACTCAATTCTCTAGAATCACAAACCCTTTGATACCCTTCACAATGGCTGAGACTTTCGAGTTCCAGGCTGAGATCTCTCAGCTTCTCTCCCTCATCATTAACACCGTCTACTCCAACAAGGAGATTTTCCTGCGAGAGCTCGTCTCCAACGCTTCCGATGCCCTCGACAAGATTCGCTACAAGGCGCTCTCCGATCCTAGCCAGCTTGACTCTGGCAAGGATCTGCGCATCGACATCATCCCCAACAAGGAGGCCAAGACTCTCACCATCCGTGATACCGGTATTGGTATGACCAAGGCTGTACGTATTTTCCCATTCCCAACCATTACCTGAATTTGCCTAACGTTACTCTAGGACCTCGTCAACAACCTTGGTACGATCGCCCGTTCCGGCACCAAGCAATTTATGGAGGCGCTCACCGCCGGTGCCGATGTCTCCATGATTGGTCAGTTCGGTGTTGGTTTCTACTCTGCCTACCTTGTCGCCGACCAGGTCCGCGTCATCTCCAAGCACAACGACGACGAGCAGTACGTCTGGGAGTCTTCTGCCGGTGGTACCTTCAGCATCACCGCCGACACCGAGGGCGAGCAGCTCGGTCGCGGTACCGCCATTGTCCTCCACCTGAAGGACGAGCAGGCCGACTACCTCAACGAGGCCAAGATCAAGGAGGTCATCAAGAAGCACTCCGAGTTCATTTCCTACCCCATCTACCTCCACGTCACCAAGGAGACCGAGAAGGAGGTCCCTGATGAGGACGCTGAGGAGGTTGAGGAGGTCGATGATGACAAGAAGCCCAAGGTTGAGGAGGTCGACGACGAGGAGGAAGAGAAGAAAAAGAAGACCAAGACCATCAAGGAGACCAAGGTTGAGGAGGAGGAGCTCAACAAGCAGAAGCCCATCTGGACTCGCAACCCCCAAGATATCAACCAGGAGGAGTACGCCTCGTTCTACAAGTCGCTCTCCAACGACTGGGAGGACCACCTCGCCGTCAAGCACTTCTCCGTTGAGGGTCAGCTCGAGTTCCGTGCCATCCTCTTCGTCCCCAAGCGTGCTCCCTTCGATCTCTTCGAGACCAAGAAGACCAAGAACAACATCAAGCTCTATGTCCGTCGCGTCTTCATCACTGATGATGCTACTGAGCTCATCCCTGAGTGGCTGTCCTTCGTCAAGGGCGTTGTCGACTCTGAGGACCTTCCCCTCAACCTGTCTCGTGAGACCCTTCAGCAGAACAAGATCATGAAGGTCATCAAGAAGAACATCGTCAAGAAGTCCCTCGAGCTCTTCCAAGAGATTGCGGAGGACAAGGAGCAGTTCGACAAGTTCTACAGCGCCTTCTCCAAGAACCTCAAGCTTGGTATCCACGAGGATTCCCAGAACCGCACCATCCTTGCCAAGCTCCTCCGCTTCAACTCCACCAAGTCTGGCGATGAGTTGACCTCTCTCACCGACTACGTCACCCGCATGCCCGAGCACCAGCAGAACATGTACTACATCACCGGCGAGTCCATCAAGGCCGTCTCCAAGTCCCCCTTCCTTGACACCCTCAAGGAGAAGGGCTTCGAGGTTCTCTTCCTTGTCGACCCCATCGACGAGTACGCCATGACTCAGCTGAAGGAGTTCGAGGGCAAGAAGCTCGTTGATATCACCAAGGATTTCGAGCTTGAGGAGACTGAGGACGAGAAGAAGGCCCGCGAGGCTGAGGAGAAGGAGTACGAGGACCTTGCCAAGGCCCTCAAGAACGTTCTCGGCGAGAAGGTTGAGAAGGTCGTCGTCTCCCAGAAGCTCGGCCTCTCCCCTTGCGCTATCCGTACTGGCCAGTTCGGTTGGTCCGCCAACATGGAGCGTATCATGAAGGCCCAGGCTCTCCGTGACACCTCCATGTCCAGCTACATGTCTTCCAAGAAGACCTTCGAGATCTCCCCCAAGTCCCCCATCATCAAGGAGCTCAAGTCCAAGGTCGAGGCCGATGGCGAGAACGACCGCACCGTCAAGTCCATTGTGCAGCTTCTCTTCGAGACCTCGCTCCTTGTCTCCGGTTTCACCATTGACGAGCCTGCTGGCTTCGCCGAGCGCATCCACAAGCTTGTTCAGCTTGGCCTCAACATTGAGGAGGATGACTCTGCCCCCGCTGAGGTTGCTGCTGATGCTGATGCTCCTGCTGCTGCCCCTGCTGACAGCGCCATGGAGGAGGTTGACTAAATCACTCGGAGGCAGCACAAAATCGGGATTCAGGACAAAAAAAGTTCTTTGGAGTTTTAAATGCTTTTGAACACACAGTCAGCTGTGTGGGCCAGTTTTGGCTTTTTACGAGTTTTATTTGTTTTCGCAATGATGCCATAATTTCCCCTGCGCGCTCGTCGAGGATGACGCGAGGTGTATTCTAGCTGTCCATGATTACGAGTTAGATGAGGTAGACAAAGAATGATTTACTACAAAAAACTTCAATGCATATGAACGTGTCTGTTATGATGGGCAGGCCCAGTCATGGTTGACTGCCGTGTAGATGTGAGGTACAGGAGTGAAGAATCAAGTATGGTTCTGGGATGTAGGGTACGATGAGCACAGGCATTCCACACACATCAACTCTCGTCAAGTGAAGCGCTGAGTGGACTGAGTAGGTAGTAAATTGCAAGGTATGGGTATGTATAGCTAGTAAAATGACGAATGCATGTCCTTAGTCTTTAATGTACAGGGTATAACGGCGCCTCCTTTTATATAGACCCTGCTACAGCAGCACGTAGAGGGCGCAGATGAGGGACAGGCCCATAATCATGGAGGACCAGAAGCACACGTTGTTGAGCGTCCTCTTCCCCCGCACCCACCTTGTGCGCTGCAGGACGACGATGGGCAGCTGCAGCATCTGGCAGACGAAGCCGTAGCCGCGGAGCTTCTTGGTGATGCAGGCCATGACGATCTCGTGGCCGACGGCGGAGACGAGGAAGGTCAGGGCGGTGGCGCCGGCGCGCCCTGTGAAGGGCCGCGAGGCGGAGTAGACGTGGCGGCGGAGGAAGGCGTGGACGGGGACGTTCCAGTTGCGGGAGAACTCCATCCAGTCGGTCGAGTTCCACCAGTCGGCGTAGAAGCGGCGGTCGGCGAAGCGGGTGATCTCGGCCATGGCGCCGAGGACGTACTCGAAGATGACGAGGAAGACGAGCAGCAGGGTGAGCATGAAGGGGAAGAGCAACCAGGAGATGGTCTCCGCGAGGACGAGGAGGGTCTCCGCGGCGGGGGACCAGGACTGCGGCGACGACGTGGCGGCGGCGGAGGAGATTGCGGCGAGACGGACCTCGGCGTCGGCGAGGACGGGGAGGATAAAGTCCTCGGAGGTGATAGTGAGGAGGAAGATGCAGCCGAAGACGGCGACGATCTTGGAGATGAGGGAGGTCCAGTTGATGGTGGGTACGCGCGGGTACTCGATCTCGTAGCAGAGTGTCGGGCACAGAAGGTAGTCGACGTAGTTGGCCCAGGTGAGGTTGTGCGGGTAGGTGACGTGGCCCATGGGAGAGGTGAGCTCGCGGGCAAGGGCCTCGCGGAGGAGCTCGACCTCGTCGTCCGAGTCGCATTCGTGGGTGGTAGTGGTGGTGGTCTTGCCGTTGGGCTCGGGCTTGGACAGCGGCGACTGCCCGTCCGTGTGCTCGTGGTGCTGGTGGACGTCGTCGCGTCCGCCGCTGAGGTCGACGGCGAGGCCGGCCTTGCTAGAGCGGCGCTCCGCCGCGGCGACGGGGTAAATGTACGGCGGGGAGCGCTCGCTGGTGCCACGCCGCGTCGGCCCGTCGAGCCTCCTCAAGCGCTTCTCCGTCTCGGAGAGGTGGCCGTTATAGAAGGCGTACGAGTGCATCTTCATCAGCAGAACCATGGTGTGAAGCAGCAAAAACACCTGCGCCGTCCACGTCCACTCAAGCCAGAACGGCACAGCAACCCATACGGCAAGCCAGGCGACCTGGTAGATGGCCTGGAGGGCCATGCCGCCGCGGCGCCAGGTCCAGACGGAGTCGCGCGGCGCGGCGCGGGCCAGGCGATGGAGGGGCAGGGCGACGGCGGTGGTGGCGACCATGAGGGCGTCGGCGACGGCGAGGTGGCCGAGTTTGACGGCGAATAGGGACCAGATCTGGAAGGTGAAGGGGCGGCCGGAGTCCTTCATGTGGCGCAGCATGGTGGTCAGGCCCATGATGGCGAGGCCAATCCAGAACAGGTTGAAGAAGCCGTGGAAGTCGCGGTAGTCCGAGTCTGGGTCGAAGTGGGAGAGGCGGGAGGCGAAGTCGGTAGTTGGGAAGATACGGCGGCGGCGCTGCTGCTGCTGTTCTTGTTGGCGCTGCTCGGCGCGGAGGGTCTTGCGAGCAGAGGAGATGGCCTTGTTGGAGGGGGGCGCATTCTCGGCGACGGGTGTTGAGCGGCCGCTGGAGGAGAAGAAGGCGTGTGTTAACATGCAATTCGACGCGCGAGGAGAGATGAGAGAGGCTGATGAGGTAGATAAATAGAGAGGACGGACCTTGTGGCAGCGCTCGCTGTGCTTTCGGGGATACTGAGGGAGCCGTCGATGGACGTTTCTCGCTTGAGGTATTCGTGGACGGTGGCGGAAGTGGCCTTGCGCGGGCGGACAACGCCTGCGTCGCCATTGCTGACGACGTCAGTGGCCGTGGTCGCCATGACAGGCCGAGCGAGTGCGCTGTCAAAGGGCTGTCTGTCCGTTGGTCGTATGGGCGAGGCAGAGTCGCGAAGTCGCTGACGTGGGATGTCGGAGGGACAGTCCAGGAACAAGAGCTGGTTCGTGTTTGGTGGTCTCCTTTTAAAGTGGGCGGGCCAGCTGCATACGAAGAAGCAAGTTGGCGAGTCGTGCGGGCGCTCGCAGAAGCTGGAATTGAAACACGGGGTTATGGCTTATTTATAAATGACAAGAAAAATGCAAGAAAAATGCCCAAATCAAGGTGGCGAGGGGGGGGAGGGGACGATGTTTATCGAGGAAGGAAAAGACGCCTTGTTCGGTTGCTGAATTCAAGCTTCCCGGAGCTCCGGCTTGCCTGCTGGCAGCTTGAGCCTATCTGCCGCCCCGGTCGATCCGGTTCCGAGCCGAAGCTTCCAGTGGAGGATCAGGTGATGGGACGAAATTCTCCGATGGGGGGAGGGTTCTTTCTTTTTGGGTGATGGTTTGGAAAGAACAACGTGAAAGTGTTGTGAGAGGGGAAATGTACAAAGCGGCTGGCGATGCTGGTTTCATAGCCGATAGTTACACCCTATCCTGGCTGCGTAATGACGACGAAAGCCAAGACCTTAGTTAGTACTTTAGTAAGACGTTCTTCTCAGCCTTGTAGCCTTCATAGTACCTAACACAACACCCTGCTCCCTTAACCAACTAACTAGCGGGAACAAGCGGGAGTAGCCAACTAGTGAACAAGGCGGTTAATTTCTGGCTAACTTGGGACCTTCTGACGTTTTGAAGCGTCACCGCCGCCCACTTGTGTCTTGGAGTTCGGTGGTCTATGTCCGCCAAGGTGATCAGGGGCCGCAGGATGTAGAGTTGGACAGCCTCGAGGGCTCTAGTGAGTTTTAGTCAGGCCAACAACACGCCAACCTTGCCCTCGAACAACACCTCTACACTGTCACCAAGTTAGGCCTATGTCCGATCCAACTTAGCTTTGCGGGGCAATGGTAGAGTGACTGTATAAGGGATGGACGGCTTGCGCGGATGGTATATGAATGAGGGAGTGGATGGACGGCTCGTGTGGATGGTCAGTTGATCAGCTCAGAGGCTTGCACAAAGCGGTGTATTGGGGCTGCTTCCCCTTTTCTTCTCTTTTACGGGAGAACGGTTACGATGCTGGTTATGGAGCGCCATGCTGGTTGGACAGTATTACGAGTGCTGGCGGCGTTGGATGACTGGACAGTATTCACCCAGATGCAGGTCGTCTCTGATTGTGAAGCCAGTACTCACAACATAATAGTCTAACGTTAGTATGCGTGTCTGTGTAGCCTCCAGTTGCCACGAATTGACCTGCGGGAGATGACGTCGCAATGCCGTCTGTTTCACCTTGCGATAAAATGAGGCAGTTTTCAGCGTCCTGTTACCGGGTAGGTATGTAGTTCTTCGTCCTCAACCTATGCAGTTAGGCGCCGCAACTTCTACCGTGCAGTTATTAACCCTGCACATATGTATAAAAAATGTAAATCATGAGGAGAAAAAGGCCAATTCATTAAAAGAATCTAAAGAGAGGACAACGCCACCGTGGACATAAACCAAAAAGGCGATGGCACAAATTGCGCCCAGCATCAAAATCCACCATGTAAACGAGAGTTGTGCCTGGTTTACCAAATTTGCATGCGCAGTCTCTCCGACTAACCCGACTCGCCCGTCCTAGACAATGCTGAGACGGAGAGAGTTCAGTGTACAGACTGCAGGGGAAAAAGAACAAAACAAGAACCAATCCGTTGCAAAAAATGCCCTGCCCGAGTAATGGAAGCTAGATCCCTAAAAATATCAACTCCGTCCCAAATGCTCACAGGCAAAAATTCATGACGAATTTCTTGATGCCTGAATGTGTGTGATTGTGTGTGTGTGTGTGTTACCAAAAAAAAAAAGTTCATCAAGACATGTCTCGTTTCAACAACGTGAGGGACAGAAAAAAAAAATCCAAGCAAATGATCAGGCAAGAAAAAAGGCAAGTAAGAATAGATCAATCGCGCAACTGGCCTTGAGCTAGAGCCTGATAGAAGCCATCAAGCCCGGACGGCGCCGTTATACGGGGGATACTCGCTGTATCGAACATCGCCATATCTGGTCGTCTTGACGGTCTGGTAGCGTCCGGTGGGCGGCATGGCGTGGCTGCTCTCGCGGTAGACTGGCGGCGCGCGGGTTTCACGGACAGGCTGCGTGTACAAGTAGTGGCCATGGCCGGGGTCAACGCCCACTGGCATTTGCGGCGGCATGCGGTGGGTGCGCCGAGAGCCATCCACCTCGTACCGTACGGGGTTCACATGTTCGGGCGACGCCGTCCTGCGGCTGCGGTATCTCCGCTCTCGCTCTCGTTCATACTCCTCTTCAGATTCCGACTCGATAGGTGCTTGCGCATGCATGCGTGACCGGTCTCGGCCGCGCGGCATGTCCGAGGCAAAGGTGTGTGCGCGCGTGATGCCAGGGCCGGGCCGCGCGAAGCTGGGTTGCGGCATCGAGTTGACGCGGGGCAGCTGCATCTCATGACGAGGTGGTGAGCTGCCCATCGGCATCGAGCGACTGAACGATGCTGTGTGGCGGGCGGCAGGCGATGAAGCAACATGAACGTCGTCCTCGAGGACCTCATGCGAGGGTTGACGGTAGGCGGAGCGCTCGCGCGAGATTCGCGGACCATCGCCCGAGCCGCGGCGCGAGGGTGCAGCTGAGGAGCGGCGCACACAATCCTCAGATTCCGAGTCTTCCTCGAGATACGCCTTCTTCATGTTGCTGGGCGGCGGCGAAGGCGCGGCCGGGGGATACGGGGAGCGGGTCGTGTACGAGTAGGAACGGCCCAAGCCAGGGGTGCCTCGGGACGCCTGCACGTACTTGGATGCTGTGTCGTAAGTGTTGCGGTCGGTGGAGGAGTAGAAGGTGTTGCTGATAGGTGGCGCGCGTGGGGAAGGAATGGGCACTTCATCGCGGGGTGAGGTGCGACCAGCTTTGTCGTCGTGCTTCTTACTGGACCGTTTACGCTCCGACTTGGGCGGTTCGTCTTCGAAAACCTCCACTGAGGGCTTGGCGTTCCGGGAGCGATACTTTTCTTCGGCGTCACGTTTGATGTCTCGATCGCGCTGCTTGTCTGAACGCTTCTTTTCCTCCTTGCGGCGACGTTCACGGTCGCGCTCCTTATCCTTTTCCCGCTCCTTTTCCGATTCCCGCTTGGATTGTCGTTCGGCGAAGCTGGGGTCGCGTTTGGAGGAGCGGTTGCTCCTGGCCTCAAAAATGCGAGTGCCGCCAGTGGCGTAGTCATCGTCGTAGCTGCGGCTAAAAGTGTAGACTTTGGCGGACGAGGGCGACGACTTGAAAGCGGAGGAGCCCCTGTCCGTGGTGCGAATCTCGAACTCGCTCGTGTACTTGGCCGAAGATTTGGGGGTCGAGATGTTTGCTTTTTCCTTCATAAGGCGGCGAAGTTCCTCAAGTTTGACCTGGTCGTCGTATTTTTGACGCTTCTCACTGTCGGTAAGAAGCTCATAAGCCTGCTGGACGCGCTGGAACTCGGTCTGCTTATCCGCCTTGAGCTTGGGATCTTGGACTTTATCGGGATGGCACTGGAGGACGAGTTTTCGGTGAGATGAGCGGATCTCGGTTAGCTGCGCATCCTTGGAGACGCCGAGGATCTTGTAAGGGTCGGGCGGGAGAGGAGCCATGGTTGCGGACAGCGAGGGTCAAGTTTGCTTCAGAGTTGCGTTGATGCTGAAAGTAAAAGAAGCGAGGGGGGCTGGATGGGTGGCGAAATTATAGACTGGGAGCATCGAGTGACCCGTGACCGGAGAAGGCTGTACGTGTTGGCTTTGCTGGATGATGAGTTTGCCTGGTGTAGGTAGTGCCTGTGCGTGGGTGGTATGTACGTATGCTTTCGTTGGCAATGATGGTTGAACAGACAAAGGTGACACAGGCGAGGAGGCGAGGGGCCGACGTCAGGGAGGTTGGTTGGATTGGTTGATGTGATAGAATGACCCAAGAGGGAACAAGGACGACGAATAGGTAGTACAGCGCAGATAATAGGAAGGCGTGGGAAACAGAGGCGTGAAAGCGGCAGTAATACAAGGCGGATTGAAGAGTAGGCAGATAATAAATGCGGTCGAATAATGAAGAGAAAGAGGAAAGAAAACAAAGCCAGCGGCGAATCGGAGAACAGTCAAGTTCCCGATTCTCTGGCTTTGGGGTTGGTGATGTGTAATGGCAGGAGGGATAAGCAGGATGATGTTGCTCAAGCGAGGTGCCGAGCAAGCGGTGGTTGGCAAAGAGGAGAGGTGGGCGGTGCGGTGAAGATGTAGTCTTTTTTGGGTGGGAGGGAGTAGAAATGGCGGAGGGGGGAGGACGACATGGGTGGAGGGTACATCTACCTTGGTACGTACTGCCCATGTATTAAGGTACCTCGCCTTGGCTTGGTACAGCGGAGGATGGGTGGTGTGGTGGAGGGGTTTCCTGGGCTCTGCGGGCGCTGTATCGCACCCAGGTATAGAGTAATACAGGTGGTCGAGTGGTACCGTAATTGGCTGGCCTTGATGATCAAGCAGCATGGATGGACAGCCATGGAAAGATACTTGCAGGTACCTGCGACCGGGAATCTCGTTTTCAGTGGCTAGCGTGGTTTGAGTGGGATGGGTGGTCAGTGGGAGCGCGGGAATGGTTGGATGGATGGTGGACGTCACGGCGGGATGTAGGCGGGTTTTGCGGGCTGAATTCTGATTGGCTACGGTGGGGCGAGGTACAGCGAGGTACTTTGTGTCGTGGTGCGCCAGTTGCGGTCCCAGGTTGCACTTGGCTGTGGCCGGCGGGCAGGGGTGGATAAGTGAGTGGAATTTACAGGCCTGAGGCACGAACTGACGTTATGGGCAATCTGTACGGCTGATAGGTGAGAAGATCAGGCTTGGCCAGTGGGCGAGGAGCAATCAGTTGGCAAGCAACACCAAGCAAGGTAACAAGGAGATGGTGTTGTCACTCACTATGGTCCGTATGGGTCACCGTGTGGGCAACTGTGCGCATCAGTGTACATCACTGTGCATCACTTGCCATCACTGGGCGGTGATCCCTCCTGGCGCTGCTTTTAGCGTGAGGGTCCGCTGTGGCAGCACCGGTCAGGCCCTGCGCTCGTGGTAAATGGTTGATCGAAGAAAAAGGGTACCTGACCTGAACCAAGCAGACCATGACCAGGGAACAAGCTCTCAGGTGATGGGCCAGCCAAGAAGCAGTTTCTGAGGACTAAAACTAACTATTCGATCACTAGTTCGGTCAGAAGGTAGCTCAAGTTCCCTTTTCTCTTTCCCTTTCCTTGTCCAGCAGCCCGTGCAGAATGATGTGGCTCCACGCCTCCACGAGCCAGCCACGCAACGGTACGGCTCGCGGTGGGAGGCGAGGTCAACCAGGGGCCGCCTCAATCAGGAGGGCGAGGCGAGCTACGGTACGTTATGCAACTACTACAGAATGCGCACGACACTTCAAGTAAATGGAGAGAAAACCCCGTCTTGTTCAGTAATAGTTAGCACAATGGCGTTACTCATCATGGACGACCCTCGCTCCTTTTCGTACACGGCCGGGCCGGCTGCGACCGATTACTCGGATAGCCTCGTGGAAATACATGTCAGCCGTGCGTGGCCTTGATGATGCAAGGTGCCATTCGATTCTAGAAGACAAGAAAAAACCGCAGCCGCCCGGAATGAATGACCAGTCCGTCCGGAGACTACGGCGAGCGCGACGGCGGACACTTGATTTTTCTCGCTTCTTGCCTGTTACAGTGGTGTGCTCACTAACTAACCTGGCGGGCTGTCTCGCCATGGCCTGTTTTTTGCCGCTGCGCCTACCGAGGAATCCCGTCCTCACACAAGGACGGCGCGGCGATTTTCCCATTTCTTGTTCGTTTCGAATCTCCTGGAAAACAGTCCCCTGTACCAGTAGAACAAATAGACCACTTACTTTCTTAGCGTCCGGTGCTGAGCCAGTCAGGTCCCTTGAAAATCGTCGGCTAGGAGCATCTCCGAACCGTCCCTCACGTCGCACAAGCCGCAAGAGGTACGCAAGAGACTGCAGAAAGTACCCACACGACGGCTGTCCAAAAAGCGCAGAGTGAGGTATCTCTCGAAGTACCTGCCCGCGCAAGTACCCTGACCAAGGATACTGTGTCTCGGCGACGGCGATTCCCCGGACTTATACTTGAATAATCAAGATAGACTTTGCCCGAATATTCCTCGAAAAAGAAAATTATATGATGAATAATTATTATGAATTCTTCAAATCAAGTATTCGTAAAGAACAGCCGTCGTGCTCGCGAGCTGCTCTGCCAAGACGATTGACTCGCTGCCAGCTCCGCTAGCAAATGCACTCGCCAATTGCGAATCCAATGAGACACGCAGCACAACACTTCTCACATTCTCACAATGCGCCCTGCGACGATTCAGAGGGCTGCCTCGTGAGGGACAAGAGGGACAACTAAGAAGGGGGTCCAGCTGAGGGCTGTGTGGCACCAGCAACGACTCAAATCACTCAGCGCTTGCAGCGTCCGCGTGGTTTGATGTGTCTGACTGCTGTGCCAGGTGGCTTGGAGGTTAGTGATCGTTGATGCACCTGTCACGCGTGGTAGTTTGATAGTGGTTGTCCATGCCCAATATGATGGAATCAGTAGTAGATGTGACCATTCAAAAATAGTAGAATATCAATAAAAAGGGAATAAAATAATAACAGACCACTTGATTTATCCCTTGAATGTTTTTATTGACTCGGCCGCTTTCGTCCCCCCGACGACCATCTCCGTTTACCCTCGTCGACATCCATCAGCCTGCATACAGAGGCCCTGGTACCAAGCGGGGGAGGGGAAAGGGAAAGGCCCTTGAGACGAGACAAGAGACAAGCGGTGAAGCTGTGGCCTGTTTTGCTTTGGGAGACGACGCCGCGGGGTTATCTTTCTGCGACTACCTATTCGGAGCGACGGGGTTTCGATTCCTTGCAATAGCACGTCGCAGACTACAAAAAGGCAAGGCGGTGCTCCTTGGCCGACGTGACAGCTGACGACGAAACTTGGCCACGACCCGCGTCGCCATACCAATATACTCACATTGGCCTCCTTCTCAACGGCCTCCAACAAGACCATTATTCATTATTAGCTAACTATTTATTCATTACGAATCAATGCGATTCAAAAATGCGAAAAATGCGAAGAAAAAAAAAAAACTCCACGAGAGCCGCACCAAGCTGCGCCTCCACGGTCTTCCAGCAGCCCCAACCAGCTTAGCTTTGTCGAAGCGCCCTGTAGAGCTATACTGACACCGCTATATTTGGCTTGGTTTTTGTGGCCTCGGTCGATTCTAGGTGGCTTCTGGTGTCCTGTCCAACCACTAACAAGAACCTACGGAGCTCTCCCGCCAACCCAGCTAAGCTCACGACAACCAGCCAGCCGCGCCGCCATCCACCGCCCGCAAGCCCAAATCCCATCGGCCGGCCACTCATCTTGCCCCTCTTCAACACTCCCCCAACGGCAAACAGCAGCTCGCTCCCGCAGCTTCCAGACTCATATCCATTCCGCCACATCCTGCTCCGCATCTTCGCTTCCCATTGCCCGCCTCTATTGGCCTCCGGCTATCCTGTCATTTATTATCAATCGGTTCGGGCCTAGCTTCCTTCTCTCCTCATCGCCCACAGCTATTCTCAGACAAAGACCAGAAAGAGCTCCAGACCGTGCCCCTTCCCCCGCAGCTCGACGAGACACAGACCGAACCTTCTTGATCAGCTCGTGGTCTGCCTTGGCAGACCAGGCCAAGTCGTCTTGCGATGTAATCGTCCATATTCGGCAAACAGCTTTGCTGCAGCCTGCCACCCAACGCCTACCAATGCCCATGGCCCCGGCCAGACGGCCGCGCGGGGATATCTACACGGGCCCCAAAAGCCTCGCATCTCAGCAGACCCAGGTTAGGGCCTTGCCAACGACAACTCGTTGGTCACTGAAACTCCTTCTCACGCAACTAAGCATCATGTCTGTCATGGACATTCATGTTGGGCCGCCGATGCCAGGCTCTGGACACACAGGTGACTGACACGAAAGCAAACCCACGTTTGCGGCCGCTCCCGTCACATCATGCCCCCGCCTCGCCTTTGCAACCATACATGCAGAAGAAATATCCCCTACTGCAGCCGGCCCTAGCTTCGGCCCGGCGTACCGTTGCGACATCTTTTGCCAATCGCATCTCTTTTCAATCTGCCTTTTGGGTCGCCTGCCAACCAATTAACCCCTCCCTCGAGGGCTGCATTCGCTGTGGGGGGTCCCCTCCATCTCCATCTCTGGTCAATATTGTGCCAGCATGACAGAGCCAGGCAGCCTGCGAGCCAGCCAGTCAGCTCGTTGCTGCAACCTGTAGTACCCGTATCACCCATCACCTCGCATTGCGCACTCGCACACGGCTGCCTTGACCATTGAATGGGCTTGTTGGCTTGTACCCGTTCCCGAGAGGGTGTGGAGGAGGCCGTGACATCAGTCCGGATTAATGCTAACCTCCAGCCATCAGCCAGCTTCCTTGGGCAGGCTAGGCAAAAGAGCCAAATGGAGGGCCTGCACCGTTCCTGACAGAGTTGTATCGAACGCCTTCATGCAAGCCTACCTACATGCTCTGGTGATGTGATGGGCAGTGAATGGTTGGGCATCTCCAGCTCGTGAATGGACAGAGCTACGTACGAGCTAAGCACCACGATTCTCTTCCTGTGATATCTTTTGGGGGCTCTTCGTCACCTCACCATCATGACCGCGCCCGGTCACGACCACACCCATGGCTGGGGTTCTCGCCTTTGAGCCTCCTCATACCGATGCGTTCGTGACTGATGGTGCTGTGGGCCTGCACAACAATACCAGGACTCCAATATACAGCCCTCCTCACTCCCATACCAGTAACTAGTCACTCATTACCCGCGGCCCCGAAAGGCCCAAATTTGCACAGGCTCCCAGCTTTAGCCCATGTACCTGGCAACAATGAAAAAGGCGTCAGCGTGAGAGCCTCAGGATGAATCCCCACGATAATCAGCGACGCACTACTAACCGCCAGGCCCAAGCCACCAGCCCAAGGCCCTCCCTCGGATTGACCTGACTGGTTGGCGGCCCAGCCGACTTGACTAACTAGACAAAGAGGTCTCAAGGCACATCGAGTGCTCACCCTTCCTTGGGTTGCCTTTCTACTTGTATTCGTGCCGTCCTTCGGTCGATCTTCAGCTGCAAGTGCCGACGCGCGGGATGGCACGTTGAAGGCACGTTTTAAGGCCAGTTGCCTACCAAGTCCAACCAAGCTCGTACAGCGCACTTCCCACCACCCATGCATAGCCCATTCCGCAGATCGGGGATGCCTTTAGAAAGGAAGCGACGAATCGCCAATGCTAGATGCGTGCCGCCTGATATCCGCGGCGTCGTTCTTTAAACTTGGGGAATGCTCACGTCGTAACAAAGGACGCCACATTTTTTTGTACGAGTTGACTACATACCGAGCAGACGGTTTGGATTGGCCAACCCGCATAACGACCGCTTGTAAGCAGGCGGACGACAGCTGTGCATCCAGCGTTGGGTAACACCACCCACCAACTTGACTTGTTCGCCACGTTGTACAGCGAGGCACCAATTAGGGGACAATTATGCACCAAAAGGACGGATTATTTGCCCGATGCAGGGCCAGACAACTCGTGGCAGGTCGTTTGCATTGGTCAAGGCGTTCAAGCAGAGGAAAAGGGTCGCCGAGACAGAGTAACTGTCATAGGCGATGCCAGGTAGAGGCAAGGCAAAGAAAGTGAGCTATCGCCTTCCACTCGGCTACAGAGGCAAGGCGTTGTTGGGCTCGGATCTGACAATGATACAGCAACATTCACACCCTAATCCGTGCGCGGCATCGAAGCACATGAACATGAGGGCCTAACGAAACCAGCAACTTGAACCAGATAGCCAGACGAAAGAAGAATGAATCCGAGCCCAAGCCACACCTAGATGACGAGGGCGGTTACGAACCTGCACTGCTTTAGTGCTTGCCTACGGGATTCGACGACGGCGCGGAGCAAACCCAAACCCCGTCAGCTGGGCTAGCCAGGTACCAGCAGGTACACGCGCGGGACAAGCCGTCGAGATGTGATGGCGGTGCAAGGAAGGAGAGGAAGAGAAAGAGGAACAGTCGACCGACTAGTGAATTCCGATGACTGATATTGACGAAAACTAAAGAAGAAAGCATGATGCTTCGCCACGGGACGACGGACGCGTGTGGTGTCGCTTTGAACGAATATCGGCTGACGAGGTTAATGTGGTGGCGATATACATGGTCACGGATGTGCCGAAGTGCGCCGACGCCGACGGCCGTGGCGCTAGCTAAGCAAAAGCTTTTGACCAATTTGCACAGGGTCCTAACTTTATTTTCAAAACAATGCAAATGTACAGTATCGACATGCATCAAATGCACCATGCGTCACATGGACCTCTGTCAAGTATTTCCCCGTCGCTCGCATGAACCAATTTGACGTTAATCATACAGCTTGGTCATGTATGTATACCCCGCAGCCGAAGCCGGGACCGCCACGGCGCTTCCGTCGCCGACTGATCCGGACTAAGCAAAGGGCTTTGAACGGACGGCTTGTCGGGGTTCTGCATAATACGACGCTACTTCTCTGCATGGAAGCTTTATTGAATATATGTAGTAGATTAGGGGTCGTAAAGACTGTCTTGGCACGGATTGAGACGGCTGCTGGTACTTCTCGTGGCATGGCGTGGGAGTTACGCATGTGTACCGACTGCTCCTCCGCTCCTAGCCAGAGCATCTGAAAATAAACGAGATGCAGATAAAGAGAAAACGGGATGCGACAAAGAACGTTTGTGGTCTCGCATATTCCCTGCCTTGGCCAAAGCTACGGTCCTTGTGGCGGCCAGATGCCTGACCTCGACGCGCTCTGTACATGTACAGTGTTCAAGAAATGTAACCGCATAAAGAAATAGAAGGCACCAAGGATATAAAATGGTATATGAGATTGTTCATTCGGCACATTCCTTTGCTCGTATTACAAGTTGGGATTGCACACTTGGGCAACGGCTTCGACGTCGATGGTGTGGTGTAAGTCCCGAGGCCATGTGATGCGGCTCCGGTCGTGGAGCAGACTCTCGGAAGAAAGAGAAGCCTAAAATACATTTGATGTGCTCTCTTACAATGTGAAAGAAGTCTGGGATAGTTGTTGGTGGCGTCAGTCCAGGTCGCATATAAGTCCTTGCGGCCACCTACCCTGTTGCGTATGGGCGACATCCGCTTCATTGACACCCGTCGCGGGATGAGGACTACGGCCGGTTCGTGAAAGCGGTCGTACTTTCGATAAATAAGTACATGAACACGGTATTGCTCAACACTCCTGTATCACTCAACGCAATAGGCGCGTTTTGACTACTACACCATGGAGAGCCGTGACAAGCGTACGGCTTTGAATCAGCCACTTTCAGCGCCCACCTCGGTGATAGGACTGCTTCTCTTTCATCAGCTCGTCCTTGAATGTCAGTGAAAGTTTTTGGCAGTGTATGCGTCACTCACCCCGTTGTGTCAGGCCGAACGCAGCTCATACGAGCTGCCCCTTTCAGAACCATGTTCTCATCCTCACCCGCTCGGCGAGCTGGCTTTGGTCTAGCGCAGCGACATTAAAGCTACGATATATACACACGTTGAGCTTGGACGCTTTGTTTTTGATTTTCCCCAAGAATGTTCTTCTAAATGAAATAGCCATCAAAAATGGAAAACGTGGATTGGGAAGATCTCAACAGGAAGAACTGGGATGAGCGCGCTCCGCTTGTACGTTCCCGGCCGCGCCTCCTCTCCATCACTCCCCTCTAACACCCCCTCGTCCAACAGCATGCCGCCTCACCCGACTACAACCTCGCCGCCTTCATCGCCGACCCCTCATACATCTCCCCCGTCGTCGCTTTTGACGCGCCGCTTCTCGGCTCCCTCGCCGGCCTGCGCTGCGCCCACCTCCAGTGCCACATCGGCACCGACACGCTCAGCCTCGCCCGTCTCGGCGCCTCCTCCGTCGTCGGCCTCGACTTCTCGTCGGCCTCCCTCGCCGAAGCCCGCCGCCTGTCCACCTCCGCCTCCGGCGGTGACCGCCTCACCTTTGTTGAGGCCTCCGTCTACGACGCCCTCAAGGTCCTACCGCCGGCCTCGTTCGACCTCGTCTTCACCGGCGTCGGCGCGCTCTGCTGGATCCCGGACATCCGGGGGTGGGCGGCCGTCGTGGCGGGCCTGCTGGCGCCTGGAGGCGGGCGCCTGTTCCTCCGCGAGGGGCACCCGATGCTGTGGGCGCTCGATGACGCCGCAGACCGCGAGGAGCTGGTGGTGAAGAACCCGTACTTTGAGCGCAAAGGGCGGCCACTGCTGTTCGACGAGGGCGTGACGTACGTCGAGCACGAACCGCACGAGTTCCAGCACACGGTGACGGCGGAGTTCAGCCACGGGCTCGGGGAGATTGTGCAGGCGCTGCTGGACGCCGGCCTGCGGGTGACCGGCCTGGCGGAGCACCAGAGCGTGCCGTGGGACGCCCTCCCGGGTCAGATGGAGGACATTGGCGGAGGTGAGTGTTTCTCATTCTCTGTTGCTCGATGTCGCACTCTGGTCATTTTGCTAACATACACAAGGCGAATACGCACTCAAGACTGAGCGCTGGCGGCTACCACTGTCATATACCCTTCAAGCCATCAAGGACTGAAACTGTCTGTATACAGACCGTTGGAGAAGACAAAAAAGTTATTTCCGTGCTGTTTCCAACATCTTCCTCTCGTGCTACCCTCTACCCTGCACTTGACGCCCACTCCTGTCAAAGGACTTACAAAGTGACACCAACGCAGATCAACCACGTTGAATGCCCAAGGGACTCCCACAAAAACAGTACAAAAAGATACATCCAACGCCAAGCAAACAAAAGCAGCAGCACAATGACCTGCCCATCAAAGGGTCTCGGGCAATATCTTCTTTCAATTTATGTACCCCTCATTGGCCAAAAAGGGCAACCCAGATCGATGATGCTCCTCCGTTCTCTTTCCTCCACCCGGCGATCCATATGCGGTCCTGCCCGGCGGCACCACTACGTCATACGTGGAGAGGCCGGAGCCGACAGCACATCACATGCGACGCCGTGGGACCCCAGCATCAGCAGAGAGAACAACAGGAGAGGCGGGCGGGGAGGGCTGCAGCGTAGATCCTGTCAACCGTGAAACGCATCGAGCGCCAAGAACCGCTGAGCGAAGTGGTGATGGAAGATTAGGCCGGCAGACTTCCAGGGCGACGACCCGTCAGGGCTGTGGCGCAAAGACGTAAGCTGCGCACGTGGTACGTTTCTGTGCTCGGATTATTCTTGATTTACTTCGTGTAGACCGGACCTCATCAATTTCACGAGCGTTGTTGACTTAGGCAGCATGAAGATATGCCAACTCTACCATGAGCAAGCTCAACTCAAAGCTGGAATTTTCTTGCCACGACGTGAATCAGCTAGATGACAAAAATGGATAATTCAAAGACATTATGATTGCATGGACCGGGCAGCCTTTCTGCCGATTGCTTGTCCAATTGCTGGCAATCTCGTCAGCTCTCGTCCACGACTGGAAGATCGAGATCCACCACGATGGGCTTATAAAACTGCTTCCCGCCAGCGTGCGGAAACTTGCTCTTCAAGATCGCCGCATTGACAACACACGTCTCTCTTCGCCCGTGCCAGCCGGGTGCTTTCGCGTCGTCGAGAGCCTGCCCGCCACCGCCCCCGACAGACGACGCAGTAGTGCCGCTGCCTCGCTCACACCATAGCCCGTCATTATCTAGCGGTCGAATCGCCTTCTTCGTCGTGAGATCAACAAGGCTGATCTTATTGTTGATCCCAGCGCCCGGGTCCTGCCACGGAGGTGCCGCACCGTCGCCGTCGTCTAACTCCCCGTATGCTCGGTACAAATCCCAACGCACACGCGACACACCCCGGCCCTCGTGCATGTGTCCGCAGACGGCCAGCCGTGGCCTCACACGCCACAGGGCGCGGCGGAGAGCCTCGCACCCTGCTGGACGGTCGACACCGCCGCGGTCGTCGCAATGGCCGCGCGGCGGGGTGTGAGTCACCACAACATCGGCGCGCGCCGGAATGTCGTCCCACGGCGAGACGAAGTGCTTGTCATCTAGACCAACGGATTCCGGACAAGGTTCATCGTGCGAGCGCGACGTTTGATAGTATGGTGGGTAATAGAATGCCCAGTGGTGAAAAGCTGGCGCGAGCGGTGACCCGAAGATGGACAACTCGGTTCGCGGCCCGGTGGGCGACGACAGTCGGACGGTGACCGTCTCATGGCGCAGATAAGTCAGCGCCGGCGAGTTCTTCAGAAGCGCTAGGCACTCTTCGTGGGATTCTGGCTTCTTGTTGTGGAACTCGTTACCGTGCCTAGCATAAAAGTCGGCATCGAGCGTAATATCATGGTTACCTGCACGCGCGTCAGTACCTTGCCGCGTCGACGATAGCATGCAGCAAATAGTCACACCGGCTACGATAATCTTGGCTTCATATGGTAGTCCTTCCAGCCATTTGACCGCTTTTGAGAGCTACAGGTTTGTAAGCATACCGCCGCGGCCACGCCATGCTGATGTTATTTACCTCTGAGTAGCTGCCTTGGTTGGTAATGTCGCCCGCATGGATGAGAATATCACCTGGCGGGAGCTTAACAGTAGAGTTATGCGTATCTGATATGCAAACTATGCGGGTGCGGCGAGCGGGCCGACGTTTCGTCCCATCTGTTGTCGCCATTGTGTAAGAGGCATGTCAAAGGTGGGAAGGCTGACGGGAGAAGCCACAGAACCCCACCATCTATCTGTTACCATCGCGATAGGGCGCGGATGTGTTAGTCTGCCTCCCACGGACTGCTGATCTTTGCTATTGCGATGCACACGAAAGTCTGATTCGGGTTCATTATGAGAACGAAGGCAAGGGCCTGTATTCTTTGCTGTGGTCTTGTCAACGTTCAACTTCACCAGTGGATCCCTGTTTGCAGTAGCGCCAGCAAGAGATCGTCAACTCCATGCATGTGGCCTTGATTGAGATGTGTGCGCTTTGCTAGTTCGGCCTGGACGTGGCATCGGAGGGGCCACGATAGGTAGATACTGTGCCCGATGCCTTACTGCCATGCAGGTCCGAATGCGTGGTCCAGGCAAGGGTCAGTGATGGCTCAGCAACCCTCTCGTATGGGCGTGCGAGCGTTTGACATTGCTTATTAGCGACTCATAAAGTAGCGATATGGCTATACGTATAGCTATTCAATGATGGGTCAAGTGAAGCTCTTGCGTAAACAGCTATCAATAAACGTGGCAGCACCCCCGACTCAGGTAGTGTCACTGGACCAGATGATTGGGGCGAGGATATAGTACTGTGCATGATATGAATGGGGGTCTCGCCGTAGGTGGTGATCTCTCCATCACCATTGGTGCAATCAGCCCGGCCCAGCGACGGCAACAACGGATCGAATGAGAGCCAGTCTTGGATTCTTGGCCAACCAAGACCTTGCGCAAAGCACAAGGAGCGAGCTCCGAGGTATTGGTCCAGCTCTGCCAATATTTTCTGGCCAGACTAGAACTATTGAAGGTGCTACCAGTAATATGACATGGTACTTCTGGGCTGGACCAGGGCCTAATGTTGTGTAGTAGAGTAGTAATCTCGGCGGCCCCAGCAATTGGGCAATTGGGCCAGCTGCACGAGCCAGGCGAATGAGCCGTGCGGCGCTGATCGGCCTTGAATATGCGCTTCGGCGTGGATGGGATTCGCGACTCTGAGATGCTGTTGCCGAAGCATCTTCCTGGAACGGTCAGAGAAGAAGCGGTGGTAGATATACTCTGTAGTTTGCAATGTACCTGGGCGTAGATGATGCATTGGAAACTTTTACTGGTAGGCAAACACAAGACCTTTGGGTCAGCCCACTTGGAGTTGATTGTGCCTGAATTAGTACAGGAACTTGCGAAGGATCATCTTGAGCATCCTGGCGGCGGAGGGCGCTATCAGCAGTAGCGTCGACACCGTTTCTGGGCGAAGGAGCAGAAACGGTGTACCTGGTACGGAGTAAACGGGGGCAATCGGCAGCGGAGAAAGCGGCCTTTGATCATGATGCAAGCGTGATAGAAATCGATAGGTTTTGTTTAATTAAAGCCATGAGATTGTGGTGTTGTAGCTGGCCAACAAGGCCGGGTGGCAGGTAAACAGACCAGGTACGCATTACCTCACCTTACGTAACCTGGGGCATTGGGAAGCTGGGGAGTAAGCGGGCACGGTTGACCAGGTACTGGTACAGATTACATGCCCAAAATAGGTCTGTCTTTTTCATTTTTAAATTGTCGGTACCTGTACTCGATTGTGATGCGTCTTCATGTTCCCACTGGCTCATCCAATGCCCTGGATGCCGGCGTAGTGCACGGCTTTTAGAACCCCATGTAGACCAATCAATCTGTAGCAGTACCTGCTCCAGCCTGGGGGGCTAGTGTAGAATGGCAAATTACAACTAGACAGTTGACCCATTGTGTCTGTACGCATCATACTAGTAAAAGCTTGAGAGAAAAGAAAACTGTAAAATCTCTTGATAACCAGTCACACATTTGTAGTTGTTCTGACCCAATCCTTTCTTTTTGTTCTCTATCTTCTTTTTGCTTCTCGTGTTTCATTTGTCGAGCAAGCCACCAGCTAGTTGCAAGACCCTGGACGTGGGCGGGAGAAAAAGAAAGAAAATGCAGCGAAAGTTTTAGTGGGTACCCGGCCGAGTGGACAGCGGGGCTTATAGGAAACCAGCGCTGTATTTTAAGCCAGAATGTGCTGTGGGTGACTCCTGTAGGTAAGGTACCTAATGCACTGCCCAAGCTCCGGTCTCAACAGGTACCGCTGTTGCCCTGTTGGCTACATATGATGTTGGGTACAGTTCTAGCAATACCAAGTCTCTCCATGGAGACCAGTGTACCGTTTGATCCAACCAGCATTGTTTCGCCTGTGATGCCTCCGTTCTCCCTCTCAACTCCACTGCGAACTACAACACTACAATAACCCATCACGCACCCATCACAATCACAACACCCAGCGCAAGCCATCAAGTCACAGAGTCACCCTGGCCCGACTTCCCCATCCACTCCCGTCCGTCCCTTCATCCACTCGAGCGGCACCACCGCCACGCCGCACCACCACCCATTCCAATCTGCATTGCTGTGAGTGAATGCATGGATGGCCCTGCTCCGCTTAGTCCATCCTTCCTTTTCTCTCTCATCTTTTCTTCTTCTGGTCTCGCCAATCCCATGCCTATCGGTACTGGTTTGTGTTAGCATTCCTTTCCACTGCACTCTCCTCTTCCAGACTGCATTGTCTTTTGCACGCTTCCGCAACGGCCCTTTCATGAGCCACCTCTGATCACCACTCCAGCCATTGACCACGCAGCTCTCCCGCACTGCCTCGCCAACTCGCCTCGCCGTTCCGAGACCGAATCTCCTCACACCTTAGTTTGGCCCGTTGGCAATTTCCGCCATATCATACCTTGTTGCCATTCGCCAAACAAAGGCTCGATTGTGTCTGGCTTCCTCCCCCAGCGCGACTTTTGTCTCTCTCCTTTGTCTTGAGCCTGTGCTGCTCTCCCGCTTCAGGGCGCTGCCTTGCCCGCCACCCGTCCTCGCTTTGTCACACTTGATTTCAACCACCACTACAATCCCACTGCTCTATTTGGTAGAGAGCAATGGCTGCCGTGGCCTCTGTGCCGGCCCCGGCGTCGGCCTTGACTCCTCCAAGCAGCAGCCATGGGGATGAAAACAATTGGGACTATTCTGCAGTCAACGGAGAGGTATGATATTGCCTCCTCGGCCGGGCCGTCCCCAACGTTATCACGCGTCGCGAGGCTAACCAAGCCCTGCTTCCAATGCTTAGGATCAACACCTTCAGCAGACCACCGCCTCCTACGAAGAGTCTCTGCAGTCTTCTGCTCTTCCCGCACACGATGCTCGCGCCGCACCCAGAACATACACGCATGATATAACGGCCCGCAAGATGCGGTCCGCGGATAATCTTCACAGCTCCAAGTGGTCCAAATCCTCTGACCACCAGCGAGAGTTGCTACCAGGCCTCTCAGAGGAAGAGAAGGCCAAGAGCGACCAGTTCGTTTACAGCCAGGACCAGTCCAAATGGATCCACAGGGACAAGCTGGCCAGAATTGAAACCGAGGAGCTCGAGGCCGCTGGCTTTTTTTTACCGAAAGGAAGATCCTCGAGCCGCGCTGCACGCCGAAATGAAAGCCGCCTCAGCCATACTGCTGCTACCACCGAGTCCGACCCCAATACAAACCGCGCCAAGAAGGATTCCACTTCACTTGAGCCGCCGCTCTCGTCACCGCCGAGCTGGGACTTGCGAACTCCCCAGGAAATTGCTGAAGCCGATTCCAGTTCATATTTTACCAGCAATGCCCTTACCGGCAGTACGCGCATTCCCGTCGCGAAAATTAGCCCAGCTCCAATCTCCCTCGAGTTTCTTGAGCACGGGTCCATGGCAGCGCGTCAGAATTCGGACGAGGACGATGATGGCCTAGCATACAACAAGGTCCGCTCCCGCAGCGCCAGTGCCGCTATTAGAGATTCCGGCAGCGCCGGACCAAACAGCAAGCGGCCCATCACCGATTCCTCGCCCAAGAAGCACGCACGCAAAAACAGTTCCAGCACTCCAACGAGACCTGGAACAAGAGGCAAGGATTCTCTGAGCAGCTCCGGATCCCGCCCACCCACTCGAAATGGACGAACGGCGTCCCGAGCGAAGCACCCCGAGGGTGAGCCTCCTTGGATGGCTAATACGTTTAAGCCGGATCCCCGTTTGCCGCCCGACCAACAGATTCCTCCTTTTGTCGCCAAAAAGCTCGCCCAGGAGCAAATGGAGAAGGAAGGTACTTTTGGAGACGCGTACGATAAGGACCTGCGCCCTCTCAACACAAACTCTTTTGCAGTACCGAAGCCCAACCCCGACGCGGAACCAGAAAAGGAGGGAGAGGCAGTGGCGGAGGAGGAGTGGCCGCTCAAGCCGGCCATAACAAGCCGACCGCTTATGCGCACTGGCTCCATGTACTCGACCATGCCCAAGATCATTGATAAACCGCCGGGCACGCCCGTACCGAGCCCGCGTCCGGCCAATACCGCGGTGATGGGCCCGCCGCCAGCAGCGCCGCAAATACAACAGGTACCACAGGTTGAGCCCGAGGATACTAAGAAAGGCGGTTGCGGCTGCTGTGTGGTCATGTAACGCCGGTGCTCTTGTAGCCCATTTTACGACTTATGAATCTTTTCCCATTATATTTGCCCTTGAAGCCTTTTTATTTCTCATTCTCACTTGGTTTTTATAGCAACCGATCATGTCGGCTTCATTCATAGCCGATCAAGCGACTTCATTTCTCTCCATTTCATTTGTGGACTTTTCCCTATTCATTCAAAAACGAAGAGTTGCCAGGACGACTTGCCGTTTTTCCACCCGGGCCCTTTGGCTTCTACCACATCTTCTTTTTGGTATTCTTCTTACTTTAATTCTCAGCACAAAAGACGTTTTCTACAACTGCAACTCTCTTTTCTTCTTTCATTCTTGCCTGCTGTCTTAGCAGTGCGGTCCATTGCTTGCGTTACCCGGAGGGCGTTTTCTCACTGGACAAGTTCCTGTGCTGCCGATCTTGTGTTTTCTTGCGTTTTCTTGTCTGGATTCGTGTTACCCTTCTCCTCTTCCCCGCCCTCCCTTTTTTGTTCTTTTCAGTTGGTTAACTGCCTTTGCTCCTGATTACTGCGAGCTTTTATAAAGCTTTCTTGCCTTGGAGGGGCTGGAAGGCTTGGTCTACTTATTCTTCCCTCGGGGATTCTGATTTTTGCGGTTGGGAACCAAAAGCAGGGTTCATATTCTTCATAACTACGCGTGGAGTGATTGATGGTGGAATTCAGGGACAGGGAAGTTATTGAGGACAAAACATTTGATTAACTCCACATGTTTATTGGTGCAACTTGTGATGCCGCCGTCGTACCTGTTCATGGCCCTCATGTTGGTCAACTCTCAAGCGACCATAGTCGTTCCACGCAGTCCATGCAGTACCGCCACCGGTCCGAGATTAAATTGCCGGCGCAGTTCGTTGCTCAAACTACTCGAATAAAAACTACTCTAAGGCTTTAATAGAACCAAGTTGGACGAGCTAGACGTCTGGCCTGACCCTCGCACTGTCCTACCCATCTCTGCGTAAGGAATTTGCACCGTCGAGTAAAACATAGGACGAACCACCGCGTACCCAGCTACAGAGCACCCACACCGCGATAAAGATCATAATAGAGAAACGCATCATGAATGTAGATAAAAAGTCCCCTTATCAATGCGTTCATTCTGGCTGTCTAGACTATACACGCCTCCGTTGCATCCTCTCATGCCGAACAGCCATCATGCCCCTATGCGTAGGACCAATCTTTCCTTTGCCGTTGCTAATTCGTCTCCCTTCCCGTTCCCATAAACATAGACATTTTTATTCTTCCCTTCCGTTTCGTATTGCTATTGCAGTGCAAGTGAAAACAAAAATACCGACCGCACCACCTCCCGGAAGCAAACAGCCGAGGCCGTCGACGGCAAGCCCAACTCACTTGGGCCTATCCCTAGCTCCTTGTTAAATACACGTAGCCAGTGCTCCACGTTGAATCTGCCTCATATCCTCCTTTGGTGGCTTTTTTGGGAATAAGAAAACGAGCAAAATCAAAAAGAGAGAGAAAAAACCAGTCCATAGAAACAATCGTACACGTTATGCATAGTTGAACAGTCGAGACAATCCATCCGTCTCGCATTTCCGTCCCAGCCCCTGGTCACCTTGGTTCCCGGTGACAAACAAAATACATTTCGCTGCCGACTAAATTGTCGTGCAAGCTTCATATCGTCGAATGCATTCAGCTGCGCCGTGGCGAGACTAGCGCAAGCGCTCGCATTCGTCGCTCCTCTCGGTTCTCGGTCTCGCGGAAGCACATGCCTCCGCGACGTTGGCGGCTACGCCGCTTCTCATCACGGTTTCTACCCCACTAATGGTAGTTGCCACCCCAGCCGCGCTGCTGCTGGTTGGCACCGTAGTAGCCGCCGCTACCGAACCCCTGGTTGCCGTAGGAGCCGTAAGGCGTGTTACCGTGCTGGTTAGCACCAGCACCACCAGCACCCATTCCGTAGGCGCCGCTGCCATGGGCAGCATGGCCCTGCAGGTGGTTAGGGTAGCCGCCGTAGGCACCGCTCATCTGGGAGTTTTGAGGAGGCAAGCCGCTAGCTTGACCACCCGGACCGGTGTTGGTGGCTGACCCAGGGCGAGCGCCGCCGAGAGAGGGGGAGGGTCCGGGGGCACCCTTACCGTCACCAAAAGGCTTCAGATCATCACCGGTCGAGGCACCGGCGCCAGGTTGGTTCTGGCTATTGAACCCTTGAGCCTGCGACTGGAAGGCAGAGCCGCCGCGGGCAAAGCCGTCATGGGAGCCGCCAAAGCCGGCACCACCGAGGCCGGGCTGAGAGCCAGTCTGGCCCGCACCTCCACGGCCATACTCACCCAGGCCAGAGCTGGCGCTGTTATCGCGGTGGGCGTTGGAGGGAGCGAAATTGCCGGGAGAGCTGGCGTGGTCATAAGGCGCATTGGGAGACACGCCATAGGGTTGGCCATACATGCCGCCCTTTCCATACGGACCAAAGTTGCCCTGGCCATATCCAGAGTAATACTGGTGGTAGTATGGGTAGTAGGAGGGGTGGTTGTAGCCAGGGTACTGTTGCCCATGGCCCTGGGGTTGGGAGCCAGGGGTGCCAGCCTGTCCTTGCTGACCGGGCTGAGCCTGCTGGCCCTGAGGAATCTGCTGCTGGGCTTGGGCAGCAGGGTTAGGGGTGGAGTGGCCGCTGTTTTGGTTGTCGGCAGCGACGCCAAAACGAGGCTGGCCGTGTGAGCCTGCGCTTTGAGGATATTGGCTCAAGCTATCGGCCTGAGCAGCGTTGTAGCTGCCAAGAGGTCGCTGTTGTGCATCATGTTGGCCGTGAGAAACCTGCTGCTGACCGTACTGTTGGGTGTAGTAGTTATGATAGGCGCTACGATCCTGCTGGTTGTTGGCCGTGTAGTAGTTGGAGTAATCGGAGGGAGCAGAGCTGAAGGCGCCTTGGGAGGGGGCTTGCGTGGTGGCAGGGAAGCTGTCGAAGGGTGGTTGAGATGCGGGGGTCTGCTGACCAAAGGGATCGATAGGTTTCTGAACGGTGGGATCTTGACCCAAACGACCATACTGTTGGCCGGGGATAGCAGGCTGGGCGGCTATCCCACAATTAGCGAAAACGCCGCCTAAGAAGGGACACATGCAGATTGACTTACGTTGCGTAGGGATTTGGGCAGAAGGTGCAGCACCTAGTAAAATGTTAGAAGAGCAGTGTATGAGGTAGCCGGCGTCGGGACCGAACACATACCAGGAGCAGCGGTCTTGGGGAAGGTATCCGGGACAGCAGAGGGTTGAGCAACAGGAGGAGGCAGTGAAGTACGAGGCTGGGTAACAGGAGAATCGGCAGGGGGCTGGCCGCGAGTCTCCGCGTCCTCACGTTCGCCATCAATATCTTCCTCACTTTCGCCCAGATTGAAAGCGCCAAACTGGACAGCAGCGCGATCAACCTCACGGTTTCCGGGCATGCGGACAGCCTCTTCCTGGTCAAGAACACGGCGCTGGAAGCCGGGCGGGCGGGAAGTTCTGTCCGTGGTGGCCTTGAGAGCGGAAGCTGCGTAGCCACTGATTGGCGCCCGCTGGTGCTGCTGGTGAGCAGCGGATAGAGGAGTAGCGTTGGAACTAATAGGGCTCTGTCGTGGATCCCAAGAGTCAGCGGCAGTGCTTGCGGCGGTGCCAGTCGCAGCTGGCTGGGAGTCGTCAATAACCTGTTCAAGATTTGTCTCTGTGAGATCGTCCTTGGGTGGAGGAAGCGCAGGCTCTTCAATAACCAGGTCGGCGTGGGTAGCAACGGGGGTCGGATTCTCGTCGGTCTTGGCCGTGTCTTCGGCGGCAGGAGCGGGGGCGGGGGCAGGAGTGGGAAGAGCCTGGGGGGCTTCGGCGGGTTCAGCAGCTTCGGCGGGCTTGCTCTTGGGGTGACCTTGCAGAGGAGCAGGCTTGTCAACGGCAGTGGACTGACGAAGCATGCTGGCCCATGTCTTGGCGGCGGCGGCAGCAGGCTGGCTGGCAGGTAATTCAGTAACAGGCTTGGTCTCAACGGGGTCAGCCTTGATCTTTGTCTCGCCCCAAGCAGAGGACTCCTCAGTAGGGACGGACAACTGCTGGTTCTCCTTGCTGCGCGTGGCACCGTTAGTAGAGGGCTGGGCGGTGCGACCACGAGGGGCACCACCACGACCGCCTCTCTCTGTAGCTCGGCCTCGTCCTCGGCCACCTTCGGACACGGTGCGGCCGCCACGAGCGGCGCGGGGAGCAGTCGTCTGTTCGTTCGTGGTACTAGCGGCAGCCGGAGCGTCCTTTGCCTTTGTGCGAGCGGGCTTCTTGGTCTTCGAGACCTCGCCCCATTGAGAAATGGTACCTACGGAGCAGGGTTAGCCACGCGACGGGAGATTTCGAAAAGATTAAGAAAAAACTGGCAGGCGACGCATCCGGTTTGCGTCATTTTTACTGTGCGCGGTTGACAGATAACTGTAGGGTTAAGAGAAGCAAAGTAAACGTACCTTCGGCAATGCGCGTGACAGCCTCGGATTGATCACCGTTTGTCTCTTGGAGGGCAAAAAGGACGTCGGCCTCGGACCAATCTGGGAACATCTCGCGAATGACAGAAGTCTTATCTCCATACAGCTTTCGGAGCTCGCCTAGGTCGGCGTCGTCGTCAAAGGCGGCAGGGGAGTCGCTGTGATCAGGCTTGTCGGAGCCGTTGGGTCTGCGACCGCCGCGACCAGCGAAACCACCGCGACCGCCGCGGCCAGAGCCTCTACCGCGCGAGGCGGAGGACCGTGATGTGACCTCAGACATGAGGGGCGTAGATTGAGAGGATTGGTGTGATGGAGAAGAGGGTAAGCCGGAGCTGGGAAGGCAGAGTTTGGGAGGAACTGAACGTGTGAAAAGGGCAGCGGCCGGTCAGAGGGCCTCTGCAAGCAAACGAGGACAGGCAGCGGTGCGTAAACAAACGACGCCAGCTACCAAGTCCGAATCGACGGAAAATTAGATGGAGGCTGTATCGACAAAAGCGACGCCGATGGGGGTGGTGGTTGCGGTTGTGATTGTTGGTGATAGGAAGAGGATGAAGAAGAGTGGAGGAGGCGAGGAGGGTTTTCGCCAAGGTGCCTGTGCTGTGCTGTGCTGCTGGTTTTGGCGGTGCCGATTTTGGCTGGTCAAGCACGAGCAAGGATGGAAGGGAGCGGAAGGATGTGAAGGTTTGCGCGCCGCCTGCAGGCTCGGTAGGTAGGGCAGCCCTGTATTTTTAGCGGCGATGACAGCACTTTGCGCTTGTACCTCTCTACCAGTTTACTGTATGCAGGTACTTTGCCGACTCACCTTGGCACCTGAAAAGGCAGGTACACGGGGCGATGAATGCACCTAACAGCAGTGGATCGCGCAACGTACTGTACCTCCTCCCAACCTGTATTCGCGGTGCCTTGGGTGAGAGACCAGGGGACCGCCGCTAGATACCTGGGTAGGTACCTAAGGTAGCACATCCACCCAACCCAGGTTACCTTTGTGCTCTCAATAATGTCGTACTGTGCACCGCTGAGTATACATGGAAATTAACTATTTTATGCTTGAAAAAATAGTTGCATCAGTCCCCTGCTTACTCCGAGCTCACAGTCACTTTCTCGCTTCTCGCTGCCTCCCTGTCTGGCTGCTGGGCCACGCTTCTCGGTAGGTACGTACCTTCGTACCCATTCGTCTGCAAACGTTAGTCAAGTAGCCTTGACCTCCTTGCTACCCAGGGCAACGTGAAGTTCCAAGTACCGCTACCTCCCTCCAAGCCCACCCGGCTACCTATGTAGGTATTGTCCTCCCTGTAACCTACTCTCGCAGGAAAGTCTGCGGGAACAAAGCAATCCGGCAAAATACAGACAACCATGATTCAATAAACAAATCCTTACACCACAGTCTCCGCGCCCGCATGCGATTACGTCGCTTTCCCTTGGCACACGAGCAATTCCATGTACTTGATAGGGGCTTGTAGTAGCGACGACACATCGCCAGGGTCCCACCGCGCCAGATTCGGCCTACACATTGGAGTAATAACATGTTATACCCAAACGCTGCTATACGAAAAAATCTATCCGTGCTCGATCCGGCTCACGAATGTCTCGGTACGCTGTCCCGTCCAGGACCTTTCTTTCTTCCCGCACTGCAGCAGCAAAAAGGCTCTCTACAGAGCAACGGCAACTGGTAGCTCTTCTCGGTTAGCGCGTTCTCGGAGCTACTCCCTGTTTTTTTTTGCCCACAGTTCCGCCAAACAGAGCTTTCCCCAGCGAAATCACGTGACTTATGACTTATCGATAGCCAGATCCATCAGATCAACGAAGTGATCTCTCGACGTAGATGACCTGATGGGGGCACCATGCCGTTCATCAACCCACCACCATTGTTTCGATTCTTACAGCAACGACTGTTCTGTTCAATTCGGCCTGCCGATAGGCAGTGTCGCCGACCTGTTTTCCACAAGCTACCGTAGTCCTCGGCGTCATGTTTTCCACAAAACCAGCAAACTCGCTCCGGAAGCTCTTCGCTGGCTACCATGAACCAGCCGGCCTGTCGCCGCAGCAATCGCAAAAGCTGCTAGATGGCCTCAAATCGTCCTTTCGTCTACAACTAGAGCAAGAGTACGGCCAGACAGCTCTCACGAAACTTACGAAAAATACATCCAAGACGCTCAGCAATTCCTCCTCATCCTCCCCCCATCGCGCCGTGCGTCACTCGGCCGCCAACCGCCATCTACGGTCCATCCTCGCCAACCCGCTCTTCTCCTACAACAACAACAGCGTTACCGCCAACTCTACTCTACCTTCGCCGCTTTCCGTGCCCCGGAGCGACCCCTTGGACGACTTTGACCATGCCGTTGCCAAAGGCCTTATGACGCTCAATGCCGCCACCGGCTGCATCATGACCAAGCAAAAACAATTGGACGCCCGAGATCTGCACACGGGGCCCGCCTCCGAGTCGGCCACGGCCCTGCGCGTCGTGCGCTGGCTTCGCTCTACCGGTGCTGAGAATGACCTGGCTTTCCTCGACCACGCGGCCTTTATCAAGGCGCTCACGCCGTTCCTTGTCGTCGAGAGGATGGACGAGATCGCCTGGCAGTGGATCGCTCAGACGATGGAGCAGCGCGGCGACGACGCGGCAGAGGCTACGCGCCTGCGCCGAGCATCCTTCCTGCTCGCGCAGCTCGTCCACGTCAAGAGTCAGCCGCGGCACGGAAACCTCGACGGCGCCATAACCACCATCCTGCGCGCCGAGCAGCTGCTCGCCAAGGATCCGCTGCTCGCCAAGCTCCTCGTCCTGCCCTGGCGCTCCGTCTCGTGGTTGTCCACCGTGGAGTCGTACAGCCACGGCGCGCCGTCAGAGCGCCTCTTCGACGCGCACCTCGACACCGCCAGCCGCTTGCAGCAGCCGCTGTCCGTCGAGACGGCGCACCTCCGCCTCTGCCACCCGACGCATCCGGACCACGCCCCGGCCATGCACTTCTTCCGCGACACCCGGCAGCTGCGCCGCCTCGTCCGCGGCATCACCAGGGAGCAGTTCACGCAGGCCAAGCAGAAGAGCCTCAGCGTCGTGCCCTGGGTCGCGTACCTCGGCTACGACACCGTCAACCATCTAACCACGTCGGGCCTCACCCAGGAGGCGCAGGCGCTGAAGCAAATATTGCAAGATGAGCTGGCAGGTCTCTTTGCGCCACAGGCACAGCCCAGCTAAGCTAGATACCCCGAGCATATTCCATTTTTACTCTCATGATACCCCCCCTCCCGATTATTCTCCAAAAGCCGCACATGATCCGCAACCCATGAAACGGGCATTGCCATATTTACTGTACAATATAACATTCATGACCAAATTTAGCATCAGGATGCTGTTTGTTTTGCATAGGAACAGGATAAGAAGAATTGTTGTTTTTCAATGAAGTAACAGAAAACTTTTCATAAAGCCATTATCAAATCTATAGGGACGGTCACTCCCAATTCTTCTACCAAGCAACCATCTTGCCAGCTACGTGTAACCAAATCCCAACGCTTAGTCAATAGATCATCTCCCATGCAAACGACGATGCTTCTAGAAAATGGCAGTCCAATCACACCGGAGACTAGACCACCCTTCCTCAGTCCGACTCGTCGTCGTCTCCCGCGTCGGAGAATCCGTTAAACGTCTCCTCCATGTCAGATTCGCCCAGCGCCGCCGCCTCGCCTGTCGACGGCCCCGCCGCGGCTCCCTCCTCATCTTCATCATCGTCGTCGCCGCCTTGGTCCTCAATGTCAAAGAGGCCCCAAATGTCCCACCGGTCGCCCTGCGCCTTGCGACTGACGTACTTTGTGAACTTGAGCGTGCCGCTGTCGCGCATCACCAGGGTCAACTTGTTCCAGGCGGCGTTTTGGTGGAATAGGATGTTGTCCTCGTCGTTGCTGGCCTTGTACACGGCGGCGTCCTCCTCCTCGTCGTCGTCGTCGTCGGCCATGTACACTTCCTGGCCGCCGACGTCTTCAGTCTCCTCCTCCTCTTCCTCCTCCGCTTCCGCGGCCTTTGCCTTGCCTTTGCTATTGGTCGCGGCCTTGGCTTTCCCTTTGCCCTTGTCCGTTGGCTTGACTGCTTCCGCCTCTTCTTCCGTCCCGTTCTCCTTGTCGCCCGCCGCATCCTCGCCCCAGCCGGCGCTCGGCGTGATGGACAGGTTCATCTCTAGCCGGGCGGCACCGTCGTGGTTCGTTGCCAGCGTGTAGTCGTGGCCGCGACGGAAGCGACGCGCCAGGATGTCGTGGCTCAGGATGCGGCCGTGAGCGGCCACTGCGAGCCAGTTGCGGAACGCGCGGCTGGGGAACACGCAGTCGAGCAGCTCCGCGATGGGCGACTCCTCGTCTGCTCGCGGCTCGTCGGGGAGGCTGGGGTGCTGATAGAGGTAGCGGTGCTTGTGCGGGGGGCGGGCGACCTTCCAGGGCGTCGTCTCCTCGATGGCTCCGCTCTCGGCGGGCAGGCCGTTGGCCTCCTGCGCCTCGACGTACTTGCGCACGCGCTCCGCGAACTTTTTGGAGAGGAAGTTGTCGAGGGTGATGATGGAGCGCTCGAGGAAGAACTCTGACACTTGCTCGAGAGTATCGGGGGTGAGGTAGGTGGGGGAGATGTACTGGAGCAGGAACGTGAGGTCGGCCTCGTCAAACTCATCCTCGTCCTCGTCATCGTCGCCGGCAGCCTTGAACTCGTCCGCCTTGGTGACGGGCACCACGAGGGCCTGGGGCGCGTCGTACTGGGCCGGGTTGCCCTGCAGCTGCATGAGGCTGCTGTTCTTGGCGTTCTTCTCCTCCTCACCCTGGACGAAGCCGTCCTCGCCGGGCTGGGGGATGTGGAACCAGCCGCTGATGGCCATGCGCACGCGGCCGCCCTCCTTCTCCTGCTGCTCGCGGGTCGCGGCGTGGTAGACCTCCTCGACGTCGTGGAAGCTCTCGCCGGGCTGGACGGCGAAGAAGCTGAGCTGGTTCCAGGCGGGCGGGATGCTGCGTACGACGTCGGGCAGGGGCGTCTTGGCGACGGCGCCGTCGGCGCCCTCCTTCTCCAGCACGGGGAACAGGCGCAGCGCGCCGCCCCATTCGGGCTGCCAGGGCTGGTCCGGGTCAGTCAGGTACAGGATGTAGCTGACGCGACGGCTGCCGATGACGTCGTCGTGGCAGAGCAAGTAGCAGCCTGGGGTGTAAACGTTGATGGCCATGTCAGTCTTGCGGCCGCTCAGGGGCCCGCAGCCCGTGATGTCGGCGACGTAGCCGCGAAAGGCCTCGGAGTAGATTGCGTCGCGCAGTGCAAGCAGCGAGGGCAGCTTAGCGAGCGACTGGTCGTCAAGGCCGTCGAGATTGGCTAAGTCGCCAGACTGGTGGATCTTGTAGATGTCTGTCTCCTTGGGCGTAAACTGAACGTTGCTGCGAACCTCATCGCGGACGGAGCGTAGCAGCTTGTCGTTGACGAGCTCGTGGATGACGGCATGCTTGTAGGGCGACGATTCGGCGTACTCGGACTTGTAGGCATCGAGGACTTTCTTGTCAAACAGGCCCTCGCGAAATCGCTTCTGAGCTTCTTCGGCGCTCAATGCTGAGCGAAGGTTGGTTAGCAAATGCTGCCCTCGGTGTCTCGGCGCATGCAAAGCTTTGCGGCCAAGAGTTGATGTCTTGCTGCTTACAAGCTTTGACTCGCTTGGAGGAGGCGGCCTTTCCTCCGGCAGAGCCATTCGCCTTTCTCTTCATCTTGAGATAAAGAATTTTGACGAGTCGAATTGGTGAGGTGTGTTTGTAAAGAGAAGGTAAAAAATGTCAGGCCATGCAGGGTGCTGGAAGTGACGACTTTTTAATGGGTCTTGCTGGCTGCCTTTGTTTGGCTGGACCCTTGCAGTTGCCTCCCATTGAGGAGAGACGAATTTGTAGGAATTATCAATTAAAAAAGTGAGACGAATATATTAATAGCTCTTGGCTACTCAAAAGTTTAAGAAAAATTATTCATTAGCGTTTTCGCCGTGATGATATATAACAAAACTACTTTTACTACACATGACAGCACAGTTGTCGCTACAAACGATGCAGTGGAAGCATTGTCAAGTAATATCAACCTCATCTTTATTCCGTTGTTTCAAATAATGTTCAAGAATTCTAGTTTTCCATACTAATACGCCGGGTGCCTAAACATATTAGAAAGTACAATTACTGTACCGCTGAATGCATTTAATGCCTCCCCACCAGCGGCTCTAGGGTAGGTATTTTCGTAGAACGGGCTGGAGACAAGTTCGTGTAAGTGGTAGTGGTAGGTAAGGAAGGCGTCAAATTAAATTCACGGTTGTTTTGCATTTAAGACTCCACCGTGTTCAACCTGCATAATCAAGTCGTCGAGGCAGTAATACCAGCACGCCGCGAAATATCCTCTGTCCCAGAGCTCTTCCTCCAATCATACGCATCATCCCCCACGACCTTGGGCCGAGACCCCAGCGCACGGCGCAAAATCCAATCCTTGCTCGTCGTCGCATCCTCCTCGACGCCGTCCTCGAGCGGTGGAATCACAGCGCTCCCCTCCAGCCTCTTCAGCGGCACGTCGTCCTCCGGCCGGCTAAAGTAGACCACCGAGTACCGGGCGTGGTCGCCCTGCGCTCCCGGCGGCGACAGGACGCGGTGGATGTTGGACCGCAGGACGCCATTCGTAAACTTGACCAGCGCGTCGCCAACGTTGATGATGGCGTGGCCGGGAAGGGGCTTGACGTAGGTCCAGGCGGCGCCATCGCCGGGGGGTAGGATTTGAAGCCCGCCGAGGCGGTTGAAGAGGATCGTGAGGCTGCCAAAGTCCGTGTGCTCGCCGAGGGCAATCTGTTTGTCATCCAGGGGTTGCGGCGGTGCCTTGATGAGCCGGACCTGGTCGCCACTCGACACGCCGACTCTGTGCATGGAGGAGAGGGTGTTTGGGGGGAGCTGGAGAAACTCATTGAGCAGTCTGAGCAGCAGGTGGATGATATCCTGGGCGGAGGTCATAAATCCCTTTAAAAACAGTCGTTCCTTCTCAACTACCTGAGGCGCAGGCCATGGCTTTGATGTACCCAGTATATCGTCTCGGCTGATCTGGTCGCTGGTTAGCTCGTTGCTGGGGAGAAGTAGTCGGTCTCATGGATGGAAAGACTTGCATTGTAAAACTCGTTTCTGTCAAGCCTGCCGGTTCTATCCGCAACAGAGCCTCCTAGATGTTTATAGCCAAAGTAGGTCTTTTCTGCCGAAAAGTCGTACTTTTTCTTCTCCTCGAGCGGTAGATCGAACAGGTCTTTGGCCAGGCTAAAGAGACGCTCAGACTCTTGCAGAATGGTGTCACCAGGGCCGTCAAGATGAAGATAGAAGAAACCCAAGTCCCGGCATGCTCCTATAAATCGCTCAACTTCGTCAGGCTGGTGATTTACGAGCTTGAGGAGTGACAGACGAAGCAAAGGTGCAGTCTCGACGTCGGTGGGAAATTCGGGTAGCTGGTCAGCCATCACGACAGACAATTCAAGGGTAGCAGTAGTAAGTGATGATGTGTAGAATATAGACTACAGTTGAACGAGAAAGGAGAAAGAAGGTTGAATTATGTACGGGAGAGCCGGAGTAAATGAAGTAAAATAGACCGGTGGCCTCGGTATCCAAGAGTCTCCCCAAGACTTTTATTATCCCCCCCACCCCCGCATTTACCATAACGGCATAACGGCGGCGGGCGGGATGATCTCTTCGCCCGAAAATGGCGACTTGGTTTATGTAACTCGGCTAATAATTAAGAAAGATTTAGGCGTGTAGTATTAGTTGAATCTTGAGCTGGTGTATAAAGACAATGCTCGGCATATCCGCCTCCGCTTCCGAGTACACCGCGCCCATCATGCTCACGCTCCTCGTCGCCGATGACCACAGACGCTGACTGTTCTGAAGGCCTTTGATTCCTTGTGTCCATGGCATCAAAGGCGCAAGTTTGTCCTGCATTGTCGCATTTATTTGCGGTACCACATACGGGCCTTCCTTGTTTTTCGGATCTTTCGCTTCAGCTGCAGCATCCCGTACATGAGCGCCTCCGCGGTCGGCGGCCAGCCGGGAACGTAGATGTCGGCAGGGACGACACGGTCGCAGCCGCGTACGACGCTGTAGCTGTAATGGTAATACCCGCCGCCTTTGGCGCAGCTTCCCATGCTGACGACCCAGCGAGGCTCGGGCATCTGATCGTAGACCTGGCGCAGCGCCGGCGCCATCTTGTTGGTCAGCGTTCCGGCCACGACCATGACGTCCGACTGCCGCGGCGAAGCTCGGAAGAAGGTGCCCAACCGATCCTGGTCGTACCGTGGCGCCGACAGGTGCATCATCTCCACGGCGCAGCATGCTAGCCCGAACGTCATTGGCCACAGTGAGCTCTCACGTGTCCAGTTTGCAATTGTATCGAGAGTTGTACTGTTATATGCATCAGCTTCATAGTCATCATCAGATATGTCGTGGTGGAAAGTAGAATAAGTACAGCGCATATATTATAGGGCCTGAAGCAGTGTCTGCAGTTGGAAGAGTCGCTTGCTCCCGATGTGAACCGGTGCGTGTGGTCGCATTTGCTCTCCAAATTGCCCTTGTCGTGGAATGGCCGTCGCTTCTGAGTGTTGCATAATCGAGAGACTTCTACATACGTGCTCGGTGCTTGGATTTCTCGAAGGCTCGTAATTCTGAAGGCGCGAATGCCAACCAATGGTCACCGTCGTGCTGATCGGGGTACTTTGGAGGCAGAGAGCAACATGCTGACTGTGATGAAAGTTTTTGGATTTGCAGATTGGACAGTAGCTGGACGACAAAAGCACGTCGCTGCTGGGGATTTGAGTCGAGCAGTAGAGGAACCTGAAGGATATGGCATTGCCTGAACCCGAGACCGTTCCCGAGTCCGACTCTCGACCCCCTCTGGTGATGGGATCATCAGTCAATCCAAATTTGCATTGCAAGGCTAGCGTAACTATCATGACTGGATGATTCCGTCAAAGGTCCCGAAGCACACGAGACGCTGTTCATTGCTGATGTCGCTAGCATCACACCGCCTTGGCAGTTGGTAGATTCACTCAGGTGCCTCTTGGAGGATGCGTCTTCACCAGCCCGCAAGATACCAAAAATTTCGCCCTGCAACCTCTACTATCTCGCAATAAAACGACAGGGTCTTCATTGCGAGTGGATTGTGATGGCGTAAACGGTCCAGAAACTCATGGCTCACTGCCATCGGCCACGTTACAGAGAGCCTCAATTCCGGCGTTTCCGCGCTGATGACGGCATCTTCGATCCATCGTATCAATATGCTTCTCTCTTCAAGGCAAATACGGCCTATGCCAGGGTCCGGGCTCTCTGCCACGTTGAAGCATGCCAGCTCTCTCCGTGATGCTGCCAGCAGGGCATTGTCTGACTGACACGAATCTACAGCCAGCAGCTTTCCCAGTGGACCACGAGAAATTACGTCTTTGTGATTATTGAGAATGTCGCGCATACCACGAATTAGAAGGAACACGTCGAGTAAGCTCGCCAACGTAGGTGTACCGTGCTCAAGGGAGTGAGTGGTAAATGCGCAGAATGAGAGTAGAGATGCTGGTGTAAATGCTGTATGGCATGTCGCGTCAGAGATATCGTGGAGTACTGCGGAAACACCTCTGATGGGCGGTATTTTGATGATTTGATGCATCAAACACTCCGCCCTCGTGGCTCCGCGGAGAGGTGGGCCAGGTGAAAGGCCGATGTCGCAAGGAGCTGGTGCATCAGGAAATCATACTGGCGAGCCAGTTTCGGAAGTTGGACCTGGAGGACATCCTGGCGGTTGCGTGCATTCGGAAAGGTGCTCCATGTCATGGTGTTGTAGTGATGCATATGCTCGACAAACATCCAAGTTGACATGCTGCTGTGCTTCCCCTCCGTGAAAAGAGCCGCTAGATACGGCAAGGGATCCGAGGTCCGTGATGTGACATGTGCGGGTGTGTTAAGAGTACTGTGAGCTGGATTGTAGGCGTTATTGGGTAATCGTGACCTGTGAACTGTGAGGCTGTATGGGATGTCGTGCCTGTAGCAGGCGCTGCAGGGGCTATTTTCGTCACACTGAAGAATTAGGCGCTGATGTACTTTTGGGTGTGGATGAATATGTATGTATGTACCTTAATCTTGCGTTCCTTACATTTCAATGACAACCATTTCGGTATTTGCGATGTCCTAGGCGAGGCATTGCTGCCTAGAATGGATAAGGGACGCCTCTCATGCAGATTTTAGTGAGGCAGTCCTCAGCAGCGTCAACGTCGCTGATAGGTGATCATTTTTCGTGGTGCTGATTTTGAGGGATGGATGTTCTGTCTTTTGAGAACGACAGGGAGATGTTCTTGATAAAAATGGCTGACAAAACTGCGGGATGCTCCGAAAGCGAAACCGAGTCCGAATCCGCATCCGACACCGAATTAGCGCCATCGGACCAACAGCATGGAAGCTCGTTCATTTCAGCATTTTGCTCAGAATATCATACGAATAGTGCCCAAGTTTGAAACTTGTCACCCTATAGATTTGATTATAACGGCATTTATCACATGTTGAAAATACGTCAAAATCACCAGGGTGACCTCTTCCGCTCTGTTTGTGGCAGCCCGTCCAATCAGGCGCGGCGGTTGAGTCTCCACAAACGGCCAAGGCCAGCAGCTTCCTGCGTCACAGCTACCAGGCAAAAGAGGCATCCGCCATCATCAGCTTCGTCATCCCTCCATTGCATTTCATCCCGGACGACAAGAACACAGAGATTGGCGCGACAGGGCCCAGATCGACTTAAACAACCTCCAATCCCTCTGCAGAAGCAGCCACCATGAAGCCCGTCGTCAGCGCCGGCCACGCGTGGTCCTGGTACGTCGAGAGGAGGAGGGCTCCCTCGCCAAGGCCCAGCCTTGAGAGACGCTGCCAGCCATAGCTAACCCGCCTCTAGCACCGTTGTCTCCGTATTCGCCATCGTCATCCTGTCCGTCCTGGCGATCGTGTACCGAAGCGGCCACGAGGAGTTTGTCGGCGGCAACGAGGATCCCACACCCGAGGAGGGCGTCGCCATTTCAGGCACCATCCTGACGGCCGTTTTTGTCTATCTGGTACGTCCTCTCAGCTTTCGCGGCCTACATGATCCTCTTTTTGCATATACTGACTGTTAATCTGTAGGGCTTCTTTGTCTTTTGTGGCTGCCAGGGCATGCTCCACGTGCGGGAGAATCGACGAGGCACCATTGCTCTATAAATAATAGCATCGAGATGGTGAAGGCGGAGATGATGGACGACCGAGGTTCCAGTGTACAAATGCCTGGCGGGATACAATTTTACGGCGTTACTTGGGAGCATAAATGTTCTTTTTTTCTCACCATGCCCTGGGGAGAGGCTCTAACGGATCCGAGCGCTTGCAGCACGCATTGCGTATTGCTTGCTGAGACATAAGGTCGGCTGCGTTTGTTGGTCAATATACAAAACTAGAGAATAGCCCGTCAATAAAGCGCGCTCGCCTCATGGGTATGGTCTTGTTTAGATTCATGAATGGTGAGGCAGGCATGGAGCTGTGAGAACTAATTAGCTACGGACGGCGTCAAGGACAGGAACACGATTGCCCCAGAGGGGCCGCGAGAGCTTGCTCCCAGAGTCGAATTTGGATTTATCGTGCAGTATTCGTGGGTGCTATATCACTTGCACCTGATCCGATGATAGGCTGGGAACGAGTCATAGTCAAAAAGGATTCCCCATTTTGCTCAGTTTTCTTTTTGTACTTCTTCTACTCTATAGCAACTCGTGGGGGTATCAATGATTTAACATCTAAGGAATCTGCCCTGGCCGTGTCATGTCTAACCTGGTCATGATGGTATCCGGGACCTGAAAAGGCCTCTCCTGCGGGACAAGGCCGCGCTCAACAAGGACCTGCAGCGACAGGTCAGGATCCTCATCAAGTGCGCGCTTGAGGCTCCGAGCCGTCTCGGTAACATCCTCGATGGACACGATCCACTCGCGGGCCCAAAGTGTGCTCAGGGTGCCGGGGATGCCAATCTGGATGCTGCGGTAGGGTAGGCGGCGGAGGGCGGGGTCGCGCTCCGGGTCCCACTGGACGCGGACCTCGGCGGCACGATCACGGGCCGGGCCGGCATTGGCATCGGCGCCGGCGCCGCCGTGGGAGAGCACGCCGCGCTGGAGGAGGGCGAGAAAGTCGGCGTGCTTCATGCGCAGGGCGAGGATGCGGGCCTGGCGCGCGTCCTTGTAAGAGTAGCCGGCGCGGTACATGATCCACGCCCAGCTGGGCTTGACCCACGTCATGCGGCCGGGGCGGAAGTCGGGCGAGGCGTCGAGGCGCTGCGCGGCGACGGCGGCTATGGCAATGGCGGGGGAGTAGGCCTGGTAGACGGTAATGGTCTCTTCGTCGTAGAGGGCCCTGATTTGGCGGTAGGGGACTGCAGTGGTGGAAGGTATTGTAGGAGCGGCTTCAGACATGTTGACGCTGGTTGGAGGGATCCTATCGTGGGAATGCATATTGTTTTGGGCGTATGTTTGGAAAGACTACATTCTTTTCAAGACGTTGAAGTGTATTTTTATAAAAGTCGGCCCATGTAGGCAGCATCTCATGACTGTGCGGCTGAAGGCCGAGCCGGCGTGTGAGCCATACCAATGTGCTCGACGATGCAGGATGTGGATAGGTAACTCGGCGCTGACGCGAGCCGTTTTCGAGTTACCAGCGGTAAATGAGTCAGCCGTCCAAAGGAGTTCATCACGATTGAAGAGATGAAAACGAGGAGGGGAACTTGTTCTTTCATACAACAGTTTTGACTTTTTCATATATATGCAAGAAAAAGATCCTCTTACTTGTGTTCATACATGGTCGTCTCGTCCTGAGCAGTTTATTACAGGGGCCTTGTACATAGCTAAACCGTCAAAGCGTCCACTGAAACCACTATAATGACCTGGAAGATGCATTAATGTATGTACCTTAGCAAACTTGGCTGGCGCGCTTTCCAGTCCTCTTACAGACATACATAGTACATACATACATAGCTACATATACTAACATTATATAGATGCCTGGAGCGTGCTTTTATTGACTTCTCTGTACACCTATAAAACTTGAAATTATGCTAAGAAAAGACACACTTTCAAAACGTAAAACAGCGCCAGTCCAGACACCTTCTGTCCCAGATTTTAGCCAAGCGCCTCGTCAGCTAAGCCGCGCGCCGCCTACGTAAGGCGAAGCCAAAACCCCCGCCCACTAAGTTAGTAACCAGCAGCCAGCCAGCCTGCTTCCTGCTGAACAAGGCAGGCAGGCTCCCGTTACATCTCCAAGCCGCATCGATCCTCCACGACACTTCTTCCCAACACTACGGCTTGTGCCTCTCAGGCAGTTGTGCGACAGCTCGGTGCTCTGCAACTCCCACCACATAAACGTCTCTGCAGCCTGTTGAATGAAACGTCCGCCTAGCCAAGTCTAAGATCCTCAACAAGTGTGCCGCGCCTCGAGCTACCCGGGCTCTCTCCTCCATCACGAGCCGCACCCCTCGCCGCCCCGACTGTCCTCAACCGACCGATCCGGAAACACCAGACAAACGGCCCGTCCTCTGATCAGGGGATGACTGCCCCGGAGCAGCCCGCTGGGAGACCAGAGTCACCATCCCAGTCTCCCAGCGAGCCCGTGACCCAGGAGCCTTCCACCACCCATGTTGAGCCCAAGGCAGCCGATGCCGCTCCGCCTGCAGACGATTCCATAGCCAAGGATGCACCGTCAGCCTCGCATACACCCAAGGTGGCCGAGAAACAACTCTCACCGACCGAATATACGCCTTCCGACACCGCACACGTGGCCGAGCCTACATCCGAAACGCCAGCCCCGACTACACCGCCTGCGCAGACAGGCTCGAAAATGTCACAGCAGCTTGCCGCCGCCGCCGCTACCGTTACGAAGCAAAGAGATGATGTCACTGCCGACGCACGCGAGGACGGCGACAGCATGTCTGCGTCAGCCATCACCATCAGGCCGGCCAAAAGCCACGATGCCGATGCTTCCTCCCAGTACCTTGCCCCAGAGCCTTCGAGCTATGTCGACCCTACGCCGGCCACGCCCATGACCTCCCAACCGACATCGCGGTCGCCCTCCAATGCCGCAAGGTCCCATCGCTCCGCATCTGCCTCGCCAAGCCAGCCAGGCGCTGACGGCGAAGACAAGAGGTATTCCAGCGAGGAGGAGCATGACGGCGGGTCCCGATCTGAGATTCAGAGCATCATGGAACAGTTCAGCGAGCATGGAGGCGGGCCCGACGCCGACGAGGTCATGAGCCCGAGACTCGAGATTACCTCGCCCATGTTTGGGGGTCCTGCGCAGCACCCACCGAGAAAGTCGAGCCTCGAGCCGCTTTCCACCAAAATTACGACGCCCCAGATACCGGACTCGGATGCGCCGGGCGCTACCATATCGGCGTCGACCAAGGACCAAGAGGCTGTCGACGAGCAAGGCCCGCCAGTACCTCCAAAAGACGGATCGTTTGGCACGCCGCCGAGGAAAAAGGAAGCCCGGGGTTCGACCAGCCTTACTTCGCCAACATCCCCGCAGTTGTCCATGCACCGCCCGCCCCCTCCCGAGCCCGAACCCGAACCAGCGCTGCCGTTTGACTTTTACAGGTTCCTCGAGCAGCTACGCAACAAAAGGGCCGATCCCGTCGCACGCTATCTCAAGTCCTTCTTGAACGAATTCTCCAAACGCCAGTGGATGGTCCACGAGCAGGTGAAAATCATTAGCGACTTTTTGGCCTTTATCGCCAACAAGATGATGCTCTGCGAGGTCTGGCGCGACGTCTCGGACGCAGAGTTTGACAATGCGCGCGAGGGCATGGAGAAGCTCGTCATGAACCGGCTGTACTCGCAAACCTTTTCGCCCGCCATCCCGCCACCCAAGCCCGTGCCTGGCGCGCGGCCCAAGAAGCGCGGCGGCGAGGTGCCGCTCGGGTCGGGTCGGCGTGGCCAGCACCAAGAGGACGTGGAGCGGGACGACATTGTCTCGCAAAAGATTAATATTTACGGCTGGATTAAGCCCGAGCACCTGGACATCCCCGCCATTGAAGAGAGTGGACGAAAGTTCCTAAAGTTGGCGCAGCAAGGTTCGCCTGACCCGTTTCCGTGGTGCGGCGCAAGCTAACCCGTGCAGAGTTGTTAAAAATCAAGTCATATCGTGCTCCACGAGACAAGATAATTTGCGTTTTGAATTGCTGCAAAGTCATTTTTGGTGCGTTCTCCTCTCTCTACTATGCAAACCATACTGATACCTCCAGGCCTTCTGAAACATAACAAATCCGACTCATCGGCAGACTCGTTCATGCCTCTACTTATATATGTCGTTCTACAATCGAACCCCGAACATTTAGTATCTAATGTACAATACATTTTGCGATTCCGCAACCAAGATCGCCTCGGTGGCGAGGCTGGTTACTACCTATCATCTTTGGTAAGGTCTTCACCTTTTGTGCATCAACCACGGCGCGCAGTGCTGACCGTGTTTGCAGATGGGCGCGGTACAGTTTGTTGAAAACATGGACCGCACCTCACTCACCATTAGCGACGATGAATTCGAACAGAGCGTTGAGGCTGCCGTCTCCGCCATTGCCGAGCGCAACCAGGCGCTCTCTCCCACCATCCGGCAGCAGGCCACCTTCTCCGTGAAGCCGGGCTGGAGCGACGGCGCTGTCGACGGCGCTGTCGGTGGCGCCAGCGCCTCCTCTCCGCCGTCAAGTACGAGGCCCAGCTACGACGGCGAGGCGGAGTCGAGCGAAGGCGCAGCCATCTCCGGCCTACTACGCACCTTTCAGCGGCCGCTGACCACCATTGGCCGGATGTTCTCCGACGAGCCCGCCACGTCGGTCCCCTCGTCCTCCTCGCGCCCCCATCATCACCCGCCGCCGCGGTCCTCGCAAGACGGCGGCTCGCTGCCTCGACCCAGCACGGAGGAACCCCCCGTCCGCCCGTCCGTCCGTCCGCAGACCCAGAAGCAGCTGGCGCCGCCGGCGCACACCCTCTCGGCGGAGGAGGCCGCCGCGCGCCAGGCGAGCGCCGAGACGGCCGAGGCGCAGCGCCTACAGCGCGCCGAGCACGCCAACGTCGTTGAGACTCTAGCCGGGATGTTCCCCGACCTGGATAAGGACGTCATCAGCGATGTCGTGTACGAGAAGGAGGGAAGGTGAGTTTTGTCGTTATTCCCCACGGAGCCTGGCGCAAGCATGCACTAACATTGTAACTTCTTTCAAACAGAGTCGGCTTGGCGGTTGACGCATGTCTGGCCTTATCCAGCTAGGCATTTTCTTTCTTTATATGTTAAATCATTTGCATGGAGGCAAGCCGTTGATAAACCAGTCCGTGTTTATTCTCCCGACATTTGTCTCTCTTCCACCGACTCGGAATATTATCCCCATTTTTATCGTAATTGTACATGGCATGTACAGAAGAAACAAGTGACATGTCATGAACTATTGCCCGCGTCTCTCTAAAGCTATGCTTCTCCGCTCCCCGCGTCCCTCCGCGGTTAACGACGTGCTCCTTGCTCGGCCTCAGTGAAGTAGCACAGTTTTTTGCATGTACATGCGTCGCAGCTGTTCCATCGATCACACCACGAAAGTAAACAGTTTTAAGAGTATTTATTGCTATGCTCCATATACTGAAAAAAAAAACATTTTTCTTGCTTTTATCCTGTGAGTAAATCCACGCTAGAGCAACGAGGTCTTTCGTAAAAAATGTCAAATGTGCAAATTAAAGGAATGACTAGATGTCGCTCTCTGTCCTTGCAATCCCCAGCTAAGACCAAAATCCAATCCAGTCTTTCTATTGTGCAAAGATACCAAAGCCAAAGATGCGATTATACTTCCCCCTCCGAAAAAACGACAAGAAAAAGAAAAAAGGGCGCACCTAACCCAACCAGATCGCCCATAATATAAGAGATCGGAGGAATCAAGAATCGTCATCTTTCAAAACAAGGTACAGACGGAAATTCGGTGATCATACAGTTGCTTTCACTCGGGTCGGTTTCAATGTAGGTCGATATATACAGGCGCGAAATGGCGGGTGGTGGATGTTGATATATACAGCGTGGTTAAGGAGTGGCAAATGGTAAAATGGGCGGGGGTATTGGTGCGTCCGAGTCTCACAAGCGATAGTAGCCCGGCTGTGACTGAGGTAGACCGCGGTAACTACGGCTGCCCCGATCAGGAAGCGAGTTCTGGCGGGCAGGATCGAAGGTTCCGGGTTCGCCGCGCGTCAGATCTCTCGTTGGTTCATCGCGGTAGGGCTTGGTATTGTCTGCTTGACGTTCATACTGTGAGTATGGGTTGGGAGGTTGGCTGTGGGCAACAGTGGGTTGTCTTTTGTCCATTTCCATAGCTGAGGCCGAATAGAATGACTTCTCACTTCCCGGTCGGATAAGAAGGGAGTTGTGAGCATCCAGAGGCGTCAAAGTATCGAGCTCGCGATTTCGTTTTTCTGCACGTGTCAGCTGTGTTAGTTCCGGGGGGGGGGGTTGAGATTTACCCATTTCCTTTCTGCGCAAACGGTGTGGGTTGGCGGTGACGCAGGCTTGGATAGCATTCCAGGCGACGAGGATAGCAAGAACACCGGTAAGAGTGGCCTGAACAGCAATCAAGACAACGCCTGTGACGGTCTTGGTCGTCTGAGCGATGCCGAGCTCTTCGACAAAAATGAGAATACAACCAATGGAAAGCACGCGGATTGTTTGAATCGTGATCATGAGCACGTTACCGGCTCGGCGCTCGTAAGGACGACTCCAGAGAAGTAGGATAAGCATGCACGCCTCAATGACAAGTTGTGCGATAGTCTGCTGCATGCCGTGGCCGTCTCCAGCAGCAATGCAAGCGCCCTTAGCGAACATATAGACAATAGCAGGGACAAAAAGCCACCAATAGTTCTTGCGGTATGCGTCGTAGAAGAGCGAATACTTGGTCCAGAGCTCCTTGTTTTCGTATAGAGCGTTGACGTCCCCTTCCGCAGCCTTGAGCTTCTGCACGGTGGAGTAGATCTTCCAGGTAAAGAAGGCAAGAACGCCGGTGAAGAGAGCGAGAGAAACACCAGCAAGAGTTTTGGCAGCCCAGGAAGAATCGGCGCGAGAGAACTGGAAGATGCAGTAGAGAACCCAGATTCCGTAGAGAATCATGATCAAGTTGGTGATAGTTCGAGCAATAGAGCCCCAGTAGTGCTGGCGAAATCCCTTGAGTGACTCAGGGAAGGTACCCCAAATAGCCCATGCCTCGAGGATGACCTTTACCAGCAGGATGACGACAACAATACTAGCAATGATGATGGCGACGATGAGGAGAGCCGTCATGAAGATGTCAGACTTGGGAACAGACACCGTGCGGGCAAAGGCTTCGATGCCCTGGACCTTCTGCTCAAACGTGTTGCTGGGGCGGTCGTCGGTGCCGTTCACGGAAGTCTCAATATCGCGAATTGCAATTGCCATAGCAGCCCCAACAGCGCGCTTGAGGTTAAGAGGGCCGCCTTTGCCAGCCGTGACATTAGCAATGTAGTCGACATCGTCGTTGGTGAGATTGCCTCCAGTCTTGGCACGGAAGTCGTCAATTGCCCTTAGCATGCCTGACCAGGGAACCAAGCCGACGGAGAAGGCAAAGTTCTTTGTAAAGCTCTGGTAGACGGGAGGATAGTTGACGGAGAGCATGCCGTTCATAGCCATTCCTTGAAACCAGCCAACAACCTCGGTAAAACTTGGACTAACGGTCCCTGTTCCAGCAGATGCGCCGCCGCCAACAGCTGCACCAGCAGCAGAAACGCCGCTGGCGATGAGGGCAACACCAGCAACACCAGCGGCAACGTAGGAGACGGCTGGAACGTTGACTGTCTTGCCGTTGGTGACGGATGATTGGATGCAGGCAACCTCTTTCTTGGTATCGGCAGCCTGGAGCTCCAGTTTGGCATTGGCGGCGATATCGGGAACCTGGAAAGCAATGGCGGGGACCATGCTGGCAAATTGGGCGGGAATCTGTTGGGAGCCACGAGCGGCGAAGTTGCCGGCTGGGACCGGACAGAGCTGTTGAACAAAACTCGAGGCGTCACATGGATTGAAGGAACGCTCGTAGATCTGGTTTCCGTAGGCGGTGACGCTGAGATGGGCGGTGACGTTCTGCTGCTTGGTACTGGTGCCGGCGACATCAAACACGACAGTCTTATCAGCGTTGTTGTACGTAATGTCAAGCTTTTCCACTTTGATGGAGGCATCAGAACCGCAGTCGCTGAATCCAGAGGTTGTGAGAACGTCGGCGGCCATGCCGCCAGTGGCGATGAGGGCGGTAGCAAAGAGAGAAGACCATGACATCGATCGTGGTGCCATGATGGAATAAATCGGCAAAGTCGAACAAGCGGCTAATAATAAATAGTTGTCGAGCAAGGCGAGTTAAGTCGAGTGCGAAACGAGAGACGATCGATGGCGTCCAGGCCTTCGATAATACGGCAAGCAAACACTAGGCGGAGACGAGAGTACAAATGTAAGGACGATAAAGAATGAATACCGCCGGGGTATCCAAACAAGGTGCCCCGAGCAGATAGAAAGACAAGTGCTCGGAGACCAGAAAAGAAACGCAGCAAAGGACGTGGGACAAGATGGGCGGCGACCAGGTGACGAGGAAGCCGCAGTGTAATCCTCTGTGTTAAAGGCGAATTATTCGACGAGTCGGACAGGATTCTTCGCTCGTCGAGAAAACATTGAGCGAAGCAGCGGGAAAAGATTGAATAGGTCGGTAGAATCGAGAGCAGCCTCGCTTGCAGTCGGCGAGGGGAGAAGACGTGCGTGGGCAGGGAGAGAGGCACGAAAGAGCAGAGTCGTGGTTAAGCGCCAGGAGTAACCAGGGAGCGGGTGGGCAGACAAGGAGACTACCAAACTAGGGCGTTTGGTTGCGTAGCTCGGGTATTGTTCCTGGAACAGCAGTTCTCGAATCGTGGCGGAGGGAGTCGGTGGACCACAAAAAAGGAAGAAAGAGGTCGAGTCGAGAGTCTGGACAGGATTCGTGGAGAGCGAATGGCTGGAGAACCTCGTGTTGAGTGGAATGGGGGTGAAACGACCTAAGGACTGGGATCGGCCGAACCACCACGCGTGGGTTTTTTTTCTTGTGTTGGAGGGGTGATTAAAAAGGATAAACGAGTGACTGGTCAATGAATGACGGGAATGTATGAAATAAACAGGTTGAGGAGAGAAGGATGAAGAGGGACAAGCTGAGATGTCGATGGTGGTGACGGTGGAATTACAGGATGGTTGACCATGGGAAAGGGGAGGGGTCTGGCGTCCGGTACAGGTACATAAAGTGACGTGGGAACAAGGTGCAAACGCAGGTATCGACGGGACCAACACTCCCAACCAAGGTACTAGAGGCTACAGGCTGGAGGCTAGGACTGATAATAGTAGCTACAGGGGGGGTTGGAAGGAAGAAGCAAGGGGACGCGAATCAGATCTTGGCTCTCGTCGAATGGAAGCAGGGAAGTATCCATGCAGGCGACTTGAGGCGTCTTCGGAGATGGACGGATTGGTCAGGACCTTAGGATTAGCAGGGTAGCCTGGGGCAGGCTGGGCAAGATGGTTTGAGGCTAACGAGCAGGAAGCTGGGGGATAATAATGGGATTAAAAAAGCACGAGCATGCTGCATCATAAAGGGATGGGACGATGTTGTTGTTGTTTTCTATCTACTATACGGACAAGCGAGTAGCGACCACAGGCGTCCAGAGCCAGACGACGAATGTCCGTCCTCACGGTGGGTGCCTTACTACGGATAGTACTGAGAGATTCCCTGGCAGTTCTCGATATAACTATGTATGTAGACACGCGGCACCTAGAAAAAGAGTTAGATACGAGGCGGCTCCATCCATCTGCACCTACAGCATTCAAGGTTCCTTTTGGCTGCCTCTGGCTGGCTGGCTGACTGGCTGACTGACTGACTGACTGTAGTGATTGACTGTTGACTGACTGGTTTCCACAGCTCCACTCAACTGAACTTCTTGCATTGTTGGCTGACCCCTGGCGGGTGGGGCCGCCTCAGGATCCACATCGATTGCGGCAAAGAGGGGCCTCCGGTGCCTGGGCCTGACCTTGGCTCCGGACGCAGAATGCTTTGTCAATTGTACATACATACTGTTCGTAATTCATTCACTTCGCACCAAGGTGCCTCCTTGTACCAGCTTGCACACACTTGACACCCCAAAGCACAAGTACCACGCTCCATTTTCCTCTGGTAGTCAGCTGGTGGCAGCTGGCACACTCGACTTCAAACAGAGAACACACGGCCAGACCCACAGGCGGCTCCCACAACCTTCACCGTAACCTCAAAGCTCCCAGCACGGACGAATGCATGAAGATGTACTGACTTTTCAGGCATCTTTGCGCCAGTTGGGCAGATAAGTCTTTGCTCGGGCAGGAACACCAACATCCAACTCGACCGGCTTGCCCATCACAGTCAACTTAACGCCCACTGCTGTTGAATAGATAGCCTTGTCACAGTCACGCCATCGTAGTAACCACCACAATGAGCCACCACTTCCTCTGAAACACCTCCCAAAACACTACTACCACACACCCAGCCCAGTCATCACAGCTGCCCTGCTGCCAATCAAACCCATCCCTACCTAGCAGCAGACAAACCACTTGATGAACCACAAACTTTTATGCAACAGAATACCCCGAAACTCATTTATCTTTTCCCTTCCGCAGCTCTCGAGATAAGGAAGAGAAGCCAAAACATCACCGATGCAAGGCGGAAAAAGGAAAAAAAAGAGAAACCCCCCCATCGTCGATCCCTAAACAAGCCACAGCGAAAAACGTCGCCCTGCATAAAACGAAGTCCATACAGACTGATCCGTCCGCTCAGGGTTAACAGCACATGACTTTTGTGTATCAAACGATGACCTCGAAACTCAGGTGAGCCTATTGTCCATACCGACTCTCAAACGCGTCACCACCACCTGACTACGGACAACGAACGACGCTTCCAGCCGGTTCACACTCGGCGCTAATAATAGACAGAAAGGAAAAGATTCAAAAATGATGAAAGAAAAAGCCCTCTGTATACGTAATCCGTACTGCGTAAGTTAATATCGTCCTCTGCTATGTGAATCCCATTTCTATTTTTATTCAGGCTTTCGTATTCTGCCAAGGCAGCAACTTCAAAACACCACCACGGCCTCCCCATGACAATTCAATAATACGCCCCCTATCTGCCTAATAGCCGGACGAAGTACCTCGCTCCTCAACATCGACTTATCCCTACTCTTATTTCGGATGAGCTATAACTCGCAAATACATTTCACATAAAATCGGCTGCCTCCCCTCCCCTCCCCTTCCCGCCCAGAATAGTTCCCCCCCCCCCCGGGGAAACCGCCGCCCCGGGGCCGAATTTGCTGCCGTCGCTGCTGAAGAATTTCGAGCAACATGAAATCTTGCGCTAACTTGATCACTTTCGTCTGGGGGGTTTCGGTAAACCCTGGATATTACACCGTCGTATCAGCGAAAAAGGCCCTGCTCCTACCAAATTACCTATGGGGACACTAACTCCCCCAACCCCCCTACAATCATGACAAAATCCCCGGCCAAGAGATGCAGATATCCGTTATTTTCCATCATTTCTTTCCTTTGTGAACAAACTACCGCTACCAACGATGTCAGCGCCAACCGCCCAATCCCTGGTGCTTAGTCTCACATATCATTCATACCTTCTCGCTGCTCCATCAACCGTACAACTTATTATCACGATGCAGACAAACTTCAAGCTCAAATACGGTTCTGTCTTTTATTTCCTGTGCATATTCGCTATCCTTCAACTCATTGTAACTCAGGTGGAAAGACGTCCACGTAACTCCTGTTTGACCCCGGGGCCGTTTGCCCCCAAAATATGATTTCCAAAAAAAAATGCAGTTCATAAATAAAATGCACAGATGCTCGAGAGTAGAAAAAGATCATCAAGTAAAACAGGCCTGCAATCTAAAACTTCAATCACGAGGGAAACATACCCTGAGTATCCCACGTCGTATGCTCCCGGTTAGTCGCCTGCATGTGCGGCGAATGCGAATATGTCGACAGCGTCTCGTGCCCGCTGAACGGACTTCCGTTCAGGCTTGCCCTTTGCTGGGCCATCATTCCATTCTCATACATCATCTGTCCTCCCATACCGTCACTTTGTAACCCTTGCACGCCGAGGCCGTCCAGAGATGGAAACGGCTCCAGCCCGTTGCTGTTGAGGTTGGTCTCGAGGTTGCTGTTCAAGCCCATATAAGACTGGTCGGGCTGCGTAAACTGCCCGCCACTTACGCCCATACCGTGTAGGCTGCGATCCGGTTCATATCCATTCATTCCAGTCATATCATTGATCGTGTTGAAACCGTTGGCACCGTTCATGTCCATGGTGTTTGCCATGCCGTCCAGGCCGGCGCTCATGTCTGCCATGGAAGTCTGTACTGTCTGGCCCATACTTCCAAACTGCGTCTGGTAGAATTGAGGGTTGCCTTGTCCCATTGCATACCCATATCCACCCAAGTTCTGTCCGTACCCCATCTGAGCATGGTTCGGATGCAGCGTGTGGTTGCCAAAAGCCATGCTTCCCAATCCCGGCTGATCACTGGGTACAGGTAGCATTTGTCGCACTGGCGGATCCTGCACAGGACTGATTATGGAGTCTGCCCCAAGCTCCTTGGCTTTCATGTCCACCAGCCTCAGCACCGGTAGCGAAATCTGCTCCATGTGCTTGGCTAGATGCACCGTCAGCTTCTTCCATGTAGGAAAGACGCGTCCGCAAAATTTGCAGGGCTCGTCCTGCGGTTTCTTTGGCGTCTCCATATGGCATTCTTCAACTTTTTGCCAGGTCGGCTCAACCCCTCCAGCACGCTTCATTGCTGCCTTGGTCTTGACCTTGGGTTCCACAAACTTGTGCTCACGCACTAGATGCTGCAAAAAGTTGTCCTTGCGGTAGCAGGTATGGCGGCAGTCTTCCACATCGCATGTCCACCACTCCAAGTGTCGGTGGCCCTCATTTTCGTGACGTACCCAGTCAGCCTTGCGCTTAAAAGTCTTTGGGTCTTTGCACTTGTCCCATGTACAGGTAAAGGGACCGACATCCTCATGTACGTGCTTGGTCCAGTCCGAGGGCTTCTGGAATTTCTTCTTTTGATAGCACAGCTGACATTCGAACTCGGCTGGAAGGAACTGAGTGGGCGGCATCGGAATGTCTGGCGGGAAGCTCTCGTTACTGATGATTCCCTCTGCAGGGCTATCATCATCCTCAAAGCGAGCAGCTAACGGACCAATTCTATCTTTGTCGCCTTTGTGGTCGCCTAAAATCTTAGCCGAGCCACCGAGTGCCATACACAGTGGTCCACAGGAACAATTGCTGCCCTGGCGCATATGGTTGACCTTGAGGGTTAACAAGTTCTTATATCGAACAACTTGTTGGTGCGCAATGCGATCGACTAGATATAAGCCGCCGTTTTCAAGACCAGGGTTCAGTCTCAGTGCATGCTCTTGGAAGCCGGCAAAGGTGTGTGGAATGGTGTCAATTTCGTTGGGGTTCTTCTTCATGGCCGAGTCTTCAAGTAAATCGTCGTCATCATCGTCATCGTCATCATCTAGCTCGGCTGCGCCTGCCGTAGCCGCTGGCTTGCTGCGTGCCGCAACGACGGGGGGACCACCAGACTTTTTCCATAAATCGACCAGCGATGCTTGCGAGTCTTCGGTAGCCACTGACAACGGTGTTGCTTTTGGTAGCTCGGATTTGCTGCGCGGTCGTCGCAGCACTTTATCAACAGCCAAGGAGAAGCCACTTTTTGGGGAGGCAATTGGGGTAATGCCGCTTATGGATCCGCTCCGAGCGTGCGTCGATCCAATGGAAGCCAGAGGTGTTGCCATAGTAGCAAATACTGAATTAATGCTAGGTGTGGGCTGCTTTCCCCAACTAGACGTCCGGGAGGTGGGAGATAGGTGCGGTGAGCTATCTCTGCGTTCGTCTGATTGTTGACTGTCCTTTCGGCATAGGTCGTCGCCTTGTGCACTCTTGGAGCGACTTCTCGATCTTTTTCGCATTGAGGAGGAGCTTGTTCGTCGGACTAGGCCGCGAAGCTCGGCCAGGAAGCCAGTGGGCTTGCTTGTCTTCTTTGGCTCTGCCTTGCTGAGAGATAGTTTCTTCAAAAAGTTGCCACTAATGACGCCTTCGGCGTCAATCACGCTTGGGAAGCTGCGTCGGCGAGTTCCCCAAGTGGCAGATCGGGAAAGAATAGAGTCATTGTCGCGGATCATACGCTCGAATCGTTCAATGGCAGCTTGTGATGTTTCTGGCTGAAAGCGCCCTCGCTCATCGGAGATAATTGGGTGTGACACGGGAGCAGGCTCCCAGTGATTGGCGGAGTAAATGATATTGTAGTCCTCGTCGTTCAAAGGACCACCTGTGGGATCAATGTAAATTTGGTCATGAACGTGTCTGTTCTCGGTATTGCTTCCCAGAGGAATACCATCATCGTCGTCACGTGGCCGTTCAAGAGCCTCTATTTCTTCGGCCGTCTTTTCCGTGGGGGCCGTTATGTCATGCAGGTCTTCTTGTAGCCAGCGTCCAACTTCCTGATTGCGCTCTTGGCGAGCGTTTTGCGCGGCCAGCTCGTTGATGCTGGGAACCTCATCAGCAGATCGGTTCCGTGGTTCGATTCCTGAGTGTCCAGTTCTTGTATCTGGTTCCCACCGGCCAAGAGAATCTCGCTTAGCAGTGTTGGGTGTCCCGGGACGGCTAGTTGAGATCAGCTCGCCAACAGAATGGACGCCCCGAACTGTGCTATTGTCGTCGAAAGTGCGCTCCAGACCGAGTGCCGGGGTCAGGCCGTTGTCGTTGTCCCAGTTTGAGACAGTAACTCTAGGGCTCTGCACAGGCATAGGCACAGGTGCAGGGACAAGACCGTCCTCGCTGGAACGGCCGCTGCCGGTTGGGGCTGGAGTCAGTTGAGAAGATTCGGCAGAGAGCGTGGCGCCCTTGAAATTCCGTTGAAGGTTCCGTTGAAGGTCCCGTGGCGAGACCGAGGTAGGTGGGTTGGCAGCGCCGTTAGCAGCAGGTGAGGCTATATTTAGTGAGGACTTGTCAGGCGTCAATGGATACGACACGGCATAGCTGTCATCCGATTGTACTTCTTCGACAGGGAGTTCAGTCGCCACGACTGATTGGTCCCATATGCCAGCCTCTGCTAGGAAGCTAGGGCCACCAGCGTGAGGGTTTGTAAAATCGACACCGAAGAAGGGGTCTTCGTCTGCGTCGAGCTCGCTGTAGTCGCTGGCCTGATATTGGCCCGGTGTGGAGTGAGAGGCGTCTGGGGTATCGAGGTGAACAATCGAGGGAGAGAGGGATTCACTGTTGACACGCGACAGCGGAGGTGAGACGTCGTCGGCAGTAGGAAACTGGTGGTTGAGAGATTGGTGTTGGTAGGACGAGGAGTTGCGGGGTTCGAGGTCACTGTCTTGGAGGGAGTCGTGGAGATCGCTTTGCGACAAGGCAAATGCGGAAGCCATGGTTGGCGGGTGGACGGTGTGTGGCTGGGCCACGTCGGGTATATAGGCAGTCAGGCGACAAGAAGGCAGAAGAGTTATGGGAGGCCTATTCAAGCGCTGCGAATCGATGATTAGAGAGAGGACTCCGGGCGCATATTCGCAGGGGCCTGCCCTACCGATACTGTATGGTGGGTGGCTTAGTAAAAAAGCCCAAATGCAAGCGAGGGGCGCCTATCTGGCAGGGGGAATCGAGGAACGGGTCAGTCGGCCTGAGAAAGAGGCGATGAAGAGGGAGAAGGAGAGAAATGCGGGAGCGGCGCGGAGAAGCGAGGATGGGCTGCAGTGCGGTCGCGCTGAGCGGAGCAGGCTGATGGAGATGGAGGCGACGCCGAGAGGGTGGGCATAAAGTTAGGTAGGCGAGCCGAGTTGGTTAACAGGCATCCGTAGGTGCAAGACCCGGAAGTACCTGAGTATCGGGAGCGGGAGGGACAGCAGAAGCGCTTAGAATGTAACCCCTGCTAGCTGCAAGAGACCAGAAGACGAATTTCTGGTGCCAGCACGGCGATGGCTGTTGGGAGTTTTGGGGGGCGGGAAGCTGCAGTGCTAGCGAGACAGCAGATGGTCGGTGGTGTGTGATGCCGAGAACGTTGGAGATGCGATGACTGCGACGGTGAAGGAGGGCGAGTGCGCCTGGAGAGCCCAAGGAGGAGCCAGACGGGTGAGGGCAGAAGAGAGCAATCAGCAATACAATGGCGAGACGAGGCAAGACAAGGCGAATGGGGGATGGCGAGAGACGAGAGTGTGGTTTTGGGTGGTGGAGATTGTGCGCCTGGCGGACAATAAAGCTGGCAGCTCAATGGCTGCCTCCATTGCCTCGTGGAGTTGAGCTGAACGAGCGGGCAGGCAAGATGGCAGGTGCTCCAGCCTAATGCAACTGCCTGATTGGGACGGCGTTTTCTGGCTGGTCCAGAATGGCCAGCAGCTGAACGCCCATTCTGGTGTGGACATTTCTACGATTCCCAGAAAACAGCAGAGTCAAGTTCATGGGCTAATTCCGAGCAGTAATGAATCATTTCCGAGGCTATTAATAAACTACTCACGCGCATTGAATATAGGCTACCACGTTATTATCGTTGATAAAGGGTTTACCTATGTTGAGCCTATCGAACCGTTAGTTTCTGCCGGGCCGTCAGTACCTCTGTACATATGTATGTATGTATGTACATAGGTAGTTTATTGCCAGCCCATCACTGCTGACGGTCCGCAGCTCTCCGTTTACTGCCCAATAACCAGAAAACAGACCTCTGGAGTTGAATCTCAAGGCATCTTCATCGATAAAGCTCGCTTCCTTATCTCCTCCCAGTTCTGCCGCGCAGCCACAACCCAACCTACAACCACGAGTACCGTTCCGAAGCCCCCATCTCTCTGCCAGCCGCTACTTGGCGCCCTCCCTACACCAGTCCCCCCGTAAGGCTGGTCCGTCCCTCGCTGCCCGCGCCTTTATTAACTCAAACCCGCCAGAACAACTTTTTACAAGATGCCCACCAGTCTCGAAACAAAAAATGGCCATCGACGACGCGGTCCGCCCACAATCTTCAATCCAACTAACGACGACCGTTCAGCCTTGGCCGCTTTGCCTCACTGTGCCATCGCTCCCAGACCTTGACTAGTACAGCCCGGTCGTGGGGCTGAACGGCGCGAGTACGCCTTAGCTTTGTGCAGAACGCCTCACAATGCACACCATCGTCGCCCGGCCTTGCACTGCCTTGCCCTGCCTCACCCCGGTGTTACGGGAATGGCTCGGTTCTGATCTGACCAGTGTGCCTTGCGTTGTAGAATCGGCTCACATCTGGGCCACTCTTGACCCCAATCCGCAGCAGGGACCTTGCACTAGAAGGCCTCCAAGGCAGTTTTGGCCTGCCCCTGCAGCATGACCGCTGTTCAAGGCTGTCCACTCTGTCCTAAAACAGGTCCACGACGACCAAATTGAGACTGCGTGACACAGGCTGCCAGATCCAAAAAGTATGCTTCTTATTAGTGGTGGGACGCCCTTACATCCCAGACTTGGCTGCGTGGAAGCAGGCCAAATATCTCAGAGCCATGTGCGGGAAATATATGTGGTTCATTCACCGTGTCGACAAAACTATCAACGACCAACCAATAGCTAGTCCCTCGTCAACAGTAGGGTCAGTACAAGTAAGGTCGCATATGCCAGAAGGCTAAGAATTGTCAATAGTGTCACAGTATCGCCCGACGTCCGAAACTTGCGCGTCAACAGCCCATCCGCAGACTCCTTGGTGAAGAATTGCCGCTGACCCTCGTACCGTCGATACACGGCGACAAGCAAGATTGCAGTGCCATAGACGGCAAACAGCGCGCCAATGGGATAAAATTCATGAGTGAAGATCTTGAGAATCACGAGCGAGAACGAAAATTGACCCAGCGCAGTTCGCATGTACGCGCCTTCGAATGTCCGCTGCGCCGCGCGAACCTCAACTAGCCTATCCTCCTACGTCAGCCGCTGGCGCTGGTCTTCCGTCTTGAACGAGCTCACTTACTCGGCATTTGTGAGAACAACCGATTGAGCACGATGCAGGCGCAAGTGAAATTGCTGTTCTGGATGTGGCTACCCGTCCCGTTAGTTGTGACTCGAAGCATGATGCTGCTCTTTTCTATCAGCTTACCTCCCACATGGTGGCGGATGGCGGCTATTCGCAGCCGGGCATGTTGGTATGGCTCGGCAATAGGGTTGAAATACCGGGTAGCCACACTCTCACTCAACACTGAAACGACATGAGCATGTACAAAAACTCTCGTCACGAATATTCAGCGTTGCTCGAGATGTCGATGAAATGGGACGTGCGTGGGTTAGGCTGAAAGTCGACCCCCCAGTGACGCGATTCGCCCACCTCGAGTCGTGCCCATTCCATCACGTGGAACTCACTGAAAGGTAAAAAGACTTCGAAATCTCTTCACCATCCCGCCCAATATTATGGTCTAAAATTCGCATTAATTTCTAAAATCTATAGATGCCGGTCATTACCACATGCCAGTTTCTATTTCGAACGAGACAAATATGGTTGGTCCTCCGATCTGCCAACTCCCAGGCCGAAAAATTCACAATCGCGATCATCCGAAATTTCTTGGTATATGCGTTCATCGCCCTCCACGAGTCTATTAATCAACCCATCACTTGGCCTCCTCTGTCCCTCTATTCCCCGGCAACGCGCCCATAATGGCCCAGTCGCCCTGCGACCAGACGCTCTTGAGCCTCCACGTCTTGGCCTTCCAGAGCGGCGCCTCTGCCGTCCCGTCGTCGACCTTGACGAGGTCGATCGAGTACAGGCTGCCAACGACGAGGCGCTCCGTGTGGCCGCCCTGCTCCATAGCGAGGCCGCGCCCCGCGCGGTAGTGGTGCGCGACGCCCGTGGCAGTCGTCGTCGCGGCGCGCCCGCCTTCGGCAAAGGTCGTGCGCACGTTGCTCGTCATGTGCGTCGTGTCGAGCGGCGAGACGATGTCGAAGCAGGACGTCGTGATCTCGTCGAGGCCGCGCAGCAGCGTCCCGTTGAGGTCGAAGACGGCGTCGGTGGTAAAGGCCGACTGGAACAACGCGCGGTCGGCCGTGTCGAGGCCGCATACGCACCGCGCGATGGCGTCGACGACGGCCTCGCGGTCGCTGGGCGTCGGCGAGAGGTGTGCGGAGATTGAAAAGCTCATCTTTGAATGGGTCTTTTTTTTTTCTTTGGTGATGTATTTTGAGGTAAAATGCAACGAGTACATTATAGCAGCGGTGCCAACCCCTCTCTCGCCCAGTAACCCTGGCGGGGGCCGTCTTGGCGGGGCCAACTGACAAATAGATAAGAATGATCAATGTCCATACACGGAAGTGAGGTAGGAATGTCTAAATTTCAGTCTCATAGTTGGAATCTTCTCGATTTTTATCCTATAGCTCAATGCTGTCCCCTCATCGTTTGCCAGCTCGTACAACCTGTCGTCGATGCCGCAAGACCCCTGCTCTCGGGTAGCTAGCTATTGGGGAAAGAGTTCAGCCTCCTTCTACCAGAAGCTGGCAAATTAGTCGTGTCTGTTGTCATTTCATATTGTTGTCTATCTATCCTTGCTTTATCCAACGAAGCTTGAATATGCGCTGTTTATCTTTCTTCGCAATGCTGCCTCGTATATCTCCCGTTCGCCAGAACCCTCTGTCGCGGTAAACAACATGACGATGTTGTATTGCCTGCTCTCAGCTTGCACCCGATGCGCCAACACACCACTTTCGAATATGCGAGAGTTTCCTCCATTGTTTCGATATCGAGTACGACCTAGCCCTAGAAAATGGCATCCTCCGTGTCATCCCTTTCCACATGTTCCCACCTATCAGCCTCACAAGATCCCCCCACCGCTCACATTGGAGGAGGGCCGTTGTTGTGTAGAACGTCCCAAGGTTCGAATCCCATATTATCATGCCCGCGCTGCTGTTGCTGGAGCATCTGCTGCTGCTGCTCCGCCCCCCAACTACCGCTCGGGTCGCCGGCTTGTCGTGGTAGGTGGGCCGGTCCCGGGGCCAAGCTCATCGGAGCCGTCGAGGGCACCCCTCCATCGTATAGTACGCCGCCCGCGGCGGACACGAACGGCTGCTGCGGCTGGCCGATGAGCTCGTTGCTGAACGACACCGATCTCGTCTGCGCCGCCGTCGGGGCGGCGGCGCTTACGCCGTTGGCCCAGTTCCAGTTGTGCATCTGCGCGGCCTCGGTCGTCGCCATCCAAGCGGACTGGGTGGCCGCTGCTGAGTCGGGTCCGAACGGTGCTGCTTGCTCCGCGGCGGCGGCGGCGGCGGCGGCGGGCTCGTTGCCGAACTGATGCCAGCCGTAGGTCATCTCCATGGATCCGGGTAGCGCTATTGGGCTCGGCTCGGCAGACGCCCAGGTGAAGCTCGATCTCGGGGAGACGCTGAAGCTTTGTTGTTGTTCGGGGTGGTGGTTCGGAATGCTCAGTCCCATCTCTGCGACGACGAAAGGAAAGAATGTGGTCAGCTAATTACCATGCGCAGTCCTCTTTGTCAACGTCCAAGAACCAACCTTCGCCGCCAGTGATGGTGGCATATCCAACACTGGACGGCATGAGGACGGGGCCGGCAGCGAGACCGGCGGGGTCTTGCGCCCCCGGCCCGGTGCTGAAGATGGATCCCGACGCGATGCCAGGCGGGTTCCCCGGCGCGAGAGCCGGCGACGAGGATTGCGAGTGCGTGCTCCCCGTCCCTTGACCGCCGATGCTGCCGCCGCCGCCGCCGCCCTGGGAGTCCCCCGTCGGCGGTTGCTGCTGGTCGACAGGGCAGAAGCTGCAGTCCTTCTTGAGTCGGATGCAGTTTTCACATCGGTTCTGTATGTTCGCGGATACGATGCAGCGAATTTTTCGGCGTCGGCAGTGGTCTTTGTTTGGTGCGTCGCAATTCCCGGTCAGCAGCTGCGTCTGTGTGTGTATCTATGTGCCTCGAACCAGGAAGAGGTTTCGGCAAAGCCCTCCCAAGCTGCCCGCGCAGGACTTGTCCCCCAATGGACTCTGAAATGATGCTTGAGGAAGAAAAAGAAATTGCTAGACTCACTGCAGGCTATCGATGTCCTGTGGTACCCCAACTTGTTCCGCTTCTTCTCCCCCGCCGCCGTCGTGGCTGCGGAATCCTGCACCATGGTATGCACGGCTGGTGTCGAGAAGGATCGCTTGAGGATGGGAGCCGGCTCTACGCGTTGCCTTGCGAGCATGCCGAACGTCCCAGCTGGTCTGCCGCCCTCCGAAGGTTTGCCTTGGCGAAATTTATTTTCCTGTACAACGTGTCCCAGGGCGGGGACCTCGTCCATCTCGCGACTCCTCCTCCTACCGGGTGGGTGGTGGCTGTGTTGCTGGTGATGATGTCGATGTCGGAGCTGCTGATCGCCGACGCCCCTTGAGGGATCACTGCCGTTCCGGGAACCGTGAGATGCCAGCACAGCGTCGTTTTTGCCGCGCGTCAACGACGGACGATCTCCTACGTCCCACGACTGCGGTGGAGGATAGGGAGGGTAGGAGCAAGCAGCGGCCATGAAGACGCTGCCGTGCTATATCGGGGCAGGGGCCTCTTGATTTTCAGATGGTAATCCTCCCGAGTTGTGCGCGCACTGCACCCGATGTGTTCTCGTGGTGTTTTTCGCGTATGAGAGGCAAAGAAACGGGCAGGTGAGGTGAGAATCGGCCAGGGTCAGCCTCCTGTCGGCTTTCAGCTGAGCAGAGGGTGAAGGGCAGAGCAGAGCAGCTGTGAAAAAAGAAATGGATCGAGTGTGAAAAGGCGATCTGGGGTCTGAGATGCGGCTCTCGCTCCTCGACAGAGGTCAATCAATGCCCCTTTGAGAAGGAGAAGAAGGTGAGAATGACGTTTGGTTGGATGGGAGTGAACGAAGAGAGAAGAAATTGGGCAGCTGCCCGTGCCTGACTGCCAACACGATCAGATTGTCGAGAGGCTGTATTCTTTGGTAAGACGGTGCAATAAAAATGATAGCTCATCGGCGAATTCGGTGGCCCAGCATCTGTAGAGTAATCAGAGCTGAAGGAATGCGAAATTATCGAGATTGGGCCCCATAGCCGTCGGCACGCACGGCTAAGCTTGTTGATGCGCTTAAAGTTTCGCGATGTCTTGAGCGTAAAATATCGGAGAGCCCGGGGGGTGGCGAGTTGAAGGATGATATACTATCAGTTATCTTTTTCCTCGGGGATGATAGGACAGATGAAAAGAACAGGAAAAGACGCCAACGACGAGGTTCATCTAGGTATTAGTTAACTAGGGCGTTAGAAATATGTTGAATGCCTCTTTTGGAAGAAGCCATGTGTGCGGTCAGCAGCTCTTCGGCGTGCCCCTGACCCTCTTGCATCCTTGGCTTTTTTATTTTATTTTTATTTTTATTTTTATTTTTATTTTATTTCATTTCATTTACAGCTTGGGAATGCATCAATCTGGCTACGGGCTAGCTTGCCAAAGCAAGGACTGGCATTGGGGGAATTGGGGGCAACCCAACGGTTGGACTCTTGTGTTTGATCGTCCATCTCGCCTCCGTGTCTCTACCAAGAAACTACTACGCTTCGGGGGATTCCTGCTTTCCCAGAAAAACCACCCACACCTAGTTAAGAGGGCGAGCCTGACAAAGAGCCTTGGCCACATCTCGTCTACCCTCCCCCCAGCTAGGAGTGTGGTGTGGGCTTGTTACGAGGATTCTGGTCGAAGAGGCAGGCTGGCAGGGCAGGCAGGTAGGTAGGTGTGTGGCATTCGGGCTTCAGCGGTACCTTCCTTTCCTCTTTACGCCCCCCTGGCCCCCCCCCCCCATGTGTCGATATAAACGGCGCCGCGGCGGTCTCGCATGTACGTATGTATGTATGTAGGAAGGTAGGCATGTATGTATGTACGTATGTATGTATGTCTGTATGTATACGCTGGCGCGCCACAGACACAAAAACCTGTCGCTCGCTAGCTTTGTGTGCATCCCCTTCCCTGATGGCTGCCGCTTAATTAATGTATGTCTCTCTATTCCTCCAACATGTTGTGGAGCTTTGGGAATGGAGCTAGATGGATCAGCCAGCCTGAAAGACAAAATGGGTAGCTTCACGAGATGGCCTGCGACAGGCAGAATGCGGGTTGGTTGCGATTCACCTGCGATTTGGCAATTGTCGGTGGCGATACGATTCGATACCCTGAGACCAACCCCAGCTGAATAGAAGAATCCGATGTGGCGTCTGGGCCTTGAGAAGAACAAAGAGCTCGGCAACAAGGAGGCGGGGAAACGCACCGATTCGCAGGCCAAAGCGTGTTCGTAGGGGGTGGATGGAGGTTGAAGAAGACAGGGGGTTAAGGAGATGGAGGGAGAGGAGAGGAGAAGGAGGAGAAGAAGGAGAAGGAAAAGGACAGGGAGAGTTGTATTCTCAGCTCTGTTCAACATGGCTGAGTTCATCTGAATGATGTAGCCAGAATGATGCATACCCAGCTGATGGGACTTTATTATTAGCCGTATCCGTAATCCGTCCGGCATAGCGATTGCGATTGACCCAGATTTCCCATTGCCATTGTCAACAAGGGGGGGGGGGAGGCAACTAATTAGTTAGTTGCTGGTTAGTGAACAAGGCAGGGGATTTACGGTACCAGTACTATACCAGAGGGACAATTGCATTCTTGCAGTTTGTTCGAGGTCAGCCAAAGTCACTCACTACTTCTTAGTTGTGTAGCTGGCATATCCTATCAGTGCGAGCGCCTTGTCAACCTTTTTCTCTCTCTTGGATCCTCTCCCTCCAGCCGTGTCGACTTGATGAGCAAAGTGGCAAGGAACAGGGGTGCACAATGTTTCCAAGGGACCGGTTCTTGGGACGGAGGATCTCTATGGGCCGATTCGGCCTGCCACGCCTTGCTCTTCCCGCCTGCTCCGCACTGCCGCCGAACAATCTGCGGGCTTCTTCATCTAACCTTGCTTGCCTGCTTGCTTGCTTGTCTGCTTTTCTGCTTGCTTTCCCTGGCTGGGTACCGACATCCATCGGGAGGGGGGCGCATGTGAGGCCGCGCTGCAGGACTTGATGACGGGTACATGTCGTACAAAAATCTTTACTTGGGACCCCTGCCCTTCCTACCATGATCGAAACGGCGCGAACTGAGCAGCCGGCCAGCCAACCAACTTGACTGGTTGACTAGGTTATCCGTGTTTTTAGAGGACCGGGGGGTTCATGGCCGAGCACCGAATCGTCGTACTGTAGCTGTGCGCCAAGGTATAGTAGTTTACAATATATCCATATATCCGCAGACTGATAAGAGCAAGAACAGGCCAGTCATAACAATCGCTACTACCACCACTACTCCATTGAGAGTAACCAGTCTTTCAGCAATCAGTCAGGCTCAATGGCAGAATGAATCAATACCTGACCTGACTTGATGAGTTTTCGCCGCTTGTGCTTGCTTGTTGTCTCCAACCACGCGTTGGGCCGGGGCGGGCGCCACCAACGCCACCAACATTTTCAATCTAATAATAACAAAGATTATAACGAATCGAGGACGAGGTAGCGGGGCAAGAGGAGAAAACAGCGCGACATTTTCATTCGCAAACCCAACTTTCAGGGATCGGCCTGGAGCCATCAAAGTAGTTAGTCGGTGCCACTGACTAACTACTTGTCATCAAAGTTGCATGCAACTGCAACTCGAACGAGAATGGACGCAAAAGGTCTGCTGTCTGTCTGTCTGTCTGTCTGTCTGTCTGTCTGTCTGGTCGACCGTGCAGTTGTTGTGTTTGTTAATAAACAGACTCATCTTTGCTGTGCGTACGTATGTGCTGTGGAAATTCTCCGACGGCCTATCAGGGGCGAGTCCAGACAGTCAGTCCATCGACGCCAAGCTCGCACAAGGCCGGAGTCTGCAGAACAAGGCTGCAGTTGTCATTCTGGCCATCCGTCACCCATCGTTGTCATCGTCGAGGTCATCGTCGCACAAGGTGGACCTCCATACAGCCTCCAGAACATCATCTTCTTTCCACGTCCCCTCTTCTGCCCCTAGACTCTTATTACTTCTTGCCCTCCAGACCAAGTAGCAGCTCAAGTGGACATGGACTGCGGATGCTCCCTTTCGCCGTTCGAACAGTTGGTGGGCCAGTGGAGTTTTGGCCCGAGGAACTATCGCAGTCAATACCACGTTCGGGAATGAGCATGCCATTCCACTACCGAGTATGAGACCTATGAGACCTGGGTGCGGACTTCGTCCGGCCATGGGGTCGCAGCCAAAGAGAGATCTTGTCTCTCACAGGGTTGCACGCCAAGTACTCAGTACGGATGCCGCGGCCAATCCTCGCCCTTGGCCCAAATTCAGGCTGGCAACTGGATATCACGCCCCCAGTCATGGCTTGCAGCGGGTGAGTGGCTATGCCTGCCTGCGATGACCCAGATATTCCCCATGTAGGGTTGCTTTTTCTCCCCGAAAACGTCGTATTCCTGACACACTCGGGAAATCACAGATCGGTCTTTGACATGATAGTTGCAGGACCATGGCGTGGCACTGCTGTAGGTTCAACTATAGTCAGGCCCCCATCTTATCCTTGCGAGAGCCTAGCTGACCATGTAGCCTCGCACGTTGGACTAACTGCTGCCGACGGTACTACCGTTGGCATCCTGCCTTCGTTAGCCTTTTGATCATGGAGTTACCGGTTCACACTATTGACGCTAGTCCAAAGAGCCTTTGTTTTGCAGATTGCAACTTTGAGTGTCTGAAGTCGCATTGTGGAATTTGGTGTCTCATGACTAGTTATTGGAGACGGGAGGGTGGGGAGACAGAGACCTTTGAGTAAGTAAAGACCCGAGACCCGAATGATGCATGAACCTTTTGCGGAGGAGACATATGGCCCTGTTTAGTTAGTTGTCGGTCTCTTACCTCATGTCTCAGCGTCCTCGTATAGCCTCTTTCTAGACGCCGTGGCTTACAACAAAAGGACATCACCTTGCCTGTCAAATAGCTAGAGCCTGAGCTAGTTACTGCGTCCGAAGCACAGCCTATGCCTATTCAACGATTAGCTCCATGTACGCAGCATTCTAGTGCACGGGGGGAGCTTCCGCGCGGTCCACCAACGTCGTCAGCGCGACCAAGATGCGGCCTTTGGGTACTGTTACCGCGATGCGTCGGAGGGGCTCATGAGTGTCACCGTCTTATAACTAGGCAAAATGAAGAAGGGACGACGACGCTAAAATGGCGTCGATTGATGGCAGGTTGTCCTTGACTTTCCCATCGAGGCTGCACAGAAAAGATTGCGGCCCTGTCTTGAGCCGTTCGAGACATTGAGGCGGCGTCGAGGGGCGTCGCCGCGTCGGGAAGATGCGGCGGCGGAGTCCCCTCCACTTCGTCGCAATTGGGCAACGGCCAAGGGAGACGGGAAGATCACCATGGGACAAGGCAAGGAAGGGCCTTTCAAGACAAGCAGCCACGCGCCCCATGGTTGAATGTCACTCACTGCTGGGTGACCGGGCGATCTTTCGCAAGGTGCCGGGGCAGACTGTCCGGACCGGAGCAAGACAGACACTCGCTGCGGCCTGATTCCGAGATCTTTTCCATGGAATATGCCGGTATTTGCTGTGAAAAAGGAAGCAGCTGCGAGACTTACTTGCTGCATTCTTCCCGTGCCAGCGGTCTGGTGTGTAAGGCGCAGCCCGCACCGGGCGTGCTATTACTAACAACCAAGGACGACGGACTGTGTGATCAAGTTTGGTGCCGGTATCCAGATCGACGCCTAATTATAACGTGTGTAAGCAAGCAGGTCATTTCGAAATCCTGCTAGCCGCAAGAAGAGGCCACACAACCAGTCCACATGTATCCGTACATGAGGTGGCTTCTGGGGAACTGGGACATTATTATTATTAGTTTGACTGTTTCTGGTTAACATGGGGTTGTTGTTCGCAACATGGACAATCTGCAGATCTTGGGATCAGCCCGAGTATTCCAGCAAAAAAGCAAAAAAGATGATGGTTGGTTACATGTGCAGATGGTCTCTCCTGACTCAGTCACGTATGTCTCGATAAGAACAAGGAAATCAGAATAAAGAGAAAACGAGAAAAAAAAAGCTGTTTTAGATGAAGACGAGTTATCCCAACAGATGCGATGCGATGTGAGACATGAACTGATCTTATGATCTTACCAGTACAAACCATCTTTTTCCTTCTTCCTTGTCTCCCACACCCCCCCTCCCTACCTTGCCTCCTTATCCTACAGCTCTTGTTCCCGCATACAGATCTCCTCCATCGCCACCACCGTCCGGCTTCATGGCACTCACCGACACGTCGGGCCAGCACATGCAGGCTTTGTACACGTACGCGCCGCAGACGGTATTGATGCAGGCCGAGCAGATTGATGAGGAAGTTGGGCACGAGGACGAAGCAATTACAAGAGGTGCAGCCTCGGCAGCGCCTTCTCCGAGTAATCGCGAGCCGCCACGCATTTTCAAGGTCATGGTTGGTCCGGGATGTCGCTGCTCCAGCGTCTGCAGGCCGCGGCCAGCGACGCACGGCGAGACGTGACCGACGCCGCAACCAGCGTCCAGCACGCGCGAGCCAGCATGAGGTCCAAGCTGTCAAACAGATTCCCCTTCATGCGTCTGGAGCGGTCTGATGACTGGCAGCATGCGCCATGTTGTCCTTCTCCCAACACCCAACGTGCCGCGTGCCGCCAAGCACCAGCAGGCAGCCGATCTTGGCCTCAGCGACCGATACACCCCCTTGGACGGCGGGATGGTCGCCGATGACGGGCTCAATTTCAGGAGCCTGCGGCATTGGTAGCTGAATTTGCCGTACTGATTGGCACTTGGCCAGTTGCAGGGCCTGGTACAAGGTAATGGGCTCTGCTACTACCCTTGTCTACCTTTGCGCAAGATACTGGACCTTGCAATGCGCTCCGAGGACAATGGCTTACCCAAAAACAATGATTTCAAGTTTCTTTACCCCTTTCCGGCTTGGATGATCTGTTTCGCGCCAGAAGAACTTGACGAGAAAGGGCTGAACCACTTTTCGTTTCGACCCGGCCGTGCATGATCAAGCGTGAGATGGATTTACTGGGATCTCTAGATCGGCGCATTGACGACAGAGTTGAATTGAGGGGTTGCCGCATATTCAGAAAAAAGATGGCTACCGATCCTCTTGCAGATGATATCTCGCTTTGAAGCCCCTGCGAGATTGCGACTGCCGACACGACCCCGTTCTGACGAGACAAGGGGCCTTTATTGATTAATTTGAGAAGAGAGGGCTCCTTCCCAAGAATCCGTCCATTGACACGCGCCCCGCATACCAATGGCCGGTTTGCCGGCTTCCTGTTTCTTGTAGTTAATTCGTCTGGACTGGAATGGAGTCAATTAAGTTGCGGATACAGGCCGGCCAAGAAGCTCAACAACGCGATCTATCAAGTCCCACTTCCCGCAACAGGGCTGGGACTAATAAACAGATACGGAGAGGGAAACAGTGAAACCAATTGCATTGATGTGACTTTTAGCGTTGATCCCGCCGTTGCTAATTACATTGTCTCAGTGCGGAACTGTTGACGGTTCCGACAACCCTCTGTTACTCGTTATCTCCTGTTAGAGATTCAAAGCCAACAATCATACATAGATTGTAAGAATCCCCCCGATATCCATCACCATGTTACCCTTTTTTGGTGGATAGGTGTTAGGCAACCGTAGATCACATAAAAAGTATTTACACTGTGCTACTGCGCGTTAATGTGGTGGACCCCACAGTGCGCCATGGCCCCGCGCCACTGGCCATTACGATGGAGCTGCGCCGTTTGAGTTCCGAGTTTTATTCCATCAACGAGGACTGACGGCTGGACCCTTTCCTCGTGCCTGCCATGAGCGATCTTCAACGGGCCTGGGCTAAAGCGAAGCTCGGTATTTCACATGATGCGTTTGATGAGGCTGAGGAGGAGGAGGGGCCCGAGGGCCACGGGGTAGACAATGCCGCCGACGACGATTCATCATCGGCCTCTTCAGCGTCTTCGGTTTCATCGACCGGAACTATTGTGCCAACCGCAAACCAACGGCTATTTGCGCGCCCGAATGGGTGAGTCGCCGCTGTGCATGCCAATCTCGAGAGAAGAAAAAAGAACGCTTCTGTATTAACACGTGCAGAGTCGCCCGGGGACGGACTTTGGAGCCGATCCCCTGGACGACATACTTTGAAAGGGAGCTGTTCATGGAGTCGGAGGACCAATCGGTCACGTTTCACGCCTTTCTGACCTCGCCTGTCGATAAAGGACCTTTGTTTGTCATGCACCACGGAGCTGGCTCTTCGGGGCTGACGTTTGCCGTGGTCGGCTCCGAGATCCGGAAGCGCATGCCCAACGCCGGCATCCTCGCCGTCGACTGCCGCGGCCACGGCTCGACAGTCAGCCAAAACGAGGACGACGTCGATCTGAGCCTGTCAACGCTCTCCTCGGACCTCCTCTTCATGATCTGCGCGGTGCGGGCGCGGATGGGCTGGGCCGCGCTGCCGCCGCTCGTGCTCGTCGGCCACTCCCTCGGCGGCGCCGTCGTCACCAACCTCGCTAGCACCCGACGCCTCGGCGCCTCGCTGCTCGCCTACGCCGTGCTCGACGTCGTCGAGGGCTCCGCCATCGACGCCCTGCAGAGCATGCAGACGTACCTCTCCACACGGCCCGCCGGCTTCGCCAGCGTCGAGGCGGGCGTCGACTGGCACGTCCGCACGCGCACCGTCCGCGGCTCCACGTCCGCGCGCGCCTCCGTTCCCGCGCTCCTGCGCCGCCGCAACGACGAGGATGTCCCGGCGGGGGGGCTCGCGCGCCCGTGGCGCTGGCGCACCGACCTCGCGGCCACCCAGCCCTTCTGGGAGGGCTGGTTCGCCGGGCTGAGCGCCAAGTTCCTGGCCGCGCCGGGTGGCAAGCTGCTGCTGTTGGCGGGCACGGACCGCCTCGATACGGCGCTCACGATCGGCCAGATGCAGGGCAAGTACAACCTGCAGGTGTTCCCCGAGGCGGGCCACTTCATCCACGAGGACCTGCCGGAGCAGACGGCCGTCAGCCTGGTGGACTTTTACAAGCGCAACGACAGGAGCCAGCTCGTGCTGCCGCCCAAGGTGTCGGATCTGCTGAAGCAGGGGAAGAAAGTATAAAGTGGTGGGTGAGAGGGAAGGAAAAAAGGTGTGGATTGTATTTCTGAGGTGTATGATTTGATGTACATGGATGCATAGATGGAGCTGAACTTGTAGCTGCAACGCAGAGTATAGCTTCAACTACAAGTCACAGTTGACGGCTACTTCCAAGTCGCATTGCTTTATTTGTGACTAGCCCGTCCAGTGCCAATTTCAAGAAATCTATTGATCAAGCGCGATGTCAGCGACCATGGATAACCAAAAACACCCTTTCCGGTCTCCATTTCAGTCCCCGTAACCCTCTCGCTCCTAGTCTCTTCCGGCGGCGAACAATCAGGCAACATGCTCCATCCATACCTGCTATTTGGTTCACCCATGATGCCAGTCAAGTGATAGTCAAGGTAATTGAACACCTGCCTGAAAGGTTCCGCATAGAAACCTTGACGTGCAGGTGAACATGCCACCAGAAACATTTCAAACGACCGAGTCAACTGGTTGAGCCTTCTAGCGTGCAGATGGATGGCTGCTCTGTCGTTGACTCCAAGCTCTCTCATGCCGACGCGAACCAGGTTCAAATGGGCAGAGCCATCATCCCGTCGCTCGACTGCCTCAAGATCTTTATAAAGACCAATGATATCGTTCATGTACGTCATCAACAGCGACAGCTGAGCGAGGCCTGCATCTTCAACTGTGTGCAGATTTGCCTGCTCAGGTTCCATGGCCAGGAGCATCGGCACCAAGCCGCCCACCGTGACGACCCTGGTCTGGAGTATCTCGCTTGACGGATGCTCGTCGCAGAACTTCTTTCCTTCTTCATACTGGAAATCAAAGAATTGGGCAAGGGCCTGAGTGCATGCTCGTACATGGTGAGCCGGCAGAAGCCTCCGCTTCAGAGGCATCAGATCCTCCGCGAGGATACGCTGGGAGAGTACAGCAATCCGAAGCAGCTCGTCCGGACAGGAACCCTTGAACTCGGCCAAGTCGGCAACGGCCTCCCCCACCATGACGCCCTTCAATGCTTCAATAAACTGCTTCCCGGCTGTGTCGTGCAAGCCGTGTAGCGGAAGCTTTTCGACGACTTCGTCCATCAAAAAGACCCATGCCAGGTGGTGGTGAAGTAGAATCCTCCTCTCGTAGTTGAGCGGCGCTTTCAGAGCGCAGAAATGCGACATTTCAGTGGCGAGCTTCGCCATCTTGGAGGGCATGAGCGTAAAGAAGGACCAGGATTGCATGGCCCGAGCCAGCGTCGCTTCAATGGCATCGTCGTAGAGCAGCTCGATATCTGGCGGGAAGTAGAGCATGCACGTGTCGTCTTCGGCGTGCGACTGGCAATCCGCGACATCCCAGTCCGAAACAAACTTGAGAGCCAGGCTGCTCTTGGTGTTCTTGAACAGTGCCTTGTTGACATAGCTGGGGAAGCTTGCTTGGCACGTGGACATTTTGGCGTGGCTTGCTTTCGGAAGTGTCCGACTAACAAAGGAGGAAGATAGAGCAGCGGAGTTTCTAGAAGATTCAAGGTTTTGGTGACATGTGGTGTATTTTATACTCAAATGATACCAGCCAGCCACGTAGATGCAGCAGAACGGATACTCGTAGCTGAACGTATGATAAAGTGGGAGAAGGACCACGCATGATCCCACCGTAACACCAGCAAGTGATGTCGTAAAATCTCACATTGACGAGTGGCCGAGTGTGATGCCATTGTCTCAAGCCGTTGCAGCTTTCAGCTTCGGGTTATTTCCATGGAACTCCCGGCGCTGCAAAGACGTGCGGTTTCCTCGTGCAAAGGGCTCACTCGCTGGCACGAGGAATTTCCTTGTCCGAGAGCTGGCCCTTTTCTTCTCTCAAAAAGAATTTAGGTAGAATCTTAACTCAAGATTTTATGCAATGCTAGAGGCGTTATATTCTTTACTCTATAGCGAGCCTGTCATGGGGAGCACGGGTGTGCCCTTCAGCCACCACGTCGAGGGAGCGCCAGAGACACATGGCTTTCTCGTGATGTGGAATCGGCATCGCCGGCAGGATGTTAGCTGAGAATGAAAGGCTTTCCATCCGAATGACCTCGTTCTCAGCTTGCCCTCGACCAATCGTTTTAAGAGTCGAGTACATACTCAACAAAACACTTGACGCCGAAGTGAAAGCTCTACCTGCTCAGCGCTCACGCAACCATGCAAGTTCCAGAGCCATGGCCGCTGCCACTGCTAGAAATTATCGCTACTCATGGAGTAGTTGGAATACGTGCAGCGAATAAAGAGTCGTGGCGTTCAGAGGGCACCCGCCGCAGCAACCTGTCTACAAATCTGCCCTGTCCTGTTGTTCGCCGCTTTCAAGGAAGTCGTCACCCCTACACCAGCTTTTCCATTTGTGATGGAGGCATCTTTCTGAGAAAGATAAAGAAGCGAGAGAAAGTATCCGCGGTCGCCGGGCCCGATGACGTCCGCTGACCGGGTGAATTTTTGGTCCGGAGGCGGCGCAGAGATGGGTGGCACGACGCTGGCAAGTTTTGCAAAATACACGGGTGCAGGATCACGGGATACCTCTTAAATGCGACATTTTTTTTTGTGAAAGTTGGATGCCTCGCCAAAGTCAGTGATGCAGATCTGAGGCGGAGGTTGGTCCGGCTTAAAGGCGACCGCGCCGACTGGGTGGACTAGGTACTTAGATGGGATGGTGGCCGCCCAGCGCGTGCCGGCAAACTTTCTTGATCGCCGCGAAGGGCAAGGGCTTTTTCTAGGGCTTGCTATTGGGGCAGTCATGATCATCTCGGTTTTTCGGGTTATTATTGTTGACATGTGCCTCTAGGTTGAAGGGTTTTGAGAGTTAGCAGCGTGGTGTGTCACGACAGTTCTACCTATGTACATAGATAGGTACAGGCAGGAAGTGCATGTGAAATCGACAAACTATTCCTCTGTGTAATACTAGGATTAAACGTAATGGTCTATCTGACGTGTATGATAAATAAATCTTGAAAGTTTCTGTGATTTTCCGAGGCCTACCCTTGCAGTTGCACAGTTGTGGCTAGTGGTGGTGGCTGGCGGCAGTGCTGAGCCACAAATATGATGCCTCCCAGCCACAGGTCCGGAGCCACCATCCAGCTAGCAAGCAAGCCACTTCACTCGCTAATCACTGAAGTAGTAAAGACCGACTGAGCCTCCTGCGCCTCCGCTCCTCCTCCGCCTGTAGTTACATTGTAGCTTATTCCTTTGGTCGCCTCGGCCAACCCTAGCTAGCCTCTTCCTTTCCCTTTCCCCTTCTCCATTGCCATAGAGTATCATTCCAATTCCTCCCTCTCACACTCGAACTTCCCCTTCTTTCATCAAACCTAACCCCTCACTGATATCCAGCCATTTCCTCACCTACAATGAAGTTCCTCATCCCTCTCCTTGCAGCGGCCTCCCTGGTCACTGCCGACGACAACCCTCTCAATAGTATCCCGACCTGCGCTGTACGCAACACCACCCCCCCCTCACCCGTGCCCTAGCTTCTACCTACAAGGGGCCGTCGCATTTGCGCCTTTCTTCCTCTAACATTTTGTTGTCTATAGCAATCCTGCGTTGGGAAATTCCTGACCGGCAGCAACATTGCCGGCTGTAGCCTGCTCGACTACAAGTGCGTCTGCAGCAACGAAAGCTTCATCAACCAGATTGCCTGCTGCATCGCCCCCGTGTGCGACGACAAGGGCAAGTCCGATACTATTGCTCTTGCCAACAAGCTTTGCAAGGCTTTCGACGTGAATCTGCCCACCGCCGTCACCTGCAACACCGCCGCGGCTACCTCGACCGGCTCGGCCACCTCGTCCGGTTCTGCCACCTCCGCGTCGGCCGCCACTCCGACCACGAACGGTGCTTCGTCCGGTTCCGCTACCACTGGTGCTACTAACAGTGCTGCCGCCTCGACCTCCTCCTCCAAGGCCGGTGCCGCCCCCACCAATGTTGCTGGCCTTGTCGGTGCCGCCGCCGTCCTTGCCTTTGCTCTGTAAAGAGAGAAGCGAAGCGAAGCGACCTATCCAAATTCGATAGTCGATTGAACCACGAACCGAAACTTTCTAAGGATGGATTTGGACAGACGGCCCCCGTAGGCCGCATAATAATGATGGGAAGAGAGGGGCGCAGCGGAATTGGCGTGGCATCTTTACATGGTGGCGGTATTGATTAATAGTTGTATTGCGATTCGTGATGGCCATTGGCCAATCTGTTATCCTAATATCCGTATTATCTCAATGGTTCAATCTCTTTCTTGTCCGATTTCCCCGGATTTCGGATCCTCGGTTTTTGGGGGGGATATCCCCACCAGCCCCGCCTGTGACATAGAATGGAATTAATGTCGCATGTTTTAACTACAATTACAGCATACATTTACAGCATCAGTCTTTTTACGACCAGCAGATGCAGTGCGATATCGAGGAATTTGAACTATTGGATTCACTCGCTCGATAACGAAAGCACCTCCTTGAGGACCTTTATGAGGCCAAGCACCTCTTCCACTGCGGCGTATGCATCAGTAACTTGCCAGAAAAGGCCACAACACACATGAAACCGTCATGACTTACTTGTATTATAATGTGCCAAGCTTACCCGCACCACACCGTCCTTCTTGAGCATCAGCGTCTCGCGGACCAGCCTGTTCGAGTAGAAGGCACCCCAGCGCAGGCCATAGTTGGAGCGGGCCTCGATGGCCTCGACCAGTTCCTGCGAGCTCCATCCATCCACCGTGAAGCTGACAATGGGCAGGCGGGACTCCTGCATGACACGCTTGCCGTAGATTGTGATGCCGGGGACCTGGCGGAGGTACGCCAGCAGGGTCTCGGTGAGGGCCTCCTCGTGCTCCTCCATGGCGCTCCAGGATCCGTACTCGCGACCGCCGAGGTACGAGACGACGGCGGAGACGCCGTGGCACAGCTCATAGCTCCCCGCCGCCAGCCCCATCTTGTCGGCGAGCGTGGTGTGCGCGTTGAACAGGTGTCCGAGCGAGCGCATGCGCGTCTGCGCGGCCCAGCTCGCGTAGAGCGTGGCCAGGTGCGGCCCGTACACCTTGTACCACGAGAAGACGTAAAAGTCGACGCCGAGCGCGCGCACGTCGACCAGGCGGTGCGGCGCGAACGTGACGCCGTCCACGCACAGCAGCGCGCCCACCCCGTGCGCCAGGTCCGCGACGGCGCGCACGTCCGTCACGGTGCCGAGCACGTTGCTCGCGTGGGTGCAGCAGACGAGGCGGGTGCGCGGCGTCAGCAGCGGCGCGAGGTCGAGCGCGTGCAGCTCCGGGTCGAGCGCGTCGCGGGGTCGCCACCAGCGGAGCTCGAGGCCCTGGCGCTCGGCGAGGTCGACCCAGGGCGCGACGTTGGCCTCGTGGTCGATGGCGGAGACGACGACCTCGTCGCCGGGGCGGAAGCGCAGCGTCCAGGAGAGCGTGCGCAGGAGCTGCGTGGCGGAGGCGCCGAAGACGACCTCGTCGTCGGTGGCGCCCTGCAAAAAGGCGGCGGCGTCGGCGAGGGCGCGGGCGTGCGTGGCGGTCGCGCGCCGGCCGGCGGCGTAGGTGGCGCCGAGCTGCACGTTCTGGTGGCAGAGGTAGTCGCGGATCGAGTCGATGACGGTGTCGAGGGTCTGGCTGCCGCCGGCGTTGTCGAGGAAGACTTGGTCGGTGGACTGGAGTGCGGGGAAGCGCTTCCGCGCCTCGGGGTAGAAGTCGGCCATGAGGGGAGGCGGCGGCGGCGGCAGCAGCTGGTTGGATGGGTGAGATTGGGACTGTGGGATTGTTTTTTTTTTGGCAATGGCTGATGAAGCTTGATGGATCTTAGATTGATGAATTGATGAATTGATGAATATAGGACAAGACGGCTCAGGTCTAACCGGTCATCTGCCTCCTTCGACGGCTGGCGCTCCCCCGCACATCAAGCATGTGCGGGGTAAAGCTTCATGGCGTTGCTTCGAATAGCGCCAAACAAAGCTACTGGAGCATTGTGCAAGGCTAGAGTTGAGATTCAAAGGTAGCATGGCCTCTATTGCGCGCTCATATTTCACGATGATGGCCAATTGCGGACGGGGCGCAGATCTGATAAGTGAGTGGTGGTTGCCCATCGACCTTGGACGTGGCCGAAGCAGACGATGCGATGCGGTTATACATGTGTGTGGCGACCAGTCAGATCACAAATGAGCGGTAGGATATCAACTGACGAGTTGAACTTGAGTGTCCACTCCTCAGCTTAATGAATTCCAGTAATCTCTCGAGCATTTCAGGTCAAACGTGCCCATCATCATGATCGCTGCCCTATCCTCCGAAACATTGATACGTCATCTGTGCTGAAGCTGCAAAAGTCCGTTGCTGGCAGATCCCCCGCAAAACGGCCACCACGAAATCCCCGGGCAGGGGCCGGCAAGTAGAAAGAGGTTAAAGTCCGCCGTGCCCGATTTCGCTAGTCCGGGTCGTCGAGCCAATCAAGGAATCAGAAAGCCTATCCCTTTTTGTTCCCGTCCCCACCATGCTGGGCAAGGTAACTTGCGCTGCTCCGTTCGGAGAATACAAAGGCCAACCGAGGCAAAAATTGAATACTGTTAGCTGATGGCATCCAAGATTTTGCGATTAATAATTGAAACGATGCCGAATTTAGTTATCCATCCGACTTGCTACAGCTCTTCCCTCGCTGTCTCGGGCTCCTGAGACTGTCCGCGACACACCCGGTGCATTCGCTAGGCCTGGGAATCAGGCTCCGTCTCGGTCCTCGGCACCATGGACTTGACCATTGGGGCAAGCAATAGTACATATTTATTTGACCCGCAACCTCCCATGTTCCAGCATTGCATCACTACTGCGAACCATTAGTTGTTGCTTGGCTTCGTAGTGTCATCAAACGCCTCCCCTACGCGCCAAAAACCAACGCCCAAGCAACACCATTCAATATGCCCGACCGGAAAAACGCCGACACCAAGGCCTTCGACTACGACGTGGTCATTGTTGGCGCCGGCATATCCGGCATCGGCTTCGCCTACAGGCTGCAGCAGTCGAACCCGAACCTATCATATGTCATCATTGAAGGGCGACATGAGATTGGCGGCACATGGAGCTTGTTCAAATACCCAGGTACGAAGCCTTTCCCTGGAATTAGATCCCCCCCCCCCCTTCGTCGCTAACCGCGATCTCCATGCTTCTAGGCATCCGATCCGACTCCGACTTATACACATTTAGCTTCCCATGGAAGCCATGGACCAAGGGCCAAGCCATTGCGGAGGGGCCCTTGATCCAGGAATATTTGAACGAAGCGGTCGAGGAGCAAGGTATCAGGCCACACATTAAGTTCAACCACAAGGTCAACGCCATGGACTGGTCGAGCGCGGCCAACATCTGGACAGTCAATGTCACTTCCGACGGCAGCACGCAACGGCAGATCCGCAGCCGCTTTGTCTGCCTCGGATCGGGCTACTACGACTACGACGAGCCGCTCAAGGCCGTCATCCCCGGCATCGACCAGTTCCAGGGCTCCGTCATCCACCCCCAGTTCTGGCCCGAAGACTTTGACTACACCGACAAGAACGTCGTCATCATCGGCTCCGGCGCCACCGCCGTAACCCTGCTACCGAGCATGACCGACAAGGCCGCGCACGTCACGATGCTCCAGCGGTCGCCCAGCTGGATCATCCCCGTGCCCAACCGCAGCAAGGGTATCGAGTCCTTCATGCAGCGGTGGCTGCCGGGGCGACTCAGCGCGGCCCTCGTGCGCTTCCGCCGCACGCTCATGGGCCTCCTCTTCGTCAACTACTGCCTGTGGCGGCCCTCGTCGGCGCGCAAGCTGCTACTCGGCATGACGGAGAAGCAGCTGCCTGCCGGGACCGACATGGCGCCGAACCACACCCCTGCGTACGACCCCTGGTCGCAGCGGCTGTGCGCGACGCCCGACGCCGACTTTTACGCGGCGCTGCGCGCGGGCACGGCGAGCGTCGTGACGGGCCGCATCGCGACGGTGACGGAGAAGAGCATCCGGCTGGAGTCGGGCGAGGAGCTGCACCCAGACGTCATCGTGACGGCGACGGGGCTCAAGACGGCGGTGGGCGGGAACGCGCGCATCGCGGTGGACGGGGTGGCTGCGCACCTGCCGGACCGGTACTCGTGGAAGGGCGCGATGCTCGAGGGGCTGCCGAACCTGTTCTACGCGTTCGGGTACGTGGACGCGAGCTGGACGCCCGGCGCGGACGCCACGGCGCAGCTGGCTGGGCGCATGATCCGGCAGATGGACCGCGAGGGCAAGCGCGCGCTCATCCCGAGGCGCACGGAGAGGGAGAGGGAAACGATGAAGGACGTGCCTTTTATGCGGCTATCATCAACGTACGTCAAGTCGGGGCTAGTCAACTTGCCCAAGTCGGGCGACGCCAAGCAGTGGCAGCCGCGGTCGTACTACTTTAAGGACATTACGAATGCTTGGTGGGGAGATATACGATCGAGCATTGAATGGAGATGATGGATCGGGATCTTTTCAGATGGTGTACACGGCGTTTGTTGGCTCATGGCTGGGTTTGCTGGTCAAACAGGGTTCATGGAGACGGACACTGTAGGGTAAATAATGGCAGCACGTCTGCTACGCTATTTATTATGATGTATGATGTTTTTTTTTCACAGTATTAATTTGCTCAAGGAGCGCGACCTTGTTAAATTTAGCCTCCTTGTAAGTGACGGTTACTGAGAGCTCTTCTTCCTAGCAGGGTAGAGGAGGGTATATGCGCATGGACTAACATGGTGTGCGGATCTTTTGGCATGAACGCAAAACTTCTCCGATTTCTGAAACAAGAGGATCTGAACTCATGCCCTATGCGCAACAAGGCGGTATTCAAAAGATAAACGAGAACCGCAGTTGCTGCAGGTATGCACGCTGTGGGTAAGGCGAAGACGTCTCATGCCGATTGACAACCGCCTGCAACCAAGAGCTATTTTTATCAGAGCCTTGTTTATTTCCGCCCTTTTCCGTGTCTCTCTACCCTCCTCCCCCCCCCTTTTGCTTTGACAATTGATCAAGTCCCACCTTGGCTCACGCTTTTCTGTCTTTGTGGATCGATGATCCGGCCGAGACAATGCAGATGGCACTAACTGGATAGATAGCTCCTGAGCATTGACGCCAGGGAGACGTTACTTATCGTTGACGAGTCCATTACACCAGGCCGAGCCGGGCTGCTGCGCCATCCCGTCCATCCTTACAAATTTCCGCACGGAGTCTCCCCCCAGTTGATCCGCGGAGTCGCATGCAAGACTTCTTCGCAGCCGTCGGGCAGCGGCTTTAAACGGCCTTGCCATCGGGCAGTGCCAACTGTTAGCCAACCAGACCATATCTCCTGAATCAGTCATCTATCTGCCTTGAAAAGTAAACATCATTACGTCAATCTACCCACAACTGCAAGCAATGCCCCGAATCGACCCAACCGCTGGCGTTGCATCCGGTGTCTTCGCCCAGCCTCTCAAGGTGACCTAGCGCTCCAAGGGCCTCGGAATTTGCCTGGAGTTCAAGTTGTCGGTCTGGCGGTCTGCGGGATCACGGCATAGATGGGGTCGCTTCGTTTCGAATTATGCCTTTTTTTTCCCGAAGCCCAAAAGCACTGCCTCGTTGGAGGTTCTTGCTTGCTAGTGCTGTTGCGGATCAAACCTGAAAGAGATGTAGTAGTCATAGAAAATAGGAGGGCTCATATAAGTTTTGGCCGCTCTCGCCCGTGCCGAATGATTCGAGTGTATTGTAAGTTGATAGGTGCTTATCCGGAAGACATCAAAGGTATGCAGTCTCCCCGAACCTAGCCGTCCCAACCTGTGCTTACAGACTGAGAAAAGTCAAGAAGTAGACAAGCATGTTTCTCCGCAAAGCCGTGGCTTCGCTCGCCATCTGTGCTTTGGCATCGACTGTCAATTCTGCTTCCAACTCTACTGCATTCGACTCCAACACACCATGCGATGTGTCTGCCATTGAACTACTCGCTCCGCAGACAACCATCCTCAACATCACGGCCAAGAGGATAGATAACTACCCTGTTCCCCAAGGGCCATATTACGATGTCTTCGTCCCGTTGTCCTCCGCGCCCTCCAACGTCAGCTTCTGCAACGTCACCGTCACGTACACGCACCCTGGCTGGGACGACACCATCCAAGTGTTCGTCGGGTTGCCGCTGCAAGGCTGGAACCGCAAGTTCCTCGCCCTCGGCGGCAGCGGCTTCTCGACCAACGCGCCCCTGGACATCCTGCCCGTCATGGCCTCCTTTGGATACGCCTCCGCCGCGACGGACGGGGGGCACCTTTGGCAGGACATCAGCTGGGCGCTCAAGGGCAACAGCAGCCTCGTCAACTACCCGCTCCTCGTAGACATGGCCTCGGAGTCGCTCAAGGACATGACGGTACTCGGGCGGCAGCTGGCCGAGCTGCACTACGGCGAGCCCGCGGAGCGCGCCTACTGGGTCGGGTGCTCGCAGGGCGGCCGCCAGGGCATGATGGCGGCGCAGCGGTACGCGCACCTCTACGACGGCATCCTGGCCAACGCGCCGGCCATCCGCTGGAACGACCTGCTCGTCGGCATGCAGTGGCAGTCGGTCACCATGTACGAGACGGGCACGGCGCCGCCGCCCTGCGTCCTGGACGCCTTCACCAACGCTGCTATTGCTGCGTGCGACGGCCTCGACGGCCTCGAGGACGGCGTCATCAGCCTTCCCGGCTCCTGCAGCTTCGACCCGTACTCCCTGGTCGGCGAGTCCGTCAACTGCGGCGGCGGCGGCGGCGCCGACAAGATCAAGGTGACCGGCAAGGACGCCTTCGTCATCCAGCAGGTCCTCAGCGGCCCGCCGACGACCCCCGGCGGGAACAGCTCGCTCTTCGTCGGCTACAGCGTCGGCACCAACCTCTCCACCGCCGTGTCCACGAGCTGCGCCGACAACAACCGCAACTGCACCGCCAACGGCGTCATCTTCGCCAACGAGTGGATCCCCAAGTTCCTCGCCAAGAACTACGCCTTCAACCCGCTGACCATCACCTACGACCAGTTCTACCGCTTCTTCGCGCAGGCCAAGCGCGAGTACGACTGGGTCATCGGCACCGCCGACGCGGACCTGCGGCACCTTCGCCTCTCCGACACCAAGCTGCTCTCGTTCCACGGCTTCGCGGACGAGCTGATCCCGCCGGCCAACACGGTGCGGTACTACCGCGAGGCGCTCGCGCTCGACGCGAACCTGACCGACTACTACCGGCTGTTTATGGCGCCGGGCGTGATGCACTGCGGCGGCGGGCAGGGGCCGAACCCGACGGCGATGTTGCACGTCTTGGAGAGGTGGGTGGAGAACGGGACGGCGCCGACGCGGCTGGATGCGGTGGCGACGGCGGCGAACGGGACGAGGGGGGAGCGCCAAGTCTGCATGTATCCGGAGTCTTCGAGATATACGGGCGGTGATCCCACACTGGCTTCGTCCTTTACATGTAGTTAGATGATGAATGATCTTAGATGTTAGACGCTTAAACAGACTCTACGAGCACCTCTAAACTAAGCCCATGGTCAGACTGTACAGTAAGCTCTCAAGCTGCTTCCAATACGTCAAGATTACCAAGCTGCGACGAATCAGGCCACAACCATTCACAAAGCAAACAAAAGGCGGGTTAAGCATGCAGACATATGCACATCACATGATGGCGCACGTATGATCACATCCGAGGTATGGGCTTAACTCGGATATTAAGCTCAAAGCTGGCAATTCACAGGCCACAGAGGTACCAATACAATACCCACCCCCCCCCCCGCCGAGTGAAACAAGCTTGACTTGTTCCGCCTATGGCTGCCATGTGCGAATGTCTCGGTTTCCATCTCTTTGTTACCTAGGGCCTCCCCAGAATCATCTCCTTGCAGACGCGTAGCCTATTCCGCGCCTCCACAAGCAGTTCCGTCTCGGCCTCTTGCAGGATCTCCACCATGACATCCAGCAGGTCCGGCAGCCCGTCGTGGAGCATGCCCGCCGAGCGCTCATCCAGCTCCGGCCGCGCCGCCACGCGCGCCAGGTACTCGGCCGCGCGGCCGTGCGCCGTCGTGCTGCTGCCGCTACCGCCACCATCGGGCGACCGCAGCGGTAGCGGCTTGCCGGTCGAGCGGCCCAGCGCCTGCACGAAAGTCCATATCGTCAGCGCGGCAAAGTACATGATCCAGGGCCGGTGCGGGTCGGGCTCGTCCCGGATCGAGTAGCGGCACCACAGAGCTCCCTGGCCACCACCGCGGGGTGGTCGCCGCGGGTCCGGCTCTACTAGTACGCGGTGTAGTAGCCGGAAGGCGTGGTAGATGGCGTGGCGCGTCGAGCCGAGTTGGGCCCAGGCGGCCATGCGCTTGGTGGCGTTGGCGTAGTCGCGCGCCGACACCTTGCGGCCGAGGATGCGTTTCATCCCCGCATACACCTGGCAGTCGATGATGTCGACGTTGGGCGTCATGTGGGCGAGGTGAAACAGCAGCTGCGCGCTGTGGATGGGGCCGTTGGACGGGCCGCGCTTCGGTGGCAGGCCGCCGCCGCCACCGGAGGGCGACTCGGACATGGACCCGGACATGGCGCCGTCGAAGCTGCCCTTCCAGTTGTCAAAGGCGAGCAGGAGCATCTTGCGCCAGTTGTCCTGCACCTCGGTCGACGGCGTGCGCAGGTCGAGCCACTTGAGGTGCGTCTCGCGGTGGCTGAGGTGCCAGCCGACGCTCAGTAGGCCCGAAATGATGATCATGCGACCAAACGAGTGCGTCTTAACCTCCTTGCCGTGCAGAGCGCTCTTGAGGCCGTCCAGGAAGGACACCTGCTTGAAACCGTACATGCGAAAGTTGGCGTCGAGCTGCCGCACCTCATCGGGGCTGTTGGCCGCCCACAGGTTGTCGTCGCATGGAAGCGGCAGGCGGATCTCGTGGGCCGCCATGTCAGCGGCGTGGCCGAAGATGGCGGCGTGGATGATGTCAAGCATGAATGCGGCATAGACGACGCGGTGCATGGACTCGGTCTCCGCCCACCGCGTCCACCAGGTGTGCGAGTCCAGAGGCAGCCCGGGCGGCGGTCCCCGTTCATTGAGGGTCTCTGGCTCGGCCGGGGATTCGCTGCCTGTTCGTCCGATCAACGGGCTGCCTCGGCGAAGCAGTGTGAGAAAGGAGGGGTGGTAGATGTGCGCCCTCTCGTGGAACCGTCTTGAGGAGTATAGCTTCTCGAAGAATTCTACCAACAAAAGAGCCTGCGCCACCCAAAGGTTCGCAGGCGGCATCGAGTCGTCCGAGGTTAAAATTTCCCATCGCACGGAGTGGATGATGACATCGGCAAAGGCCCCGTACTCTGATCTCTGGCCTGTCCTGTCGTGATATTTCAACGAAGCGGCCCCGAGAGCAATCATGACTAGAAGTAGGAATACCGAGCAGCGATTTGCAGAGAACGTGTGCTGGTGCACTATGGGAAGTCGCGGGGACACACTGTCCCAGAATTCCTTGAAGCATTCGCGCAGCATGTCCACATTCAGCGCTGGCAAGTCACCGCCGCTTTCCTGCGTCAGCGTAGGCATGAGAGCGTCAAACTTGGGCCGCTTTTTGCGGAAGATTTGGAACCATTGCAAGACCTCCTTACGCTTCGCTTCTGTGATCCATTCATCCGACGCATCTGAATGCCTGGGCGGTGTTGGTGCGATTGGTGAGAGGCTGTGGAGAGACTCGTAGTCGTATTGTATCGTATTGTTAAACGTTGACTCCAGGCCGCCTTCAAGAAAGGGGAGGTTCGCAACACTAAAGTCGCCATATGTGGCCTGCGGGTCAAACAACCAGGCGGCAAAGTTTGCTTGGCTCATTTGGCTGTCTGAGGGAAATGTAGTAGCGGAGAATGGCATCAGGGTAGCGGGTTCCGGCATTGACGCTGGGTCACCGCCATAAAAGCTATTCCGGTGGCGCATGATAGGCGACTGCGACTGCTCATCTATTGCTGTCGGCCAGACGCTGCTCTGATAGCTGGGACGACCGTGGACGGCGTGCCCAAGAGACGCCGGCGTCGGCTCTGTGTGGGACTGCGGTGTTAGAAGGATAGCTGCATCATGCGGGCCGCCCATATGCGGATGCGGAGGATGGCTATAGGCCGGCCGCGATGTTGCTCCCGTGACACTCGCATGCTGCTGCCTCGGTGAATGATCCAGCGTCGTGCTGTGGTCCGCGGATGTGTCGAAGCTGGGAATGCGGTTACGTGGGGTGTACGACGCGGTGTGACGCTTCTTGTGCCTGGCCAACAGGTCCAAGCGGACAAACTTTTGATCGCAGTCTCCCAGGTCGCACCGGAAGATCTCCTTGGGGTTGTCTGACAAGGTTGGGGGGAAAGAGGGTTGTCAAGTTAGCCGGGCTGTGGGGGTCTGGCGTTGCATGGGGAAGTGCGTCGGCGTTTGGGCTCGCGCATGCATGGCGGTGGTGTCTTACGGTTCAGCTGGTGTCGCTGCAGGTGCTCAGCTCTCGAGTAGATCTTGTCGCAACCGGGATACTCGCAGGCGAACTTACGCAGCGCTCCCTTGCGGCTTGCGCGCTTATACCCGCCACCGTTGACGGACATGAGGTCGGGGTTGGGGGCGTGAGGACCGGGCAGACGCCCTCGACATGCGAGCTGATTGGATAGGGTTACTGTGTCTTGGCCGGTTTCATGGGGCGTCGCCGCTATGCGAGAACTTAATCCCCTTGGCGACGGAAATACCAGGGTGCAGATTAATTGTGAAAATGTTGCAAAGTCCAGATATCTAGCTTGCCCTGTCGCGGGGAAGCTTCCACGCGCAGCTTCTGGGGTGACCCCCACCGAATGCACGCTCCCCACACTATGTGCCGACCCGACGGACTTCCGTGGGGGTGCTTACCTGGGCCATCTTATTATACGGTCGGGGCCGGGTTGTGATATATTGAACTGGCAACGATATTCCTCTCGTGGCCTTGGCGATTAGCGATTTGCTAAATTTATTGCAGTCTCGGTAGCAACTGTCCATACCACGGCATTTGACGTCGTCTTACGACACCAAGTTGGGCGCCGAGTAACGGCTCACGAGTCAACCTGACATACTTGATCTATATTTATTGATCGAATCTATTTTGCGTCGTGGACAGTAACAATCCAACTTTGTAACGTCCATCTAGAGTTCTGGTTCCACCAAGTGCGAGTAAGATACCGGCCACATCGCCGCCGTAGGTATTGCTTTGCAAACCTACATAGACCTCGCTCTCCAGCCGCAATATTGTATGGCCCTCCATCATAGCGCACGGCCATGTTCATTACAAAAATGGTATCGCACCTTGCAAAAGAATGCTCTTGATATGTGTCGGCGCAGTTCTTCGCCTGCGGCACTTTGATGCCTTTCATATGTTCACCTCTCCCTATCCATTTCTCCTCTATGAGCTGGCCTCGGCCTTACCATCCTCTGCGGCCTCGTCCACCTCAATAGAGGCCGCGGCGTTGTTCAACCCCTCGTCAGTGTTTTCGCTCTCCAACTTCTTGAGGAAAGACAGGAAATACTCCGAAACTTCGGTCTTTTCGTTCTGGTTGGCCAGGTCGAGCGGCACGTAATCGCGCTCGTTGGCGAGGGCAGGTGAAGCGCCATGCTCCATGAGAAGCCTCACTGTATCCAGGTGGCCACTGAGAGCCGCCCAGTGCATGCCGGTGTTTCCGTGCTCGTTGGGCTCGTCCAGGAAGGCCTGCTTCTCCTCCTTTGGTCTTTCGTCAAAGCACTGAATGACTTTGCGAACGGTTTCTGCTGCATGTCAGCCTTGAGCGTTCGAAAGGGAGAAAACTATAAGATAGCCTGCTTGCTCCTGTATACAACCGAGAAAGCCATACCTAGGTGGCCATTGCCAGTAGCCATGTGAAGCACTGTGGATTTGCCCTTATCCTTGGTTGCCATGAGAATGACGGCTGGAGCTACCTTTTCACGCTCGGCCAGCGCGATCACGCTCTCCATGAGATCGGTATCCTCGCCAGCGCGAGCGAAATAGATGAGATCGTCAATCTCATCCTCTGTGAGTTGTGGCGCCATCTTTAAGGGTATCTTTGTTGGTATGCTTATCGCCGTCCAGAACGTGCAGTTGACACAAAAATTTTGGTGAGGGGACTGTGCGAATCGGGCACCCCGCAGTTTTCGCACCGTGCGTCCATAAATGGTCCCGGGTAACTGCTTAACGCAATTGGATGCAGCGCTGCTTCATCACAAGAAAAGACTATTTTAATCTGGATTTCCCAGTTCTCGTTGTTTTCTAGTGAATAATCTCAAGCGCCGTGCGTAAAGCATTGTCTAGCCAGTGTGTAATGTCGCCACCTTCATCTAAAGATTGAATCTCGGCTTTGGTGCCTAGCATTAACATAATTTGCAGCTCACGACATAGGAGCACATGCACAAGATCGGCGCCAGTTTCTTGACAATGCTTGCGCAGCATTCGGATAGCGCACAGTCTATCGCGAGCTGTCAGATCTACCAGGCAGTCATCCGACCACACCCGCCTTTGCGCATTGCTGATGAAGACTGCAGCCGTGTTGTTGCTGTGGGGCTTCCCCAAGTGTCCGGATTGTATTCCAAGCCAACCGAAATTGACTTTGACGTTGCTAGATTCGTGAGAAAAGTTTGAGGTGCCATACCGGTAGCATGAGAAAATATTTATCCCATCAGGGTCGAAATCGGACAATACGAGCATTGGCAGGAGTGGGCACTCGGCCTCAATCTTGGCCAGAAAGCTCCTGGTCACCAAGTCGGGATAGCCTTTGGCCTAAGGTTTGTTAGCATTATGAACTGGGCCCTCGTTTGAAGTTGAGTATCCTACCGTCACTAGTATCCCACGACCAGCAATGGATGTTTCCCAGAAGCGGGATGTGATGAGAGACCGAAACACCGCCTACAACTTGTAAGCCGAAACTCTCTTGGCGGGGCGTATTCGTACGTCTTTTTCAACTACAAGAAGCCATCTTGCGTCGCGAGCTTCAATGCGTGAAATCGATCGACCAGGAGGCACCGCGGCACCCTGAGAGAGAGTTAAGACTACTCGGCAGTAACAGTTCGCTGCTTGGCTTACCAGTTCACCCTGCGAGGCATCTACTAGCTCCCCGCTGTGCAAATGGATGGTTATGCAGCCCGAGATTGAGCCCTTGGAAGATGCAGTCTATTTTGTTAGCGGGACCTAGGCAATTACTCCTCAAGCTTACAATGTTGAGGTCGTCGCGATCGGTGCCGAGAGTATAAGCCAGATCATCGACCAATTCATCAACAACTCTTTGGGTTTCGAAAAGTTCTTGGTGCTGGTAGAAAATGTGTCTGTAGAGGTTAGGGCAATTTTGGGTTGTTCACGCCCGATTGGCTCACCTTTTCGTCAAAACTGTACCTGTGGTCATTGCCTGATGGGCGAGTTGCATAATCAGGAGAACCCGAGCTGGTCTTGTAAGTAGAGGTTTGTGGGCGGAACTAGACGCTTACCAAACTTCCGCGCTTCCACTGCAGAGGACCCGGGGAATTTTACAAAAGCTTCCTCGCGATTGGCGGATCGGGAGCGCTGCCGACGCGAAGAAAAGCGTATTTCTAGTTGTGCAGAATTGGCGAGCGAATCGGCAACACCCTCTAGCGTCGCTTCAATACGACCCAGGACAGATGCCGATGTCAGTCGTGATTCGGAAGACATGCTATCGCTGGGACTCATTTTGCAATAAAAACCAGTCAAATATGAAGTTTGACACGTCTTAGATGGAATGCCAGAGTTTGATTAGTTTTATATCCTGCAAACGCAGCTCTGGGCAGCTGCCGGCTGCCAGCTCCGAACTCGAGGCCGCGCCCCACAACTGTCGTACTCGATTTCAGATCGCAGCCGAACTTTCGCGTAGTTCATTTCTAGGACACGGAAGCCCTCCCTCGATGCTGCCACGACAACTGTTGCGCCGCTGCTCCGTCGCAGATGTAGCGTTGCCAGAGGTTATAAAGGTAGAAGAAGGTTGACCAATTTGCAGAAATATTCCCCGCATAGCAATTGAGCAATTGGCAAGTTCCACCATGGCGACAGCAACTGGCCGAGAGACACGCTCTGCGCGCAACCGCGCTGGCAACAACAATGGCAGCACCGAAAAGCCCAAGATTGAGGGCAAGACAGACCACACGCGCTGGCGTCTCAAAGATGACGACAGTAGACATACCTGGCACTATCTAACGGAAGATAGCGAGCTGGAGAAATGGCCCCAGAGCAATGCTGAAAAGTACTATCTGAACCTGCCCCTGGTAAGTCGCGAGCCCCTTGAAGCACAGCTGTTCCTCGGCGCTCTACCCCGGACAGAGCATTGACAAGCTTAATCCAGGGCCTACCCAACCTCCCGCGAGCGACCACTGCCATCGATGCTGCGAATAACGGAATCGACTTTTTTGAGAAGCTCCAGTTGCCCTCTGGCCACTGGGGCTGCGAGTATGGCGGTCCCATGTTTCTGCTGCCGTGTGTCGTCTTCGCTTGGTACGTCACCAAGACGCCCATCCCCGAAGCTTACGCGATCGAGATCAAGAATTATCTTACCGCGCGAGCGCACCCCGAGGATGGAGGCTGGGGTCTTCATATTGAGGGCGAGAGCACCGCCTTTGGCACCTCTCTCAACTATACCGTTCTGCGCCTTGTTGGCGTCGACCCCGAGGATCCGATCATGGTCAAGGCCCGAGGCACCCTACACAAGCTCGGCGGCGCCCTATATGCCCCTCACTGGGCCAAGTTCTGGCTGGCCACACTCGGCATCATGAACTGGGACATTGTCAACCCTATCCCGCCTGAGATATGGCTCCTACCGGACTGGGTCCCCATTGCACCATGGCGCTGGTGGATTCACATTCGCCAAGTCTTCCTACCCATGGGATATGTTTACTCGAAGAAATGGAGCTGCCCAGAGGACGACATCATTCGGGGTTTGAGAGAAGAGCTCTTTGTCGAGCCGCACGCCACAATCAACTGGGCCAGCCACCGCAATAGCATTGCGCCTCAAGACAATTACCACCCCAAGTCTTGGCTACTTAACAGTGTCAACTGGATGCTTGTCAACATATACAATCCCTACATCCGACCAAACTTCATCAAGAATAAGGCGGAGGCCTGGGTTAGCCAGCTTGTTGACATGGAAGACGCCAACACAGACTATGCCGACCTCGCGCCCGTCAACGCACCCATGAATACGGTGGTCTGCTACATCCGAGATGGCCCAGAGGCATTCTCGGTGAAGCGACACATTGAGCGACTGGAAGAGTTCCTCTGGGTCAAGGACGAAGGAATGCTGGTGAACGGCACTAACGGTGTGCAATGTTGGGACACGGCGTTCCTGATCCAGGCCGTGGTCGAGGCTGGTCTGCACACGGACGCGCGTTGGCGCCCCATGTTACTGAAGGCCCTCTACTACCTCGACCGGCAGCAGATCCGGGAGAACTGCGTCGACCAGGAAAAGTGCTACCGGCAACCGCGCAAGGGCGGGTGGCCCTTCAGCAACCGTGATCAAGGCTACGGCGTCAGCGACTGCATCTCCGAGGCGCTCAAGGCTATTATCCTGCTGCAGAAGACGGACGGCTACCCGACCGCCCTTGACGACCAGCGCATCTTCGACGCTGTTGACACACTGCTGCTGTATCAAAACAACAACGGCGCGCTGTCGTCTTACGAGGCCCGGCGCGGCGGCGAGTACATGGAGCTGCTCAACGCCGCCGAGGTTTTCGGTCGCATCATGATCGAGTACGACTACCCCGAGTGCACAACCGCGTGCGTCACCGCCCTCTCGCTCTTCCACCGCCACTGGCCCGACTATCGCGGCGCCGAAATCGCCACCTTTATCCGCCGCGCCACCAACTGGATCCGCACCAACCAGCGCCCCGACGGCAGCTGGTACGGCAGCTGGGGTATCTGCTTCACGTACGCGACCATGTTTGCGCTGGAGAGCATGGCTAGCGTCGGCGACGTGTACGGCAGCAGCTACATCGCCACAAAGGGCTGCGAATTCTTGCTGTCCAAGCAGCGGGCCGACGGCGGCTGGTCCGAGAGCTACAAGGCCTGCGAGACCATGACCTATGTTGAGCACCCGATGGGATCGCTGGTGGTGCAGACCGCCTGGGCGCTCATCGGTCTCTTGGAGGCCGGGTACCCGCACGTCGAGCCGCTCCGGAAGGGCGTCAAGCTCATCATGGACCGCCAGCAGGCCAACGGCGAGTGGCTGCAAGAGGCCATCGAGGGCGTCTTCAACAAATCGTGCATGATTTCCTACCCGAACTACAAGTATACCTTTACCATCAAAGCCCTTGGTATGTTTGCTAAGAGATTCCCCGACGAGAAGTTTTAAGTGCCCCAGGAACCACTACAAGATAGTGTAGACAAGGACCAGTTATGACAGTTTGAATAAAAAGAAAGACAGCTCCGTTTATATGCTTCGTAGAATTATCTATAGTGTCCTCTGGAAATATGTACCATTTATGACCGATTTAGAGCTTTCCGTTTCTATCCTGGACGGCTTTTCGTAACAGGGAAATCACCTCGGCTGGGTCCTTGGCGCCAAATACGGCGCTGCCGGCGACGATGACATTGGCGCCCGCGTCAGCGGCCTGGTCGATGGTGCTGGGTCCGAGCCCACCGTCGACTTCAATGTTGAGGTCCGGGTATCGTTGGCGCAGGGCCTGCACCTTGGGCAGCTCCGAGGCCATGAACTTCTGACCACCGAATCCGGGATGAACTGTCATTACGAGGACCATCTGCAAGGGAAGGCGGGTTAGCACGACGCGAAGCGGGGGCGGCCAGCTAGAGGAGGGTCGTGGGGTAAGGGGAGGGTAAGCGTACATCGGGCTTATCCTTGGGATCGGGGCTCTCGAGGAGCTCCCACAAGACATCGACAGAGGTGTCGGGCTTAATGGCAATGCCGGCAAGCATGCCGTTGTCGTGGATATAGCGGATGAGGTCCTTGGGGTTTGTCTTGCCCTCGGAGGTGTGTTCGGGGTCGGTGGCGTCCGTCGAGAAAGCGGCTTCGTAGTGGAAGCAGTAGAGGTCGCAGCCGACGTCCTTGAAAGTCTTGACCCATTTCTTGGGCTGTCGAGGCAGACTGGGTCAGCATGTTCCAGCGTCGTCCGGGGAAGCCGGCAGGGGAGTGCGCACCTCGGCGATCATCATATGGCAGTCAAAGGTGCCCCGGCCGTGGCTCTCGGTCGGTCTGTCGACGAAGCCACGAATCTTGGCGACGACGGGCGCGCCAAACGTAATGTTGGGCACAAAGTGGCCGTCCCTTTTGGAAGGAATGCCCAGTTAGTGAGGGGGAATGCGGCCCAGATAGTTCGATGATGCTAACATGATGTCGACGTGAAGCCAGTCGGCGCCTTGCTCAATGGTGCGGGAGCAAGCATGGCCAAAGTTGGCAAAGTCGGCGCTCAGCACCGACGGCGCGATGATTGCTTTGGGCGTCATGGAGGTTGTTCAATTGAGTAGTTGGGCAAAGGTATATTGGGTTGAAACGGGAGAAAAGGAGAAGGTTTAGCGCAGCTGAACTTCTGAGAGAAAAAGCTAAGAGGAGAAGCGCCGCGGCCCCGGTGTCGGGAGCAAAGGGTCCAGGCCACGGCGACGGAGCTTTGGTGGGGTTTCAGTGGCGGATTCTTTTGGTGGGACGGAAGCAGGGTCTCGATATCTAGTTAGCAATAGGGTAGGTATGGGGAGCTGTGGTGGCAGAAGCTTAGTAATGGCGTAGATGTGGCAAGGTTGTATGTTGAATACTTCGTTAGATGTATGACGTTTAGAATGCGAGGAAGGCGTTTGAAGATGGGGTTGCACAAACATTGCTGGCGGCATAACTTGAACCAGCACGATCCATTTATTCATGGATTATGCACGTTGCCGGCCCGTTGTTCCGTTTGCTGCTTGACACCTGGCTGCCTGAAAATGGACTTGAAGCAGTACGAATTAGCGTTGAAGTAAATAACAATAAAAGAACGCTGTGTGTATTTGCCCCACTGTGAAGAAGCAACTGGATAAATCCCCCGCCACGGCTGCATTTCCCTCCTCAATAATTATCCCATATTCTTTTTGGAGCAGTTGACTAGAGGAGACCTGCGACCGCGACCGAAAAGCATTCCGTAAAACGTTTCTGGAGATGTCTCACGTTACCCTCGGCCAGCAGGGCGTGGCTGCCGCCGAGGCCAAGGACTGGGACGGTGCCATCACCAAGCTGTCCAAGGCGCTGCAGTCGTCACTTAACCCGGGTTGGCTGCTCGCCCGTTCCAAGTCGCTCGTCAACCTGCACAGATACAACGAAGCACTCGACGACGCCAATCTGGCCTGGCATGCGGCTTTTCAGCGTAACAAACGACCCCTCATGATCGAGGCCAACTACCGCCGCGCCGTCGCCTACTTTCGCATGGGCCAGTTCGCTAATGCTGACGCCTGCTGCATCTACGCCATGCGCCTTGTTAAAAAAGGCCCCGCGGTGGACAAGGAGGATCCCGTCGCGCACCTCAAAGACCCTGCAACGGGCCGCTGGACGGCCACAGTCGAGGATGCAATGAAGGAGGCGCGGACCGACGAGATCAACAACGTGCCTGCTGCCATGGCTATGTCTGAAAGTTCTAATAATACTTCGAATGCTCAGGAATGGCGCATGGCGAGCACGCTTCGAATCCAGGCCCTCTCTGCTATGGCCAAGCTACCCGCGGACGACGCCGCTCGAACGGCAACCGTACAAGCGAAACCCGAGGAAAAGAAACTCGCAGATTTGCCAGGCAATGTTGAGGAGACAAAGCGAGCAGCGCCTTCTTCTACAGCTCCTACACAGACACCCACCAAGCCGCAGGTACCTAGCGATACGCCACTGCGACTGCAAGACTTCCAAAGCAATACAAACATGACCGTGTCCATATTCTCCAAAGGTGTCAACAAGGAGAAGCTCAAGGTTGATTTTCAGCCACATTCGGTTCACCTGGACGCCCTCATGTACCCTAGCGGTGATGAAAAGGATTTCCAGCTCGACCTTTGGGGCGAGATCGATACTACTGCCTCCAAATACACTGTCACGCCGAACAAGGTCGAACTCAACCTTGTCAAGAAGAGCCCAGGGAAATGGGCAAAGCTTACATCAAATGGAACACCTAGAGGACCAGCTGAGCCCGCCGTCGCTCCCGCTATCTCGACTGGTGAGAAACCAGCCGCTGAAACTCCCAGCGTCGTCAAATCGGCATCGACGGCTGCCCCTGCGTACCCATCCTCGTCGCGCACCGGCACCAAGAATTGGGACAAGCTCGACCTGGGTGAGGACGGCAAGGACGATGAAGATCCTAGCGACGTCAACGGCTTCTTTAAACAGATTTTCAAGAATGCGTCACCCGATGCGCAGCGAGCCATGATGAAGAGCTTTACCGAGAGCAATGGCACAAGCCTAAGCACGAACTGGGACGAGGTCAAGAATGGAACAGTTGAGATGGTGCCGCCAGATGGCTTGCAGCCAAAGAAGTGGGATTAAACGCAGTGGAGGGGCGCAGCACTTCCCATCCTGTGAAAGTTTCAGAAGGATGGAGGGGCTGGAAAGGCAGTTTTCAGGTAGTTCGGAAACATCAGAGGTGTATGCATGAGTAGTTGAAATCGGGACGCAAGCCACCAAGGTCCATTTGTCTAGGTAGGGCTATCGGAGCAGCGACAATTGCAGAATGTACCACCATATTCATGTATCCCATGTCTCATCGTTATAGGGGGTTATATCACGTTCTTTTACACCACCTCCCCGGTGACCGCCTGCACCTCCGCCGCCCACGGCTTGTGGGCTCGCAGTTTCTTCTCGTACTCCTCCTCGTACCACACCGTCTCGTCCACGGGGTCGCCCCTCTGTAGCAGCCGGCGCGGAATCTGCGTCGCCACGCTCACAAAGTCCTCCTGCGCAATGTACGCGCCCCGCAGCCACCTGCTGCCCCCGCCGGCCGCATCAAACGCCGTGCGGCCGTGCATGACGCGCAGGTTGTCGAACAGCACGCACTCGCCCGGCCGCATCTTGACCTCGTGCACGGCCGCGGGCCCGTTGATGAGCGCCTCGAACGCGCGCGCCCCTGCCAGCCACGGCTTCAGCGCGGGCTCGTCCGGCGCCCGCGGGCCCTGAAACGGCGGCGACCAGAAGACGGTGTCCAGGCGGCCGCCTTCGTCGCACCGCAGCACGGGGCGGCGCTGGGCATAGCGGCGGCGCGCTCGCCGTCGCTGAAGAGCGAGGCGCCGCCGGCGCACGAGTTGTCGAGGCAGTGCAGGATCTGGATGCGCGGCGGCGGGTCGAGGTACAGCAGGTCCTGGTGCAGGCCGAGGCGGCCCGCCGTGTACGCGACGTTCTCTGCGTTGGGCTTGGCGCGCACGTCAAACGTGCGCCCGTAAAAGGTCTCGCGAATGTTGGCGATGCGCGTCGCGATGCGCGTGACCGAGCCCTCCTCCCGCGGCACGCCGGTCAGCCGCACGAGCCCGAGCCGCACGAGGTCCAGTACCACCGCCCAGAGCGCGTCCCCGCCGGCCATGAAGGCGGCGTAGTCGACGGCCCGCGCCTGCTGCGTGATCGAGGCGCTGTCCCAGAGGGTGATGCCCGCGCGGGCGCGCACGGCGCGGAATACGGGCGGGATCTCCTCGGTGTCGGTGGCGCGGCGCGCGCCGAGGGCCACCTCGAGCGCCTCCCACGGCACCGTGGTCTCGTGCGCCGCGAAGCGCGGAATGTCGTTGCGAAAGCGGACGGCCAGGCCGTCGGCCGTCTCGTGGACGCCGGCGACGCTGATGTCTGCGGGGATCTCGACCGAGGCAAAGGACTTTTGCCCGGACGACGGGTCTTTGCAGACCACGCACTGGCAGCCGTCGCGGAGCGCGGCGGCGTCGAGTGTCACGGAGGCACCGCCGTCCTGTGAGCGTACGATGACGCGGTCGCTGTGCTGCTCATAGGAGAGCGGCCCCGTGGCCAGGCCCGCACGGGCGACGAGCACCTGCCGGTGGTGCCCTTGCTGCTGGCGGAGTTCCTTTAGACGCCACAGCGCAGTTGTTTCGCCGCCGGCTGAGTCCGAGCCCAGGCTCACAGGTTGCTCATGCTGGCTCAGAGGCTGCGACGCCACCTCATTGCTCGAGTTCTGCCGGACAGTGGTCAAGGCAACCCGGAGCCGGGGCACCCGGCGCATCAAGGCTCGCCCGGGTGAGAGCATTTCCGGCTATAAGTGAGGTCCGAGGTTCGGGCTATTTTTTGTATTTCTGTGTGGTTTTCTTCTTGAACGCTTCTTGAAGAATTTGAGTCTTGTAGTTTGATCGGAGCTGAAGGAGAGCTGTGTTGTAATCAATTCTCGGACGAGCGGGAGAGGGGCTGCGCTGATATAGAGGTTTGCGGTTTGGCTTGTGGTAGTTGCTGGGAAGTGGAACTCTGGGGAGCTGCCTCGGCGACAGCATGGCCGGTCCCCGCGTTTTTCCCCAGGCTATTCAACACACCCACCCATCTTTGCTGTACTGGAAAAATTGCAGCTGGAAGAAGTCAACTGGAAATCGCGCAAGATGAACCTGAATATATTCCAGTCATACATAATGCATTAATCTGTTCATACATGTACATCCTCCTCCAGGGGATAATCGCTAATGTTACACAAAATGGGTATCTATCATATACAACCAATACTCTCCGCTACCGGTTCCTGTTGGCCGCCCAGCGCTTCACCATAATTTCTCTTACTTTATATAGCTTCAGTGCATCCGTCAGGCCTGTTGCGATAGCGTCGTCGAAAACGGGCGGCGGCGGTACGTCCACGTACACGAGCACCAGGCTCTTAGTGACATGTGACAAGACTCTCACCACGCTGTGAAGCCAAGGCCACGATCTTTCTTTTGCTTTTATGCCACGTGTTACCCACCAGGGATCCGAGTATGATGGAACGATTATGAGGCCAAATTCAGCGTGGTCAAACACTGGGCCACGATTGTAGAGCAGCCAGTCGACTCCAAATTTGATGCCCGCGCGAGGGACCCAACCCAGTGAGCGAAAGTGATGATACACGACGTAATGTACCAAAAAGTTGTCATCTGGCTGCAGGTCGGGAGCGTCCGGGCCATTTCGCGGCGGAGAATAGGAGTATTCACGAAATAACCGCAATATGTCCATTGTCGACAAGTCCAACCCCGAGTGAGGGTCGCTAATAGAGAGAGCGCCGAAACCGAATTTGAGGAAAAAAGCCTCTTCCGAAGTGAGTTGAAGATGCTCCTTGTTGACAATTACTTCGGTAGGGTTGACTTCTGTCGTCGGCAAGTCGTCGTTACGGGGGGTTGATGGCTCAGGATGCCTTCCCTCCGATGTGGCGTTGAAGCTTGGGGGATCTGCAAAATCGAATGTGGTGGAGTCGATTTTGGGAGAAAATCGAACGCTCTTTTGTCGCTTCTCAGAGCCGTCCTGGGAAACTGTCGAGCTCCCGCGAGAGCGTGATGCTGGTGTCTGGGGAGCCGTCGCAGACCCGTTGGTTCCGGCCTCAAAGGTGATGCCGGCCAGCTGCTCGATGAGCGTAGGCTCGGGGGGCGGTGCTAGGTAGTCACCATTTACAAGAATCGACGTCGTTGGTGACTTCGCCTTTGTCGATTTGATATTGGGAAGGGAGTTGGGGAGCGCTAGAAGCTCGGCCGGGCCGACGGGAGCGACGATGCTGGCAGCCGCGTCAACCACAGCAGCCGCCTTTTGCGATTCGTTGAGCTTTGTTTGACGGATGGCCTCCTGCTCGAGCCTGGCGCGTTCCCATTTCGCCTCGGCACGTTCTTGTCGCCTTTGGTTTGTGTGAATTTCACTGACATGTGTCTCGTCCAGACCCTTGCGGACGAGTTCGCGCCGTAGCCAGTTTGGCTCACTTCGACTTAGACTACCTTTGCCGAAAAAGCCCTGCTCCCACAGGCCTCTCATGGATTTTTCATCGGTGATGTGCACAGAGTTGGTGCTTTCCGACCAGACGCCACGGTAGACGATGGATGGTTCTGCAGGCGGGGGGCGTACAGTCTGCTTTAGCCATGCGAATGCTACGTGAATTATGGAAATGGGATTGTTGGGATAGAATGTTGGGAGCGGAAATGTCCGAATCGGTACAGGCAATGAATATATCTGATTCAAAGGCGGACCTTTGCGTTTATGTGCAGAGTTGCCATTAGGCTTCGGAAAATCCGAGGCCCCCAGTGCCGAAGGAGCGGGCAGCGGTATGTTTATTTCAGTCATTATCGGTCCTGGTCATTTCTTTTATCTGGTTAGCGATCATTTCCAAATGAGCTGGCAAAGGAAGCAAAGCGGAATTGATTGTGCTGTGTCAGATACCGTTGTAGTCTATTCAGTTGCCTTCACAGAGACCAAATGAATGGATTCTCTAAGCACCGAAATTTGGTGTCATCATACTAGCAAGGGGAAGAAGCGAATTGCTTCAAGTGATGGACAGGGGATAGAAAAGTTGGGCAAAAGTGCAGTGCAGAGACTGGCGCTGCTGAGCTGCGCTCGAGATTCTGCTTACCTTTTTACAGCATGGCCATAGACCAGACGTGAGGCGGGTCGCCTCGATAATAATGAAGCAATGCCAATCAAGCAATGCAGGCCAGAAGTTGGCGGCTGGTGCGTTGCAGGATGTTCTTGCGGAGCAGCCAGGTGTTGAAGAAGGAAGAGTGAAGGAAGAAGAACGCTGCGAAAGAATTTGCTGGTTATGGTTTTAGGTGGAGATCACGAGTTTCCCAAGTCCCCACTTTTCATTACCTCAGTAATCAAAAGCTGTTGTGGTTTTGTGACGAAGATATGCAGTGTGATGAAAGTTGAATCAAAATTGATATACAAATTGTGCGAGATTTATGTAGCAAGCTGGTGTAACATGAAATACATTATCATGCAAACACAAGCGTTGAATATGGAAGGCACAGGCCGAAAAGTCATGCCCCATCGCAAGACCATGGGTTGACCTTCTCCACCAGCCAGCCAAATCTCAACGTCTTTTTAGTTCTCGGTCGGAAACCACGGAAGAAGGGCATCTTGGCCTGGGAGTTTCTTGCACCTGTTGCTTGTGATGGACGTCATTTAATATTGTTTCAACTCTCGTTTTCGCACTTGACCCTAAGACTGGCGCGCTCAAGGCAGCAATGTCCTGGTTCATCGAAACCGTTGCTGCCGTCTGCCTCGTTTGGTCAATCTTCGTCGTTATTGTCCAAGCGGTCGGCATTAGCGCCATGTACGTCTACCCGCGTTTGTCTGAGGTCTGCCTCAACAGTATATATGTGAGAGTCGCTGACGGTAGCTTCCTAGATTTCGCTACTTCTCGCGCCCGCCGCAACCTTCTATCTCGGCTAAGCTGGGCAGCGACGCGCCTCGCGTTACCATCATCCGCCCCGTCAAGGGCCTCGAGCCTAACCTCTACGACTGCATAGCTTCCACGTTCCGTCAAGACTACCCGCCCGAACGCTGCTCGATCCGCCTCTGTGTCGAAGATGTCAGCGATCCAGCGTACCCAATCCTAGAACAGCTCGTCCGAGATTTCCCTGGCTTCGATGTCCGCATCCTCGTCGAGGTGGAGGACCCCATCCTCCACGGACCCGATGGCCACATTGAAAACTTAGGACCGAACCCCAAGATTCGAAACATCAGCAGAGCCTATCGAGAAGCAAAGGGCGATATTATCTGGATTATTGACTGCAACGTCTGGGTGTCTACCGGGGTACTTGGTCGCATGGTGGATAGACTATCGGGCTTTGCGCCGCAGGGCCAGGTGGTGCAGCCGTACAAGTTTGTGCATCATATGCCGCTCGTTATTGACACGGTGGATTATAGCAAAGATGCGGCCAGCCAAGAAGCTCTCTTGGCGTCCACTGGTCCTGCAAATGACATGGGAACGATGAACATTGAGGAGGACCTTCGCACCAGAATATGGAACCAGGGGGGCGGTCGTCTCGACGAAATGTTTATGGCGACCACACACGTCAAGTTCTATGGAGCCATCAACTCGGTCGGAATTGCTCCCTGTATTGTAGGAAAGAGCAACATGTTCCGCAAGTCTCATCTTGATCATGTCACGACAGGCGTTCCGTCCCGGCCAACCGGGGTTGACCATTTTTCTTTCAATATTTGTGAAGATCATCTGATTGGCGATCTTCTATGGAAGTCGAATATTCCAGGCTTTCTCAACCACGGCATTGTCTGGGGCGATCTCGTCATCCAACCGATGGCTGGCATGGGCGTCGCTTCGTACGCGGCACGAAGAGTTCGATGGCTACGCGCCCGCAAGTTCACGGTGCTGGCTGCTACCCTTGTTGAACCGGGTGTCGAAAGTATTCTCTGCTGTGCATACTTTGCGTTTGCGCTCACGACTCTGCCCTGGTTCAATCGTCATTGGGGCATTTCCGAAACATGGACTGCTACAGGTTGCATCTGGCTTCTCGTCATGGCTGCATGGATGGTGGTAGACTGGCTCACCTTTCAACATCTCCATACCGGCAAGTCGATGAAGACGGATCAGAATACACCAAAGTTTGCCAGAGGCACCTTAAAACGAGCCGGAATGAACAAAAGGTCGTTTCTCGAATGGCTGCCGACCTGGATTGGTCGTGAAGTCCTGGCACTCCCTATTTGGACCACCGCTGTGTTGCTAGGCGCGACAGTAAGTTGGCGTGGAAGATCATTCTCCGTCAACATGGACGGCGCTGTGAAAGCTATCGGAGTTGCAGACATGCCTGCTAGGTCTTCACTCACAACACCGGAGCTGGAAAGGGCACGGCCACGAAGCAAGGACCGCCTTGACTAGATGATGAACGACCTAATGATGAGCACCAAGGTAACCTTTGTGGTTATCAGGCTAGATGCGATGAGGGCTCGAAGAGCCTGCTGCTCTTGACATGCCCAGTTGGAGGCCAACACGGGAAAAGCATTGCTATGCATATAATTAATCAATAGCTGTTAGTAGAAAAGTAGAATAAAACCATGTACCTCCAAAAAGAGCCCCAGGCGGAGCCCCAACACGAGCCCCAAGGCTCCATGAATATGCGACCCCAGACTGGGGACAACGGGGGGAGCCCTACCCAGTTTTGCTCCATGAGTTAAAATTTGCTCCAGAAACTTTAACAGACGCGCGGGTTTTTCCTCCTCTCCGCCGCTGACTTTGAACTCGTCGAGTGTATGTACTCGTAATCCCGACGGTCGCACAATGGAATACCAAATGAGGCTCCAACACGACCTGAAGCCTCGTTGGAGACCGGCTCCGAATTATTTTCTTCGTGATGGATCTCCTCAAGCCAGATCCTTGGGGTGCTGACCACTCACATAGCTGCACCGTTCTCGAGAGGATGCGTGTTCTCCACGAGATGGACAGCTCGCCGTTGTGGATGGCATGCGCAGCCGTTTCTGGGGCGCGGGGTCGTCATGTTACATTGCTCACCGATCTCTATTAAATTGGACTGAGGGATATTCCGAAAGGCATGTATTTGTCCCAGGAAAACCACTGTGATGGTCGTTCCCAAGCCTGTGATAAGTCAGGAAAGCGAGGCTCACGATGTGGAGACGACAATTGCTTCCATGAGCTGACACTTCTTGGCGCAGCAAAGCACTAGCCAAGGCCTGGAACATTTCGGGACATCAATAGCCGCCAGTCTTGGTGCCAAGTTGCCAACACAGATTCGGGTACTGAGGACTTTAGCTCGATTCGAGAAGCGGCGACAAACCGAAGTGAACACGTTCTGCCGAGCCGCTAGGGTCGAGGAGCCTTGCATAGTGGCGGTGGCGGCGGAGGGCAGCGGGCTTGGACTTCGTGGCGTGGGTAAGGGGGATCAATCACATCACTAGAAAAAGGCAACTTCGTTGGTGGAAGGGAAACCGGTGGCTTGAGTCCATCTCTGGGCACACACATCAACCCGACAGGCTCGGCGACAGTACCTGTTGTTTTGCCAAGATGACATGACCACATACGGTAGATTGCTGTGAAAGGTCACAACACGAAAAGACAAACACGTTCCCCATAGGTTCCCAGCTTTCGCACGTAGCAATAATGCATTATTAGTCTGCGTTACCAGGAAATGTCTTGGCGCGGGGGTGCTTGGGTCAGCTGCGTTCTTGAGCGGAAGTGAATCCTGGGGTATGTTTTGGATCAAGCCCGACCTGTCCCAGCACCTTTGACTTTCCTCAGCTCAGCGTGGTCAAAACGTCCGTTCGATGTGAAGTCGTTGCATATGCCGATACAAAACCCCTACTCACGACAGAGAAGCGAACGCCACAGAGCTGGAGTCGATCATGGCGGTGTTGCGGCTCAAGGCCATTCGCCAGACACGCCGCCATCGCGTGGGCCGTGGCGTCGTGGCCTTCTAGTTTTCGACTAGCAATGGGATGGCGATTCATTACCCTAGGGTCGCGACGGGGATGTGGCACATCGAGGGTCGACTGTGATTTGCTGATTGCTTATCTCTGCTGCGACGGACCTCGAATATACAAAAGATCCTTCTAGGATACCCCTGCTCGCGAGATAGTGCGGCTGTCGGTAAGTTGTACGGTTGTGGTCATGATGCCGGCGCGGCGCAACAAGGCTGCATTGGAACGCGCCAGCGCCCTGGTTCCGTAAACCTCCGCTGGTGGTTAGCTGACCATGTTATTAGCATTGGCTAGCATTTGATCCTTGTCACTCGACAATACTGGTACTCAAGATTGTAGAGTTTTGCAAAACATGTACCCCCACGCCTAGTCGAAGGAATAGCGCGGGGAGAAGATGAAACGGGGGACAGGCCATTGAGATCATCGCTGACGACCGCCACATTGGGAGGGGGCGCTAAAACTTTGCTGTACCAGCTTGTTGTAAGCTTAATTTTAGCCTAAGCGGGAGCTGCCTGTGCGGTATGCATGTGCATATGCTCGGTTGCATTACAATCGAAAGGTAAAAGTCGAGGAGAAAAGGGAAAAGAAAGAGGAATAGTAGCCACTGGGATACAAGCATGTCTTGCATGGATTCGGTAAACTGTTTGTAAGCAGAAAACACGTTGTTGGGATTGGCAGCCGTTAACTGGCAGCACAACAACCTTCAAACACCGAAATGAAACTTTGGCACCGCCAAAGCATCCTTCAGCCAACCCCAAACTCGCCTCGTGTACAATCAGCTGTGCCACTTTGACTCATGCTAACATGGAAACAGTGGCACTCATGCGGAGTTTATTCTTGCTACCCCATACCAGCGTCAACCTTGCCCTGGACTATGAGCCTGACGATGTCGTTGTCTCGACGTGCTGTCTCCGCAATGATGCGATGCAAACAGACCGCCTGGTGCTCAGTGCAACGTACCCCAGAACCCTGGATACGACGCTGGTCTGGGGGATATCATGTTCGTCCCATCTCGATTTTTTTGCCTGCTACTTCTGCGACATTTCCTCCTCGGAAAGGGAAAAACATCATGACAGTCTGAGTCTGATTCTTGGCATCATCATTCATCGCGAGCAAACGCTAGTCGCACTACCTCCACGCTCGAGAACCAGGCTGTCAAGCCACTTGCTGCAAAGTCCACACACCTCTTCAACATGACTCCACAAAGTCGCAGGGCTACGGGCTTAACAAGAGACTAGCCGGCTTACATGCACTGACGGGGACTGGAGGTCTCGTGCCGTCGGCTTGGTTGCGAAGATGGTGTCCAAGTTGGTACATTTTCTTCCCCAACAAGTGCTCCGCTCCGGCTCAAATTACGGGCGCATGAAAAAGCCATTCCAACTCGGATGATGCTATGTGGCGTTCTTTGGGGTAGCCGCTATTTCAAATATACGATATATTTTCGTGTCTCCTCACGACTGTGTGGCTCGAGCTTCGAGACCACATGGGTCCTAGCCGAGATCTTTACCCCAAAGTCATCACTACTGGCAAGTTACTACGTATGCTCTAATATTCCAGTCATTTCCCTGTGAGGCGACGGGTTGATGCTATGATTCTTTGACCGAATGGAATTCGAAATCGAGGTCAATTCAATGCCTGGCTGCGCGCACGTACCGCAGCTGAAAACTGCAAGACGCAACAGTGACACCACATAGAAAATCATTATGCCCCATGTGATGAGAAAATGATCGAAACCCTAGTCAGGCAGTGTCTGGGGAGACGGGACTAATCCACGTTGGCTTGCGGGTTGCAAAGTCGGGGTATGTCCGTCCCCAAGGAAAGGTGCAGGTTGGTTGGCAACTGCCATGCAGGTAACCCCTCACACCACAAATACAAAAGTATTAATATAGGTAAGCCGTCCCGCTGCATCACTCTTTCGTAGTCTGCTGCATTGCATTACTGTCTTACTTTTCCCTCACATCGTTTTGTTCCTTCTCCTCCATCATTCTGGAACGAGGCTTGGACGAGGCTATCTGTATTATTGACGGCCGCCTTACAGCTTCGGTGCAGCCCGCCTCTACGATACACCTCGATTGAGTAATACCTAGCATCTCTGCAGCATTTCTACTCTACCACAAGGTCAAATAGCCCCCCACAGACATGGCTACCCCCTCCACCCGTCCAGTGGCTGGCGAGCCCGCCGACGACTTGGCCCAGGGCATCATCCCCACGGCCAAACAGTCACTTCGCGATCTCTCCGTCTGGAAGCAGCGTGTCGTTGTTAGTAATGCGTACGGCGAGACGCGTTGCGAGTGGCAGCAGCCTGACAAGTTCATGAATCCCATCAGCCTATTTGCCCAGCTCACACCCAAGGCCTGGCTTTTCTTTATCGTCGGATGGCTCGCCTGGGTCGCCGATGCCTTTGACTTTCATGCACTCTCCATTCAGACCGTCAAGCTCGCCAAGTACTATGGTCGCACCAAGGCTGAAATTACTACCGCCATCACACTTACCCTACTTTTGCGATCTGTCGGTGCCGCTGCTTTTGGCCTGGCGGGTGACAAATGGGGTCGCAAGTGGCCGATGGTCTTCAACATGATGGTTCTTGGCCTCCTCCAAATTGCCACGATTTATTCCGCCCAGTTCTCTCACTTCCTTGCTGTTCGCAGTCTCTTTGGTCTTTTCATGGGAGGTGTCTACGGCAACGCTATTGCCATGGCTCTCGAGCAGTGCCCGTAAGTTGCTCGCGGAACCTTGCACACGGGTCCAAGCATATATTGACGTCTCTCAGCTCCAACGCTCGTGGCTTGATGTCTGGCATTTTGCAGCAGGGCTACTCGTTTGGCTACGTCTTGGCGGCATGCGCCAACCTTGGCGTCGGTGGCGCCGTTGACAGCTGGAAAATTGTTTTCTGGATCGGAGGTATGATCTCTTGGCAGCGCCGCCACCCGCTCACGGAACCCATGCTGACAACTTCTTAGCCGGCCTATCTATCGCTATTGGTTTCGTCCGCATGCTGTTTCCCGAATCACAGCAATTCATCGAGGCCAAGAAGAATGGCAAGAAGACCTCCTCGCCTGGCGCGTTCTGGCGCGAGACTAAGCTGATGCTGGCCAAGGAGTGGAAGATGTGTGTCTACTGCATCTTCCTCATGACCTGGTTCAACTTTTACTCGCACACCTCACAAGACTCGTACACTACCTTCATGCTCACTGAGAAGGAGCTTTCTAACAAGGGTGCTTCGCGCGCCTCCATCATGATGAAGGTTGGCGCATGCGTTGGCGGTACCATCATTGGCTACATGAGCCAGTTCCTTGGCCGTCGCCGCACTATCATTGGTTCGGCACTCATGTCTGCGATTCTCATTCCCGCGTGGATTCTGCCCCGTGGCGAGTCCTCCCTGAGCGCGAGCGGCTTCTTCATGCAGTTCTTTGTCCAAGGTGCCTGGGGTGTCATTCCCATCCACCTCAACGAGCTGTCGCCCCCCGCCTACCGTTCCACCTTCCCCGGCGTCACCTACCAGATTGGCAACATGATCTCCTCGCCTTCTGCTCAGATCGTCAACGCCATTGCTGAGAAGACATTTATTACACTCAAAAGCGGTCACAAGGTCGAAGCCTACGGCCCTGTTATGGGAATCGCCACCGCCATCATTGCTCTCGGCATCGTCTTTACTACGATGTTTGGCCCTGAGAGACGCGGTCGTGCATTTGAGAACGCCGTGGCTGGTGTCGAGACCTCTTCTTCGGAGAAGATTAGCGCTGACGAGGCGGATGAGGAGAAGGGTACCGTCGAGCAGGCAGAGAAGCTGTAGCTGCTTTTACGATTATGATTATTGTTCATATTATTGTTCAGTTTATAGTTGGGGATTTCCTCCTCGTCTGTCGTGATTTCCTCTCATGGAAAGTTATGGATGTACATGAAGCACCAAAATGAATACCATCACCAGCGACATTAGCGATATTTGTGCTTGTACCTCACAGTTTGTAATACAAGGTAGCAGTGAGCATCGAAGTAGTATGGGATACGTGCCAGTGATGACTCCCAAATTTTCATAGAAATGAGCCTGCGAGCAATGGTAATTCTTCCCTCCTTCAATGGTTTCGTGCGAGAAATACGCACCCGGTGGCCCAGCTACCTGCCAAGGTCATTGGGGACACTCTGCGCTCTTAGAGCGTGGGGAAGCAGGTCACCAGAAACTCGCCCCCTAGACATTGAACGGCCCGGAGGCCGCCGCCGAACACTTCCAGTGGCCCTTTTCCGGGGCGGCAGCGGAACGGACATGGTTGCATTGCTTCCCAGCGTGAGGCGGGTGGCTTGCATCATTGTGCTTGGGCGCCAGGTATGTGAAGCGGCCGGGCTTTGCACCAATGCTAGCCGGACAATGCACCTCTAGGTCCGTTCACGCAGCACTGCTTCGGTATACCTTTTATTATGAGATAGTTGCTGCCTGAGAGGGCTCGAGCATTGTGAGAGCGCAGCCTGTGCGACGTACCGGTGAGCTGTGAGACAAGGCATGTTCGTCGTGGCCGAAGCTAGCTCCCCCTCCCGCGCGATGGACCTGCGCGAGCCGAACAAAGAACCACTGGAAACAATCAAATATCTTAAGATTAAAAACAGCCGCCGTGCTCGTGTGCAAGGCCGCTACCGAGATTTGCGATTGCCTGCCGTCATGTTGGTGTTGAAGCACAAATCTGCATTTGGTAGGGCAAGCGAGCGACGTGAAATGTGCTACCCCACCTTGGTTCCAGCCAGCGCCAAGTCGCCCAAGCAGAGAGCTTCCAAACCAAAAGGTAGCTGATGACAAACAGCTTGACCTCTCACGTACCGATATCCCTCTCCAAGGGCAAAATCATCGACTCGTCAATCAAACCACGCAACAACCTCATCGTCCAACGACAGAAGAGTCCAGTTATCGCTCTCGACCCCGACGACTGCGTTTCTCGATAGCGGACGGGCGACCCCCATACTGTCTCTACCTACCCAGCATGGCGCCCAAGAATGATGGCAAGGCCGCCGAGGCCGCCACAGCAGCCGAACCACGCTTGGAGGTTAAGAAGCCCAAGAAGAAGAAGGTGCTGCTGATGGGAAAGTCGGGCTCAGGCAAGTCGAGCATGCGCAGCATCATCTTTAGCAACTACATTGCGCCCCCCCCCCTCCCAGTGACGACACAGCGAACTGACATTGGCCCCCCTTCTTCCTTCTGCGATTGACAGCGGCGCCACCATCGACATCGACCTCTCGCACGTCAAGTTCCTCGGCAACCTGACGCTCAACCTGTGGGACTGCGGCGGGCAGGAGGCCTTCATGGAGAACTACCTCTCGCAGCAGCGCGTGCACGTCTTCTCCAACGTCGGCGTGCTCATCTACGTCTTCGACATTGAGTCGCGCGACGTCGACCGCGACCTGGCCACCTACGTGTCCATCCTGTCCGCGCTGCTGCAGTATTCGCCCTCGGCGCGCGTCTACATCCTCGTGCACAAGATGGACCTCGTCGTGCCCGCCTCGCGCGAGACCGTCTACGACGAGCGCGTGCGCGTCGTCCGCCAGCGCTCCGCCGAGTACGTCGCCTCCGTCGGCGGCGACCCGGCCCGCGTCGACGTCAGCCCCTTCGCCACCTCCATCTGGGACCAGAGCCTCTACAAGGCCTGGGCCAGCATCATCCACGACCTCGTCCCCAACCTCGCCGTCATCGAGCGCAACCTCGCCAACCTCGGCGCCGCCATCGAGGCCGAGGAGATCCTCCTCTTCGAGCGCACCTCGTTCCTGGCCGTGTCGTCGTGGACGTCGCGCGAGGCGGCCCGGAACCCGACGGAGGACCGGCTGGAGCGCATGTCCAACATCATGAAGCACTTCAAGCAGAGCATCTCCCGCTTCACGGGCACCCCGCGCAACGCGGAGCAGTTCACGCGCATGGAGCACAAGGCCGGCACCCGCTTCAGCCTCTTCATTCTCAAGTTCACCACGAACACCTACTTGATGGTGGTGCTGCCGCCGGGCGAGGGCCGCTTCAACGCGGCCATGCTCAACTGCCAGATCGCCATTGAGCACTTCAAGTTTCTCGACGCTCCTGGCGGACTGCAACTCTCTGTGTAAACCTTTTAGGGGTTATCCGGCCACATTTTCACATTCTTCCTAGGTCGATTTCGCTCTTGTTTTCTTTGGCGTTTGAGGCGCGACAACGGATACCATTTTATTAGCAAAGTTGGTCGCTAGACGCACATAACCCAATCCTAACGACTGGTCATATATATAGCAAAATACTTTCGTAATCCATGACGTTTTCTTTCATTCAAGCAAGCTTTTGCTGCTACCACGTGGTCTCGCAGACCGTCTTGCCGTCTAGCTACTACTCTAGCCCCCTGAACGTCTATTTCCACTTGACAACCGCAGTTCCGCCCTTTTTGAACTCGGGCATCTCTCCGAGCACAAGGCTCTTGTCCGTGTGCTCCTTGTTGGGGAACGTCGTCGCTAGCACCCACGGACGAGACTGTGTCGCTGTTGACGCCCTCTGGACAAAGTCGTAGACGTCGCCGAGGGTGCTGGTAGTGTTGAATCGAGCGGGCAGCCTCACGCCGTCGGGGAGCTGCAGCCGGATCGTAACCGTGGGCTGGGACGGGTCGATGTCGGGAATGGGACTGCTAGGAGCCGCACCGTCACTGGCAGTCGAGGTACCAGATGCGACGGCGGGCGCGGGCGCATTGGCCGACGGCGCGTGGGGTACCGGGCTTCCGAGACGCTGGCCCGAGCCGGAGAATGGCTTGTACTTCTTGGGAAGCGCCTTGTATGGGGTGTCGTGCTGCTCGAGCTTGACGTCGACAGCCTGGTCGTGGTCGACATTCATGAGGTGTAGGGGGGCGCGACCGGCACGGATCATGGCGAGGTCTTGCTGGTTGGCGGGGTCGTCGAAGCGTCGCAAGTCGCCGTCGTCGATGCTGAAACCGTCTTGCCAAATGTGCAGCACGCGCTCTATCGGCTGACTGCTGCGGGAGCGGATGGGGCCGTTGGGGTCAGCGATGCTCCGACTCTCAACACCATCGCCACCTAGCGTCATGCCCGTGCCGCGAAATTGGTTCGAGGGAGCGCTGCTCGATTCGTCCTCGGACTCTGGACGGCCGGCATTTCTTTGGTGAAATGTCAGCAACTGTGTCAAAGGAGGCGCGCGACGCTCCACGCGCTTGATAACAGCACTCACTCTCTAGCCTTGGCCAAAATGTCGCTGATGATCTTTCTCGGGCCGGCATCTTGCTTGGGGTCTTGCACTGCCAGGCCGGACTTTTCTCCGCCCGCAAACAAGTTACCGCGGTTATCATCCTCTTCGTCTTCGTAATCGTCATCGTCGTAGTCGTCATCTTCTCTGTGAGCCGGCTCTGGCTTGGCGCTGCTGAGGGAGCCTAGGGTGGCAACGCCTTTGCGCTTGGGCTGGGCGGTTGTTGATCGGGCAGGTCGTGAGGAGGAAGCTGGGGCAGGTCTGCCGTCGAGGGTGCGAGGACCTGTGTACCCGGCATCAGCGGCAGCGGACGGCCCCGTCTCAGCGCCTTCATCTTCGTCCTGAAAGTACGAATTGGTGGCGGCAGATACCTGCCAGCCGTTGGCCGCGAGATAATGTGTTGCCTGCTCAGGGAGGAATGGTTAGCATCGCCATGTTTGTGGCGGGGAAGCGGCAACCGGACCTTCTCGGGGCTCGCGCCAGTAATTGAGCAGAACTCGCTGACGAGCTCATCTTGGCCATTATCCGCCATCGGGGGGGTTGAGAGTTTCTGCGGAAGACGAACGATGTGGAAGTGGGAAGAAGAGCTTCCCGCTTTCGAGCTTCAGTATGAATGGCCTTTCGTCATTGCAATTGCCTGTAGCAGGTTCCAGCGGTTCTAGCGCCCTGCCTCACTGGAAGCTCACTGTGGCGGGGCGCCCCCACTATATTTTGCCGAAAGAGGCTAGAATGTAATTGGTATATCAGCTTGACCTGGGGGATTGTGTAAGGATGCAAGATCCAACTTCTGCTTTCGATAAAGCCAAGAATATAAATCGATAAATAATAGGAAAACTCAAATTTATTACACAGATATTGACTCTGGAAGGCTATTTCTAAGTAAATCTGAAAGGATTCCTCGAGGGACGTGAAACTGCTTTCACCTTGGCAAGCAACAGCTGCGGTCAAAGAAAGCCAAAAGAGGTTATACGAATACTTGCAAACTGAATAATACACCAGGTAACTTCCAAATCACGGCCAGCGTAGCATATCTGTAGTTGGCAAGAAAAGAACCTAGTTGTCCTGTTCACATGTTGTTCCTTCAATGTATTCAACTCTTATTTTGGCAGCGAGCGAATCTTGGTTCCAAAACAGGGTTCAGTCAGCACTAGATAAGGGGGTCAAGTTATTAGCGACTGTGCCGTAGATCCTGAGCGAAACTCTTCGCACTCAAACTATTTTGCCTGTGGTCAAAGAATCTTTCTTTTCCATTGAATAGATGCTGCCCTAGACAACCATTTTCACTGAATTATACTACATTTATTTCTTCGGTTGCCGCGCCCTGCTCGCCATGAGGCCAGCTGTTCAATCGACGCCCTCGAACCCTTGGGAATAATGTCAACAATGTCGAGGAAGCTAAAATTCAGGCTCCAGCCCGTCCCACAGCAGGCGCCGAACCCTGCCGCCGATTACACGGCGCCGGAGCTTGAATTTGTTCACATTGAACAGCCGGCGCAGATGAAGGACGCGGCGACGCAGCGGCGAATCCGCCGCCATGTCATGCGTAACGTGGATCGCGCCCGGGGAGGAGGTCGGGCTGCCTCCTCGGTGGTGGTGCGCCGAAGCACATCGGACCGTGTAAAGGGCTTGGTGCTTGCTCCAACGCCGGCCGGCCTCGATTACTTCGGGGTCTGCAGCCGCTTCGAGTGTCTCTTTCGTTCCATGGACATGATCTCAGAGGGGCTGCTGGCGATGACCGTCGCTGATCTGTCATTCCACTCTCGGCTGACTGTGGGCGACGACTTGGGTCAGCTGCAGAGCCTACCGTTGTATAAGCAAGAGCGGCCAATCAACGGGATATCGCAGTATACCGAGTCTGTCCACCTCGTACGCGAGTCCATGGCGCAGCTGCAGCATGAGCCAAGTCGCAACGCCGTGATGGGCACCATTATTTGCTTGGCTTATCTAGACGTATGCCCCTGTTTACTTACTAAGTTGCTGCTGCTGACTGATAAACTAGATGCGTGTGCACAACTTTGGACGGTGTAAGATGCATCTCGATGGACTCTCCAAGATTGTTGACCTTTGTGGGGGCTTAGAGGCACTCGAATCCTGCAATGCCATACGCCAGGCGCTCTTCATGTACGAAACTTATTAACCGCTGTCGATCAAGTCGTCATCTTCAATGCTAACATTCTATACCTAGCGCCGACGTCTTGGACTCGACAAACATGGACTCTCAGCCGCGGTTTCAAGTGCCGCGAGAAGGGCCCGCTGTGCCATCAGCCCATGTGGGAAAACCTGTACAGAACATGTTGCATTCATTCGCACGAAGGATAGAGCAGTCTCCGTCTGACCAGGTAGCCCTTGGTGTTGTCGAGGGTGCCTTTAAGTCGGCCTCGCAGCTCGCATCTTTACTGAACCGCTTTGGTGGGCAGGAAGAGATGACGGTGAATTTGTTGCTCTCGGTTTGCCGAATAACGCACGGTATTTTATCTCTTCCCGCGTTGCAATGCAGCAGCCGATCAACCAGGGCATCTAGTGTCGAGCCTGAGGCTGACGCCTCTACAACATCACCTGCATGCGCCATGGCGGAACTAGTCCGATTGACCAGCTTGAATCTAGCTCGAATGGTCATGGACAAAACTTCCGGAGACGACTTATACTGTGTGAATATCGAAGGCCTCGTCCTGCGTCAGTTGCTCCAGCGGACAAGCGATAGCGACTGGCAAGGCTTCAACGAGGTCAGGCTCTGGATAGTGGCGACCCAGATTTTGATGGAAAGGGGATCGCAAAGACGCTGGTTTCTGAACGGACTTTCACATGTTATTGGGTTATTATCAATTCGGTCCTACAAGGCGATGATGACAAGGCTGCATACAGTGCTGTGGATCGACGTAGTCACCAGGCAGGAGATGGCGCAGCTGAAGGCAGACGTTGAAAGCCTATTCGCAGCCCGAATATGCAGTGTACCACAGTAACTCATGAAAATCTACGGGATACATATGTGCAGTTCTAAATAGTTACCCCCTGGTGCGGATCCAAGGAACGACATGGCTGCGCTAAGTATTTGCTAGCTGCAACCAACCAGAATAGGTAGAACCGGGAGCGGGCGATCAATAAGCGCATATATCCACTGGTTTGAAGCATGTCTCCGGGAGCTACGCATATATACAGCGCGGGGTAGCTTGTGGTACTGAGTGGCTCTCCCCCTCCTTCCAATCGTCTGCTAGTCGTGGCAGAATGGCTTCAAGCAATCTGAAAGCCGAATATGATGTCGTATTCGTGGGAGGTGAGTGCCACCGAGTCGGTCTGTTATAGTAATCAATCCATCTCACAAACTTTATCTCATAGGGGGCACCGCGGCCTGCGTGACGGCTGGTCGGCTGGCGAAGGCTGACCCGAAGCTGGCCATCTTGTTGATTGAACAGGGACACACCAACCTGGAGGTCCCCAGCATAGTCACTCCCGCCATGTTCTTGAGTCATCTCTTCCCTGGAAGCGAGACCGTCATGTTTCACTCGGCGAAGAAGGAGTCGAGCCTGGCAGATCGCGGTCTTGTGGTGCCGTCCGGAGGTATACTCGGTGGTGGTTCCTCAATCAACTTTACGATGTATACTCGAGGTGAGTGGCATTTGGAACATCGCAATTGGAGTCTCTACCCAATCTAACAGGCAGAGCTAGCATCTGCTGTCGACTTTGACTCTTGGAAGACCGAAGGCTGGGATGGAAAGCATTTAATGGCCCTTGCGAACAAGGCGGAGAATCACCAACTCGATGACCCCAAAATTAACGAGAGCGCTCACGGTCATGCCGGCCCGATCCAGATCAGCTATGGGACTCACTGCCCCAAGATGATCAACGACGACATTTTCGATGCGGCCGAAGCCCTGGGCATTCCTCACGTGGCCAATCTGCAAGACTTCGAAGCAGGTCACGGCTTTGAGCGCTGGGCCAAATACATCAGTCCGGACGGCAGGAGACAGGATACGGCTCACGGTTACATCCATCCTTTACTTAAATCCGGCAACTATCCGAATCTTCATATTCTCCCCGATTCAACTGTCACTCGCATCAAGTTTGACGGCACTCGCGCTGTTGGTGTCGAATACGAGCCAACTTCAAACAAGGCCAAAGTGGCGGCGGCCTTTATTGCTGCCAAGAAACAAGTGGTAGTCACTGCCGGGGCTCTGACTACCCCCTTGATCCTGGAGCGATCGGGACTTGGCAGGGCTGAACTGCTCCGCGACCTTGGCATCGACGTAGTCTCGGACCTGCCCGGCGTCGGAGAGAACTACCAGGACCACAACCTCATAACCTACCGCTACAAGGCCAAGCTAACCCCGGAGACGTCGTTTGACGGCCTCCTCAGTGGCCGCGAGGACATCGCCGAGGCCATGGCCGCCGGGTCGTCCAAGATGGGCTGGAACGGCCTCGACATCGGCGGCAAGCTGCGGCCGACCGAGGACGAGGTCGCACAGCTCGGCCCTGCGTTCCGGGAGCGCTGGGAGCGCGACTTCGAGCACCAGCCGACACGACCCGTCATGCTGCTCGCCTTCTTCGCCGGCTACTTTGGCGACCACGTCGCCCTCAACGAGCCCGCCGACAACCCGGCGCACTACATGACCACCGGCGCCTTCACCGCCTACCCGTACGCGCGCGGCAGCGTGCACCTCACCTCCGCCGATCCCCGTGGCGGCTCCCCGGCTGAATTCGCGACCGGCTTCCTCGCCGACCCCGTCGACTTGACCAAGCAGGTCTGGGCGTACAAGAAGCAGCGCGAGATCATGCGCCGCAGCGACCGCTACGCCGGCGAAGAACCGAACAGCCACCCGTCCTTTCCCGCGGGAAGCAAGGCGGCGTGCCGCGACGGGCCGGCGGTGGAGGGCGGCTTCCGGAGCGTGGCGGAGCGGGCGGCGCTGCCGCCGATCGAGTACAGCAAAGAAGACGACGAGGCGATTGAGGGCTGGATCCGGAAGCGCATCCAGACGGCGTGGCATTCGGTGGGCACGTGCAAGATGGCACCGAGGGAGGAGGGGGGCGTGGTGGACAAGGACTTGAATGTGCATGGCACGCAGGGGATCAAGGTGGCGGACTTGTCGATCCTGCCGGAGAATGTGGGCGCGAACACGTACAATACAGCGCTGATCGTCGGTGAGAGGGCGGCGGAGATTATTGGGCAGGAGCTTGGTCTGACAGTTTAGCTGGGGAAGACGGTACTGGGAAAGGGCCATAGACAGCTAGTTCAAGACACAGGTTTGTAAATAATATTTATTATGCAATGACATTTATGCCTTCAATCAATCTTGTGGTATCCTGCGCCGAGCTCGCTCTTTGTTTCTAATGCACCTACTCCATATACACCGTCTTCTTTGCCTTCATAAATAAACAGTAAATCATTTCTTTACAACATCCAAATCCAAATCTTCAAAGTCGGCCTCTACCGTCTTTGGCTTCGCCTCTACCACCACGTGTCGAGGAGGAAGTGCCGGCGGCGGGCCCTTCGGGAGCACCACTGGCTTTGTCGCCGCCTCTTGCGCATCGAGGAACTCGCCGTCCTCGGCGCCATAAATGCTCATCTCATCCAATTCGCCCTCCGCAATGGCCGAGTAGGGACTGTCCGCTCTTCCATCGTAGCGTGGTGGTGACAGATCCCCTTCCCGCACCGCCTCGGCCGCATCATGCCTCGTCAGGACGCGGGGCCCGGGACTGCTCGTCTCCGGGCTCGTCGCCGGTGTCGTCGTCGTCGTCGTCGTCGTCGCCGTCGTCGTCGTAGTGTCTTCGCCATCTGTTTGCGTGGCGGCATCCGACGTCGTCGTCCAGGCACTTCCGCTGCTCCACCGTGGTTTCCGCGCCGGCGCGTCACCGAAGCTCGCCCGGTATGTCGGCGGCGATCCTGCCGTGCTGGCGCGGGGCCGAAAGCTGCTGCCGCTCCGCGGGCGGAACTCAAACTGGTCGCTGGATACCCTAGCGTGGGAGCCGGCCTCGACAATCCCGAGACCTTCCCTCTCGAGCGCCGCCACACCGTACGGATCTGGATCATCCTCTCCGGGGAAGCCAAATGTGGCCGTAGGCGACACGACGTCGACGTCCCCCGGTGCCGGCTCCGCCCCCAGCTCCTCCAGCACCTTCTCGTCCACGTCCGCGCTGCCCTCCGCCGCCTTGAGCGCCTCCATCAGCCTCCTCGTCTCCCGCCCCGGGACGTGCCGCACCTTGCCCGCCAAGATATCCGCCGCCGCGATCGCCGTCTCGTTGTAGAAGCGCGCATTCTCGTCCGTCCGCTCAATCACCACCGTGCCGTCCACCTGCACGCCCGCGTAGAAGCCGCGCGACTTGAGGTACGTAAAGACCGGCCTCCCTGCCTGCTTGCTCCAGTGGCCGTCATTCTCCAGCACGCCACCCACGCCAACGGGCCCCGCGACGGCGCTGACCTCGCCGCCGAGGGTGGCGCGGATCTTGGTGAAGGCGGCGAGGGCGGCGCGCGTGTTGATGACGAGCACGCAGTCGTAGATGTCGACGCCGACGAGGAAGCCGAGGCCGGCGGTGTGGAGCAGGATGCCGGAGGGGGGCGACCAGGAGCCGTCGGGTTGGCGGGCGACGAGCACGCCGGAGCCGCCGGCGCCGGAGATCCAGAGGCCAGTGCGCATGGTGGTGAAGATGGCGAGGCCGACGGCGTTTTGGATGACGCTCTGGGGGATCTTCTTGAGGACGCGCTGCTTCTGCTTCGGGCCGGCGCTGTCGGGGACGCCGGGGGAGGGCTCCTCCTCGGTGTAGAATCCATCCTCTGAGACGGGGTGTTAGTGCCGAGGTCTGACAGGCGATCTGCTGAGCATGCACAACAAACGTACTGCAAAATGATTTTAGAATTCTAGCTGCCTTGTCGCTTTCCTTGTCGAGGGTCGTTGGCCAAAAGGCCTCGCTGCCGATGCGGTTGGAGAGTCTGTTGATGGGCGCGCCAAGCTTGTCGACGACTTTGAAGGCCTTGTCGAAGCCCTTTTTGCTTCCCTTTTTTGTCGTGTCCCATGACGGGAGATATGATGTGATCTTTTGCATTGTGAGGGAGGCAGCAGCGCTGCGGGCGCTAGTCTAGCGATCAAGTGCGCACGAGAAAGTGAGTTCTTAAACAATGCAGGGAGATAGGTGCTGACAGTAAGTTTGAAGGATTAATTCTCAGAAATTGTTATGCCGGGGAAAAAAAGGGCGAGCAAAACATATCTAGGGGTGCATTGCATTTTTAAGCAATCTGGTATGACGTCGCTGCCGGCGCTGCCGGATGGCGGAGCTGCCTCGGGCTGCTGCCGGGGCCGGGAGTGTCGGCCGCGCGTCACCCGAGGCAGCCCGAGAGCAGTGCTATTGGTTCGCTTTCCTGGGCGCTCCGAAGTAGACAAAATTGCCTTTTTAGCTACTAGTTGATTTGCGGTGCTGTCAGCATCATCTCACGGCTCTGGGTCCCTAGGATTTTTCCCGTCACAGCCCAGATAGTAAAAGCAACTAGTAACTAGTTGGCCAGAGTTGTTGTTGACACCCAAGGTATTGAGACAGTGATCCTATTCCAGGGGACTACGGGAGACGGAAACTATCTAAAGCCTGTCGCTCATTCTCAAAGCACCCGGCCCATACGATGGCGAGAGGAAGATGGCCATCATCATACTACCGGGTAGTGGTGCGTATGGGCAAAACAAGTAGGTGCAGTACCATTAATCAGATTTGGATTTTGTGAGGGCGATTTATGGGCACTTGAAAATATTCATGTAAATAAGAGTATATAACAATATTTCTAAAATATTATTGCGCAATGCTCTCGCGGGCTACAGCCCTACGCCTTCTTGCATTTATCAGTCGACTTGAGACCAGACGGGCAGCCCGGCATGGCGCTGATGCTGCTCGCATGATCACTGCCGCGGAAGGCAGCGATGGAGCCAGAGCCAATCGTGCCTCGAATCTTGGAATCGTAAATCTGAATCTCCGCACCCCAGGTATTGCTCAAGTCCGGAAAGTAGCACTGCACGTCGCGGTCCATCTGCTGATAGTCCCCGTCCTTGTTCAGCAGGTCGACATCCTGCTGATCGTTGAAGCAATCGGTGTAGTCGATGCCGCCGTTGGAGAAGTACTCGTCGTTGTACTTCTCGCGCCTCGCGAGGCCCGCCGCGGGGTGCTCGTTGCTCTTGTGGCCGAAGCCGAGCGACATGACCGAGTGGTCCGCCTCGTGGGCCGTGAGCGTAAAGTGCAGGCTCGAGTTGTGGTGGTTGTACATGTGGAAGACGGGCCAGAGGGTGCCCTCGGTGAGCGCGAGGCGCGCCAGCTTGGGGTGGTGGTGCGGCATGAAGCCGTCCAGCGCGACGGGCATGTTGAAGAGCCGGCTGAGCGTCTCCTCGGCCTCGAGAACGGCGTCGTCGCGCTTCCAGCCGCCGATGGAGATGCCGTTCTGCGCCAGACGGTCGTGGATGATCTTGACCGTCGAGGCGCCGTGCTTGGCCACGCCGATGAAGGTGGCGGCCGTCGAGATGGCGCCCCAGACGCAGGTCGCTGCGTTGCCGGCGCTGCTGGTGAACTCCTTGCAGCTGGTCGCCAGGCTGTAGAAGGCGAAGACTTGGTTGCCCGTCCACAGCGCGGCGCCGAGGAACCAGAACGGGAACCGCTTGGACAGTGTCTTGCCGCTGGGGTCGTCGTGCTGCGCCTGAAGCTGCGCCTCCAGGTAGGCCTGGTATTCGCGCTCCTTGCCCAGCTGCACGGCCATGTAAGCGACGCCGAGGAAAGTCATGACGGTGACGACGGCGAGCACGGCCAGAATCTTGATGGCTCTCCGGAGGCGGCGATTGAAGCCGTTCATGCTGGCCTGCGTGGACAGGTACTCTTCACCTTCCGGGAATGCGTGGTAGTCTGCACCCATGCTGAGATGTGCTTGTATTGAGGGATTGAATAAGGGATATGGAATGATAGAGAGATGAATTTCACATAGCCAGAGGAGATTATTGCCATCTATTTATACATTTTGCTCGCTCTCAGTTTCTTCCTCTTTTCCGGACCTACCAAACTCGACATCACACATAGTGAGGACATACCTGGCAAAGGAGTTTGTTTTTCCGCAGCTAGAAGGCCCTAAAGCCCTATTATTGAACCAAACTGGTTGATTTGAAGTCCATATCGAAGCCCAAGTCGGCATCGACGTGCCCAGACGGCAAGATGTTGCCGATGGTGTTGCATTGCAGGGCCAAGCCAGTAAATTCTGACAAAACCCTCTTTAATTTGTGCACCAGCTATAGAAAGAGTGGAAATTGTTGAGCGAAGGAAGCGGGAATAACAAAAGAAACAAAAGCCGCACTCATTGAGCACCCATCGTGAGCCAGTTCCCATGACGTCAGCCAAGCCGGCACGGTAGTTACTCTATCGGGAATATTCCGTCTCCTTCAGATACATTGGGCAACGGAAGATGCTGCCGAAGCCTTGTGGGGATTTCTGATTTGACAACTCTGACATCGTACGGATTACATTACATTGCATTGCGAGCAGTCTGTCTTCTGCCGTCCTAGTAATGACCTCCTGTGAGCAACCCCCTCCCTCCCTCCCCCGGAGCTCCATCACAACAGGTCCGGATGAAACTGACCGACACTTTAGTCTTGTACTCCGCAAAAGCCGCCGAGGCAGCGACGCACCAGCTGCCGGCGCTCCTTGACCGGCCACGCATCCTGCATATCCTTCACGACGAGACGCTGCTGCCCCGAATCCTGTGGCCCAGCAGCGTTATGATGAACAGGCAGCAGACCCTTTCCGGCCTGGAAGGCGTCCTTTCAGACAGCAAGATCGGCGTGTCCCTGCTCAAGCTGCAAGACGGCGTCACCAGCGTCGAGAAGGTCGGCGGCGGCTTCACCATGACGGTAACCTACACCGTTCTCGACGCGGGGGAAGACAGCAGCTCGCATACGTTACGGCTACGGGAGGAGCGCTCGGTTCGCGCACTGAAGCCGATTGCCAGCTTTGCAAAGTTCAAGGAGGAGTCGCCGGTGAAGACGCAGAATTTGCTGCGCTTCTTTGCGGCGTGGGCTGCGAATGGGGCTGATGATGCTACGGCTGCGCTGGAGAGCATCGCAGAAGCGAATGTGCAGGATGAGAAGCACAAAGACGACTGAGGTCCAAGGGAGAGATTGAGGGGATATTTGATTCCATGATTTTTAAAAGTTGGTTACTCGTCCCAATGCATTGCGCTGGTCCAAGCAGGTGCCCATTTTCTTGTGTGGCCCCTCTGCCAGGTACTGGCGAGCGAGGAATGTCTCTGCGCCTTGGGGGCATCTTTTATGCAGTCAATATCCGAACAAATTAACGATATCTAATAAAGCACGCGCTTACCAAGACAGATGCTTACCAATTCTGCCGAGGTTGAAAGAATTCGCTTTGCTAACCCTTGGTCTGTGTCGCAGAACTGGGTGACCCAGCGGGCTGGGACACCCCGGCCTCAGCCGAAGAAATTTAAGAAGAAATCGCCACCAAGATAGAACGGGCTTAAATTAGGCCGGAGAGTGGTCCTCATGGAACCAAGCTTGAACTGTGCAATGCGACCAACAGAGTGCTGCTCCATTGACCATGCGAGTGCCTGCAGTACTCCTGGCGTTGCGGTCCGCAACCTTGGCCATGGCAGATAACGTCAGTGGATATGCAGTAGAATCTGGCTCAAGTATGTCCGCATTGAAGGGGGTTGCAGTTGCCCTCTCATTACAAACTCATTGAGTGCTTCCTACGCTGTCGCTAACCAGTCCGCGCAGCATACACTGCTTCCTGCGATACTGCTTACGGCTTCACCAGCCTTTCCGGCACTCTTCCGGCCTGCACAAACACATTTCACGGGTCGCAATCTACTTACTCCCTGTTCTACTTTTTCTCGTGCGCAGGCTCTACTCTGGTTAAAGCTTCGGTGGAGGGTGTAAAGGGTAATGTAGCAACGAGTACGCTTGCGACCTACAAATGGTGAGTTGCCCTCAACAGTATGCGGCGGATCACTCTGACGAGCAGTGAAAAGCCTCGGACAATGCTCGACTGTCAGGATCTACAATGCGTACCCTTCCGCCACGACCACGCCATCAGCAACGTACAACCTCGCCATGTGCTTGAGCACCGACGACATGTACACGACCGATACGTTCGTGGTCGGCGTGGATGGACACTTGCCTAGCGATGTTCAAGCGCTCTATCGTTAGCCGTCGTCGGTTCCTCTTGCAAGCTTGACAGCCAGCGCAGCCTCCAGTACCGGCACCTCCACGCCTGTCGGGGGTGACTCGTCCTCAAACAAGGTGCCCGTCATTGTCGGTTCCGTCATAGATTGTCTGGCCGCGATTGATCTCATTGCGGCGCTCATCCTCTTCCGCCACCGACTGTTTCGCAAAAAGGCAGCAGATAGCGCGCCCGGGTCGGGTGACGGTGACGGCGGCGGGCCGGGGCTGGCAGAACTCGATACTGAGGAGAGCCATAAGCTACCCAGGCAGGAGATGGTAGACAGCAGCCCGTTGGAGATGGGGGGTTCGACATTGAAGCCACCGGAATTAGATTCGTCACAGCCAGTTCAGGCACACGAGGTGCCGGGTGCATCAGCGCGGAGAGTTTATCAGCCTCCGGCTTAGTTAGAGTGCGTGTATACTCGATACAAGATTACTTGGAGTTTCATGATCCTTTTTTTCCTCTTCCGTGCGCGTGTCTGAACGGCATGCCGCCTCGCGTATTGGGTTGAGATACTGTTGGCGGGTGCGGTAACATTGGCTTGCTGACGCCGATATCCCGACCCTGCAAACTGCTCATCGCAAAGGGGGCTAGGCGTAATATGTTGGGTCAGATTCGTTCAAGTTCATTTTGCGACACGGCTAAAGCGGCTGACAGAATGCAGAGCTCAAGAGCCGATGCAATAGTCTAGGGCTACTGCTGCAGAACTGATATGAATGCAGAGGCGACATCGAGGATCTGGAACGAGCGATTGGCTCCTCTCGCAGGGCGGCGACGCTCACAGCCAGGACAGACCCCTCGCTGGGGAAATGGCTCACCAAGGTCGCGTATCAGCTCGAGCTCCTGTACGGGCACACTGGAAACATTGCCTGTCTCCGAGAAGGTGTGCAGCTTTGCCGATTCGTGCTGTCAACGACGGCAGAGCATCACCCAGACCTGCCCCGGGCGGTTGTGTGTGCTGGGCAATGCACTGAGACGCCTGCACGGGCACAGCGGCGACTTGAATGACCTCGATGAAGCTGCCACGCTCACACAGCGGGCCGTTGAAGCCGCCGCGGAGGGAAACCCAGAGCTGCCGCACTTCGTTGCCAGCCTTGGCAAGGCTCGCGAGACGCGATATAACTGCTCGAGGAATGCGGACGACATGAGTGAAGCCATCAAAGCGTTGCATAAGGCGGTAGATCTGACTCGGCCAAGCCATGCGAAGTATGCGTTATGGTTGAAGGGATATGAAGAAGCGATGAAGAAAAGAAACTTGGAATTGTTGAGACCAAACGGATATTGTTGTTCCCTCAGTGGTGTTTCACTTCGTTTTAGCGCATACGCCTGGTGAGAGTCGGCGGAACTCCAATGATTTATAGCGCACACCACGGTACATAGTTAGCGCAATCACCAAAGTTACATGTTAAAACTAACAATTCACAGAATATTCCTCGGTCTAGCTTTTTGTTGGCCTCTTTGTGAATTTTTCGAGCATTGCTTAAAAGAGTGTTTTAAACAGATTTGTTACACATCCTAGAATCTCATTATAACATGGAATATTAAATACTTATGGTAGACGTCATAGGGCTTATTGGCGCGACACTGACAACTAAACTTCCCCACCCAGACTCATGAAGCCTCTCTTGTCTCCCTTCTGTCGCGCATCCTTCTTCCTGCACACTCTGAGACATCCTTGGTTTGCGCTACCCGCGCTGTCATTGCCGTGCACGAACTAACATACCGAATTCGAAATGCAAATTCGGGCTTTGCGACTGTAGATGGCCTTTTTCTGTGCGCCGACCAGCAAACTTGCCACCCATCCCATGCCCAGCCCATCACGACCAACCTTCTTGAGCCCTCCCTCCCGAGGACTCGCCCCGACCCGGCCACCATGGCCTTCCTAGAAGACCCCCGCCTGCGACAACGCTGGAACCAAATTACACACGATGCGGAGGCTGTTACCGAAAATGCCGCCGCTGGCATCTGGTCCTTCCAGCAGCACTACATCAACCCCTGCCTCGGATACCTGAGCCACTCGGCCGAGCAGTGCACCGCCGTGTGCTTAGGCGACCCCGACGAGCGCATGCGCCGTCGGCGAGAGCGCGAGCGCGGCGGCGCCGGCGCCGAATACTCGTTCGACTTCTACGACGACTGGTACGGCCAGGACGATGCCCAGGATGGCGGCGCCGGCGCTGGCTTTTTCGGCAGTTGGGCTGGCGAGGACTGGGATCGCCTCCTTGCCGGCAGCGGCAGCCAGCGCAAACATCTCGGCGGCGAGGGCGCGACAGCCGAGCAGCCTCGGCGGAAGCGCGGCATGAGCTACGGGACCAGGGGAACGCGACGCAAGGCCAGCGAGCACGATCCCACCATCATTCCCAGCACGCAGCCCATCGGCTTCCTCAGCAAGTTGCCCTGGAAGATGGGCGGCACCCTGCGATACAAGCCCAGCGCTGCCGACCTGCAGGACAACCCTGGCAAACATGAGGTTCTCGAAACGGCACCTCTCCTCGGCAGCGACGACGAATCTGACTACGGCCAGCTCATCGTCTCCCGCAAACGAAGCGGCACCACGGGATCTGGTGGCACCGGAGGCACATCGGACTCCTACCGTTCACGCGGCGACCTGTTTCCCTCTGACGGTGAGGGTGAGGAAGACGCCGTGGTTTTGGACGACGACGTCACCTACGACATGGTCCGAAACGATCGCAGCAGTGCGAAGAGTGACAAGACGAGGAGCAGCAAGGGCAAGCGACCGGCCAAAGGCGAGGGCTTCTTTGCATCAAGAACCCTCTCGAGAACGACGATAGCATCTAACTCATCCGCCGACACCATGCCTCTACGACGCTCCATATCATCGCTCGCAATCAGCCCCGCGGTTGAGCGCGTACCATCCCTGCAGGACTTGCAACTGGAGGAGGACAGGCTGCGGGACGAAGAAGAGCAATACATTGCCCACAGGAAAGAAGCAGCGGCGCAATTGGCCACACAACTTGGGCTCTCACCAACGGATACGGATACGTACTCGATTGCCGAATCCAAACGGCTACCTTCGACAGGTGATGAACCTATCCCGCTACCCACACATGAATCTTTGCGACAACCGTTGGAAATGGCCAGCGATGTGACGAGCGAGGAACAACATAAATTCAAACCGAGGCAAGACTCACAAACAACACCACAGGAGTTCGTCCCTGCGCGGCTGCCACACTTTGGCTCATGACCCGTTTCAATATCTGCTCGGTATACCTGTACATACATAGTACGACGTGATGGCTGCCTTGGGTTGGCGGCTAATTTGCCTCGGGAATTACAATGGGAAACACTGCGAGATGGTCTCGCAAAGCATACTGATTTATTAGCGCTGTATTCTACATAATTCGAGACGAAACTGTCTCTATGGCGTTTTGAATGGGATATTCTGTTCCGCGCTGCTTTTGACCCCGCCTCAGCTCTCGCGTAACGTGCTGGAATCTTCAGAGCCCATGTAGTGTAGTACAACGACACAAAACATTGATTCATCAACAACTCATTGTCTATCACCCCTAGTTCCCGTGCCTGGTAATAAAACGATCGACTGAGACCAATAGGCCACGTCAGAGCGTTTCCACGGTGCCCCGTTTCCCCGCGAAGGAATCCGGGGTCGGTGGCTTGACAGCAGGCCTCGGCTACAATTACCCCACAGACCTCAACGCTATCACCATAGCTATGTATGGATGTATGTATATAACCGAGTGGCTATTTTGTGAGCCGGCACGCAAGAAGCCGTCCGATCCGGTTCCAGCTGCATGTATTATCTCCCTCCCCTGATTTTCATTTAATTCCATTCGTATTCTCCCACTCAACAGTACACAGCAAGCCTCTCCCTACGTCTTTCTCCAACTGGCTAGGCATAGACTGCATCCGCACAGCCGCGTCTATCTCGCGAATAAATCACACACAATGGCTCCCGCAGGCCCCATCACAACAGAGCTCACCAAAGTGCTCGGGATCAAGCACCCGATCCTCCTCGCCGGCATGGCGCGTGTGTCTGGCGGGCAGCTCGCCGCCGCCGTCTCCAACGCCGGCGGCCTCGGCGTCGTCGGCGGCTTCAAGTACACGCCGGAGCAGCTCAAGGACATCCTGGCGGAGCTCAAGGCGGGCCTCGCGCACCCGGACCTGCCCTTTGGCGTGGACCTCGCGCTGCCGCAGGTCGGCGGCAACGCGCGCAAGACCAACTACGACTACACCGACGGCAAGCTCGACGAGCTCATCGACCTGACCATCGCCAGCGGCGCCAAGCTCTTCGTGTGCGCTGTGGGCGTGCCGCCCAAGTACATCATCGAGAAGCTGCACAAGAACAACATCCTGGTGATGAACATGGTCGGCCACCCCAAGCACGCCAAGAAGGCGCTGGACCTGGGCGTCGACATGGTCTGCGCGCAGGGCACCGAGGGCGGCGGCCACACGGGCGAGATCGCGACGTCCATCCTGATCCCGGCCGTGGCCGACGTGGCGCGGCAGTACCGCCCGCCGCTGCTGGGCGGCCCGACGGCGCTGGTGGTGGCCGCGGGCGGCATCTCCAACGGCCGCGGGCTGGCGTCGTCGCTGATGCAGGGCGCGTCGGGCGTCTGGGTCGGCACGCGGTTCGTCGCGTCCAAGGAGGCCAACTGCAGCGAGCAGCACAAGGCGGCCGTCGTCTCGTGTGACTACCACGAGACGGAGCGCTCGCTCGTCCTGACAGGCCGCCCGATCCGCCTCAAGGTCAACGACTACATCCGCCAGTGGCACCAGCGGCCGGACGAGATCCAGGCGCTGTGCGACAAGGGCGTCGCGCCCATCATGCATGACTTTGATAATGGAAAGGAGGACATTGACCTGCCGCACCTGATGGGCCAGGTGGCCGCGTCCATCACCAAGGTTCAGCCTGCGGGCGAGATTGTGGATGAAATGGTGGCTGAGGCTACGGAGATGTTGCACAAGGCAAGCACCTTTGTTGGTCCGAGTAAGCTGTAATTATTTATGAGCATTACATTGCTGTATCATGTCATTAGGCTCCTGTAAAATTGCATCATGAAATTCATGTTTGCGCCCGTGCCATGCTTCTCGAGCCGTGCGGAGTGCGAATTGGCGAGTTACCGCACTGTAGGAACCACCAACACATGGTGGGGCCATTTGTGAGTTTGGCTCCGCGCAACTTTTTCTTATCGATACTGTCCCAACTTTTTTTTGCAGCAAAATCCTCTGCGCCGCCTTGATTCATTGTGCATGCATTACCTTGTTGACGACGAGCCGCAAATCACATAATGGACCACTCAATAAAGAAGCGCAAGCGCCGAGATATCGAGGAAGCTACGACCGCCAAAACGAACGGCGCCGAAGGCATCTCGAAGAAGTCGAAAAAGGTCAAGAAACCGGCTCCCGTGGAGGAAGAACCCGAAGAGGATGACTTCGAGGGCTTCGACGAGGAGAACAATGTAGAGGAAGAAGATGAGTCGGAAGAGGAGGACAATTCGGAGGAGCAGGCAGAGGATGAGGACGAGGACGAAGATGCGAATGTTGCCGACCTCCCGACCGATAATGCCCCCATACTTCCCATGGCTGCCGACGCCCAGTCGTTCGAAGAGCTGAAGCTTTCAGACAAGACCATGAAGGCTATCAAGGAGATGGGTTTCACAAAGATGACGAGCATTCAGAAAAGTGTACGCGTTTCGACCGATCCGAATACCACCATGTCAGACTACTAACTCTCAGACAGGCTATCCCTCCTCTTATGGCTGGCAAGGACGTGCTCGGCGCGGCCAAGACTGGCTCGGGCAAAACGCTTGCATTCCTGATTCCCGCTATCGAAATCCTCTCTTCGCTGCGCTTTAAGCCGCGCAACGGCACCGGCGTCATCGTGGTATCGCCGACGCGCGAGCTGGCGCTGCAAATCTTTGGCGTCGCGCGCGAGCTGATGAAGCACCACTCGCAAACGTACGGCATCGTCATGGGCGGCGCCAACCGCAAGGCCGAGGCCGAGAAGCTCACCAAGGGTGTCAACCTGCTCATCGCCACCCCCGGCCGCCTGCTCGACCACCTCCTCAACACGCCCTTCGTCTTCAAGAATCTAAAGTCGCTTATCATTGACGAGGCCGACCGCATTCTTGAGGTTGGTTTCGAGGACGAAATTCGTCAGATTGTCAAGGTCCTGGCCAACGACGACCGACAGACCATGCTGTTCTCCGCTACCCAGACGACCAAGGTCGAGGACCTTGCCCGGATATCACTGCGGCCCGGTCCGCTCTACATCAACGTCGACGAGGAGGAGCGCTTCAGCACTGTGGATGGCTTGGAGCAGGGCTACGTCTTGTGCGACGCCGACAAGCGCTTCATTCTGCTGTTCTCGTTCCTGCGCCAGATGCACCAGAAGAAGAAGAAGGTCATTGTCTTCTTCAGCAGCTGCAACTCGGTCAAGTACTATGCCGAGCTGCTTAACTATATCGACTGCCCCGTGCTTGACCTGCATGGCAAGCAAAAACAGCAAAAGCGCACAAACACATTTTTCGAGTTCAGCAATGCTCCTCACGGTATTCTTATTTGCACAGACGTCGCTGCCCGTGGTCTTGATGTAAGTCTCAGACAACCTCCCTCCTGCTCCAATCCCCCTACTAACGTGGCCAGATCCCTGCCGTCGACTTCATCGTCCAGTTTGACCCGCCCGACAACACGCGCGACTACATCCACCGCGTGGGCCGGACGGCCCGTGGCGCGGGCAAGACGGGCCGCAGCCTGCTGTTCCTGCAGCCGAACGAGGTCGGATTCCTGTCGCACCTCAAGGCGGCGCGCGTGCCCGTGGTCGAGTTCGAGTTCCCGGCCAAGAAGATCGTCAACGTGCAGTCGCAGCTGGAGAAGCTGATTGGCAAGAACTTTTACCTGCAGCAGAGCGCCAAGGAGGCGTTTAAATCGTACCTGCACGCGTACGCCAGCCACAGCCTGCGGTCCGTCTATGACGTGAACAAGCTCGACCTGGCTAAGGTGGGCAAGGGCTTCGGCTTCCCGACGCCGCCGCGGGTGGACATTACGCTGGGCGGCTCGATGAGCAGGGACCGGGTGCAGGGCCGGCGGACATATGGCAGCCAGCCTCGTCAAAATGTCAACGGGAAACGGCGGTAGAAGGGGGTTCGGTTGATTTTCTTTGGTGTTTTGTTTAAAAGTCATATGTGTCTGTTTACCCAACATTGTTTAGTGCGGATTTCGGCATACTCTAGATGAAAAGAATAACAGATGAATTTATAGTCATGACGGTTGCGAGATCATGATCACTGTTTTCTTTTTCTTTTTTTTTCTTTTTTCTTTTTGGATATATTAACGGTTATGGATTGATGGACCACGGATCGGCGATGACGCCGCGGGCCGGCTGTTAGTGGCGCAGGGGAGGTGGGGATTGCTCAGCTCGAACCTGTCCGCTCCGGGACTCAGCTGTTGCCGAAACTTGCTACAGTAACTCAATTCAAGCATTTCTCATCTCATTTCCGGACACCAATACTCACCGACCCAGATTCCTTCTTGCTCCTAGCTTACACACACCCGTTACTTGCGGCTTGATGTTAGCCGCCGCTGCCGAGCCTTCCGGCCTCGCCCTCCCTCCTACGATGGAGAGCCACGACGCCGCCGTGCGCCTCATCGCGGAGCGCGTCCGGCACTTCTCCTCGCAGCAGAAGCCGTTCCGGATCTACCACGGGTCCACCAACAGCACGCGGACCTCCCAGCGGCGCCCCGACAACACCGTCGACACCAGCGCCCTCACGCGCGTCCTCTCCGTCGACGCTGCCTCGCGGACGGCCCTCGTGGAGCCCAATGTGCCCATGGACGCGCTCGTCGAGGCCACGCTGGCGCACGGCCTCGTGCCGCCGGTGGTCATGGAGTTCCCCGGCATCACCGCCGGTGGCGGCTTCTCCGGCATGGCCGGGGAGAGCAGCTCCTTCCGGCACGGCGCGTTCGACGCGACCATGCGCTCTGTCGAGATGGTGCTGCCGACGGGGGAGGTGGCGCGCGCGTCGAGGACGGAGCGCCCGGAGCTCTTCTGGGGCGCGGCGTCGGCGTTTGGCACCCTGGGCGTGGTGACGCTGCTGGAGATTGAGCTGCGGGAGGCGAGGCGGTACGTCGCGCTGAGCTACGCGCTGACGAGGAGTAGCAGAGACACGCTGGCGGCGATGGAGGAGGCGGAGGCGGCGGCGGAGACGGATTACATTGACGGCATCGTGTTCGCCAAGGACGCGACGGTGGTATGCGTGGGGAGGCTCACGGACGACTTGCCGGAGGGGAAGTCGCCGCGGCGGTTCTCGCGGCGGACGGATCCCTGGTTCTACCTCCGCGTCCGGAACGTCCTGAGACAGCTTCAACAGAAGCCTACGGAAGCGGTGGTCGACTACATACCGCTCCGGGACTACCTCTTCCGGTACGACCGCGGCGGCTTCTGGGTCGGCCGGTACGCCTTCCGGTACTTCCTGACGCCGTTCAACCGCGTCACGCGCTGCGCGCTGGACCGATTCATGCACGCGCGCGTCATGTACCGTGCCGTGCACCGCAGCGGCCTCGCCGACACGCACATGGTGCAGGACGTCGGCGTGCCCTACGCCGCCGTCCCGGACTTTTCCGCCTGGCTCGACGCGCAGTTTGGCATCTACCCGCTCTGGCTGTGCCCGCTGCGCGTGCAGCGCGACGCCCCCGACGCGCAGCACGGCCTGCACTCGGAGTTTGGCCGGCCCGGCGCCCCGAAGCTGATGAACTTTGGCGTCTGGGGGGAGCTGCGCGGGGCCCGTACACGGCGCGAGGTGGTGGGGAGGAACCGCGAGCTGGAGAGAAAGGTGCAGGCGCTGGGGGGCAAGAAGTGGCTGTACGCGCACGCATACTACCCGGAGGACGAGTTCTGGGCGCACTACGACAGGGAATCGTACGATAAGCTGCGGGAGCGGTACGGCGCGGGGTACCTGCCGAGCGTGTACGACAAGGTCAAGGTGGATGTGGAAGCGGAGGAGGCGGCGGCGCGGGCGACGTGGCGGTCCCGGGCGAGGCACGGCGTCAAGGAGATTTGGCCGGTAAGAGGCGTGGTTGGGTTCTGCAAGGCGGCGGTGGGAGGTGATTACTTGCTGCAGAAGAGTAGGGGAAAGACGGAGGAGGATGCAGCGAGTGCGAGTAGGACGCCGTGATGATTGCAGAGGTTGTTGTTTGGTACAAGGTAACATGTACGAGTTAGGTTGGTTAAGGATCGAATAGTAAATAGATTGGGTATAAATAGAAGCAAGTAGAAAAGACAGATGCGATGAAAGCAAGCAAAAATGAGGCCGCACTGGCATATTAAAACAGAAACCCAGGTCATGACTTTTCTCGCACGCATTCATTCGTGCCCGCCCGTGGAGATGAATGTGTTGACTTCCACCGCCTTTTTACCAATAATACATTTTGAGTTGTCGTGCATACATGACTAACCAACCTACTCCTTTCAACGCCTCTTCTTTCGTCGATAGTGTTTGTGTGTTTGTCGGAGCAACTCGCCGAGGCAGAAGCCTTCCTCAGGGTGTCCGCACCTCGGCAGCGACCCGCGCGTTGTTGCTTGAGGGGCCGACACCGACGGTGCCTGGGAACAGGGCTTTTTCCTCCTCTTCCATGAGGCTCTCCAGTCTGATTTTGGGCACGGAGCCGGAGCCGGTGCCGGGCGGGGTCTCCGAAGTCGGGCTTGTGGAGGGCGGCGTGAGGGACGGCTGGCGACGGATGCGGTTCCGTAGGAGACCATTTGACGCTCGAGGGCGAGCCATGGTGTTGTGGTCTTTGGTATTATTTTTTTTAATCTTGTAAAGGGAGAAAACCGTCAAATCTCACCACCGTCAGCGGCAAAGGAAAATTTGAAGCTTGGAAGAAGGAAAAAAAAAAAAAAGGGCTTAGTCTACACCAGCCTCAACTTAGACCACAACCGGCGTGACTGACTAACTTACTTATTAGGCCGTAAGCCGGCCACAAAGCAAGCCAAGGAAGGGACAAGAGCTTGCATGTTTTATTGGCCAGTGATAAGATAATGCGGCAGAGCCAAGACACGGGTTGCAGATGGTCGGCACATGGCTTGACTTGCGCCAGGGCCGCTCACTGGCTGCAGCGCAATGGCGCGCCGATGATGCTAAGATGACACGATGGCTGGCAGAGTGCTGGAGTGTCGCACTCGGGCAGGGATCGGCGTGCGCGTGCTGGGCGACTGCCGCTGGGAGGCTTGGCTTGGGCAACTCACAGTGCAGCTTCTCTCCTGTCACCACACGTCCTCCCCCTCCTGGACAAGCAGGCGCCCTTGGTGCCTATAATGCAGGTGTTGGTGGTGGTGGTGGTGGTGTGGCTGCTCTCTTGCATAGACTTGCATCTTGCACCTCCTGCCTTTGCTGGTAGCATATGTGTCGATAGATGGAAGGAATGAGAGATACGTGTTCGGCTCACAGCGCATGTGAATTGCAAGACGTCCAGAAAAAGGTGCGTGAATATGGCTTAACTTACCCTGGACTCTTGCTATCAGCTCCCCTTGTCTCACATGAGAGATGGATGCACGCCAATGGCATCACCAACTTGGAGTTGGTAACACGAAGGAGGAATGTGACTGAAAGTGTAACCGTCGTATAGTCAATGACTAGCAAAGTCGGCGATGCTCAGTGAAGCTGACACAAGCCTCTTCTGTCAGATGACAGGTCCAAGGTTAACAAGCCCCAAGGCTAGCCCGACTCTCACGAATCATCACCTGAATCTCCAGAGTCGGAATCCCCTTCACCATCAGCAGCAAGCATACCACGATCAAGGCGAACAATCCGGTCAGCGCCACCAAGGCTCGACTGACGATGGGCAATCGTCAGCACGGTGCAGCCCCCAAAGTGGTCCTCCATCGCCTGGTGGACAACCCTCTCCGTTTCAGCATCAACACTGCTGGTTGCCTCGTCTACCAGAATAACCTTGAACCCCGTCTCCCGCTGACGTAGGATAGCTCGCGCGATGCACATTAGCTGCAGCTGCCCCTTGGAGTACCCGACCTCATCCAGCATGGCATCGAGACCGCCCTTGTCAATCGTCGGCGCCCAGATGTGAAGACTCTTCAGCAATTTTTCCAAGTCGTCGTCTTGTTCCCCGGCCTTGTCCGCGTAAGCCACGTGCGTCGCCTTCTTCCCATCCTCGTTCATGGAAAGTGGCAGCAAGTTGGTCCGAATGGTGGCGTCAAACTGAACCTGATCCTGCGTGATGGAGATGGATCGAGCTCGCAGCTCCTCCGGTGCTACAGATGACACAGCGATTCCGTCAATCTCGACGCGGCCGTCAAATTCCAGAAATCCAAGCAGCGTGAGCAGAAGCGAAGTCTTGCCGCTTCCACTGCGCCCGGCTATGCCGATTCGCTCCCCTGGACGGACCACCAAGGACAGGTTCTGCAGCACCGGTCTCGATCCAGGGTCTCGAGAGTAATACGCGAACAGGTTCTGCACTCGCACGCTGCCAAGCGCCGGCCAGCTACTCGGCAACTCCGTCACCGCGGACCTCCTCCTCTCTTGCGGCGTGTCGCTCCCGAACATGGAGATCCTCGCCAGGGCGCTCGAGGACGTTTCCAAAGTCGTAAACGCCGTGATGGTCCCCTCGAGGGCCTGGCTGAGATACAGAAGCCCCATAAAGGACAATCCGACCGCAGGCTGCGACGAGCTCCCTGGTATGAGCAGCGTAAGCGCTACGAGCAGCGTTCCGATAAAACCGGTGACGAGACCCAGCACCAGCGACAACCAGCATTGGATCGCCGCCAGAACGTAGTACGGCTTCTGGGAGTCTTCCAGCGCCGCTAGCGCGGCCTCCATGTTGGCCTCTTGCCAGCCAAACGCCCGGATGTGCGTCAGTCCGGCGGCCGTGTCCTCGAACAGCGTATACAGCGGCGTCTTCATCTCTAGGTCCAGGTGGCGCACCTGCCGCGACGTGCGGAGATAGCAACGCTGGATGAAGTAGAGCACGACGAGCATCGCGGGCAGCACGGCGGCGAGGTAGGTGGCCCCGGACAGAATGACGCCCGTGTTGATGGCCGCGTTGGCGCTCGCGTAAATCGTCCGCATGTAGGCGCCGGGCAGGCTCCGGGAGATGAGCGTCATGTCCTGGCTGAACAGGTTCAACAAGCTCCCGACCTTCGTGGCAGAGTAGAAGGCGAGCGTGCAGCCCATGGTGGTCCTGACGAGCTTGTCGTGAAGGGTGGCGGAGGAGCGCGGGGAGAGCAGGACGTGAAGAACCCAGTACTCCAGCAGCCCGTTGATGCACGCGGCGACGGCGACGGCGACATAGCCGATGAAGAAGGCGGAGCTCGCGGGGTCGACTTGGATCCAGATCCGGATGTAGATGCCGGGGATGATCTCGAGAGCAGAACCAAATGAGACCAGCAGGGCGTGGAGCAGGAACTTGAACTTTCCGATGGGGTTGATGAAGAGCTTGTACAAGTGAAAGCCACCTCGTTGCCGAAGACTTGAGTTCGGGGAAACTGCACCTGGTTCGTGTCTTTCGAGGGATCTGCGTATAACGTCCTGCTCCTTGTTCTCATGGACAAGTGACACGTTTGTGTTCAACGGGAGGAGGGCGGCAACAAGATGATCCGTGTGATGCAGCGGGCTTCCAAGCCCTGTCTCTAGGGTAGCAGTTCCTCGACCGTTCAAGAAAAGGATCTGGTCCGTCACGTCTCTGCTTTGGGGGAGGTATGTGGCAAGCAAGACGGTGGCTCCGGACTGACGAAACAGTCCGTTGGTTCCGCAGAGCTGATGGAGGATGCATATCGCCGTGACGGCATCGAGCGAGCTAAATACATCGTCCAGCAAGACGATTGTAGTCTCGGCATACGCGGCTCGGGCCAAAGCTACGCGCTGACGTTGACCGCCGCTCAAGTTGGCGCCGTTGTTGCCGACGACATAGTCTTGTCCGTCCGGTAGCCGTGCGAGGTCATCTTCAAGAAAACAGGCGCGAATGACTCTCTGAAACTTGGCTTCATCGTATGGAGAACTGCCTATGACGTTGTTCCGAATCGACGTATTGCGCAACCATACTTTTTGACCGCAGTACGCAATGTCGGAGGAGCCGACTTGGATAGAGCCAGCCAGTACCTCGGTCTCCCCGAGCAGTGAACGGAGGAAAAGGGACTTGCCGGCGCCGGTTGGACCGAGCACTCCCGTGACGGAGCCCGGAGCAAGCTCGAAATCGACATCTCGGAGAACTGGCCTGGTTTCCCCAAGCGGTGCAATGTCCGCGCGGCGCAACGTGATGATGCTTTGGGTGTTGGGAGGCGACTCGTCTCGATCTTGCGCAGCGTTTCTGGATCCCACCCTTGACCGAGAATCCCGAAGCTCATCGAGTTCCAAGAAAGCTTGGATGCGAGAAAAGCACACCAATGTGCTTGAAACGGTAGAGACTGTTCTCAAGACGGCGGCGAGTGGCCGGACGACCAGCGAGATGACAGCAAGCATCGGGAATACCTTGACCGCTGTAATTCGGTGGTCAAATGCAGGTCCGAAAAAGCCGGAGGCGATGACAATGACGGGCGTCATCAAGTCACCAAACACAATCGGCCCAATAGATAGAGCCTCCAAGCGTCGATACCTCTTGGAGACACCAATCTCGGTCACTCGAAGTTGCTGCAGGAACGTGCCCACCGTCGGGCCTAGTCCAAGCATCTTGATCGACGTAAGCTGTGGCAAAACCCTCCCCGTGTGCGCAATCCTCCTCTCGATGCTCCTGTTCCACGCCGACAACCGCGGCGACATGGCGCAGCCGAGCAGATACGCCACCACAGTCGTCACCACCAGCGGACCCAGCACCGCCAGGGCAGCCACGCCAATGTAATCGGACAACAGGTACACGCCGAGGCTTAGCTCCAGCGCGCCGATGGGAATCTCGAGGCACTGCGGGACCCCGACCGCGATGCCGTCCATGTCGGCGCTCATCAGCGTCGTCGCCGAGGCCGCCGCCGCGTCGGCCAGCCGGTGCGCCTTGTCGAAGAGCGCCGCGATCAGTGCGCCGCGCAACCCGGTCACCACGCGGTTCGTCCGGTGCGAATACGAGGCCCGCGCGAGGGCGACGCCAAAGTAGACCAGCGCCGCCGCCGCCACCGCGCCCCCGCGCTCCTCGCTGCTGCTGCTGCTGCTGCTGCTGCTGCTGGTGGTGGCCCGCCCAACGATACCGACGACGCAGCGGATCACAAACGGCTGCGCAAAGGTGAACCCGGTGACGGCGAGCCGGGAGGCGACCAGGCCGAGGAGGCGACCCTTCCACGTCCTCAGGCACGCCTCTAGTAGCGCGTTCCGTGCCCGCGACGGTCGGCGATGCGGCTTCCAGTAGCGGGCGAGCCGCCGATGGAGGAGCGCAGACGACAGCTCCGGGTCCAGCCGGTCGAGGTGGCGCAGCAGCAGCGGAGGACCGCGTCGGGAACCGATCGCGAAGACGGGGCCGAGGAACAGGAAGAGCAGTCGCCGCAGCGGACCGCACGTGGTCTCCGGTCCGGCATCGCTGCGGAGGGCGGGGTCGATCAGCGCAGAGCGCTTGGAGACTTCCTGCAGAGCGAGCAGCGAGAGCCGGAGGGCGCTCGAGACGGCGACCAGGCCGCCGAGCGGTGCCAGGCCCGGGCGGAGGAACAGGGAGCGACTTCGTGCGGCGTCGGTGAGGAGGGTGACCAGGAGATAGGCGCTGAGCCACGCGGAGGAGCGGATGTGACGCCGGTGGTCCGCGCCGAGGAGGCCGGCGAGGCATAGAGCGGCGAGTAGATCGACCGCCGCCGCGGCCGAGGTGACGTTTGTGAGCTGTCTGCCCGATGTGATCCTGACGGCGACAAAGGATGTCTGTACTGCAACGAGAAGCGCTGAAACGGACTAATATAGGAGATTTCAGTCAGGACGCCAGGGTTCATGCAGATGAAGATGCCCCGGCCATGTCCTTTGCTTACCAGCTTCACCCAAAGGAGCGCCGTCGTCCGAACGCACACGGGCACTTGATACAGGCGAAAGAAGCAGACGATGGATCCAACCACCAAGCATGAGGAGACGGCCAGGCTAAAGATGAACTCCTCAAACTTGAGGGTAAAGTCGGGTGTCGGGCCGGTGCTGCCCCAGAACCCGTGATCCGAGAACTCGTGATCCGAGAAGGTGGCCATGATGACCGGCAGGCCGGCGTGGCAGCAGCAGTTCTTACAGAATTTAGCAACTTGTGAACGGGCCGCATCAAGCTGCGATGTAGTCAACTCTTCCTGTTTGAGAATGCCTTGGAAGCTGAGACTGGGTAGCGACTGTGGGTGGGTAGGGAAGGACAAGAGACGACGATAATACCAGCGCGAGGACGCCGCGATTTGCTGGTTAGAACAACATTTAGGAGTCCAATAAACGATCATGGCAAGTGGCCCAGTTGTCAACAGTCATAAAGACAAGGAACTTGTGTCAAGAACCTTTGCATTTAGATGGATCTATTGATGCCCCCAGATTGCACCCACAGTGGCTGCAGGCTCGGCCGAATAACTCACTGTCTGTCGCTTCAATGGGTTCGCTGGCAACAATAATAGATTGCGCTTGTTATGGAAGTGGCTTGAAGCCAGGCGAAGCAGTTGTTTTACCCGTCATGCACGATTTCGGAGGGGGAGGTTATCAGGGCGGCCAGCAGGGACAAGCGACTGCTTCCGTCCTCACTCACTGCACCTGGTTCTCATCTTCTGGAGGCGCTGAAAGTAAAGAAAAGGCATCATCTTGAAATTTCTACCATCATAGTTGATCTGGCCTATAGTTGAAGCTCGATTTACACCCACCAGGGCCGCCTGTCGAGGAAGGCCAGAAAGCTTGCCTGCCCCTCCCAGCATCAATTCTTGGCCGCCTCCGATCCAAACTCCCCGACGTAGGCGGGCTTCTCCATTTGCATCGGCGTGTTCAGGACTGCCGTTTCCTCCATTGTTAGCCTTGACCGGCAATTTGATGCGGACAAGGGGGACTCACCGGGGGCTGCGTGGCCAACGATTGCGAGAGCAAGGACTGCGGCGATGAGGCCGTTGACAGAGGGAGGCATCATGAATTCGGAGCTTTCAGGTTGTTAGTGCAAAGTGTAATCTCAGATGATAGTTTACAAGGAACGAGATCCTGTATTAATACAAGCAAGAAAGCAGGCCCTGGCGGAATCGGTTTCCATCCGACAGCCTGGTTCCCCCCCGCTACATCTCGTCAGGCTCCGCCCCGAAACTTGGCTGCGAACAAGTCCATCGTCCAAGCTTGTTGGGATTGGCAGTTGGTGATCAAAATGGCCTGACGATTGCATTTGCATCAAGCGGGGGTTGACCGAGGTGCATGGGAAGCGTCGTCGAGAGGTTTGCAAAGAAGCAGATCTTTTACTTACCCCGCCTAATAGATCCAGGGACTTTTGTCCAGGTAGGATTCCGCCTCCATGCAGTATGCAATAAAACCAGCCTTAAGAGTCAAATAAAGGACGTCTTGGAAGCCTCATCACAGGAAGGATGTTGGTGGCGCTCGTTCGTTCTTAGGACGGGTCTAGGGTAGCTACCGAAGTTGACCTGATTTGATCTGATTAGAATGATCTTTCATGTCCGAGGAATCCCTAGGAAGGAAAAATGCGCCTAGCGAGTCTATCTGATGTTCTAATTCATACGTGTTCCTGCTTCGCGTTAGAAGTTCGTGTTGGCCTACTGCTCTATCTTGGGGGCTGTGTAAGCAGAGAGCCTGGTACTCATATGAGAAGCTGAGGCACTTGCGACAAGTGCTGTTAAAAACCATGACTTCCGAACTGAGATTTCCTTCGTGTTAGCCCTACTCTTGCTTTGGTTGATACAGTCAGGATGCCCATTTTGTCTTCTGGGTGGTTGGGGGAGGGAGGGGTTTGGGGGAACGTTGATTCAGTCCATCGCTACCACCATCGTGATAAGCAAGAGAAGATGCGCGATCCGACCCAGGAGCGGCGTGATTAGTTTACTGAATCAAAATAAATCATAGGCGGTCAACAAAGAGTTTAGATTGGATGTTGCTTCTCACCCTCGCAGCCATTCACTGCCCTGTGCCTCAATGAAGCACTCTCAGCAGCCTTAGCACAACCTCGTGCTGCCTCAGACGCTCGCATCACACAGGTTGAATTCTTGCAGCGGATTGCGCCCAATTTCCCGTGTCACGATGTGTGAAATAGAGAACTACAAATTCGACCATAAATACAGAGCAGCAGCCAGCTATCATGGCCAGCTTTACTGTTTAAGCAACACACATTTACAGCTTTACCGTCAAGCGATACATCTTTGCTTGAGATCTTCTTTCGAGAGACAGAATGGATGGACCAAGCCATCGCATGCATTGCCAATGGCCTGCAGCGGACAACTCCCTGGAGAACTGCATGAACTGCCACTTTCACCCATGGACCATCTGCAACAGCGAGGTCTGCGGACAATGGCCTCCTGTCAAGCACACACCTGAATAATTATGTATCCACAACGCACTTGATGAACATGGCACAATCGTTGATGATAGATAGACAAGCGGGCTCACGTGAACGTTGAGCGTACTGGGTGCAATATCTGTCTGTCCCTTTGCTGTCTACATGCGCCACTAGCAAGAGAAAAAGCCCTCTTCTTGTTTCTTAGCTAGCTCAATCAAATCGTGCTTATTCTTCATCGTGCCTTGCTTCCACAGCTCCAGCTCCCACTCTTGTGGAACAAAACCGGCCGTCTCCCAGTCCACGACCGCGACGATCTTGTATGTGTCCGGGTCAATCAAGATGTTCTGACGATCCAGATCCAAGTGGCAAAACACGTAGTCTCCCTCAATCGCCGGCCACTTTCTGTCTTCCTTCCCACTGCCAGAACCGCCGAGGTGGAATGATGGCAAGGTCGGCATCTGCGCTGCCCATGCGTCGAGACCGCAGATTGCCTAGCTGCGGTAGGACCTCGGACTCCAGCTGGCGACGAGACCGCAGCCACCGCAGCCTCCATCTTCTCAGTAGGGAGGTTGGGGAGCTCTACGCCGCCATCTATCCAGCACATCTTGATGTAAACGAGGCCGTTTTCTGTCTGCAGGTCTACAACTTCCGGAACCGGTATCGTGGTCTTGGCACGCCGGTATCGCAGGGCAGCAGCTTCGTTCCGCAGTCGGTCTGCAATGCATGGGTTTACCCTTGGGTTGCCATAGATATCCTCGCCGAGTTCGCTTGGATACGGCTGTCGCTTGATGAAGACGCGTTCCGTCAAGTAGTATGACAGCGCAGGTGATATCAACTTGGAAATCAGCCTCCCATCGGATGCGGCAAGGGTCGGGGGGAATTTGTCTTCAAGGGGAGCTTGCGATTGATACGTAGCATGCCAGGCACATAGCGCATCTCTATGATTATCACTAGGCACATGATCCTAATAAATGAGCGGTCAGTCCAAGATCGCGGGCTCGAGGTAGGTCGACATAGACATGCTTGCTTTGTCTGTGGCCATATCGTTTTTACAACCCACTCCCAAATAGCGCGCAGAAACTGCATCCTGAAAACTCGAGTCCCGGGCTACTCCTTTCCACCAGTCGCAATGAATTGTGAAAGAGGTGGGATTGCGAAGCAGGACAGATAGGGGGTTTCGTCATGCAACGGACAACCCAGGGGTCATGTTTTTTCGAGCCGTGCAGTGTGTAACGTGTGACCGACTGAGATTGTTGTTGCCCTCCTCCTATCGCTTCTATCGGTGTGACGCGCAGTAGTGTCCATTGTCGCTGAGAGTGAGGCGCTGTGTGATGAAAACAGTGTGGTCATTTGGAAGGAAAGGTAGCTGCAGCCCGAACAATGATGTGCCGTTTAGTTTTAGTTATGGATAAGATTAGATTGAGGAATTGAAAATTTAAAGAGATTTGCTTTTGAGAGTGGATTCCTGAATTGTATTTTGCCTCTTATACTTGACTATTATCACTGACCAGATTTTTGGTATAATATGACTCTAATACCGTCAAATATTCTCCCATGAGCAAAAAGAAGACAAGGCAGCATAAGACAAATCTTGACTCAAAAACTAACCAATGATGGCAATTAAAAAACCAAGCCAAGACGCTATTACTGTGTGCTGGCTAGCTTGTGCCGTCCCGACCCGTCCATCGCTGGCTTCCGCCGGCCACTTCGCCGGCAACCGCCGGTCCTCACGATGCCCTCTCCCGTCTCCGCAGCGCGACATTTCCCAGCAAACCGGCTATATACCCCTCCAAAAAAAGAAAAAAAAAAAACAATTGATATGCCAAATGAAACGCAAATCCAAAAATATCAATGGAAGTCCTTGGCTGCCAAATATTTTTGCTTTCCACCAACGCCTTACCCATGGCAAGTATTCCAACCCGGAGATCGTTCGGAGGTTATACCGTTGCCTTACTTGCCGCATCCCGAACGGATGCCCAGCTCCCGAAGCACAGTCCATGTTGCCATTTCCCCAGAGAATCACACCGTAAATTTCGCTGCCCGATACATACCGGCACCGGCCGCGCCTCGATTGCCGAGCAGCAGCTAACCCAACCCACCATGCACGGCATGGTCCAGGCCCTTCCTTGCTGCCCATCCATCGTGCAAGGCTCTTCTTGCCTCTTGGGAGCAAGTCTCCCCCACCTGCTTCTGTTCTTATACACAACCCAACTGTGTTCATGTCTTCGTTTGCGGGCGCAAAAGACACCAAGAGCGATATTTATCCCGAGCTCACAATCATGGCCGTCGACGTGCCGCCACCGTCCGAGGCCGCCGGATATCCAGCGGACAAGCCCGTCCGGAGGGAGTCGCCGGTGCATCACCGCCGACACCTCCCATCGAGCGCTGTATGAACTCACATCCACAAAGGTTGCTGTGATAGTTGAGAATCTCACGACGTGTATAGGCTGCCTTCCCCGTCGGCGCGTTCGCCACGACCCTCACCACTCTATCCCTCAGCCTGATGGAGTTCCGCGGCGTCACCATCACCAACGTCTACGTCGCCAACTTCTTCTTCGTCGCCGCCCTCGGCCTCGTCATCTCCGCCCAGTGGGAGCTCTCCGCCGGAAACGGCTTCGCGTACACCGTGTACAGCGCGTTCGGTAAGGCGGTTTCCTCCCTTCGCCCGCTTCACTTACACCTTCCTGGCCCTGGCTAACGAGACGCTGCGACAAGGTCTCTTTTACGCGGGATACGGCGCAGTCTTAACTCCATCGTTTGGAATTCGCGCAGCATACGGCGATGACGTGACGCAGTATAATAATGCCTTGGGATTTTTTGTTCTCTGTATGCGCCAGTGGCTTCTGTCTGCCCCTCACACTCAATGTCTTCGTCTGCTGACCTTGCCTCTTTTTCTGCCAAGTGTGGACAATATTTGTCTTTACGTTTCTCGTCGCCTCCGTCACCTCGAATCTTGTCAATATTTTGATATACCTGTTCGTCGATTTGGGATTCCTCTTCATCGCCGCGAGCTACTTCGCCAAGGCCGACGGGCACGCCAGCGCAGCGACCGGGCTACAGGTGACTGGTGGTGCAAGCTGTTTTATCGCTGGCCTTTTAGGATGGTATGCAGAGACTGTCCTCTTCGTCTCTCAGAACTTCGATAATAGTGTTTGCTGACAATGACCAGGTACCTCACGTTTCACCTGCTGCTAAAAGACGAGCTTGTAGAGTTGCCACTTGGAGATACCAGCAAATACTTTTCCAAGAGGCGGGCACGCAGGACATGAAGGACGAACATGTAAAACCGATACGCTCCCGGAAGCATTTACGCCGAGGCATGTGAAACAAATAATAATAATTTGATCGGAAACCCCAAATTGCGTCCAAAATCCTGCTTCTCGCGCAACCGGTTGTACCATCGTGGGGCTGGTGACGTCCGCCGCTTCCAGCAGGCGATTTAACGTGGTGATGAGTCTGCAATGCAACCTTGATCTAGTCCTGATGCTGGGCAGCCAGCCGGTAAATCTGCTCATCGCTCGTGGTAGAGTGCCAGCGGAGCTTGCGCCATCGCCAACGTGCATCGCGACAGCCATGTCGCCATAAAATGCCTACGACAGCCAAGGCCCCGAGAAACTCATAAATAGTGAGCCGTTGATCTAAGACGCGGAGAGGGGTCAAATAACAGGTTGTCCATCAATTTTATAGTTGCAATTTGCGAAGAAAAATCATGTCCTCCAACGCTCACCAAACACCGGCAACGGACCCAAAAGTGTATGACGAATATCGCGACAAGTGGCAACAGCAACCCACTGATGCATCTGGATGGCTGCAACGCGCCATTGACGTTGCCACTGTCCTTGCAGTGGACGCCAGTGTCAGGGAGCGCGAGAACAAGTCACCGCGAGCTGAAATAGCCCTCCTCAAACATTCGGGCCTACTCAAACTGCTCGGGCTGCCCAAGTATGGTGGTGGTGGCCAGCCGTGGTCTGTCGGCTACAAGGTCATCCAGGAAGTTGCCAAGGGCGATGGGTACTATTCCGTTCAGTAACCTCTAGGTAAAATGAATGTTGACCTGTCGCACATAGGTCTATTGGCATGCTGCTCGGCTACCATCTGCTGTGGTCGACCACTGCGCGGGTCGTCGGAACGGATGAACAAGTTGAGCGCACCGAAGAGCTCATCATCAAGAACAACTACTTCGTCGGCGGTGCTGTCAATCCGCGCGATAGTGACCTGAAGATATCCAACGATGGCGACAGCATTGTCTTTAACGGATTCAAGTTTTTCAACACTGGAGGCGTCATTTCAGACTTGACCGTCTTGGAAGGCGTGTACGAAGACACAGCAGACCACATTTTTGCCATTGTAAAGACTGATCAATCCGGAATCAACTTTGGACATGACTGGGACAATGTTGGCCTGCGTCTGACCGAGTCAGGCAGTGTCAAGATTGAAAATGTCAAGGCGCCGTGGGCGGATGCCCTAGGGTGGGACGCCGCCGCAAAGAAGCCAGATCCAGCGGTGCTGGGCATTCCCTTCGGATCACTGCTGCTTCCAACGTGAGTTGCTTCGAAAGAAACGAAGGAGATGTGTACTGATTAAGTGGAAGAATTCAATTGGTGTTTAGCAATTTTTATATCGGAATTGCCTGGGGCGCACTGAACACGGCCACTGCATACACAAATGTGTCGACTCGGGCATGGCCATTTGGCGGCGATGTAAGTTGCGATGAAGAGATTCAAGGTAGAGACCTTCTAACGATGCGGCAGAATAAGGGCAAGCCCCAAGAGGAATTTTACATCCTCTCGACGTACGGCAACTTCTTGGCCCACCTCCGCGCGGCAACAGCACTGGCTGAGAAGGCCGGGCAGCAAGTCGACGCTGTATACGAGGGGACCCAGAACAGCGTCCAAGACCGTGCCAAGGTGACCGCCCAGGCTCGCGGCGAGGTTGCAGAATGGGTGGCCAGCGTCAAAGTGGTATCAACCGACGTCGGTCTGCGTGTCACGGCGGGCGTATTTGAGGTAACTGGCGCCAAGGCGACGGCGACCAAGGTCGGGCTAGACAGGTTCTGGCGAGATATTCGGACACATACGCTGCACGACCCGGTGGCTTACAAGAACAGAGAGCTGGGCAGATTTCAGCTGCTGCAAGAGATTCCAGAACCGACGTGGTATACGTGAAGAGGTTTCATGCTGAGGCACACGTGAATGTATGATACCGGAGCTTCGACAGTTGGCAAAAGGCCAAGAACTTGATGTTGAGAAGAATCGTGCTAATAGCGATGAATTTCGTCCTTGGCCCGTCGGCGATGGCTGGCTGCAGTGGGCGGGGCTGGTCTGGAGCGCGATGCTATAGGTATGTTGTCTTGTTACCAGAAACAGATAGATCTCTCGCGACGCCAACTTCGATCGGTCAAAAGGGTCCGAAATAAATTGGCATTTGAACAAAGAACGAAGCTGCATGTCATTTTTGGATTCATTTGGTCCCGTGCTCTGTCGCACTGATCGACGCTGAGAGCTTGTTGTGTTGATGCAGTCCACGTAATACGTTAACGGGAGGGCGCCAGGCTAGTAAATGGAGGGAGGGGTCACTGTTGGGGGCGCCGATAGCGGGTCAGCAATATTCCAGTGTGTACATTATTAGTGGAGGGGAGGGGCTCATTCGCTGGGGTACAACGGTGTCGAACCAGAGCCTTGGGTCAACAGGTCAGCGCAAAACATCGCTGATGTGTGGTATTCCTATGTATTGAGGTACTATGGCGATTCAAGTATCATGTTGGTATGACAGAGTTCGGGTCGGAAAAGGTCCGGAAGGAAATATGCTTAAACATTGGCGAGGCGAGGAGCACACAGGCTGGAGCGCGATGCAGGAGTCGAATGCGACCATGGCCCACTGGGCTGGGAGGGCTGCGGTGAACGACAGGACTATGTGAGACAATGCTGTTGATTGATTGCTTAAATTTTGCGCGACCGTCACAACGGCGATTGACTTGATTGAAGACATTGATGTTGCATGTAAATATGTAGAATTGTATAGGTAGACAAAGCCTGCGACGGGCGGACATCGATGAAATCGGCGTTTGCCAATCGGCGTTTGCTCGTGTTGGCTGGTCAGCCGGGAAGCGTTCAGAGCCGGAGTAAAGCGTGGCGGGCCGTCGGGCGACATCGCAGGTAGCTGGGAGCAAACGGCGGCCGATAGTGGCGGGCAGCTGCCTATTCCAGCCGAACTTGGCCAATTACAGTGGGCAGTATGTCCCAGCCAGGCACCTGACCGGCCCATCGGCTAGCGCTGGCCGCTGTATCCGTACTCCTGCTTGCTTATTACTGGAGCTCTCTCTGCTCACCTCCCATTTGCTCGCTCCCTATCCGCACTTTTCCAGTTCCTCGCCACTTGTCCCTGCTCGCCAAGAAAATCCCCCAAAATTTTAACCGTTGGGAATTAAAACCGAAAAGGATATTAAAAAAAAATTAACCAACCCCACCGAGGATCGATCGCCCGACTCTTTGTCCTCCCTCTCTCTCGGCCAGTCCTCTGTCCGCCATTGCCCGCCTTCTTCCACAATCCCTCAGTGTCCCCTTTTTGCCAACGACATCATCTCTTTGAGACGTCAATTTCTGTTACTTTCGTAACAGGGTGAACTGTCTCGTCGCTTGCATTTCCGGACCCCTACGCTTACCTTCTTCGTTCTTCTCCGCCACTAAGACACACCCCCCGACATTCCGACACACTGCACACAGTGGCGCTGCCGACCTCCCAAGGTACCGCCCGACGGTCCGTCTGGCTACTGCCACTCCATGAGACACGCCGACGACAATGAACGTTGCCGCGCCTCTCTCTCCGCCTAACACGCTTGATGCCCGGAGCCATGCGAGGTCCATGTCGGATGCCGGAATTAACCCGGCTCCTTCGCAGTGCGGTGCCGGCGCAAGCCCGGTTCCCCTCACCGGCACTTCCCCCGCCGCGCCCATAGACCGTCGGCCCAAAAAGTCGTCGTCTACCTGCGCGACGTGCCGTCATCGCAAGGTCCGATGCAACGGCGCCCGTCCCGTCTGCTCCAATTGCCAGCGCCTTGGCTTCCCTTGCTCCTATGACGAGGCCGACGCCGATGCCTGGCATGTCGCCCTCCCGCGTCGCCGCGTCAAGCAAGCTTGCCTTACCTGCCACAGCCGCAAGGCAAGGTGCTCCGGCCACCTACCCAGCTGCGAACGATGTACTTCCATGGGCCTGGAGTGCGTCTATCGTCCCACTAAACGCACCAAGGCGCCGTCCCGTCCCCAGGGTAGCATCACAAGCCCGGCCAGTCGCTCGATAGACAGTGACAATGATGCCCGTGACGACAGCGACCGAGCCATGAGCGACCCGGCCAGCACCCCCGCTTCATATGGCCATGACGGGTAAGTCCAGCTCCTCCTCAGTAGAAGATGCCATACGTAGATAACACTTCCATGGAGTCAATTCCGCTAACAGAAGCAAAAGCCCTTCACCTGACGAGTCCTTTGACTCCTTAATACGGCGCACTTTTGAAAAATTCTTTCATCATATTCATCACATACCTGTGTTCTCCTTCCTGCATCGCGCGTCTCTTATGGAGCAGTACTATGCCGGAAAAGTAGACAAGGCTCTCCTTCTCGCCCTCGTCGGCATTACTTCGTGTCTCACGAACATGGGCCCTGGCATACGTGAATATGGTGATGGGTGCATAGACGAGGCAGAGTCGCTCATCTTTGCCGACTACACTATCCCATCCACCATCAAAGTGCAAGCTTTAGTCCTCATCATTAAGCACCGTATCCTCTGCAACAGGTTCCCCAGCGCCTTTATGCTCTTCAGCATCGCCTCCCGCTCCGCTGCCGCCCTCCGCCTCAACCACCATAGCCCTAACCTCTGCTTCCTCGCCCAGGAGTCGCGCCGGCGCCTCATGTGGTCCCTGTACTGCATCGATGCCGGAATTTCTGGCGGCTTTGCGGAGTTTTCACTCTGGCGGGCAGACCGCATAAATGTTGGTCTGCCGTGCAATGAGCGTAATTTTGAGTTTGACCTCTCAAAGCCCACCGAGAAGCTGGTCCCCGGCCCCGACGACCCGGATCAGCCCCGGTCAGAGGACATTGGCAGCCTGGCCTTGAATGTCCGCATTTTGCACATCAGACAGAAGATCATCGAGTTCACCAAGACTGCGCTCGTTGGCCGCAACATCAATGCTCTAGAGCTGCAGAACCGGGTCATTGGCCTTCACCAAGAGCTGGAGGATTTTGCTTCTCGCATGCCCGCCTCGTTCCAGTTTTCGGAAAACTCGATGCGACTGCGTGCTTATTCTCCTCGAATATGTGCTTTTGTCATGATCCACATCTACTGGCGCCAGTGTTACAGCGATCTCTACCGTCTAGCCATGACGGGATTTCGCGACGCGCTGCCGCTGGAAACACTGGAGTCTCTGGATCAGAGCTTCCTCGACCACTGCCAGCGCCAGTGTGTAGAGCACTCCATCGCCATGGCTGACATCTTCAAGTGCATGGACAAGCTGCACGCCCGACCCATCGCCGATCTGGATCTGGCAATCTGTGCTTTCCAGTGTGCCCGCACTTTGCACTACGCCTACCGCCTCGATGCCCTTAAGTTTGGCCTCGTAACAGAGGGTGTGCTGGAGCAATCCAAGTCGTGTCTCAAGGTGGTTCAGCAGTGCTGCCGAGGACCAGCCGCTGCCGGCGTGCAAGCCGACCTCGAACGCCTGATCAACCGGGGACTCGGCGCCATCGACACCTCGTCACCCGTCCTCGAGGCGCAGAACGGCACCCGCGGGCGTACTGCCTTCCCCCAACACCCGGTCCTTAAGAACATACGGGTCGGCGAGGAACCGTCCGTCATCCACACACCCGCGCGTCTGAGGACCGGCTCAGGAGTGCGACCCGAGGTTTACAGCCCTGGCATGACCACACTGTCGCCGACAATGCTGCCGGACGCTTGGATGGCGCCCGCCCAAAAGGCATTCGAGCCTAACATGAACGCCAACGGAGAGGAAGACGCGGCAGGGCTCACGTCCACGGAGCTGAATAACGCGTATGAAGGTGCCCTGGAAGGTTTAGGCCTGGCCAACGGACTGGACCACGCCATGGGCGTCATGGACCTGAGCACGATGTGGGCGCCGACCTCAGAATGGATGGCTCCAGAATTTGGGAATGGCGCCGGCGTTTAAATCTTATCTTTCAACTTTCCCGCTTTATATATAATGACGACTGCAACGAGTTACGGCTACCGGATGCAAAATTACATAATGTGCTAGAACATATTTATATCGATACCACAGTGGACACGGTAGATAGAGGGCGTCTGCTTATCTAATTTTAATACGAAAAGCTCAAGTTCAATGGGGTGCAAGAAGCTAATTTTCCTAAAAACTACAATCGCTGCAGATCTGACCCTGACGAAGCACATGTAGCTGTAGATGAGGCTGATGGTTTTACATTTTGACGCGGAAGAGGTAGCGAAGCTGGACTTGGTCAACGTCGTAGCAGATGTACTCGTTGTAGTAGAGGGACGCGTTGGGAATCTTTGTGTCTTCGGCGGGTTTGCTGGGATCAGGCTGTTCAATTGTAAGCATTTTTCTCATTCTTCTTGATCTTCTAGGCACGACGTTTCTGATTCACGTGAAATCCTTCAACGCCCACAATTCGAGGGAAGCGAGGATAAAAAACAACGTACCATCTTGATGCCCTTGAGGCTCTTATGGACGGCGCTGGCATCCATCCACTGGGGAGGCGCCCAGGTGCCCTGGCCCTTTGTGCTCCAGCTGCCCGCCGCGCGGGCCTCGTCGTCGGCCGTGTACGAGGAATGAACGAGCTCGTGCATGGGGTCGCCGAGCTCGGCATCGCAGAGGAGCAGGAGGCCCTCGCCACGGGACATGGAAGGGCAGCAGTAGTTGGCCGACTTGGAAGACATGTCGGCGAGGTAGATGCCCTTGCCGAACATGTAGCCGGACACGGGCGCCTCGGGGGGGGCGATGCGCAGGCCCTGGCTGAGGATGCCGCCAAAGTTGGTCGAGCGCGAGCCGTGCCACAGCAGGCGCCGATCCGAGGGGACGCCGGCAAAGGCGGACGCGCCGAAGCGCTCGCGCTCGCCGCGGCGCTCGATGCGGAAGATGTCGACGACCTGGTAGCTGAGGGCGTGGGTGGTGCCGACGGTGCCGCAGAGGTACTGCTCCAGCGTCTTGAACTCCTTGGAGGTCCGCTTCAGCGGCGTCATCTCCTCCATATTGAGGCCCTGGAACTTTCGGTCGAGGTGGTGCACCGGATCGCTGCCGGTGTTCTTGCGGTCAGCCTTCATAAGGTCGGCCGCAATCTTCATGTCCGACAGCGACTCCAGCAGCTCAACCTCGCGCTTAAGGCGACGCTCATCAGAGATGATGGGCGGCCTCTGGCGGCCAAAGTCATGGGGAATGAGCGAGTAGTAGGTGTTGGAGAGGTGCTCGGTGGCAGCGGGTACCGTCATGTTCCAGCGCGAAGCGGCCAGGGCGTTGTCGTCAAAGAGGTCAGAGAGGGACTTAAGCTGTTCGAAGCCACGAAGGATGGTAGCTTTGCTGAGCTTGCCGAGCGGCAGCTTGTTGGCATCGTAGTTGAGCTCGGCCAGTGTGGCTTGCATAAAGCTGTTGTTGAAGATCATCTCCATCAGTGCCTTGGTTGAGTCGTCTAGGGTGCAGTCGGGCTCGGGCTCTTCTTCCTTGACGGCTTTGGCCTCTTCTCCATCGCCGGCCGCGTCGTCGTCCTCGTTATCCGAGTCGGGCTCGTAGCTACGCTCCACAAAGGCATACTTGCCAGGGCGCGGGGGGTTGGAGCGGTCGGTCCACCGCAGGCCCGACTTGTCCTTGAACTTCTTATCAAAGTGGGTGAGGGCGTTGTCAAAGGTGCCGTTTCCGAGGGAGGCGTTGGCGCCGGGCTCGCCCACACGGCCCCACCGAGTCCAGGTGGAAAACTTGTTCGCCTTGGGGTCATGCAGCAGCTGAAGACTGATGTCAGTGATGGCTTGTCACTTGGTGTTGGCGGGTGTTACTAGCTTACCTGGATGATGTAGAATTTGTTGTTGTTGTTGCTGGCATTGGTTTGGTTGAGCGATGCGTCGTAAATGACACCCGAGTCGGGGTCGATGTATACTTGAACACCAGGCAGAGGGCAGAAGTTGTCGACGGGGATAACGAGGCCCTGCTTCGCGATTTGAGCTTGTTCTGTTCCAGCACCCTTTGTATCTTCTTCCTGTAGCTGCTTGGCCGAGTCATCTTCGGCATCCTTCATTTCCTCATCTTCATCCTGGATGGCAGCTTGTTTTTTGCCTCTTGCGGCGCGTGGCTTTTTGGTCTTGGGCTCCGCTACTTGTTCCTCGTCTGGCTCATCGTCGCCGTTGGCAGCCGTGTCGTCGGGGTTGGCAACGGCAATGGGACGCTTCTTGACCGTGCCGTTGGTCTTGCCAGCCGCTTCCGCCGCGAGAAACTCTTGACGGGCGTCTTGGAGCTTCTTCTCCTGCTCGATGACATTGGGCCAGGTGTGCTTGTCGACGTCGACAAGCGTTTGCGTCCTGTCACACTCAACGACCCAGGCACCTCGCACAATGGGAAGGCCCTTGTCGGTGCCATTGCGGACCTTGGTGGCATTTTTGAGGTAGTCCTCCCTACTGGAAATGACGTGGGTGACTGCATTGAGCACGCGGTTCTCCTGGACGGCACCAAGATCGCCGAGGAGGTACTCGACGCTGTAGGGCACATGGTCGCTAACGTTGACGTGGCCGCTCACGACGACGCGGAGGCCCTCCAGGGGGCGATGGACAGCGCCGTAAGGCGTGGCATCGGGGATAACGGAAGTAGATATAAAGGTGGTTGTGGCGGCGGTGGTGCCGTTTGTCGCCGCGCCGTTGGTGGGCGTGGGAGCTTGGGCAGCTTTTCTCCTCGGTGCCATTGCTTGGTGGAAGGGTGGGAGTGGGAGGGAAGGAGAGGATTCGCAGCACAGCAGCGAAGAGAAAATGCCAACTGATGTTGAAGGAAAATCTAAGAGGAGAAAATGGAGTGTATGAAGGCAGGATAGAAGAGCTGATGGAAATTCGGCACAAGCAGAAGCTGTGCGAGACGTGGCAAGGCAAGGCTGAAGGTGTGTGGAGAGACACGGGCTTTTAATGTTGGCGTTGGTGCAACAGAGGCTGCATGTGCGCAGGCAGGCAGCTAACAAACGAGCGGCCAAAGCAGAAGAGCGACTGTTAAGAGTTTGCAGCTGGGTACCATTTGAGAAAATAAATTGCTAAACAATATATATCTGCATTCAGCCGGTCTGCGGCTTCCAAGACCCAAGTCGTCAAAATGGCCGTAAATAGCCTCGTCCAGGGGCCCTCTGCTGCCTAGTGCGACCCGCCAGGTCTCTCTCGGCCAGACGGCTCGACCTCTACCGACCCCAACACGGCGCGAGAAATTCATCACTAGCAATCCGTATCCGTACATTGCCCCAGAATATGCTCATTACCCCTGCCGGCTGCCTAGTTGACGGTGGAGATTGATGAGATTATTGTAGCAAAATTCGCATCACCATCATTCAAGGTGACACAAGCAGCCTCGTGCATCACTAGATTCTAGGCAGCAGACGCGCCAGGCCGAAGTGAATTATTCAGAGACTCAACACCAACCTAACGCCAGTTCACGTGAGTTGAACCCGTGTTTAACTTTCTTTCAAAAAAAAGAAAGGCAAACAATTGCCTTTTCAGGTAACTATATGACTCCGCACACACCACGCAGCGGTAGCGCCGCGCGATGATCCGCCTACCTTAAACGACTTCTGTTCTTTTTATTTTTTCATTTTTCATCCTCTTCTTTCATCCCCCATGCTATTCATGCGCATAAGTCGCTTGGTTATAGGTTGACTAGCTATGTGCTAGCCGAGCCCTTATCGCTCGCTCTCTGCCCTCGCCTGCCCTGTCTCTGCCGATTCTCAGCAAGCTACCCTGCATGAAGTAATCTTGAATGCATTTCGGTATAAGTAGAAGGTTTCGGGCTGTATATTTAAGGAGTCTTTCATATCTATACCGGTGACTCTTTGTACAAGCAGTCTTTTCAAATTTATTTACTGTTTTTGTAAGCACTTGTCACAGAGAAAGGAACCATCAATCGACAAAGGCCATTAGGGTGATGGAAGCTACTTAGTTCTTGTGCATTTTGCAACCCAAAGCGCCGATTTTCTGTATCCCGATTCTATTCCCAACTTCAAAAATACATCCTTCAGTCCTGCTTCTTCGACTTTGGTTCGAAGAGATCGTGGATCTTGGTGGCCCAGGGGCCACCAAGATGGCGGCGCTCGTGGTCCTCCGTTCCGGCATCCGTGGCGGAGGCAGTGATCTGCGCGGCACCGACGGCAGGGGGTTTGGAGGGGCACCAGCCCTCATGGTTACCAGTATGAATGAGGGGGACACCAAAGGCAAACCCCTCCGTCAGGATCTCCGTTCTGACGCTGGTGGCCAAGGTGGTCGGCTGCGCGGCACCGTCACTGGTGGTGGTGGCGGTGGTGGTTAAGCGGAAATTCTCAAAGTTGCCGGTGAGAATGACGGGGTTACTGGAGGATATCTGTCGCACCACGTCCTCGGGGAGGACGACGTTGCGTGCCGAGACGGCGGCGGTAGCCGCCGCGATGGCGACGACGATCTGAGTGGTCTGCATCGTGAGAGGAAGGACTGCGACGCGTTGGCTAGAGCGAGTATGAAATGTTAGCAGCAGTTGGTTGTGCAGCGCCACGAAGAGTGTACTGTTCTGAAGGTAAGGAAGAGGAAAATATACCGAGGTCCGCGTGTAAGTGTTGTTCGTCTGAAAAGTCGTAGGAGGAAGAAACCTGGAAGGGGGAAAACAAAAAAGAGAGGTAAGTGGGAGGACACGGGCTATATATATACGCTCGATTACGCTTTGATATTATTTAAATGTATTTTTTTTTTCGGATTGCGTGATGAAGCGGCTTGCAACCTGGTGGCGATGCGGCCGCTCTCGACCGACCAACACACTTTGGCTTGCCGGGACTTGAGAACCTAGTTTCTGCGCGGACCACGAGGCTTCTCATAGCAACACGCACCCACTCATACTTCTAATTACACCTGTCCTCTGGAAAAATTACCTTTGCCAGGAATTCTCTTGTTACTCTTGCTAAATGTCTTGCATATGAAGGCCACCTGCTCATCGTACTTTTTGGCTACGCAACCCGTGGCAAATAGCCTATCTTCAACCTTGCCACACAAGGAAATTATGTGTCTAAATCACCGACAGGTAATTAGTCCTCTTCATCGTCGTCAATTTCGTCGTCCTCGCCCTCGCCGTCGTCGTCCTCTCCATCGTCGTCGTCCTCGCTGTTGTCTGCGCCCTGCTGCTGTAAGCCTACCACAGGTGGCGGCTCTGCTTACTTAAATTAGCACACGTTTCTACCTCGCTAGAGTGGGTGGCAACATGTACTTGACTCCTCATGCCTTTTGCAAAATCCTCGACAAGAGGAGCATGCCTGGCGGGCTGTAATAGTTGTTGCCACCCCTGGAAAGTGCTTACCGTAGCGCTCAATCACCGCTGTCTCGAGCTGCTCGCGCGCAAACGAGCGCCAGTCTGGCCCCGTGTACTGCACCTCACCCCGGCCGTTCCTGAAACGAGCCGACGGGAGTACCTCCGTTGTGGTGCGATGCGAAAACTTTTGCCGGCCGACCTTGAGCCGGTGAAGGTCGAGTTTTGACTCGGGCGCGGCCAGCCTGGACCAGAGGCTCCGCCACACTTGCAATTCCTGCTTTTGCTCAGCGGCCAATGTCACCTCCCAGAGAGCTAGGTCCTCGAGGGTCGGGGCAAATTTGCGTAATAGCCGCTCAAGCATCCCCGGATCTATAAGAATCCTGCCGAGACTGAGCCGTGTCAGGAATGGGAACCCGACGGCAGGCGGACTGGCCTCCATGATTGCGCGTTCCTCGGCGTCTGTGTTGTTCGCGTCGGCCAAGGGCAGGGGTTCGCCCTCCTCCGTAGCAAGCCACTCCAGGAACATTGTAAAGACGGGCGGCTCGCTGCGGTACCCGTTAAAACGAAAATCGCGCAGGTTCGGGACGTACGACAGGAACCTGCGTAGGTCGAAACTCGTAGTGTATCCCTTGAAGGCGGTAGGGGCCCACGGGTCGTGGTAGTCATCGCCAATAACAAGATGCAGTTTGCGCAGACGCGCCAGCACTGGCAGCATCGTAGGTTTGAGGTAGTCCGGCACGTAAAATGTGCCGGTCCAGGGCACCCCGTGGCGCCGCAGTAGCAGCTCGATGCCCGAAACCCTGGAGTCAGCCGCCGCGAGCGCCTGCAACGTCTTGACAAAGACTTTCCAGCTGGCAAACTCGTCGTAGCTAGCGGCCGCCCCGTTCACCAGCGGCGACTCCGTCTGTTGCGTAAATGTGGTATCGCCGTAGCTTTTCCACGTGGCGCCTAGCCCGTCACGCGAGCGCCGAGACGAGTTGGCGTCTCGCACCACCACGTCCTCGAGGTTCGGCAGCCCGCGCAACGCCTCAGCGAGCAGGACGACATCCTGGCCGGTCGTTGATAGGATCCAGTGCTCCGTGTGCAGACGGTCGTGGCGGTAATTGGCTGCCTGTGAGCGGCTCCCGTGGAACCTGCGCGCGTGCGAGATGCTCTCAAGGCCAATGTGAAGATAGCGGAGGTGAGGCGCTAGCCGGCTGCGGGAGATGGCGACGAGCGCGGTCAGGCTGAACTCTGTCAGGTTGAACTGCTTGAGCCGGAAGAACTCCCGCGCGAAGCTAGGAAAGAGCGACTTCTCAATGTGCCCGCACGTCAGGCGCAGCTGGCCGAGCTCGACCGTCGTGAGGTGGTAGCTGATTCGCAGCAGGAGCTCGAGTGGCAGCTGTAGGAGAGGGCTGAGCCGGGATTGGTCGTAGGCCACGTCCACATCCATTTTTGAGTAGCAGGAGCGAGATTATTGTAGAAGCAGCGAGATGGGATGTTGGCGTGCCCGCCTGTGCTTGTCAGCGTGCTTTTTCGACGCCTCGTGCTCCTCGTTTGCAACCCGGACTTGGATCGCTGTGTGCCTGCTGTACGGGCCGATCGCTGAGCTGTCAGTAAAACGCCAGCGAAAGCTACTGTTTGCACCAAAGAAAAAAAAGAGTAAAATGCCGCTGGAACTCGTGAATCAAAGAGCTCTGCCCCCTTCTTAAATACCCTGTGCACACCGTCTTGGCCGAGGAAAGCTGATACCAGCCTGGAAGTTGGGTCAACAAGAAAAGGCGCTAGGCAGGCGCTGCCGGCGATAGAAGGTTGTCGGCCCGTCTTGGTTCCACCAGTACAGGCAGCAACAGACAGCCGGTATCTGCCTATCCGTACATCCTCTGCAGCGGAATAATGTAATAATACCAGTATATACGGGTTGTCACGAGCGGGTTTGGCTTCAACATAAACACATCGTGTACCGTTTCACGGGCCTTCACCTTCTCATATATTTAGGCAACACTTCATTTCGCCGTCTGAGCCCCCTCCACTGCACTCCAGCTAGTATCCACCACCTTTAATATGCAAACAGCACAACAAAACGCCAGCATTCAAGAGCAAAGTCTATATATCCATAAACCCCTCCAATCTATACCCAGATCGCCGTGTATGCAAAAAGCACCTTCATATATCGCGTGTCAACAAAAACCATGTATACCCGTACTTAACATGCCGAGAAGTCCTCAGCGTGTCCAGGGTCGTAGTGCGCCAAAAACTCCAGCCCAAACCAACAAGTACACGTAAATTATCCCCGTCCCATGAATTCGTTTTGTCGCAAAAAGCTCGTCGCCAGCTCGTCTCCCCCTCGCTCCGCCGCCTCCATCCAGTGCACCGCAACACACATCAGGCCCGGGTCGTTTCTCACATCGCTGTCTTTGCTCGTCGCCTGCGAGCCCGCCCCCAACCCTGCCCCAGCACCCTGCGCGCCAGCACCGCTACTGCGCTTCTCGTTCCGCTTGTACTTGTCTATCACTGCTTGCTTGAAGACCTCACGCGGTTTGGAAAGGGGAAGCGTAATGCGCTCCACGAACTCCGGGTTCGACAAGTAAAACAGGGCTAGCTCACGCTGCGCCGTGGGGTAGCCCTCTCGGGCGGTAATCGCCCACATCCTGCCCACGTCCTTCAGCTTGTACGTTGATGACGGTGGTGGCGGAGTGCCTGTGCATGATTGCACCGGCACGCCTCCTGAGGTCGTGTCAATGACAGATCCTCGCATCTGTGTGTGTGCCGCAAACACCTCGTCCGCCATCTCTACCATGGTCCGGCACACCTCTGACTTGAGCTTCAGCGCCGCCAGGCCTACATCCCAAAAGGCCTTGCTCCTCTCTGGTCGATCCAACACCGTAGGGGAGACGAAAGAAGAAATCAATTGCAGATCCCGGAACAGGTGTTTGGGTCGCATGGAAGGGTCTCTGAAAAGCTTCATGAGCTCAGAAATTGTAGTGTCGGTCCCAGACGTTCCACGAGACCCGCCACCTGCACCATAAAGACTCTGGTTACCCGTATGCTGCATCCTCTTTTCCTGGACGGAATTGATCGCCCCATCAAGCGTGGTACGTCGGTGAGCCTTTTCTCTCGTCTCCTGGCCAGTCGCCACCTCCAGTCGCCATCTTGACCTTTTGCGCTGCGAGGTTGGTATCGATGCCACTAGCAAATGCTCAAGTTCCTTTAATGCATGAAGCTTGGCGTAAGGATTTGGGTGTACCGAAAACATGGTCAAGAGTCGTCGGTAGGCATTCTTAAACGGAAACTCGGAGTCGTTGTCCCTGGGTCTCCCAGGCTGGGAATCTTCGGTCTGTGTCAAGAAACTCGACGTGCTTGGACTTGAGGAACTATCCACGCCATCCATCCGCTCTAGGGCGGACTCCCCAGCACCACGAAGATTCCCGAAGCTCTTCTTCTTCTCAATGACTCTTGGTTTTGTCGAACTCCGACTAGGTTTCTCCTTAAGTGCCTTCTTCCGTTGAGCGTGCTGCTCGAGCGCTTCCCTACGATCGATACATTCTTGTCCAAGCTGTGCCACCCACATGTCCGTTTCTGAACCTTTCGATAAGAGCTGGCTGCCCAGATCAGACAGTAGCAGACTTGTCAAAGACTGCCTCAACTCCGAAAGAAATGTGGCACGATCCCCGTCGGCAGCGTGCTGATACACAGTCTCGTTGGATGACGTTGCTGTAGCGGGCCGCCCCGTGGAAAGGCTGCTGTGAGATGCCATTGCCGCGGGGTTTGGTGAGCCCGTGAAAGTGGCTGAAAGGTTGGTGAGGCTCGTAGTGGGAGAATAGGCGCGATTAGACGCAGGTGATCTCGGTGGTTGGAATGGCGACCAAAATGTGTTGCCCGAGTCCGTGTTGTGTACAGGCGAGTATCGCTCAAAGCCATCATGGCCATCAAGTACCTCGGACAGCGAGGCGGCATGTCTGGCAAACCCATGCCTAACAGATTCCAGGGATGCGTTTTGGGAGCTTACGCTCCTTAAATCCCTTCCAAAAGCCAATGGCCGAAGCGTGGAGAATGTTTGTCGTCGCTCATTGTCGCTCATGATACTGCCCGTGTCGTCGCTCGTCCAGCCACTGTCTCTCTCCCGCAACTTCATTCGATCGTACATTGCCTTGTCCCGTTTGTATAGCTCGCTTGACCACAGAACAGGAGCCTCTCTAATGGTTTCGCCGACCAACTTTGAAACACACTTTTCCACCTCGCAACAGAAGCGATGTATTCTTTCCTCGCCCTGGCAAAAGTTTTCAATTCCGTATTTCTTAAGCCAAGCAGATGTCATATCCGCTTGCTCGTCGCTTAGTTTGTTTGGCCCACCCGTATCTGGCGAGGCTGCAATCATATCCAGCACTTGCGACTCAGCCTTATTTATGTATGAACTGGTCTTGCCTGAACGCGATGTCGACGAGCGCCAGCGGCTGGTAGCTCCCATGACTCGAAGCGCCTGGCATATATCGCGGCTGTGTTCGTATTCCTTGGAGTTGCGGACGTCAGCAATGTACCACATTTTATCGCGAATCGCCCTTGTCCGCCGCATCATGAGATCGATTTGGCCCTCCAGACGCTCCTGACTTTGTTTGAGCCAGACCAACCAGGCCTCGTACTCTTCAATTGCGAGGGCCGACTTGCTGATGTCGTCTCGCGGCTCACGAGCAAATATGTTAATGAGTGCCGCATATCCGTTGCGTCGCAGGGACTCCGAGTTTAAACCGCGAAGCTGGTTGAGCGTCTTCCAGTACATATGAGACGACACAAAATCGGCCTGCACTTTAGACTGGGACCACGCTGCCTTCAGCATGGTAATCAGTGGCGCCTCTTTCTCAGGCTCCGTTGTATTGGGGCTTGGGTGCGGTGCTGTATCTGGCGAATGGGATCGCCGTAAGGAAACACCACCGGTTGGCTCTGGGGCAAGCTTCTCTCTTCGGGTTGTGCGTCTTGGCGTTGGCCTTTTAATTCTAGATGGACGATTGGAAATCTCATTGCCACTGGCCTCGGCTTCCAGGCCTCGAGGAATCTCATATTCTTCCACCAACTTGAGAACGGCATCGCGCAGCTGGTAGTATCCCTTGTCTAGGTCTGATGTTGGGATAGACTCATTATCATAGTCACTGCTCGACGAATTTGGCTCGTCACGGTCATCGTCCGCATCGCAGCTGAGAGTTGTCGTCAGCTTCTTGCCATCGGGGGATACAAAAAGCACGGCCCAGCGTTCCGCGCAAGGGTGACTGGAGCCTCGAACGATATCTGGTCCCAGGTTTCGAGTGAGTTCGTGAAGCGCAAGTCGAAGCGGATAGCCGTCTTCCTCGTACTTGTTGAGCTTTCGCTGGAGATCTGGTTCCGTAATCGTGGGTGAGTCTCGAACTGAAGTCGTCTTGGCAGAGCCATCACCATGACCATCGCGAGGGCCAGCCTCGCTAAAGACTGAGGAAACACTAGTGCTAATTACCGATGCGGTTTCGAAGCTGTTTCTGGGGTTGGAGAAAGCCACAGGCTGTGACGCAGAGGAATGACCTGATATGGAGGTAATTCCAGATTTGAACGTGCTCGAGGCAGAAGAGAGGGGGCGCCGTTCTGGGTACAGGGCATTTATCAAACAATGCAGGTCAGCCGGACACAGTACCAGATAGGGGTGGACTTCCGCTGTTTCACGAAGCGACGTTATCGACTTGGCAGGTAAGAGACGAGAATTAGGCGGCTTGTAGTCCGAGTTTTGGAATCTGGCCAGAATGCTCTCAATGTGGACCCGGATATGCTGTGGAATGTCGGATGTGTTGGCAGCAGGCTTGCCTCCGCTCCAAATCCCGGACACGTATCCATTGGCCTTCATGGCAACCTTTTTTAGGATCTTTTCCCTGGCATAGGGGGTGATGTGGTGCTCGGTGAGCATACCGTGAGACTCTGGGTGGACAATAACACCGAGGAAGAAGACAAAGAAGAGACACCTCCAGACAAGCCATTTGGAAGTGTTGTCGAGGTACTTACTGTCCAACTTCTTAAGGACGGCATTGCCAAGTTCAAGCAGGCCATCCGGGATTCCAGTATTGTCCGGGTCATCCACAATTTCAAGGAGCTGGGTCACGGCATTGTCGTAAAACTCTCGGGCGGCGATTTCATCGGTTTGTGTCCAGTCGGAGAGGTTGAATCGGGTGCCATGCTGGTCCTCAGCCCTTTCAAGGAGAAAGGCGCCATCGGACAGGATCTTCATGAGGTACCATTCCATGTTGGATTTTCCAGACCATTCGCGCATCATGGTCCAGCAGTTGAGGACGCAAATTAGGAAGTGCTCACTTGAGGGCTTGGGCTCCAGGATGAGCTTGGCCAGTACGGAGGCCCATACGTCCACCCTTTTCCGGTCCTCACTGCTGTCTGGACCTGCCGAGTTAGCGAAGCAAGTGTGAATGAGAATAGAAAGCGGATCGTGGCGCTGGAAGGACATGAAACGTTCGACATCGCCCGCGACATGGCGATGATGGCTGGGGTGGTTCCGGCTATGGGAGCGGTTGCCGCTGGAAGACAGGATAGATTCCACTGGTTCAAGGCCGCGGTGCGGGTTGAGGAAGACGTTAAGCTCCGAGCTGGAGAGGGCAGACATCCTCATGGGCAGGTAGTCCGGGTTGTTCCGGATCTCGGAGATAAAGTCGAGGAAGGAGTCTCTGGAAGGAACAGATATGTCGTCGAAAAAGGTGGAGGCGGGGCGAAAGGGTGCTTCGCCGTTGGGGAGGGCAGAGATGGTATCGACACTTTCGGAGGAGCCGAGGATGGGCGATGACTGTGATTCCAGGTCCGGTTCGAGCAGGGCAAATCTCCTCAGTTCGTCGCAACTCTTCCGGACATCGTGAATGGCATTGTACAAGGAGGCAAAACTGTCCTTTTCGTCCTTGCGGAAGCTGTCAACCAAGTTGCGATGGGCAATGTCACCACAGCGCGTCAGGCGGGCGCCGACCGCAGTGCTGATGAGGGTCCTTTCCAGGCGAACACGGGTGATGTTCCTTTTGCGGGCTTGGTATTTGGACAGACGGGTCAAATGGGCCAGTTCCTGGAGAGTCGTGGTGTCGCGAGGCATCGGGACATGCTGGTTTGTGTAGAGGGCGACGTTTTCAATGAGCGGCCGTGGTATCCGGGCGGCTAACCTTTCTCCGTGGATAGTATGGGATCTCATGGGAAGCTCTTGGGGTAAACGTGTGGCTGCGGGAGGAAGGGCTGTGGCGGTGGTGTCGGTCAGCAACGGCTTTGCGGCCTGGGGACCGTCCTGGAGACGGGTGGGACGTAAAGCAGCATCATTCCTGCGGGAAGGTCTGGCTTCAAGGTTGCGGGAGCTGGGTTTAGGGCTAGGCGAGCGGTAGCGACCGGCTCGATGCTGCTTGGTTAGAGTATCTATCGAGGCCGTCGCGAGTGGTTGCACGTTGGCTTCAGTTGGTGAAGCAAGCGGGGGAGCTGTCGCAAGGTTAGCAGCTTGCACAAAGAAGGAATGTTGCGGACTGGGACAAGCTCAAGAGGATGGTCACCGGTATTCTATAAACGTACGAGGCGTAGACTGCGTGCGGACTGGAGAAGAGAGGGAGCGCTGCATGGACATCATAACGGTCCCATGGAAGGTGAAGCTATTCGGGCGCCGGGCAGCTCGAGCAGTAGCTCCACCAGGAAGCTACCAACGGGCTAGCAGGGCGAGCAAATGAGCAAGAAGAGGAGCGGAAGCAGAGTGAGGACACAAAGTGTGGAAAGGGGGTCGGGGGGAGAAGAAAGATGAAGATGGCGCAAAGGAGGATATCTGTTTGCGCGGGAGAGACGAGAAGTTGTTGTGCGACGATGCGATGGAGGGAAGCAAGTAGTGGCGGCGGGCGACGACAGGCGTTGCGGAGCCGAGCCCCAGTACGGATACTGGGTAGAAGATGGTAGCGTCGGGGCTGCAAGGGTGCACGTATTCCTTAGCGTGAGGTACCTGCTTGGAGGGGCCGTTGAGCAGTGGCGGGGAGGATGATCGATAGGGCCAGGCAAGGCAAGGTAGGGGCGATGGAGGATGAGAAGGGCGAGGAGGTGATGCTGCTGAGAAAAACAAAAGAAGGACTGTAGAGGCGAAGGATAAATCGTACGATACGAGGCCACGATTAAAATGAATCGCAGGAAAACGAGGCGATGCAATGACGGAACGTCTGACAAACTCTCTAACTAACTAGTACCTGGGTACCTACAGCCACCCACCACGGACGGCAACCACCACAGATGGTACTAGATGCGCTGTACAGCGTCAATTCCAGTGGGAGGGGTGGCGGGTCTACAGTGGATGAGCCTGTACGTACTGGTACTAATACATCAGGGCGGCCTGACGGCAGAGACGCTGCAGTGAGAGTCAGTGCGCGATGAGCAACGAGCATGCAGGCTTGGACGAGCCAACGCAGACAGAGGCGCGAGATTTTATTTTTATTTTTTTTTTGGAAGCGGCATGTGCATGGGTGTACTGTGAGGAATGAACCAGGGTCAAGTGCTGGAGTATCTCCCTACAAATATGCTATTACTGTACGACGGTACTGGGGGTTGTACATAGCTTATGCAATGAAGACTGCACATAAATGCTCGAGGGCCGAGGATAGGATGTCTGCATGAAGAGGAAGATAACCTATGTGTCTGGATTTATATTCTTTTGTATCCTCGAGTCAAACTATTCTCGTGTTCATGTCATACAATGATCCGGTTACAGATATCCGTATCGTGTTCACGTTACTAGTCAGCAACAGGCTTCGACTGCTACGCTACGTATCTGGGACCTCCTGAAGAACCTGCTTCCTGAATCCACAGCATGTACAACAACCGTGCCCCGTTCGCCTGCTGCATCTCGCTCTAGGTGGCGAGAAATCTATCCCGAACGACCACGAAACGCGAATCCAGCATTTTAGTCTAACAAGACGCAGAGACCAACCCACGGGTAGGCTTCGCCAGATGGCATGCCTGAGAATGGGCGGCTACGCCACGCTAGGCCGAGCGAGGAGGGGCGGGGCGCCTTTGCCAACGCACCACCATCAGCTCATCAGCTGCCAACAGACGACAACGGACAGGAGTGTCAGGGGACACGGAGGGCGCTAGCAATTGGAACGGAGGTGTGCAAGCGCATGGATGGCTGTTCTGTCTGTTTGCAAAAGCCACGTCGTTTCCTGGTGCTGTTGACCGTGGCACTGCGGGATGCGGGATGCGACTTGGGGTTCAGAAGGAGGGAGCCTCTGCTGCAGGACATGCTGACGGGGCAATCCACGACGATCAGCACGACGCCAGACACTATCAACAGGGGAGATCATAACGGAAAGCCAGAGCACAAACTACTCGGTTCGTTCCTCAGCGCGCCTAGAGGAGCTGCTCGGAGTTAATCATCCTGGCCAAAGTGGCTGTACGATGTAAACCCGTCCGTCTGCACAAGTGCATCGAGGCAGAGAAACCGTGGGACAACAAGACGACAACAAGGCAAAAAAAAAAACAGCAAGAAAACTTATATGAAATGCCCCAGATAACTAAAAAAAGAAAAAGAGGCCCGTTTGTGTACCGCGGCTCTCGTGACAACTCGTAAAAATAACAAGGGAGATGGGAACGGATCCCCCTCTCCCCATCACAAGGCAGCTCCTCTCTGTTGATGCAGGTAATGCACCGCCCAGGCACGACCACGCATCACCAGACCAGATCAGACTAGACATTCGCTGCAAGAGTGAGTGGATGTAAAGGGGATGATGAGTTTGATGAGGATAAAAACACCGCACGGTAAGTAGCTTCTATTGGATGGGCAGTCTGGTCACCTATGAGCTGTCTCTTCCTGCGGCCAGTTTGACGGGCTCTCGAAATACAATAGAGTCCCAACTCAGAAAATGATGAAAAAGTAAAAATAAAATAAAATAAGAGTCTTGAACCGCCAACGTGTTCAAGGGCCCACGGCCGCGGCGCCATGGCCAAAAGTAGTGCATGCTGTGAGCTGGCACTGCATCAACCATGCATATCGACACATGTACATGCGATTCCATGCAGACGTATTTATTTGCCTGCCACTTGCCACTTAGACCAAACTTGCGCTGCATATTTTCTTCTTTTTGGGCTTGGCCCTCCACTGATACGTTGTTTAGCCCCTCCCACCAATTCGCCTGACAGCTAGTTACATAGCTCTCTGTTTGGATAAGCTTTTATACTTGCAACACTTGACGTAGCGTTCAAGGCAACTGTCCACTGCAGGAGGGAAAGGGAAAGAAGTGAAAGTAACGACTTGGAGAAGGGTAGACACGACGGGAAACGAAAAAAGTACATCTCGCTTCCAACGCCATCCAATAGTTGGCCAATCTGCATCATCCACGGCCCCCCCCCCCTCTCACCCAACTCACTGACACACCACCAACATGCGCTTGCCAACGCACCACGAAACAGCGCCTTCATCCCACCCGTCCAGCGCTGGCCAACCAAATTGTCGTTTTTCTGTCTCTCCCTCCCAGATTGAGGTACTGAAATATATCTCGTTGATCCGTGGTGCACGGCATAACCAACCAGTCCTATTCGCCAATGGCCATGTCATACCAGCGACGACCACCCAGCGCCGTGTGGCCGCATAGCGAAGACGGAGCTGAGGCTGAGTGCAGGAAACGAAGCCAAAAGAGAAGAAGAAGAAAAAAAATAAGAAAAAGAAAATAGAATTAAAATAAAAACAAAAGATCAAAATAGCACCATAGTTCCCCTGCTACGCGCAACAAACCTGCGGTCAAAACCTGCAGGGCACATATTGTCGGTGTAGAAAGGCAGACCGCCCACTTCCATCACCAACCTCGCCTAACGTACCGCCATCTCCCGCTGCCGTCGCACACCGATGCAACTCAAGAAACACCCCTGTTCTTTTTGTCCTTTTTTTCTGATCAACTCTGCAAACCACATTCCCCCAAACCCTGTTTCTCCCCTGTCATGTTCCGACGCACCACCCTCGCACCGCTTCTTCGGTGTTGTCCTACCCCAGCTCGTTCCGACCGCCTGGGACTACGACACCGCCGGACCTTGGCCCGCCCCCGGCAGGTCGCCGACAACCACCACCACCGACATGGAGAACGCTTCGCCGAACCGCCACCGCCCCTCCCCTTCTCCTGGGGTCCACGGTTCACACCGATTGCACCCGCTGCAAAGCCCGTGCTCTCCAGCGACCCGGACGCTCCCGTGGCTGAAGGCATGGTTCGTTCGAGCCATGGTACGGATTACATCGTCCAAGGTAGGCATGTACATACACTACCTCGTCTTCACGCAGAAACATGGGCAATCCTGTCATTGATTGATGACCATTCTCATGAGTAAATTGATGAAGCCGCCCTAAAACGCCTCGAGTGATTCTTACCCTGCAAAAAACCACAAAACATTAAAAACACAGTAAACCCTTCCGTATATACCCATAAGTTTTCTCAGATCACGTTACTGTACACAACTCACGACGGTGAGAAGATGTAGAAAAAAAACAGCAAAGATATAAACAACACAACTTTTGCTTTAGCACTCCCGTCCAAAGCGGATATCAAACTCCTTCAACACGCTCATGATGCTGGCCGCCTCAACCTCGATGGCATTCCGCCCCCTCGAGCTCTGCCGCGACGACGACGACGTCGTCCGCGACGTCGCCTTGAGCTTGGGCAGCCACGAGTTGATGTCGTTGGCCGCCTCGGAGAAGTTGCGGTGGCTCGCCAGCGTCTGGTACGCCTCGGCGCAGCTCAGCCCCAGGCTCGGGAGGCTCGGCAGCGTGATTCGCTCCCCTTCCTTCTTGCCGCCGCCGTTGCTGGTCGCGGCGGCCGCGGCGGGCTTGGACTTGCAGCAGCCGCCGCCGGCACCCTTGCCACCGCAGCACCCGCCCTGCTCCTTGCCAAACTTGGCGTTCATGAGCCGGCAGAAGAGGCCCGACTTCGGGTCGGCCTGGCACTGCGCGCAGGTGCCGGGGGCCCCGGCCCCGCAGCCGCCGCCCGAGGGTTTGGTGGCCTGGTTCAGCTGACCGGTCTTGGGCTTTCTCGGCGGCAGCTTGACGGCGCCGTCGGCCGTCATCTCCATGATGAACGGCTGTGGAGGCGCCACGTCCCCTTCCGACGGAGGAGGCGTCTGCACCTGGCGGGGGACGTTCGGCTGTGACTCGGGTGGTGTCATGGCCGGCGTTGCCATGGCAGCGTCAGCACAGGCACAGTACGTGCCGTCCTTGCAGAAGCCGCAGCTTTCCTTAAAGGATATGCCCTCCACCGACGATGACTGCATCATCATCATCTCAGAAGGTGGGGGGTCCACGTCTATTGAGGCCGCTATTTGGGACTGCCGGTGGGCGAAGGCTGCGGTAAAATCCAGCTCCTGGTCCGCGTATCTAGAGGATGACTCTTGACGCGTTCTTTTGGCGGCGCCGCCATTGTTGGACGGCGATGATGGCCGCTTCCGATCGTTGGGCTGGGCGAGGTTGGACGGGCTCAATTCCTCGAGACACTGGCACGAGGTTCCGAACCCGCACTTGCCACAGCCGGATGTTGCTGCGGCGAGGACTTCTTCAGCGCAGGCACATCGGCCGTCTGTGGTGCAGTTTCCGCACGTCACATCAGTGTCTACGAGCGGCGCTCCGTTCTGCGAGTCCATTGAATCAGGTGGTGTGATGATTTGTGAAATGGAAAAATCCCGGCTGCTCTCTGGGCGGGGTAGTCTGTTGTTGCCTGACATGCTCTGGCGGTGCTGCTGCAGGCTGTGATGGCGGTGATGCTGTTCGCGGGGAGATGGGGCGCTGTTCACCCGTTCGCTGCGAAAGACGTGCTCGCTTTGGCGGCGACGGAGAGTCTCGGCCTCGGTCTCGACCCTGATTCTGTCCTGTCGCTCCCTGTCGAGCATGTTCTCAAGAAGCATGCATCGCGAGCGGAACGACTGCACGTCGAGCTCCAGGCTGTGTATCTTTTCCTTGAGGGCCTCCTCCTTCTTGTCGTAGTCCTGCTTGAACAGGTCGAGCTGCTCCTCGAGCTCGCCGACGCGCGCGGCACGACGCTCGCGGAAAGCCCGCTGGGCGGCACGGTTCTGCGCCTTGCGCTTTGTGGGCGGGGTGTCGGTGGCGGGCTTGCGGCCGGGCTTGGGACGCGGTGGGATGACCCATTCCTTGGAGGTCATGGAGATCTTGGGCCCGTCCAGGGGGGTGGCCGGGGCGATGACGGCGGCCATGTTCATCTTGTCCGGGGCCGGGGGCACTGAGACGGAAAGTCTGGGAAGCGGCACCGGCTCCGGCTTGGGCTGCTTGGCGGCGGCGGCAGCAGCAGCAGTGGCGATGGGCTTAGGCTGTGTGGGAAGCGGCGCGCGGTGGTGGGCGGGCGACGGTGCGCAGGCCAGCGGTGCAGGGCCGGCAGCGACGGATGATCTGGCCCGGGCGGTGGACGGGCGCGAGGTTGGCAACGGCACGGGCGAGGCGACTGCGGTCGGTGAAGATGTAGTGGTAGTGCTGGCCATGCTTTTGCGGCGGCCCTGCAGGCTCGGTTCGGATGTTTGCGGGCGGGCAGGTGACTTGTGGGGCGGCTGGCTCGGATGTCCGAGACGGCCAGTAGGCGTTCAGCGGGAGGGGGAGGGGGAGAAGTGCAACCGCTACTGCAGCCTTGCAGTGCGGATATGGCTAAGAGAAATGGCAGAGGAAAAAAAAAGGGTAGTAAGAGAGGTAGGAATAGGAAAGCCGATGCGGACAGATTTCCTGGATCTCGGATGCTTGGCCGTGTCGCGCGACGCGGGGGAGACGAAGAGTTGTGTGTGTCGGTCGGGTGGGCAAAACGGCCAATTGCAGCCTGCGGAATTCGGCTGTGACTTTAGAACTGCCTCTGGGCGCCGTGGTGTGTGTTTTGAACCTTTGTTTCGCTGGCGATGCTGAATCGATTGTTGACTCTGGGTGGTTTCTTTGGATTTCCGCCTGTTTTGTGTGTCGTCGCTATCAAATGGAAGCTGGCAAATTGCTGCCGTTTGAAGGTTCTGGGCATGGGACGGGAGAGTGCAGGCAAACGTGGACAAAGGCGGGATGGGGTACGTGATGTGCGTCGAGAAGAAAAAATTTCACCAAAGTGCGGGACAGCCCTTCTTTTGAGAAGAATGGCGTGTTTCGCTGGCTGGGGCAGGCAGACGGGCAGAGAGCTCCGATGGTAGGAGGCGGCGACGAGAGTGGGAGGGAAAAGGTGGTGGGCCAGATGCGATTGATAAGATGCTGATTGATAAAATTTCTCACCAGCAGCCAGCGAGAAAACACGGCCATCCGTCCACTCACATTCATCCACTCATCCAACAGACAATCCACTTATCCCCATCCATCTATTCATTTATTGGCAGAGCGCGCACTGCTGCCCGCTTTCCTCATAAAACATCTCCACAAATCTACCCAACATTAATTCAAAGACTGAGCCCTCTTGGTCCTGTATCCGCCTCGTTATTAAGCTAGCAACTGATGGCGCACACGCTTGCGACACGATGGTGACATTCGGTTATTCACAAGCCGGCAACCTTCGACCCTACGCATCAATACAATGAAACTTCCCAGCAGGGCCAACATGTGGCTTTGAGCTTTCCCTTCAGCAAGCAGCCCTTCTCTATGACGGCTTCATCCTTCCCAGCCAACTCAACCCCACGTCACAGATTAAAAACCGCACCACAGAACCGCGCCATACTGGTACGTGAATGGATCAACGAACAAGGGCCCCCAGAATCCTTCTTCCCTGTCCACCAATTCGCGCGCATTGTCGGCTCAGTATGGAGTCATGCCCTGGCACGAGACCCCCCTTCTTCATCCCGAACCCAGCCAGCCACGCTCTATCCAGCAAGTACTGCCGCCTGTGCTTCTCCACAGCCAGCATCCAGCCGAGGGGCCGACCTTGTGATACTCAGGCAAGACGTAAAACACTTGAATTGCTGTTCCCCAGACTGGCTATAGCTAGAACGTAACTAGTCTTAGTTAGAAGGTATCTCTAGTCTTCTTTGCAGAGCGAGGCACATGCGTAGCCTTACTCGCTCTGTATAATGTGTGAAGTAGCAACTTTAATTCTCGCCGCTGGCACGCTCACTCGGACACTTACTGGGACACTCACTGGGTTTACGGCTATTGCATACCCAAGGTACCTAGGTAGGTCCGTCTCTGGCTAGAGCCCCTATGGGCTGGCGCACAGGCCTGTGGCACCGTAATATTCTAAAAACTAGCTACTATTTCATTCGAACAGCTGCCTCGCAAAGATGATTACCTCAGTATACGAATAGGCGAAGTGCCCTGACCTCTGTCACCGAGTTGTAGTTCACCACGTCCACCTCGAGCAGCAGCCTCTCATGGTGCCGGCGATGGGGGCGGCGCTCGGTGTCAGCTACTACGCAATTAGGTGTACCTGGTCGTGTAGCAATAGCACCTGCGAGAGAATCAATGGGTGGGTATTGGTAGTAAAAGATGCGATGAGCAGGCTGTAACAATTGGCCGTCTTCTCAATTTGAAAATAGCGTTGAGAGCAAAAAAGCTCATAGAGTTGTGTTGATTGAAGCAAATCTTTGGATACCATAGCTGCCAAAGCTGTTCTAGTTACCTAACTACCGAAACATCCGAACACAAGCCCCAAGGTTTGAGTCTGGCAGAGGGCCCAATCTGACAGGTGAAGTGAGATAAAGCGGCCAACATTGACACGCCAGGGCGCACTTCTATCAGATCCGGTCTTGGTGTCGACTCTGGCAGTGAGTTCTTAAATTGTCTCGTCGACTAAAAAGCCGCCCGCAGTAACGGCAGGGTATAGACGGTTTATGCGCCGATTCATGCCTATCTCGGTCCTTCTTCAGTGCAAACATTGGCGACTTCCCGTTATCAAGGTAACAATTTGGGAATCTGCAACAGTATTTCTGGAAATGTAAACGGTAATGGTTGTTGAGATCGCATTGTCGTAGAAAAACTGCCTTTGAGACACACGATGGGTGCGGGCAACGTAGACCAAGGCGGGTTAAGTCGGTCACAACATTCGTTGTTGAACAAGCTGCTGGTAAGCTGCTCTCGGTCAGTGCAGATATCTGATCGCCGGGCATTGACGAGGTCCAAAACTGCTCGCCAGCCATCGGCAAGATCAAACACTGCTCGGAGGACAACTCGTAAGCACCATGGCTCTGACTCAGGTTGAAACAACTGTTCGCATTTATTTGCGGAGTGTTGGCGTTTAAGCTTGTTCCAAGGGCGGTGTCCGTGGGAGCAAGATCGAAGCTCGTGAAGATGGTGTCTGAACCTTGTCTCGACGGGCTCCATTCATCGCTGCTCGTCGATAGCAGGCCAGTCGAGAGGCTTTGACGTCCAATGGTTGCCTCCTCACGATATATACGGTGACCAAACTCATAAGTTGGATAGTCTAATAAACCATCATGCAAATGTTCGTGCCGATGATCCGCTTCGGCTCCATTGTCCAACTGAGCTTGCGTAAGGCTAGGTGCGGAAAGTTCATGCTGCAGGAAGAAAGCAGCGCTGCCTACCAGATCTGAAGCGAAAGTATTGGTTGATTCTATTGCGCCTTGGTGCAATTGGCATTGATCAGCTGGCAACTGCAAGCTGGGTAGAGAATTGTCGTGTCCCCAATCGCTTGAGTTTGCTGTTGGACAGAGCGTGTCAGTGCAGACAGAATGTGGTAGTAATACGCCAGGTCTGCTTTTTCGGCACTTTGAGAGGGAGGACATCTGTGCCTCGCGTGGACGACGTGAATCTCAATCTTTACACAGTCGATGTTAGGACAAGACCCAACAATCTTGATAGCAGCCAGCAGAGCGGGCCAACTGGGTCAACCGGTATATTGCCGACACCGGAATTTCACTGGAGGCTCCAGGGGCAGCTACAATCCAGGAGCTGGGCATCGTAAATCGCATGATTGTAGTGTAGCGGTTTTGTCGCATCGATTATTGACTTCTCAACCATAAAGCGAAGAGCCCATAGGCAGTACAATGCGCATCGTAAGCAGCCTGGGCAACCTGAGTTGCCTGGGCATCCTAGATCGCGGGAACATGGTGAACCGGCTGTGGTATGTGGTCGATCATGGATTTACATCGAAACACAAACCGGGTGGTAGTGTAAGGTTGTCTATTTCTCTGCCGGTCTCAAGACTGAGGCAACCAAACAATAAAACGTGAAGGGGGGCGATGAGCACTAGGTAAAGCAGTGGAAAAGGATGAAGAGAATAGGAGAAAAATAGGATGAAGTGGAATGTGCATGTGCATATAAGGAAGCAATGTCGTAGGGCCAACAGAGCATATTCAGGCCAGTGGAGCCGTTCCCCAATTGCTAGTGTTGACTGGAACCACATAACCTTTGATGGATTTATGTACCACACTATTTTACGCGCTTGAGTCCATACGAAGAGCAAAAAAGGTCCGAACGAATAACTTGTACGAATTGATAGAGCCGGAAACCCACAAGCTACTTTCTCTACCTTTTTTTTTTTTTTTTCAAGCATTGCTATTTGTACGGCCCTCTTCTGCTAACTATTCGTACGGACTGGCCTGCGCTACTAGCGTGGTACCTCGTCTGTAGTGTGTCACCTGATAGAACAGAAGTACCTACCTAGAATAGCTGCTTTGTTCATCTTCACAACTTACATGCCCTCGCCGCCGCCGATATTTAGTGAGAGTGTCATTTATTAGCAAAGATGCATTCTTGGAGCGAATTAGCGAGCGATAAGAAGCCTTGAGAGGCTCGCTGGCGGTGGCTAGAAGGCTGGTTTAAAGATGATCTAATTTGTATGTGAATCGCCCAGAACATGAGGCATCACAGTAGTTAGTGGTCTGTACGAATGGCAATCCTCTTTTGTTAAAAAAAAAGAAAATATTCAGTATATGCAGCATCGTCTCTCTAAAAAAAAATAAAAGGATAGTGTAGCGGTTTAATAGACAAATTCCACATTAAGTCACGTTTCTCAAAGGAAAAGCTCCTGATGGCTGATCTAACTAAAATATGAGCCCTCCTCAAGTAGTTCACCTACAAACTGAAAGGCCTCAGCCACTGCTGCAGCTGCACCAGAACCGCCTGCGAGCTTCGCAGCAATCAGAGCTAACACAAAACGATTAGATTCCTTTGCGCAATCTAGAGAATATGGAAGAGCGGTACGTACGCGGGATGGAGTAGCTCACACCAAAATATCCTTTTGGATTTTTGAAGCGGGACATTACCACCTGAGGCTCTGCACTTCCGCAGAGAACATAGTGAAGCGTTGTCATGCCATCATTTTCCCCCAATATTTCCCGCTTCATGACAACATAGTCAGGGCCGAGTTTTTGCACGGCCTGCCCCATGGTCTGGACGTCTTGTATGCTCTGCGGATAGTCGATGGGAATGCCAGCATTGTCGAGCAGTGCCTTGGCCTCGCGCACTGTCGCGCAAAGCACCGTGGTTGAGGGAAGTATGTCGTCTCTGAGGGCGGTAAGTACTCCCTCCTGGGGAGGGGGCCCTGTTTTGAAGAAGGGCTCCATATCCAGCACGAGTTTTGGTTTATCCTGCTGCACGAGGCTGGACACCAGCTTGACGGATTCCGGGGAGAACAAGGCGCCTGCGGGGTAACGTATAATGTTAGCTGCCAACACAACACTCTCTAGCAGAGATTGCCTCCTTATTTCAACAAGAAAGTGGGAAAGGGGGTATAAGGAAAGAGATGGTGGACAGGTAATGTGATAGCAAAGAGGTACAGACCAATTTTAACCACTGTATACTCCCTGGTCTCAGTCGCAGCACTGAGCTGGCTTTGCAATGCCTCAAGCGTGGTGTGAACAACGGTTTGTTCGCCGGCTTCACTCTTAGGAGTCGCTGAACCAGTTGAGAAAGCCGCTGCTGGTACATTCAGACAAGCTGTCGCCCTCTTATCTGCCTGCAAGCCACTGCTTGCCGAATTAGCTTTCACGATTGAAAACTGCAAGTAAAAATACCACCTACCTCGTTTGCGACTCTTCGGTGCACCCTACAGCGAGTACGCTTCCCAGCGTCGACTTTTCAGATGGCATGGCAATGTCAGAGGAATGGTATAAGCTCGGTCGTAAATTTGCTATGGGGTCAATCTTGATCTCGGTCGATGAGTGAAAGAGGCATATCGAGGCCGCCTGATCACTGGGGCCGGCTGGGTTCTAGTATGACAGGACATAAAGATTTCACGGGACGGTTGGGGCGGCAGCGCTGGCGAAATGCGGAGAACGTTTCAGGATTCAATATTGTAAAAGCCCCATCAACAGTTTTGCTAACCCGGCTGCTGTGCCGGCCACGGTCTGCATCTTTTTGGTCTGGCCGCCGCGTGGTTTGCATGGCGCCTTGGTTCCTCCCTTGTAAAGCTGCATAGTTCTGGCTCTGTTGAAAAGGTCTCTTAGCCATATGTACACATGGTCAATTACTTTCATTCGTGAAATTCACTCGTTTTGGGAGTTTATGCAAGCAAGCTCATTTGACTATTTAAACGTGTTAGATGATGAAGCTTTTGCTTGTTCAACTATGCTAATGAGAGTAGCTATACTGAAGGTCTGTGAGTTGACGCCTGAACCCTTCCTACGATAACTACAGAGCTTCTCGTCGACTCTTACTGCTAATTTCCAGTGTTAGTATAAGGACTCACATAGTGTTACCAGAACTTACATCATTGGGCGTGAAAGAACCAGGGTAGAAACAAGCCACGCCAGTCTCAACGGTGATGCAGCCCTCCTGGAGGTGGCCAGTTGAGCCGTAGGCTTCGATGTCTGCACTGGAGTAGTTGCAGTAGATTCCTTCATCGGCAATCTCGCACTGAGAGTCCAGGATAGAGCGTTTGGCTGAGACACCGGAGCGCAGCTTGATGGCGAAGGCCCAGTATTCGCGAGCAACGAGATTCGGGTGGTCGTTGCGTTTGGCTGCATGCATCTCATTCTCGCGCAGCTTAATCGCAAATGCCCAGTATTCACGAGGCGACATCTTGGTGTGATTGTTATCCTATGCCATGTTAGCAATTATTTTTCTTGTCTGATACTCAAGCGATGAGGGCTTACTTACTTCCACGGCAGCAGCCTGAAGAGGAGCAGCAAGGCCACCTGCAATGAGGAGCGCGCTGGCGATGACGTTCTTGAACAGCATGGTTAAAAAAAAGGGGAATATTTTGGATCTGTCAAGAAAGAAAATGTAGGCTAAATGAGACTGATTGTTGAGTCTATGCAGAGCGGTTGTACAAAGTGATGGCGGGAATGACGGCCTCCTTATGCTCAGCGTTGGCAACAGCGACGTTACGTCGAGTGCTTCGAGTGATGACTTGCAGCGGCCCAAGTCATCACTTCGGCCGCAAGTGATGTGCGGAATCAGGCTGTAGAGCGCCTTGCAGAAGCGCATAGAGTAGGTGCAGAAAGGTATTCCTGGAAATGACGATTAAAGCAAAAAGCAATAATGTAAATAATAGAATAGCTGGCTTAGGCTAGTGTTAGATATTACTCACAAGTGAAGTCGCAGTAGTCGTACTGCTAGTGGGCTTGCAGCAATAAATAGACTTGCTGTGGCGGAGGGCCTTGCAGGTGGCCTTGCGATAGGTATTAGTAGCGGGCTTACCTTGCCTACAGCAGTAGTCTGGCAGTACTACAGTAAGTGTGTGGCCTTGCAGAGGCCGAGAGCCTTACAGCAATATACATGTACCAGAGACCCCCGCTCCGCCTACCATGTACAGTACATAAGTTGCAGCGGCAGGCGGCCTTGCAGCCGAAGCCTGCCTGCAAGAGGCCTTGTAGCAGCATCTGTGGCCTGACAGCGGCAGCGGCCCTACAGCCGTATGGGGCGAGCCTTACTGCAATCGTTTTACAAGTAGACTGAAATTGTGAAGCATGTTAGTGTTACTTAACAAATTCAATAATCCAAGTAAATTTACTTAGCTGCTTTTACTAATAACTTCAAGTATGTCCTGAATGTTGTGTTGCTGTTTGTTACTTCGCTCATGAGACTACAGTACGTTAACTACTAAAACTAGTTCCGATCCCACTGGCTTCTTCTAATGTTGCCCTCAGCAATCATCTCATCTATCCCCCACATCGTTTGACAATGTCAGATTCAAAGCATGACAGCTACTCGGATATTATTGACGAAGAAGAGCATGACGCTTTCCTTCTAAATAGTTCCCGACGCCGTGCGAGGCCAGAAATTCGAGCCAAAGTGTCTTGGATGCTCCTTGCCCTTTCCTCCTTTGCATTACTCCTGTTTGGGGCTGCAATTGGCTATAATTTAAGACGAATTACAGCTGCCAGGGGCCTCGCGTTTGCGGACATGTCCCAGCTCAACATCTGTACGTTACTAAGCATCAGCGAGTCTTATAATTATGAAAACTCATTTATTAGACAATGGGATTGATTTTGCGCCTTATGAACAACGTTTCAATGGCTCGTTATTCAAGAGAAGCCCATACAGTGGTCCGCCAAGCCCCGAGATGGATAAGACTTGGGGCCGTTTCACGGAAATGGGAAGCAGTATGTTAGTCAAGATAGACGAAGGTTCGCAACTCCTTTTTCGCACCTTTCTAACCAGCTGTTGGCCGCAGAATCAATGCCGGACTATCCTCCCATACTGAACATTTCAACAGATGATGCGCGAGCATCAACAAGCTACTCGCTTGAGACGGCTGTTCATCTCGAGGAAACGCAGAATATTGGTTACATGGCGAGCCTTGGTTTCTTTCACCAAATTCACTGTCTGGTAAGCTAGTACCCAATCAATGCCTCGGGACGAATTACGTTTCTAACGAGTTGTTTGCCACAGAACATGCTGCGAAAGTTCATCTACCTTGACTATTACAAAGAAAAGACGCCTGATTGGTTCTCACAGCCATATCTGCGAGGACATGCAGGTAGCTCAAATTCCACACCCTGCCAGATCTTTTATCGCGGTCTAACATGAAGTCCTGTTCCAAGATCACTGCGTCGATATGCTTCGCGAAGCTATCATGTGTCATGGAGATACAACTCTGATTGTCTATCATTGGGTCGACGGCTACACTGATCCAGTTCCCGATTTCAGCACCATGGTACGTTCCCAAGAACTAAGAATCGTACATGTTGTATGGACGCGGCTAAATTTGCATCTGTCTCAGCACACCTGTCGGAACCCGGAAGCCATTTTGTCTTGGATGCAAACGAACCAAATAGTACTTAGCAAAGCAGTGTACAAACATGGAGAGAAAGACCTCCCAGAGACATTCTGAAGGGAAATCATTATCACAGCAGTTTTAAACTTACATAGTAGAAGTGTAGCAGTCGGTGTGGGTTGAACAATATTGACGGCTGTCTACTCCAGAAAGACATATTCCAAAGGCCGAGCCCCGAGCTTGCTATTCTTGTACGCTCACAAATAAGTGCAAAAGAACCCCGAAATGTCACAAATAAACCCGAGGCGTAAGGCCAAGGTCAACCGGATAAATCATGCCGATGTAAATGCATTAGCTGAATATTCCTCGTGTAGGGGTTTTTTTTTTTTTTTTTTTTTTTTACAAAAAACAATCAAAAATAATAGGTGGCGTTGATGTTGGTAGCATCAGCCAGCCGCCTTTACCGGATTGCATAACTAACAGGCAAGACCCAACCCTTGCTCGACGAAAGAACACGAAGCAATATACAGCTCTAATAAGTCGTACAGTAACTAGCGCAATTGGAGGGCTGAAGAAACATGAAGGCCAAAATAATAAGATATTTCGTTCACCTATAATTTAGGTTAGTTCAGTTACGAGCAACGATTCCCTACCTCAATCTCGCGACATCTCCTTTGGAGTGCTAAACGGCCCCCAGAGTATTAAAACAGCCACAATATGCGTACGTCGTGGTTTTTAGCTGCAAGCGGCAACGAAGGTCCTGAATACCAGAAACTTGGCGTCGATGAGGAATTCGCAGCAGGCAGTTCCGTGTACAAGTGGAAGCGCCGATTTCAGGCAATGACTGCAGTCTACGTTCTCTCTACGCTTTGCCTTGCCGCAGTCTACCTTTTTTACGCAAAGAATAGGATTGGAGTTGAACGGGCTTTGCCGACCGATGTCATCTTTGGTCACAGTAGGGAACGGCTTTGATGGTGTTCTGACGAGTGCTAATACGCAGCACAGTCCCGAGAGAAAGAGTCTTGTTCACACCAGACCAGTCCTACAGCGATATATTTCCAGGCTCTGTATCGTCAAATACTGAAAATTCAACGCTCTGGGACGCTTTACAGCCACGTATGTGATTTCCTGTTGTTTGGGAAACACAAACAATTCTACTCAGCTGGAATTCCTGGGCCTGGCAGCAGCTAACGTTGAACTGAGTGCAGGCGGTGGGGGGTTTATTGTGGTGTCTAATCCGAGAGAGCTAGGGCTTGTCGGCGGGTTCCCTCTGGGGACGGAGGCGAACGAGGAGAAGCCGCGTGAAGGATATGGCATTTCGATGTTCCATCAGATTCATTGCCTTGTAAGTTCACTCTACTATCTTTGCCTATGATCAACACCTGACGCTGTTCCCTTCAAGGTGGCAATCAGGACTGCTATTCGAACTCGTACCTTTGATGACCAGCATCTCAATCACTGCCTCGACTACCTTCGACAAGCCATCATGTGCACAGGAGATACAACGCTTGAAAAGGTTGTCATGGACGACAATGGAAAATTTAAGCCTGATATCGATGGATGGGGCACTGTACATGAGTGCAGGAGTTGGCACATGCTCTTTGAGTTTGCTGAGAGGCAGCGCGTGAAGGTTGTCGGTGACTAGCGAGACTGGGAGGCATGAGCTTGTGAGTACGAGCTCATACAGCTACTCTCAAATTTTCTATTCTATAGAGAATGAAACTAGATGCTACAAGTATTCCTTTACTATACTTTTTCAATAAAATAGAAGTTCCTACCAGTATAAAACGTACCAACTCTTAAGCCTTTGGCATAAGCTATACCAAGGAGATTGTTCGACGACTACAAGATGTATATAGGTGGTCTATCACTACGATCGTGCATCTCCAAGGCTGGTGGAACAAGTGCCCCCTCTTGCGAGTGGTAAAATTCCCTAAAATGGTCCGCATGTAATCTTGGCTGCGCTAGACATTCTTTTACTTCTTGTATCTGGGACTGCGGTCATTGATAATTTTCCGATAGGCAACCCCCCCCAGCCCACGTACGCTGTTGAACGCGCCGAGTCCCTTACGAAATAACTGCGCAGCTTCGGTAAACCTGAATTAGCGTCCCAAAGGCAGCTCCCTATTTTCATTTATTACTGGCTTACCTGTGTTCTCCCCAGTTTGCGAATGTGTAAATATTGTATCCAGTTCCGGCGACAAGCTTCCTGTTACCCGGTAGCATGGGCACACAACAGGTTGGGTGGTACAACGTTATTACTAGGTAGCTTGAATGCCCGGGCGCCCTTGGATAGAAATGACTCACATAAGAAGTGACAGTTACACAGCATAGTGGCGGCTGGCGGAACTGTCCTGGAAGACTAGTTATACGTAGGCAGGTCTTGTATAATGTCAAACTGTGGCTACGCGGCCGACTCCAGCTGATACTCCCAATACCTATTAATACCTCCTCATCCTATACATTTCCGATGACACAGGACGACAATTTGAGCCAAGTTGTTGAATCCCCTCCGTACGGCCTGTGTCTCTTGCACTCCCAGTATTCGCGCCCCTCCTGTTGACAGCATAAATCACACTGTCCACTCATGATATCCGCATCAAAAAAGACACAGAGTACAATACACATACCTAACTGCCCCTTTTCTTCATCTTTTTGAGTGATACCAACGTCATCAGTGGGGCGAGAACTGTCATAGGAGTTAGAGAAGTGGTTGCACAGAAAGACATGGGCCGCTGGGTAACGTCAAGGCAAGCCCCAGGCCGTGACTTCATTCATCCCCTTGGCTAGTTTGAGCGGCTAGAATCCAAGCTTAGAATCAGCAGCTAAATTCATCAACAGTGGAAATTATAATCTTCATCATCAGCAATGGACACCATCAGCGGTGAAGATTTCCCGCAAGACAGCGACAACCAACATCACAGCCAAGACAGCGGCAACCATCCACGGTCGCCAGCGGAAACGCGCTCGAATACTTGGACAGTTCGCTCCAGAGTTGGGTTTTGCGACGACTTATTCCTCGACTGTATTCACCACAGCCTAAACGCAGACACCAGACAGTATTATGAGTACTGGCGCGCGCGACTCAACCTTTGGGCGACCGATGTCAGGGTCTTCAACAAGACATTCCTTGAGCCCACCCTCGATAAGTGGTTGAAGCATAGCTCGAGGAAGCTGCAGCGAGACACGCTATATATCCTGTTGAGTGGACTAGAAGAGCATCTTACGCATGGTATGTTCTCTACTGGTTTGAGGCTTGATTGTTTCGTCTAACAATGCGCCAGTGGTCAAACCATTCTACACATCTAAAATGTTACACCAAACTCGGGCTTTAGACATTCTGAGAGCCCCCAAAAGTGGTCTCGAGAAGATCATGGGCGTTCTGCACTTCTTCGCACGCATGAACATCGCTCAGCGTGAGGACGAAGCCACATTCAACGACAGAGTGCTAGATTACCGGGGCGAGATGGCGGACCCCCAACTTGAGGCAAATATTTATCAAGATATTCTGGCTCGCTTCCCTCGAATTCTGCCGTCCGAGCCCTTGACTTCCGTCGTTGGTGCCATCTACGAAGCGGATCCTCAATACCTACGTCGCCTCCGCGATGAAGTTCCGCAGAGCACTGGCGAGTTGCATCGGCATCTTACCAATCTTACATCCTTCCGGCATTGGAGAATGTTGTACGAACGACAAATAAAGCTCAATCACCTCAGCTTGCTAGATCGACAGACACCCCAATTCAAGCTCCCTTGGGACAACAGCCGCGACAGACATGGTATCTCCGTATTGTCGTTTTCGTGTTGTGTGTCGGACATTGTACATAATGGAGACGGTCAATATCCCGAGCCGCCAACCCCTTTTGACGGGGAAAAGACCACCGTCTGCCCTATATGCCTTGAGATATTCCCTGTGGAAGAGTTCCAAGGAGAAAAATGGAAGTGAGTCGACTGCATTGAATGACTTTTTTTGACTTGCTAACCACTGCAGGGCGCATGTGGGCTGTGATATCAAACCATACGCGTGCTTGTTTTTTAGCTGTGTGGAAGACCACAATGCATCTTTTTCCGACATCGATGAATGGAAGAAACACATGCATCGTCTCCATCACCTCAACTGGATTGAAGATCTCCATAACAACTCTCTTTGGCAGTGTCCTATCTGCGACTTGGTCTCGCCGCTAGAATTTGGCTCAGACGAAATCGCCACGGAGGCACTCTTAATACATATGGAGGTGTCCCACTCGATCGGCAAAGATGATACAACACGAGATTTAGCGGAAATTAGCCATCTAATTACTTATCGACATCTCGATATCTGCCCGATCTGCAAAGCTTCCTATCCTGGCGTTTGCGACGGTCCTCCACTCCTCAAATCCTCCGAGCTTATGATAGAAAGAGAACCATGGTCCGACGACGAGGATTCAGAACCAAAATACATCTGGCGAGAAACTCTAGCCGCAGACAACCCAGCCACAAGGGCGGTGGAAGATTGTATAGCCGGTCATCTCAAGGACATGGCCTTGAGGAGCTTCAAGTACTTTGTACAAGCTGCGAACCGACAGAATGAAGAGCTGCCTGTGTATCACGCCGAATCCAGTGACGGGGAATCGTGTGACGGGGAATCGTGAAGAGGGAGTGCCTACTCGACTGCAAGGTGCGGGATGCCACATCTTCTCCTCGATGCTGAGTTTGTGAAGAAGCAGAGAAGTCTTTTGCTGCTGGAACCGACGATAGACTGAAAGGGCTGCGCATTACTCTCCATAGGAGATGGACTGAACGGGGCTACTGGCACTGAACTGCGAGAGGAATAGCGGAGGATCATCATTAGTTTACGTTTGAGATTTTGTGAGAAATACAGATATTATTGTCCACGGCAAGTATCTGCGCATTTTACTATGCCGCCGAGTAGAGGAGACCACATTCTGGGTGCGCCGCCCTGTGCCTTGGTCGGCCGAGCCCAAACTGGGCATCCAGGAAATAGGACTGGAAGAAAAAACGACTGAAAAATTGGACATCTTGACAAAACTCGAAGGTATATTTATTCCGTGCTAACAATATTGACCGAGAGTAGATGCTGGAAGCGCAGCTGACTGATGTCGACCACATCCCCAATACAGGAAAAAGGCATGCTGTCGTTGGTAGACCGCGACAGGTCTTCGATGTACAATGGTTGACCATCCACTGACTGTCATTGAGCTGGCTGGTACAACAGCACACTCAGTAGTAGCAGTATCCGTCAGCGCCGCAAAATGTCGCCTTGGAGTTGCAGCAGGAGTTGCGACAGCAGCGGTTCAGCTGGCAGCACCTGCCCATGCAGTAGAAAGGATACCCGCGCTGGCAAGTAACCTGAGAGTTTTGGGCGCTGTAGCCGTCGAGGGTGGCAGGCTTATGCTCGGCGTCGGCCTGGGTGTGGCCGGAAAGGTCCCCGTCGACGGTCGGGAGCGGCTCCGCGTCCTGTACTTTGGCTGCGCCGAAGACGGCGAGGAGGGAGAGGAGGGCGAAAGAAGACTTCATTTTGACAGGATGGGTGGTGAGGATTTGAAGGGAGAAGAAGTTTGTATAGTGGTGTTGCTGTTTCGTGTCTATAAAATGCTACGGAAACATTGGGCATGAGCAAAGGACAGAGGGAGAATATATATTCATTTTCCAGAATGTGTTCCTTGCCATCTACACCGATTAATTTGTAGCTGATGTACAGAGACACGAACAAGGCTGAATACGGGGCACCTGAAAAGAATGTCTCATCATAGTGCAGCGTAAAATGAGAGATCATCACGGCCCATCGGCGCAAGTCTGGGGGTTGATTGGCGACGTCAGGATCCAAGGATAAGACACTGCGACAAACAGCTCGCACTGCTTGCCACAGTTGATTCTAGCCATGATTGGGCATCTACGGATACTCGATCAAATGGCTGGATTCTGGGTCCGTATTCAGGATTCAGGCGGCGTTGGCCACATATGTATGATGATTGCTCGGCTCGAATAAGTCTGCTCTTCCCAAGTCACCAATGAACGTTGGTAGCACGATAACAGCTTTAGCTAGATAATCTCAAGTGCGCTTCAAAACCATTGTCACCCTCCTTTAAACATCCGAAACAGCCTTAATCTTCCGCAGCGACGCCTTGACAGGGTTGGGAGCGTCAAAAATCTCCGTCATCTCCTCCAGCGATCGTCCCTTGGTCTCCACCGAGAAGAGGTAGCTGATGGTCGCCTGGATCAGATCCCAGACGATGAAGACAGTGTACGTCTTCCAGCCGATATCCTGCAGCGAGATGGGGAAGCAGAACTGGTTGACAAAGGCCAGGCAGTGGACAAAGGCAAAGACAAAGGCCAGGCCCTTGCCGCGCTGCTCGTACGACAGGCACTCGACGGGGTAGAGCGCCTGCAGGGGCGTCATGCCAAAGTTGTAGCACCAGCCAAAGATGAAGATGAAGGCGATGCCGGCCGTCGCGGCCCCGTGGGCCTTGGTGGAGGCGTAGATGCCGGTCCCGGCGGTGATGCCGGCGAAGCACAGGGAGCAGGCGACTGAGGTCCAGATGCTGGTCGGGCGGCGGCCCATCTTCTCGATCAGGCTCGCGCCGACGTAAGAGGCCACGGCCGCGATGGCCGTGTAGCCCAGGTTGATGTTGAGGATCTGGTCGGACCGCGTCATGCCCGTGGTCATCAGCATCGCCGGCAAGTAGTAGCTGACCACCGCGTTCCCCGAGCACTGGCCCCAGACCGACGGGATCAGCGCGTTCAGCATCCTCCACCGCGAGGCCCGGTCCTTGTACAGGTCGCTGTAGTCCCACCAGCTCTTGTCCGAGCCGTCCCGCGAGATGACCTGCCGGTACTCCTCGATCTGCATCCGCACCAGCGCGTGCTCCCTGTTGCCCTCGCCGTGGTACTTTGTCAGGAACGCGAGGCTCTCCTCCTCGCGGCCGTGCGCGTACAGCCACCGCGGGGACTCCGGGAACAGCAAGACAAACGCGGCGACGATGGCCGGGCAGATGAGCTGGCACCACACGGGGACGCGCCACTGGAGGTCGCCGGCGTAGCGCACCGAGCCGCGGGTGACGCCGGCGGCCATCAGCGCGCCGATAGCGTAGGTGCAGTTGTAGAAGGCGGTCAGCACGCCGCGGTAGGCGGGCGGGCTGATCTCGGCACACCAGATGGAGCTCGCGCAGCGCACGATGCTGACGCCGAAGCCGAGGAAGAAGCGGCCGGCGACGAAGGCGGACGTGTTGGAGGCGAGCGCGGAGAGCACGGTGCTGAGCACGACGATGATGCTGCCGAGGAAGATGCCCATGCGACGGCCGCGCAGGTCGCAGGCGGGGCCGGTGAGGGGCAGCGAGGCGACGGTGCCGACGGTGTACATGGCGGAGATGTAGCCGAGCTTGGGGCCGGTCTTGCCAACGTGGAAGCGGTCGCGGAAGGACTCCATGGCCGGGAGGGATCCGAAGATGGATCCGTCGTAGCCTATGGTTGCAGATGATCTGTCAGTATCCGTACACGTGCATGTCTGTTTAGCAGAGAGGTGAGCAGGAAGGGGTATCGTACCGTTCATGGTGGAGCAGAGAAAGGCAATGAAGCAGAAGCAGTACAGCTTCAGCAAAGGACGACTGAGCGGCGACAGCTTCGCTGCTGCAATGGCTTCGGCCATCTCCTCCGCAGAGGGATGCGTACCGCAGCGGTCGATCTCTGCGACATTTTCCTGGCTCTTCTCAATTGAGGATCGTTCTTTTTCCGCAATGTCCGTCATCTTGCTTCCCGGTGTAACTCTGTGAGTCATGAGGAGAATCCGGGGAAGAATCTGGGGAAAAGACGGGGCATTTATCAAGGAGTTATTTCCATCATTGGGATTCGAGGACAAACAAATACGTGTGTATAGCTTCGGCATTGGTTGTTGTCAAGAGACTCGTCACTTTGTCCGTGCTTGGGTCCAGTGGCTTGGAGGCGCTGGCCGGAGCGGGGGCCGGCCTGCCTCCGAGGGCCGGCTTCGGGGCTCCAGGGCGGGTGCGGCATCCGTGGGGGCGCCAAAGCCACGTTCCGGTGAATGGATTTTTTGGTTCGAGACCGTGGCTCCAATCAATCAATGGGAATCGTGAGCTATTGGTAAAGAAATTGTATTGAAATCGTTAGGGTAAGTTGTCAAGTTGAACTGGGTACAGTGACACACTAGACACACCAAATGAAGGCTCTTGGCTGTGACAAAGGCAAAATCAAATCTTTAAATTTATAACGATTTTAAATCTAGCAAAGAAAGAGCAATCCGGCTACCCAAGGCTATCAAGCATAGCCAAACTGCAGTAGTCTATTTCCAAATTCCAGCAGATAATAATCCGCGTACACAAGGCCATGGTCCGCGTACCGATCCGTCCAGTTCCCATTGTAGTTTGCTGTCGAGTGCTTCAGAATACAATCAAACGGATCCTCGCAATCCGACGCCCGCCTCGCAACCATGCTGACCGATCCCGTATTCCCCTCCTCCCGCCTCACCAGCCGCATCTCATCCCGCGCATAGCACAGCTCGATAGTATCCCTCGCAATCGCCATCGCCGCCCTGTAGTACTTCTCAAACAGCTCCCCATCCCCGGCCGCCGCCAGCGCGTTGGCCATCAGCAGCATGCCGTTGGCCGCAATCATCCCCGCCGACGCGTCCCGCAGCGGCCTTTGCTCGTCCTCCACGGGTGCGTCAAAGTCCCAAAGCGGGACGTGCCGGGTAGGCTCAACGCAGTCGGGGGCGGACCGCAGCCGGAGGAGGAAGTAGTCGGCGAGCCCGCAGGCGGTCTGCAGAAAGATGGGGTTGCCCGTCCAGGCGTGCGTCTGCGCGAAGCCGAGGATGGCCCACGCCTGCCCGCGCGACCACGTGGAGGAGTCGGCGTAGCCTTGCGCGGTGAGCCGCCGCAGCACGCGGCCGTCCTTGGGGCTGAGGTTGGCGACGTGGCAGGTCGAGAACAGCGGGTGCCGGCACCCAGGGTCGCTCGGCTCCGGGCGCAGGTGCGTCTCACGAATGGTTAGGGCGTGTGTGGTGGCGATGTCGATCAGCCGCTGCGACGAGGCGTGGTGGCCGGCGTAGTAGAGCAGGTCCAAGTCTACCGAGGCGTCAGAAAAGGGCAAGACCGGTACAAGATGGCTGATACTTACTGCACATGCTGTCGATAATGACGATAAACTCCGAGTCCTTGTCGACAAGGTTGTTGCCGTTGTTGACGAACCGGTCCCAGCTGCGGATCGCCCTGGTGCGCTCACTATACCGGCTCGCCAGGCTCTCCGCCGCGTTGACAACGGAGGCGAGGCTGCGCGCGTCGCCGGTCAGCTCAAAGTCGCGCCGGAGGGCCGGCTCGACGATGAAGCCAATGTCGTGCGTGTCCTTGCGGTTCGACATGTCGTGCAGCGGCTCCGACCACCGCCGGCACACGCCCAGCAGCTCCGACCGGAGCCGCTCCCTGGCCTCGGCGCCGTCTGGCTTCTCCGTCAGGAACGCCTGCGGATACCGGGCGGACCGCTCGAGAAGGCAGTACAGGCTCCCAGGGAAGAAGCCGCAGGTCCAGAACTCGGCGTCGCGGTATTGGTACTGCCCCGTCTGGGGACCGGTCTGGGGACATGTCTCGGGGAACGACTGCGGAGGGTCCTGGGATTCGGTCAGCACAGTGACATGTTCCTTTTAGACAGGTATTCTGCTTCAAGGAGAATTACCTCTCGAGTAAGATGGTCGACGGCAGTTTTCCAAATTTTCAGGATGACAGTGTCGCTGAACAACTTCGAGACGCCGCTGTCAGCGCCCTGGGTCACGCCAGTACCGTTAGCTGCACCCTGCAATCCAGCCTGCACTTTCAGATGGCTTTTCGTGCCGTTCATCGCATGCTGGACGGAGACCATATTTTGATCACTGGTTGGCAGAGTTGAAGGAGACATGATGCGGTTGGTAAAGACTCGAGTTGAGATGCTTCGCGGCTCGCGTACGTGCATGTCTTGGCTGCCTGCATCCAGTCCAGGTTTAATAGAACCGGAACTTTTGGTCAGAATAACGGCAACTATTGTCGTACTGCATGCTCGGTGGCCACGCATCTGCAGCTTCCTTGACGATCACACTCAATACAGGTGGGCCGGGGCCGGAGGCGGCACCGTGCCGATCCCGGTCTCCCGTATGGTTACGTCCGCTGATGGCGGAGAAGGCTAAAAGTGGCTTGGGATCCTAACTACCTACCCCAACCATCTCCAAAGATCTCCCGTGTAACCTAGCTTGACTTTCCCCAATCCCGCCCATCACGTTTACCTGCCTGACCCCCTTCCACCCAGGATGCCGCCTCTGCCCGGCTTCTCCGACAATGGCTTCGCCCGCCGCACCGAGGTCGTCGCAGCGTCCAAGGCGCTTCTACAGCCTCTCGTTGCATACTCTTCCAAAGGCAACGCTCGTGTCAAGATACCCATCACATCCGGCGCTCACTTTGACGACGCCGCCGCTGAGCTGGAAGGATATGCACGCCCACTCTGGGTGGTAGCGACGCTGCTCGCTGCTCAGCCGCGCAGCACAGGCAAACAAGACTCTTCGGACGACTCTCTTCTGGGCCACTGGATGCGAGGTCTTGAGAATGGTGTCGATCCATCGCATCCAGAGTACTGGGGTGCCATCGGGGACTGGGACCAGCGCATGGTTGAGGCCGAGGTGATTTCCTTTGCCCTGCTCTCCGCGCCGGAGTCCTTCTACAGACCGCTGAGCGGTACGGCCAAGTCCAACGTCAAGGCCTGGCTGAAGGGCCTGAACGGCAAGGTCATGCCCGAGAATAATTGGCGCTGGTTCCGGGTCTTTTCGAACCTCGCGCTCGTCAAGGTGTGCGGCGAGGAATGGGCCGCCTACTGGCCGCTCATCAAGGCAGACCTCGAGACCCTTGACAAGTTCTACATTGGCGACGGTTGGTCCAGCGACGGCATCTGGCGCCCGGCGACGTCGGATCCGACCAAGGAGGGAGTCGGTGAGGATGCCGCGCGGGGGCGACACGCGGACTACTATTCCGGCAGCTTCGCCATCCAATTCAGCCAGATCTTGTATGCCAAGTTTGCCGCGGACCTTGATCCCGAACGATGCCAAGGCTTCAAGAAACGAGCCCATCAATTTATTCAGTCATTCTGGGCGTACTTTGATACTGACGGTATGTATGTTCCGGTGTGGACGGGCACACCCGTGTATCAAAAGACTGACAACTTGTCAAATAGGCGCCGCAGTCCCTTTCGGCCGCTCCTTGTGCTACAAATTCGCCATGGGCGCCTTCTACGCAGCCTTTGCTTACGGAGACCTCTGCGATGACTCCGATCCCCTCACCTCGCACGGGGCCGTCAAGGGCATGCTCCTCCGCCACCTGCGCTGGTGGGCTGCGCACTCCCACGACATCTTCTGGCCCGACGGCACGCTCAACATTGGCTACCTGTACCCCAACATGTACATGAGCGAAAACTACAACTCGCCACAGTCGCCCTACTGGGCCCTCAAGTCCCTCATCGTCATCGGCCTCGCCGACACGCACCCCTTCTGGGCGGCGCCGGAGCTCCCGCACCCCTTGCAGCACGGCGGCGCAGGTATAGTTGTCGTCAAGCCGGCGCGGCAGATTGTCTGCAATCACACGAGCGGCGGGCATCACTTCCTGCTCTCGTCCGGGCAGTTTTGCGTCTGGCCGATGAAGGCGACCAAGGCCAAGTACGCCAAGTTTGCGTACTCCTCGTCCTTTGGCTTCAGCGTCCCTACGGGCCCCCTGTTTGCCCAGATTGCGCCGGATAGCACGCTTGCGCTGTCTCGCGATGGCGGAGAGGCCTGGACGCAGAGGTGGAAGTCCGTCGGAGACACGGAGTTCCCAGTCGTGCCCGTGCAGGGGCAGGAGGCGGGCATCACGGCCATGGTGAGTCGCTGGAAGCCGTGGTCATCCGCCGGCGTCACCGTCGAGTCGACAGTCATCCCACCTTGCGATAAATGGCCCGACTGGCATCTAAGAATACACCGTATCCGAGCCGAGACTCCCCCGAACGCATCCCTGTTTGCCGTTGAGGGCGGGTTCGCCATCTTCGCGCCAAGAAAGAGAGGCAGCCGCCTCGTACAAGTAGCCAAGTCGCCAAACGTCGAGCTCTTGTCCTTTGACAACCTGGGTGAGGATGGCATGGCCGTCGAGACTGCGCGCTCCGCCCTGGTGATCTCTGAAGCCGGGGCCAGCGGCATCGTCGACCTGACGCCGCAGACAAACAGCGCCGAGGCCCGCGGCGACGTGTTGCGTCCGGATCCCAACACGAACATCATGACGACAAAGACGATGATACCGAACATCCGTCATGAGAGACTGTCGTGGGTGTCAGGGGAGGCAGTCATTGTCTCGGGCATCTTTGCAATCGCTGGCAAGCAAAGCAATGGGGATGAAATAAAATCTCGATGGCTGGGACGGCCAAGTCTTTCGTTCACAGGAGACGGAGAAATTGTACTATCATAGTCCAGAGATATTTAATAACAAATAAATCTAATAAAAACTCATTCCGGCACAGATTTTCATTTACAAGGTGGTGAAGCGTACGTCCCCCAAAATGATGAGATTCTCCTAAGCACCTTGGCCGTTCGTTACAAGATTGATCGTATAGACAGGCTGCAGCATCACATACATAGTTAGCCGAAGCGCTTCAATAGTGCCACTCGCCCACTGATACATCACTTCCAGTCGATAGTCACGGAGTAGTGTAGTATCTACCTCATCCGATATTTCGACCAAAACTCTAGTCATGAGTGGTTCTGGGTCGAGGATACGGGATACTTTTCCATTGCCGTTCGGGGTCCGGGGGCGGAGCCGGGGGTCCGCCGAGTCGCCGATCTAGAACGCGCAGGGGGCTGACGTATAATCTCCAAGATATAAATATTATGAGCTAGAAGTCAAATACCACAGCCATCTACGCCACACAAAAGGGTATGAGCTGATTCCGTTCCAGCTCCACCGCAACAATGCCTCTCTCAATCAGGCTTTGGAGCGCCCTTGGCGCTATTATCTCAGTCACCCAGGCGACTCAATACCATATCGACTGCTCCGCATCCTCCGGCGGCTCCGGCACGCTCACGCGCCCTTGGAACAGCCTCGCGCAAGCCAACGAGCCCACCTTCCAGCCCGGTGACATCATCGCCTTGAAGGCGGGCAGCACCTGCAACGGCGTCCTCTCGCCCAAGGGCGTCGGCACGGCCCAGGCGCCCATTCAAATCACCAAGTACGGAGGCAACGCCGGCGCCGTCATCAACGGCACCGGGGCCGCCGGCGCCGCCGTCACCCTGACCAACCAGGACCACTGGCGCATCGCCAACCTCACCGTGACCAACCCGGCGCGCCAGCTCGCCGCCCGCCAGGGCATCCACGTCACCGCGAGCGACGGCACGACGCACACGGGCATCACCATCGACGGCAACGTCGTCCACCACGTCGCCGGCGAGACCAACAAGGCCGGCAGCACCAGCGCCGCCTTCATCCTCTCCGCCGGCATCCTCGTCGACGTCGGCACCGCCACGGGCAGCCGCTACGACGACGTGCTCGTCCGCGGCAACGCCGTCTCCGACTGCGGCGGCGGCGGCATCAAGGTCCGCGTCGGCAACGCCTTCGACAACCGCGGCGCCCGCGCGCGCGTCACCGAGAACCGCATCCGCGCGTGCGGCGGCGACGGCGTCGTGCTCTCGTACGGCGAGGCGCCGCTCGTCGACTACAACGTCGCCGTGGACCTCGGCAAGGGCGCGTATCCCTGGACCGGCGGCAACTTTGCCGGCATGTGGGTGCTCGGCGGCCGCGACCCGACGCTCCGCCACAACGTGGTCGTCGGCAGCATCATGTCCGTCATCGACAGCGAGGCGTTTGACTGCGACTGGGGCAACGCGGGCACCTGCACCGTCGAGTACAACTTCAGCCGCGACAACGCCGGCGGCGCGTTCCTCAACTGTGACGGCTGCGGCCCATCGGGTGGTGATGTGCGGCAGGTCGTGCGGTACAACGTCTTCCAGAACGACTGCCGCTTTTACAGCAACGGCGACAAGCCGACGCTGGAGTTTTACCAGAACGTCTTGTACTGCGACAAGGCCAACTTCAACATGACTTTGCCGAAAAACACCAATTTCACCAACAATATCATTGTTGGAAATGGCAAGTCGTCGCTTCCGGCCAGGAGCGGTATCAGCTGGCACGAGAATGTTTTTCAGAATGTCAAGGCACCGACAGGCGGCGGCATCGCAGGAGATCCGCGCTTCGTGAAACCGGGCTCGGGAAGTGATACTTTGGGGTCGGCAGCTGGATACCGCCTCAAATCCGGCTCGCCCGCCCTGCTCAGTGGCAAGGTCATCCCGGATAATGGCGGCGTAGACTTTTTTGGAAACTCCGTGTCAAAGTCATCGAAGCCCAACATTGGAGCGTACAATGGTCCGGGTCTCTAAAGGGACGATGAATAGCTCTGTGGGTTTTGTACATAAAATGAGTCTCGAATACATTTACATACAAGTGAAGAGAATCACTTGTGCTGGTTGTGATCTGTCTGTCCTCGAAGCCGTCTGCCTTGCTCGCGCGCTCTAGACTCAAGCTTTCGAAGCTCCGCCATGAAATCAAATTCTATCTCGTCTCGCGTGTCGGTTTCTGCCGCACCAGTCTCAGGCTGCCTCTCTTCTGCGCTGGGATTTTGCAGCATCAGCTGGCTCCCGGTCAGCAGACTCCGATCAAACCCCAGCGGTGAATCCTGGTCGAAAAAGTTGATGCCAAAAACGCTGCCTCCACTGGAAGGTGACGTTGAAAACGGATGTAACGTAGCTGAAAAGTCGACCATGTTCATCAGCGGCTGCTCATTGGAGGCTGTCAGCCCTTGTCTCTGCGCAGTGTCTTGCGCCGCAGATTTAGCTCCGCTCTCCTCTGCAGACTCTCTCTCTGAAATCAGGGCCCTGCGAAGCCTCATCGCCGAATCTTCATCGCTCGAAGCATGCGTTTCTGTCTCTCGTTTATTTGAAATCCGGTTAGAGACCTCCAGAAGCAATGCAATCAGTGACGTCGTAGTATCGGACATCCTTGTTGTATTCCAGTCTTCGTGGCAATACATGTCAGCCAAATCAGAGCGCAGTACCGGTATGCAGGGACAACATACTCACTAATACCCTTCCAGCCATAAATATGCAAAGTGCAAATTGATGCGGTGGGATCTCCCGGCTCGCATCCAAGAAGCGCCGGGCAATGCGATCGATCTTCATAGCGGCCATCACACAAGCTTCTTTCGATGCGCCAGACACAAGCGAGGACAACCAAGCTCGAGCTTGTCGCGGTGGATTTGCGAGGCGATTGTGAAGTGTGATTATTGCTGCATTGTGTGTCATGTGCGCAATGGTCAAGTTCGGGTCGATGTAGCCGTTCACGACGCGAACCTCCCGCCAGCGATGTGTCAAGCACAGCTCCCACCTTTGCCAGGTCAATATCTAGCAGACGTTTCCGTCGTGGAGAGTATAAACTTACTGGAGAAGACGAGAGTCCAGCTGTCGAAATTTGTGAAGCCAACTCGAGAGCTGGGCTGGGCTGTTTGGCTCAAGAGGCTGGCGCTCGTGGAATTTGCTGACGAGAAATAGCGACTCGGTTGCTTCAATGGTGTAAGCCAAGCCACCGATCCCACTAGGCCCCTCGGAGTCGTTGTAAACAGGTGGAAAGGGCGCATCTTCAGTTTCAGCACTAGCTTCCATATCCTCTTGGGTTTGTTCGTGTATCTTGAAAAACGATGTCTCGATGCATTGATCAAACTCCCACAGACACCCATCGCATGGTAGCCGTCTCTGTATACTCTTACTGGAGATGTTTGGGGTTGATCTAATTGGCTTCGTCAGTAAATCGGGCATTGACTTCTCGCTCTTGAGCTCTTACCCTGTCACAATGCTGCAGAATCGATCCAGCAGAAAACCACCCCAAAATACGCGGCGTCGCTCCTCCATTTCTACCCACGTGGTTGGCGGATCCAGCGGCTCCGTGGGCTGTGAGAAAAATGTTGACAAGTGGCAGTCCTCTTTTCTCTCCTCAGTATTCAGCTGCAGGCTCTCAATCTTGCGACATATAATAGAAACAAGCGACCATGGAGAGCGACTCAAGCCTCGCCTGATGGTATCAAAGGCCACAAGAATCAGGGCTTGTATGGCCTCTTTCGAGCTACTTTCTATTGCAGAGATGACGACGCCTTGGCGTAGCTGAGAGAGGTGGTCGTCCAGCTCAGCCGACTTTGCAGCTTCCACTGAGTCGTTAGCATATGGCAAAGCTATAGCAGTAATGGCTTGCAGTATGAGTGTGATTCCTGAAGGTCTATCCGGCTCGCGCGCTCTTCTCAGAAATGATGCCGGGTGCACAACTGGTATCCAAGGATGAACGAGCTTGAAGTATACTTCCAGGATAGTCTCGACGGGCGCAAGTTGCAGGGAAGCGCACGGGCTGCTCGTAGAAGCGCACAATCTCTTCTGCGAACGAGTATTGGCATCTTCATCTTCTTTGTTCTCTCGCTTCCTTCTGCTCAAGAGAAAATCAACAGTCTCAGTCGCACTACTAGAATGTGTTTCTCCGGCCGAAGCTACCACGTCCGAGAGAGCTTGTTTCACTCGCTCAGTCGAGGACGCCAAATCGCTAGACGCAAAGCTTTGGAGACAAGAGCCAGGTTTGGCTGCAGTATGACCTTTCATGAACTGCTGCATCAGAATACTCTGTCCAAGAAACATGTTCTCAATCGTGTCTGTTGAGGCTCATTAGCGCGGGATTCGCGGTGGCCGACTTTTTAACACTGACCAATTCGTTGACTTAATCGTTCTATAACGCCAATCTTAACGCCTCCTTTGGATCTCTTGTCTTCATAGACGCAGTCCACCCCTAAAGGTCGCCGGATTGTGAGTATGACAGGTGAGACAGCGGCTATGGTGATGGCTCACCTGATTTCATACACTGCGTGCATGGCTGCTGTCTAGAGCACTTTGCCTTTTTCTTGCGGCAAAGTTGGCATCTAAAAACGGTCAATCGATTTATCTTGGGCCCCGTATAGCGTTGACTCGCACTGACGCTGGTGTCTCATCCGATACCGCACCGTGTAGACTCTGGTTTTGGGGAAGCTCCTCCCAGTCATTCTCGCCCATGTGAGACTCCGGATCCATAGATGTAGACCTGGAATCAACAGTGTGTGATGTACAGGGTGTGCTTTATTGACGGAAGACCTCTCGAGAGATGAAAGAGACCAAACTCGCGTGTCACCCTCCGCTCCGGGGGTACCCCAGGTTATTGAAAGGCTAGCTACCAGGCGGAGACTGGAAAGCAGCCATCAAGCATACCCCAGTTGGGGTCATTCCTCCATTCAGCAAGCCACTCAACAATGGTACTGGTAGATAGCTGAAGAACCCCCCACAGGCCTAGTGCGCGCCATACGGAGAAGATGAACTCCCCTTTTCCGCAGAAAGGGTGGCAGCAAAGGCAGCGGGGACCTGTAGCAAGGTAAGCGTACGTTCTTTTGAGTCATGGTCATCGGTGGCTGGCTTTGAATGGAGTTTGAATGGAGATGAAGTTGTGACAGAGCGTAGCGGACTGCTGTCAATGGCCCGACTGGCTTTGGATGGCGCTACCCTGTATGGCAAACGCTGTTTCTGTAGGGGAAAGGAATCAACTTCTGCCCAGTGTGAAAGTTTTGGTCTTGCTTTTTTACCAATAGCCATGGGAGAAATTTTTCCATTACTATAATGCAAAAAGTCGGTTGTGAGGGACTGGTGTAGGAAGATGCGAAGGTGCAAGCACGATTTGCGAGCATGGGTTCATAACCAGTATGTGGACACGCTTATTCCTGCCTGCACCAAAAGCTTCCTCCCATCAAGCAAACAACCACGAGCCACAGCGACAACAGACGACACCTTACAGAGCTTTTCTCTCTCCACTTCTAATTCCTGACTCCATCTCAACAATCAATACAAGAACCTCACAAAACACCATTCCTCCAGATCCTGGCATGGCCAGCACATTGGACGGGTCGCTCCCATCGCGGGGCAGACCAGCGGCCCCCCTCCTCCCCCTCCTCCTCCTCCCCCTCCTCCTCCGACATCGACATTGACGACGACGCCCCTTTACCCTTCCCCGAGGCCCTCCCGCGCTCCGACTTTCTCACACCCGCCTTCGAGCCCGCCGCGTACCTGTCCGCGTTGCCGCACCGCCACCAGACGCTCGAGGACCTGCGCGCTGACCTGCGCGACCGCAGCGCCGCCATCAGCGGCGAGCTGCTCGAGCTCGTCAACGCCCACTCCACCACCTTCCTCTCCCTCGGCACCGACCTCCGCGGCGGCGACGACAGAGTCGAGGATGTCCGTGTCTCGCTGCTGGGCTTCCGCCGCGCCGTCGAGGACGTCCGCGCCCGCGTGACCGCCAGACGCGCGGACGCGGACGCGCTCACGGCGGAGCTGCGCATCATCCGCGGGGACGTGGAGCTCGGCAGGTCCATGGTCGAGGTGGCGGAGCGTCTGACCTCGCTGGAGGAGAGGCTGGCGCTGAGCACTGCAACGAAGACGGCGACAGACGGGGAGGACGATGAGGACGACCAGGGCAGCGAAGAGGAGGATGAAGACGAGGACGAGCAAATACAGGGACTTGTGGGAAGCACGCCGAATGTGTTGATGGCACTGGCGCGGGACTGTAATGCTGCAGAGACGCTGCTAAGGTCACTTCCGGTGCTGCCATTCACCGCAAAGTTAGACACGCGCTTGATTAAGTGCAGGAGAACGTTGCTGTTGGATCTTGGCAATGCTTTAAAAGAGAGTCGCAAAGCCGGCGTCCGGGCTCAAGATCGTGTGTTGAGGTATCTCGCGATATACAGAATACTTGGCGCCCAGGATGAGGCAATCACGGCCCTCAAAACAAAATAGATGGTAATCACGAATTAGAAATGAAACTTGCATCCCCTTGCCAAATTTTACTTTGCATATCAAACGCTGATGCTGCTTAGTTGGTAGTTTAGATATAGTACAGTAATACACAGTCCTTCCCCTTATGTTATTTTACATGGCGCTCGATAATTGTTCAGCGGTGACCTTGTCATCCTCATTCGCCAGCCTGCCGCTTAAGCTGACGGCAGGCCCGTTTGTCGTGCTCAGGATGACATCGTGGATCTCCTTGTGCGACTCCTCCGAGATCTCCGCGCACTCGGCCTTGATCTTGGCCAGCACGGCCGAGATGTTGGCCTTGAGCTGCTCCGGCGTGTGGCCGAGCTGGCCGACCGCCAGGCGCACGACGCCCATGCGCTCGCGGTAGTCGGCCGAACCGGCGGTGTCGCGGATGGCCTTGGCCACGTCGCTGACGATGGTCTTCATGCGCGCCGAGGGCATCAGGCCCTTGGGGCCGAGTATGCGGCCCAGGCCGGCCTTTTGTAGCGCCTTCTCGCTGCCCTCGTGGCACAGTAGCCGGTCAAAGTTGATGTCCTCCTTGAGGATCTGCTCGAACAGGGACGCCTCGCCGACGGCCACGGCGCCCGCCGCGGAGGCCGCGGTGGCCACCTCGCTGCCCTCCTTGCAGATGACGGCGATGCGCCAGTCGGTGCCGACGGGGTGTGGCAGGCGCAGGTTGCTCTTGATGACGGGTCCGTTGCGCGCCGTCTTGAGGTTGATGGCGAGGTCGTATTTGATCGAGGCGGGAGGCTGGCCGACTTCGTATGCGCGGAGGATTCTGGAATTCAGGTTAGTCGTGCTTGCCCCCGGCGGGATCGGGGGTTGTCGCGTGACGGGGCGTCCGCGTAATGGGACTGTACCTCATAGCTTCAACAAGCGAGAATCTAGGAAAGTTGGTCTTGTCGAGGTTGTGGCGTTTGTATTCCTTCGGCACCGACTTCTTCTTGACAGGGCCTTTCTTGATACGGACAACAGAGGCTTGGCGGGTTTGCAGAAGAGCTGCTGGGGCCAGGCAACGCGACACCATTGACGCTGTCGGGCGGGAGGTTTGTGACAAGCTCAGCCTGGCCATAGAGGCCAGGCATTTATCGATGGCGGCCATTTCGTGTTGTATGTGATGTGCGTGGTTGAACCGCGAACTACTAGCAGCCCATGTCGCAAAAAGGATGCATCTCGAAAAATATACTTGCCTGGAAAGTGAGGCGGAAAGTTCCTTATCGATAGCTGCCAGGTCGATCTGTGCTGGCAATATGTAGCTAGTAGGCAATCGTACAAATTGGAAGAAAAAAGAAAGAAAAAAGATCCCGACTCCTTAGTTCGTCAAAATTTATCATCTTCTTTCCAAGTTTATTTTGTGCTTGGTAACCTAGGAATGGCCATAGAATCGGTCGTGTGCCTTGCCTTTGAAACAGCAGCAGAATTCTTAGAGTAACATCGATTTTAAACAAAAGGTACAACAGCACCGACACAAAGAACGAGAAAAATGTCAAAATAACCATAAAATTGATTTTTCTGCCCTACCTAGCAGTTGAAGTAAAGTCGACGAAATTCGGCGTTTGTCGCAATGGCAGTGTTCAGCAAACGCAGGGTTTGTAGCAGCAAGGATCCATTTTCTAGGTATTTCTAGTTGAAATGAGAGCCTGAATCGATATTGGATCTAACGAACAAGGTGTCGTGTGAGCTTTCATCAGCTTCAAACACTGCTAACAACCTATAGCCGTAACATTTAAAGTTGTAGCCGAAAGCTGAATAATACAATCAATAGGTGAGATTTGTGCAGAAATATTCTGCTGCATGTTCTTGAAGAAGTTCCCAAACATCATCTGTGTCTGTAGTTAGCTGTCCATTGGCCAGCCAAATGTCTGCTACCCCGCCAAAAACCCCTCCATCAAGACTCCACCATCAAGGAAAATCCAGTGACTCAAAAGCCAGACTTCATCCATTTCAAATTTTACTGATCAACTTCATTGCCCTGCGAATCCAACCATAATGAAGCACGACGAGCTCGAGACTGTGGCTGCCAGCCTCAGCGGCGATTTCCGCTCCATTGAGCCCCATCTGCGCAGCATCGACAAGCACCTAACGCTGCGAACCTACCTCGATGGCTTCGCCCTCGGTCCCATCGACACAAAGGCCTGGCAGAGTCTGCGCGGAAACAAGGCGGCTATGGGTTTCATCCGAAAGAACACGCTCGGGCACCTGTCCCGCTGGTTCAACTACATTGAACAGGCACACCCCGAGCTCGGAGAGGAGGCCAAGGCTGCCGACGCCGCCTCCAAAGCCAAGACGGCTGCTGCCAGCAAGGCTGGTGCCAACTACAACCTCGCTCTCCAGGATGCCGACAAGGGCGTCGTGACCCGTTTCCTCCCCGAACCTTCGTAAGCTCCAACCACGACTACTGTGCTCGGAAAACGCGTGCTAACATGGCTGCAGCGGCTACCTTCACATCGGACACGCCAAGGCAGCCCTCCTCTCCGACTACTTTGGCCATGTCGCCTACAAGGGCCAGATGCGCCTGCGTCTCGACGACACAAACCCCTCCAAGGAGAAGCAGGAGTTCCAGGATGCCATTGTTGAGGACCTCGCCCTCATGGGCATCAAGCCTGACACCCTGACCTACACCTCGGATTACTTCGACTACCTCTACGACATGTGCATCAAGCTGATCAAGATGGACAAGGCGTACGCCGACGATACTGACCAGGAGACGATGCGTGACGAGCGTATGCACGGCCGCCCCTCGAAGCGTCGCGACCGAACCGTCGAGGAGAATCTACGTATCTTTGAGGAGATGAAGAAGGGTACCGAGGAGGGTCTCGCCAACTGCATCCGCGCCAAGCTCTCCGTGGACAACCCCAACAAGGCCATGCGCGATCCCGTCATCTACCGCTGTAACATCGAGCAGCCACATCACCGTACCGGTCGCAAGTGGAACATGTACCCCATGTACGATTTTGCCTGCCCCGTCGTCGACAGTCACGAGGGCGTCACCCACGCCCTTCGCTCTACCGAGTACACCGACCGCAACCCTCAATACCAGTGGTTTATTGACACCCTGGGCCTCCGACAGGTACACATGTGGGACTTCTCTCGTCTCAACTTCATCAAGACCTTCCTCTCCAAGCGCAAGCTCGCAAAGCTCGTCGACAGCGGCAAGGTTTGGGGCTGGGACGACCCTCGCATGCCAACTATCCGTGGTGTCCGCCGTCGCGGTATGACGGTCGCTGCGCTCCGTGACTTCATCATCAAGCAGGGACCCAGCCGTAACATTGTCTCCATGGACTGGACCACGTTCTGGGCTGCCAACAAGAAGGAGATTGACCCTGTCGCTCCCCGCCACACTGCTCTGCTCAAGAAGGACCTGGTAAAGGTCGATCTTTCGGGCTCTGAGACCCCCTCTGGCGTTGTTGTAGAGGAGCGCCCAAAGCATCCCAAGAACCCCACTGTTGGCAACAAGCAGGTCTACTTCTCCCCTCAAGTCTACCTCGACCAGGCTGATGCCAAGACTTTCAAGCTGGGCGAAGAGATAACGCTTATGGGTTGGGGTAACGCGTTTGTCCGCGACATCCCCGCCGGCGAGCCTATTCCTGACCTGAAGCTCGAGCTCAACCTCAAGGGCGACTTCAAGACGACTGAGAAGAAGGTCACCTGGCTCTCGGCCCAAGGATTCGACCTCGTCCCCGCGGAGCTGTGGGAGTTCGACTATCTCATCACCAAGGACAAGCTTGAGGAGGAGGATAACCTGGAGGACTACCTGAACCCCAACACTGCTAGCATGGAGGAGGCTGTCTGTGACCCCGGCGTCGGCAAGCTCAAGAAGGACGACATTATCCAGCTTGAGCGCCGTGGATTCTTCCGCGTGGACAAGGGTCTCGGTGACTGGGCCGAGGGTGAGGCCGGCGAGAAGGGCCCTCGCGTTGTTCTGTTTGCGATTCCTACTGGCAAGGGCGGAAAATGAACAAAAGGAGTATGACATTAAATACATGAATAAAAAATGAATTGACGGAACACGCCTTCTTTTGCATTTTACGCAGTGATGCGCAGCTCCCTAGCACGGATCAACTGTGATCACTCGCCTCCGTGGGGTTCGGTAGGCAGGAAAGCAAATCACCCAGCTTCTCGAGCACCATTTTCTGTTTTCTAACATCGTTCATCGTTGTCTTGTCTTGGGCGTCGCCGACACTTACTGAGACGTAGCATAGCCCTTCCTTGCTCTTCTTGTACACCCTCATCTCCGTGGGCAGCCGCGTTCTCCCACATGTCTTGACGTCCCTGGGTGAGAACCAGCCGGGGGTGATGCGGGTCAGCACAAAGTTGAAGTCGTCCACGTTCAGGCAGTTCTCGTCCACGTCCGGAAAGTTGACGTTGAGCCAGACGCCCCTTGGCAGGTACGGCTTCCCCGAGTCGATAAGGGCGTTGGTCAGCTTGGCGGCGAGCCCGGCGTAGACCCGGCTGACGGTGGGCTCCGGGTACGTGTTCCAGGGGAGCTCGCGGTTCTTGACCAGCCCGGAGAAGGCGATGGCGGGGAGGCCTCGCCGGGCGGCATAGACGGCGGCGCCGACGGTGCCAGACCATTGAACCCCGAAGAAGAGGGCGGAGCCCACGTTGACGCCCGAGACGACGAACTCGGCATCGGAGCCGTTCCAGCGCTCCGGGCCGAAGGTGTCGATGCCGGTCTTGAGGGCGGTGACGGGGGATGCGTTGACCCAATTGAGCTCCGGACGGCTCGCGTTGCGCCCGGCAGCGCCGGACATGGGCAGGCAGGAATTGTACTGGCAGGGTCTCTTCCGGAACACAGGCCCCTTCTCCTTGGGGTCGTCGTCTAGCGCGCGGGCAATATGTCAAGTAGGGTCAGTACGATAAAGCAGAACTCTTTGCAGGAAGTTTGGGGGCATGGGTGGGAGGGCAGCTTTGGGGAAACGCACACGGAGGCTTTTCCGCAGGGGCTGAGAGAACCACATCGTGACCCGACTCACGCAGGTGGTCTCCAAAGGATCGCGCGTAGAGGTCGGCCCAGCCTTCACGGGTACCCTGAACGATGCGGATACCTTCGACAACGCGGGTGGCCTGGAAGGCGAGGGCGAGGGTGAGGGAGATCCTCATGACTACAGATAACACGAGAGGTGGCGTAGAGAGGAGAAGTCCGGCTCGTCGACGATGATTGCGCTGTTGGTCGGAAAGTCGACTGTTGGTCGGCAAGTTGCCGGCTGATCGGCAAGTAAGAGAGCGGGTGTTATCCCCTCAAACAGAAGTCGAACTTCTAAGAGGTAAACATTGAGATTTTGCGTGATGGGCAGTATGTTTATCTATTTTTAATCGATTGAGAGTTTTTGCCAAAGTTCTTGGAATCGTGCAAGATCTAGACCGCCTAGTAAGCTCGTGACCTGTCCGCCACTCTAGCCAGAAAACGCGCGATCTAAGCACAGAAAGACACGTAGAATCAGCCTATCTGTTCAAATTTTGCCACTTTACGTGCTGTGTACTATTAGTTCTGCGGATATGGCCAACCGGGAGCTGAATGCTATGAGTCAAGATTGCATGCTGCTAAAGCCTGACGAAAGGTTACTAGGCGTGAAGTCCGTTGACGCGCTGTTGGTCGCGTTCTGGATAACAGTCCTGATAACATTGATACTTGATGGCCTCCTGAAAAAGCCACCCCGCCAAACCAAGTTGGATTCTGCAAGATGCGGATTGCCTCTCAAACCCGAATTGTCACACCAGCAGAAAACAATCATTCATTGGCTGGTAGGGCACCTACAGGCAGCCTCAAGACTCTAGTTGTTTCCTTTTAAAATTAATCAGTTATGCAAGTCCAATTTCCTTGTATTGGAAGCTGCACAGAACTAAAATCACAACAGCCGAGTTTCTATGGACAAGGTCAATGGGTTCGCGCACGAGGGTCTGGCTGAATGAAGATCCAGACCAATAAACCGATCACAAATTGTCATTGTTCAATTTTTAAAGGGATGAACAACATGAAACTGGATGATGTGCGTTGCACCGGTCTCATACCGGTTGTCCGTCTTGCCATCAGTTTGGTACTCGGGTACCAACGTTGTGCAGCCTAGTGCAGCAGCTGCAGTGCCCCAACTACGCTATCAAAGAGCATCATTCGACTGTTTCATAGGCTTGAAGAGACCCAAGAATCTTTGACATGTACTTTTTAAGAGAACAATGGTTTGACAGTACTAGACTATCTTGGCACTGACACAGAGCCTGCGTGCGGTCTGAAGCTCGTGCAATACGATGACGTGCACAAGCAACAAGGAGCAGACAGTGTGACTGACGTGTAACGATGTTGATGGCACATCATAATGAGCTTTATAAAAGTAATGAAAGCCTGCAACTTTGAGGCGCAACGCATTGCAAAGTCGAACAATGTGGGTTGTTGGAAGTAGCATTCACGCTCTTCGTAGGACCGTCGGGAAGACCAAGGCATGAGGCGCCAAGTTGAATTGATTCGAGTCAAAGAAACTCTGTAGTATAAATATAAGATGGTAATCAGTCCGCATGCCTTGCTCAACTTCAAGATTCGGTCAGCTCAGATTTCCCAAGTGTACCGTCCCTCGCCGCCGTTTCTATTTAAGCTCATCGATTTCTACAACATTCCGAAATTGCACAAACTGCGGCGCATAAAGCAACCAAGCTCTACATTTCAACACTTACACGGATACTCGGGAACAAAATTTGCGCGATACTTACCTATTAATACAGGGGTTGCAGTCATTTCGGTGAAAGTTATGCTCAACCTGTGCGGTGCCCCGAAGCCATCAAAAGGGGGGTGAATTGCTTCCGAAGCACTTGGCAAAAAAGACGCACCGGGGTTAGAGAAGGATTGTGCCACAGGTGTCAATTGCGCACGCCCCCCGACTCCAGTTGAACTCAGTTCGCTTCGAAGCCCAGGTATGGAGCAACGTGCGGGATTCACAGCTATGTCAGAACTCGGCAGAGGACATTCCTCGGAGACAGCAGATTCTTCAAGCATTCTTTTTTTATTGGGCCTTTGATATTTACTGGGGATTTGACTGCGATTTCTTTCTTCATGTTCTTTTTGTTGGCCATCATTTCTGGACAGCGCAGGGTCCGGCTCCGGGATTTGCGGGCGTTTGTAGACCGTGGCCAAGACTGTAACGCAGGGATATCCATCGCCTCCATCTGATAGTGGGAGCTGGGAGTTTGTATAGAGAATCTTCGGGGCTCAGTTCATCAGTGGTTGCGAGCCTACAGCTGCATCTTTTGTAATTTGCGTCCGAATTGACAGTTTTATGGTCAAGTTTGTTCACTGCTGGGGATTTTATGCAGACGGAGAAAGTACGATAAGTCTTATCGAGCACGAGATAAGACTTTATCTCCTCATGATCGAGAGGAGGATTGCGGGTCCTAGGACGGCACGGAGATGTCAACCAATCAACGTCCATTAGGCAGTTACTAATCAGGTTAGCAGCCGTCCCTCGCCTCCACCCGTCCGTCGGCCGCCTCAACTGCTACAGCGCTGCTAGCTTGCCTGTCGTCGTCCTTCTCCTCCTCCAATATCATATCGTCTGAGTCGCCATATACTCAGTTCCGCGGGTGCAATATTGAGCCGGGGGCGACGACAAAGACGTGACGCTGTCACCATCAATTCGCCATGTCAACGGCGGCGGGATCAGAGCGGCGTGGTCCCGGCCAGGTTGACGCGGCTGGCAAGGACGATGCGGCAGATCCTCCACGAGTAAAGCGATGGGCACCCAGATCCAGGACAGGTTGCTTGGGCTGCCGGTAAGCTGCTCTCCTCTTTCACGAACGCTACATCTATGCATTGCATTTCTATGGTTTCCTTTTCCGGAATTCTATTTCCCTTCGTACCCCAAACTTTGCTGGGTTCAGTATCAGTATCCATGCCTATATCATGCTTACGCACACCTTGGCACAGTGCGAGGCGGGTCAAATGCGACGAAATCAGGCCCAAGTGTAAGAGCTGCCAGAAGCGCAACATGGAGTGTCGCTATGAGCTTAATCCTCCTGGCGCGAGCTCATCCTCGGACGCGCTGCCCAGGGCGAGTATCAGCATTCGCCCAAAGCCGGCCCCGACAGGGACTCAAGATAGCAGCGCTGGCAAAGTCAAGTGCGACGAGTCGTCACGAGCCTCTCGGTGCCCCTGCTCTGGCCTTTTATCACCGGAGCCAGAGGCCTTTTGTGGACCGGGAGAGTCATCCCATCATGCCATCGCGTCGACGGCAAGCAATTCTAGCGGTCCTCGACAATCCCATTTGTCACTGCCACCGTCCTCCGCCTCACGAACTCTGTCTAGAGGCCGCGAACGCAGGTCGGCAGACAGCCAAGGCCAAGAAGCCACCCTGCTCGTCGACATACACCCTCCGGACTGGTATTATTCAGAGGCTGTAACATACTGTACGTTTTACTCGCTTCTCAGCTTCTGCTGCTCTGATATAGTAAGACCGTGCATGTTAATTATGCTTCTAGTTAATAGATATATTCTCAGAAAGATAAAAAAGCTTGAGGTAATTCCTATTAATTATCATAGGCCTCAAGGGAAGAATGTCGCCAACTTCGATGCATTTATTGCTTTCATTCTCGCCCATCGTATCACAGAAATTTCTCGCGATCGTGGCAGTCCGGCCCAGCCAAGCGAGGCTTACCATACCAAGCATTTATGGGAACGCCTATACACCTGCATATCAAACCAGATCACCTGCATCAACACTGAAATCGCACGTCCAAACTCTAGCGATGCAGCTAAAGTAAGGGTGTTGACCAGGATTCAGGGCATAAAATGCGTCGAGTTGATGCTGCAAACACCAGTTTGGAGGAACCACACAGAAGGATTCTTATCCTTGCTCAGGTTCTGTGGGGGTGTCAAATTCGCACAGGGGCGAGAGGCGTTGATCAGGAGTATCAAAGGAATGGTCATGTAAGTGCACCTGTACTTGCCCACTGATCAGGGACCTGAGCATTGACTCATGAACCAGGGAGTCTGTCCTCGCCAATTCCGTTGCTCCTCCGGATAACCGAATTGTTGGTACATCGTACTTTACGACCGAGGAGCTCCTTTTCTTTCACAACCAGGTCCTGCACCCGAGTTTTCCTTGTCCCGGGGTGCTATTCGCGGGAATCCTGGAAACAAACAATCTGCGGGTGAAGATGTACTCCAGCCCGTCGCTCGGCTACTTGACAGAGGCGCTCAGCATTTTGCAACGCATCGATGCGTTCCAACCAACCGCCTGGGAGGAGTCCGCCTACACGTTGCCTCAGATTCCAGAAGTCCCGCTCATGGCAAGCATATACCAACTTGCCGTTGGCTTGTTCTGCTTGATGGCTCTCCAATATGCCGGGCTAGGGTCCATGGATAAAGCTGAGCGACGTAGCTCTCTCCTCCGATTACTCCAGGCGGCGTGGGAGCTTGAGCATTGCAGAGACGCTCTCAACTGGCCACTGGCAGTTGTTGGGTGTGCTCTTGCCGATGGCGGTACAGTTGTCGAGCAAGAATTTGTTTGCCAGTGCCTTGAAGATGCCGCACGACACGTCTTCGCTGTGCATCCGTTGGTCATAATTTCGAAACTCAGGCAATTTTGGATATCAGGGATGACGCACTGGGACAAGTGCTGGGGTGAACCCTGCCCAATTGTTGGGTAGTAGCCTTACATGGAAGCGCAAAACAACTGTCACGGACGAAAAGAAAGAACGCCGCAAGGCAGCTACCGTATGCTGGTATGCCAAGCCGGACGAGTCGCGGTACACCGAGTCAACCCGCTTTCAAAAGTCCACGGGCAAAAGTGGCGGGCGCAGCATGCGCAGCTCTTTTGCACCAAGTGCCACCTTCGCTTCATGGTCTATCCGTGCTACATTACCGTTCAATTTCATTAGCTACACGTCGATGCTAATGACGCGTGCATCGCGCGGAGGTGTGAGTATCCCAAAAGGCGAATGCGCCGAAAGCACGCTTTATCTGGCGTTTCATCTCGCCACTGGTGCTCGGTCATTCAGATACATCGGACAATTCGGACAATTCGGACGAACCGAATCCCTTGTACAATCGGCTGATTCGGGTGGAAGAAGCGCCAGATCTCGCGAGCCGAGATGCTGTTTGCCCAGTGTCATGGAGCTTGAAGGTATATGATGTATGCCAGGTATTCTCAGCCTCGTGAGCTGCCAGTTCTCGATTTTTTGAGATCGCTGTGGCCGAGTGGTTTACTTAGTGGCGCTCTGTGACAGAATGTCAGCCTACAAGGCTGGACATTCTAGTATCCGCTATATACCTTCAAGGACCGTGGTACCGGGCGATATCCCGCAAGGTCTTGTATGATTGGAAGCAAGGGCTCGATTTTACGTCTTTTGGAGCATCCTTACGAAGACCTTTACGAGCTCATGTTCACCTGTCGTGACAGGTTAGCATGCTGCTAATTGAGCACGGAGCTGGGGCTGGCATCTCCGCTTACTGAGCTCATGATGAGTGTCTGGGGTTTTCTGCATCTAATCACACCTATCGTGCCCTCCAGGCGACAAATCCCCCACGGGTCCGATGATTTGACGAAAGAATTGTTGGCTCCTGTTGCGAGTTGGGCTCAGATCAGAGTCGAAGAAGACTGCCTTCAAACTCGGGCCGTCACTTATGAAATATACATGTGGGAGCGGGGTTTTCTGATATTGATAAATCTCCGAGCTACCTATAAATGCGGCGTGATTCCCCCTCCCATCCACCAGCCAAAGTGCCTCCTTCAACTACCACCGTCTCTTGCAAGACGCTACCGGTCACCTCTAGTAGAAGCTGTAGTTTGCGTTCTTGCAAATGGAGCAAGTATACGGGAAGTTGCCTGTGTTTCTCGAATTGGATGATGGACGTCGTCGTTGCATATCAGCGTCGACAGAGAAATAGAACTTGCCTCCGCAGCAGTTCGAGTAGGTGCACTGGCCGAGTGGCGGGACCGTAATGTAAAAGGTGCCGTGCGGCATGCCGTAGGTGATGCCCATGCTGTTGGTGTCCCCGGCGGTGCCGATCTCGTAATGGGCGCTGTAGCCGTCCTGGCATTTGACGTCGCCGGGGCCACCCCGGTTGACGTGGCAGCCGTCGCAGACGGTCTCTCCATTGTCGGTGATGGTGACGGCGGTGACGACGTCCAGGCCGGTATGGATCTCGCCGTAGGTGTACACGCACGCGTACGCCTGCGCGGTGAGGGTGGCGAGGGGTGAGAAGTGCAGCGGCTCGCATCGTTGCCTTTTGTCGCGTCGGAGCGGTAAGGTGTAAGCAATGGAGAGGATAATATGAGGATTAGATGTCAGGTTTGGGATATAGTGATGAGCTCAAGATACATATAGTTCGAGCTTGTATGGACCTTCTGGATGCTGTACTGGCGCATGTCTTGCCTTGGAATAGCTCCAGGACCACTCGTCGTCAAGGGCGGATATAGTCGCATAGCTAGGCACCGATAAATCGAAGACTAATACACTACCCAACTGCCTCAATAGCCAAGGATTAAGAGAGATGTAAGATTGCATGAACCTAGCCTGATGAGAAGGATTCGCACACTAGTAGAGCGTCGGAAGCCACCTACTCGTGGCAAGGTCTGCATCGCATAGCAGGAAGCATCCCCTGCTGTCTCGTCCAAAGCATGGGGAGGCTGCAAAGAAGATGCTTTGCTTACTTTGTCCCCCTCCTATTTGGCAACAGTGTAGCTGGAGAAGAAGGATTGCGCGATGCTACGCCTGTCGGAACCCAATGGCGCGAGGCTGTCCGGCGCGTCAGCAATGCCCATCGGTTTCCGTAAACCAAGGATCCGAAGCTCGCCGCGAGATGCTCTGGCTCGGCAAAATCGCTACGAACTTTCTTAGCCGATTAACGGCATTCCATTCTAGACCTTTTTTAAAAGCCGCTTCGCCGCCGCCCACGCCGCCCGTCGAGAGAGCAGGACGCCCCCCCCCAGTCATCTGCTTCTCACAAAGAAGATTCCATTGCCTTCTATTCATTTAACACAGATGGAACAAGTCCGGTGTCAATTTTCAGTATCACGCACCTAATATTAAACTCTGAGATACTTGTATGGTATAGTTTAGACGTGCCATGTGTACTGAAGCTGTATGCGGGCAAAAGGTAGGCAAACGCGAAGTTATACTCCATATACGGGCTACCGTTAAAACGGCCTTCAAAAAAAAACTGCCTAAAAATAAAGACGTTTCTCTTTCGGGTTAACAATACTAACAAGTGCCCAACTGTCGGTGTTCCGTCCTCTGCATAGGTCGGTAATCGTCGCCGACTAGGATCTAACTGTCGCGTCACTCCAGGACTCTGATTGGTCAAGTCAAAATCTCTACCGCACCCGCCACTTTTCCCTGGTCACAGCCCAACCCCATGTCACTCACTCACCTATATAAGTCGGCCACAACGTGTCTTTCAGCCAGAGATGCGTTCACCCTGATTCCTACCATCTGCACAGTCTTCCTTTCCCCCCTCATTCTGCCCATTCACAATGAATGCGCAACACACCAAAGAAGCGCCGCCACCAAGTGAGCTTGCCCTCGAATGCGGCCCTGGCAGCGCGGAGCAGCCAGCAGAGCCCTCGTCGGAAGACAAGGTCTCGGCATTCAAGTCCCTCGGGTGGTTGGATCGTTACCTCGCCGTCTGGATCTTTCTCTCCATGGTCGTCGGCATCTTGCTGGGAAAATTTGTGCCCAACATCGGCCAGTCCCTCCAGCGCGGCAAGTTTGTCGACGTCTCCATCCCTATCGGTAAGGACAACACCTTGCCATCCCCAAAACCTCGCCTCCCTCCTTTGAAATGCTGACAAGGCCTGTGGGCGAAAAGCGGTTGGCCTCTTGGTCATGATGTATCCCATCCTGTGCAAGGTCCGCTACGAGTCTCTGCACCTCCTCCTGCGGCAGCGGACTCTGTGGAAGCAGATTACCTTTTCCGTCATTGTCAACTGGGTCGTTGCGCCCTTTTTCATGGTTCGTGTGCCCTCCTCTTCTCTGCAACCCTCGCCAAAGTCTCCTTTTAACTAACAAACGCTCCAGACGGCCCTCGCATGGGCGTTCCTCCCCGACGAGCCCAACCTCCGCAACGGCCTCATCCTCGTCGGCCTCGGCCGCTGCATCGCCATGGTCCTCATCTGGAACGGCCTCGCCGGCGGCGACCCCGAGTACTGCGCCGTCCTCGTCGCCGTCAACTCCGTCCTGCAGATGCTCCTCTTCGCGCCCCTGGCCGTCCTCTTCCTCCACGTCCTCAACCCTGATCCCAGCCCCGACACTTCCTTTTCCTACTCCGTCGTCGCCACCAGCGTGGGCGTCTTCCTCGGCATCCCCCTCGGCGCCGCCGTCCTCACCCGCCTCGCCCTCCGCCGCGCCGCCGGCGCCGGCTGGTACGACCGCGTCTTCATGCGCTGGCTCGCGCCCTGGTCCCTCCTCGGCCTGCTGTACACCATCGTGGTGCTCTTCGCCTCGCAGGGCGCGCGCGTCGTCCGCCAGGTCGTCTCGGTGGTGCGCGTCGCGGCGCCGATGCTGGTGTATTTCTTGTGCATCTTCTTCGTGGTGCTGTGGGCGACGAGGCGGCTGGGTTTCGGGTACAGACTCGGCTGCACGCAGAGCTTCACGGCGGCGAGCAACAACTTTGAGCTGGCCATTGCGGTCGCGGTCGCCACGTTTGGGCCGGACAGCGACGAGGCTCTGGCTGCCACTGTTGGTCCGCTGATCGAGGTGCCGGTGCTGATCGCGCTGGTGTACCTCGTCAAGTGGCTGGGGGCAAGATGGAACTGGAAGGAGTGAAGCATCGTAACCGCGTTGGGATCATTAATAGAAGCTGAGATTCTCATACAGATAGATTACTTGTACTTGATTAAATTGTTCGCGTAGCTATGCCTGCCTATGCAAGACCGGAACTCATATAGATTGTTCAGCCCAAGTCCCATTCGGCAATAAATCTCTGTGCCATATATGCCTCGTCAATGCAATGCATCATACACGTAATTCCGACATGATCGTGAATGGAAATGCCCTCCTGCCATTTCTCTGGGTATCCCCTGATTTTATCGTTTCCCTCCCCCGCCAATCCTTTCCCACTCAATCATCCATTTTTCCAATCCGCGACGAGGTCCTTTCCTGCGCCGTTTTGTTGTTGCTTTGCCCCATACCCAGACTCAAAATACATGTACAAAACCAAACTCCTTTTTTGTTTTTTGTTCTCTTTTTGTGTGTGCCAAGCAATCCCAGCAACATCTTTCGCTTCTTCATCTCTACGCTGCACTCTTTTCCATTATTTGGAAGAGCAGCGTATTCTTGACGAAGCACTCGCACTCGGCGTCCGGGCACCCCATACTGGCCTTGACAGCGTGACGGTTGACCGGCGTGCCACCTTGCATCTCGGCGATGATCTGCGCGGCCGTGTTGCAGGACATGACGAGCGGCGAGGCGGATTCAGCTTGCGCTTGCGCCGTACCATGGTGATGATGGCTGTGGTGGTGGTGGCTGTGGCTGTGGATGTGGCTGTGGTACTGGCCGTGCGGCCCCGAGACGGGCGTGCCGGGCATCGTGCTCGGCCCCGTGCTGGGCGGGCTCTGCGCCGCCACGGTGGACTCGGTCGGCGTCGTGGCGACCGTCGAGGCGCCGCTGCCGCAGCACCGATCGCTGATGCTAGCATCCGCCAGCACGGCTAGGCGGTCGATGCCGCCGTCGCTGTGGTACTGCTGGTATGGGCTCGTCGTCGTCGTCGTTGCTGGAGGTGGCTGCTGCGAGTAGGTGGTGGGGGCGGGGGCAGAGGGAGGGGGGATGACGGTCTGCAGGCTGCCGTTGCCGCCGGGGGGCTGCAGGATCTCGTCGTCGCGGGGGATTCCCGTCTCGAACATGGCGAGGAACTTGTCGACCTCGTGGTCGGTGACACCGCGGCGGGCGAGGAGCAGGCGCAGGCGCGAGTTCTCGATGGCGACGGTGCGCGCGGCCTGCTGCATCTGGAGGGTGGCCTCGACGCCCTGCTTCTCGTACTCGTCGAGGCGGCGCTGCATGGCCTCGACGAACTCCTTGCGGCGGGCGCGGGAGCGGCGTTGGTTCTCGCGGATGCGCTCGGCGGCGGGGTTTGTCGAGGGGGTTTGTGTGGTCTGAGGGGGGCGGGGAGTTAGTGATGGATTGCAATGGAATGGCTAGAGAGAAGCAAGGGCATGATGGCAGAAACTGGAAGCATGGGACAGAGAGCAAGGCACAGGAAAACAAACACAAAACGCAACGCAACGCAACGCAATGCAAGCAAAGATTGGTCTGGAGTGGAAGAATCGTACCTTGGGACCGGCCATTGTGAATGTGGAAAAAAGGGAAGGAGAAAAAAACTACATCAACACATGGAGAATATTATGAATTGTATATTGATGAGGTGAAGAGATACGCGTGGATCCTCCCGTGGGAAAAAGGGCGAGGGGGACAGGATCGAGAAGAAGAACAAGGAAGTTGTGTGACACAGTCGAGGTGCAATTGAAGTTTCTTCACTTACAAAAAGTCGACCACTCACTGACTGACCTGCTGCAGCTTCTTCCTTCTCCGCTGTCCGTGCTGTGTCAGCTGGTGGGGCGTCTCTTCAGGGCAGCATGTCACTGTCATGTCACCGTCGCCGAGGAAGCGATTGGGGGACGGGTAGCCGTTGATCAGCGTTTTGGATAGAATATTTATATTTCAGTGAGCTCTTCGAGACTGCCATTATTTTTTCCTGATTTCTCAATGCTTCCTGGGGCTCCTGGTCGCACGCACAAGAGACGTGAAAAAATCAGGGTCGTGTGGGCAGAAAAAATCTCTCCACCAAAACTCCCCATGCATGTCCCGCCCCAACCAAACAAGACACTACCATTACAATTTCACAACTTAGCAAAAATGATTCAATCTTTCTGATTATGCTAACTCCAGTAATGCCCATATGTTAACAATGGTAAAATGCAAAATTAAAAAGCAAAAAGGCCCTTTGGGTATCATTGACCGCGGCAAAAACTCCCAGCCCCCCCTCCACTCTTCCCCATCTCCCTACCACCACCACCACCAACTAGTCATCCAACCAACCAACCAACCACCGACGGCTATTTGAAGATTTGCTTCCTAGTCCGTGCCGAGAAGCGCTCCACTCCGCTTCCCTGCTGATTGTGCCACAACTGCTGCATTCCCACGCCGTGGCTCTGCTTCGACTCGCGGTACCGCAGCCACGCCGCGCGCAGGTGGTCCGGCCGCAACGGCCCGCGCCTCGGGTCCTTTTCGCGGTCCTCATCACCGCCGCCACCGGTCGCATCGTCGTCCCCGGCCGCGTCCCCTGTTGTGGGCGGCGGCGTGGGCAGCTCGCTCTGGTGCTCGCCGGCGCGGATCCATTCGGCCTGCACCTGTCGCGCCTCCTCGATGATCTCGCCCGCAAACAGCTTGGCCACAGCCTTGACGGCGGTGCTGACCATCTGCGGGACGGATTGTGACACGGTAGCGTTGACAACCTAGGCAGGGTCCTTGTTAGCTAGTTGTTGCTGCTCCCCCAAGAAAAGAAAACTTACCCTCTTGACAACGGCATCTGACAGCTTGGCGGCGCGCCACAGCTCGTACCGGTTGTACTGCTCGCTGTCAAACGCCTCAACCAGCATGGCGCGCAGCCGAATCTCCTCCTGCTTCTGCTCCTGCGTGTGCGCGACAACGGCCTCGAGCGCCATCTCAGCCTTATCTTCGTCCTCGTCGTCCTCGGCGTCCTTGTCACCCGTGCCCGAAGCGGCCGTGGCCGCCTTGCCACCACCGGCGACGCTCGATGCCTGGTCGTCGCCCTTGCCGCCGTCGTCGCCGCCGCCCTTGCCGCCAGCCTTCAACTTGCGGCCGCGCTTCTTCCGCGCCGCCGCCACCGCCGTGGATCCCACACCGCTGGCGACGCTGCCGCTGACATGCGATTGAGCGTCCATCGACGGCGACCTCGTGCGCGGCGACCGCGCCTCGGGCGGGAAGGACGTCTGTCGCAGAGGGTGCGCGGGCACCGACGACTGCGAGAGCGTCGACGCCTTGCGGCGCTTCAGGGCCGGTGGCTTGCCGCTCATGTCGAGGCTCGGCGAGCGCTTCTTGCTAGGAATGGACGCGGGCGACGGATACGGCGGCGACATGGCCGTCGGCGAGGCAACGTGTGGCGGCGAGGCCATCCTGGGCTGTGTGCGTAAACGGGCGGGGCGGGACGAGGCGTGGGATTCTCTTCGAAGCGGGATGTTGCGAGAGGTTCTTGCAGCGTACTATGCACGAACGGTCGATATGCGATGCCAGATTCACGCGTGCGGTGGGATCGATGGATGGATGATGATGCTTGGGCTCCGCGCGAAGATGGAGAGTGCAAGTTTCTTGGGCGCTCTCGCGCGCGACTGTGCAACGGCCAGCCAATCACATGACCGGACCTCCAAGATCGCCCCGATGGCGCGGTATCACGGATAAAAAGATGGAAGAAAGTAACTTTTTGATTAAAATTCCAAATTTCAGGCCCCCTTCTAGTAAACCATGTAATTTAGCGTGCAATACTACCAATTTTGGTGTGCTATCACCACTGGGAAGAACATCGCCTTTGCTAGTCGCTGTCCGCCTAGCTATGTAGTTAGTAGCCAAGCACCCATAGACGCAATCAAGCGAAGCATTGCAACTCATGCTACTACTGCTGACTTCATCTACAACTTCTGGTCTCATGTCTCAAAAGCTAAGATTCAAATGCGATGCACACCATGAAGAGACATTCTTTTTTTGGTCATGAATTGTTCGTGCTATGGCTGAGTTTCTCTGATCGATTGTATAAGATGGAGTTACCCTAGAGACGATGTTGATAAACTGTACGCAGATCATGCACAACATTAAGCAAAGTAAAAGTATTAAGCCAGTCTCCCGAGACATTTTAGATCTCGGCCGAGTGAAAGAATAGAACGCGACTCGAGTTACAAAGGCATTAGGCTCAAAGCATGGATAGGTTTAAAGCCGAAACATGCATGCGTGAGAGAGGAACACAGCTTTCAAACTTCTGCAGCACGGATACAACAAAGGCTGTGGCATGATTGTCATCGTTAAATTACCAAAATAAAAGCCGTGGCCAGGCGAGTGATGCTGTTGCATGAACCAACTTCAAGAACCAACCATGGGCGCCGCTGGGCGCCGCTATGTTGTTCCCTCAACTCGTCAAAAGCGCACGTCCTTGAGCTTATCCCGACTGGCCAGAAGCCCGTCGTTGTCTTGCTTGCTCGTATGAGAGAGTACAACTACACTGATCACTACAAAAATGCGTCAGAGAAATCCATGCAAAGAGAGAGAGTGGCATCGACAGGCCGTTCGTCACTTAGTTTCATGATGCCCTATTGCTCGCGTGGCACTTATCGTTGCCTTTGTGCTGGAGCTTTCGGGTGCGCCAGTGCAACGACAATTGCTAGGCGATCCGCAGCCGTCCTCTTCTTGAATCTTCCCATGGTTGGGCTTGGCCGACTACCTAACAAGGTTGCGACACCCAACGCAGCTTTACGCCGTGCCCGTCCGGGTCTGTGGGGCGATCTGATGGGAGGAACCGAGCGAGTCAAAATAAACTGAGACATTTTGATTTGAACGGAGCAATCAAGGTGATCAGGCATGCCGACAAGGGTGGTACAGGGCTGATATGCGACCGTTATCACCAGTCCCGGGGCAAGGACCAGATCGCACTCGCATCGGTGCCGGCCACTTGCCCTTGCTCGATTAATTTGGTAACGGCGTAGAACAAGGTCCAATGCAAGATGAGTTGCAGACGGATGGATCGCCGATGGGCCTCATATCGTGGCGCATACTCCCACCCGATGCGATACCACAACAGTTGACCGAGACAGCGACATCAAGTGAGAGGGCGGCGATGTTGGCATTGCTACTCTTTTTCCGCCTCATGAACAGCACCGACTTCTGGCTGGACGGCCCTCCCCGTGCTTTTGAATACAAAGCATCTCCCTGAGATAATTCCCGTGGTGGGCGGGGAAGGCGAGTATAAGTAGACGGCAGTTGTCCTATCTATCTCGACCCATCCAACAACATCTTGGAGACAGACAAGCCTCACTTTTCTCTCTTCAGAGCCGAGATAACCGCCAAGACAGAAAGACCAGCAAAGATGAAGTTTATCGCCGTCCTCGCAGTCGCGGTGGCGACTGCGTTCGCTAGCCCGACCTACCCGCCGCCGGCCAAGCAGCCACCGGCCCCTCCGCCTCTGCCCCCGGGCTACACCTCTTCGGTACCGCCGCCGCCTGCCACCCGCAAGACTTCGACCACCGCTCCGGCCCCGACCTATAAGTCTTCAGCCCCACCACCACCCCCGGCCTATAAATCTTCGACTCCCCGGCCGCCCCCGGCCTATAAGTCATCGGCCCCCCCGCCACCGCCGGTCTACAAGACTTCAGCGCCTCCACCACCTCCGGCCTACAGGTCTACGACCTCGAAACTTTCAACGACCCGGCCGGCCCCAACCTCCAAGTCTTCGGCAACCCGTCCGGCCCCGACTTACAAATCTTCGGCTCCTCCACCACCCCCAACCTACAAGTCTTCAGCTCCCCCGCCGCCTTCGGTTTATAAATCTTCGTCTACCACCTCGAAGTCTGCGACGACTCGTTCAGCCCCGACGTATAAGTCTTCGGCTCCCCCGCCGCCTCCGGTCTATAAATCTTCGGCTCTGCTTCCGCCTCCAGCCTATAAGACTTCGTCCACCACCTCAAAGTCCTCAACAGCCCCCCCGCCCCCGGCCTACACATCTTCGCTTCCCCCGCCCCCGGTTTACAAGTCCACTACCTCAACGTCTTCGACGACACCTTCGGCCTCAGCCTACACCTGGCCCCCGGAGGACAAGCCTTGGTCAACCACCTCCAAGTCATCGACGACCTCTCCGCCTCCGACCTACACGAAGCGGGCAGCCCCTATTGCCGGTCCTGGCGGCTGCTCGGGACCGACCACGCCTGGCAGTACCGCGTTCCTGGGCTGCCCGACGTTCTTTTTTTGAGCCTGGGTCGCCGTGCCGTGCGAAGAAGGGAGATATGAGCAAGAAGTACCCCGACTGCGTAAGTGTATTTTCCTGGTTGAGATTTTCTCGGTAGTGAGGTTGCGACTAACACGCGCTGGTTTGCTTGGATGCATAGTGTCCCAAGCCCGCATGCCCTGGCTACAAGTTCCAGCGGGCCTAATGGTATCCCTTTGCCGACAGGAAGTAGTACGCAGGTCTTCAAGTCGAGGTACCTGAGTGATCTACTTCCAAATATTCTTCCCTACTTGAAACCCGTAAAGTGGCCATTGAAAGGTGGAATTCACTGTCATGGATGGGGTGACGTGTGACCTATGAAGATGCCGAGTTTGATTGTTGTTTATAGTTGCCGTTTATTTGATCATGTACGCCGATTAGGTAACGGCAACGGATTTAGGCCAATTTAATAAACACCTTCAGCGAGGCCGCCTCTGTAAGACATAAAAATGTCACCACAGACCCCTGCAGCCCCTCTGCTCCAGTGACTTGCAGACACTGTACATCACTGGCTCTTGGCCCTTCTAATAATAAATACTACAGTACGCAATTGGAAGAGCAGCTAATAAAACACACCGAAAAAATACCCGCAAGCCTCATTCTCCGATTACCTCATTCAAACAGGCCATTGTGGGGACGGCCGGACCAGGCCCGCGCAAGCCGATGTCGCGAACCGAACAAAGCCGTCCCTCTTTTTTTTTTCTCTCTTTTCCACGCCCTCCATGTATTTCCCTTGCTGGTATTTAATCCACCCATCCACCGGGAATTGATCTATTTCCTCTTTTTCCGGACTCTCCAAGCTTTCCCCATCAATCGCTTCATCGCTGCTCTCTAGTCAGCGTGACTTTGTCCCCGTCGCAAACCTCCTTCCCCTCCTCCCCCGCCGCGACCAACAAAAGCATCATCAACCCCGCAATCATGCCCAAACACCCCATCGACACGGCCTCCGTCTCCGGCTCCTCCACTTCTAGCGACAACTCCTCGTCGCGCAAGCGCAAGCGCTCTTCCAAGAAGACCAACGGCGGCCGCCGCCACGACAACACCGACAACGCGCCCGCCGACGAGCACAAGACGACGACGACGACGACGACGACGACGAGCAAGAAGCCATTCGCCGACAAGCAGCACCTCCTCGCCAACGGCAACCGTCGCAACTCGATATCCAAAGCCGCCCGCGATCCCCGCGACGAGGCCCGCGCCGTCGCCCTCCGCCAGCCCGCCCCCGTCGTCGACCATGACGGTCTAAGCCGACCCGGTACGACCTCATTTTCCTCTTCTTTCGTTGATTCCCTGTAACACACCACCACGATGCTAACGTTGTGAAACTCGCAGCCAAGGGAACCCGCGACCGCGTCCAGGAGACACCCGAGCAGGCCGCCGAGCGCCTGCAAAAGATGCGAGCCGCCGTGCGCACCCTCCTCGAGTGCGTCGGCGAGGACCCCGACCGCGAGGGCCTCCTCGACACGCCCTCGCGCTACGCCAAGGCCATGCTCTTCTTCACCAAGGGCTACCAGGTCGACGTCGACGACCTCGTCAACAACGCCCTCTTCAACGAGGGACACAACGAGATGATCGTCGTCAAGGACATTGAGATTCACTCCCTCTGCGAGCACCACCTCGTCCCCTTCACCGGCAAGGTATTTTCTTTCCCTCGCTTCGCTCGAACGTCCCCTCCGGCCGATTCACTGCAGCGTAGCCTTTTTCCTTTTCGCACAACCCTAGACTAACAAATATGGAAACGAAATAGATGCACATTGGCTACATCCCCCGCAACACCGTCATCGGCCTCTCCAAGCTCCCCCGCATCGCCGAGATGTACGCCCGCCGCCTGCAGGTCCAGGAGCGCCTCACCAAGGAGGTCGCCAACGCCGTCATGGACATCCTCAAGCCCCAGGGCGTCGCCGTCGTCATGGAGTCATCCCACCTCTGCATGGTCATGCGCGGCGTCGAGCAGACCGCCACCTCGACCATCACCTCGTGCGTCCTCGGCTGCTTCGAGCGCAAGTCCAAGACCCGCAACGAGTTCCTCTCCCTCGTCGGCATCAACCGCTAGCTTGGCCCCGGCTGCAAAATGCACTGCACAACTACTTACTGCCCGGAAAGGTGGTGGTGGTGGCTCTATGCGGACATGACCAACGCCTTCATGGAATATCATTACTGTCATCAACTTCAACATTCATACGACGGCGTTTATTTGGCGTTTTGCTTTTTACCTTCTAATCCAATTATTCCAGCGAACGTGTTCTTCTAACTAACTACTTGGGCGGCTGGGCATTCAACAACGGCCTCCTTCTTCAACATATACACTCCCAAGAGCAATCATCTATCTATCTTCATATCTAGATCCTGAAAAAACTTCAGCGGGCTCAACGCCCCATTATATCATCCCCATTCTTGTTGCATTACGTACCACATGACTAGTGCACCATTCCCCATGTTCTATCACAGACGTTGCAAAAACAATAAAGAACACAAACGTGTAACGAGCAGCTTTATAATTATCAAACAAGTAGACATTTTGAATCCCATCTCTCTCGCCACAAGATCTAGCAAAGCAAGCACTCTTGTGAAAGAAGTGAAATGGAAAAATAGAAAAATAGAGAAAAGAAGCTACTACAACAGACAAGGAGTATCTCGAAATCATTCCCTTTCCCCCAAGCAATTATCCTTTGCACAATCCTACCTTTGCGCCAGAAATTCCCATGCCCATACAGTTGGACCTCGTAAAAACGCCTTCCACCACCCATTATAGTCATACACCCAAATCCAAGCGATATAACCCGCCACAAGAGACAACCGCTCTAAACGGTTTCTGCAGCGAATTGAAGAGAAAAAAAAGGAGAAAGAAACGGACAACTTCCAAACGCCTGTTCCGTTACAATGGGCCAATATCACCTAGGCCCCATCTATTATTGCGTCCAACCCGTTGCGCTCATCCTCCAGAGACTCTGTAGTCATTTTGACATCGTCCTGGGTCTTGTCATCTTTGGGCTTTTCTTCGGCCCGCTTTTCGTCGGTCAAGTCCATCAGCATCTTTTCCATCTTGCCCTCGTCTTTAGGCTCGTCATTCCTTTTGGAAGTGCCCATATCCACATCGCGCATCGGCTTCTTTGACCACACTTCCGTGCCCCAAATTTTCTCAGCCTGTCTTCTCCCCGCCTCAGTTCGACCAAAGATTTCAAGTGCCTTTGCTTTGCCCTCTTCCGTGTGGATATTGATGCCCTCAATGGCTTCGTCTATAGAGTTACCCGCACTGTCGGCCTTCTCCTGGCCCCTAGAGATGGATTTCTCCCGGGGCTGATCTGCCATAGAATTCCGACGGCTTTCATCGGTCGAATATTCACGTTTGTACAGGCCTCCTGGCCCATCTTGAGCATAGTAAGCCGGTCCGCCATACGAGGGATTCGAAGATGGCGGTTGTAGAGAGCCATATCCAGATTGAGCTGCTGCTGCTGCTGCCTCAGCATTGGCGGCCTTGCGTCGCAAACTATTGGCTTTCCCCTTGGCATGCTCTGGTAGGTCGTCAGGGTTCTCGACGCCATATTCCACGAGCATCTTTTGCAGCTTCGTTGGTCGCGGCTTCCGGGTGCTAAGTGATACCTCGAGAATAGGTGGTGCCTCGGGCGCAACTGGACACCACTTGTGCAGCTCCTGTCGAAAGAAATTGGTCTCGTAGGCGAGCAGGACTTCGGCACCTTCGAGTTTGCGCAAGTAGAATCGTTGTGTATCAGCCTCAGCTTCTGTTGAAAGAATAGGATTGCAGTATCGTGCGACGTATTCGCGGAAGTTTTGCGCGTTTGTAATAATTTCCTGCAAAACCTCTTCTTCCTCTGGCTGGAATGGGAGCAGTGGTACCTCCTCGATGAGTGCAATCAGATCCTCGAGCTTCGGCCGGGCGGCATCTCTGGGTATCATCATTCTCCAGTCGCAGATGGGGCACGTATACTTGTCATCCTCCTTGACTTTGCCGCGTGCAATCTTGAGGCATTTATAATGATACCACTCATGACAGAGCTCGCATTCAATCATCATGCCGGCCTCAATCCTACGGCAAAAGCAGAATACTTGGCGTTGGCGACTGGGATCAGGGTCTTTGCTATCGTCCGGGCTTTGCTCTCTGGACACAGGCTCTGCGGGTAAACGGGGAGTATCGTGCTCCGTATCGAAGCAGTCGGTGTTACGCTCTAGCACATGGTCAAGATGACTCTTGAGGATATGAAGCGGAGCATTAGACTTCCCGAATAGCCGCTTGCCTTTGCGAATCCAGTCCTCGTGACGTTTGCGCTCATTCTCGAGGTCCAAGGTGCCATTTGGCTTCGAGTTGAGCTCATCAAGTTTGAACATCAGGTTAACCGCCTCGGTGTACCTAGGGCGCTTGCGAAAGTCGGTCTCTTTGCAACGCTCGGTAATGCTGATGATCTGTCGGTGGGCCTCCCGCTGCTTATGCAGGATTTCATCCACTGCATCCCATGTCTCCTTGGAGACCGGCAACGCACCAGCTTGTACTTGCTTAGACAGTGCCTCGAGCTGTTGGTAATGAACAAATTCGGCGTGAATGAGTTCCCTTGCCTTGGTCTCCCAGGATTGTCCTGCAGCCATTTGGTCGCAGTAGAATGTGAAGTGATCGTTGTATGAAGGGATTTCTAGGCGCTTGCCTTCATCGATCAAATTCTTAACATCGGCCAGGGACAAGATTAGTCCGCGGCTTGCGCGAGCCTTCTCATTCCACCGCACCTGATCCAGCATCTTAGAAAGAGCATCAATCTCAGGTGTATCAACGTTGAAAGTTCGTCCCTCCTCGAGAAGCTCCTCGATAGCCTCCACGCTCAGGCTGGTGCCATTCTCCAGCGCTCGTGAGGCATTGGCTTGGAATTCCTTGATGGAAGCTGCGCGCTCTTGAAGCTGCAAAATCTCTGGGCACTCGAAACCAATGTGCTCAGCGGCATGAAGTAGCCGATAAATATTGTCCACGCTGCGGGACTCGGGCTCCTTCTGGTCTTGATAGGAGCTGCTGCCGATGGAGCTACGTGTGCCAGTCTGCCAAGCGCGCTCATTTTTCCGTCGATTTTGTTGCTTGCGTACGAGGTAGCTCGTTGCTTCATCGACCCACTCGTTGCATCGACCGACGAATTCTTTGAGAATGGGTAGGGACGGAAGATCGAAGGGAATGCGTTCGCCTTCGTGAAGTAGACCTCGAAGAGATTTCAGCGATGGAGTCACCTCTTCGTCAAGGAGTTTTGCGTACTTCTCTTCCCATTGTTTAGGGGTGTCAGCCTTCTCGATGACTTTGTTGTGGGCGTCCTTCATCATCTCCTCCGTTTTGCGATAATAAAGCGTATGACCGGTGCCGAGGTACCTGTTTTGTTCACTTTCATCGCAACAAGGGTGGTTGCCGGCATGTGTAATGCACAAAACCTTACCAGACTGGTGGCATTTATATCTGGACAGGTAAGCAAAGGCTTTGCAGTAACTGCAGCACTGTTCGTCCTCGTCCAGAACATCTTCATCTTCGACTTTAAATGCGAGGGGGCAGTTTCCATCTTCTTCCTTGAAGCACTGGCATTTGTGAGAAGTCGATTCGAGATGATTTTTGACAAACAGCTCACGCTCCGCCAATTCTCTCCTCTGGATGCGCTCAAGAGCGGGACCGAGCCATTTGGCCGTCGGGATGGTCAGGCCAGCCGAAGCTCCTTCAGCAGCAGTCCACAGCAACTCATCGTGAGAGAAGCATGGTTGTCTTCGAAATGCTTGCAGCCTCTCCACACCAGCCATACCATATGGCTCCCAGTCCGGCGGGGCAAAGTTGACGGCTTCATTGAAATTAAATCCGTGATTAAAGCCAGCGTGGTAAGCCTGGGGGAAAGTGATGACCATCTGGCCAGCACGTTGATCGACGGCGTACACGCGGACCCCGGCCTTGGTGAGCTGCTCGGGGGTGAGCAAGGTTACAAGCTGGAAGAGCAGGTCTGGTTGGGTTTCAAAGAGCTCTGGTACAGCTTCTCGCATCGCTGCTTCAAATTTTTCGGCATCGTCACCAGGGATGCCGTACCACGTTTTTGTAGCGCCGAAATGCTGATAGTTTGCGGAATAGGCATAATGGTCTTCATTGTGCCAGCAAAATGTAGAAAATATCATGCCAACGTACACCCAAGGAACAGTCATTCCCGAGATGTCAGACTTGATATGCCGGAATAAACTCTCCGAGGCAAACGGGAGCACATTGAGGTTCCAGCCATCCGCGGCGTAAGGGTTGCCGGGGTTCTTTTCGAGCGTAGGGAAGCCAGAACCGTGAGTAGTACAGTGAATATCGGCGCCGTATTCAACCTCGACAGTTTCCTCCAAATCAGCAACAAGACGCCAGAACTCATTCTCGACATCCTCTTCGGTAACCGGCCGATGGCATTTTAGGGCACTGTCGAATGGCATCTTTTTCTCGAAGTATCCTTGTTTGAAGTCGTTGGCCTTCTGCTGGAATTGCTTGAGCGAGTACAAGCCGCCTTCTTCGAAACCAAACTGTCCATCACCAACGAGGCAACGGGGGCAGTTCCATTCAGCCTCTGGCTTTCGCTTCAGAGGGGGGTCCAAACAAAGCCCATGGTACGAATTGTCGCAAGATTCGCAGATGAGTAATAGTCCAGCACTCTCACCTTGACCGCAGGTCTCACACGCTTCGCCTGGGGCAAGATCTTCTTCGCGTGGAATGCGAGGAACGGAAGGGCGGAACGGCGTCATATGGGAGCCGGCAACAGTAGGGACATTGTCTTTCCGAAGACGTTTGCTTCGACGATTTGTAGCATCTTCGTTATCACCATCAGCTTCTTTCTTTGAAGCATCAGACGCATCGTCAGCGCTGATTCCTCTTTTGACCTGGGCGGCACTGCCAAGACCAGTGTGATCATCCGGTGTCGCATTCCGGGTGCCGGGTACTTCTGGCGTGAAGCTTTTGCGCTCGCTTGTATTTTTGTTAATGCTGGTGAAGCCGGAATTGACGGCTGTGAATGAGGAGCCTCCAGATGTGGGAGCTAGGGGAGCATCAATCATAGGGGTGTCACGGTCAGCCTCCCGCTTGAGACCATTTTGCAAAGCCTCGGAAGCATTCCTAGCTGGAGATTCGGCGTTCGTACCGGATGGAGTATTGACTTGCGAGCGTTTGACGGGGGTTTGCGCAGGGCTGGGCGTCAGGGGTCCGCCGTATTCCTGCTCCAGCTGCTGATGGACGCCAGGTTTGGCGATGCGGAGATAGTCTTCGTACGGGCAGAGCCATCTTTGATACGAGTTCTTTAGGGATGTGGAAAGAGAGCTCATAATCTTCCCACTATATCCTAGGTCACGACCAATCTCTGCCCACTTTTTGTGTTTGCAGACCTTATCGAAGCCGCCTCGTGACTCAACAGCCTTTTTCAGGCGATAAAGGTCCAGGGGTTTCTTGTCGACATAAGGTAGGCGATGCAGGTTACTGCCCTGCTGCTTGTGGAACTTGGCAAGACCATCCAAATATGTTAGGTTTGCCCGAGTGCCTGCGAGATGGTGTGAGTGAGGTGTGGCAAGCGTTTGAGACGTATTGAAAACATACTGCCTTCCACGGAGTTGAGCTCTTGTTTTCTGGTTCGGAAATGAAATTTCTATTATCGAGTCAGTAATGTAACATCAAGGCAGACGCCAATAGAGGGTGCAGAATTGGGCCGAGAGAAGCCCTACCTCTGTGTTGATGGCAAATTCCGGATTCCAAGAATCGGGTGGGATAATCTTGCAGAGCCCGTACTGCGAGGCCTCGGGGCCAATTTTCTTGACGTATTCCAGGGGATCGTGCCATTCCTCTAACGTCGGATAGTAGGTCGGTGCATCGGAGATACCGTGCGGTCTGCTAGCCTTCTTGATGGGTTCGCGGGCAGCAGTAGGCTGACCACGGCGTTCGACAGAGGTGAGATCGAGGGCTGGGCTGTGCATGGCACTGAGAGGTATCGCGGTAGTCGGATGGTAGCCATTGGAGTTGACCTTTGGCTTGGGCTTGGTTGGGCCGACAGAGCTGCGTGCACTCGCCGGAACGGACGCACTAGCTGTCATTCCGGGAGCCATGGTCTCGGCGGATGGGGGTTCTGGGGTGTTTTTTCCGGAGATTAAGAGAAGATTCGGGGTGGCCGAAACGATAGAGATGGTAGATCCGTCGTAAGAATGACTGAATGGGAGCGATGCGCCGCGAAAGAATGGAGAGTACTGTCAAGATACCAGGGGCATCGTCGCGGAGCTGTAAGAGGCGATGTCGACGATGCGACCGATCGGATATCGTAAAAATGGAGAGCCGCAGCTCAGAGCTTTCGCAAATCTGTTTTCTGTGTTAGATATTGCAGACACATGCAAAATCCCGAGGCCGAGTCGAGGTCAGCGGGCACGTAGGGTCTTTGCGCAGCGAGAGAAATGGCATCAAACGGGGCGCTGAAAAAACAAGAGCATAAGATATAATGGGCATGTAGACTTACAGAAAAAGACTTTGCAAGTATTCAGAAGTGAAGAGACAAGCCGGACAGAAGTCGCGAGGCTCGCATAGTTTTTAACGAGCGGCGAGAGCAAGACGAAGGAGTCATGCAGCGTGAGAGCCGGTGTTGGTGCAAGGTGTAGATGTCGAAGCGATGGAGGGCGGGCGAGGAATGGGTCGAGGGAGCGTCCCCAGACGTGAGAGAGATGGAAAGAGGTTCCTGTGTGAGCCGTCGTCGGGGTACCTGTAGCGGCGCTGGGGAAGGCTGCGAACGAGCAGGTACCAGCGCGACAGCACTTGCAGCAGCCTGTGTAACAGCGCCTGGTGCTAGGGGCCACTTTTTACCTTTTTTACCGGAGCACGCAGGCTGCAGACGGGAGGGTACTTGATATTACATGGCTTTACAGTGAGAATGTGAAGTATCGCTTTATCGTGGGCGCCCATGTGGGTGCTGCAAATGGTGACTTTACTTCCGAGGCGGGCAAAGAGTGGCACAGCTTCCGCCGTGTCTTTAAGATGTACTAGTGATATCCACACTCACAGTATACCCCCTACGATTTGACTCTACTCATCAGCAATGTATGTACTGTCTACCAGATATATACATCCCATCGATACATGCAGACGAGCCGCAGGCCGAGCAGCCCATCGCCAACACGGCCAATGGCGCAAGACTCGCTCACCCACGCAGTCCCCATAGCAATCATATCGGTGACTCTAATAATAACTCGCCAGAACCATGTATAAAGCGCAGTTGTGAGCAGCTTTTGTCTACTACTGCATTGTTCGTCGCAGGCAGGCACTGTATCTCAGAGTTGCCAAGATCGACGCTGCACAACAGGGGCGCCGAGGGTTTCGTATCACCGAAAGGTCATGTCCTCAGCTTAATAACTGGTGTCAATATCCTATGTCTTGCACCCTTGATATTTCCCCCTCCGAATCAAAGTAGCATGAGATTTTAGGGTGAGAGCAGCAGATAATAAACCTCCAAACAATGCGGCAAGCGCCAACTAACATAAGCTCCGAGTAGTGAGGGCAAGTGTTTAGATGAGTGATTCAAGGTTCCGTAGCCTGTGCGCACAGTTGTTTTGTACATAGGTACAGTATCTCTTCCGGTTACCTGCGAGGGACGGTGTGGGAGCGTCTCGCTAGGTGCATTGATACCAGCCTCATCACCTCCGTCACACTGCGCTGAATTTGTGCGTTCAAAATTCGTTTGTGCTTCCATTTCCAGACAATAATACGTCAGGCAAATGGTAAAATGCTCTATGCTACAAGCCCCCTATTTATTTCGTCGCTCCTTATTAGCCAACTTCCGCTGGGATAACATGTCTGTTTCTCGCCAATACTCGCCTCAAGCAGGACAGTCCATCGTGACAAAGCTTCATTTATTATCGGGTAGCAATATCAAAAGCGGAGGGTTATTTTCATGGTTACGAGCTGATCTCGTTTCTTTAGGCCTAGAATTTATTTTGAGACGCGTAATGTTCAAGGCGCAGCCCATACAGCTTCAGGGTCTCCCCAGAGAGCATAAACACAAACACATGGCTAGAGCAACGGTTTTAAGGTCAGAAACACAAGAAAAATACAAATAAAACCAATCAACCAAAAACCTCGATTTTCAGGCCCTTTTCTCAGCTTGTACGTAGCGCAAAGTGGATATACGTCCCATATAAACCCTGCCCAACGCCGTCGAAGCTTCTGAAAATCAAGGTACCGGGTACCTACCGTGACGTCAATGAAGCGATGTCGATCATGAAAACGACGTAGCATGCAAACAGGCTATAAAGCAGGCCAATTGCACTTCTTCTCTGGAGATGGATTCCTAAATCCTTTTCCCTGAATTTGCTTTTCATTGTACATTGAATTAGAAATATGGGCAAAAACACCGCCCTCAGAGCCTTGTCTCTGGCTGCCTCTGTCTCAGCGTCAACCCTGTACTCGACATACAACTTTAATCCTCTACACCATCTCACCGGCATCGCGCCCTACTTCGAGCCACAGGACCCTGCCGCATCTCCAGATGCTCCTCAAGGGTGCACCGCCGAGCGGGCGGCCTACCTCGTCCGCCACGCCGCCATCTACGCCAACGACTTCGACTACGATGCGTACATCGAGGGCTTCGTCGCCAAGCTGGGCAACAGCACCGTCGACTGGACCAAGGTCCCCGAGCTGAGCTTCCTCGCCGGCTGGAGCGCGCCCATCAGCGACGCCGAGGTCTCCGTGCTGACCCGCGTCGGCCGCCTCGAGGCCACCCAGCTCGGCGTCGACCTCAGCTTCCGCTACCCCAACTTCAGCGCCCCGCGGCAGGTCTGGACGTCTTCGGCGTCGCGCACGGTACAGTCGGCCAAATCATTTGCGCGGGGTCTGGAAAAGGACGAGGGCAGCGGGGGAATTGAGGTTCGCAGCGTCTACGAGTCCAAGGAGGCCGGCGCGGACAGCCTGACGCCGTACAAGGCGTGCCCGGCGTACTCGTCGTCGGCGGGCAGCGACGAGTCGGACGAGTTCACCGGCAAGTTTACGAAGCCGATCGTGGCGCGCCTGAAGCAGGCGGCGCCTGGGTTCAACTTCACGGACAAGGACATCTTTGGCATGCAGCAGCTGTGCGGCTACGAGACGGTGATTCGCGGAAAGTCACCGTTTTGCGACCTGAAGCTGTTCACGCCGGACGACTGGCTGGCCTGGGAGTACTCGGAGGACATTAGATACCACTACAACGTCGGCTACGGGAGCAGCATCGCCGGATACAACGGCCTGCCCTGGCTGAAAGCGACCGGGGAGCTTCTCATGAGCAATCCCACCAACAGCAGCGCGAATAGCAGCAGTTCTGTGGACGATCTGCTGGTGAGCTTCACGCACAGAGAGATGCCTCCCATGGTCATCGTCGCCATGGGTCTCTTCAACAACTCCGATTTTGGAGGCGCGCCAAATGTCAACGACACCATGCCCACGGATCGCATCAACTATCGTCGCGCGTGGAAGAGCTCCAACATCCTACCCTTTCTGGGCAACATAGCCATTGAGCGTCTCCGGTGCAGCAGCAGCTACGGCTATGAGGACGGCGAGTTTTATAGAGTGTTGGTGAACAGCTCCCCGCAGCCGCTGCCTAGCTGCGCAGACGGGCCGGGCACAAGCTGCTCCCGCGACGCATTCGGCAAGTACCTGCAGCAGCGGGCGGACATGTTCACCGGATTTACGGGGAAATGCGATGCGACATACAAGAACAGCACAGATACAATGTCATTGTATAGCGCGAGGAATAGCAGCACAATGCCCTGAGAGAATTTGTCTTCACGGAACGGCATACATAGCAGTGTTGGTTGAAAGTAAAAATAAAGTAAAATTAATATCTAGAATAAATAGACATTATTCAACGAATAGTACTCTTATGTGCCCGTTGTATAGCTGTAGCATAGCGAATCCATCTTTTCACCGAAACCGCGATGCCTTCAGAGAAGGCAGGTCGTTCGCTTAAATAAGCTGGATAGGAGTGCAGGCAATGTTGAGGAAACCCTGTCAAGGCAGTGATTAGCACGCGGAACTGCCACTCATTATGGTTCATGCTTCTACTTACATTCTGCTGAACATTCTGGCAGCAGACGGTCTGATCCTTGCACTCCGAACCGATGGGGACGGCGAGGACATTGACCTTGGTGCACTTGCCGAGGAGCTCGTTGAGGCCAGTGATAGGGAGAAGGTTGCCCTGGGTGAGGATCTTGTCGGCCGTCGCGGAGTCGCAGCACTTGACTTCGCCGTGGCAGGCCTGGGCCTCCTGGGTGTTGTGGCCGCCGTTGGTGGGCACAGCCGAAACGACGGCGAGGAGGGAGACGAAGACGGTGGCGGCGTACATTTTGAAGATGTTGGAGAAGAGTTGGTTGGTTGTTTGAGAGAAGTTGTTGTGAGTGATGTGTTGTAATGTGAGTGTGTGATGAGTGAGTGCTTCTTCACTTCGATTGTGGGGGGAAGCTGGAGTATTTATAATTGTTCTTCCGTGCGGTTTCGAACAGTCTGGGCTCTCTTGACCGAAACTTTGCCTCGAGCTGAGATGGGTTATTGCACCGTCAAGCCGCTGTGCTTTCAGAATTGTGGTTTGTGTCTTGGTTCGGCGGCCAGGAAGACAAGGGTGTAAGTGAAGCTCAACAGGGCACGGATGGGATAGTCTTACCCGACCCGTTCAGGACTTCATTTCCTGCCCAATGCACATCTTGCTTTTTGGAGAGGCCAAAACTTGTCTCTAATCACTATTATGCCGTGTTGTACTAACCGGTCTCACTTCCGTTTAACAATACACGCGGCCTCTTGACTCTTCGCACCCTCATTTAGCCAAACAACACCTGACCTTTTCGTCTCTCTCTCTATCCCGTCAAAGAATATGTAAACAGCCGATCTCGATGCAGCCAAGCCCCTTGCCTTACAACCCTAGCTTGTTTGTGACGTCGAAATGAAGCAAGCCACTGACGCGTAGTTGTGATGCAGTCAGCGAGGCTGATGTCTCACCCGTCGCTTCTCCTCTCCCTGACTCTAAGAAGAAAAGACAAGATATCCCGTCCCCGCAGAGAAACAGCACGGAGGAAAGGAGATTGGGTGATAGATTTCACCGGGGGTTTACGGAAAACAAAGACAAGGCAGGAGGGCAGCCGGGTACCGAGCAAGCCGTGTACTCTGTACAGCCTCATCGACCATAACGCGCATCTTATGTCTATCTTTGACCTCACAACAAACGACTATCGTACTATGACAATGGAAACGTGCTGTTTGTCACGGGACCAGAACACAATTCGACTCTGTTTACGGGGAGAAGCGGTGAGCGGGCGACGGAGACAAACAAGAATCTGATATTTAGCTCCAGACAACTCGGAGACTCTGGTCAAAGGAACATCTTGTACGCAGGCTAAGACTTTCACGTAACCGGGGAAGACGCTAATGAGCTACCCACTGCCTTGCTGATAGACTGTAGGATGCCAACACTTGGAGCAGAGGCAGTCGAGTGTCTGATACATGTTGCCACCCGATCAACCACTTCCGATGCCTTATGTGTATATTTGAGACAGGAGGAACAAGGAGACGTGTAAAATTACGGGCCCAGAGGACGATCATGCTGTCCATTGATGCGACGGTTGGTCGGATGGCCGGGCGGCCGGGCTGTCATTTCCTTCTGGCCTTTGATATCTAGACCGATCGATTTTGACAAGGGCGCTTTGACATCGGGTGAGGAGGCGAGAGGCCCACCGATCCCGCGCGACCGACCGGCCATCGCAATACGAAGTGTTGCGACATATCGAGATGGAGGATGCTAGCAAGCCAACCCTTGCCTAGTGATAGCCACAAAGCGGAAGATTTGGGATTTTATCCACCAGTTTTTGCTTGTGACAGTAAAATTGGTTGTTTTACCTAATGCATATAAACAATGTATTATGAACAGGAAAAGAAACTCTCCGTGCCGCTGCGGGGAAAATCTCAGCGTTTAAACAGAGTGACTTGTCTCATCCGAGTCGCCAAGAGAGGCCAAATGTGCGCTATCCCGGCAGGGGGATGTCTCTGGCCCAGAAACGAAGCAAAGTGAAACAAAAAAGTAGGAAAAGCAAAAAACAGAAGAAAAAAACGGGCACATCCCAATCATTTTTGCCGCTCACATCCAGGCACGACCCCTCTGTGGCAATGGACCTCTTGCTAAGTCGTGGATAGTACAATGGCGAGCAGCTGTTCGGTTCGGCGCGACGCGGAGAGGGTGAGACTTGGCCCGGCGACCTCCAATACCCGTCACCGCTGAGCCGGCCGGAGCTCTCGGGTTGCCCGTGTTGGGATTTTCCCGCCTGATCTTGCATCCAGAAGGTGTCTGCGATGCTGCAGCCATTGTCCGTGTCGGCGCACACGCGGAGGACGACCTCCTGAGTTCTCGCGGTCGCTCATACGTGGTGGGTGAGCCTGGGCATGCCCGAGGCGGCATGCTGGGTCGGGGGCGGCGGTGGCGGTGGCGGTGGCGGCCTGCAGGGCGTCGAGAGATTCATCGCAGCGGAACTCGTCATGGTTGAGGGCGGAAATGAAGGGCATGGGCGAGGCTGATGCCTGCACCGCGACAGGGAGGGCCTGGTAAGAGGGGAAGACTATGTATACGTATGAGACAAGAGACGGACAGAGAGCGGATTGTTTGAGATGCCGCTCCAGATTAAAGGCGATTCATCTCGTATAACTACAGACCCGAGATAGCTGTGTGTATTTTTTACGTGTAATTACTCGAAGTGTGTACTTGAGTTGCTTGTAGTTGTCATATGCGTGTGGAATAGGGTGCCGCATGCGCCTCCCCACGACATGAACCACGACCACGTAGTCATCTGTCCAATAAGATCTTGCCGGGCTGTTCAAATGCAGTGGAAGCAATAGTTGTTATGCATGTCTTGAAGGTTGTCAAAGCTTGGAAGCGCTAATTGCCGGCCAACCATGGGTTCACTCCAGCTGGCCACCTCCCCCCGCCGGCTGCCGACTTGCTTCGAAAGCGATCTAATGTGTAATTAAATAGATAGGACCATGAGCCACTGGCTGCCGATGACCGTCATTACCGGATCATCGCGGCGCATCACGGCGGGTCACCGCTCCCCATGAAGCCAAGAAACCAAGACATGCATGTCAGCTCCATGCCCGCCCGGCACCGTCCAAGTTGGAGCCGGTCGATCTAGTGAGTAGAGCTAGCTCTGGAGTCTCGGGCCTTCGGCAGTTACTACTGGTGCTACTACAGCAACAGTGAGTCTATGAAGCCTGAGGTGTCTATAGTTGGGCCGCACCGAGGACACTCTCGTAATGCGTACTTTTCATTGGCTTTTTGGAGGGTTGCCCAAGGGTCACTTTGGTCATTGGAAGTGACAACTATCGGGCAGAAATGAAGTCTTCAAGTTGAACAGACTTTAATGTTACGTATGCCTTCCCACGTTTTAGCACGAGACTGTGCATGAGAGGTGTCCCTGGTGGGATGTGTATCCTTTAGGTATGCTGGTTCTTGAATTGAAATCTACTGCATGGATTAGAACACATAACGAAGTGGTGGAAATACTAGATGCTCGGGGTATAGGGTAAGCTCATGCAGACAGTTGCCATTTCTCCGTGGAGCTTGGGAAGCAGGTCCAAGGGCGGAGGATCCGAGACACCTGCGTACGAAGGAGTAATAAGGCTGTCGTTCATAAGGATCTACAGCGTACATGCATCTGCACAGCACGCATAAGCAGACTTGGCAGATTCATGTGCGTCTCACAAACCGCAGACGAAATATGCTGGTTTAGCTGGTTCATCATAAGCGGGTGACTGTCGGCATCATTGTATACATTTACACAGTACGTCGAGAATCTTGTTATCCAGGACAGGCGGCAGCAAAAATATTTTCTAACCAATTTTAAGCTTCCTCCTTTCGCAAGCCTCTTTTTGAATCGACCGATGCGTACTTATTATTAGCGCGTATCGCATTGTCACAAGCCGCCTTGTGGCGTTGAGGCGTAATCCGCGATTTCACATGGTCGCGCTTTCTCTCCCTCCCATATTCCAACGCAAAATGTTTCCCAAACCCAAATAATTATTTCTCGTCAGTCAAACACCATCCATCGATGGGAATGATGAAAGAATTTTCAAATTGACTCATCAACACGGACTCACGTCACCGTTTGCGCGCTCTCTGGTAGCAAAGGCCCCCTCTCTCTGACTCATCCGGTAGTTGATCTGAAGTTGCACAGCCTCGCAGAGAGTTCGAAACCAAGTGGCGATAAAATGGCTTGCTGCAGCGGCCAGGAAGAATCCATGATGAACGCCTCTATCACAGCGAATCGATGCTCAGAGAGGTTCTCCAGCTGATGCCGCATTTTTTACGCTGCTGTTAACGTCACCATTGGCCAAAGAGCATCTCTTCACACATTCAGATACATACTTCCCGCGTCTTCCGCGATGACACCGCTCGTCAACGTGACCGCGGGCATTCATGTCGCCTCGACAATCGTTGTTCTTCTGTACACCTTTTTCAGCTTCCTCGCCCACTATGCGCAGGCCAACTCTTCGTTCAACACGGTGTCGAGGAACTTTCTGCGCCTGACTGCCGTTGCCGTTTTGCTATCAACACTCGTTGCAGAGGCAGTGCTGTTGAACAGGAAGGCCCCGACGCCGGCCGCGCTGACGGAACACATGCTCAGCATTGTCTATACATCTGTGGCATGGGCTTTGGTGTGCCTGAGAAAGAGACTTTTGGTCGTCGACTTATTCTCCCTGTCACTTGTTATTATAGTGCTCGGCAGCCCATTAGCGGTGACGGAATACCTCGCAAAGACAGCGGATCACATTTTTATGCTCCACGCCGTACGTCTCGTCATCGCGCTCTCGCTGCTCGTGGATAGTGCAAGACGACTACGGAAACGGTCCAAGACAGATGCTACGCTGGATGATGAATCGCAACCGCTACTCCAGGATGATTCCTCTACTAGGTCGGCGAACAGCTCGTTTGGCTCCCACACCTTGGCTGCTGATTCTCCGCTCAACAACCAAAGCGACAAAGACAGCGATACATCCTCCGTCGCCAGCGACGAGTCCGAGGATGATTTTGACTCCGCCGCCGGCCGTCTTCGCAAAAGCGGAAGCTGGATCGAGTACCTCCGCAACTTCAAGGTCTTCCTGCCCAGCCTCATCCCGCGCGACGATGTCAAGGTGCAGGCGTGCCTGGCGCTGTGTATCCTGAATGTCCTCGCCGGCCGGGCGCTAATCATTGCCGTGCCGCAACAGCTGGGCAAGGTCACCGACGAGCTTGTCAGTGGCGGACTGCCCATCAAGGCTCTCTTGGTGTACTACCTGCTGACCCTCCTCGACGGCGAGTGCGGGCGCGGCCTGGTCGAGACGCTGACCAAGATGCCCGTGCAGCAATACTCGTACCGAAAGCTGTCCAACGCGGCCTTCGCGCACGTCATGCGCCTCGAGATGAGCTTTCACGACGACCAGGACTCCGCCGAGCTCATGAAGGCCGTCGAGCAAGGCGAGGCCCTCACCAATATCCTCGACACCGCCGTCCTCGAGATGCTGCCCACCGTGCTCGACACCGTCGCCGCCTTCGTCGTGCTGTACGCCAAGTTCAACGCCGGCGTCGCCGTCGCCCTCGTCACCGCCGGCGTCGGCTTCTTCGCCGCTGAGGTCGTCACCGCCGGCTACAACATCGACAACCGGCGGCGTGTCACCCGCGCCGAGCGCCGCCAGACGCGTGTCATGCACCAGGCCGTGCAGGGGTGGCGCACCGTCTCGGCTTTCAACATGCTCTCGTACGAGACGCGCCGTTACGGCGAGGCCGTCGGTGCCACCAACCGCGCCCGGCTCGTCTGGGCCGTCCGCGACGCCTACATCGAGGCCGTCCTCAGCGCCGTCATGCCCACCACCTTTTTCGGGCTCGCGCTCGTCCTCGCCCGCGAGATCCACGCCGGCCGCGCCTCGCCCGGTGACTTCGTCTTCCTCCTCCAGTACTGGGAGTTGCTCCTCTGGCCGCTCAAGTTCCTCTCCCGGGAGTACCGCTACCTCATGCGGGACCTCGTCGACGCCGAGCGCCTGCTCGCGCTGCTCAGCACCGAGCCCGCCATCACCGACGCGCCCGACGCGAAGCCGCTCGGCCCCGGTGTCCGCGGTGCCGTCGCGTTCGAGCACGTCGACTTTGCGTACGACCCCCGCAGGCCGGCCCTCCGCGACGCCAACATCTCCGCTGCGCCCGGCCAGACCGTCGCGCTCGTCGGCGCCACCGGCGCCGGCAAGTCGACTATCACGAAGCTGCTGATGCGGTACTACGACGTCACCGGCGGACGCGTCACCGTCGACGGCACCGACATTCGCTCCGTGACCCAGGGCTCGCTGCGCGACGTCATCGGCCTCGTGCCCCAGGACCCTCTGCTCTTTAACGCCACCATCATGGAGAACGTGCGGTACGCACGCCCCTCGGCTACTGACGCCGAGGTCCACGAGGCCTGCCGCGCCGCCGCCATCCACGACCACATTGTCTCCTCCTTTCCCGACGGCTACGCGACAAGGGTGGGCGAGTCGGGCACGCGCATGTCAGGCGGCGAGCTGCAGCGCATCGCCATCGCGCGCGTCTTCCTCAAGGACCCGCCGATCCTCGTTCTCGACGAGGCGACCAGCGCCGTCGACACCAACACCGAGGCGCTGATCCAGCTCGGGCTCGCGCGCGTGAGCGAGAGGCGCACGACGTTTGTGGTCGCGCATCGCCTGTCGACGGTCGTGCGCGCGGACAAGATCCTCGTGCTGCACGCAGGGGCCATCGTCGAGCGCGGCACGCACGCGGAGCTGCTGCGGCTAAAGGGTAGGTATTATTCGCTCTGGGAGAACCAGCGTGGTGGCCTGCTTGATCTTGAGGGGTCAGAGACGAGCGCAGAGGGGGAATCTTCGACGAAGCAAGGGGAGCAAAGTAAATGAAGAGGCAATGAGCCATCGTTTAATTAGAAAGTAGACTATTGATTCCTCCATCATTACACACAGTCCACCTAATTGCCGTAAGCTACATATAACATGTTGAGAACTGCTTGTGTGCGAGTCTCACTTGATCCTGCTTGCTGCCCTGACTCGGTTCTGCCTCGAGACACGAAACTAGCGGCGTCTTCTTGCAGACGACAAGACATAGAATCACCTTTGTATATAGGTAGTCATTCTACATCTGTTTCATAAGCAAGTTGCTTAAGCAGCGAAAAGCAGCAACAGCAGCAACAAGGCCGCGAACCAAGCGAAAAGAAAGAGGTCATTAGCCTCGACTACACCCGCGCCACACTCCGGGCAAGAGCAGCTCACTACAGACTTGTCCGCGAGGAAGGCCTTGGACCTTGCCGTTTCGACAATCTTCCGCGCCTCATCGCCTGATATCTCGGCGCGGCAGGGGTCTTCTGGCAGCGGCCCATCAACCCATAAGTAGTACAAATATCTCTCGTGGACCTCTCTTCCTGACTGTGCCGTGGTGGTGAAAAGGTACCTTTGGAGGGTCCTGCAATCCTTGGGGACGATATTGTACGCTGAGCAGCCGCAGCTCTGGTACGTGTAGTTGGAAAGAGGTACCCATTCCAGCCACCACCGGGTCGCGTTGGTCGTGGCCAGTAGACGCTGTCCCACAAGTACTGGGCGGCGTCCTGGTCGCCTGGGGGCGTTGTGAGTTGGCCCCTGCCGTACGCGTAGGAGGTTAGAACCGGTAGATGGTCGCTACCTTGATCTGTGTTGAAAGCGACGGGTATGGCTTCACACCGGTGTGGCGTCAAGCCGATGGTGAAGGTGTCCAGGTGAGCGCTGATGTTTCTGGCACCCCAGAGGCTGAAGACGAGGGAGAATATGGGCTTTCGCTGGCACATCTCAATCGTTGGGAAGATGGGGTTGGCTTCGACGGGGCCTGGTTTGGCCTGGGCGAGAGCGGCTGCCAAGACGGCGACAGACGCGAAAATCGTTATCAGGTTCATCCCGAGACACAATTAATGGATCTTGTGAAACGAATCAAAAACAAGTGATGAAGTTGTGTCGAGGAGAATCAGGAGCTTGCCATGACGGCGCGCTCGAGCCGATAACAAGCCTCATAGAACTCAGTCCCAGGAAGGAACGAAGGCACGAACGAAGAGCAGCAGGAACAGACGAAGAGCGGCAGGAACAGACGGAGAGCGGCAGGAACAAACGGAGAGTGGCAGGAACGAAGAGTGGAGATAGCGGCTTTGCAAAGACAAGCCCAGGGACTGTTTGCACGTCGCGAGGACCAGCGGCGCCTTAGAAGCTTGGTTCTTTCGGAAAAAAAAAAGATGAAGAATAGAATTGCTTGATATTGTCGAGTCGATTCAATCGTCATCTCGATTCAAAGGTCTCTGTTGTATCAAGTGCCGACTCGCTTCAATGGTCCTTGTCGTATCAAGTGCCAACTAGTTCATGTACCGGGTCGTGGTCTCATTCAGGGACGTGTTCGCATTGAACCGGCTTCCTGCCTCTCTTCTTGACTCTGAGAAGCTTGTCGACCTCTCCCTCGCCGCGCACCCGTAACGTCAGCTCCTTCATCATGTCGCCCCAGCGAACCTCACCACCACACGACGGACACTCGCACGTCTGCGGGAGGACGACGCCCTCCTCCGCCTCGCTCGCCAGCGCGTGCCTCCCCCAGCAGTCCAGGTGTCCCATCGCCACGCAGCCCCCGTTGGGACACATGGCCTGCAGCCCCTCCCCCGCCGCCATCTCCTCGCCGCAATGCACGCAGCCGCCCTGCCTCTCAAACGCCACCACCTCCCTCGCCTTGCCCGCGTACTCCCTCACCGGCGCGTAGTCCAGCGGCAGCGCATGTATGCCCACACCCCCCTCTTCCTCCTCCGCCAGTATCCCCGCCGTGTCGTCCGCAAAGTCCGTCTCCACGCGCAGGCCCGGCCGCACCGCCACCTGCTCGCGCCGCAGCCACGCCGCCCACGCCTTGTGCGCGTCCTCGGCGAAGAAGTGCAGCGTCAGCGGCCACCGCGCAAAGCTGGCCACGCCGGTCAGGAGGTGGATGTTGGACACGACGGAGCGCATGCTGAGCGGCGGCCGGCGCGGGCGCCCGTCGCGCCGCGTGCGCGTGGCCACGGCGAGCCGCGCGGCGTCGGGGATGTGCAGCGACAGGTGCGGGTTGGCGAGCGCCCACTCGAACTTGAGCGCGGCGACGGAGGAAGGAAAGCCGGAGACGAGGGCGACCATCTCCCAGGGGCGCAGCCGGTCGCGGGCGGTGCGCGCGGCGCCGCCCTTGGTTTCCCCGTTGTGCTGCTTCAGGCGGCGCGGCGGGTTCGGCGTCGAGCCGATGTAGAGCGAGGCGTGGCGGACGGTAGATCGGAGGACGTAGACGGTGTAGAGAGCCGGCAGCGGCTTGTGCAGGCTCGTCATGGTTTTTATTATCGGGGAATCATTGGGGAGGTGTTGATGGATTGATTGTTGTTGGTGTGGATGACTGAGGTGGAAGACGCGTGCTGTTCGCCAGCCAGTGGAGGTGCATGGTTCACGCGACTGCCTACCATAGCTTTCTATTCAGGATTCAACCCGAACAAATTTTTTTTTTTGCCTTCCACAGAGAAAATCACATACTAATGGGATATGCTTGAAGATTCTTAAATTAAAATACATAATCTCTGATGTTTTTCCCAGACGCCGTTGTGACTCCATACCCATCCACTATGTGCTTTCTGCCTACTAATACAACCCCATCACAGCAAACCCTGCTTCTGCAAATCGTAATACACCTTCTCAGGCATGACGTTGCCCTCTCCGTCCTCCATCTGCACGACGCTCCCCTCATCCACCTTGGCCTTCTTCTCCGACTTTTGGATCTTATCCCAGAGCTTCAGAGCCTCCTTGATGTCGGTGATGTCTCTGAACAGTGCCGTGCTGGAAATGCCGAGACACTTGAGGCCGTACGCGTGGCGTGCCTCGTTGAAGTGTTTGTCAAACGCCCGCCGTCCCATGTACACGTAGTTGCCGCAAATCTCGCACGGCAACTCGACGCCGAGGCCGTGCAGGCGGTACAGCCAGTACGGGATCGGCTTGCCGTCCCAGCCCGGCGGTAGCTTCAGCGGGTTGTAGATCTTGTCGTCATCTTCGTCTTCGTCATCCTCGCCGTCACCGACGGGCTGACGCGGCTCCTCGCTGACCTTGAAGAGGTTCTCTAATTCTTGCTGGCGCTCACGCTCCGTCATGCCTTGCTTGCGCTCCACATTAACTCTCGTGTCGCCGCGCTCGGTGCTCATGGCGCTGGTCAGACGCTTAACGCGGTTCTCACGCTGGGCGATGGCGCGCTCCTTGAGTCGCGTTGCTGAGACTGCTGTTGTGCCGGTAGCGTCGCCACCAGACTCGCTCTGCCTCGCCTTCCTCTGCTCGGCAGCCTTGATGTGCTTTCGGCCTGTCAGGTGGTTCTTGTATACGTTTTCGTTTTTGAACTCCTTTTCACAGTCTTCGCACCATACTGCGTCGGGAGAGCTGAGATTGTTGGAGCTTCCGTTTGCCGGGGTATCGTTTTGCCACCCTTCCACTTCGTCCTTTTGCCACTGCTCGTCGAATTCGTCGTCGAATGAGGATAGAGTCTTGTCCACGTCTTCGAGAGGCCGTGTCCGGCGCATGAAACCTTCCAAGTAGTCTGCCAGGCCGCCGACGTAGCTGAAGTATTGGTTCGTCATCTTGTCCGCTCTCTTCAGCCCTCCCTGCCCAGGCGTAAAATGGTCGAAAAATTCGAGGTACTGTAGATAGTTGGATCGCTTTACGTTGGGGAGATTGAGATAGGCGTCGTAGCACGAGTTCAGGTCAAAGAAGCGGCCAAAGGCTTCTTCGCCACTGAAAATGGTGTCGACAATGGAGGGCATGTCGACATCGTCCGGCCGTCGCGAACGGTATCGCTGCTCTGAGTTTTCTGCTTGCTCGTTCGGATACCGGGCGTGGTGGGTTCGAATGTCGTCGACCTGTTTATAGAATTCTGCAAACGGGTCACTGGTGCCGATTTGTTGGATTTCTTGCGCGCGGGTGCCATTCTCGTCTTTGTAAACGTCTAGCAAAAGTTTGGATTGCGACTGGATCTGGTCGAGCAGTTGCGCAACTTCATGGTCACGGTTCAATCGATCGCGAATCTTGTATTTCAATAAGCGGGTGTTACCAGGGAATGCTACACGCTCTGTACTCACGTGCTTTGGCTCGTCGCGAACGCGATCAGCGATAGCCTGCTCGAGGCGCTCGAGATCCTCCTGGATGTACCGCTGTTCCTCCAGGACAAGCATTTTGGCGACTTGTAAACTTTCGAGAGCCTCAAGTATCTGGCTTTAAGTTATTGCCGCGACAAATCGAAGCGTCTACTGTTCCTCGTGAATAGTGAGTGCTTGGAGGAGAAAAGATTAAGCCGTCGAAGGTTTGCGACAAAGTTGGCGACGAAGCTCAGCCGCCGAGGAATATCCGACCCATAAAAAAACCATCAACTGAAGTCCAAGCAGCAACTTAGAAATCTTTCCTCATTCGTTTCGATATTTGGGGGTTTTCTTCCTCTTTACGAACACTTACCGCCATTGCGCGCATTAGTTGTTGTTATTGTGCGATGCATGCTGTCATTTGACCGCCACAGGCTGCGATGCACTGCAAAGAGGCCAGGCTCCAGCCACGCACCGGCGGTGCAACAAACAGCAACAAGCCTTGAACCAGATCAATTCTCCAGACTTCATTTTCCACGTGCCTAGCCACTACATTAGATCGAAGTCACGACCATGATGGACGCGCTGCCGCTCCCGAGGAGCCAGTCCCATGGCAACTCCGCGTAGGCAAGGGTGTCTGCTCTTGTGTTGCTTCAACAAATGCCGGCTCGTGATGGCTGTGGGAATACTGACTACAAAAAGGCTTCATTCACTCCAGCTCATCTTTACTGACAAGGACAAGATACCAACGGCGGTCCAGGATATACCCAATCTGGTGTATTTGCCCCTCTTGCTATCTGATGCATCTATCCCGGACTTAGCTACCGCTCTCTAACTAGTCCGTCGTCTTCTCGTCCAACGCCCGGTCCGCCTTGAAGTCCTCCCAAATCTTTGCAGCCACGGCCTCGTCCGTCAGAACCGCCAAACCCGCGACCGCCATGCCCTTTGCGGCATCGATGGCCAGCTTATGCGCCTCGGCCGTTCCCGCGCACGCCGTGAACCCCTTGGTGTGGTTGTACGCGCCCGGTGGGCACGGGATGGCGAAGCCACCGTGGAAGCTCGGCACCACGTACGAGACGTTGCCCTGGTCCGTAGAGCCGGGCAGCATCGGGGCATGCTCGAAGTCGCAGGTGACGGGCGAGGCAATGGCCGGCAGGGCCATGGCATCCGCGTACAGCGAACAGATTGTGCGGTTGGGACGAAGGTCCGCGTACGGGTCATCCCTGGAATTGCCGTTAGTAACCACACAGCATCAATGCTCCAATCCCCCCTCTTTTCTACTTACATTTCGTAGTCGACTCCGCACTGCGTGGCAGTCGCTGCTCCGTCCATGCAGGCCTTGACCCTCGTCTCCAGCGCGGACGCCTCCTTGAGCGTGGCGCTGCGCACATAGTACTGCGTCTTGGTGAAGCTGGTGATGACGTTGGGCCGCGTGCCTCCGCTGAGGATCACGCCGTGTATCCGGTCGTACGGGCGCGTCTGCTGCCGCAGCATGCTGACGCCGTTGTACCCGAGCACGACCGCGTCGAGCGCGTTGCGACCCTGGAACGGCGCCATCGCCGCGTGCGCTTCCTGCCCCGTGAACGTGACGTTGAACTTTGTGTTCGCCAGTGACCGGCCGTACGCCGCGCCCGTCGGCACGCAGCAACCGCCGTGGCCGTGGCTACCCTGCGGCGGCGGCATCGGCGGCCCCGGGTGCACCATCAAGCACGCGTCGACGTCCTGGTACGCGCCCGCCTCGATGAGCCTCACCTTGCCGCCGCCGCCCTCCTCCGCGGGCGTGCCGTACAGCCGCACGCGGCCCGGCTTGCCCGAGGCCTTGAGCGCGGCGGCCACGCCGAGGAAGGAGGCGATCGAGGAGGTCGCGATGAGGTTGTGCCCGCAGGCGTGCCCGATGCCAGGCAGCGCGTCGTACTCGGCGTTGTACACAACGACGCGCCCGCCCTGCCCGACTTCGCACGAAAAGGACGTCTGCACGCCAAAGGCGTGTGGCGTCACCTCAAACTCGAGGGAACGGAGCAGAGCGACAATGTTGTCGTGAGCCTGGAACTCCTCGTATCCGAGCTCTGGATTGTCAAAGATCTGTTTCGAAGCTTTAGTTTCACGTAATTCCCTGGAACGCAGATGTGCAATTGCTACCTTTTTGTTGATGTCACGCAGCTCGGCATCGTAACCGTCAATGGCGCTGATGGCCACCTCTTGCCCTGCCACATTAGCCTTCCTCTGGGAAGCCTCCCTCACGGGGATCGCTTCATTGGAAGAACCTGTGTTGTCGACTAGTCTCATGTTGATAAAACGGTGGTTAAAGGCTTCTTCTGAAATGGGGGGGTGTTATCGCAGATCAGCTTGTTATCCCATGCGGGCGCTATGGCTACTGGTGAACCCTTATCAGGGAAATGAAGTTGTATAAATACTTCGCCATATCTATTTTGATGTGTAATGCTTTCAAAAACGATAGTCTCGTCGGCTCGGCCGTTGTGGCAACAGCCATTGACCTGCCATTCCGCGACGGGAGCCGATTGGCCGTTGAGCCGACGGTGGTATCTTGACTCCCGGGGCCTGTGTGGGCCACCAAGGCATTTTATCGTTCAAAACTAATCCGGTTGAATGCGGGGAAGATACTCCAGCTGATACGACTCCTTGGCTCAGCAATCCTTTCCGTTACTGATCTACTCTTTCAGCTTGAGCTTGAGCTCGTGCTGTGTTACCCCTTTTGAATTAACAAGAGACTACTTTAAATTCGATGTGTAATAGATATGCTGTTATTCTGTTTACATTGGGATTGCGCTATTCTTGGTGTCCATCAGTTGCCTAACCAGCGGCATCGGCGTCCGCCTCTGCGTCTCTTCTTCTAGGCAAACAATGGTCTGAAACGCAATGGACATGCTTGCAGTCCTCAGCTTGGAGTGAGCCCACTCTTTGTGAATCCTGTCTGTTGTCTCTATGCCGGCCATGAATAACGGCCATTGAAAACGAGCCTGCATCGGATCCAGCGGCCCTCGCGAGAGAGAGCGCTGCGCCAACTGCAGAATCGAGGAAACCGACGACTGAACGGCTGGAGGGCTTGGAGTCGCGAGGCTATCGTCGGAGAGGAAGCTTCGAAAACAGTATATCCTTAGCGCATAGAAAAGGGGGACCATGTAGTCGGCATTAATCATAACGCGGGATCGTGGCTGCACGTTCATGGTTGTAAGTCGTATCAGTGACCGCGAGCGCTACGGCTTCAGCGTCAGTAAAACAGTCATGTAAACATCCAATCTAGGGGACTCACAGCTTCGAGCTTGTCAATTTTCTCCTCCACTGCGGATTTAGCAGCCGGCAAGTCTAGTGGTGAGCTCACAGCTCTGTTGACTTCAGCGTAGAGCGTAATGACCTCGTAGAGAAAAGAAATTATCGGCGCATTCTCGACGTCGTCGAGAATCTCCCGTTCAGGATAATCTGCGCCCCAAACAGACTCCAGTTCTGCGCAGGAATACTGATAAATTTCTCGCGAGCGCTCCGGTTTCTCGACAAAGTGCCGCGCCAGAGCGCCTCCGTATCCTTTTATGCTGGCAAAGATGTCCTCATAAAACGTCCATAACATCAAGCGCGCCATATGAGTCTTTTTCTCGTGTGTCATGGCCGGCGAGGCCTCCTCGCGTCTGCTGAGGGCAAGGGTTGCTGTTGGGTTTCTGCCAGCGCAGAGATCATCTAGACGTTTTTCCTTGACGTAATTGGAGACTGCTTTACTCCATTCTGTTATCGCTTCTGGGTCGTGTCCCTGTGCGACTGCCATGTATCGATAAAGGAAGAAAGCCGCGATAATGACGCTGACAGGGTCATGATTTGCTTCAGGGGCCATGGCTGCTTTGAGCAAGACCATACCAGCTTTAGCGTGTGTATGCGCAGCGCTGCTGATATCCACAATGCCATCTTGTGATGTTGCTAAGTCTATGAGTGATGCCGCGATCAGTAGATGCATAGCCATGGGTTCTTGCGAGCTGTAACGAAGCACAATCATATAGCTTGACCAGCGCACAGTTTTCGAGATGGTCATGGTAGGGTAGAGGCTGGTGTAGTATTGGAGTGCATCTCCCTCTCTGCCGGTGTGTAGGAATTCTTGCGAGAGCACCATGTTTTGCCAGGAAACTCCAAGATTCGGGATGCTTAGCACAGTCTCTGGCTGCAATGGCCATTGTACTTGCGTCGCGGACTGTGAATCGCGACCGAGACTATGGGATTACTTAGTGATACGGTATGGGAACGGAGTCTACCATTTCTTACCCCAAGGATGAGCAACCAAGGACAGTAGATGAACTTTTCCCCGAGTCTTCGAGTCCAGCGGGCTGGCCTGTATGAAGAGTATTTCCAAACAACTCCAGCTCATGACCCCAGTCGCCCCAGGCTGGAGCAGAAGCCGGAGTATGGAAAGCCGAGACTGAGAAGTCATTGATAGTATCGCCTATGAGTATCTCATTAAAGCGAGTTGCCTGCTCCGGGTCCGGCGGAGAGATAACTATTGGCCAGTGCCATGGATTGGGCGTCTCATGTTGCTCGTGCCGCAGGTCGGCTGCCTTCGAAATGTTTCTGGGGAGGATTTTGGGATAATCAGGCCTGGCTCTCGATTTCGACTTGCCCGTCGGCCGCAATCTGCCATTGGGTTTTGCCCAGTCGCACTTCAACTCAAGACGATGGCAGCGACGGCATCTCGGGGTCTGCTCGTCACATTTCACCTTCTTGGACCGACAGGTGAGGCAACCTGGGGATGATCGGTTTAGCTTAGTGACCCAGTGTCGGCAAGTGCCCTGGGCGGGGAATTTGGACGAGTCATTGCATACCTTGTCTTGATCTTGCATGGTGCATGGTGTCGCTCCGCATGCAGTGTGACGGCAGTAAGCAAAGGACTGAATATCATTCGCGCGCTCGAGCCAAAGAATAAAGGTTTGAATCTGGAAAGTAAAACAAGGTTCCCCAGGAAATGAAAGTCAGTTGCCAGTTCCCAGTTGCCGGTCCAGTGATCGGCCTGCAACTCCAACTTGGGGTTTTGTGGAGAAGTTCAATGGTTACTGCTCGCTGCCATTTACGATTGGTTGAGGCAACCGACCGGGTACACGCGACCAATTATAACTTGCCGACTATCGCTGTGGCTTCAGTTGACAGTCAGTTGGCTCAGCCACTTCACTGATGAGCCGTCGCAAACATGGCTCAGAGGGTGGCAATTGTGCCATTCCAGCTACCGCCGCACCCCAGATAACACCCATCCGGCCACAACACGGAAGCGCCTCGTCGGCTCCAGTCTCGTTAAGGTTATCTCCAAGCTGTTTTTAGATAGCGCGCATGGGTGGCGCGGAATCCGGGGTACCTCGGAAGGCGCCTGATTGTGATTCAGCCTGTGTATATCTTCAAGTATAAAACCGCGTTGAAATGGCCATCTCTTTTCGTCTTCGGTAGCTGTGAAATTGACACGTTACATGAACGCGACAGACTGCTGCACTCGTATTTTCTCAACATGACTTCGCAGTCAGACACCATGACCAAACTGGAGACTGAGGAGATGACCGCGCAGACAGCGGCGCTCTCCATGAGCAAGGCGGAGACGAACGATGCACCGCCTATGACACCTGCCGAGGAGAAGGCCTTGGTTCGAAAAATTGACCGAAAGTAAGTTGGTTTCTTTGCAAACAGCCAAGGATGCAACGTTGTCTGACAATTGGTTAGTCTCATGCCTCTGCTTCTCATATCATACGCCCTGCAATTCTTCGACAAGACATCGCTAGGATACACTGCCATCCTCGGCATCCAGGAAGACACGGTAAGATTTGCGTTTGGTTCTCTTTCGCGCACTCGACATGCTGATCTGATTCTTGCACAGCACCTCAAAGGCACTGATTATGCCTGGGTCTCCTCCATATTCTACTTTGGATACTTGATCGCGTCGTACCCAGCATCACTTGCGTTCATCAAACTCCCTCTTGGAAAGTTCCTCGCCGCCTGCGTCGTCGTATGGGCTGTCGTACTCGGCTGCCACGGCGCCGCGACAGGATTCGGAAACTTGATGGCCTTGCGGTTCCTGCTCGGCGTATTCGAGTCGACCATCTCCCCTGGCTTCTCCTTGGTGACGAGCGTGTGGTACAAGCCTTCGGAGCACGCAGCTCGCCATGGTATTTGGTTTGCTGGCAACACGACCGCCGCAATCTTTGGCGGGCTGTTGGCCTACGCCATTAGCCACATCAAGACCGACATTGCGGCTTGGCGCTGGCTGTTCATCATTTTCGGACTCGTCACATTCGTCTGGGGCATCGTGCTCTTGGTGTTCCTTCCAGACTCGCCTCTTGATGCCCGGTTCCTCACGCAAGACGAACGCGCGTACGCCCTTCGCCGGCCGCAGCAGCAGACGCACAGCTTCAAGACTACCGAATGGAAGCGAGAGCAGTTTGTTGAGGCTCTTTGCGACCCCAAGACTTGGCTGCTTTGCATTTACACCATATGCACGTCCCTCCCTAACGGCGGGTACACGTCCTTCAGCGGCATCATCATCCAGGGATTTGGCTTCAGTACCTTCACCACACTTCTGCTTGGCATGCCGGGGTCCGCGTTTGGTTTGTTCTTTGTCCTCGCCGGAACCTACCTCGCCCACAAATTCAAGTATTCCAGGTGCATCATAGCTGGTTCCCTGCAGCTCATTGCTCTGGTTGGCTGCGTCATGGTGTATGCAAGCCCTACTTCGCAGAAATGGACGAGGCTAGGAGGGATGTGGTTGTTTCCTGCATATGCGGCTGGATTCCCGTTGTCCCTTTCAATCATCGGTTCCGACATAGCTGGTTACACCAAGAAGACGACAGTACTTGCTATCCTCTTCATTGGCTATTGTGCTGGCAACATTGCTGGTCCACAAATGTTCATCACCAAACAGGCGCCAAGATATCAGGGGGCATTTCAAGGCATCATGATCTCCATGATAATTGCCAGTATTTCCATGTTAGCGCTGAGACAGTATATGGTATGGGATAACAAGAGGAGGGATCGAGACCAGGGGGTATGCATTGACCCGGAGGCAGGTGTCGAGAGCACATCGGAGCATCTGGTTCGGACCGGTCTAGATGAGACTGATTGGCAAAACAAGCGCTTCAGATACTTTTTGTAGAGACCGATACTAGGTAATCGACGATTTTTGTCTATGTATGCTCTCCGACATTGAGTGTTGTTGTGTTTGTTTGTGTAACAAAGATTGGTGCCAGGAACTTGTTGAAGATGGTCGTAGCCTGTGGCTGACGCCCCATACAGCAGCAAAGCTGGGCGAATCAAAGTTGGGCGCTAGTCCAAGCCACACAGGAACAGCCACAGAGAGAATGTTACACTTCCTCCAAGTCTGCGACGGGCTGCGAGCTTTTTCTTCCTCTTTTCTTCGTACAATCCTTCGTCCACCACAATCGCAATCATGGCTGACGGTCCAAGTGGAATTGACCGCAATGCGGATGAGAAGATGGAGTTCTCGACCTCAAAAGAGGTCACCGTCCATCCCACCTTCGAGTCCATGTCGCTGAAAGGTGCGCATCGTAGCAGCACAGTGTCAGAAACGCGGCTACTAACAGGAAGTCTGTAGAGAATCTTCTTCGCGGCATCTACGCCTACGGTTACGAGTCGCCCTCCGCCGTCCAATCGCGAGCCATCGTTCAGGTCTGCAAGGGTCGCGACACCATCGCGCAGGCCCAGTCTGGCACCGGCAAGACGGCCACCTTCTCGATCAGCATGCTGCAGGTCATCGACACCGCCGTGCGCGAGTCGCAGGCCCTCGTCCTTTCACCCACGAGAGAGCTCGCGACGCAGATCCAGTCCGTCGTCATGGCGCTCGGGGACTACATGAACGTCCAGTGCCACGCCTGCATCGGCGGCACCAACGTCGGCGAGGACATCCGCAAGCTCGACTACGGCCAGCACATCGTGTCGGGCACCCCCGGCCGCGTAGCCGACATGATCCGCCGGCGCCACCTGCGCACCCGCCACATCAAGATGCTGGTGCTCGACGAGGCCGACGAGCTCCTGAACAAGGGGTTCAGGGAGCAGATCTACAACGTCTACCGCCACCTCCCGCCCGCCACCCAGGTCGTCGTCGTGAGCGCCACCCTGCCGTACGACGTGCTGGACATGACCACCAAGTTCATGACCGACCCCGTCCGGATCCTCGTCAAGCGTGACGAGCTGACCCTGGAGGGCCTGAAGCAGTACTTCATCGCCGTCGAGAAGGAGGACTGGAAGTTTGATACCCTGTGCGATCTTTACGATACCCTCACCATCACCCAGGCCGTCATTTTCTGCAACACCCGCCGCAAGGTTGACTGGCTGACGGACAAGATGCGCGAGGCCAACTTCACGGTTAGCAGCATGCACGGCGAGATGCCCCAGAAGGAGCGCGACAGCATTATGCAAGACTTTCGCCAAGGCAACAGCCGTGTTCTAATCTCGACCGATGTTTGGGCCCGAGGTATCGACGTGCAGCAGGTCAGCCTGGTCATCAACTACGATCTGCCAAGCAACCGTGAGAATTACATCCATCGCATCGGCCGTAGTGGTCGTTTCGGCCGCAAGGGTGTCGCCATCAACTTTGTCACCACCGATGACGTCCGCATTCTTCGTGACATTGAGTGTAAGTAGTGCTCCAGACAGCTGCGAGGAAAACAACAAGCTGACAGACACGACAGTGTACTACTCGACGCAGATCGACGAGATGCCAATGAACGTCGCCGATCTCATCGGCTCTTAAGGGGCAGTAGAACCTGCAGCAACCGACAAAACGAACAGCCATATACGGAGTTCCTCCCTAATACTGCGGCTTCGGCCTGGCGACAGGGCCAAAAATGGACATGCGTGTGGAGGAAATGGGCTAGCTATAATACCAGGTAAGCAGCCATTCCTCTGGTACTCAGCTACCTAGCGAAGAGGCTAATCACCGACGAGGGCAGAATCTATCTCTGAATAAATCTTTGTTTCACACACATTGATGCAACACTGAGCCCAAAGCCTACCGAAGAGAAAGTGCCGGAGAAACGGCAGCAACACCCCAACTCGACACCCAGCGCATCGACTCGAATCAAACCCCAACTACATCTCATCGCCCTATAGCAATAGATGGAAACAGGACCATACATCACGCATGGCAGTTCACGCCTTCTGCATGTATGGATTGACAACATAGCGGAGGGCATGTAACTGAATTCACTAACCTGTGTAGGTCATTATTTAATTAATACTGCAAAGGCGTGCTTGGTAGTGGGTTGAATCGTCATAATAATGCGAAGCTCATCATTCATTCCATAGGCCACAACGTCTGAGGTCTCGCTGCTCCTCACCTGGACTTGTTGGTGTCCGTACAACGACTGTCTGCCATTTATCATTACTCCGCCCAGCAACCGCCATTTCTCACCCGAGCACAGCAGGGAACTGGGTCTGTCGCTCCCGTCCCCGTTGCTCCCAACCCCGTCGCACACTCCAGCAGCAGCTCCACGTCCGCGCATCCGTCATACAACGGCTCCCCCCGGCGCGCCCTTCGGTAAAACAAGCCCACCGCGTCCTCGTTACCGTTGCCGTGGCGGGGGCAGGCGTAGAACCGCGAGTCGACCGAGTCACGCGTCGAGATGAGCAGCGGCGCCGAGCCGTGGGGGCGGAAAGCCATGCCGACCTCCGAGAAAGCCGTCACGTTGCACCCGAGCCACAGCGCCCTGTACGGGCGTCCCTGGCCCTCCATCCCCTGCTCTTTGAGCGTGAGCACCCCTCCTCTGTGACTTGAACTGATGGTGTTGGTGTTGGGTGCGACGAAGAGATGGAAAGCCAGGCTGGCTTGGTCATCGGGGACAAGAACGGTGGCTATGTTGCAGGTGTTGCCGTCCGGCCCGGACGCTGCGGCCAGGGTCCAGTTCTTAATCTGAGCGGCCAAGGTGCTATTTGGGTTGGTGGCGTGTACCCGCAGCCGGAAGTTGTCTGCTATGCTCGGGAGGCCGGGAGGGACGACTAGCTGGGCATGGACGAGCTGTCCAATTGCTGACACGAGCAATACTAACAGGTGATAAATGAGATTCATTGTATAGAAATGGGATGATTCGATGATGGTTATGATGTGCTTGTACAGGGGAAAAACGAGCAGCGTCATGCACCAGTGGTGCCACTCAAGAGACAGAAGGGGGCGCTGGAACACGGGAAGGAGCGACCAAGACATGCTGCTGTACGGAGTACTGCGTAACCTGTGCGAATAGGATACAGCTTTACACTTTCCCCAATAGCGAAGAGATACCGGGGCATGATTCTCCAAGAATCCGCCCTAATATCTCCGGCGGGAATGATCCTGATGAGGCCATACAGGAGTTCGAACAGCGGTTCGACCCAACTATGCGGCACAAGCAACAACGACGTAACTGAGGATACCTCCTCAACAACACGTACCAGTAGTAACGAGAGGACCCGCAGCACAAATACCTGCCCAGCTGTACGGGAGAACCGGTTATTGATATCACTCTAAAACAATTTGTCTTGTTTCTCGGTAAACTTGACTGGGGTGCGGGTACTTGCAAGGATATGCAACGGACGGTGCAAGTATAAGCCCTCTTGCACCGGCGAGCTTTCCGCTCCGATCCGGAATTAGCAGGCTAAAATAGCGGCTTCCCATTAAACTGGTGAACTTACCAGCATGAAGCAGCTCGTCGGCTGTCGCGTCCCATCGCGGCCCGAACTCCCCAAATGAAGATCGGCGTCTCCACCACTTGCTCGTCCGATGCTGCGATGTTTCAGCACAGACATGTTTTTTTCTCTTGCGAGATATTCCTAGCAAGAGATGGATATTATGGTGCTAGCAAGTTTTTTTCAGCTCATGCTGCAGCAGTGGGCGCGGGGCACGTGTGCCGTCGATTCGCAAACAGAGCATGGCTCGCTACTACCACTATATTCACATTACATCTGGGTACAGCGAAGAGATCATGCTCGTCCGTCCAACCATGCCTTGGGAAATTGCTCTTTCTATTATCTGGGGGTGTGTTGAGGTATCATGTAGTGCCCTTTGTACAATTATTTCCTTCGCGCTCTATCAGAGGCTATCATATACACTCTCTATTTCGTCGCAGCGTCATGTCCCAATCATGACACACTGCTTCTCAAGCTATCGGGCAGCTTAGCAGGAGGTAGTTGTTGTCCCGTAGCCGGCGCCTCGAGACTTTCGTTGTTGCTTTCTGATCTGCCCGACATCGACTCTTGTCTGGGATGGTATAAAACAGCCTCTGGATGCTTCAGTGTCGTTTCTGACGAAGCAGCTACTGAACTTAACAAGTGTCTCGTCTGTGATGCCTCTTTGTCTTCAAATCCCTCTGTGCCACTGGACGTGTATCGATTCAAGGATATTCTATGTCAATGCTGAGTCAGCCTGCGGTCTGTGAATTGAAACACATCTTGCGCCATCTATGAACGTACTGTTGATTGCTCGCGGCAGACCCAAAGACTCTTGGCGCAAAACGAACGAGCAGGAGTCGAACCGCTGGTAAGGTACTGCAGATGAAGCCAACCTCAATCTCAACCGTGGACCAGTACATGATGTCGAATTGATCCCATGTTGGGTTCGATGTCGAAGCGTAGTACTGGACAGAGGCTAGGCGGAGGCACGACACAACCGTGACACTAGAGGAGAAGAGGGTTAGCAAGGCCATCACATTGGCATAGTTGCAGAATGATCGAGCTTACGTAGCGCCCGTCATGAACATCAGAGCAGCGCCCGCCTTCTTCTTCCAGTGCAAGTTCAGCTTATGCAGCTGGGTCAGTGGAATGGCCAGCAGCCAGAGGTCCGACGCCACGCTGAAGGTGCTGTTCACCCACGCGACTGCGTTGATGTTGATGCAGATCCCCGTCACCGCGTCGTCGTTTATGTGGTAAAACTTGTCCCACTGGTAGTGTATCGGCACGCACTGGAAGATGATGACGATGACGCAGACGGTGGTGATTGCGACGTGGACTATGACGGTGCCCCAGATAACGGCGCGGATCCTGCGCCCAAAGAATATGTCGAGGAAGAAGAGGGCACACGTGGTTTTTAGGAGAAACATCAGGACCACGTAGCAGACTTGGACGACGACGAAGTAGCGCCGGAAGGCGACCAGGGTGGGCAGGTCGAGGCCCCAGACATCGGTGCCCATGCCGTTGGCGGTGATGCCGAAGAGGATGATGGCGAGGGCAGCCAGGCCGACGACTATGGTGGCGATGAAGGTCCATTCCTCGCTGTGGACGTGCCGCGAGGCGCTGGAGAGGTGCTTCCGCGTCACCCGGAGTGGTGAGGCGACAAAGTCCCTGTATGTCAACGGCAACGGGGCGCAGAAGAAGTGCTTGTAGCTTAGGCGCAGAATGACGAACAAGACCGTTATTGGTGTAAGGACATAGGTCAACGTTCGAAGCTCGGCGGTTCGACTCCGGACCGGTGTATGGCAGGCCGTTTCGGTCAAGTTTCTCGTGTCTATGGCGGAGAGTCAGTTGTGTACCCGGAGAGCTACAGTCGGGTTGCTCTCATACATATTGATTCGGGCATTCCGCATGCGCCCAAGACACAATGATCAATTGCAGCTTTCGTTTCGACGGCACAGAAGCATGTGCTATCAAGCGCCGCACAGTGTTGTTGTATACATGGTACCTTGTCCCGTCAGCTTCCTGGGCTTGATTCATCCCAAACGTGAATTTCCTTACTGCGCAATGCGGCCATGATGTCTCTATAATTTCTGAGCGGCTGTGCACAGTCAAAAATGGGAGCCCTGTAGCGGCGGGCAAGGCTGCGCCGAGGCTGGGGACGCCACCGCCCAATACAGCAGGCATTCTGTTATAAGGCTGAGGCGAGCAGGCGCATACTCATATTCAGCGTGAGAGGGATAATTTGATTTTCAAAATGCGCGCTTGAAAGAGAGAGGCTTCCCAGACGTTGAAGAAAACATGAGACGATGGAAGTGCCATGATTCAGAGGGGGAGGGTGCTCAAAAGGCAAAATACTCAAGCCGGAGCAGCTAACTGGATGGGTCGCTGGGTGAAGAAAGACATAATGTTTCAGTAGGTATGATTTACTCGGTAGCCGAACGGACACTGTCACATTCTATCAACTAGTTGGCCAACTAGTTTGCGTCTCCGCTGGACCTCTGAGTCCTTCCGGAAAGCATGAGAGGGACGAGACACCGAAGGGAATGACAACCAGGGTGCCCAGACCTCGGACATCGCGGGTCTAGATCGCGAGGAGAACGCCGGTTTGACAGCTCCAGCCGCAACGCCACTGAAAGTCAATGCATCTACAGAATTACTTGGTCGGGGAAATGGGGCTGCCGATTGCTGGCTAGCAGCGTAGCTAGAACAAGCATGGTTTAACACGAACGCCTGACCTGAAGCTTAGTTGACAGTTGGCAGTTCCGTGCACAACAGTTAGTTTTGTATAGTCATAACAAACTACCAAGTGGAGTGGTGTGTATCGTCGTTGGTAGGTAGGGCCAGGCGGGGCCAACGAGCACGCAAGAATAAGAGCGAACAAGTACCTGGGTCACTAGTTGATATCTAAGGTAAAGAGTTAAAAGAGAGAGGGACAAAGAGGGTTCCCTTCTCCTAATTATAAAGGTGAGCGGGTATTCGATATTGAAGCACGTTCCCCATCGCATCGTGATCGACGCCGCAGTGGGTTGTGCGGGAACCCAGGGAAATGCTCCAGCACAGTGCAGCGCCGGGAAGCACCGACCGCTTGCCGCGAGACGGCAGTAAAAAAAAAGGCCCCCCAGCGGCGGATCCACAGAGGTTGATTGATGGATCTGATGGGCTCGCAGTTCTACTACGGATAACGAATAGTTAAGATATAGCCCTGGCTCAACAAAAGACCGTGCGCGGGACATGGCGGTGGTGCTAGTTGGGCCGCCGCCATTGAGCCGATTTGGACACAAGGACTCTCCGAGTTGGGAGCTGGACATCCGGTGTCGTTGTTTTATTTTATTGCGCCGAGATTATTACGGTAAGCCCCATTTGTCACCATCTTTCGGAAGGGCTGATAGTAATGGAATGGCCGTTTGCCAGGACAAGGATGCCCCTGCAACGTATTCTCGAGTTATCTCCTTGTCGTCGGAACTTGCGTGCACAAAGAATATCGAGACTTGCGCTACCCAGCCCGCCCCTCTCGGGTCATGCCTTGAGGCCCCCGCGGTTGCGATCCAAAGCAAACAAGGCCCGTCCGTCCCTTGACTGCTTTGCTTGAGGTTGAGGGGCGGAACTATGTATCTCTCCGTGATTATGCTCACAGCCTATGCACTTATAGGGCATTGCTCGCAGCCTCGCTCACCGTGCAAGGCTGTGACTTGGCGAATGCTCAGCTACAGGCAAACACTAATTAGATAACTTTTGATAGATAAATGCAAAAGCACGTGTAACCAATCTTTCATGTACTCTGTACCTTTTTTTTTCTTTCTCGTCCCCGGCTCTTCTCCGTCCAGCGTCGCGGCCCTGTTCTTATTAACAACCGCCCAAAAAAAACTACAACCCCTCTCAAACGCCCCCGCAAACGGGAGCACCCTCGTCTATCCTGATCTCCAAATGGTCAAGTTGACTACCATCCGCGCCGCCGGCAACGCGCCGCCGCCGCCGCCGCCGCCCGGCCCCGTCGACGACGATGGCAGCAGCACCAAGCAGCGAGTCAAGCGGTGGGCGCCCCGGGGCAAGACCGGCTGCGTCACCTGTCGCCGTCGCAAGGTCCGGTGCGACGAGGCCAAGCCCATCTGCGGCAACTGCGTCGCCACGCGCCGGTACTGCGGCGGGCCCTACTACCAGGACTCGGCCCAGGCCTCCGACGTCGTCAGGAACGTGGCCGCCGTCGTCATCCCCCGCCTGCGGGACACGGCGCCCCGGAGCGTCCGCCCCACGAATCACCGCGGCTGGGAGATTGCCCCCGATGGGTGGGACGTGGTGGAGGCTTTTGAATACCGTACGTAGCTCTTTTCGCTTGCTCGACTTGGCCCCCTTGCATCCCGGGTTCACCTTCCACTAACCTCCCACGCTTGCATCCGCATCCCCTAGTCGGCCTCTACACCATCCCGCACAGCACCGAGATGGACGTCATGGCCACCCGGCCCGCGGTCCCCGTCGCGCTGGCCGCCTATCCCGGCTGCGTCAACTCGGAATCCTTCCTCGCGCGCGTCATAGCCGATAGAATAGTCTGGGTGTCGTGCTGTCAGCGGACCGCGCTGAGCCCGAGCACCGCCCACGGTACAAAGGACTTGTGGTTCAAGTTCTACGACCTCATCCAAAAACACCTAGGCCAGCTCAACTACGATCTCACACACGTAGAAGGCGACTACCTGGGATATCTGATGAAGCTGCGAATATTCGAGAGAATATGTGATTTGATGGAGGCAGAGGCACGTTGTCCCTCCTATCCTTATGTTCATCTCCCTGTCGCTGCTTGCTAACTAACAGCTTGCTTATAGCATATTTTATGCTTGGGCGGCTGGCGAGCCCATTTTGACGGATACTTCGCACTATTAAACATGTTTGGCATCCCGAAGCGCATACCGAAAGAGAATCCGGTCTTTCTCGACATGCTACGGTCCATGACGGTGTGAGTTGTACCCGTATATACCCATCTCCATGTAGTCAAACATCTACCGAGGAGCTGTCACTAACTCGACCGCCTCCTCCCAACAGCAACGCCGTTATTGGCAATAGCGTGACCAGGATCGACAGGCAAATGCACAGCATATACGACTTCGACGACGCCGAGCTCGTCAACATCTTCGGCCAGACCTGCTTCACCCCGTTCCCCTGCCCCAAGGCGCTCTTTGCCGAAATCGCCGCCATCAACCGCCTACGCCTCGCCGCCACCACCTCCAACCTCGCCGCCCTCCTCCCCTCTGTCAACGCCCTCTTCCGGCGCATCAACGCTTTCCAACCCGGGACCTGGAAGGACACAGCCGAGTTCGAGATCCCGCGCACGCCCGAGGTTGTGCTCGTCGCGCGCATCTTCCAGCTCGCCGTCAGCCTGTACGGCGTGCTGGCGCTCGGCCTCGAGCACGCCGACGCCGGCGCGCCGCCCAGCTGGCCCGACCAGACGGCCGCCGCGGCCGAGCTGATCACGCTGCTGCGCAAGACGCTGCGCTCGCCCAAGTGCGTGAGCGTCATGACGTGGCCGTGCGCCGTGGCGGGCGTGGCCGTGGCGGACGGGCCAGAGGCCGGGAGGAAGCTGGTTGGTGAGATACTGGCGCGCATCGACGCGGACGTCCTGGCGTACGGCATCGCGGCGCACACGACCGAGCGGTTGCGGGCCTTCTGGCTGGCCAAGAAGACAGGCTGGGAAGAGTGCTGGGGCGGCTTTTACCTCCTCTGGTAGTGACGGGCGGGGTTGGATAGCATCGGTCCAAGTTAGGGTTCAAAACTGTCCGGCGGCGGGGGGTATCACCCGCGCTCGTAGTTCGTCATGATGCCAGGAACCTGGGTCGCCTTGCCAGAACAGGAGCTCCGTCCGCGCACGCTGACTCGCGCGGTATGGGCTGAGCGTCGGAGAGATGAAGAGGCATCAAGCACTCGACGGGAGGCATGAGGATGCCATCTTCCCGAGCATACGAGGTACGGAGCGTACCGCAGCCCGCGCGGGGTCGCAGCTTCGTGGGCGGACAAGGCTAGCCAACTTGCTAGCAGTGCACTAGAACGGTACCAGGACGTCTGAGCACAAGTGCTAGTATGGTGAGGCGTCAGTGCGAAGTCTCACCAGTAGAGCGATTCAGAACAAGTCTCCGAGGTTGACGGGCAGACTATCATATCAGGTATGGCAGTATCGCCGGCTGCATCCCGAATGGATTCTGCGGCTGGTCGCGCAAGAGCCAAACTAGTTGGCGACCAGAATGCAATGGCGTCTCAGAAATAACCTGCGGCAGCCACGCAGCTAACGGCCTATGGTTCATTCAATTTGCAAAAGATGCCTACTACTTTCTACTTTGATATGCACTCCAAAGGGGCCATAGATCCTGAGAGGAAGGAGAGCCCCGCCCGCACAAGCAAGGGCAAGGTGACCGGTTCCCAGTGCTCGGGACGATTTCTGCATTCTCCCGCAGCAAGCATATCGGAGAATTTGCATCTGCGCAGGGCGCAGGATCTCGCATGATGTGGCCTGCGGTGTCTGCCATCAGGGTCTTTCTTGGAGGGGGGGGGGGGTGAACGCATGGGGTTCGCAAATCGCACAAGGCTGCCATCCATCTCCTGGCAAAGTATCAGGTGCGGGGATCGGAGGATCGTCGTCCCTCACCCCTCCGATGTAAATGCCGACGTTTCATCAGACTACTTATGTAAATAGTAATGGTTTATATTCGAGTAGTGTATGTACTGAGTCAAAGAGCTGTGCAGATGGCTCTCTACGCCCTCTTGTCGGGCTTTCGATGCGACAGGCATGGCGGGTTTCGCGTAGAGTTACCAAATGCTTGCTGCCCTTCTCAGCCGAACGAAGCCTGTGCAGCCCATCAGCAAGGTATGCAGCTATTGTCGATGCCGAGAACTGACACGTAAATCCCGTCCCGCCACTGACAAGAGAACGGGGCCGGGATGTCAGGCAGGGCAACATCCATCCATCCTCAGCGAACGGAGAGTGCGCACATGGGATCCCGTCGTAGCTTGTGGTGCTGTCTCCCGCGTCTACTTCTGGAACTGCATCGTGTTGCGCAGCGTGCCCAGCCCATCGAAGCTCACCTCCACCACGTCGCCATCCTCCAAAAACCTCTGCGGCTCCATGAACAGCCCCACGCCCGACGGCGTCCCCGTCAGTATCACCGTCCCCCTCCTCAACGTCGTCCCCTGCGACGCAAACGCCACCAGCTCCCTCACCCCCCAAATCATGTCCGCCGTCGAGCTCTCCTGCCTCGTCTCCCCGTTGACGCGCGTCACCAACCCCAGCGCCTGCGGGTCCGGCACCGCCGCCGGCGAGGCGACCACCGGCCCGAGCGGCGCGAAGCCGTCAAAGGACTTGGCGAAGCAGAACTGGCCGCCGGAGACGGCGGCGGGCATCTGCAGGTGCCGCGCGGACAGGTCGTTGGCGTTGACGTAGCCGAGGACGAAGGAGAGCGCGGAGGCGGCGGGAACGTCGCGCGCGTCGCGGCCGATGACGACGCCGAGCTCGCCTTCGTAGTCGAGGCGCGGCTGGGCGAGGAGGGGGATGGGGATGGAGGAGGAGGGCCCGGCGAGGGCGTCGGGCGGCTTGGCGAAGATGACGGGGTTCTCAGCGATGGCGAGCTACAAAGAAACTGGTCAAGTTTAAGAAGCGTTTGTCTGGTTTTGGGTGTGCGTACGTTGGCTTCCTCGGCATGCTTCTTGTAGTTGAGGCCGATGCAGACGAAGTAAGGCACCCTCTCCAGCGGACAGAGGACCTGCGTATGCGTAGTAAAGTGGTTAGCCGTGCCGCGCGAAGATTAGATTGGCGACCTCGACCTCTCACCTTGTTTATGATGGCCTTGCGCGTCGTCTTGACGAAGCCGGTGTCGAGATCACCATCCAGGACGGCGACGGTGGCCCCGACCAGATCGCTCAGGACGGACGGATCGGTGACGTCGCCGTAGAGCGTGGTGCCGTTGCCGTCTTCGAACCGGACCAGGCGGTGGAAGGTATGCTCCATTTTTGACGGCCCGGCGACTTATTTCGGTCTGCAAATTGCGAGAGATAGACAGAGAAGTAGACGATGGTGATGATGATGATGATGATGTTTGTTCCAGCGTTGTCGCGATATCGGATCGCGCCCTTTAGTTGACGCCGTTGCCCAAACTCCACTTGGTCGACACTTGGGAGGGGTTTGCCATTTGCTGCAGAGATGGACGCTACAAGTTGATTCTGCATTTATTATTATCTTTTTCTATGGGTGAATAGAATTGAATACCAAGACATGATTTTAGGAGATTTTGTACAGCGGTTGCTGGCGTGAGAGAAATGGCACATAAGCCCAACTGAGCCCCTTCACTCGGCCGGTACTTGATCAAGGAGCATTATCTTCAACGGCTATCCAAAAATACGATACAATTGGGAAACGTATTCATGAAATCGGTATTGGAATATTAAATGCCTATAGGCTGCAACGCTGGGAACTCAAATTCAGATTGGCCAAGGCCAAGCCGAATGAACAGCTTACCCTATACTCCATGGACGAAGCTCTACAGTAGCTTGAATGAAGTGCCGTGGCTGAATGACCCCGTAAGGTGGGAAAAGACTTTAACAGATAAGAAGCTGAGGTATCTGTTGCAGTACTGTTCTACACATGCGGTCAAGGTCATATTTCCTAGGCGTCTTTTGTACAGTTTTTGCGGCTTTCTGATTGGGGATTACCGTAAAGCTCGGTCAAGTTGTGCCGCTTACAAGTTTAAAATAGTTAGGCACAGCAAGGGAAAATTACGCAACGATGCGAAAAAGAAATTATGCACGGGCCATACAGAAAAAGGCATGCACAACTTTTCACTTCCCATATCTTTGCCTCCAGGGTAAGTGTAGCTGCGGCCTCGCAAACCGCTGGCTAGGAGACATAAGCGACTGGATCAAGCTTTGACATTTTCCCATGTGCAAGAATTATCCTTGACAATAAATACAAAACGAATAGCATTTCTCGCATTTTTCTTAACTTTCTCTGACAATTCCTCCGCTTCCTTGCTTCTTGCTGTGCGCTGTGTACAGTAAGTTAGACCTTGGAGATATCAGGGATGTGTTGCTCCGGCGTCCAACAGGAGAGACACGGTCTCAGTCCGGGCTGCTGTTTCTGCTTCCTCTTGTGCTCGAGAGGCCGCCAACCGCTCCTCACTCATTATTCATCCTACAAGTCGCTCATATAAAAGCCGCCTTCTAGACGGCCTTGGCTTAGCCTTTTGCAAAGTATTTGCCAAGACACCAGTGTAAAAAACTTCATCACTCAGCCAGCCTCCATGACAATCGGGCTCCGTCAATTTTACCTAGAAAAGAGCATGTGGCAACGGGTTGCCCCCCTGCCATTCGCGTGCTTCGCCACGATGGTGGCCCAGCGCTAAAATCAGTGAGGGGGGGATGCGGTTGGCTGGTGATTGGGGCGCGACTGCATGAGTCGCTCGATTGGCCCTGACAAAGCTAGATGAGGCTGTGGGGGGGACGGGGAGGTTTTCACTTTCTCCCAACGCCTCGCACAACCTTGTTCCGGATTCTGGAGCCAAGCGCCAGGAGACGGTTGGCTGCTGGATGGATATCCGGTCAAGCTGGACCGAGACTCGACTCGTCGTGGGTAGATGGTGCCGCGGTCAGCTTGGCTGGTTAGGGAAGCTGCCTAATCGCAGAGGTCGATCACGCCGGGTTCGTTGTTGATGACCTCGGGAGGTTGAATATTCATTCCCCGCCTTGCACTGCCTCGTTCCCCCTCCATGCATCCTCCATACATCCTCCATCCCATCCGGGTGGTGTTCCCGTCGGCTCATGTTTGAGAGATTGCGGTGCGTTGAAACATGATGCAGCTGCAAGCCCGCTGAAAAATGGCTGCGAGATGTGTTAACTATGGATAATGACTTATTATGAGTGCGGGCGGCTATTGGCGGATGCAGCATCTTGTTCCTCACAAGCAGAGTAAGACCTGCAGAATGATGCGAATGCACATTGCAAATACAAATTACCTGATATTTGAGTAAATACCCTGGTCGATTTTCTGTCGTAGATCTTCATGACACTCGTACAGCCACCAGCATTATTAGTCTATTCCAGCTAGGTATGAAGTAATGACACAATGCAACTCTACGAGAATCTGGACACGTTGAGAAATCTCCATCACTTGCCTCGCTTACAAGACAGATGACTTTTTCCAAATCATTCAAAGAATCCCGCCACCGGAGGCTGTGCAAATGCATGAGCAAAGATGTTGTGCGCTCTGTTGTACCGCCAAGTCTCGCAACACCAAAACTAGTAGGTCGTGATACACTACAGACACAAACACAGAGATCAACAGCAACACCATTTATTGCCAAGCAACTCCGTCTCCTTTGACGTAATTAAATGGCCGGATGATCGTGGCTATGCTCCGAGAGATATCCCTCTCAGGCCGCCACTCGACAGCGCCCAAAGTGGCAAGTCGCCGCTGATGAGGAGCCAGACTAACAACAACAAACCTGAACTATACAAGAAAAAACTGGAGAGAGAGAAGGAACTTGTTACCAGCGACAACTTTATCGTAGATGCAAATTAAGCTCTTCCTCCGCCCGCCGACAAAGCCAGACCTTCCGTTTCGGGCTCGGTCCGCCAAGGGTTTTGTCTCTGAGCAGCCAAGCCTTGTCCTTGTCGCCTACCGACCGACCGCTTCTAGACGAGGCGCCCGTGTGTCTCGCGAGCATCTCGTGCTCAGCCTCCTTTTTTTGCTCAACATTAATATCAACCGGGGGGGCCGTCATTTTGTTTCAACCGTGATGTGTAGCAGAAACAGAAACAGAAACACAAAGCCGCAGCAACCAACATCTGCTACATCAAAGTTCACCCACCACACCACATCATCTTGCTTGTTCCTTCTCTCTCTTTTTTTTTTAAACCAAAAAGAAATAGATCCCTGTTCATGCATAGGACGACATACACGGCCACCACATCCCCCCATCACCGCCGTTCGCCATGGCGAGCCACAACACGCTGTCCCCCGACACCCTCGAGGTGGCCGCCGCCGCCGGCTCCGGCTCCGGGCCGTCGTCCTCCCGCGGGCGGTCCCTGAGCAACGCCGACACCGTCACCATCGCCTCCACCCTCTCCAACCCGTTCCTGACGCCCAGCACGCTGAGCTGCGCGTCCAGCGTGCTCGAGGACCCGGAGCTCGCCCTGCGGCCGGACCCTGGCACCGAGGCCGACTTCGACGCGCCCCCCGGCGGCAACCCCTTCGCCTTCTCGCCCGGCCAGCTCAACAAGCTGCTCAACCCCAAGTCACTCTCCGCCTTTCAGGCGCTCGGAGGGCTGGACGGCATCGCGCGCGGCCTGCGGACGGACGTCAAGGCCGGCCTGAGCCTGGACGAGACGGGCATCGCGGCGCCCATCTCCTTTCACGAGGCGGTGGGCAAGCCGGCACTCAAGCCCGGACAGTCAGCGCCACCAACTTCTGCGTCGGAGGAGCCGTTTGGTGACCGCGTCCGCGTCTTCAAGCGCAACGTGCTGCCGGCGAAGAAGGCCACCCCCCTGTGGCGGCTCATGTGGAACGCGTACAACGACAAGGTGCTGATCCTGCTGACCGTCGCGGCGGTCATCTCGCTCGGCCTGGGCCTGTACGAGACGCTCGGCGTGGACCACCCGGACGGCGCGCCGCCGCCGGTGGACTGGGTGGAGGGCGTGGCCATCTGCGTGGCCATTGTCATCGTCACCGTCGTCGGCTCGCTCAACGACTGGCAGAAGGAGAAGGCGTTTGTGAAGCTCAACGCGCGCAAGGACGACCGCGAGATCAAGGTGGTGCGGTCGGGCCGGTCCTTTGTGATTAACGTCCGTGACATCCTGGTTGGTGACGTGCTGCACCTGGAGCCGGGCGATCTGGTGCCGGTGGATGGCATCTTTATCGAGGGCCACGATGTCAAGTGCGACGAGTCCTCGGCGACGGGCGAGTCGGACGCGCTGAGGAAGACGGCAGGTGCAGAGGTGTTTCGGGCCATCGAGGCGGGCCAGACCAAGAAGGACCTCGACCCGTTCATCATCTCTGGTGCCAAGGTTCTTGAAGGTGTGTTGTCCCTAGGGAGCAAGCAGTGCATGGAGCGTCGCGACTAACGAGCAACAGGCATGGGCACGTTTGTATGCACGTCCGTCGGAGTCAATAGCAGCTTCGGCAAGATCATGATGTCCGTCCGCACCGAGACCGAAGCTACACCACTGCAAAAGAAGCTCGAGAAGCTGGCCGTGGCCATTGCCAAGCTCGGCAGTGCCGCTGCCGGGTTACTCTTTGTCATTCTTCTGATCCGCTTCCTCGCCGGCCTCCCCAATGACTTTCGCGATCCTACGACAAAAGCGTCTGCCTTTATGGACATTCTCATTGTCGCCATCACCATCATTGTCGTCGCAGTGCCTGAAGGCTTGCCGCTGGCCGTCACGCTCGCTCTGGCATTTGCAACCACGAGGTTGCTACGGGAAAACAACCTGGTCAGAGTCCTGAGAGCATGCGAGACCATGGGCAATGCTACTACTATTTGCTCGGACAAGACTGGTACCTTGGTGAGTTGACTTGATCATTCCGAGCCTGGATGTGCATGAGACCAACTAACATGCCAACCCCCTTAGACGACAAACAAGATGACAGTAGTCGCCGGCACGTTTGGCTCAACCAGCTTTGCCAAGAGCACCGAGACCGAAAAGCCCAACGAGCAGACGGTCAGCCAATGGGCCGGCGCCCTCCCGCAGGCGACCAAGGACATGATCGTGCAGTCCGTCGCCATCAACTCCACCGCCTTCGAAGGCGAGGAGGACGGCCGCGCCGTCTTCATCGGCTCCAAGACGGAGACGGCCCTGCTGCAGCTCGCCCGCGACCATCTCGGCCTCGGGTCCCTCCGCGAGACCCGCGCCAACGCGCAGGTCGTGCAGATGATGCCCTTCGACTCGGCCAAGAAGTGCATGGCCGCCGTCATCCGCACCGACGCCGGCGCCTACCGCCTGCTCGTCAAGGGCGCCTCCGAGATCCTGCTCCGGTGCTGCTCCGAGACGCTCGACCCGCGCGGGCCGCTCACCAAGTTGCGTGCTCGGGAGCTGCGCGCCGTTATCGACAAGTACGCCGGCGCCTCGCTGCGCACCATCGGTCTGGTGTACCGGGATTTCCCCGCGTGGCCGCCCGCACACGCGGAGCTCAGTGATGAGGGCGAGGTGCGGCTGGCCTCGCTTCTGCGCGACCTCGTGCTCGTTGGCGTCATCGGCATCCAGGACCCCGTGCGGCCGGGCGTCCCGGAAGCGGTCCAAAAGGCGCGGCACGCGGGCGTCGTGGTGCGCATGGTCACCGGCGACAACGTCATCACCGCCCGAGCCATCGCCACCGAGTGCGGCATCATCACCTCCACGGACGGCAGCGGCGACGGGGTGGTCATGGAGGGGCCCCGGTTCCGCAAGCTCTCCGAGGACGAGATGGCCTCGGTGCTCCCGCGGCTGCGCGTGCTCGCGCGCTCCTCCCCGGAGGACAAGCGCGTGCTGGTGAGCCGTCTCAAGGCGCTCGGGGAGACGGTGGCGGTGACCGGCGACGGGACCAACGACGCGCCGGCGCTCAAGGCGGCGGACGTGGGCTTCTCGATGGGCGTGTCCGGCACGGAGGTGGCCAAGGAGGCGTCGGCGATTGTGCTGATGGACGACAACTTTGCGTCCATCATCACGGCGCTGAAATGGGGCCGCGCCGTCAACGACGCGGTGCAAAAGTTCTTGCAGTTCCAGATCACGGTCAACATCACGGCGGTGCTGCTGGCGTTCATCACGGCGCTGTACAGCAGCGAGATGAAGCCGGTGCTGCGCGCGGTGCAGCTTCTCTGGGTCAACCTCATCATGGACACATTTGCGGCACTGGCCCTGGCCACGGATCCGCCGGATGATAAGATTTTGAACCGGCAGCCGCAGGGGAAGAAGGCGCCTTTGATTACTGTCAATGTGAGTATCTTGCTCCTCCTCCTCCTCCTCCTCCTCCTACTCCCCGTACCGTCACTGACAATACCTAGATGTGGAAAATGATCATCGGCCAGGCCATCTTCCAGCTCGTGGTCACCCTCGTCCTCTACTTCGCCGGCCCCCGGATCCTCCGCTACGACGCCGCCCAGGCCGTCGAGCTCGACACCATCATCTTCAATACCTTTGTCTGGATGCAAATCTTCAACATGTTCAACAACCGCCGCCTCGACAACCGCTTCAACGTCCTCGAGGGACTGCACCGCAACTACTTCTTCATCTTCATCTGCCTCCTCATGGTCGGCCTGCAGGTCACCATCGTCTTCTTCGGCTCCCGCGCCTTCGGCATCGCCGGTGACGGCCTCGACGCCGTCCAGTGGGCCATCTGCGTCCTCGTCGCCGCCGCGAGCCTGCCCTGGGGCGTGGTCGTCCGCCTCGTCCCGGACGCCTGGTTCGCCGGGGTTGCCGGGGTCGCCGGCCGGCCGGTCGCGGCGCTGTACCGGGCGGTCGGTCGCGGCTTCGGTAGGCTGTTCGGGCTGTTCCGAAGAAAGGGGAAGAAGAGTGAAGAGGACGCGGCTCCGGCGCGAGATGTCGAGGAAGCGGCCGCTCCAGAGGTCACCGTGCAAGAGCCAGTGGTCACGCCCCCTGCGATTGTGATTTGCGAGACACCGCAAGTCCATATTACGGAGCCGGAAGCTGATGAGAAACGACAGAAATGATTGTACAAACTTTTGTGCTTGGCGTTGGATGGCTTCTTGTATTACACCCCTAATAGACTTCTTTTTCAGCAATGCAAAACTTGAAAATTCTTTACTTCATTACTACATATAGACGTCAAACAAATAAAAGTACTTTTGCCATGATTCCAAATTTATCCCTCCCTCCCTCCCCCAGCCCCTTGCTTGGTCTTGGGATATCAAACACCATGCATAACCATCATCAGATCAAGAAACCTCCTCAAGGGCTTGCTTAAACGACCTCACACCACCCTTGCCCAAGCCATGGCCGTGGCTGTGCCCCGCGTGGTCGTGCTCATCATCGTCATCCTCGCCCGGCTCCCCCGCCCAGTCCGGGAAGCCATCATCAAACAACTCCTGCAGCGCCTCCTTCAACTTATCCAAGTCATCCCCGTGCGCCGGATCCCGCATCACCCCCTCCCAGTCCGCAAACTCCTCGTCCGTCAGCAGGCACTCGTCCAGCAGCGCCTGCACGCCCGCGTGGTCGAGCCCCTCGCCGATGAAGACGAGCTCCTGGCGGCGGTCCCCCCACTCGCCGCCCTTGGCGATGTCGTGCTGCACCAGCGCGTCCACCTCGGGCTCGCCGGTCGTGTACTCGGAGGGCGGCAGCGTGCAGAACCAGGGGCGGCCGCCGGTCATGGTCAGCATGGCGCCGGCCTGCGACCACTCGCCGGCGCGGTGCGGCCGCGTGGCGAGCAGGAACTCGCCCTTGGAGCGGAAGAGCCGCGAGAAGGTCGGGTGCGCACGCTTGTTGGCGAGGATCTCCTCGTTGGGCGGCATGTCGAGCGGGTCGACGGCCATGGCGTCGTCCTCGTCGTCCTCGGAAGCGGCGGCGGCGGCGGCGGCGGCGGCGGCCTTTTGCTGGCTGGCAAGGAGGACGGGCTTTTGCTTCTCCGAGGGGCGCGGGGAGGGAACGGTGCGGGCGGTCGAGTGGGAGCTGCCTGAGGAGTAGGCTGAGCCTTCCTGGGCAGAGCCGTTGGAAGAGCCGATACTCTGTGCGTCGTCGTTTTGCTCAACGTCCTCCATCTCATCATCCTCGTCCTCATCCTCATCCTCGTCATCCTCGTCGTCCTCGTCTTCATCCTCATCATCCTCGGGCTGCTCTAGCTGCAGAATGAACTTGTCGTAGAGAAGAGCGAACAGACGACGCGGGTGAAAGGGTCGCTGACGTGAGTAGATGAAGCTCTGGACGTTGTACTCTTCCGTCTCGGGCTTGGGTGTGACGACGTTCTTGCCGTTGACCTCGCGGACGGTCATGGCGTGGAGGTCCTGCAGCCAGCCGTAGCCCGCCTGGGCGACGTCCATCTTGAACAGGCCTGTGTTGACGAGCTGCTTGACGTCGACCTTGCCGTAGCTGGATTCCAGAATCTTGGCACGGTGGTTGAGCTTCTTGACAAGGTCCACGATGCGGGCCCGTGTTTCCTTGGAGACCTGATGTTGCAGTTAGATACAATACACTGCGACTGCGGAAGAATACGCGTCTCAAGATCCCACATACCATGTCGATTTTATTAAGTATGATAATGTCAGCGAACTCGATCTGGTCGACCATGAGGTCCGAGACGGTTCGCTCATCTTCGGGGGTGACGTCGTCACGGCGAGCAGAGATGAGGTCGGCCGTGTCAAAGTCGTGCAGCATGGTAAACGTGTCAATGACCGTGACGGTGGTGTCCAGCTTGGCGAACTTTTCCAAGCCACCAGCTTCCTTACTGCAGAGAGGTATGGTTAGCATGCACGCATCAAATCGCTCGTTGCCGACGTCACTTACAGCTGCTCGAGCACCTTCATCATGTCCGCGTCGAGGCCCTCGCCGCCCTCGTCTACAAGCTGGCTCATCTGCTCGGCCAACCTGTTGTCAAAAGTCTCGGCAACCTGCTCCGGTTCGCTGATGCCGCTGCTCTCAATAATGATGTAGTCAAAGCTCTGTAGCTGAGCGAGGCGGACGAGCTCCTCGAGCAGGTCGCCGCGGAGAGTGCAGCAGATGCAGCCATTCTGCAGAGCAATGACCTTTTCGTTGGTTTTTGTGAGGCGGTGCGTTTGCTTTATTCCGGGGGGGGGGGGGTGGAATTGTCAGTTGTGGTCGCCCACTGTGGTTTTCAAACAACTCACGCGCCAATGTCGTTGACGACGACGGCGATGCGTAGACCGTGGTTGCTTCTAAGGATATGCTGTAAAAGTGTCGTTTTTCCCGATCCCTTGAAGTGTTTGTCAGACATGTCAAAAAACCACCAAAAGAACTGAGAAGCAACTGCTGACTTACAAGGAAGCCGGAGAGGAGAGTGACGGGAAGCGCCTTGGGCGGCACCTTGGTTTTCTGAGCCTTGGAGGCCTTTTTGCTTTTTCCAACCTTGAATCTGTTGACCATTTTGTATGTAGCTTAGATATGAGAGCGACAATGTGAAAAAGACAACTTTAATGTTGTTTCATTCAAGAAATATGTGCGAAAAAGAGAGGGCAGGGGCTGACAGACGGTATATATAGCAATGAATTTTACAAAACGCACAAAAAGTTCATTCGCGCACGCCATTGATTCGACGTAGACACAAACTCCAGCCAAATTCGCCGTCATTGCTCTGCGTACGCCACTGCAATCCTGAGACTTGCTCATCAAGGTCGACGACTTATTGGCCATCAGGGTTGTGAAGGTCGTGATAGTTTCGGGGCTGGCTGACATTCTTGCCCAGCTGATTGGCTCGTCAGTTCCAAATCGGGCATCCGTCCCAGAACAACCCGTCGGCCCCGGAGACAGGGGAGTTACAAAGCATTTTTGCTGTGTTTTCAATTGGATGCAGTAAAGAGTAGTACTTGGCAAACTCGTGGTCAGATAAGTAAGGGCTGGTGCTCATTGGCTACTTGGTGTGGCTCCCCGCCCCGTGGTTAGGAGGCATCATGGGAAACACCATAGCGGTTCTCAGGAGCTGTGAGCTAGCCATGACCGTGTACCATGCTGGATGTCGATGGTAAGGGCTCTCTGGCTCTCGACATTTCAGGTATATAAAGGTGTGTTCGCGGCAGCTCTCTGCAGGGCGGATTGATCTTGTGTGATGCTTCAACCGCGCGCTGAAACGCGAGGCAGCAAGCAATTTTACCTGGCAATATTTCCGACACATGCAGTTCACGATCGAGTACAACAAGGTTCACGTCTATCCACATCGCACAATACGGGACAGGACCACATATTAAAAGGAACTACGGCAGAGCGTCACAGCAGCAGTGCACTGACTGAGCCACGCTTGCAGCTGGGCGAGGGCAGGCAGCCAACCAAAAGAATGCCGAGCTCGGAACCAAGACGAGGTTTGATAAGTCTATCAAGGTTGTTCCCGTCATTGACTGTGGCGAGTTTGTTGGCGGCATGCTCGTCGTGTAGAATAGTGCCGAATGCAGCACTCTGGGACATAGAAACCAGGCCCAATAGATGAGCGAAGCCGGAACGCCAACCAGCAGCAAAGGACTCTGTTTGAGAACCTGAAAAGTAACAACAGCTACCTTTGTCGAGAAGGCGGGTTAAGTTTGAGGCACGAGGGAGCGAGAGTGGGTGTGGTTTGGTTGCGATCACGACTTTTTGAGATGCGGGTGTTTTCCACATGTGGGAAAGAAGGAAGAGACAAGTCGACCCAAACGGAGAGGTGGGAAGAAATTCTGGTCAGGGTTTTGCGGTACGTGAGTCAACGGGCTCATCATGTGTAGTGCAGCGCATTGCGCAAGCTGCTAGCTACACTGGACTTGATTGACGTGACAACGCAGAGCACCTGCAGCTGCGACAGCGGAGATGAACCTGATAAACGATTTTTTTGTGTCGGAGACTGTCGGCGATGGTTTCTCTTCTACAAAAGAACCTCGACAAAGGACCTTGTGAATGATGGCTGGTTGTTAGCCTCGGCGTGTGTCGTGGTGGGGACTTGCGGATACCACGAGAAGCAACTATCACAAAGTGATAAACCAAAGAATGCCATCGAGAAAAAAGTACCATAGACCGATTTGCCACTCTATATAGGGCCGTGGTCTGCGTATGATGTCAGCCCAACGTTGAAACATCACATTGAGCAAGCCAACGTGAATGGCGGCGCAACTGCGTTTGGAAAGATTATGACTGCGAAAACGTAAGGGAGACGGCCAACGGCCAACGGCCAGCAAACTGTCCGCACGCCTCTCGGAGAAGAGGCAGACTGGGGGTGCTATCCCTAGCTGCAATGCCCGCGGATGACGCAGCTTGATTGTCCGGAGGAGGCCCTCTCCTGGTTGGGCGGAGGCCCCATGGGGAATGGAGGGGAATGGAGGGGAATTGGAGGTGGCGACGGCGGGCTCGTTGTTGGGGTGTTGCATTTCGACGATGGATATCTTGGAGTAAGGAGAGGGGTGTTTGTGTTGATGAGATGCAAAAGTCCCTGCCGGTATTTGGCAGTGTGGAGGCAGAGTTACTGTACGGATTTGCCAATAGCGGCCAGGGTTGACGAATGTTGGTGGATTTGTGGGTGAGGGATGTCGGATTGCCATTAGGTAATGCACCCAGATGGTCGCGGAGAAAAGGACGACTAGAAAAGCTATTACCGCCAGCCTTGTTTTTGGCTGTCAGAAATAAGTCTGGAATAAGTCAGGAAATAGGCAAAGATTGCCAAGTAATTTCGGCCAATCTTGCAATCGGCTTGGTATTTCTGGGCATCGAGTACCAAGCATTGGGGTCTGCAAGTTAACAGTGTGGTGCACCTCCCAAAAGGGCGTTGGCGGTAGCACCCAGGCCGAGACGACAGCACGCAAAGGTTCTGGCAGGGATAGCCTTGCTCCTAATCGGGCAAGAAGATAAAATCGCGAGACACAACAAATAAGAACCGTGCTGTTATTATAAAGGAACCTGAGCACAAAAAGAACCTTGCCCTTTGCTGAATTAAGCTTGTTAACGGTAAACTTGTTGCAGGCCCTTGGTGTGGCTGATTTTAGTGGATAGTATACGTTAGTGGCGTGGCGGTATTAATTCCCGCGGAGTTGCGCCCAAACTTGTTCCGCTGGAGGGCACCGACGTCGCTTAACTGATTCTATGAACAATGATTGAATTGGAATGATGCTTCTGGGGTAGGCCAGCTCCCAGTGGGATGGCGGAGCGGTTACAGCGGATCATGCGCTGGGAGCTCTTGTCAGTGTCGCTGAACAGAGTGAATTGCAGAGACAGGTGCACCTGTGGTCTGGAGCCCCTGAAGAGCCAATGAGTTGCTGACAGGAAGCCTGCCAGAAAAGGGAACGAACACCGCCGACGACAGGTTGAAGGCAACTCGCATTACTCATCCTTGCATGCACAATCCACGACCGCTTTCTCTCTTTGCATTTTTTTCCATCTTCCCTTTTCCCACCCACCATACAATTTGCCAACACACAACCTGCCGTTCATAATAATCACTACATCCTTCTGGCACCACACTACACCCAGCTAGGTTGAGGCGCCGCCCCTGCCGACAGCCTCCTTCGGTGGCGTCGTCCATGCTGCAGCGAAAGCTGACTTGGCACATTTTTTCTCACCTACCGTACATACATATGTCTCTTCTTGGAACTAACCGACCCGCTAGTGCCCTGCCTTGCTGATAGTACTTTGTGCCGAGAACGCCACTGATTGGCGACTTCCGGCAAGAAAGACAACGCACCTCCCTCGGCCCGTCGCCCATCATCAGAGACATATCAACGTCCAAGTCTTTCCGCTCCCCTGCAAGCGAGACAGAAACAAAAATAAAAGGATGCACAAAACTAAAGATGGCGACATTGCCCAGCAACCCTGCTCCTCTTCCCGCGTCAGTCTAGACGATCTGTGGGCCGACCGACTCGACGAACCAACGTCCCTCATTCACTGCGCCATAATCCACCAATACAGAGAGCTTCTGTCACATCGCAAAACTAAATACGGAGTAGCAACTTGACAAAGGTTCCTTTCCTTCCAAATTATTACACCTGCTCTCCACCTTGGCCCCAGACCTCGTGGCGTGGATTGCTCAGCTGAGGAGCCTGTCTACCAGCCTTTCTCCTTTATTCTGTTGTGAGATGGCTTATTAGCGTGCGCTCCGGCCTCGCTTTGCGGTATCGTGCACTTATTATAAATCTTGTCAAGGTACTGTGCGCCTTACCACCCTAACTAGTATGTTTCCGTTGACAAGTCCGGGTTCGCCGCGCTGTTGCAAAAGTCCCAGGCCCATGTAACCCATGCAAGTCTCAGACTAAGATTGACAGCTTGACAATCCTCCTCGCGCCTTTTTGCCTCGTCGCCTCAGCTGGACGGACCGAAAAGACAGCTTCAATACCACCCTTCCTCAAGTTGATGTGCGCTCCGCTACCCCCGAGGAATACGCGTTACTCTTTCCCCGAGGAGCAGAATCGTACTCGCCGGCCCTCATGAGTCTCCTTCTCTCTCTTTCTGGACTACTCTCAACATCCTCGGCCTTCGCCGCACTAGCTTTCTACATCCAGACATGTTACTTATACCTGGTGTTCTCATTACTTCACTGGTTCCCGATTGCTCCTTCATGCTAGACCGGAGCTTCCCTTCACACACACAAAGTCCCTCGTGGTTAATGACTAACTACTTCGCACAACCGTAAACTTACACCCCCCTCTCCAAAGTCCCATGTCCGCATTTGCCAAGCAGTCCCTCCTTCTTGCCTGATGGCCCGTCCGCTCGGCTCCTCCTCCACATCTCTATCCTCCTACCCCATTGGGGTAGCTCGATTGTCTTGTCTTGTCTTTGTGTCTCCAATAGCATTAGTTCCGCTTCCCATGTTCCGCTGCCCATGACTTATTTTCTCCAGGGTTAAAAGGACCCTGCCGCCCGGTCCTCGCTGCGGACAGCCATTGGGTCTTTGTTGTTGTTGCGCCTACCTCGCCTTCGCCTTCTTCCCCCAATCTAGACAAGGTGAACGAGCCATTTCCTGCAAAGGGGCTCTAGTTCAACAACACAATGAACGGGCTCAAGAAGATCCTCTCCCGTCAAAAGACGAGTCAGTCTGGCGACCATGAGGGCGAGCTCCAGGCCTTTCGCAAGCAGCACCGATACGACCCTTTTCTCGAGGATGACAAGCTGCGCGCCGTCGACTCTGCCCTTGACTCGGGCAACGCCGAAAAGCTCCGCGATCTCGACAACGCCTTGATCCAGGATGACTCGCCCTATCCCGAGGTCCGCGCCGCCGTACGTGCTTCCTATACTCGCTCTCAGGCTTCGCAGGAAACTAACAGCTTCTTTTTTATCCAGGTCCCTAACACGGACGAGGACATGCCTGTCGATACTATCCGAGCCTGGGTAATTGGTGGTCTGCTCTGCACCATTGTTTCCGCTTGCAACGTGCTTCTCGCGCTGCGCCGCACGCCCATCTCCATCAGCTCTACCGTCGTCCAGTTGGTGGCGTACCCGTATGTCATTTACATCGACACTCTCATCTCCGTCAAACAGTCCTGACCTTGTTCAGCCTTGGCTGCTTCTGGGCCCGAGTTATGCCCGCGAAGACCTTCCACCTCTTTGGTCGCACCTTTGAGCTTAACCCCGGTCCCTTCAACGTAAAAGAGCACACAATCATTACCATGATGACAGCTGCCGGTTCCGCCATCAGCTACGCTTTCGACATTCTCCTTGCCCAGGAGGTATTCTACGACCAGCACTTTAAGTAAGCCCTGTCCCCAAACTTGATGCATCAAGTCGGTCTTCCTAACTCGCTCGCAGATGGGGTTTCCAGATTCTGCTCGTCCTTTCGACCCAGGCCATGGGATTCGGTATCGCTGGCATCTCCCGACGCTTCCTTATCTACCCGTCCTCCATGGTCTGGCCGGCGACCCTCGTGACATGCGCCGTCATGTACGCCCTGCACAACCACCAGCCCGCCGACCCTGCCACCACGAATGGCTGGAAAATTGGCCGCTACGCCTTCTTCCTCATCGTCTCCATGAGCACCTTTGTCTGGGAGTGGGTGCCCCAGGTCTTCGCCCAATTCCTGCAGTTCTTCAACTTTGCTTGCTGGATCGCCCCCAACAACGTCATCGTCAACCAGGTCCTCGGAGCCCAGTCTGGCCTCGGCCTAATCCCCATCTCCTTTGACTGGAGCATCGTCAGTGCCTTCCTCGGTAGTCCCCTACAGGCGCCCGCTTTTTCCCTCGTCAACGTCGCTCTTGGTCTGGCCCTCTTGACTATTGCTGCCTCGGGACTATCGTGGGGTGGTCCTGAGTTCTACCGATACCTGCCCATCAGTGCCAACACCAACTATGACCACTTTGCGAAAAAGTACAACACCTCGCGCATTCTCACTCCCCAATTCACCATGAACGAGACGGCCTACCGCGAGTACTCGCCTATTCTCATCTCCCCGACCTTTACGCTCTCCTACGGCATGTCCTTTGCCGCCCTCATATCGACCCTCGTCCACGTCGCCCTCTTCTACGGCCCCGACATCTGGCGCCGCAGCCGTGACATGCGTTCCGAGGAGCCCGACGTGCACCTGAAGCTGATGCGCAAGTACAAGGAGGCCCCTGAGTGGTGGTTCCTCGCCATCTTCGCCCTGAGCTTTGCCTTTGGCATGATTGCCTCCCAGGTCTGGCCCACCCATCTGCCCTGGTGGGCTTTCATCATCTGCATTGCTATTGGCCTCGTCTTCTTCATTCCCGTCGGCACTGTGCAGGCCATCACCAACCAGCAGACCGGCCTAAACGTCATCACCGAGCTGGTCATCGGCTTCATGCTGCCCGGACGTCCCATCGCCATGATGATGTTCAAGTGCTGGGGCTACATGATTGTCTTCTATGGCCTCAACTACATCTCCGACATGAAGATCGGTCACTACATGAAGATCCCCCCTCGCTCCATGTTCGCAGCCCAGGCCTTTGCCGTCATCTGGCTGTCCATTGTCCAGGTCGCCACCTACAACTTCCTGCTCGGCAACATCAAGGGCATTTGCACCGAGGATCAGGCCCAGGGCCTTACCTGCCCCGCTGCGCGCACCTTCTTCAACGCCAGTGTCATCTGGGGCGTCATTGGTCCGGCCAAGATGTTCGGCGCCGGCCAGCTCTTTTCCTGGCTCAACTGGTTCTGGCTCATCGGCGCCGCCCTGCCTGTGATCCAGTACTTCATCACCCGACGCAACCCCCGCAGCATCTTCCGCTACATGCTCACGCCCGTCATCTTTGGCGCCGCCGGCCAGATCCCGCCGGCCACGCTCTACTACCTGTGGCAGTTTGTCACGGTCGGTCTCGTCTTCAACTGGTTCCTGCGACGCCGCTACTTTGGCTGGTGGCAGCAGTACAACTACACCCTTTCGGGCGCCCTCGACATTGGCAACGCGCTCGCCAGCGTCGTCATCGGCCTCGCCCTCGGCCTGGGCAACGCCAACTTTCCCGATTGGTGGGGCAACACAGTGCCGTACACCAACCTCGACGGTTGGCACAATGCCACGACAAAGGTCTTCCACAAGGGCCAGACGCCTCTGGGCCCGGCAACCTGGTCGTAGCGAGGGAAAACAGTCAACGGCATGTCTTGCATGTCTCAACATGGGCACTAGACAAATGACAAGACGAAAAAGGTGACGAGTCAAGAGCAGGAATTGATCCACATTCTCTTGCTAGCCGTTTCCTGGATCTGTAGCAGCGTCAGCGGACGACGTGGAAAGGGGTATATAGCGCGCAAAGAGGCAATTGGGAGGATATACGTACATATTATACCACATTCATGATGCATTCACATGTTCATATTTTTCAGACCGTCGTGTCTAACTGCCTTATTTCTTCTACTTTCCAAACTGTTTGTGAAGCTGCTGAGATGGGTATGTGTGTGGACACAGGAACCCCCCCGCTGTGCCTTGCCGAGCTGGCTGCAAGGAGGCGAGGAGGGGAGATGACCAGATCCCGCAGCCAAGACGGCGTCCAACCTGAGGCGATTTCTTCATCTCTGCGTTTCAAGTGATGAAATTGGCCTGAGAGAAACACCCACGGCCCCTCCCCGAGGCTCGCTGCATGTCTCGGTAGAGCTCAGCTCCCTCCCACCCGTAGCCCTACGTAGTACAGCCGCATCCCTTATTTATGCACGTAGGGCTCTTTTCAACTTCTCCCCCCCACCCCTCTTTGCTCATTGTGATTTCTCCGCCTTTTTTCGTCACCTTCACCACGTTCTTTGGTGTTGTTTGCAGAGCTCATGAGAGGATTGGTTGCACAACCCCACCGCACGAGTTGATGAATCCTCTGTTCCGTTATTTTGTCTTTGCAACCCCCCAAGTCTTGTACCGGTAGGGGTGCCGGTCTTGGATTCTCATTTCGCATCTAGTGCTCCGACTCCCCACTGCTCTCTGTAACTTCGATCAGCTGGACGGTAGATCGCTGGCTCAGTATTACTCAATCGTTTGGGATATTTCAGCCAAGGTTGCTAGCCAACGGCAACGCCAAAGAACGAGGACCCGCCAGGGGCGGCCAGGGTTGACCAGCAATACTGTATCCGTATGGTGTTATCAGTTCTGTTGCTCAAGCGACTTGTCCGTCGCTACGGGCGGCAGTTTTGCCTGTCCGGTCCCGCCCTCGGTGAGGGGAGGCCGCATTATCAGGAGGCTCCGTGACCTCTCTTCCATGACACCACCAGCTCCCCTCCTTCGCGGTTCTTTACTCGCCCCAATAAAATGTCTTGCTGCACAACAGACCAAGATATTGGGCCACGGCGCCGCCACAGCAGCCTAGCGCATTAACCAACCGCTCGGGAGTTGTTGGGTCAGAGCTGATGGAGCGCCGATAGAAAGTTCGAGTTAGGAAAGGTTGGCTGGCTGGTTGACCTGCGCCGGCGCTCTGGAACCGTGAACCCGCCATTGTCCAGCTAGCGTTGGTGATTCTGCCCAGGCTTTTTCGTCCTGTCGTCTGCTCAGATTCTTGACCCACCAGACGCCAGAAATGCCCTGATGATGAGTGGTTTGGCTGGCTGTCAGCCTGTCAGGAATCGGGAAGGGAGGTCGATCAGGGGTTCGCATCCCTTGCTGCTTTCAGTGGTGCTTTCAGTGGTCACCGGTGGGTTCACGTTATTGACGGCCAAGACGAGGCCATGGTACCTGGATATTTCTTGCATGGGCTTTCTCTAGAAGTTGCCAGTATCCATATTGCAGGAGCGGCGGTAATCAAGTTCTGACATCCGTCAATCGAGTGCCTTTTTTGCCCCTGCCGAATGTACCCTTTGGCTGGCGACCCTGCAGGCGAAAGATTGGCGCTGTGGCTTTCAGGGTGCGGCAGATACATAGTTCCATGCAAGGCTTCTCTGCCGACGTCGTCGGTCCTCTGGAGCGGCTGTTTGGATTGCAAGGTCTGTTCCCAACTTTGACCCAAGACACGGACACTAGCTTTGACAAGCATTCATCACACAAGTCCGACACCCCAAAACTCAAACTCGGGAGAGAGGCCAAGAGCGGCGACGCAGCTAGCTCGCCTTTGGACTTGCCAACTTTTAGCCCATCTCATATTCTGGAGGAGACCGACCTGCGCTATAACGGGAACCCCTGTCGATTGGTCCTGTTGCAAAGGGAGGGGGTCACGGAAGGACAAGAAAAAACGGTAACTACTGGACCGAATCCAGGAAGATGGATGGTGTGGGCGACCCCTCGTCTGCAATAATAAGAGCAGCGGCGTTGGCGTTGCCTTGGACCCCCGGGAGAGTAGCTAGCCGAGTAGCAAGTCTTTTTCCATCTATTTTATTTGTCGCACGATTTAAGTTTTCTCTTTCTCCCTTCCTCAATCATCGTCGCCGTCGTTATTGTAGTGTGACGTTGTGTGTTTGTTTCTGGCAAGTTACGTTGGACAGCTGGCAAGCAAGCTCCAGTTCTACCGACATACATACATGCCTGCCTGCCTACAAGGTACAACATACCTGCCCAGCTTGGTAGGTACTTCACCACCTCAAATCTCCCCGTCGTCGACCCCCGCACCCAAAAATCGTCTACCTGCACCGTCACCGAAAGTTCCCTCGGGAGCTTCCTTTTCCCACTCTCCGCTGCTGCGAACCCGCCGACACACGCGACGAATGACCTCATATTATCCTGCATTGCATTGAGGGGTAACGACCAGGCGTGCTTCAAGCCCCAGACGGCCATCTCCGAGTCACAAGATCAGCGCTACAGCGAATCAGCACCTGCAGCACAACGGGCCTTGACGCAGCAGCCAATCGACCGCCGATACGAGCAGAAACCAGAGCCTGCGATCTGGGCTGCACCGCCGCACCGCCGCCGCCGAGCTTGACGCACAGCATTGCTCAGTACCTAGCACTAATCCAATCGAGCCAAGGCTACCGAGAGCCCGAGAGACCGCCGGCCCCCTCCTTCCCCAGCTGCGCCGACGCCGCGCCCTTTCGCCGTCATGGGCCTCTTCTCTCGCAAGGATAAGAGTCGTCGTGGGGACGCCTCTCTTCCCACCTCACATTCCACCAACAGTTTCGGCTCGTCCACATCCCGATCTGTCGTCAACAGAGTATCCGCGGGGAGCGTCACGTCAGGAAGTCCCCTCTCGCCTTTGTCGCCAACTAAGCTCCCCAAGATGGACCTTCCCCGGCCGCCGGACCCCCAGCTTGACCCCGCTGGCTACCTGCGCAGTCTCGGCGCTGTTCGCGAACGCACCAAGCTTGTCTTCGATAAGCTCATGGCCAACCGGCTACAGCATTTCGACGTTGACATGGCAAAGTTTCCCGACGTTGTTGCCTTTGTATCGGGCTTGATCAAGGTACGCTTTGCCTGCGTGACCTGACGCACGGTCTAGCTCTACCAGCTTCGCCTGGCATGAGCTTTGCCCTTGCCCTATGCTAACCAACATCGAATAGAGAGACTATGATGCACCATTCAACACAATTCCCGGCCACGGCCGCTACCAGCACTTTTGCGTCGGCGGTCGCGATCGCATCGCAGACCTGCTATCCACTTGGCCCTCCACTGTGGACAACACAGAACGCTGTCGCCGTCTCATTGACTTGTTCCTGATCAGCGTTTTGCTTGATGCTGGCGCTGGCACATCCTGGAGCTACAAAAGCAATGAAAATGGCAAAGTGTACAGGAGATCCGAAGGCCTGGCTATTGCCAGCTTGGAGATGTTCAAGACTGCAAGTGCCTATTGCCCCGCATGAGGCGCGCCACACTGACACAATCCCAGGGTCTTTTCTCGGGCAACCCTGACAATAAGCACCAGGTCGATTTCCAAGGTCTCGCAAAGTTGACCGTTGATCAGCTAGCTGCCGGTCTGCAGTCAAAGCCTGGAAACGAGCTTGCTGGCTTGGACGGCCGTACAGCCTTGCTGCTCAAGCTGTCTGACGCCCTCAAGAGCAAGGCCGAATTTTTCGGCGAAACGGGCCGCCCCGGAAACATGATTGATCACCTGCTCTCGCATCCTTCCACCCAAGCATCTTCGATGCTCATTGTACCGCTCCCCGTGCTGTGGAGCGTGCTCATGTCCGGCTTGGCACCCATCTGGCCGCAGTCACGCACGTCCATTGATGGCGTCTCATTGGGCGATGCATGGCCCTGCAGCTCGATGCCTCAGGGTGTCGGCGCCTGGGAGTCTATCGTGCCGTTCCACAAGCTCACCCAGTGGCTGACGTACTCGCTGATGCAACCAATGCAGTCACTTCTCAACATGCACTTTGCTGGCACCGAGCTCCTGACCGGCCTACCCGAATACCGCAACGGTGGCCTCTTCGTTGACATCGGAGTCTTGACCCTGAAAAAGGACGACGCGGACCGCGGCCTGGAGAACTACTCTGACTACTGCCGCCGCGCCGGTGTCAAGGGCGTCGAGGTGGCTCCGGCGGGCCGCCACTGTCGGCCTCCTCGATCACCTAGCCGTCGAAGTCAATAAATATCTGAAGAAGGAGTTGGCGGGCAACCCAATGACCCTGGCACAGCTCTTGGAAGCCGGGAGTTGGAAGGTATGTGCAACTAACCCCGCTGCCCCCGCCCTCCGAGTGTCATCACAACACAACACATATTAACGATAGATTAGGGTGGGCGTGAAATCGCCGAAATCCACCGGCCAAATACGAAGGAGCCTCCCATTCTCATTGATAGCGATGGCACCGTGTTTTAAGCGTGCGCTGCCTCTTATCACCGCTGGTCCAGAAAACACGACACTATGTATGAAGCCAGTCGAGTTTATCAATTATACGACGTTAATGTCAGGGTCTTCACTGTATCCCAAAACCCTTCCAAAGGACATGGAATACAATGCAACTCGAACCCACCATCGCTTAGCGTAATATCTTTATTCTTAACCGCTTTTGTTTCTTGTATTCTCTCTGGACCTTTACGGTTTTTTCTCTCTTTTTTCGGTCGGACATGTTTCTCTTCCCACTGGACAGTGGTCATTTTTATGGAAATTGGGGGCATTCGAGACACGAAATAGGGTTGTCTTATTAGGGCATTTATATACTTTTTCGTCTTCGTGGTTTTGCTCAAGTGAAGTGGCTGTATTTTGGAGTGTAAATTGTACAAGATAATTTTTGGTTCTCCTCGCTCCCTTAATAAGCGTCGTCTTGTCATCCTTCTATGCTAGTATACAAACAGGCACTGCCACCTTCCAGCACATCCACCGGAATAACTTCTCTTAGGTAGTATTTACACATGTCCCGGGACCACGCTTCGAGACAAGAACGACATGACCACAGCAAAGTGGCGGGACGATACCGTCGTCTCCCTTACTTTTTGCCCTTGTATTTCCGGCTGAACTCGTCGCGCTCCTGCTGCTGACGCTTGTCCTCGAGCTTCTTCATGAGCTCCTTGCGGTCGCGCTCCGCCTTCTCCGCGTCCGTGGCCGCGAAGCGGCCGCCGAAGCTGCCGAGCTGCTGCGACATGCCCTGCTTGGCGTCGTTGAGGCTGCTGTTGACGCGCTCGGTGAAGCTCAGCGGCTTGACGACCTCCTCGGCGGTCGTGCGCGTAGGGGGCGCCGCGCCGCGCGGCGCCTCGTAGCGGATGCCCTTGGGGATGTGGGCGGGAATAGACGAGGATGATGCGGCGGCGGCGGCGGAGGGGGTGGTCGCCGAGGCGGGGTTGGGGGGCGGGCCCATGAGGAGGCCGAACTTGCGGCGCAGGAAGGGAATCTCGAGGATGAGGGAGGTGAAGAGGGTGGCGCTGGCGAAGGCGATGCCCATGAGGTTGACGCCGGCGGCGAGGAAGGTGGTGGCGACGAAACCGATGCTTCCCATCACCCACATCATGGGCTTCATCATCTTCCGCTGCGCATCGGCCATGTATTTTTGGCCAAGCTATAACAAGTCAAAGAGAGGTCGCGTCAGTTATCAAAGAACAGTTCTGATATGAAGAGGAAGGGCCCGTTACCTGTAGCGAAAGAACCATGACGCCCGCCGCGAGCGCGGGCAGGATGAACAGGGGGTCGCGGGCGGTCAGGTCGGTGAACCACAGGAAGCCGGCCGACTCCATGCCGGGCACGGGCAGGTTGCCCATCTGGCGGACGAGCTTGAAGAGGCCGATGGTGAAGGGGAACTGTATGAGGAGCCCGAGCATGGTCATGTGGTTGACGCCGTACTCCTTCTTGAGCAGGTCGCCGATGAGCTTGGCCTGCTGGCGCTTCTCCATGCCGTCGACGCCCGCGGCAAGCGCTTCTTTGGTCAGGCGGCTCATCTCGCCCGCGCGCGGGTCCGCCTGCATGTACGCCATGCGGCCGCCGTTGCGCATCTGCAGGATGTGCGGCACCAACATCGCGGCGCGCAGCACAAAGGCCGACGCCACGATGCTTGCGCCCCAGCCCCAGCCCGTCTCCAGGTGGATGTTCTCGAGCACCCACTGCATCACGGACGTCGGGCCCCAGCCGTTGTCCAGGCCCAGCGCATTGAGGTAGCCCGGCTCGTCCGGCGACAGGTCGAGGATGTCCGTAGCACTCAGGCCGCCGTCGGCGGCAGCGCCGCCAAAGTCGCTCAGGTCGCTCCCGGCGAGCGGCGGCGGCGCGGCGGCGGATATGTTGTCGGTCGCGGCGTCCGTGGCGCTCGAGGCTGCGGCCTGCTGCTCCTGCGCGGCGGCCGCTGCCTGACGAGCCTCCTCGGCGGCCTGCTCGCTGGCCTTGCTGCTGCCCCAGCCCCAGAGGGAGAGGTTGCGGCTGGCGGCGACGCTGCCGAGGGCCATTGGGGCCACGCCGGCGGCACCGGCGGGGAACAGCCTGGCGCGCATGCCATGGCCGGTTATGATGGCGGCATTTCGACTGCTCGGGATCGATCGTGTCGCAAATGTGCGGCCCTGGAAAATAGGTCCTCGTGTTAGGGGATGCAGGCGTTGAAGATGGAAGGACGCGCCTCCATGGAAAGGGAGGGCAGATAATCATACAATTATTCGGCTGGATGATAGGCCACTGGAAATTCCGGAAGGAATGGACCGGGCAATTCCTCTACTGGGAATCATGGTGCCTGTGTGGTGTGATTGAGGTGTGACGTTCGTGGACAGACAGGGTCGTTGTAAACGGCAGGTTACTTTTTTTACAGCGACAACCGGCCGGATAAATCTCGGAACCACCTGTCGAGGGGTTGCATCGTCAACAGCAATAGAAACCAAAATTTAAAAAAGTCATCCAGTTAAAGGGTGCAATGGAAAATGCCAGTTCTTGTGGTAAGATTTCAGGTTTTATTTATATTTTTCAATGTATTGTGTGCGTGTTCAGAGGCACTTATAGACCTCACTCGCAAGGTGGAATCCCGTCTGGTAGCTGCCAATTCCGACGCTGCTTCAACCAGCGCTTCTTTTATAAAACAAACGGCAAATAAAATCGCAAAAAATCTATCCTGTATGGTATCCTGTAAATCACTCCAAGCTCGAAACATCAGACAGCGAGACACCGGGCACCCCTCGCTTCTCGCGGGCCTCGACGCCCGGTCCGATCGGGTGTGCTCTTCTCCGCGTGAGGGGAAAGACCTGTAGACTAGTATTAGCACCCTTCTAGCCATCGCGTCGTCTGCAACAGCGTCCGCTGAGCAGGTTGATCACGGCTCTCACCTTGGTGCCTCCCCATCCTAGGCGAAACGCCGCCTCGTGGGCGAACAACTCGCCGAAGCCGAGCATCATGCCGTTGATGAAGGGCAGCAGGATGTTGATGGCGGTGCCGCGCAGCAGCGACCATATCGTCGGGGGCTTGTAGAGGATAACGGGCGAGCTTGAGGTCGAGCCGGGTGAGGTGGACAGCTCGTCGCCGGGCGAGTACTGCTCGCTGTCGGACCGCATTGTCACGCCGGACTCGGCGAGGGGGTTGGGTTGGTCGTCGAGCGACATTGGTGGCGGCTATCGGCGGAAGAAGGGAGGCTGTGTTGTGTGGTGTTTTCCTATCGCGGCTTCGCTTGCAGCCCTGACACCCTACGAAGGATTGTTGAGCGCGGTCGAGGGCGGTCGATGGGAGATGGTCGGTCGGCCGTTGAGGCGTCTGGGGAAGCTCGGTGAGGTGGTTATGTAATAGTGGGCCGCGTGCACAAGACGTGCATAACTTCGGATGACGAGTTGTGAATGGTTGAGTTCATCACAGCCGTGTTTAACAGAAAGTAAAGGCCCTCAAGTTGAAGAATTGCACTGAAGTAAACCAAAGATCGTGCTTTCTAAAGGAATTCTCGGATAAGTCGTTGCGTAATGGCGTGTTGATGTGTGTACCCCAACGACCGCTCAACAGCTTCACTGACCAAGTTCGGCTTTGGTAGGAGAGCCTGATTTCCGAATTGAGGAGATCCAGAATTCCGTGCACCAAGCGATTTTTTGAATACTGTGTTGATACTATCCACTGCTTGTCGGTATGCAGATTTGGGCGCCGAGCAGCGCCGCATTGCCATTCTCTCACATCCGAATGGCCAGTTCTAGTCCACTCAACACGATGAAAGATCAAGTCGTGTTGAGAAGCAGCTCAATAGGGCACGTGGCATGTAACCGTTGAGATATATATATATATATTTTTTAAATCTGAGAGATGTATGCTTGGGAAGTTGATACTTGGAAATCTACATATCGAACCTCCGCTGGTTCTCATGCCGACCCTTCACAAGCTGCAACCCAGCATCAGCACAGTTCCAGGTCTATTTGTCCCTTCTTTATATCCGAGATACTATCCAAAGTAACTCAACATGCCCGATTCATTGAGCTTGCAGAACAAAGTTGCAATTGTGACTGGCTCCGGCCGTGAGAATGGCATCGGCGCCGGAATCGCTCTCGCTCTCGCTCGCAATGGCGCATCCGTTGTCGTTCATTATGTTTCAGACTCGGTAGAACATCGTGCAAGTCAAGTGTGTGAGACGCTACGTGAAGCCGGAGGTCAAGCTATTGCCGTGCAGGCGGCTCTCGATACGATCGAAGGTGCCCATCACCTCGTCAGCAAGACCCTCGAAGGCTTGGATACCAATCACATTGATATCTTAGGTAAGTAAGCATCATAAAAAACTCCCAGTTAATTTCATTTGCTAACTGCATTGTGTAAGTCAACAACGCCGGCATTGCTTACTTTTCCGCCATCACGGAGGACCTGGAGGTGAAACAGTTGGCTGATGTATTTCACGTCAATGTGCTTGGTCCGTTTTACATGGTACATGCGGTTCTTCCACATATGCCTCGCGGCGGCCGCATCATCAATATTAGCTCAACAAATTCCAAGAGAGGAAACGTCAATGTCTCTACATATGCGGCGTCCAAGGCAGCTCTGGACAGCCTGACCTGGACCTGGGCTGGTGAGGTATGCAGTTCTATTTTCTTACCGTTTGTTGATGGAAACACAGATCACAGATATGATTTGCACATTCAATCGTGATTTTCCTACTGACAATGCAGCAGCTTGGCCGGACCAGAGGCATCACCGTCAACTCCATCGCGCCCGGCCCCGTGCTGACCGACCTCTACCCTAAAGGCCACGAGCAAGCGCTTATGGAGACCGAGATTGCGCTGACAAGAGCCGAAGACCGAGCCGGGACGCCGGCTGATATCGGCGACGCTGTTTTACTGCTGGTGAATGAAAGGGCGAGATGGATTACCGGCCAGTATATTTCTGTCAGTGGCGGAGTGACCTATTGAAGAGAGAAGGGCGGCGCAGCTGAACGCCTTGCTGGGGTTACGCTGTTGATAGATCTCAGCCGCACCGTGGCGGTCGCGAAATAATTCAATGTTGAAGCATAATGGACCTATGAAAGCCTTGCCATCAGCCTTTCGGCTTCCTGGCGCTATCGACGCCATAGAGGACCCCTCGTGTCATGCCGCCATGCAGGTCGAGAGCTTGCGCAAGTGGTCGGCTATAGGAGAGCTGATAAGGTTGGCAAAGCTCCCGCATTTCGGGTTGAAGCTCATTTCCAGTAATCTTCTTTCACGGTAAACAAGCTGCGACTTTTGCAAGTAATGGCGTCGCCAGGTTCCGAGACGGAGCCGCTGGAAATCTTTGACGCGAGACAAGCGTTACGCATAGGTGCATACAAGCAAGCTCATGCGGCCCTCAATCGTCTGCCTCGGGCTGCAGCTACTACGGAAGATGCGATACTCCTTCGGTTAGAAGTATTCAATGCACAGGGCGATTACTTGAACCTAAAAAAATATGTCGAGCACCTACTGGAAGAACAGACTCGGCTCTTGCCTGCGATGCTCGATTTGGTGAGGCTCGTGAAGGCACGATGTAGGATGATGACGGACATGGCCATGTCCGATTACCTCGAAGCCGGAATCGCAACTTGGGCGCGATCTCTGAAGGAAGTCGAACTGACGTCTTGCGGCAAAACTACAGTACAGTACAGTTGTGCGCCGCTTCAATGCCGTACTCGCCGCTAATTCCCGGCAGCTATTTCTCGAAGCCGAGTTCCATCGCGGGATGCACGCATGTATACACTTCATCTACAACTCGAAAGACGCCTCGTGCCGGCCTCGAGATACCAACCTTGGCATTGAGGCCTCTCTCGACGACTACCCCCTCCCGTTGATGCGCAAGGATGCGGCCGAGCGACTGATCATTGTCGTCCGCCGGCTCCTGCAACAGGCGAACCCGCATGCCGCCCTGAGCATCTACACCGTGCTCATTGGGTGGTACACCCTCGACGAGGTGAACTCGGGAGAGCTGCTGGCCGAGATCCTCGACCACGGCAGCGTCCCCGACAGCCTGCTCGCCGCACGCGTGTACATTGAGAACGCCAAAGCCGTCGCCCGTCGCGAAACCTTCGAGGTGGCGCGGATCCTCATCTCCGAGGCGAAGAGCGCCGTCGCGCACCTCGGCGAGCGCAGCGCCCGCGCCGACGAGCTGCGGCTCCTCGACGCCCAGATGGCCTTCATCGCGCTCGGCGGCCTGGACGCGCTGTCCGGCCCGCTGGCCTCGGCCGTCATCGAGGGCGAGTACGCGGCCATGGTGCGTGACTTCACGCTCACCGCGCACTACAACCTCGCCGCCCGGGCCGTGACCGAGTACATGGCCTGCACCGACTACATCCGGCGGCCGACGCGCGTCGACGAGATCTTGGCGCTGTCGGACGCGCTGGGCGCGGCGAGCGGCAACGCGGCGTACATGTGGACGACGCGCCTGATCGCGCTCGGCAGCGCGCCGCTGCAGGGCCAGGTCGCGCTCGGCCGCCAGGGCGTCTGGTGCCAGGCGTACCTCGAGCGGTACGCGGAGGCGGGCGCGTGGGAGGTGGCTCGAAGGTACGCGCTGTACTACAGCATGTACTATCACAAGGTCGGCGACTGGACGCGGCAGCTGCAGTGGTCCGTGGCCGCGCAGGAGCTGGATGCCAAGATCACCAACGACCCGCGGACGAGGCTGTCTGGCATGTACCAGATCTTCACCGTCATGATCCAGCGGCTGCAGAACCTGCCGGCTCCGGACGATGACGAGGAGGAGGAGGAGGAGGATGACGAGCTCGAGATGGTGCAGCAGTATGGCATAGACGGCTTCGAGGCCTGCGAGGAGGCTGGCTTCAAAGAACTGGCTCACAGCTTCCTGGACAAGCTGTCCCACGTCGGCATCGTCCCGGAGGCGCTCCTCGTCACGTCGTCGCAGGAGAGCGCGGCGCTGGCCGTGGCGCCGCTGGGCGAGCCCAAGAACATGGATGCCGACGAGCTGCTCGCGCTGTACATGAAGCAGCGCGACCTGCTTGACCGACTGCTCGGGTACGACTGCGTTGATCAGGCGTTTGAGCTGCACGACCAGCTAACCGCCCACCTGGAGCCCATCTTCGAGGTGCTCCGGCACGGCACCGACCTGAAGCTGCGCGCGGGGGACTACGCGGCCGTGCAGAATGCCATGGACGTGCGGCTCTCCAAGGGCGTGCTGCGCGCCGACGCGGCGCGAGGTACCAACCACGACTATCGCGAGCGCGCCCTGGCCATCGTGCAGGCGGCGGCGGCCCGGAGCGGCGAGACGGGCCAGCTGGAGACACGGCGCGAGGCTCTGCTGGTGGCCGCGCAGTGGGCGTTCCGGATGAAGGAACCGGGATGGGGCCGGGTGGTGGTGGACCTGCTGCGACAAGCGGACGATTGCATGGATGCGTCCCGGCGACACGTCACGGCGGCGTCGAGGCTGGATGCGCTGGACCAGAAGCAGCACCTGGTGGCGAGCTACGGCCGCAGCGACGTCTACGTGTTCGGGTACATGGTGATGACGGCGCTCAAGGACACGGGCAGTGAGTCTCTGGCGTTGATGAGCCCGGAGGACAGCGTCTCGGCGGAGGACGTCTGGACGTGGATGCAGCGTGGCAAGGGCCGGAGCATCATGGACATGCTCGAGGCTGCGGAGGAGCCGGCGCCCCCGGCTGCCGATACCAGTAGCCCGGATGACAAGGCACCGCCGTCGGACAAGGCGCCGCTCGCTGCCGAGTTCGACATTGGCATTTCCCTGCACGACGTGCAGTCCATGGCCAGCGACTACGCCATGAGCAAGACACCAGACACCGGCTCCTCCATGATCATGGCCGACTGGTTCCTGACCAGCTCCCACATCGACATGGTCGTCGTCGACGCCGCCGGCCAGGTACACGTCGAGACGCTCGACTTCACCCTCGAAAACGCCATGAAGAGCCTGCTGCGCCAGCCGTTCCGGCTACGCGGCGCCGCCGACGTCAAGTCTTGGCGGGAGGCGTACCTAGGCCGGCCCGAGTTCCTCGGCGAGCTGCTGACCGCGGAGGCGCTCGCCGAGCTCGACTGGCTGGTCGAGCCGCTGGCGCATCACAGCAAGCCCGGTGACCTCCTGGTGCTCTGCCCGTCCGGCGCGCTGCACGGCTTGCCGCTGCACGCGCTGCCCGTAGACGGCCGGCCGCTGGTGGAGCGCAACCCGATCATATACACGACGTCGCTATCGCTGCTGTTCCGCTGCTACCAGAGCGCGAGCCGGCGCGAGGCGACGGCGCCACCCACGGCCGCAGTCTTTGGCGTCTACGGCAAGGCGGGCCGGGAGAATGACGCAGGTTCCGGCGGCAAGTCTGACGAGGAGCGGCGAGTGGAGGAGACGCTCGAGTCCGTCTCAGGGCTGCTGCGCACCGAAGTGGACTACGACGTCTCGCCGGACGCCTTCGTGGACCGGTGCCGGGACCGACACCTCATCCACTACCACGGGCACGCCGTCCTCGGCAAGGCGAGAAGCAAGCACGACGCGCGCTTCGGACAGTCGCTCCTCCTCGCCGGGCACCGCCGCCGCTCATCGTCACCTTCACCTCCCGAGTCAGACGCGCTGCTGCAGTGGGACGACTCCATCGACGACGCCCTGCTCCTCTCCGGCTCCGACACACCCGGGGGGCCGCCCCGCGCCGCCCGGCTCAGCGCCCGCGACATGATGACGCGCCTGACGCTTCCCGCCGCCCACGTCACGCTCATCGCGTGCAGCTCGGCCTCGCAGGACTTCTCCGCGGGCGACGAGCCGCAGGGCCTGATCCCCGTGCTGATGCTGTGCGGCGCCACGTCGGTCCTCGGCACGCTGTGGCCGATCCTCAGCGCCGACGGGCGCGCTTTCTCCGAGTGCTTCTACGCGGCGGCGTTCGGCAGCGAGAAGATGCGGCCCGGCGAGGTGGTCAACCTGGCGCGCGCGGTGCAGCGGAGCGTGCTGGCGATGAGGGCGAGGCGGCCGGAGCCGATTCATTGGGCGGGTTTCGTGCTGCACGGGGCGTGGTTTCATAAGTGCTGAAGAATGTTTTCGTCTCATGGATACTGAGGAGTATTTTTGTTGTAAACTTGAAGTCTCTATTTTCCTTTCTAGTTAGCCAGCTTCTATCGGATCATTTACATTGTTCAAAATCCTTCAGTCCCCTGTGATGATGGTTCTAGGTAAACCCGGTGAACCCTGCCAGGTCGACGCCTCGGAGGTCCGGGTTCCCGTCCAGCGCCGCGTCAGCCTCGCCGATCGGCAGCGTCGGGTCCACGATCCTCGCCCCCGAGCTGCCCTTGAGTGGGCGCAGTAGATACTTGCGCGGATCCGCGCTGAAGCCGACCTTTGTCTTGATGGCGACGTCGATGGTGAACTTGCCGTCGTGGCGCACCAGCAGCGCGAGCCGGAAGTGCTCCCAGATGCCGTCCTGCTCGAGCTCGTTCTCCTCGAGCGTCCACTGCACCTGGCTGAGCACCGGGCGGCCCGAGGCGACGCCGCGGACGCGCCGCTGGGCGTGCCGCGTGTACGAGACGGAGCGCTGCGCGGCCGACTGCACGGCCAGCGCCCCGATGCTGCCGGAGCTCAGACCGGCGCCAAGACGCCGCTCGACGGCCTTGGCGGAGGGCACGTCGCTCCACCGCTCCGGCCAATACTTGAGCACGCTGAGGGAGGAGGAGGAGGAGGAGGAGGCGGCGGCATCGAGGGTGGTGGTGAGGGGTCGCAGGCGCGCGAGGATGCTGGCCGACTTGAAACGGTGCCGGTTGCCGGGCGGACCGCCCAGCTCGAACCGGAGGACGAGCAGAGCCGCCGACGCCGTCGCGTAGTGGCCGAAGCGGGAGAGAGACAGCGAGCACGTCACGAAGCCTGCGGGGAAGAACAACAGCAAACTTAGTGTCAGCCGAGCGGAGACTAGCAACAGGCTTGTCCGGTCTCACTGACTTTGTCCAATCTCCTCGCTGGAGATCACCGCGGCATCGTATTGGAAGTCCTCGTCGCCCAAGAACTCGTCGTCATCTTGGAGGGAGATCTTTACAGCCTCACCGGCCGTCAACGTCATGGCATCCATGCTTGCTGGGCGCTGCCTTCGGCGAAGCGTAAAGTTGCGTCCGACATGATGAAGGGGTAAGCTTGGCGGCCACTTGAGGCTGAAGATGCGACACTAAAAGCAGGCCCCCTTTCCTACCCCGCAGAGGGATGCTGTAGATGCCAATATTACAGATGTCACTTTGAAACATCGCGTCTACTATAATTCTAGAAACAAAGATTTAATTATAAGATAAAAGTGATAAAGATAGAGAAGTGATTGTTATCCTAAAGCCTATCTATATTCTTGGCTTGGATATGGAACAATCTTGACCCGCCAGCACGGCAGGACCCCTGCCGTATAGTTACTATAGTTTACGGGTCTTTGTACGAACTATTCCAATCACGACAGGGTTTTGGGTTATTTCAGCATTGTCAAAAGCAGAAAATTGCTCGTGAATTCAGGCAGCCTCTAGCTACTGTATGTATGTAAAGTGTAAGATCAAGAAGGGGGTACAGGAGAAACAAAGCATTAGCCAGATGCGACATTCTTCATTCTCGTAACAGACAAAGAGCAGGATAGCTACAATGCGGGCACCCGAAGGCGAATATAAACAACATGAGTACTAGGTAGCCCATGACTCAACTCCATCTACCACCATTGGTTGGAGCGCCCAGAAGTGGTGGTCAGGGTGAGGCCGTAGGTCTGCAGGATCGGGTTGACCGGGTAGTAGTAGGTCACGCATCCCTGGTACGGGTTGCCGCCACCGCCGGAGAGGACACCCTGGGCCTGGCCGGCGTTCCAGACCGAGCCGCCGGAGTCGCCGTGGTCGGAGCAGGCATCGGTCGCGGTGAGGCCCGAGATGAAAGAGGGGGGGCCTCCGTTGGGGTCCGAGTACTGGGTGGAGATGCCCTTTTGCCGGATGGTGCCGCAAGTGACGGAGGATCGGAAGCCGGAGCGGCAGACGGCGGCGCCGACCTCCAGCTCACGGCTGCCGGTGATGGGGTAGTTTTGGCCGTACTGGTAGCCGCTGACCGTGGGCTCTACGGTGAGGCCGTCGGTGCGGATGAAGGCCATATCCGCGTGGCCGGGGTACACCGAGGCCGCGAAGGTGCCGATGCGCTGGCCCTGGGCCGTGGTGGCGACGGAGCCGGTCTGGCCGCAGTGACCGGCGGAGACGAAGCCGCCCTGGACGGCGAAGCCAACGGAGCACTGGAACCGGCCGTCGATGCCGTACTTGTCACCGCCCTGGTAGAAGGGAGAGGCCAGCGACTCGACCTTGCGCACCTCGTACTCGCCCTCGGCGAGGCCGGCTTCTTCGGCCATCTTCTTGGCGGCCGCCTCATCGTCCTTGATGACCTCTATGACGATCTTGTTGGAGGCCACGTCCACAAAGTACGAGGCAATATTGGCCTTGCCCTCGGTTGCGGACTGACGGGCCTTGATCTCGTTGGGGTCTGCAGGGGCGGTTGCGTTTCCCTCGCCGATCAGCATCTTGTCCATGCCATCCTTGATCTTCTCGAGCTTGGACAGGCTGTTGCGCATCATGATGGGCGTGGCGCCAGCAGCAGTAACGTGCGCAGCGGCAGCCTCGTCCGTGACGCCGACGCGGACCTCGTCGCCGTGGATCCAGCCGCCGGCGAAGGCGTCGCCGGTTGAGCGGCGGACGTTCTCGATGACGTCGGTGGACTGCAGGTTGCGCGCAACCATGTCAGCGGCCTCCTTGTGGCTGCTGAGGCCAAGATCACGCTTCATGGCGGCAAGGATGTCGGGGTGCATGTCGTTGGCCATCTTCTGGGGGGCACCGTAGACGGCGGGCAGGACGGTGGCGAGGAGAGTGAGGAGTTTGGTGAGTTCCATGTTGAAAAGAAAAGGAGTGAAAGCTGCTCTGCGGCTATATATAGATGAATCGAAGAAGAAGATAAAAAGAGGGTAAAGAAGGAAGTGATTGAAGCGAATGAAGCGAATGAAGCGAAGCGAACTGGGCTGCTGATTCTCTTGTCAATGACCGGGCGAATGATGGCATTATTATAGACATCTCGGCTCTCGCCATGTCGCATAGACTTCGGTCGTCATCGCGCTTGGCTATACAATGTAGAGGCTGTGCGATAGCAGACCACTTCATGCCAAAGTGAAGGGCTCGTATGTCCGCAACTTGAACATGCCCCTGTACGGATGGATGCCCTCCTTGACAACCACATCGGATTAGAGCAACACCACTCTCGCAGGGCTATTATCCATTTCAATCCTCCTTAATTTCTTTATAAACAACCCGCGTGATTTCTTCACTCTCAATGGGCAATTTGTTTTTAGTACCAATATCTACACCGGACGTCATATCACAAAGTCTCCGCAGTGGACGACGACAGCTTGTATGCTTAAAACCGGCGTTGATCCCTCGACGATGGCACATGCCTAATTGGGAAGGATAGGTTATGATCAGCCCCATCAATGCTCTCCAAGGATGAATTCTCGGCCCGCATGACAAAGTGTGACAGGTCAAGCTCCTTTTGAGTGTTTCATCGTCTAGCGAGTCAGTTTCTGCCTATTACCATGAGACAGACTGTATGGCCAGGCTCCGTGACTGGCCATACGGTCACTTTTGCCTTGGTCATTCTACTGGCTGATCCAATAGGGAAGGTACGCCGGTACTTGAAACTGCCAAGATATAAGCGGCTAACTCGGCGCATAGCAAAGACTCGCACCGCAGGAATACCTCTGCAAATTCGGATTTTGGGATTTGCGCATAGTGTCTAATTCTTTGGTTATTTCGGCATGGGAATATATTGATATTTGATGTAACCTCGTCCACTTCTTGTTGAGGACGTATTGTTGGTTATCATATCTGCTTCAGCTCCAGCCTCGTAGCATTTCCACATTGATGCAACCGGATAATGTTACCCGAGCGGCGAAGTTGTCGGTAACCTTTTCGTCCTATAATGCCTCCCTTTGACCTATAATTGACAAATGCGCGCTATGCATTCTCGAAGGAGCTTTTGGACGCGCTTTCGCCACAACCCTTGCTCGCGTGACCAGGGCCCTGAGTAGCTAACACGATATGTCACAATTTTATGTACACCGGCGCTACAATTCTCCCAAGTGGGCTAAATACCTTTATGCTGGCAACGATGCTTCGCCATACCCTCCGCGGTTGAGCTGGGGTGGCTGCTATTCTCGTGTCTGCATAGTATTATGATCGATGAAGACATGGTACATCGCATCGTGACGATCCACAGCCACAACTCAGGCAGACGCTCGCGGACCAGTCAGGCTATCATAGGGGTCTTGTATGCATTAATATGCGACGACGCGAGGTGATATCAAAAGCCCACAAGGAAAGCCAAGCTCCGGCGTGCTTCGGTTCTTGGCTTGGCTCTATGCTTGAAGCCACTCTCGACGGCACGTGCCTCTTGATATGACCAATCTTGCTTCTCCAAAACCAGCTTCAGGCGTACACTTACTTGACCCTCAAAAAGTCTAGTCAATTTTGTGCAGACCCTAAATCCGGTGGGCAGCATAGTCGCAACATGCATTGCATCGACCGTGCATCACCCATGCCATCACTGTTCACAGCCTTGGAATCTGACAGCGGCAAAGCGATTTAAAAGTGTGTTTTCCCTTGGAACGAATCATTTTAACCAAACTAGGCGTATCTGACGTGCGTGAAACATTCTAAAAGTGCTTACACTAGTCATCAGGTATGACGTGTTGCCACCGCCAAGGCCATGAAGCAGCAAGCGATGTACAAGTCTTGACGTAGCTCCGAACGGGCTGCGGTAAAGGCAAGACACCCAAAGACACGCGGCAAGTATGAAATTCTCTTCTCATAGAACTAGTGTCTACGAATGTCTCAGACGTGGTTGGTCTTCCGGTGGAAGTGACACAACTCATGACCGACATGCATTCCAGTCCTGAACCACCCACCAGCCACCAACACCAGCTCTTTGGCATGGAGCGGCTGGACTGGAAAGGAAAAGAAGAACAGAGACCAAAAGGGCCGTCTCCCCCTACCCCATGATTTCGCTTGGAAAAATGTTCCGACGTTGAGCTGTATGCTGGCAGCATCCCAACTCGGCTATCCGCATTGATGGTCTCTGAAACGGCACGCATCAGCGCCCCCAACCAACACCACAGGAGCGATGGGCCGATCATCTTCCACAGCATCGTCTCCCACCGTCTGTGGCACCAAATTGAATGCGTATCCCCCAGTGCGGGTGGCAACGCATCACTATGCCTCGAGCGAGACCACGCTGGCCGACAGTCTTCCGTCGAGCCCGCAATACCAACCTCCGCCGTACGCAGACGAGGCGCAGTCCTGGCCGCCGGAATACCACGACGAATTCCTTGAGCGCGAGAAGAGGCACTGGGAGCCGCTACCCAAAAAGACGCTCGTGGTGCGGCTCTGCACGTCGGTGTTCATCGCCTTCATCGTTTGCCTCATCGTCGCTGCTGTGGTAGGTCGAATACATGACACGCAGATGAAGAAAGGGCAAGACGCCCAGGACGCTGCCTCCCACAGGTGAGCCTCGAATATATCTGCACGTATAGGTTATTCTCTCCCCTTTGCTAACCCGACACCTGTCTGCCAGTGCTAATGGTACCCGGTACACCATGATGGCTGACGGGATGAGTCCACGGAGCACATCTACGCCCTCGACCCCAACCTTGACCGCGACGGCAGCGACGACAAGGTCGGTGACGGCAAAGGACACAACAACGGCCTACAGCAGCATCGCGAGGCCGACCGGTACGAGTGCTGCTACATACAGCTGCCCATACATTGGGGACTCTGCCAACAGCGCAAGGGCAAAGTCCAGCAGTAGAGCTGTCAACGAGATCACGTGTGGCTTGACGGTGCCATTCGACGACGCATCCAGTCAAACAAGCAATGGAAGCATCGTCGACATATCACTCTATTCCTTCAAGGATTGCATCATTGCGAGAACTGTTTATAACGCGTCGGACAGCACGTTGGACTATCGCTGTTCGCTGTCGTGCACAGCGGACGGCGGGCCAGGCATTGACGGGCTGGAAGATGGATGGAAATGGCGCTGTGGTTGAGCCCGACTGATTCTTCGTGTGTGATTGGCATAGAAAAAAGCACCATAATGACCTGTGAATGTTCGTGACTCATCCCGTAACTTTCCTAATTATCGTGATTAAGAGAAATTGATGAAGAGGAGAGCGTTTGGAAGCCTGATAGCCTGTGGAGTCAGTCCACAGGGAGCTTTGCCCCGCTGTGATCCGAACGCGGCGCGGCTGCTCGCGGGCGCTATGAAAAAAAGTCATCGCAGAGGCAATTTGATTTCCATTGCAATCAGAGTCATTGACAGGATAACAACGCTTGCATCGACCAAGTACTCTTTCTTCCTCACGTGAACGGTTACCAAGCACACGATTGCTCCCCCCTACTCTGTGTAAAGCCTACCAACCAACGGACAGCACGACGTCTTTCTCACCCTCCTCCCACAGCAAACGGAAAGCACGCAACAAACGCAAAGCAAACGACGCTCCTATCATCAACATGACGGCAGCCGGTATCACCACCGTCACGCTCCAGTCGCTGCCCCTCGTGGCTAGGTAAGTTGTCGGAGGACGGAATTCTTATCAGCAATGCCCCTACTGACCGGCTCGTACAGCGGAAAGGTTCGCGAGCTGTACAGGATCGATGATTCCTCGCTGCTCATGGTCGTGACCGACCGTATCTCGGCCTATGACGAGATCCTTTCCAATGGCGTCCCTGATAAGGGCCACATCCTTTGCCAAATGTCCTGTAAGCTTCGCCACGCAACATGGAGCTGAGAGCTTGGCTGAGATGCAAACAGCGCATTGGTTCGACGTGCTCCGCGAGCGAGTTCCCGAGCTCAAGCACCACGTAATCAGCATGAGCCCGCCCGCCGCCCCCGGAGTCATCACTGCCGAGGAGCACGCGCTCCTGCGCGGGCGCTGCATGCAAATCCGCTCCCTCAAGGTCTTTCCGATTGAAGCGATCGTCCGGGGTTACATTACGGGGTCGGCCTGGAGTGAGTAAGTGATGGGACTATCGTTTCCAGCGTAGCAAGAGACGCAACTTGGCGTTGCAGACATGTCCGTCCTGACGCCCTCTCGCAACCAGATACTCCAAGAGCGGAACGGTGCACGGAATGCCAGTTCCGCAGGGACTCCAGCTCTGCCAGGAGTTCCCCGGCGGTCCGATGTACACGGTAAGTCTGAGCAGACAAGACGACAAGCTTATCAGACCAAAAAAAAGTCATTGACAATTGTTCGCGTGCAGCCTTCAACCAAAGCCCCGGCAGGCGAAAAAGATGAAAATATTTCGCCAGATCAGGCTCGCAAAATCGTCGGCGACAAGTACGCCAGCCAGATCGAGGCTCTCGCGCTGAAGGTCTACAAGGCTGCCCACGCCTACGCGCTAGAACGCGGCGTGGTTATTGCTGACACTAAAATGGAATTTGGTAGGTTGAAGGAACGGAAAGAGCAGCCGCTCGAATCCTCCCAACTCCCGCACCCTGCATGATGATCCAAGGAAGCCAAGGAGGCTCGTTCCTCGGAGTCGTTGCTTAGATGGCTTAGCCTTCTCCACCCCCGCCACGCATGTCTGCTAACGCTCACGGGTGCGCCTCGATTTAGGTCTCGATGAGAAAACAGATGAAATCATCCTTGTAGACGAGGTCTTGACGCCTGACTGCTCTCGTTTCTGGCCCGCCCCGGTGCAGCTGGGCAAGGACCAGCCAAGCTACGACAAGCAGTACATCCGCGACTACCTGACAGCCAACGGCCTCAAGGGCAAACCCGGCGTACGTACACTACACAACACCTTCACTGTCACAAGAGGTTTTGAGAGTGGTTTCATTAACGATGCATAAACTTTAGGTTGTGCTTCCAGACAATGTTGTCGCCGAGACGACAAGCAAGTACAGAGAAGTTTTCCAAAAGTGAGTAGTATCCGAGCCTTGCTGTATTTATTACTTGAAGGAAATTGACAGGGTCGCATTAGGCTCGCTGGACGGACGATAGACGACGCTCTCAGTGGGCTTGACAACTAAAGAATTTAGCCTTTTGGCTGTGGCAATTTGGACTGGTCGTAATAGGACAAAGATCAACCGCTTCTGCGCGCCAGGCCCCGCCGCCCGACTCTGGAGCCTCGAGTGTCAGAAGGATAAGGGGTAGGTAAATAGTTTCTGTTCTGTGACTTGGAGATAACAAGCAGCCAAAGGAAAAACACCATAGTCTGTAACAGAAGGCCCAGCTTTGATTTGATACGCAGTCTAGACCAGGGGGGCCCTGAATTATCGCAGAGCAACAAGCAACGAGGGGAACACCTGCGGAATCGCCATGCCGCCCTTCCTACTTGTCTTTCTTTTGGTGGCGGACGCCAGACGCCACCTTGACGTCTCCGCATATGTAGGTGTGGACTTGCTGCACAGATATTGATAACCCGGGAGCTTTGGCTCGCTGGATTCTCTATCTTTTTCCGGGGCTAGATAGATTGGTGTGTGGCATATCGGTCGGGGTCCGTGAGCGGCATCCACCTCTCGTTCCGTTGTTGCATCCCAAGGCTTCCAAGACTTCTTCCTTTGACCTTTTTGCTGGGCCAGTTTCAGCGTCCAGATCCATCGGCCGAGTCGTATTTAATCAGACATGCCCACGTTGACTTTGACCCCGCGATTCCCCCGTTGTATATGACTCCCCACAGCAAGATTCGATCCGCAGGTTTCCGGCTCTTGAATCTTACAGTTACCGGGCGAGTCGGCCACATAGTTTTCCAACCACCATCCGCCAACCACCACAGCTGCCACCATCACCATGAGCAGCAAAGCAGAAATCTTTTATTCAGAGAGCAGCGGCGAAGCCGAAGCCGAGCCGTACAAAATCAGTACGGCTAACAGCGGCGATGGCGACCAGCTCGCCAAGCTTGGCAAGAAGCCAGTGCTCAAGGTAAGCTCTCGCGCTCTTCCCCTACGACAACATGTGACGATCGCGGAAATGACTAACGAGTCCAATCCTCTCCCGCGCAGCGCAACTTCAACTTCATATCCATCCTCAGTCTCAGCGTCACCGTGTTGATCACGTGGGAGGCTTCCCTCGTCCTATTCTCGCAGGGCCTCGAGAACGGCGGCCCCGGCGGGCTCGTCTACACCTACATCATCATCTGGGTCGGCAACCTGAGCACCTTTTCCGCGCTGTGCGAGCTGGTCTCCATGGCGCCGACCTCCGCCGGCCAGTACCACTGGGTGCACATGCTCGCGCCCAAGTCCAGCCGCAACCTGCTCAGCTTCATCACCGGCTGGATCACCGCCGCCGGGTGGCAGGGCAGCGTCGCCTCGGCCGCCTACCTCTGCGGAAACCTCTCCCAGGGCCTCGCCGTCCTCACCGTGCCCAGCTACGTGCCGACGGGCTGGCAGAACACGCTGCTGAGCATCGGCATCGCGATCTTCTGCCTGTTAGTCGCGCTGTACCTCAACTTCTTGCTGCCCAAGATTGAGGTGTGCATCCTGGTGATGCACATCACGGCCTTCGTCGGCATCCTGGTCACGATGGTGACCATGGGCGAGCATGGCGATGCGCACAGCGTGTTTGCGACGTTTAACAATGGTGGCAACTGGCCGACGCAGGGCCTTTCCGTCCTGGTCGGCATGATTGGCAACGCTTTTGCCTTTATCGGTAAGCTGGGCATCTCGATCGATTCGATTCCAAAGCAATTACTGACTGTTGTGCACAGGAGCCGATGCGGCCTTCCATGTAAGCCCTCACGCGCGCAACCCCGACCGACTACGAATAGGATACTGACTGTCTGCAGCTGGCCGAAGAAATCCACAAGCCGTCCATCTACATCCCGCGAGCGATGGTCTCGGGCATGTTGATTAACGGTGTCCTGGGCCTGGCGATGCTGATTGCCGTCTGCTTCAGTCTCGTCAACCTGCCCGATGGCCCGCCCCAGTTCATTTTCCCCATGCTGGACGTTTTCTTCGCGGTGACAAAGTCTGTTCCAGCAGCCGCCGCAATGGGATCCGTCATCGCGACCATGGGTATTTTTGCCCTGATTGGTCTCTTTGTTTCGGCGTCGCGTGTCTTGTGGTCCTTCGCCCGTGACCATGGCGTCCCCGGCTGGCGAAGCGTCTCAAAGGTAGGTCTGCCGTCGTATAAGCATAACAAGGCACTGGTTGAGGGAGGACAATCACTAACAATTTTTCAGGTCAGCACAAGAACCCAGGTTCCGATCTGGGCAGTCACCATTACTGCCATTATCACCAGCCTCCTCACACTCATCAATATCGGCTCCGAGGTGGCCCTAAACGACGTGTTGTCCTTATCGATTTCATGTCTATACGCGTCATACCTTATCACACTCGTTTTCTTTCTATACCGTCGCCTCACGGGTGCCATCGTCGAGCCATACAGTGACGAGCAAGTCGACCCGGATGCCCTGGTATGGGGTCCTTGGCGCATCGGTGGCCTGCTGGGCACGGTGAACAACATTTTTGCTTGTTGCTACTTGGCATTCGTCCTGTTCTTTAGTTTCTGGCCCCCTGCAACGCCGGTTAAAGCTGACACCATGAATTACTCCTTCATGGGCACCCTGGCCGTGATCGGCTTCAGCACCATCTATTACTTTGCGACGGCGAGGAAGCAGTTTAGCGGACCCATTGTCGAAGTACATACTGCCTCTGGTTAGGTATAAACTTGGGCAAATGACGAATTATAGGTATTAAAGCATAGCATATTCTCTTTTTAAATAGTATTCGGTAGTATCATACTGTTCTGGACTTTTGGCCGGGCAGTGACAACTCTGTCTGCATTATGTTATCGTGTAATGCTGCCGCGATATTGAGATAGCGCCCCACTGCCCCACAAAGCCACGACAGGCTCAGAAATTCTCTGCTCTACAGACAAAGCGTAATCTCCATGCTTTGAATTCCCCTACATCGATAAATTCGAGTCAATGCTACCATGGCGACAAACGGCGAGTCTTCTGCTGCGACCCCGTCCGCGGGCGGCAGTAACAACTCTGGCCAGGACCGTAAGAAGCGCTTCGGGGGTTCTCGATTCAGCAGCAACAACCAGCGCAACAAGGGCCGCGGCGGGAAGTCGTCGAAGTAAGTTACCTACCCTACCCATGGGACGCTTTGTGCGTCGCTCCCACGTTGTCTTCTGTTCAGGTTCACGGCCGCCAACCAAGGAGACTAACAGGTCGTAGTGGCAAACGAGGCGAGAAGCCTGAGGGCACCAGCGACTGGCGAGAGTACAAGCGACGCAAGGTAGACTCCGCGGGCGAGGTCATCGAGGCAAAGAACCCCTTCTCCAAGGACGAGATCGCGGCCGAGGAGCGGCGGCCGAAGCGCAAGGTGGCCGTCATGATCGGCTACAGCGGCACGGGGTACAAGGGCATGCAGGTCAACGGCGACGAGCCCACGATCGAGAGGGACCTCTTCCAGGCGTTCATCAAGGCCGGCGCCATCTCCAAGGCCAACGCCGACGACCCGCGCAAGTCGAGTCTGGCCCGGTGCGCGCGCACGGACAAGGGCGTCCACGCCGCCGGCAACGTCATCAGCCTGAAGCTCATCATCGAGGACGAGGACATCGTGGACAAGATCAACGAGGCGCTGCCGGCGCAGATCCGCATCTGGGGCATCCAGCGCACCAACAACAGCTTCAACTGCTACCAGTACTGCGACTCGCGATTCTACGAGTACCTGCTGCCCAGCTACTGCCTGCTGCCGCCGCACCCGCAGACCTTCCTGGGCCAGAAGCTCGTCGAGCTGAACAAGGAGTACGGCTACGAGGACGAGTGCAACGCCAGCATGGCCGACGTCAAGGACTTTTGGGCAGAGGTGGAGGAGAACGACATCAAGCCGATCCTCGCCAAGCTGGACCCCGAGGTCCGTGCGGCCGTGTTGGAGCGCATACACTCGATGGACGACCCCGAAGCCGAGAAGGAGGAGGCGGCCAAGCAGGCCAAGAGCGACGAACCCGCCGCTCAGGAGGCCGAAGCTGCGACCACCGCGGACGGCGAGGCGAAGCCAGCCGCCGCAGAGAACCCCGTCATCCTGACGAGCGCCAAGCCCAAGGGCCGCGAGCTCGGCCCCGTCGACTTTGCGCTGCGCGACATCAAGGCGGCGTACATCAACGCCAAGCGCAACTACCGCGTGACGCCCGCGCGGCGCGAGCGGCTGCAGGCGACGCTCGACAAGTACACGGGCACGCGCAACTTCCACAACTACACGGTGCAGAAGCCGTTTTCCGACCCGTCGGCGAAGCGGACCATCAAGTCGTTCCGGGTGAACCCGACGCCCGTCATCATCAACAACACCGAATGGCTGTCGCTCAAGGTGCACGGGCAGAGCTTCATGATGCACCAGATCCGCAAGATGGTCGGGCTGGCGAGCCTGGTGGTGCGCTGCGGTACGCCGGCGGGCCGCGTCGAGGAGAGCTACCGCGACAACCGCATGGCGATCCCCAAGGCGCCCGGGCTCGGCCTGCTGCTGGAGCACCCGGTGTTTGAGAACTACAACCGCCGCGCGACGGACAACCTGGGCCGCGCGGAGATTGACTTTGGCCGGTACGAGGCGGAGATGGGCGCGTTCAAGGACCGCGAGATTTACCAGCGCATCTTTGACGTCGAGGAGAAGGAAAATACGTGAGTTCCCCTTCATGTTCCCAAATGTGACATAGCAGTGTTGCTAACTTTTTTTTTTTCTTTGTTCTAGTTTCCACGCCTTCTTCAACCAGATTGACCAGTTCAAGGCGAACCACTTCCTGTGGCTGACGGCAGGCGGTCTCAAGGTGGCCGAGATTGCGAGGGAGGAGAGCGGCAAGGCGGAGGAGAGCCTGGACAAGCAGCTGGGCGACGAGGACGAGGAGGACCCCGACGGCGGCCAGGGCTAGAAATCTTAGACTGCTTAACATTTAAAGATAGAGCGTGCTTGACGAAACGCCGTGCATGGCATTGGTTAGATGATGGATCCAGAGTGAAGATTTGGTCCCCCCCCCCCCTACCCCCGCCAATAAGAAAACCAACGGAGAAAAAACAGAAACGCCCCTATAACACCGCAACGCCCCGAGCCTGGTTGACTGCCACTCTTCACTGCTGCTGCTTCCCCGCGAGCGCCTGCAGGGCCAGCACGTCCTCCCTGCGCAGCGGCTCCCACTTGCCTCCATGCCTCGCCGCCATCTCCCCCATCCTCCGCTCCTCCATCCCCGCCAGCGCCGCCGCGACCGCCTTCACGTCCGCCTCCACGCGCGCGCCCCTCTCCGCGCGCTTCGGGTCCTGCTGCCCGAGCGCCCCAAACACCCACAGCTCCTTGATCCGCCTCGACAGCGTGAGGAGTTCCTTGACCGATGAGTACTACAAGAGTCAGTTTTGCACACGATGAGATACACGAGAGGGGGAGGGGGGGCTTACGAGTCCGTCAAACTCCATCTTCATGGCGATGCCGGCGACGGCGATGGCTTCGGGGGTGGTGTTGGGCGCGCCGGGGTGGTCCGAGGAGGAGGGCGAGGAGGAGGAGGCTTCGGCTTGCACGGTGGCGAGCATCATGAGTGTGCGGTAGTGGGTGAGGATGGCGGCGACGAGGCGGTTGTGCGTCTCTGTGCGGCGCGGGGAGCAGGGGTCAGTGGGTGGTGAGATTCATCGCGCGTTGTGTGGGATTCAGGGAGTGGAAGGGGGGGGTAGGTCGTACCCATCAAGTTGGAGGACGCGGGCTGTGAGCGGTCCATCTTGTTGTTGTCTGGATGAGCCTCGCGACGGACGGCAACGCGGTGTTCATTGAGGTTGAAGGAAAGTCGAGCCTGGAAGGCCCGGGTTTGAGTTGGCGCCTTGGTGGGTCGGCGCAGACGTGGGTTGGGTGGGCTGGGTTGGGTGTAGAGCATCAACGACAAAAAGAACATGGCGTACAGAAATTAAATAGATAAAACAAAGAAAATCATCATCGGAATCTGGCAGTTTCTGTATCTTTTGTTTCTTTGTTCCGCCTGCACTGTTCACTTTCAGTGATGGGAGCGGTGATGCCGCAAGGACCATGATACTCATAAGCAGTGTATTAAAAGAATGTCCGTCTAGTTAATAGGTTCCGATATTCAGCGGAGCGAGAACAACAACAAATTTTGATAAGAGAACGCCCCTTGCGATGCAATCCAATGTTAACCCTGGCCCAAACCAATTCCAAAACAAAACTCTGGTCAAAATTATCGCTGCTGGCGCGTGACGTTTTTACAGCTCGCCGCTCCAGTGCCTGTCCTCGCCGTCCCAACCAAACATGGGCCAGCCCTGCGGCAGATTAGAGTACTTGGGAAGATTGTACTGGCCGGAGCAGCCCTCCTCGTCACAGTCGGGCCTGTCGCACATGCCGTACTGCTTGCAGTAACAGTCGGCGGCGTTGGGGCAGTGGACGGCTTCCTTGTTGAAGATGACTGCATCAAGAGAATGGATCAGCACACATTACACCAAACTAGTTACGCAATAACACATCAGCAATAGAGAAAAACGTACCATGCCATGCATATTCAAACACCCGCCCGCTGATGGCGTCGTCCAGGTCCGTGGCCACCAGCCACTCGCGGAAGCGTAAGTAGTCCTCGCGCGGCCTCGCGCGGATCGTCTCGCGCGTGACACCAAACTGCGAGCAGCAGGGCACGCCGACCTCCTCGGGAACTTTGACGCCGGGGAAGAGGTCGGCGAAGGCTCGGCTGTAGATATGCTTGGCGTGGGGTATGTCGTTCTCCGGGGGCGCGTCGGCGTCGACGAGCGGGCGGATCTCGACGGGGCAGCCGAGTATCCAGGCGCAGCGCAGGTTGATGTAGCCCTCGGAGCGGAGGTGGGAGACGCGGAAGCGCTTGAGCAGCTGCAGAGCGTCGTAGTCCGGGTCGTCGTTGTGCCACTGAAAGCGCTGGGCGTGGTGGAAGAGGACGGTGTCGGGGAGGGAGTCGTAGCGGTCGATGATGTATCTGTTGATGAGGAGAGAGAGGATGCGTTAGTGGGGGTGGGAAGGCGGAGCTGGGCTTTCGTCGAATGGGGATATATGATGACATGTTGGGACGAATTGTGAGTTGTCTTCGCGTGAGTTGATGCAAACGTACGTTAACACTACCATGGCCTCGCGGCCCTTATTCTGGGGAACAGTCAGCGCCGCATTGGCGTCGTCGACGACGTAAATGTTCTTGGGCCAGTCGAGGAGGTAGTCGCGGAGCCAGGTGACGTTTTCCTGTTTTGTCGAAGCGACGACAATTTCGAGTTCAGCATCGCCGGCGTGCTGTGGCTGCATCCGAGACAGCTGGGTAGCCGTCGTGTCTGTCTCTGACGTCCGCCATGGTGATGACGACGCTATCCGCCGGATCGACGTGCCGTTCTCGCCATAATACACGATGAGGAGGAATGTGGCGATGGAGGCGGCGCAGAGCACGAGCCAGCGGTGTTGGCCGCGCCTCATGAGCATGGCGACGGCATGCACGGGGGCGAGGCGATATTGATGGAGGTGGGTTGGATGGTGAGAGGGGCAGGGCGAGTGAGGGTGGAGGAGATGGGGAAGCAGTTGAGATGATAAGTTCAGACGGGAAAGAGGAGAAAAGGAGGAGATTGGGATAAAGAAATGGACCAAAATCGGCAGGAAGAGGAGGTGTTGGATCTGCAAGGCAAGTCGCTCAAAGAGGATGAGGTGACGTCGGGCGTTTTTACCCGCCGTGGCTTTCGAATTCAGAAATCTACAATTGCCCAGCCAGCCAGCCAAAAAAGCCCAGGTGCAGCAGCTGAAAGCTTGTGTGACGTCGCAGGCGGCATATTTTGGCTGGATTACGCGGCCCTCTCAGGGTATTGATATTGGAGTATTTTATTTCATCTGGTTTTATCCTAGTTCCTGTTATGAGATCTCTTTCCGTTTGCTATTGGGGGCTCTTTTGTATCAGCCACCGTCACCACGAGCGACAACCACCACCTCTTTCTTTTTTTCCCCTCCTTGAAGACCGAGTCTGCCTTGAACCATGGTTCCAACATCGATTCTTGGAACCATTGCTTCCAACTATTGAGTAGGACTCCCCGATCCAGACAACCCTGCTAGTGTGCGGCTCTTTACTATCTAGTCCCTGCTAGCGGCCGCCGATTTCATGGATTTCCAAGGCCGGCACGGCTTGGTCGGGAATTGGAAAGAACTAAAATCGATGATGAAGCTTATTTTATCTTTGCTTTTTTTGGTTTGTCGCTGGCTTTCTATTTATTCCTTTTCCCAGTGCGTCGTAGCACACGACTTGTTGTTTGCATTTTGCGCCGACACAGATCGGATTCAGGGGCAAGTGATGTGCAGTCGTTATGCCGTGCTCGCGTAGCTTTTCCCCCCTCTTCCCCTCCGCGAGGGAAAATAGAAAAATCCCGAGAGCGGCTTCCCGATGTTTCCAACCCAGTTGCCCACACAAATCTAGTAGAAAAAGGGGCTGTATCTGCGACAGCCAAGGAGGCTCTACCAGTAGGCTCTGTCGTCAACGTGCCTCCAGTGTCTGGGGCCGTGAAAGCGCTGCTAACACACAATACTGTTAGCGTGGTGTTTCAGCCACCTTAATTCGGTGGGCTCCTTGGTGGGTTGGGGTACGTACTCATCAACGAAGCAGCCAAACAATAAATCGTACCCTGTAGTCTACGCAAGAACGGTATTCTCTTTCTTGCTTTTGCTTCATCATGTAATCCTTCTTTCCAGTTCTCTATTCTCTATCTACGTAATTTTTTCTTTAGCAACCAGAATGCTCTTGGTGTTTCCCTCCACAACGCTTGGGAATTTGTCGTTTGCAAAGTCAGCATCCACATGTGCTTCATACTCCTCCATGTCCTCAATAGAGGCAAAGGGTCCTGTATCTATACGAAATAGCCAGTGGCTTGTAAAAATTGCGTACAGGATAGATCTAAGGCTAAATGTATTAACAGTAAAGGTTGGTTCCCACGGTAGCTTTAGGTTAGAAAAACCAGAATCTGGAAGCTTCTGTGCAGAGAGTTCAAGCTCTCTGCATGTTGAACCACCGAAGTCAAGTCATAAAGCCACAAGTCAAATGAAATAGGAGCAGTACTATGAAAAAGGAAGTCCTCAGGCCGTAGGTCACAATGTATGACACCTTGGCTATAGACAAAGGTGATGGATTCGATAGCCTGAACAAACCATTTCTGACGGAGAGAAAGAGGGATTAAGGCATTATTTTCATGGAGAAAAACCTGGAGATTCCCGTGACTTGCTTCAGCCATAAGGAGACCACTAGGATGAGGGCCTAGGAATCTTTAATTGTGTAAAAAAGGATGGAAAGTTTAGTGATAAGAGTATAATGCGCTCGCACAATACCTAACGATTCTTGGATGTGGGCCTAGTCTTTGAAGAACTTGCTCCTCAATGCTGAAGTAACTCTCGACATTCCGCCGTTTATTAATGACTTGATCTCCACCAATCTGAACAGCAACCTTTAGGATAATGCCTCGCTGAGGCCGGAAGAATACCGCTGTTGAGCCAGGGAAAGCTGCGGTTGGTAGTCTTTCCAGCTCCGCCAAGCTCACAAATCGGGTTTCCGCACCTCGATCGGTATTGCAAAAGATAATTTCACAGAGCTTCAGAGTAAATAGTTTTGCCACGATCGCAAGAGGCGCTAAAGATTAGATAATAAACGTATCATTGAGCATCTTTCGGCGTTTTTCGTGGTTGTAAACAGAAGCGCAGGAAAAACGGAGTCGTTCTGGGCTCCTTTTTTCATTCACAGTCCAGCTGATCTAATATAAACCGTAGCATCCTCTGCTTACTAATGACCCAATAGCCCACTCTCCGGGAAAGATGAAAGCTCCGTATCTCAGGCGGAAAAAGGACTTACCTTGTTACCTACTAGTTAACAAGGGTCATAACGCTGAACTTGGGCGGCGTCAGCTTTCCGCTGCTACCTGGGCACCTCGCGCAGCGGCTACGCCTCGCTTACCTAGGTGACGTGCGTGGTTCGGCTCTATACTCCCGCTGCTCCTCGGCGGCTGCCCGACCGTGCGGCGCCGGTCTGTGTTTGCGCCGGCTGGGCCGGCGGCGCGAGCGGCAGCAACTTCAGTCTGGTGCCCAGTACACGTGTGTGAGTACTGTACGACGGAGAATTGTGGCGGCTAGATGGTTAATACACAACTGTGTATACGGCGGTGAGCCTTGCTAAGTTTGCTGCTTCGCCACCCCCCTTTCTTTCGAGTAGTGATTTTGTCAATGAGCAAAGCCAAGCAAGAGAAACTGGATGGTCATCAGCGCACTTATAAGGGCAACATTCCCAGGCGGCATATGTACCCGGCGTGACCTGTCTCTCGGCGATCTGGATAATGAAGAGTAGAGAATGCAGGGCAGGCATAGACAAGTGCCGGATATGGTAGGGGAGCGCATAGAATTAAGGTGTAGAATGGACGGAATAGACTTGTAGACGCGAGTCAAACCGGTAGGACAGAACAAGGCAGCAAGCATTGTTATGAATAATGAGGCTATGCGTGCCCTCTGTCCTGTCAGCGTCGGGCAGCCGCTGCGCCATGCATGTAGACGGGCCGAGGCGGCTTAAGTGGCCTTGTGAGCGGCAATTGCAACCTGTACGGAGTACTGGTACAAATTAGTTAGGTTAGTAGTTAGTTACTGGTGGACACTAGAAACTGGAGAGAAACCCGCACAGACGAGAGGCTCAAAATAGTCGAGGGTATTGTGTGAAACACGACGTGAACTCGAACTCGATAAGCCAACTCACCATTGGCCGACTTATTAGCCTCCCAGCTTTAGCCCGACTCCACGAAACTCGGCGTCTTGCGATGGATCATGGATGGCATTGCATGGGCATGGGAGTGTTTCGTCCCTTTTCACCTCCTTTGTCCATCCACCGTGGCTGACTGACTAGGCTGGCGATCACATCACGGCGGTCAAGTGAAAAAGGGCGCGGTCCCGGAGCATTGATTCAAGTGATTCGTGATTCCCCTCGAATATTATGTCCTAATAGGCTGATAATGCTAATACAAAGCATGAGCCAAATACGCCAGTGGCCAGTCACAATGGAGTCTTCGCCACCTGGACTTCGCAGCACCCAGACCCCTGGCTGTCCCCGTCGTGAAGACGCTAGCCAGTAGCTCCCGTTGGCTCATCAAAAGCCAAGTTTCGAGGTAAAAGAGAAAGAAGGAAAAAAATTTCAAAAATCCAAAACAAGGCTCGGGGTGACTCTGGTGTAACCGGCGGTGTGATTCTTTCTTCTCGGCGCCCAAAAAAGCCGCCGATCCATCTCACCTGAGAGAGAGCCACCACAACCACAACACAGGGATTGTCACAGACAGACTTCTCCTGACTCTTCTTCTTTCTGACCTGTTTCATCGCTCACCAGGGGAGCGGGACCGCCTTTTCCTCATCCTGTCTGGCCTCGACGAACACGTACTCTGCCGGTCCGAGCCTGAACCTCGATCCGCCCGGCCGCTCCAGGCAGGGGACTGATTGGTCTCGGGACCCTGTTCTTTGGCTACACAGGGCACAGGGATTCAGGTTACCTTTTCATTGTGCATGGTTTGGCGAGGCTGTACTCGTATTTTCTATTTCTCTACCGATAGTTAACTAGAGTCTCTCCCCCGGATGCCCTGACAGGGCTAATAAGTGGGAATACATGGGCTTGGTTGCGCCTTCCTTGCTTTGACATCTCGTGCCCATTCTCTTTCTTCCTCGACTTCAAACTTTTGATTCATCATTCAACTACTTTCGTTAATAATTGCTTGATCTTGGGCCTTTTATCCACTCTCTTTCTTCCTCTTCGCCCATCTTCATTCACCAAACTACGAAACTTGACACTCCTTGGACTTGTTCTCCTTTTTCGTTTTTTTCTTCTTCGTCTCATCGTCGTCGTCGTCTTCCCCCTCCTCCTTCATGAACGACTACTCCAACTATCCAGACTTCAACCACCCAGACACAACCACAACAGACCAGCATCGCATTGGCAACATGTCGGACGGCGGCGCGGACCACGGCCCCCCTCCTCCTCCTCCTCCGCTTACAATGCCCAAGCCCGACGCCACGGCATCCCGGGCCATGACCGGCGACACCCTGACCCGTGATGACATCCTCTCACCGACCCTTCCCTTCTCCTCCTTCCCGCCCTCCTCCTTCCAGCGTCACGGCCCGCAGCACATCGATGACTACTTCACTGGCCCGCGCGACCTCTCCCGGCACTCCAAGTGGCCCGTCTTCCTGCAGATGCATGGCAGCATCCTGCCCAAGATGATTCTGCCGCTCTTCTTCGTCGGCGCCTGGGCCACCGCCGTCACCGTCGTCTCCGAGACGACGCACTCGCTCGGCGTCAACTCGGTCCTCCTTACCATCACCGGTTTCGTCGTCGGTATGGGACTATCCTTCCGCAGCTCGACCGCCTACGAGCGCTACCAGGAGGGCCGCAAGTACTGGACCGCCCTCATCACCTCTTCGCAGAACCTCGGCCGCATCTTCTGGATCCACGCCAAGGACCACCGCGCTGACCAGGACCCGCGCGAGACCATCCTGGCCAAGCTCAGTGCCATGAACCTGCTCGTCGCCTTCGCCGTCGCCCTCAAGCACACCCTCCGCTTCGAGCCCTACACCGACTACGACGACCTGCAGCACCTGATCGGCCACCTCGACACCTTTGCCCGCGCCGCCACCGAGGACGTCGGTGGCAGCTCCGTAGCTGCCGGCGCCAGCAAGCGCAAGAACCTCTTCAAGTCGGTCGGCGAGTACCTCGGCGTCTCCTTCGCCGCCAGCAACCCGCGCAAGACGCTCAAGCGCACCACGCGCCCGCTCGGCAACCTGCCCCTCGAGATCATGAATCACCTGGCCTCGGCTGTCGACGAGCTCGTCGCCAACCAGCAGCTCACCGTGCCCATGCAGCAGACGCTCGCCTACAACAACCTCAACGTCCTCGGCGACGTCCTCGCCGGCTGCGAGCGCATCCTCAACACGCCCCTGCCCATCGCCTACAGCATCGCCATCAGCCAGATCACCTGGGTCTACGTCATGCTGCTGCCCTTCCAGCTCGTCAACCTGCTGCACTACGTCGCCATCCCCGCCACCATCGCCGCCGCCTACATCATCCTCGGCCTGCTGCTCATCGGCCGCGAGATCGAGAACCCCTTTGGCCAGGACGTCAACGACCTGCCGCTCGAGTGCTTCTGCGAGCAGGTCACCACCGAGCTCGACATCATCGCCTCCTTCGAGAAGAAGCCCACGGCGGCAGTGTTCAACAAGGACACCAACTTCCCGCTCTACCCCGTCAGCACGGCGCCCGCGAGCATCTGGCTGCAGCGCAGCGAGCAGAAGCTGCGCCACACCATCAGGTCAAAGCCCAACGTGACGTTTGACTGGAAGAATGCACGGGGAGGGGAAAAGGTCGTCGGAGACAGGAATGTTTAGAACTGAAGATACTCCCATCCATCTACATTATACACGGAAAAGGCCATCCATACACATCATCAAAAATAGAAAATACTGGAAAACGGAGTTTTTAGCATAATAGACAATTTTTTGCTTTTTTACAATGTTTCAGTTTTATGTATGCAACATGTATGTACCAAGGTAAAACATCACGGGTTGGATTCCTCGTCGGAAGCCGCCGAAGCAACCGTCGTCGTCGCCGGCCTGTCGTCTGGCAGCTTCGGGATTGCCACCAGCATCAGCGCCGACACAGGGATGAGCACCGCCCAGGCCAGATGCCCGCGCAGCACCTGCTCCCTGACGCCCACCGCGTACAGCACCGTCGTCAGCGCCGGCACGAACGACCGCAGCGCGCTCGCCACCGTCAGCGCGATGCCGTTGAGCGTGCCCATCACGCGCGGGTCCGGCGACGCGTCGTTGAGCGCCAGCTGCACGCCCGTAAACGCCATCGAGACGCCCGGCCCGACCGCCGCCGCCAGCGGTCCCACCCCCCAGGCCCAGCCCGTCGCCCGCGCGCGCAGCAGCTCGTTGAGGATGATGTAGCTCAGGAAGAAGAAGGGGTAGGCGACGGCGCAGGCGAGGAGCAGGCGGCGGTTGCCGAGGCGGCGGTGCAGCGGGGGGAAGGCGAGGAGGAGCCAGGCGGCCTGGGAGAGGCCCTGCAGGGCCATGTACATGGAGATTTGAAAGGCGGACAGCCCGAGGCCGCCGATGGCGATGGGCGTGTACAGCACGACGGGGAGGAGCGCGGTGAAGGCGAACGCCATGATCATGACGGATCCGTTGACGAGCAGCACCGTCGGGACGCCCGACGTCTTGAGCAGCCGCCAGATCGTAATCCTCCCCGCCAACGACTTTTGCGGGCCGGTCGTCGCGTGCGCGGTCGTCTTGTCCAGCGTCTCCTCCAGGAAGAAGAAGCACGCCACCACGCCCGTCACCGCGATCGCCGACACGGCGAACCCCGGCGCCGCATACGGAAACCGCCTCAAAAACGTGCTCCCGCCGAACCACCCCGGATACTGCTCCGCCGGATCCGCCAGCAACCCGCCGATGATCGGCCCGATCAGGATCCCCACGTTGCCCGCGAACGCGAACCAGCTAAACGCCCTCGGCCCGTGCCCGCCGCCCGCGCAGTGGTCCGCGATCATCGTGCGGATGATCAGCGTCGAGCCGGAGAAGACGCCCGCAACGCACCTGAACAGGATCATCTGGGGGATGCTCGTCGCGAGGCCAAATAGCGCGGGACCGACGGCCATGCCGGCGAGGCTGGCGAGGAGCACGGGTCGCCGGCCGAGGCGGTCGGCGAGGCGGCCCCAGGCGATGAGGACGCAGACCTGCACGGCGGAGAAGAGGCTCTCGATGAGGCCGCTGTAGAAGCCGACGTCGGAGGCGGGCAGGCGGCCGGCGCGGGAGACCATGGCGGCGATGTAGGGGACGATGGCGAAGAAGGCGATGGGCTCCATGATGCGCGCGTAGCAGAGCAGCGCGATCTGCAGCGCGGGCAGCGGCTTCTCCTGGGGAGCGGGGCGGCGGTCGTCGTCGTCGCCGCCGCCGTGGCAGCCGGCTTCGGGGTCGTCCTCGATGGCGACGCCGGAGAGCAGGCTGGTGGTGGCGAGGAGAGGCGTCGTCTCGTCACCATCGTGGTGGTGGTGGTGGTGGTGGTGCGTGGCGACGTGCTCGGCGCTGGCGCTGCCGTTGGCACCTCGTAGCAGACTCATGGCTCCTCTTCTCCGTCGATAGTCTCTCTCGTTCCACGAGCGGGCTGGCGGGCGGGAGAGAGAGAGAGAGAGAGAGAGAGAGAGAGAGAGAGAGAGAGAGAAAAGGAGGGTTTGCTATTCTACTGGAACCGTCTCCCAATGTTCTGCACACGCCCCTTTTCGCGGGTTTTGTTTGTTCTGAAGCGAAGCATGAACCAACAGGAGACGACGGCGTAGAGTGCAACAAGCCGTGACAGGAGCGAGCAAAGGAAGCTCGAAAATGACCGTCATGGACCCTTCCCTTGATGAATGAGAGTTGGCGGGGTTGGCGGAGGGAGATGCGATGTGATGGATGATATGAGGCTGCATTACGATCTGCATGTCAGCACAGGCAAACGAAAAAAAAAAAGTTCCGTCGTCGGAGTTGCCTGCGTGGCGCTAGACCGGGTTGCAGTCCAGAAATAGTTAGCAGCCGCTCATTCATCAATCAGGCTGCTGGGGCTGTTCGTTTACCTTCATCTCTTCGTATCGAGGATCAGTCAGGTAGAGTTGGAGATATTACTGTGTCACCAGGGTCACAAGGCTGGCTGCTTTTGCTGCAAGTGTCCATCCCTAACTAGAAAGTAAGACAATGATAAGCAGTAGCAGGCGGTGGCTGCGGCACCAACGAGAACGAGCTGCCAATCTCGCTCGAAAACAAGTGGGAAAAATTGATTCGCTTTCTTTATCAAACACTCGCTATGACATGGTATATATACACGCCTACATGATCGGCCAGTTTCGATCCATGCGTTGGCGCCAGCCTCCCTCCGGCAGCCCCCTGGTAAACCTCTCCCGCCATTGCAGCAAGTTACACCCACACAGCGCGACGCCGTTATACTGCAGGCGGCCACCGGTGGCAATCCACGGTGCAAAGGCGGGCCCATCATCCGGAAGCCCAGGCATGCCGCCGAGCTCGAGCGTGGGGAGCGCCGCGCCGCAGATGCAGCCGTGGGCGACGCCCTCGGCCCACGCGCGGGCGACAACGGCAGCGGCGAGCAGGCTGATGTGGACAATGGGATCGAGGCAGCGGCTGTTGGCGTTGCCTGTGCGCGCGACATGCTCCTCGTAGAGGCGCAGGATGGTGAGGGCGCGGATCGCCGCGGCGCGCCCCTCACCGCTGACCACCCACTCGGAAATGAGCGCCTGCTTGCGCAGCACCGTCTCCGTGTACAGCTCGTTGCCCTCGTAGAGGCCCGACGTGACGTCTATGAGCTGTTGCACGTCAGCGCACATGTGCAGCTCCAGCAGGAGTTGAAGCATGGCCGCGCCAAAGGTGCCTTGGCAGAAGCGCCGCATCGCCTCTGTCATGAGCAGCACCGGGTCCGTCTCGTCATCCTCGTGCCCATAGTACGACGCCAGCAGCACTTCGAGCTCCGCAGCGTGATCCTTGGGGAACATCTGTATGCTGTACATGCGGTTCAGCTGGTGCCGGCACAGCTCCAGTTGCAACATGATGTGGATATGCTGGCCTGTCAGGTCCGCAGGAGTTGCACCGGCACCGAGCTGTCGCCGGTACGTCCACACATGATTGGCGGTGCCGAGCAGTACAAGCTCTATGTCTTCAGTGAGCAAGGGAAAAGGTAGATTGACATCGGTCATGTTCATGAGCTGCGAGGTTCGGTAGTCCTGGCGCTGCGACAGTTCATGCGGGATTCGACGATACAGCACATGAAGCCCATGTGCATTCCACATGCCATATGAAGAAGTCAACTGCATGTTGAGCTCTTCATTGTGGATGAACGCAGATTGATTGTAAAGTAACGCAATGCCGCGGTCAAGTTTGAGGGCACTCATGGCCAGCCTGGGGTGGTCAGCATAACGCACTATGGACCGTGTTGGTGGACTGCTCCCGCTGGTACGAACCTCTTCCATGACTCGTGCTTTCCATAAATCCAGGGCATAAAAGTGCTCGGGTAATGTCTCCGTTGATGATGTATGGCACTCTCGCTATTCAACATGTTTGTTTGTCGTAAAATTGTACAGACAGCAACATGCAACATCCTGCCTCTTGGTATGAAGGACCATTTCTTCGACATGTTAGTAACGGGATCCGAAATTGCGTCAACGGAACGTACCCCTATCTCGAATGCAAAGATGGCATTCAGCAGACTAGCCTGGTATAACACGATAGGCCAAGGCTGACCTGAATCGAATGTAAATCGTGTCTGTCGGCGGAAAGTCGGTTAGCAATGATGCGCAATTCTGCTGGCACTGGGCGACATACCAATTGCGCAAATAGATATTGCATCAATATTTGATGGATTGCAAAGATCATTTGCATGGCGGCCGGGTCAGTAATTTGGCGCCAGGCCCCGATGATGGCGATTGAGGCGGCGAGTGGCACATGCTCAAGAAGGTCCTCAGCCTCGGGGGCGTGGAGGATGGGCCAGGTCTCGTGGAACTGACCAAAATACGATTGGAAGCAGCCATCCAACCAAAGCTTCATTTTCGGGGAGGGGTTGGAAAGCGCGTCGCTCTCTCCGCCATCGCGGAGGACGCCCATGGCATGGGCAATGACACGGGTTCCGGCCTTGGTGCGCTCGTTCCAAGAGGCCTCGAGTGGTGTTGCACTGATGGGGATCATGAGAGCGGGTGGCGGCGAGGCATCGCTTGCGGAACTGTTGCTGGTCCGGCTGGTACCGCGCACGCTCCGGGCGGTGACCTTGGGGGCGCCGCGGTGGCTCGTGGTGGACGGTGCCCGGTTGGCGGAAAAGTTGCCGCCGCTAAGATCAAAGACAACATCGGGGTTGGCATCAATCACACGGCGGGCGAGATTGGCGCGCTGGTAGGTGCACTCGATGTCACGTTTGCGGCACAGGGAGCACCGGCTGCCGCCATCGCATTTGATCTTGCTGGCGTGGCAGGCATCGCAAGCGGGCTCCTTGCGGGAGTCGGGCACGACGGCGCCATGGATTTTCGAATGGCGGCGGAGTAGATCGCTAGGACAGTCAGTAAGCCATTCTTCCTTTTCTTCCTTTTATTTTATTTTCATTTTTTTCTTGTTGGCGGCCGTTGTGATGCATCGCCTTGTCGACGTGCATTGTTTGGTCTTGGGAAGGGAGCGCACTAGGCTTTTCGAGCAGGGGTCGGAGGGCGTCAAGGCAACTTACAGTCGAGTAAAGGACCTGTCGCAGGAAGGACAGGTAAAGGAGGGACGGCCGTGTGTAGCTTTGTGGCGTTGCAAGTGCTCTTTGCGAATATATTCTCGACCACACTCGCAGACAAACTGCTTCCTGACGAGACCCTCGGCCATGGCTGGTTGGCTGGCTGACTGAGACCTTTGGTTCGCGGCGGCGGGTGGGTGATTCCGCGCTTCCGATGAACGACACTACCAGCGCGATGGCTTACCACAGACCCAGCTTTGCGGGATGAACTGTGCGGGATGGCGACGATTGATTTGTTTAGCGGTGAGAAGTCGAGAGAAGGATGGATGGATGGAATCAAGGTGGCTTTTTGACGGTGAATAAGAAATATAGAAAAGAGATCGTAGAGAGTTCCATTATGACACGGCGCATTCGCGAAAAACGGTTTTAAGCATTGACATGACCTCGTTGTGTTTCTAAGCCGTCTTGGCTGGTGCGTTGAAGAAGTGAAGAGTATTTGGTGAGATGAGTGGGATGGCCGAGAGAAAGTCGGCCATCCCACTGAAGTTGCCGTTTTGAAGGGGACAATACGCCAAGCCTATTTGAGGTTAGGGCAAAGGCCCCAATCTCTCGCATTGGTTCTTTGTCACCTTCTCTTCATTTTAGTGGGGCTGGGCCGGGACAGGACAGGTTCTCTCTGGCATCCCTCCCTTGCCTCCCTCCCGCTCTGCCTCTCCCGCTGTCTCTCTTCTCAGCTCGCTTGTTCGGATCCATCCATGTCTCGACGAAAGGAGTTCGGCTTCACAATACTCAAGCGCCTCCAACCAAAGGACTTTTTTTTCTTTCTTTCTTTTTTCTTCGTACATCCTCAACCAAGGATAATCACTAGACCCCCGCTCATCCCAGAACCGTTGGTCCTAGCCGATGCAGACAGCGACCGCTCCTCAAGGCACCACCAATAGGACTCGACGACATATCCTCTACGACGCAGGGTGTTGAAAACCCCTGGACCCTGGGTTTTAGAGAAAAAATCCCTGAAAACAAAAGGCCCAGGCCAACCAGTGGAGTTCACCAAGTCCAACACTGCCGCTTGCTGCTCTGCCTCACCAGCAAACGTCTCCATCGCCCCTTGCAACTCTACTAATAGTCTGCAAAGTGAAGCTGATAGTTGAGGCGGATATCGTGACTGCCTCATACATGCGCATATGGATGAATGCAATGTAGTGCCGGACCTGGTGCGTAGACGGGTAACGCGCTAACTAACCAAACTGCTCACCAACTGTCCAATAAATTGTACTGGTTGACAAATGCCCTTCCTGCATCTCGCATTTTGGAGGCGTAACAAAGGCTGGTCAAGATGATGCCACCTAATAAGACGAGTCAAGGTCAGCCAGAACTCAGTCCAGCCGATTCAAGAACTCTATCACAGCAGACTGAAGACCAAGGCCAAACAAGACTGCGAATTGGGAATCAAACATCAGCTGTATCAGCAAGACGCCACGTGAAGCCAATGCCGATTCGGTGAGCGGCCACGCCGGATGATCTCTAATCAGTCGGCATCCCACCCCCAGGAACAGGGTAGGACGGCGCCGCCGCCCGTTGGAAATCTGGGTCTCTTGGCGGAGATGCGGCCAGACGAGATACACGGATGCAATGGCGATCTTGCGCAGATTATTAAGATATGTCGTACAATTTGTCTATCGATGGCGTAGATTTTGCTGGCAATTGTCTATAGAAAGAGATGCTAAATCCCTTCAACTCTGTCTGTTCTCATCATCACCATCATCAACACTCATCACTCATCAAGCAAAACAAGCACACTCAACCCACACCACGCAACATCTCCACTACAACTCGAAACGCATAAACACACACACACACCGCACACTCAAATACCCATAACCATGGCCTCTCCCGCCCAAAACGTCACCCTTGTCGGCGCCGCCGGCAGCGTCGGCACCGTCGCCCTTGAGAAGCTCGCCGCCTCTCGCCACAACCTCCAAGTTCTGCGCCGCGCCGGCTCCAAGTCCGCCGTTCCCGCCGGTGTCAAGGTCGTCGACGTCGACTTCTCCTCCCCCTCCGCCCTGACCAGCGCCCTCAAGGGCCAGGACGTCGTCATCTCCACGCTGCCCGCCGAGGTGGCCTCCCTGCAGACCACCCTCATCGACGCCGCCATCGCCGCCGGCGTGCGCCGCTTCCTCCCTAGCGAGTTCGGCTGCGACATCGAGAACCCGCTCGCCCGTCAGATCCCCGTCTTTGGCGAAAAGGTCAAGGTGGAGGAGCACCTGAAGGAGAAGGCGGCCGCGGGCCTCATCTCGTACACCTTCGTCTACAACGGGCCGTTCCTCGACTGGGGCATCCAGAAGCAGTTCGTGCTCAACGTCGCGGGCTACAAGCCGACGCTGCTGGACGACGGTAAGGCCGTGTTCAGCTCGACCAACCTGGAGACGGTGGGCCGCGCGCTGGCGGCCATCCCGGATCACCTGGAGGAGACCAAGAACCGCGCCGTGTTCCTCGAGGATATCAAGATCTCGCAGGCGCGCCTGCTGGAGCTGGCGAAGCAGGCCGCCCCGGAGAAGCCCTGGGAGGTCAGCTACGCCAAGATCGACGACCTCGTCAAGGTCGCCGGCGAGGGCCTGGCTAAGGGCGTCTTCACATTTGACAACATTGCCCCGTTCATCCACAAGTCGTTCATTGCTGAAGGCTACGGCGGCAACTTTGCCAAGTCGGACAATGAGCTCCTCGGCCTCGGCCACAGCTCGGAGGAGTTTGTTCTGGAGCAGTACAAGAAGCTTCTTCAGTGAGGGGACATTCAAGTAGAACATAGAATATAAATAATACAATTACGTTTCATCATCTGCTTCTCAGGACAGGCGAGGTTGTTCCGCTACAATTTATACTGCGAATGTGTGTTAACTGGTGTACATCGCTTGGCTAGGAGGCATATCCTGTCCCTCCACAAACTTCTCGACCAGCTCTTTAGGTACAGACTTTAGCGTGCGCAGGCGCTTTACTCTTCTTCTTCGTATGCCTCTTATTAATTACATTAACTCATTTCTCAATGCTTCAACATCGAGCATCTGACGAGTCTTCGAATCAACAGCAAGGTCAGGCTCCCTGCTCGTCCCCCGAGAACCGATTCTCCGATGAGGCGGAGACCGGAATAGCTGCACCGACAGGTTCTTGGTCGCCATTAGGTGTCCAAGTCGGCGCTCCTCCAGTTTCGATGGATCGATCGGCCATTGCCTCGGTATCCTCCTCAGCAATGTCCCAGACTAGAGGGTGTGAGCCACGTCGCGGGCAAGCTGGGTGCGAACCGTACCGTTAACATAGAGTGCTGCAAACTCTTTGCAAGTTTCACTTCCGCTCTTGAGTATTTTTAATTTCCGCTCGAGCTTTTCGCGAGTGCCTCGACTCTGCTCCGTCTCCACCGCGATGCCAGAAACTTCAGCATCGCTCATCCTGATGATGGAGGTTGGGTCGAGGATTTCGCCGAGTTTCTCCAAGAGACAAGTCTCAACAACTTCCACCGCGACGTCATCTATGAAACGCTTCACGGCAACCTAAGTGCCAGACAAGTTAATTGCAAGAGGACAGATAGGGCTGTAGGCGCTCGACGGAGACCTCACCTTATAATACGCTTTCAAGCAGTCCAGCGCCTCAGAGGCTGCAAAATGATCCATATCTGGCTCTCGGGGCGCAACAAGCCGGTCGATCAAACCATTACATTCAATTGCTTGAACTAAATGAGATTTCTTCGCCATTGACGACAGACCAAACTCCTCCTGCAATAAAGCTGTGATTCGTGACCTTTCGCGCTCCTGACGAATGTTTTGCAGAGTCTCTGTGAAGTAGTGGTTGTAGGTGATGGGATGTCCGCTGCGGTGTGGCTCTAGTATACCAGAAAGCTTCTCATATAAAAGTTTCCGGAAGGACTCCAACTTGGGCTCAAGAACGCGATTCAAAATCGCTTCGGCAGTCGTAGACTCGGCGATGTGTGCCACAAGATGGCTCAACGACAGCCGAACCGCCCTCCAAACTTCCTGTATGTGGCTTTCTGCAATTTTGCTCCACGGCGACGAGAGTTCCTTAAAGAGCTCTGTCACTATCATAGGATTAAACATGCCGGGTAGCTCTCTCCCCCGGCTGCTCTGAATGATCAAGACAATTCTTTCAATGTAATCAGCACGGGTCAAGAGCTCGCTGCACTCCGAGTCTGTACCATCGACATGGGCCACGACTTTGTACCGTCGACCATTTTGGGCCATATCTTCTGCAAAGTGTCGGTTGAGGTTCTGAACAACGGCTCGGGTGCGCTTTTGGTAGCCGGTCAATGACATGCAATCCCCGAAATACGGCTCGTTGTATGTTCCATGAGTTGCCGACTGAAGCAGGACTTGGAATGATTGGCTGATCTGGATGAGATACATTCTCTGTTCATAGATGGTGGTGCGGGGAGAACCAAGCTTTTCGAGGTGTTTCTGGCATTGGGAAGACAGTTCTGCAATTTCCTCAATGAGGTTTGGGAGTTCAGCGGCGATCTGCCGTACGAGGACTTTACTCAGGCGGCTCCTCAAGGACTTGATGCCCAAGTCTTTTGAAGAAAGATCTGCCCAGGCACCTGATGATAGAAACTCAAGCTCCGCGGCATCGCGTTGCTCAAACGTCCAGTTTTCTGCCTCGGTATCGCAGTTCCTCAACACGTGCCAGCCCAGGCGGAATTCGACATCTTGGTTTTTGGCCAGAGAGACAAACATGCCCTCGCTCCCAGATCCCGGGATAAGAGTGTCCGGCTTGGTGATAACCCCTAGCGTCCGTGTCCCTCTAGGATCGGCATCACGAGCGAGCTTCAGGACAATCTGGTTGGCGTAGTCGTTCTTGGCTGACACAACTGCCAGTATGATGCTCCGGGACTCTTTCATGTAGCCCTGCACGACGTTTTTGATGAGCTGAATGTCTGATTCAGATTGGTGCTTATTTTCTGAATGAATGAGACCGGGCAGATCTACAATGGTGAGCTCCGGGCGATCCGGGCCGTTTACTTCGACGCGCAGAATATCTTCGGAAAATGCCTTGCCCATCGTTGCCACGCCCATGGCAGTCTTTGCTGTTTCGATCAGTGCTGGCAGGTCCTTGAAGTTGAGCAATTTCTCGTTGAATTGTGAGAGGCGTTCCTTGTCGGCCTGGTTGCGAGAATGATGCGGCACAATGGAGACGTTGATGGAGCAAAAGGCCGTCTTTCGGAGAATAAGCTCGGTCGGGAATCGGGTGCACAAGCTGCTCTTCACCGGGAAAGAGACCCCGGATATGCTTTCCAACACGGAACTTTTCCCCGACGACTGGTCGCCGCACACGATGATTTGTGGCAGTGATATGTAGTGGCTTACGCCCTGGGAGCGGAGCGAGTCCACGGCGTTGAGCAGGTGCAGCTGCTGCCTGGAGCATAGCTGCTCCAGGCCCTGCGCCGTCAGCGATTTCATTGCCTCGCTCATCGGTGTAAGCGGGTGACGGAGTGAGTGAGTTGTGAAGGAGGCTGTGGTTTCTTCCACAGCAGCGCGGGGATTGCTCTGAGTTAAGTAGACGCAGGCCGGCCACCAGGTAGCAATCTGCAATCTGCAGTCTGCAGTTACTGCGCTGGCAATCATAAACAAAGGAGCGGGTGATTGTGAAAGAGTGAATAACTGAGACAGGAGTCTTTATGATTGTATGTTGATTGGCTGGCCGAATCCGATTAACAGCAACGCTGTAGCCGCTGAGCAGTGCTGGGCCTGCAGTGAATGCAGCCACAGTTTCTGAGCATTGCTGCCCGACTCCATTCACTGCAGTTCTGAGACTTTACAAGTTATGCTGGCATAAATTCGAGTGCAGATCTTCAAACGAATTAACGACAACGCTGTAACCGCTGAGTTCGGTTGCAGTGATTGCAGCCGCACTTTCTGGGCGTGATGCATTCCCGACCCTATTCACCGTAACTCTGGGACATCTACGGATAGACTACAATGAAATCGAGTGCCTGAATTCTAACGCCGGTGAAATCTTGGCGTGCTGTCTCCGCGCAACGACTTTACAGAATAGGGTACGGGTAAGAATAAACCCAGCACTGCATCGTGATCTAGAGACTGGGCGATAAATGAACGATCTTGATGGCCAAAGCAATGGCTAGGAAAACTATGCTGCCTCTACCTGATAGGACTCCCTCGTCGTAACGTCTTGCTGCTGCTCGCCAGTTGGTTCTTCTTATGCAAGATGAATGCTTGCTGCTTGTGCCACGCACTTACTAAGCTGGCCTGCAGCTTTCCGCTCCTTCTCAACAGCCCCCTCACAGGTTCACACGATAGCCTCTCCTAAAAATACTCCAGAAAAACAGTGACAAAGGGCAGATCTCATCTCAAAACTCCCCTCTCCGCTCTCGAATTTATCACATAGATCCCATATCATCCTCGCCACCGACAACCATCGCGCCATGTGCAGCATCATTAGGGTGCAGTACAGCTGCGGCTGCGTCAAGGACAGCAGGTTTCAGCAATGCGAGACGCGCAAAGACACGCCTATAAAATGCGACAGGGTCGCCCGTGACTCTCCGGAACGCGTCGACAGCTACTGCCAATCCCACTGCGTGCCGGACATGGGCCGCGGCCACACAAAGGCCGACTTCGAAACATTTAGCAACGGCGAGAACGGGCAGGTCGCGTTCAAGTTACTGAAGGACAGGTCCCAAAATTAGAGCCGCGCTGAACAAAGAAGCGTTGGGTGCAGGGGAAGATTTGAGATTTTGGGGGAAATCCTTCCGTTGGCGAGACAAGACAACGGTAGCATTTGAGAAGCGAAAACAAACACATGTCGCAAGGTCACGGGCTGGCATTTCCCAGCAATCACTCAACATCAGTTCGTGAGAGGAATGAATAGACGCAAAGGAAGTGTTCAATTTGCACAAGGCCCGCCTTGGGCAAGCGCAGTTGCAGTTGCGTCTGCAGAACGCAGCCACGGGCAATGACAAAAGACGAGAACCCAATTAAGCGCAGCAGCTGATCCAGCATCGCCAACCGGCTCATAAAAAGCAACGTCGGCATCTGTGTGTGGTGTACGGAGCGGGGCTACGGACGTACTAGGATTTAATGAGGCCGTCAAGCAACAAAAATAAGGTGATGGATAAAGCTTACGACCGTGCTGGCAGCTAAGTTGCAAGACATGGCATGGGTTTTTACATAGGTAGCTTCGGAGACGGAAATTTTGTACGGATATGAACAGCTCGATCAGCGCCTGCTCATCTGTGCGATGGAATTTAGCACCAGCAGCAGGTTAAAAAGTCAACAGAAGGCTGCAAACAGACCAACTGTGTACGTCCATTTCGATGCAAGTAGGCGTTATGGCTGCACAATGCTCACATGGCATGGTATTCAGCAAGACAGGGCCCCGTCTCAGGAGCTCATGGACCCTAGAAAACATTCCTGTTTCCAGCTGGGTTGCCTTGGCTATTAGTAACTGCTTAGGACTCGCGCAGACATATCGTGATGATCCATACTGTAAGTGGCCAGTGTTGAAGGTGGAGAGGAGAGGACGCCACTGAGTAGATTGAGCGGGCAGCCCAGGTCATGGCACGATGCGTAGGCTGAGCGGCTGCGGCCAGTGAAACATGAGCGATGGGAATGACTCGGACCGAACTGGTAGGTGGCTAATGGTGACTCGTGAGAGATGGTGAGCGGTACAAGGGGCCGGAGAGGGACACGAACGAACTCGTCTCCTGGTGACGAATTCAAATCGTGGAATGGTCAGGTAGTCGTGTGGTCGCCCTCCTTAGCAATGAGCATTACTGATAGTTTATTTTCTGGGCCGTGGCACTGCACCCGCGCGACAAGCGACATGGTGTCATGCATCGTGTACTAATAGGTGCCGAGACGCTTGGACAGGCTTCAGGCCGAGATTAGGGTGCACATGGTCCTTGAGCTTTTGAGATGCACGACGCAGGGCGGGATTGAGCAGGCTCGAATGGCCTGTTTGTGTGTCTCGCTTGCGGCTCAAGGTCCCTTCGGCGCCGACGTCATGTCGGTGTAGAAGCGAGGGGAGACTAGATGACTGGTCAGCGGACAGAGACCGAAATAAGATCCGTGCTGATAGGGGCGAATCATTACCTTTTGCGTCGGTGGCAATGTGTTTATCGAGCGATGAGGAGCAGGCAAGCTGGGGAGGAGCTTGAAGACTGGTTGAATTGACTAAAAATGTTAGTTGGTGGGGCTGGGGCAAGATTTTGTCTCGGTTGACAAGTGCACCCTGTTTGCTGGTCGCAGGTGTAGAGAAGCACGTGAAGGGCGGTCGATTCAGGGAAATTATTTGGAACGGTAAACTTGAAATCTCAGGCCTTCAAAGAAAGAGGAGTAAACTCGCGAGCTTCCATTCTCTTGTCTTCTATCTCCAACATTCTGCATCAGGAACCAGTTTGTCTATCCGTAGATTCCCCTGCTAGTTATTGCAGGGTGCCAGGTTCGAAGTCGTGCGCTAACCTGATTCGGAGGATGGGGCTGCCTGGGTCCACTGTTGAACATCGGCCTCGGGTGGCTTGCTGTGGGCAGCGGACAGAGGCGCAAGGGATTTGATGTTCGTTGCACGTCGTAAGCCTGTCAGCAGCACTGCAGTATGCCAGGTTGCTTGTGCTGGTGGCGGCCTGTTTGTGACGTGAGGTGCAGAGGAGAGACGCTGTCTAGTGGTACAGTGTTGCCTAATACGCTTATTAGGTTGGAATTAAGAGTAATTGACACTGCACGGGGTCCCATCTTATATCATGCAGCCCGGAGCCGGCCACATGCAAACCGGGGGAGGTACCTGTCAAACCCTTGCCTTGTGAAGTTGACTACGGACGGATGCAAAGTGAGGATAAGTCATGGTCTCTTCTTTCAATAGTGTACCTGCTGGCTCAAAGCTTATTGTGTTATTAGCTGCTACTACCTCGGCGGATTATGGGCTAAATTACCGGACGCCTCGTTCTCGTCGTTGCCAGGTACCTGTGCCCTGCCATGTCAGCGCAATTCGCACTGAAGCCCCTGCAAGCCTTCCCTGTAAGCTCGCTGTGCAACCCAACAAAGCGAAATCCTTCGCCTCAAGCCACCAGCCACAATGCATGTACCAAGCCTGTAAGAAATTTATCTGCGGCTTCTCGCCATCCATTCATCCAGCTGGCAACCCGCTGAAACTGTTTATTAGCTATTCAACTGTCGCCCGTCAATCCCTAGCCTCAATTGAGATGGGTCACTAAAAATGTTGCCAGGCCCCAGGTTAGTAATCTTCTCCTCCGCTGCGAGCCCTGCCTGGAGGTATTATTGACTCGTTCCTGTTCCCGCCAAAGCCTTGGCCGCCGGCGACGAACCTCAACACAGCACAGACGTGCTGGACAGCAATAGCTGTATTTCGACAAGACGCCCTCGGTTGTTCGCTGTTTCAAAGGATGCAGTCGCCGAGGAAAGAAGCAAAACGCGACGAGCCCTGATAAATGAACTGGCCACCTGCCTCATCAGACCAGCCAGCTCAGCTCCTCCACGCCCGCTCTCTCTCACACAAGTGCCACACCAAAACCGCATATGGCCATTCACCCACCAGCAACATCCACTCGATAATCCACCAAACAAACCATATCCAGCCCATCTAGCTAACTAGCACATCCACCTATCCATCATACCCAGGTCTTTTATCCATCGACTTGCCCTCGTCCGTATCCTCGCCTTTGATCTGCCGCTCTGCCTGACACAAACTAACGAGGAGGCCACCTTCCAATCGCCAACCTCTCCAAGGGATCGCCCGGCACTCGGATGTTCCTGCTCTCCGCCCAGCCTCTCCTCTCACTCCCTCTCGCCTGCTCGCTCACACCTACTAAGCCTTTTGTGCCCGTCACTGGAGAGGCTGACTCGCCCGCCGCATCAGAGCTGCCAGCTCCTCTTTTGCCGCTCATACACAGCAGCCTGCCTTTTGCTTTTTCCTTCTCTCTCCATCGGCGCCCGTTCTGCTCGATCATGCCTCTCTTTCCTCGGTCGCGCACACCATCATGAACCTCTAACTCATCGCCGTCGCATCTCCGAACCCGTCTCTGCCTTTGTCTGCCATTTCAGCGCGCAACTGCCGCCCGCTTGCTTGCTGCGCCCACCATTATGCCTGCGACCGCCGTTGATGAATCCGAGCAGGCTGCGACTGCCGCAGCCTCCAGTGACAGCCCCAAGTCTGATATCGGTCAGTGCCCCAGAAATCTCGCCAACGAGATCCGCTCCTACTTAATTCACTATCATTTCTTTTATCATTTGATTTTTATCCTCCTTTGTATTTTACTGACATGGTTCCTACCTTTTCCTCTGTAGCCTGCCTCATTTGTCGTTCCCGCAAGGTATGTCGTCACCTACCCGACCGTCCGGTCTCTATCCCCCCGGCAGCCTCGCTGCCCAGCCGATTCCATCAATACTCTCCATTGTCGACTGCAAAACGGCCTCAAGGATTAAGAGGAGAATGGAAAATGGATATGGGCCTTGAATAACACTTCCTTGATAGGTCCGATGCGATAGATCCCTCCCCGACTGCCGAAACTGCTTGCGCCTTGGCGTTCCTTGCCCCAGATACGACCGCGAAAATGAATTCATATCCCGCAAAGAGCTGCAGAAATCTGCCGACGATATATTTCGTGCCGCCGGTGTTGAAAAACGCAAAGTAGGCTCCTGTGAGGAATGCCGCGCATCAAAGCATCGCTGCACAAAGACCCGTCCTGCCTGTCGCCGCTGCATTTTGCGCAACCTCACATGCACCTACCCCGGCAAACAAGAACGTGAGCCCTCCATCAGCGGCAGCTTATCCCCTGGCAGACAAGGTCATGGCACCACTCCAACGAAACCAGAGCCGCGCGATACCTATACTCCTATGGAGATGCACCCTATACGACCCGAGCCCGACCACCGGCAGTTCCAGCCACTCAACCGACAAAATGCCCACACAGAGGAGCCACCGGTACCGATGAACTATCAGCAGGCGCAGTACCAATTACCACAGCTTCGTCATCATCAAGAACCTACAAACACACAAAGCCACATGTACAACCACAATGCCCTACCAAATGGGTTAAGCAATTACACCCATCAACCCATGGCCCACGACAGCTATCATCAGGTACCGCCGCATTCGCTATCGAGCATTCCACAATATCAGCAGCCGCCACGGCCATCCCAACAACACATCCAGCCACAGCAGAACCTGAAAACGAAAGGCCCCCTCCCTGACATCCTCGCGCAAGAACCTGAGGGCGTCTATTCGGAACGGTTACCTGAAAATCGCGGCTTCCGTGAAATCCTCATCAAGACGTACTTTAACCGGTCCGCTCCTCTACGAAATCTTTCCTTCATTCACAAGCCGTCGTTTATGAAATCGCTGGATCAGGACAGTGTTGTACAAGATTACGGAGAGCCTTTGCTTTACGTCATGTGCGCTCTCGGTGCCCGGTACGTTCGTCGGCAGCTTTTGCGTGGCCAGTCCAGTTAGACTAACCGTAACCACAGGCATCTCTATTTTGACCATGTCGCTGAATGTGGTGAGCCAATGGTTGTCGACGCGAACCAAGTCCCGGGCGAGAAATGGGCCGTCAAAGCTCGACAGGATGCTATGCGCGATCTTCATACGCCCGACGTACACAATCTTATGGTATGACCACGCAACGACTCTTACCCCTGTGTCAACTAGTCTAACAAATTCTGAGTAGACCATGGTGTTGCTATGCGACTACAGTCTCCGTGAGGATAAAAATGCCATGGTGTTTGTTCTCATCTCCGTCTTGTACCGCATGGTTCGTCTCCTGAGCCTAGACTCATATCGACCTCTGGACCCCGATGCTACCCCGACTGAAATCATGGAACGAGAGAGCGAGATTCGGCTTGTCTGGGCATGCTACTACCTTGATGTGCTCGTCGGAAATGGCGTAGAAAAGAATCTCTGCTGGAGAGACGACGTCCCTGCGATTCCTTTGCCCTGTCCCGAGCAGAGTTTTACATCCCAGACAGCATCGCAACCATACTTCCTCGAAGACATTGAGCGGAATGATTTGGCGGATGTGGTGCCGCACCTAGACTTCCAAGCGCTTTCGATCTTGATATTACGGCTTCGATCCAAAGTTATGCAGTGAGTAGAGTAACATCTTGTTGGTATTTAAGCAGTACTGACGGGAGCAGCCTCATCCGAACACCCGAAAAAGAGAGCAAGGCTTGGGACAATGATTCGAAATTCCTACAGATTATTAGCCGCCTCGAGACCATTCTGGCCAAACTTCCGGAGAAATACCTTATAACCGACATCAACATGTACATTCTCAGAGAAGACAACATCCTGGGGGCTGTATTTGTGCTGCATCTGCTCATGCACGCAGTCATCTTCGACCTGACACGGACGTCGCTAGCCGGCTTCAACTTTCCATTGTCGAATGACTTCAAGGTTGCGCCGGAAGCGTTTAAAACCAAGTGTCAGGATCTTTGCCGACAACACGCCATGGAGGTATCGCAGCTCTTCCGCAGAGCTCTGTACATGGGACGAAGTGCTTTCGATGACTTGTTCTGCGTCGATGCCGCGTTCGAGTCATCCAAAGTGCAGCTTGTATACGCCGCCACTGTTAACCATAGTCCGTTTATCGTTCAGCAGACCAAGTCCAATCTCGGCACCAACATTGAATGCCTTCAGACCTTTAGCCGAGACACGGCCACCCGAAACTCGGTTCTCCGGGCGCTGCTTCCAATCTGCACGCTATTTGGATTCCGAGAAATCGCAGAAAAATTTGCACCAAGCGGGGAAACGCCTGACGAGTCGGAAGTGACTGGTTCTGCTGACATGCATCACTTGTCCCGACTCGCTCCGTTCCGACGAGGCCGATCCGAGCTACAACGAGCTTCGCATGCATCACATAGCCCGAAAACACCATCGTCCTCGAACACTTACCCATCACCGATGACGCAGTCGAGCCGAAACGTTCCACCGAGGAGCGCACACAGCCAAAATGCTGCGCCGTTCAATGGAATGGTGCCCATGGTAATGGATGGAAACATGGGCCCCATAGCAGCACCTGGACCATCGCAGCGACCGCCTCTACAAATCATGCCTTCGGCGGGTGTCATGGCGCAAAACGGAGCTATGCTACAGCCCTCTATCGACGATTATATCAAAACGGCCGACGAAATGTCGAATCTGCTTACTTGGAACATGCCAGACCTATCTCCATGGTTTACGTTTGATAATATGCTCCTTCCAAGCTGATGCCAAGAAGCTTGCCGCAAGTGAGCTGTGTCGATTGATGAATGCTGGGGCCTAGCTGCTCATTCAGTTAGAGGCGTTTCCGAATCAGCCAAGTGTGGGAAGGCATTCAATCCAGCGCAGCTGACACGGAACTGTCTAAGCGTGAAGCCACGCTTAACAAAGGCATGTCAGCAGCGCCAAGAGGCTAACGAGGAAGGCGGAAGGGATTGATTGCTCCAACGCCACGTCGTGGCTATCGGCTGGACGAGACCGGGCTGGCCGGAGAGATTTATTATGAGGCTGACAGATGACGTTTTGACTGGTTTATTGATGCACCCATTTCTGTGTTTCGTGCTGAGCAGCGCCTCATGCTGGTGAGCTGAAGACAGGGATCAGCCAGAGGCGCTGCTCGAGACTAGAGAGAGCACTACTTGCACACAGTTCTTGTTATTTGCTACGACATGCATGGGGCGGCGTTTTATTGAGCCGACTGGGGCTCTGAGGAATATTTGACATTTGTATCGGGATTTTGGATACAGTTAGACTATTGAACCTGCATACTGGCGCAATCCATTTTGTTGCATCAATAGCGTTCGTGTGAGCATGTAGGTGCATTACGCGCAAACGCAGCTTCCTCGTGGTTATCGAAGAGCGCTGTTTCGGAATAGACGGGAAGAATTGTGTAGTGGAGAGAGCATGCATCCTCTTACTATTTATGTCGCTGCGTCGCGATCCATGATCTGGAGGGAGGTCCTGCGCCTGGCAGCAAGGTTCGTTGTAGAATAAGGATAAAGTCCAGGCCTTGCTCTGGACGGCTGTACTTGCCACGAAGGACGATAGGTGGCAGGGGTGATTATCAGAGGAGCCTCAACAAGCTGTAAGTAAGCACAAGGGAGGCACAGGGGAGGCAGGCAAGCAAGCTTTGAAGGCCGCCTCGACCAGTTGCAGCACATGCAGCAACGTCGCGCTGGAATATCGGTCATAAAAATGCGTCTACTTTTGAGCAATGCTCATGCGTTGAAGTTTGCAGAGAGAGGCTCGTGAGAGGATAGGGAGAAGGTCGGAGCCCGCTTACACCCACGGTGACTTGGCTGCACCGATATGGCAGAGATTGGCGAGAGAAGGAATGAATAAACGAATCTACATTGCCAAGACTTTTGTTCGTGCATTTGACTTTGAATTCTTTTTTTTTTGTGCATTTCTTTACCTTGATAGAGGGCCACGTATGAAGATTTAAGTGCTGACTGTTTCCGGAACCAGTGGCGGATAGACAATGCGACCGAGACTTTTTTTTCTCCTCGGAATTTTCCTGGTCATCCGTGTACATGAATGGTTGATACCCTGGAAGGGCAGGCACGGACGCACGTCATGTCACATCGTGTGGGTGTTGCGATGTGATGTATTGGCGGCAAGGGGGGTTTTGACAAACAAGGCTGAAGGAAGAAGATCTTGAGGGTTCGGGGAAAGACCGAGCCATTTTGGTCGTCTGCTCTGTTTCTCTTGAAGAGAGCAAACAAGTGATCGTGAACGCCAAAAAAGGCTGCAACCTCTCGCGGTAGACTGGCATTCTTTTCATTAGACGGCGATGTCTATGGCTGGCCTTCAGTTTCAGCTGAGGGCTATTGTTGCAGGGCAAGGTTAAAGAGGTGAGGCTGAGATACTATGTGCAAGGTTCTAGGTATCTGGCACTCGTCATTGTTGGGGCTTGTGCTCTTCACTAATCGTAGGTGGCAGCAAAGGCATGCTTGCACGGGAGAAGGTGAGTGAGGTGCGACGACGAGGACTAGTGATAAAATTTACCAGTAGTTGGTAATTTCGAGGAGGACAGCGACGTCGGGTATTCGGGTACTCAGTACGAATAGTGAATGAATTGACTCAAATTTTTCTCACGATCCAAGTCACTGCATGAATATATTTGTGCTGCGTGCATACGCGCATGAGTTCCTGCAAAGACATGTGCGGGAATGCTCTCGGAAGAAGGACCGATGACTTGCCGTGATGTGATGTGATGATGTGAAAACAGAGGCGCGCTTGGCTTTTGCGTCGCCCCAGGTATTGGGAAAGTCTCGGCGCTTTTCCGCTTCACCTCTGCTGGAGTGAGTACTGGTACCAGTACAATGCAAACGCCGAAAGTCTTGGCAGTCATTCAAGGAGGCCTGTCGAAGGCCCCCCCCCCCGTCCATCTCTGTCCCAAGATCTTGGCGGGCGGTGGTGCATTTTGTCGTGAGCCAGGGTGAAGCCAGCAGGTTGCTTGGCGTCGCTCTGGGATTTGGCGGGCGGATGGGTGGTGGGTGGCTGTTCTGGAGCTGGGGGCTATCGGGGGCCGCAGCGCGATGGAGCTGACGATTTGATGCTCCATTCAAGTGGGTGATGGCTGTCCATGTATGCTGTATCCACAGAGGGTTCAAGGTCAGGCCAGCGGAGGAGGAGGAGTAGGCGAGAAGTATTGCAGATTAGAGTGGGCATTTGCTTTGTTGACGGGAAGTGGGAGATGGAGATGGGCAAGGTTGGCCGGAGGGGAATGCTGGCTGGAGGGGAATGCTGTGTGCCGCCCGCATCCCAAGGAGGAGGAAAAGGGGAGAGAGAGAGAGATGAGATCTGTTCCGAGGCCGGGCCACGGCGCGCGCAAAGGGGGGGGGGGCTACATAGACGGGACGACGTTGAGCGTGCTGTCTAGATTAGCAGAGGTTTCAACGGTTTGTGAGGATATCCACTGATGGGCGGGGAAGTTCATGCATTCATTACTTGAAAATTCTACATAGATATTTTTCCGTAGTAAAATGAAAGTCTGCAGTACGTGCTCCATTGCCGACACGAGAAGTCGGTTCATTAAACAGATGGAATGTCGGTTTTTCTTCTTTTTTGCACCAAGGATTGCTGGTGAAACATGGACACGACAAATGTCTCTCGGTAGCTATTTACGGAGAGCCTGTGCAAAGGGACGGGGGAGAGCAGAAGGGGCTGCTAGGAGGTACCTGTTAGCCGGGCTTGTTTCTTGTTCTCTCTTCCCGACCTTTTTTCCGGTCCGACATCTAGAAGCCAGTGCTTTTCGGTCTCTTTCCTGCAGGACAATGCAATGAGGAGGAGCACGGCCTACTAGTGTGGGATGGATGGATGGATGGATGGATGGATGGATGGATGGGTGCGTGCGAGCTCGCCTCAGCTGATAGTCGCCAATTGGACATGGCGCAAAGTTTAAAATGTTTGGTCAAACAAGATAGCGGGCGCAACGGTCAACCAACCGAGGGGGGGAGGGGGGATAGGAAATAGATAGTTGGGATGCAACAGTGCAATAAAGCAGTAGGAAGATGGAACAGTGTACGCCCAAACGAGGTCCGGAGGCAGGCTGTCAAGATCCCATTGGCTCGGCACTTGGTTCTTCTGGGACACACGTGTGCGGATTCGCTGCGGAACGATGCACTGGGACGAGACAAGGGTGGTGTTGTGCTTTGTTTTGTTTGTGGCGGACCGTTGGAGAGCGCCGATTTATCCAGATGCATGGTGCCGGTTAAAAAGGGTATCGTTTTATTGATTTTTGTTTACCTTTTTCTCTGTTGCAGTTTTTTCCAAGTTTGCCGCTTTCCCCCAACGTCTGTCAATCCATGGCGATACTTATTATTAGCTAAGACACATCCTTACCAATAATGAAGTCGTCCTAGCAGGGTGACTAAAAAGTGGCGAACAAGCATCAGCAGCCAGCTTGTCTCTCTCAGTCCCAGCGACGACAACTACTTGCTCCAAAACTACCCACATCATCAGACCGAGTCCACTTTGGAATAAACCTTGTGAACTGCTTTGGAGGCGCAAGTCAATGCCAAGAGTTTTTTTCTTGCAAGTTCGTTCCAAGCCAAGACCAGCCTTTGCTTGTTTGCTACGTCTGCCCCGACCCGACAGAATGTATCGGAGAAGCCAGCCCCAATCTCACTCCAGTCTTGTCGGCGGCTTTTCTGCGTCCCGATTTCTTTTTTTTTTTTCAATTTAATTTCTTAATTTCTTTCTATTACTCCTTTTCACTCATCTCAATTTTACAAATATAACCTGCATTTATTTCCAGGCAGTCGACCATCTGTCCCACCACGGTCGCACCTTCCCGTTTGTTGCCAGACCAGGTCCCTCCTCAGCCTTCAGCCTCTTTTCTTCAGCCGAAAACTCGATTCATCCATCACCTGCTGCATCCATACCACTCTTCTGGCTCACTAGGGAATGATACAGTACCCAAAACTTGCATTTTCTTTTATCTTAGTTCTTGTTGACTTGGGAACTTGTTGGTACTGCTCGACCGACGTCGTCATATGTAACTCGACAGGCTTTACTTTTCATCCCCCGTCTTGATCATATTATCATCACTATCACCATCACCATCATTACCATCATCAACTCGGCTTCGTCTTCTCGTTTCCCTGCCTCATTCGATTGCTTCCCCCACCAGTCGACGCCGCGCCGCCGCCACAAAGCAAGCTGCCTATCGTCATCCCACTGCGACGCCGCCCACCCGCCGTCTCCGTGGCCGCCGTCGCCCGCCATAACGCCCTCCCTTCTCCGCAAACGCCGCCAAGCGACTGGGATCCAAACAGGGCCTCGATCATTTCCCTCCGCCCAACGTTAATTCAAGCCATCAAGCAGTCCTCAACCCAAACCAAAACAGGCAACGACCACAAAAAACTGCCTCGACTTCGTGGCCTTGATTGGCCCGCCGCCCCGGTACTTCCACCGTCGGTCGCCACGAGTCCACGACTCAAGTCACAATCAGAGTCCCTCATTCAGCCAAAGATTTGGGATGCGCCATCCGCGCTATTGACTTGGATCTTGTCTTGTCGCCGTTTTTTTTTTAATTATTCGCACATTTCTCCTTTTCTTATCAATCGCAGACCACCCCGCGCGCCCAGGCCTCGCTTCTTCTTCTTGGACTCCTCCCCGTCATCATCGCGACCTTGGCAGTCCTCGGCGCCCGCTGCATAATCCCGCGTCTCCCCGCCATCACGATACTGCGACTTTCTGTCTGTTTCATTGCGGTGTTACTATTCTTGCGACGACAGCATACAATCAGAGAATCTTGAACAACACCCTTACTCATCCGCAGCACGCCCGCTCTTCCGCACGCCACCAATCAAACCCATGCGCACATATCTCGAGTCCCTCTTATATCCTCCCGCTGTCATGCATCTCGCACGATCCAGTTCAACCGTCTTTTCGCATTGTTAGACCATTTACGACACTAGCTTCATTGCGCGTCAATTCTACTCGACGGCGCTTGGCTTTACACGCCTCCTGCGCCGCCATGATCTCCCCTTCACCCTCAGCCGCTACTCCTCCTACCACTTCTCCCCATCTTGGCCACACTCTTCCTCCTCATTCACCCGCCGCCTCCGACTCCGCCCAAACTCCAGTTGACGAAGTTCGTCCCTGTCCTGTCTCTAAGCTGACCGACGACGACGAAAACGCCAGCCATGGGTCCGCCAGCATGCATCTTCCGCCCCCATTGAAGATCAGAGACCGACTGAGGCACTTCAATGGCATGCTCGTATTTTTTATGCTATATATGGCACTGTGTGCCTTCAACTACGGCTTTGATGTTGGCACCTTTAGCGGTGTCCAAGGCATGGACAGCTTTACTCGACGTTTTGGCGAATACAATGAACTCAAGAACAGATTTTCCATCCCCCCATGGCTCCTTTCCATCATGACCGCCACTCCATTCCTTGGGAAAGCCGTCGGATGTATCATTTGTGGTCCCATTGCCGAGAAATGGGGTCGCAAGTTCGCCATCTTCGGCCTTTGCATCCTGTCATTTATGTACGTCTTACCCTCTTTTGCTGCAGCTCCTCCTCTCTAACTTGTCAGTGGCGTCACCCTTCAAACCTCGGCCGCCTCCGCTGCCCAGTTCACCGTCGGTCGCATTTTCACCTTTGCCATGACTGGCATGACCATTGTGGTGGTCCCCATCTTCCAAGCTGAAGCCTCGCCTCGTGTGCTTCGCGGCATGTTTGGGTCTACATTACAAGCCATGGTTATCTTTGGCCAAGTCGTTTCCACACTAGTCACATACGGTACCGAGACGATACAGACTGCTGCAGGCTGGCGTATACCCATCGGGCTTCAATTCATTGCCCCTTGTCTGCTCTGCGCAATGCTCTACTTCTTACCTGAATCTCCTCGCTGGCTGTTAAGTCACGGTCGGCGCGAAGAAGCCATACAGAGCCTAGCCAAGTTCCGAAAGAGGACGACGGTCGAGGAAGTTGGCGTCGAGCTTAACGGCATCGCCCTTTCTCATCACCGAGAAAACCAGGGAACTTGGGCCGAAGTTTTCAACCAGGAAAACCGTCTGCGTACTGGCGTCGCGACCCTCGCTATGTTTGGTCAGCAGATTACCGGCCAGGCCTTTGCCTCGCAATACGCCGTCGTCTTTTACCAGTCCCAAGGGTTTGGAGCTTCGGCCTTCCTTTTCAACGTCCTCAACAGCGTCATTAGCTTGGTTGCTGTTATGATCACCTGGCTATTTGTAGACTCGACTGGTCGCCGGCCTGTTCTTCTCGTCGGCGGTGCTTTTATGTCCTTTTTCTTCTTCCTTCTTGGAGGCATCGGCAGCATGGACCCAGGCAAAAGAAGTGACGACATGAAAAACCTCATGGTTGCCTGTCTCATGCTCTTCTACTTCTTCTACAACCTCTCATGGGCGCCTGTCTCGTACATTGTCGTGTCGGAAGTTGCGGCACAGCGTGTTCGAGAAAAGACGAACCTTTTCGCCTGCGTCATCTCCGTCCTGACCACGTTTGTCACTTCCTATACCATTCCATATCTCATCTCGGATAAGGGCGCCAATCTTGGCGCAAAGGTCGGTTACATTTACGGCTCCACGAGTCTCATCATGATCATTGTTACGTACTTTTTCATCCCTGAGCTCAAAGGACGCCAGCTGGAGGAAGTCGACCAGCTGTTTGCGAGTGGCTTGCCGCTTCGACGGTTTGGAAAAATCCCCACGCGAAGCCCGCAAGAAGTGTATCGCATCGAACTGGAGCGACAGGGACATCTGGAAGAAGAAGCCCGTCAGATGCAAGAGAGGGCAGCGGCACAGTCTGGTGGTGACAGGAATGAAAAAGAATCAGGAAGTCACACGCGCACCGAGGCTGTCTGACCGACTTGTACTTTTCTTTTTTCGGCAACGTAAATACTTGGCATAGTGCAGGAGCACAGCAATGGGGATCACGTACATAGCACTGCACGGTGTCATTTCCAATACATGAGCGTTTGATTACATTTTTCTTGTAGCTTTATTGAACATTTTAATCTCATTTGCTTGTGCATTGCGTGACGTCGGGATGCAGAGCCCCAGATCTGTGTAACGCGATCTACGATCTGCGATCTGGGGCAACCTGTTTCGGTCCGGGATAAGGCTGGATCGAGTGCGACAATACTACCAAGACGTTGATTGCTTTGTGTAAAAAGATTAGATTTGAAGTTTATATACGAAGAAGCCGGGGAATCGACCCGCCACAGTCTACTAAAATTAAGTTGTGTCTCGTGTCTCTATCTATTTTCGCCTCATGTACCACCCACCACGTCTCTCTCTGTCACCCTGGCCTCCTGTCGCCCTGTCAGACGCTCAACTTTACAGCTCCTGCTTGAGGAAGTCCAGGATGCGGTTGTACGTCTCGACGTGGGAGTAGCCAAAGTTGAGACCATGACCGGCCCCGGGGACAATACTCGTCTTGAACGCGGCCGCCTTGCTGAACATGGGCTTCGACATGGCCAGGATGTTCGGCGCGTCCCCCCCCACGACCTTGTTGCAGTTGCCGCCGCAAAACGGCACGTCCATCTCGCCCGTGATGATCAGCACCTTGCCCGCAAACTCGCTCGGCACGGCCGCGCCGTCGGCGACGGTCAGCAGCTCGCCCAGCGCCGCCGGCTGGCCCTTGTCCGTGGCCTCGCGCAGCATCTCCTCGGAGAAGTCGCCCGGCGCGAAGAAGTCAATCTGCACGCCGATGGAGTCCTTCGGCGCGACGTACCCGGTGGCGTACCGGCGCTTGAGGTCCTCGGACACGGCAGCGACGGGGGCGAAGTCGGCGCCGAGGGCGAAGAGGGCCATGTACCCGGGCGCCTGCGAGAAGCCCGTGAGGACGATCGCGTCCGCGTCGGCGGGGTGCCTGGACGACAGGGCGTAGGTCATGGCGGACCCGAACGAGTGGCCGACGTGCACCGTCCGGGAGAACCTGTGCCCCTCGAGGCCGCAGAGGCGGGCGTCGGCGGCGCGGAGGGTGAGCTGGTGCAGGGCCTCGACTTCGAGGGCGAGCTGGATCTCCTGGACGGGGTCGCCGTGGGAGGAGGCGGCGATGCCGAGGCGGTCCCAGGAGAGGGTGGAGTGGCCGGCGGCGAGGGCGCGGGCGACGTAGGAGTAGTTGAAGCCGGCGAGGGGGAAGTCCCAGTAGCTGCGGTCGAAGCCGACGCCGTGGGTGAGGATCTGCAGGGTGTCGGAGGGCCCGGAGGGGGGGTGGCAGACAGTGGCGGCGAGGGTGTAGTCTTTGTGAATCTTGGTGTTGTTCTGATGAATCTGTCAGTATGTTTCTTCTTCTTCTTCTTTTTCCTTCTCCCCTCTCTTCTTTCCTTCTCTTCTTGAAAGCCAGCTGGGTGGGAGCAGCAACATACACTAGTAACAATGCGCGTCATAAAGTCGTCGCCGTGGCGCGTAAAGTCGAGGAAAAAGTTGGTCGTGTCAATCTCCTTGTCGGTGGGCGTGTAGTCGAAATGCTTGAGGGTGGCGTCGACGGTGACGGGCACTTGAATGTCGTGGCAGTTCTTGCCGCCGTGGGCATCAAAAGCCACGACGGCGGCGGCTGAGGCGGCACCGATGAGGGCCGCCGAGGTGAGAGCGAGTTTATACATGGTTGTTACAAAGGGGAATGAATATACAAGAGCGAAAGAGAAGATGGCCGGGGGTATATGTGTGAGCTGGGATGGCACAAAGGAGAGAAAAAGAAAGGGGACGCAGTCTTATATGCGTCCATGAGAGAGGCGGCAGCTATCTAGCTCCACGGCTCGGGCTACATGCATTGGCTCATTTTTCCTTTTTCTCATCATCTGGGGAGATCCCGAATCCATGATCCAAGACATGCTCTTCCGTGCAACTGGCTAAAATAGCCTTGTTGACAAGCCCGCCTAACCGGTCATGGCTCGCCCATGCAGGAGGCACTGCACATCAAGGACGATGCCAGCGTTGCATTGCATGAGATGAAGGGTGTGTGTGTCTAAGTGGAATCCCCTTTTTCCTTGTTGCTTTTCAAGCCGAGCTACAATGTAGTTGTCAATTGTCAACTGTCGGTTGTTGTCATTGCGGAACCTCTCTTCCAAATCATTGAGCCTGGTTCGAGCGCGGGAGAGCAACAATTGGGGGGGCTATGATGTCCACCACCCGCCCCCAAGTGATGATCTATCTACCCGGAGAGGTAGTTTGTTTTCGATCCATTCTTGGTGATTTGACAAATTAGAAAAACAGGGTAAACAGGCTAGCGTGATATAATTGGGGGACCCCTCGAAGGACACGGATGTAAAGAGTAGGGGCAATTCGTCAGGAAACCAAGTCGACAGGCGGTAGGACGTTTCCCTCCAAGTTAGTTTATGATGCTGAGACATGCTCGAAGCTGGTCACTGGTAGCGTTGCTTTTTGGTTCCTTCTTGCGCGGAATTAGATTGATTATTATTCCAGTTCGGCATTCGCGCCGCCGCCGGCCTAGCCTTGCCTTGTTATTCCTTGTTCAATGTCCTTTAGGTTCTGCATTTGTCACGACAACATTCAGAGCCTCGCCGATCGATCCATGCCGTCATAGTACGGGCTATCTTACGCTAGAACCACCACCATGTTTACAGAGAGAGGACTGCTATACTTTCGATTTTCGCCTGCTCGTTCTCTTTCCATAGGGTTCAGCTGCACGTCATGAGATGGTGATGCACCCCCCCTGGCTTGACCCTTGCACGAGTCCGCTCCGACGCTGACGGGAGAATCTGGCTCCGGGAATTGGTGTCTCAGACAGACCGGCGGACGGAGGGAGACCCTACTGCAGACAGGCAGGCAGGGCAGACTTTGCGCTCGACATGGATCAAGCTGGAACAATGCAGGGCCGAGGATGCAGTTTGCATCAAGATTAGATGGGAGGGAGAGCTGCAAGGTGCCTTCATCTCAGGGATGCATCAGTCAAAGCCAACTGGTATTTCCGAGAGGATGGACGGGCAACAACATTTTTAACAGAGGTAAACAATGGCCATCCGGAGCTTCTATTCCTCAGTTCCAGTAGCCTAGTTACTTACTTACTGGCATCGTTCAGTTCGCTGGAGAATGAAATCGGGAATAAACTCTCCCGGTGCGGTTGGTGTCTATTAGCGGCTGCCTTGTCTCTCCATCAAGTGCCTAACTAACTACCTACTCGGTATAGGTAGCTTCCTAGAGGGCGAACATCGTCAAGCCATGACGTCGCTAGCGAGAATCTACGACGCTACCTAAATCGCGACATCACTGGGGAAATGACGGTTTTGTTTTGGTGTTTGTGCGTGGCCATTATGGAAGTATGTTGACAGCATCTTGTGTTGAGCCAGTTCAGCCCAAATGCAGTCCTACTGCAGTCTCAATATCTTGCTTCCTTTTTACCAGACCAGCCTTCGCTCCCTGCTGTGGCAATACACGGCCGGGAACGCCACTTGCTTCTTTGCTTTTGTTCCTCCATGTCAGTCAGCCTGGTGCTGGCGGCACAGCACACCGCCCCTACCATGTAGGGGAAGCACAGCACAGCTGGACTTTGGTGCGAGGGAGCAGGGATGAAATTATGCTCGATGCCGGGACGAAAACGATCGAGTAGTTAGTCGATGCGTTCCAAGTTGCTGTAAACACCCCGGCTGTGGCACAGCGCCACCACCAAATGCCATCCTGTAACACGCCGATCATCAACCCCGCAAACTGCCCAGCCATCTATGTCGTTGTCGCTTGTCTCGCTCGGGCCTTTCCTTCTCCCCGGCAACACCATGACAACCATCGACATCCGCGATACCGAGCACTGGGCGGCCCTGCTGCGCACCGAGCCGCGCCGCCCGGTGCTCGTCCATCTCAACGGCGACACCACCTGGCTGCTGCAGCTCCCCTGCCCTCCGAGCGGCGGCACGCGGCGGCGCAGAAGTCACTTCAACCTGCTCATCGACCCGTGGCTGCACGGCCCGCAGAGCGACGTCGCACCGTGGTTCAGCACCCAGCGCCACGTCGTCGCCCCCGCGGTGCCGTCCCTGGCGGCCCTGCAGGCACTCTTGCGAGAGCTCGACGACGATCCGGACGCCGCCGCCGGGAATCCGGAGCCGGACGGGGACCCCCGGGCGATGATCCACGCCGTCGCCGTCTCGCACGAGTTCACCGACCACTGCCACCGCGCCACCCTACAGGAGCTGCCCCGCGACACGCCCGTCTACGCCGCCGACGCCGCCGCCGAGCTCATCCGCAGCTGGCACTTCTTCGACGCCGTCACCACCGCCCCCGGGCTTCTCGCCGGCACTCCGTGGCGGTCCCTCCCCGGCACCCTGCTGCCCGCGTGGCTGCGCGTCGGCCGCCTCGTCACGCCCGGCAACTCGCTGTACTACCACTCCGCCCTCGTCGTCGCCTTCGACCTGGGCGCCGGCACCCACGCCGAGGCGGTCGTCTACTCGCCGCACGGCGTCGCCGCGCGCGACCTCTCCGCCGCCCTCGCCGGGAACAAGGAAGAAGAAGACCTCGCGGCGCTCGCGGTGCTGCATGGGCTGCACGACGTGCGTCTGGCGCCGTTCGTCAGGCAGCTGAACCTGGGCGCGCTCAACGGCGTCGAGGCGGTGCGCGCGGCCCGGGCAAGATACTGGGTCGGCACGCACGACGAGGAGAAGAAGGGGAGGGGGCTGATCGCGCCGCTGCTGCGCCGCACGCGGTACACCCTCCGGCACGCCGTGGCGCACGACGAGAAGAGGCGAAGCAGGGAAGCCGGTGGTGGTGGAAGAGAGGACGAGGAGCCCGGATACGTGTTCAAGGAGTTGGCGTCTGGAGAGGCTCTGCTGTTGAAATGAGTCCGTTTTCCTCTTCATTCTATAAGATGTTCTCAGATACCCTCTTCTTCTCGCCCCTCCCCCCCAAGCAAAATAGACGGCATTCTATACATCCAACACTCTCTCCTCCACCTACAGCTCCTCCTTGGCTGCCTGCTCCTGCATCAGCTGCATCACCAATCCCGCACCCGCCACCTGCCCCGTCTGCAGCGCCTGCACCACGCTCCTCATCGCCGCCACCGCGTCCCCCGCCGCGAAGCACCCGTCCACGCTCGTCTCCCCCGGGCCCCTGAGCACCACCAGCCGCCCGCCCGCCATCTCCTCCTCCCGCGTCTCCAGCCCCAGCCCCAGTTGCCCTGCGAGCAACGGCGCTGCCGCCTGCGCCGTCAGCGGGTGGCTCGCCACGAACGCCTCCTCGCGGCGCGTCCCGTCCGCCAGCGTCACCACCACCGCGCTCGACGCCGGCCAGTCCCGGAGCGCCAGCCGCGCAATCTTGCGCGTCTCCACCGTCGTTGCATCGGAGTTGCAGAACGCGGCAGCGAGGGTTGCGTCGCCGTCGGTGTAGATGGTGGTGTGCGCGGCGAGGCGCTTCGTCAGGAGGCTGACGTGCGTCAGGGCCGCGGGCGAGGAGAGCAGCCCAACGCCGAGGACCCCCACGGACTCGGCGCCACGCTCCTCGAAGCCGTCGCAGAACAAGCAGTGGAAGCTTCGTCCCCGTCTTATCAGCTCACTGCTCTCCATCTCTCAGGGTAGTTTACTCACATGCCACGCCCCCAGCAGTCCGCGTAGCCCTCCACCTGCTCCTCCACCTTATCCCGGACTCCCGTCGCCAGACCCAGCTTCCTGCCGTAGTACACGTTACCCTCCGCGTCCTCTGCCTCAAAACCAGCCGCCGCCGCCGCCGCCGCTGTCGCTCGACGCACCTCCACGATGGCCGTGCCGTCGCGGAACGCAATCGACGGGTACCGCGCCTCCAGGTCGGCGCGCACCTTGGCGCGGAAGGCGGCGGGCGGCGCGTGGTCGAAGCCCGGCACGTTGTGCATGTGCGCGGCGCGCGCGTTACGGTAGGCGCCCGAGTCGAGGACCAGCGCCGAGAAGGCCTGCCGCGCGAGCGTGGTGGCCATGGAGAGGCCGGCGGGACCGCCGCCGATGATGAGGACGTCGTATACGTGAGGCATTGTGTAGCCGTGCTTCTGGTTTTTGTATGAAGTTGAGGTGGATTTGTCTCGAGTGCTCATGTGTGTGTGTGTGTGTACATTCTTACCGCCCTCGAAGCGCTCAACCGGCTGGCTTTTATACTCCCGGCCCCTCGGCGACAATTGAAGGCCCCCCGAGCGAGCGCGAGGACAAAGTCTCCGGGAGTGGGGCCGGACCCGGAGACAGCGGCCGCGGAAGGTCGGAGCACAAAAAGTCTCCGAGAGGTACGCATTATGCTATCGCCCTGAAATACGCTGTAAAGATTTGTCTTTCTTCTGACCGGAGGCATCTTTATTCGCCAAAACTTGCTCACGGAACCTACAGTCACAAGAGCGCTCTGCAAGTGCATAGTGAACAGCCATCAAGGTGGCTCACAAGGGTGCATTCGTCGCCTTACAAACATACGGACTGCAGCGCCAACCGCACTTGCAGATCATTAATCAAGTTCAGTGCGGATGAGCTATTCTAAATGAATATAACAATTCTATATTCTTTGAACACTGTTACATTAATGACATGATGAATATATGTTGTAGAAATCTATGTGCTGTCAATCAACAACAGAATACGGCTACAAGAAAGGAAAACTCCAATCGCAATCCAAAACATCGCTAATCCATGCCATAAACTACCAAAGAATCATACTGGGCTTTAGAGACCAGTCCGGAGGTTATTACACCTCGTTTCCAATATTTTTGCCAGATCCCAACGGAACACGGGGGGATCCTCAGCGGACCTGCTACAAGTCGTTGCCCACCATGACCCAAGCAGATGAAGGATCGGCAGCAAAATCCTGTGTGCTGGTGGGAGTATCGTACATTTCGCTATCAGAGAGTAGGTCAAACTCCTCTGAGTCCAGAATCAAATCGGGAGGTTGTGACGCATCAACATCAACGGAGCCTTGCGAGCCAGCTAGCTCATATATGACCCGGAGAGGAGGAACTGAATCTTGGGAGGACGCATGTTGAATGATGTCCTCGGGGGACGCTTGTTGAGAAGCAAAGAAATACCGAGCGATGGCTTCGTCATCTCCAATGTCAGAAAACGACAGGTTGAGAGCCAGAGGAGGCTCCAGGGAATATGTTTGACCGTTGCGACGACCCTGTTTGCCATTCTTGCGCGCCCGCTTGGCAGGGCGGACAACGTAGGTCGGTTCGCTGTGGCGAATGCTGTTCAGCTCGAGGGAACCCCCAGCGGCCTCCCCATCGTTATAGAGAAGACCCTTTTGGTAGAGTCGGGCGACCTGAGCATCCTCGGAAAACGAAGGTCGTCGTACACGGGGATTACTCTTAGCCGTAGAGGCGTGGTAGAAGGCTTCCTGGCGCTCCAAGGAGGGACAGCGGCGGTAGTTGCCTTCACCCGGTAGAGGGATATCGCTGCGGGCAATCTCAACGTCGTTATCGAGCTCGCCGTGGTAGTATCTGTTGCGGGTGTGTTGGCGACCGTTGCTGACTCGGGCCGCGGCCCTCCGGGTTTCGAGGCGGCCAGGACGAGGCCGGTGAGCAACCGGGGGGATTTGGTTGGCGGTTGATTCGGTGTCCATGGTGAGCAAAATATATAGGAGATGACTGTAGTAGGAAGATGTCGGGAGAAGCAGATGGAACTGGACAACGTGTCGTTGTAGTTTGGCCGATGAGTAAACGGTCGAAGTGGAGAGACTCAGTAGGTGGGCGGCTAGGAGGTGGTTGTTGAAGATGACAAGTAAAGGGCGTCGAGATGTCGAGGAGAGAGACTCGAGGCGCCAACAGCTGTTCGAAGATGGTGGAAGATAGGTCAATCACAGGGCGCGGAAGCAGCGGTGCGGGTGTGAGAAGGTGAGGAAGGCTGGTTGCGACCAGCTATGTATAAGCAGCAGGCAGGTGATGTGGCAGGCAGATGGCAGGCTGGCCGGTAGTAGCCACGGAGGCGACCTTTGTAGGTATACCAGAACCGCACTGGCCCTGTGTCGCTCGCTATCCGGGGTCGAGAACCAAGGGGAAGCCGGTCCCGTTTGGGCCTTGAGGCGAAACAGGACAAAGCTGATTGGGTCATGTTGATGTCATAAGACTGACCTGGGTGCTTATCTTGGGCCAAGGGCGAATGAAAGCGGCGTCTTGGGCCCGTGACTCACAAGCCAGCCAACCAGCCAACCGTTTGGCGATGGCGCAAGCGTGTGACTCGGGTGGCGCAGTCACAGAGTGCCAGCGCCAGCGCAACAACGCAACTTTGTCTTCTTGGGAGCTGCTGGCAACACAAGGCTGGCTGGTTGACTTGCAAGTTCTGCCCCGATTCCATCATCTGCTGCTCATTTCTACCCATCTCTGACAGCTTTCCCATCATGTTGCCTTGGTCCCTCGGACCCCGGCTTCCAGGCCCAGGCTTCCTTTCTCAGCCTCATCTCTGTCACATGCGCCACACTACCCGACTCAAGCTGCTTATGTAATGATTCGCTCTCTAACAGCAGGCAGTTTCACTCACGGCCTGCGGCGTTGCAAATAAAAAGATGGCATAAAACTGATGAGTTATTGGTAGCTGTGTAGCGAGTCTAATAATTACACGTAATTCATGTATCCCAAGCGCACAAAGCCGCATGCACCAGCGTCATCATTGCAGCCCAACTACACTACTGGTACCTCCCAAAAGCACCGAGTACAGTTACAGTTAAAGTTGTACTCGGGGCTCTCTACCTGGCCCAGCTGACAGGCGGCAGCCTGGCAGGCACCAGCCCGCATGACAGCTCTACTATCATACCAAGACGGGGGGGAAATAATCCAGTAACTGCATAAGATGATTACCTTTTGCATGCTTTTCGGCCTGACCGTCTACGCCTTATAAAAACTTCGCCTTCACAGTCCGTACCCAAGGTGAGCCTCGGCCGTACCTCTCAGTGGGGCGCAGGCGGCTGTCTGCATGCAGGTGCCTCGGCTGCTGCCGGCGATCGATCCACGATTCTCCCTGAGACCTGCGGTATTGTCGCGCTTTGCGCTGAAATCACGGTGCGCATCAAGCCTTTGTGTGTGTAACTGACTTCATTTTCCAATGATTGTTTCTGCTTTGTGTGCTGATGCGTTAACGATGGCTCTTCTCCATCGTCGCTTCCGTGTCTCGAGTCGCCGGCTTGCCATCAGCGTGAAAAGTACCTCAGACAGTTGCATATTGTACAAGATAGTTTTACACAACAGTCAAATTATTGGGAAAAGCGAAACTCTGACTACTTGATGGGGCAAACTTAAGCTCCTATCCCGACTCTTTCACTTCCTAGGACCAGCACATGCGTACACATTTCAAATACTTGACTTTAGCTGGGGTCGGGCTATGAATACGATTCTACGGCGAGCAATCATCATATTGACCAGACTCAGCTGTCGCAGAGCTATAAATAGTCGTGATAATCGGCGGGTGGCAGAAAAGACGCCCACCAAGAAGCGTGTGATGCCAAAAGTGTCATCACTGTCGCCAAGCTGCCCAATATGCGTCTGCCTGCCCAACTAAATACAGCCTTCCTCTACAGAAAGTTAAGCTTAAGTGGCATGCATTTAAGCGCACGTATCTGCCATAAAATTTAGACAAGAATTGAAGCACGTTCTGAGACCACACTCGACCTGTCTCTGTTGGGCAGCCAAAGATGCAGTATCGCGGTGGTAATATACCATATTCACTCCGCCTATTCCGCAACCAAATCTAAATTTATGGCTGCCCATGTCAAATACTCCATAAAGTTGTGAAGAGGGGTGTCCGGGTGAACGGTTGCCTCTGCGTTGTGCTTCCCGGTGGTTGTTCATTTAAGCGTCGTCGCCTTGCCATGTTCGATCAAGATGCTTTATATTTGCCACCTTATGGATTACCCCCTGAGCTAATAAAGACGACTGGTCAGTGCCATCAGTCAATCTTAGTGTGCATTGTTTGGAGTTTCGCGAGCTTTGGAGAGGCAACCCAATTTGCCCATCTGTCTAGGGTAAGCCGAGTTCCAAGGTTCGCTGAGAAAGTGAATGATTCGCTGTGGCCTGCGTCGTTTTCATTGTGTAAAGTCGAGTTTTCTTTTTGTTTGATGCTGCGCATCAGTGTACACTTCCAAGAGGGGTCAACTAAGAACGATAAATGTATGTCAAGGACTGGAAAATGCGATTAGCAAAACCGTACAGTGTGTGCCCCTATTTAATTGAGAAGAGGCTTCGACCGCCATTGATGTGTGGAGGGAATGAGCACCGCAATTTCATCAAAACCGGAAATCATCAGAGTACCTGAATATTCAGACCAGCTACTCCGGGGGAGTTCAGCTACTCCGCCGGAGCGGCCCGACGAGCCCGACATCGGGCCACTCACCTCGCTTCGCGCAACTCGGGCTTCAACCAACATCAGCCTGCTTGGTCGACTAGGGCCGATCCTCGTCATCGTCGCCAACAGCTGCTCTTAGGGGGTTGAAGCTGGGTAACGAGTTGCTTTTAGGGGAAATCGAAACGCGGGGGAACATGTAGGGCGTGGAAAAGAGGAGATTAACATTGGGTGCGCGGGGATCAGTGCGCCCGGCCTGAAATTCTTCGTCTTTTTCCCCATGGGGAGGGACCTTGAGGGGCCCCCAGGTTTCACGGTCACTATTCTTATTATTAGCCGTTTCTATTTGGCTTTGAAGTTGCGCCATGTGTGTTGCGCCCGCGGATTGCCGAACCCAGCATATTCATAAGCGTAATGGATCGCCCGCCCGCAAATCAGAGTCTTTGACGCATCGCGGTCCGCGTCGACGCGTGTGGCTTTTTCGCCCCGGGGGGTTCCGCTGCCTGCGCCCGCCCTTTAGACCGTCTGGAAACGATCTAGAAGCCCGACATTCTATGGGGCTCGAGGTCGCTTCCGTCACTATTCTTCGAAATAGGCCCGTCATGATTTCCCAGCCGCCTCGGATCTCGACGTTGTTGTCTCTCGTATTGCAACCTAATCATGGGTTGGCCAAAAAGGCCCACCAACAGCAGTGTTGCATCGCAGCCTTCCCATGGTCCCTTCCCCCACTGGGGGTGGCACTTCTTTTTTTTTTTTTTTTATAAATGTTTTAATAGAGTTGTGCGCTCGAAGACCGCTAGATGTTGAAGCGTCAGCTCCATAAGTTTAACGAGCGGGCATGCAGTAGCTGGCGTTTGCAGGACTGCATGCTGCAAAGGAACGCCACCTGTCAGAGAGCAAGACAGCTGGCGTGAGAAGGTGTTGATGTGGCCTTGGAATGCTCGAGTGCAGGCACATACGGCTCGCACATTCCCACAATTCGCTGTGAAGGCGTCCAGTAGCCGTTGACCATTAACCCGAGTTGCCGACCGTGGTGCGTATCGCCGAGATGTCCAGAGGTCATTGTGCGGGCCGCTGGGTCTCCTCATATGTTACCAGCACATAACATATGCTGGTTGCATTGCGGTTGATGTGGGTGGCTGGTAGTCGTTGCGTAGCCGTGCTGTCATGTTGCAGCGCGACATGGCTGTTAGTTAGCTCGGGGCTTTGTCTTTATTTTCTTTCTTGCCCAGGATTGATTGCCGATCTGGGCGCATGCAGATACCATTCCTTATGAACAAAGAAAATTTTTTCCCTTCTTGGGCGGACGCTACTGCGCCGATTGGTCACTATGCAAGCCATCTTTTTGTGCGACTGTCGAGTCCCAAGCCGGCTGGCTTCTGGCGGCGGCGCATGGCGTGCGCCACCGCGCGGATTTCGCAGGAAATAAGTTTTTGACGGCGGCGAGACCGAAGTCGAAGGAAGGAAAAAAGCACGCTTGCTGTCTGGCCATGGTGCCATCGAAGCAGCTGCAGGATGAGATTCAGCGATGCAAGACGCAGCGTCATGCTAGGCAAGATGCAGAGCAGCAACCACCATCTGGTGTCGACTCGCAGCTTGCAATAAAACATGGCTTCTGGGAGTTGTGAGTTGTCGCTTCGAGGGCGCGCGCGGTCGTTTCCGCTATCAACGTAACAGCAGGAAGCAACAACGCCTCTACATATGGAGAAGGCCAAGGGTCCATGACTCTGCACCATCAGCTGGCGGAATCGGCAGGCGACTTCGGTCAGACGGTGGAGATAATGACGAGGGGACGCAAGGTTTTTCTTCCCATTGCAGTCATCACCCAAACCCCCACAAAGTTTTGCTGCGGGTTAGCCTGGCCTCCTAGGTACGGCGCGAACCCCCCTCATTCGAGCTCTCTATTGCCGTGTTTCCTTGGGGTATTGCACTTTCTTCGTGAGAAGTTGTCGACAGGGGTAGTTCGCTGGGTTGCTGATATTCTCTTGGTATTGGTGCTGCGGCGACGCCCAGCCTCGGACGTGGCGCACTCTGTTGTCGGACCTGGTCTTACCAGTGCCTAGTCTGGGGCTGCTGGGCTGGCCGCGTGCGTCCGGCCACAATGGCCGCCACCCGAAGAATCAATGGGCGGCGCCGCCGCTGGTCCGACTCGGCGACAAAAGCGTGTCTCACACTTCGGCGTGGCTGCAAACGTAGCTGCAACCAAAGCACAGTAGACTTTGGACCGAGCCGCCGTGGCGATGGCGCTATCAAAACTCTTTCACCAGCTGCGGGCTTCTTCTCCCTCCTCTTATCGTAGAGTGGAGGACCCCTTGTAAAAATAATCCTTCTTCGCCATCCTCGTACTGCAAAAAACACCAAACCACCCCCTGGTCCCCTCCCCTCCCCTCCGTTCTGTTGCTCTTAGTCGTGACGGTATCCGCTTTGCTTCTAGGTCTCTCCACTCGGACCATCGCGGAGCAATACTGCACTGCACTGCAGTCCAAGGTGCGTGCCAGGTTCCTGCACTGCGACCACGGGGATTTTCTCGGCCCTAGTTAGTGCTGAAGTCTGATGAATAGATAGATACCGGCAGTCCCTCCACCCTCACGCACCTCTTTTCCCCCATTGTCCTTCTTCATTCTCTCACTGCCCATTCGCTGTTGTTCAGTATTGGTTGCTGGCCTCTGAGCCCCTCGCTACTGCCGTCTGCGTCTCTCGGATCAGCCAAGCACAGCACAAACTGGCACACCGAATTTTTTTCCTCACCTACCCACCGTCAAATTCGACTCCTCCACCTCGCGTGACTCAACGAGAGTTCACGACACCCTACAACCCGAATATTAATACCACACATCGATCGCATCGCATCTGACTGGTCGATTGCCATGGCTCTAGGTCTTTCGGGCAACTCTGCCTCCTCTTCGGAGCCCTCCCCGCGTGGGAGCAACGAGAAGAAGCAACCTCAGGGCAACGAAAAGTCCGTCTTCGTCGATGGCGCTGCCGATATCGAGACCGGGTCAACCGGTGAAGCCCTGAGCCGCGACCTTCATGGGCGCCATCTTCAGTTCATCGCTATCGGTGCTGCTCTGGGAACTGGCCTATTCATTGGTATTGGCTCGGCCTTGGCCATTGCTGGCCCTGGCTCGCTGCTCATCGCGTTCCTTTTCGTCGGCCTCATTGTCTACTCTGTCATGGTAGCTCTCGGTGAAATCGCCTCGTACCTGCCTGTCGCTGGTAGCTTTACCGTGTATGCCGGACGTTTTGTTGATCCCACCCTCGGCTTCTCCATGGGCTGGATTTACTGGTTCAGCTGGGTCATCACTTTCGGTTTAGAGTTGACTGCTGCTGGTCTCATTATCCAGTACTGGAATTCAACCCTCAGCATCGGCATTTGGATTGCTGTCTTTGGCGTAATCTTCACGCTCGCCAACTTCTTGCCCATCCGTTGGTTTGGAGAGGTTGAAATGTATCTCTCAAGTATCAAAGTTGTCACCGTGGTGGGCTTTGTCATTTTTGCAATTTGCGTCAATGCTGGAACTGGACGCGAAGGCTATATCGGCTTCAAATACTGGCGCGAACCCGGCGCCTTCAATGAAGCCTTTGCTAGCGGCGACACCGGCCGGTTTGTCGCTTTCTGGGCGACACTTATTACCGCAGGCTTCAGCTTCCAGGGAACAGAGCTGGTTGCTGTCGGCGCGGGTGAGACAGCGAACCCACGCAAGACGATCCCTTCGGCAATTCGTTGGACGTACTGGGGTATCTTCAGTCTTTTCATCGCCACCGTGTTCTTTGTCGGTATCAACGTCCCATACACTGATGATAGGCTCAACAGTGACGCACATGACGCCAGTGCGTCGCCGCTGGTCCTAGTTGCGATTCGAGCTGGTGTGTCGGTCGTGCCCGACATCATCAACGCTGTCCTGCTCACCGCCGTACTATCTGCCGCCAACTCAGACCTGTACTCGAGCAGTCGTATTCTCATCGGTCTTGCCGAAGATGGCCATGCGCCTCGAATCTTCAAGCGAACCAACAGATTCGGAACCCCGTATTACTCAGTCGGATTCTGCTGCATGTTCGGCTGCCTTGGATTCCTCAATCTTAGCTCAAGTGGCAAGGAAGTCTTCGACTGGCTGCTCAGCATCACCTCGGTTGCGGGCTTCATTACCTGGTCGCTGATCAACTACTGCCACATCCGATTTATGAAGGCGCTCAAGGCGCAGAACGTCGACCGCAGCACGCTGCCATATGTCGCGCCATTCCAGCCCTACCTCTCGTGGTTCGGCCTTTTCTTCAATATTCTGATCATTCTGACTAGTGGTTTCACCGTGTTCATTAAGTGGAATACGAGCAACTTCTTTGCTGCATACGTCAGTGTGCTCATCTTTGTGGTGTTTTATGTTGTTCACAAGGCGGTTTATCGCACCAAGGTTGTACCGTTGACAGAGGTTGATTTGGTCAAGGGCCGATCCCAGTAAACTGGAGGCCTCTTTGCGACAAAGGAGGAAGATGATGTTTCATGGTACCTCATAAGTGCCGCGGATTTGTATATTTATTGATTTCTCGCAAAGTCTTATCCTTGTTAGCATTTTTTTAGGCAGCAGTTGTTAGCATGGCTATTGATGTGGTCGTTGGATATTTTGTAGTAATGATACCTGATGTTAATTGTAGCTTCCTTTGCGGCTTTGCTGTGCTGCGGCTGTTTTGGCAAACAAAAAGTTGTATGCGTGGTTTATGTTCTACAAACACGGTCGAGTTCACCTTGTCCATCAGCTGAGCCACTTCGGCGAGGCTGTGGTGGCGTGGGCATGCCGTTTGTCCGGATGTCGGTCCGCCAACGCCGTCTGCCAGCTGGCAGAAACGAAATGGAACGGTAGCGAGCGGCGGGACTCGCTTGGATTTGTTTCGACCGAAAATACTATGGATTCTACGTTTCACATGCAAAAAACAGCCTGGAATACTCCCATTTCAATAACTACGGATTTTTGTTGAGGCGGAATAGTGGTTCCTGAATAAGATTGTTCCAGGGCGAAACCAAACGCTAGGCCCAAGATGGCATGGTGTACGAGAGAACGGATGCAGCGACGAAGGATGCTGCGTGACGAGGAGCGACGAATTCAAGACGAATGCAAGGCTACCCGGTTGCGCAACTTGGTTATTTTCGGTGAGGGGAACACAAGATGAAATGTGTCTCACTGAAAGCCTCGTTTCAGCGGACTATCGCGTGCGCCACGAGCTGGCGATAGAATACTGCAACTGCCAACTGATAGCGCCAACTCTGAGATCAGCTAGTGCATGGAGAGCGCCACCCTGCAGCTTGCAGTGTCAAGGTTGTAACAACAGAACCAGATGGCTGTGCCTGTGCTGAAGCATATAGACTCATGCCTCGCTTGAGGCGGACGGCCTGTCGCGGCTGGGTTGGGGGATCAAGCCGGCGTCCCCCCTCTAGGCGACGACCCGAGATGGAAAGGGTGCGCGGGGAGCAACACGCCAATCGAGACTCAGCTGGACGCGGGGTACAACGGTGAGACAAGTGACCGGTTGCGCATCTTAGGTTGCCTGGTTGGGTATTGATGCAGTGATAGGGAGTACGGCGCAGAATTCTAATAATGATGTTGTGGTGCTTATCCTTGTTATCAACCCAGACATCACCACCAGGATAGGTAGAATATTGACCGACCTGGTTTTTGTTGAACAAATCACGGCCAATCTATTGCATGTGATTTTCAGCTAACACTCCACAGACCCATCCATCCATCCTCCGACGAACCCAATTCTCCGTACAGGTCAAGCCCTCCTCTGGCACGATTACAGAGCCGATCCTTTTAAATCCCAGGAAGCCGCAAACAACTTTCGGAATCTAACTATCCCTTGTGTGTTTTTTGACTTCAGTCTCTGCCATAGTATCTTGTATGTACGTCACCGCCACTACCCCTCGTCTATTTTCGCCCTTGCCCCTTGTCTAGACCAACTGCTACCCCTTGTCCTGTCGCGTGACGACTTGCCAGAAATTGCACACTAGGCCTCCTTGCCACACCGACACCTCGAGGCTAACTCATCTTTTCTTGTTCTTTCTTTTTTGCAGATTCTCGGTCTGTATTACTGGCCCCGAGCATAGCCAGAATATCTCCCCGGACTTGCCCGCTTGTTTTTTGGTTCTTCTGTGGTGCCACTGGCTGGGGGACGCGGCGACTTACTATAAGAGGACTATCCCCTCCACAAGCACGCCTTCGCTCAACAACTTTTTCTCCTGATAGCAATTGTCCGCAACCATGCCCTACATCGACACGAACAAGGACTTGGCTGCTCAGTTTGAGCTCCAGGCTCAGTCGACGCCTGAAGCAATCGCCCTCGAAGACGGGAACCGCACTCTTACATACGCCCAGCTCGACAGCGAGACATGGGCACTGGCAGACCGCCTGCGCAATTACGGCATTGGCCGTGATAGCCTTGTCGGCGTGCTCATGGGGCGCTGCGCCGACAATGTCATTGCCTCGCTCGCCGCACTTCGAGCGGGTGGTGCGTTTTTGGTTTTGGAGCTCGCCTACCCCTCTGCTCTGCTCCGCGACGTGGTCGAGGATGCGCAACCCACCGTCATTATTACGCAGAAAGCCCATGCCGGCCAGATCAAGTCGGATATCCCCGTCATTATCATCGACCAACCCGAGGGGGTCGCAAATGGCCATCCCGAGATACCAATTGTCGACAAGCGCCCGCTCCCCGATGACGACGACCTCGATCGCTTGGCGTTTGTCTCGTATTCCTCTGGAACTACAGGCAAACCCAAAGGTATCGCCAACCCTCACAGAGCCGCAATTACCTCCTACAACGCGAGGTTCGGTGTTTCCGACCTGCAGCCTGGCGATCGGGTTGCCTGCAACGTCTTCTTCGTCTGGGAGATGCTCCGACCGCTGCTCCGTGGCGCAACGACCGTCGCAATCCCCGATAGCGCTAGCTACGACCCAATTGCTCTCGTTGAGCTTCTCTCCTCCCGCAAAATAACTGATACCCTCATGACCCCCACCCTACTCGCCACAGTCCTCTCGCGGCACCCGAACCTGGGCGAAAAAGTACCCCACCTCAAGTCTCTTTGGCTCAACGGTGAGGTCGTCACGACCGACCTTTGCCGGCGTGCATTTGCTGCCATTCCGAATATTCGTCTTCTCAATGTCTACAGTGCGAGCGAAACCCACGAAGCTGCCGTCGGCGACATTAAAACATTTATCGACTATGAGGCGCGCGTTTGCCCCGTCGGCCCTCCCACCGATCCCGAGCACACGTACATTCTCGATGAGGCTGGCAACCGAGTTGCGCCGGGCGTCAGCGGCGAATTGTACGTTGGTGGTGAGATGCTCGCCCGCGGATACCTCAACCTACCCGAGACTACTCAGAAGGCTTTCCAGCAAAATCCTTTCGAGCACAATCCCAATGCACGCATGTACCGCACCGGTGATATCGCCCGTATTTTGCAATCTGGGCTGCTGGAAATTACCGGTCGCGTCGGTGGTATGATCAAGACACGAGGATACACTGTGCAGCCGGCTGCTGTTGAAGCTAGCATCGTTAAGCACTTGGCGGTTCGCGATTGCGCCGTCGTTGCGACCGGAGAGGGCCTGCAGCGCCAGCTTGTGGCCTACTTTGTCCCGGAAACCAAGGATATTTCCGGACGCACCATTGTGGTCATTGACGACTCAGGATATAGCCCTGTGGCACGACGTGCGCTCACGGACCATTTGGCGCACTACATGATCCCGCCTCTGTGGGTTGAGCTGGTCGAATTACCGACCCACGGGGTCTCGGGCAAAACCGATCTGAAAGCGCTGCCACCGCCGCCCTCGCCAAAGACGCCGCCGCGCCAGAAGAAGCCGGAAACCAACGTGCGAGTCAAGATGGAAACAATTGTGCAAATTTGGGCGGCTGCGCTCGGCATGCCAGAAACCGCTATTGATCCCAAGCTCGACTTTTTCGACCTCGGTGGACATTCCCTCATCCTTGCGGACCTGGCCAATCGCCTATCCAAGGCTTTTGGCTTCCCGGTGCCTCTAGCTCCGCTCGCTGGTAACCCGACGCTGGAGGGCCACCTCGCAGCGGTCAAGGCCGCTCGCGATGGTCACACCGCGGCTGTGCAGGCCGACTTACCGGCTGTTCTTGCTGCCGATTGCGCCCTGCCAGATGACATCCAAGCTCCTGCCGGTTCCAAGATGTGCCGACTGCGCGATGCAGAGACTGTGTTGTTGACGGGCTCCACTGGCTATCTTGGTGCATTTTTGCTCAAGTCTCTGCTCGAGAATACCACGGCCAACATCATTTGTCTTGTGCGATTCACCGAGCCTACAGATGATTGCAGACCGGCTGGTATTGCCCGTGTACGCAAGAACTTGATTGATCTCGGCATCTGGGAAGACTCCATGTTGGATCGCATCGACATCTTCCCCGGCAACCTGGCACGAAAGCGTCTTGGTCTGTCGCCAGAGATGTTTGACGACCTCGCGTCTCGCGCGCAAGTAATCATTCACGCGGCTGCTACTGTCAACCTCGTGTATCCGTATGCTGCCCTCCGCAATGCCAACGTTGGCGGTACTCGAGAGATGCTGCGTCTTGCCTCTCGACACGGAGCAACTCTCCATCACATTTCCACCAACGGCGTGCTCCCGCCCTCGGTTGAGGGATGGTCGGAGGACACCATGATCGACATTGGTCTTGTTCCTACAGACCTTCTCGACGGCTACGGTCAAACCAAGTGGGTTGCAGAAAAGCTCGTGTATGAGGCAGGACGTCGTGGCGTGCCCGTCAAAGTCTATCGTCCCGGCACGATCAGTGGACACTCAACCACTGGCGCCACAAACACCTACGATCTGCTCAACGCTCTCATTGTCGAGTCGCTGCATCTCGGCCACGTTCCCGACGTCGATGGTTGGTTTGCGGAGATGACGCCTGTCGACTTTGTCAGTGATGCTATTACGACTCTGGCGAACCATGATGATGCCAATCAGGGCGTGTATCATGTGGGCGATTCCAAACCTCCGACTGCGGCAAAGATCTTTGAGTGCCTGAATGAGCTTGGGTACGACACCAAGAAGCTCCCGTGGGATGAGTGGGTGGCGATGTGGCAGGAAAAGCGTGGCTCCAATAAGGGCGACGAGCCATTCACTGTCGACATCCTTCGAGGTGGTATGCCCACGGTCGAAGCACTCCAGTGCGTAATGGTCCTCAAGGACGATCAGACCCAAGAAGCACTTGACTTGTACGGAATGAAGCGGCCAAGCATTGATGCGGCTCTCTGGAACACTTATGCCAAGCACTTTTACGCCCGTGGCTGGCTGCCTCACCCGCCCCGCCCCAAGACTAATGGTGCCAACGGCATCAACGGCATGAGTGGCCTGAGCCTGAGAACCAAGGGTCGCCTTGCTGGCAAGGTGGCTGTCGTTACGGGTGCTTCCTCGGGCATCGGTGCGGCCGTAGCAGCGGGTCTTGCCAAGGAGGGTGCTCACGTGGCCCTTGCCGCCCGTCGTCTGGATGCGCTCGAGACAATCAAGAAGAAGGTCCTCGTGCATGGCGGGAAGGTCCTCACTCACAAGACGGATGTCACCAAGAAGGAAGATGTCGAGTCGCTGATGAAGACTGTGCAAGAGAAGCTCGGTCCGATTGACATCCTCGTCAGCTGCGCCGGCGTCATGTACTTTACCATGATGGCCAACGTGCAGACGGACGAGTGGGAGCGCACCGTCGACGTGAACTGCAAAGGTCTCCTGCACTGCTTGTCAAGCACGGTGCCGGGCATGCTGCAGCGCGGCGGTGGCCAGATCGTGGCGATCTCGTCGGACGCCGGGCGCAAGGTGTTCCCCGGGCTAGGCGTCTACTCGGCGAGCAAATTCTTCGTGGAGGCGACGCTGCAGAGTCTGCGACTGGAGACGGCCGGGACGGGCCTGCGGGTGACGTCCGTCCAGCCGGGCAACACGGAGACGGACCTCCTGGGCATGTCGACGGATAAGGAGGCCATCAAGAAGTATGGCGAGCCGACGGGAGCCAAGGTGCTGGACCCCACCGACGTCGCGTCGTCGATCGTGTACGCCGTCTGCCAGCCGCCTCACGTGGCCGTCAATGAGGTTCTGATTGAGCCTCGCGACGAGCCTATTTAATGAATTGGATGAGGAGGAATAGAAGTGTAAACTGAAGTAATTTAATTTGATTTTAAATACTATGACAAATGCATGTACGGCGTATCGTCACTATGTCACTACGTACAACTATCTCACCGCCTGTCTGAACTACGTCTTGACGTGTGCCAAAAGAATGGATAATAGCATGACAATGTGACTCTCGCTTTCAACAACCCCCCTGCATCGAGTTTCATTCAGTCCGCCTATTCTGGTGGTGGACCCTGAAATAAGACTGCTTGGTGGAGAGAGGACAAGGGGTATGTGTGTCTTGTGTCGGCCGGACCTTTTTTCATTATCATTTGCAGTTCACACAAAACTGGGTAGTGTTTTGATAGACGGAAATGCCAACTATTCAACTATCCGGTTGCTATTGTCAGATAACAATGTATGCCAAGGGACTGGTTTGACGCCGGATGGAAGCTCGGAAGCATCGGGGCGTGACATGGCTCATTTACAGTCCCCATGCTCATTTGCATGATCTTGGACCCTCCCTGTCTAAAGAAATGTTGTCATGAAAATAAATTCTGGGCCCATCGGATTGAAAGCGACAGTTGAAGACAATGGAAATAGTGACAGCATGCCATGTTCCGTCGGACAACCGAGAGGTACAAAGTATGAATAATGATGAATCCGAGGGACAGAACAGAGTGACGGCAGCTTATTATTATTCCTATTACAAAGTATCTATTTGTCCAGTCTTCCCCTTTTGTCCTGAGGACCCCTGGCTTGTCTGCCCGGGGTGCTGCGGGCCTACGTCACGCTAGACCTGGTTCATGAACCATGGTCATTTTGATAGTGTACGAATTAGCATCTACGGGATAAAACAATATTTCGAGTACCTCTACGTAATTTCCCTGGCCATGAGCTATTATGAGGTATAGCTGCATGCGGGGGGTCAGTATTCGCATGTCGCTTGCTTGTCGACGTTGTGTTTTAGTTAGCTTCTGCATAAACCTGCTGTAACTGGCGATCCCAGCATATCCGATTCCCTGGTGCAAACGGCAAGCTTGCTTTCTTGACATTACGGCCTTCCAAGGTGACGGGTGTTGTTCTCTCCTTACGAAGCGTGGCCAGACCAGGGTCGAACCGATTTTCCGAGCCAGAGCAGAGCATCATTGCAAGCAGACGCAGACATTGCCCTAGCTTTCCCGAAAACGACGAGCTACAGGATGCCATCGAAACACACAGCTGCTGCGGCCGCAGCGGTGCTGCTCTCCATTGGGGGAGCAGCCGCGAACCGACCCGACAGTACCAGGAACGCGGCCTTTGGCAACGGAACGAACGGCCTGGCCCAGCAGAGATTCCGATCGAGCGACGTTGTCGCCCCCGTGCTGCAAGTGACCTCGTGGGACAAGAGCCAGACGGACGACTCCTCTTACATCTTCATCGGCGCCTCCTCGCACGACAAGACCAAGGCCGCGCCGATGATCCTCAGCGGCAAGGACCTGAGCCTCGTGTACGCCGACCAGCAATACGGCGAGGTGTACGCTTCCTCGGTGCAGACATTCAACGGCAGCAAATACCTGACCTTTTGGGAGGCCTCGGGTGGTGCGGGTGGCAACCGCAGCGGCGACGGCCACTGGCTCATGTACGACAGCAAGTACGAGCTCAAGTACAACTTCACCGCCAAGGGCTCGCGGGACCTCCGGGACGATGTGCCGGACATGCGGGTGACGCGGGACGACACGGTCCTGCTGGCCACCTACGAGACGGTGAGCTGGGACTGCTCGGCGGTCGGCGGCCCGGCGGATGCACCGCTCCAGGACAGCGGCTTCCAGGAGATTGATCCCGCCACGAACGAGGTGCTCTTCGCGTGGAGCGCTCGCGAGCACTTTAACCTCGGCGACTCCTTCGCCACGTACGACACGGACTTTGGCGTGGGCTCCCCTGCAGGGTTTGACTTTTTCCACCTGACCTCTGTCGAAAAGGTACGTAACGCGGCTGATTCAACGAACCTCGTGGAACGATTGCTGATACAGGATCAGTCGGAGGACGGAAACTACCTGGTTTCCAGCAGCCACCTGTCCGCCCTCGCCATGATTGACGGCCGGGATGGGCACGTCGTCTGGACCCTGGGCGGCAAGAACAGTGACTTCAAGGACATGCACGGCGGCAACGCGACGGCTTTTGCCTGGCAGCACGACGCCCAGCTGGTCGGCGGCGACGAGGTCGTGCTGTTTGACAACCACGGGCGGTCGTCGACGGGGCGCCCCGCCGCCTCAAGAGGTCTGCGGCTGCGGCTCGATCTGGAGCAGAAGACGGTCGAGCTCGTCAAGGAGTTCCACCGCCCCGAGGGCGGCGTCAGGTCAGGTAGCGGCGGTGGCGTGCAGCTGCTCAAGGAGGGCCACGCCATGGTCGCGTGGGGGGGGTCCGACGGCAGCCCAGCAGCCGCCTTTGTCGAGTATAACAAGGCCGGGCAGCCCGTCATGGACGTCCGACTCGGCTCCGACGACGACGCCAGCATCACGACGCACGACGCGACGTACCGCGTCAGCCGCCACCGATGGCAGGGCGAGCCGACCTGGCCGCCCAGCGTCGCCGTCGACGCGCCCTCCGGAAGCACCGCCGGCGCCACCGTGTACGTCTCCTGGAACGGCGCCACCGACGTCTCCCACTGGGCCATTGTGAGTCTTTTCTTTTCCTCCCCCCGGGTCGCTTTTCTTCTGACACTCTTAGCTCGCCTCGGACACCCCCGACACGGTCAGCCACTACAAGAACGTCATCGCGCGGGCGAACCGCACCGGCTTCGAGACGCAAATCACCCTCGACAACGGCGAAGGCGGGGTCTCGCGGCGTTACATTGGCGCGGCGGCGCTGTCGGCGGCGGGCGATGTCATGGGCGCGTCGTTTGTGTACGACATGCGCACGGGCAGGGCGGTGATGCAGGCGAGCGGCATCACGACGGTCAACCCGCCGGTCAAGGCGACGGCGGCGGCTGGCGCGATGGGCGGCTCCATATTTGGCGTCTCGATGCTGTTTTACATTGTCAACTACTTTTGGCGGCGAAAGGGCGGCGGCTCCTCGGCGGCGCAGGCGGCAGCGGATCACGGCGCCTACGAAAAGGTCGGCAGCGCGGTTTGAAAAAAGTCTAATCTGCACGGCATTTGCATTTGCATTCGTTTTTCTACTCATCTGGCTTTCCGGCGTTGGATACCAATTGCATTCTTTTCATTTCTCTTTTTTACCTGTTTCTTGTGGCGTTGGATCAAGGTCACGGCATCATCTAGACCAAGACAGAGACGTTGGCAATCAAAGCCAATGTCTGACGTCTTTATCATTCATTCCTTCTTACCGAAAGATTTATGCTACCATATCATGTTAATATCTACCACCTTGGTTTCTTTTCCGTTCGTCTTCTTCCTCAACTACTATGAGTCTTAATAACCGCCGCCAAGCCCACGTGCTGGCAGCTCAGTCTAGCGGCAAGCCACCGAATTGCGCAATAGAGTCAACCCCGTGCTGGAAACCTCAACTTTTTCAAGCAGCCAAAACCTGGCAAGCAATAGCATTAGAACTTCTTGCGCCCGCTAGACGCGAACAATGCCGACTCCTCGCGCAGGCCGCACCCTCCAGCAGCGGTTATGGAGCTCTGTGAAGCATAATTGGAGCCTCGGATTCACTGCCTTTGGCGGTCCGCCAGTGCATTTCAAGATTGTACGTCGTCCGAGCTTCTTCGTCCTGACAAAGGAGAAAGTGACTGGATTGAAATGCTGGCTGACCCTTCTAGTTTCATACCCTCTACGTGGAGAAGCTGCAATGGGTTGACGAGCAAATCGTAAGTCAGAATACCTCTTGCCCATGCCTCAGCCATTCCTCTGACAATGCCCTCCCCCCCCTCCAGTATCAAGAGCTGTTTAGCGTCTCCCAGGCCCTCTCCGGACCGGCCAGCACCAAGATGCACTACTGCATCAACCTCCTCCACGACGGCTTCCTGCCCGCCGTGCTGTCCTTCTTCCTCTGGAGCCTTCCCGGCGCGCTCGGCATGCTCGGCCTCGGCCTCGGCGTCGCCAGCGTCGGCGACGCCCTCCCGCGGCCCGTCTACGCGCTCCTCTCTGGCCTCAACGCCGCCACCGTCGGCATCATCGTCCTCGCCGCCGTGCAGCTCTCCGAGCGCGCCATCACCAACAAGACGACGCGGCTGCTGGTCTTTGGTGGCGGCGCGGCCGGGCTGCTGTACAACGCGCTGTGGTACTTTCCGCTGCTGATGCTGGTCGGCGGCGTCGTCGCGGTCGCGCACGACCTTCGCTGGCTGCACGGCTCGTTTGCGGCGGCGGTGAGGGTCATCAAGCGGATCAGCGGTCGTGGATCGGGGGAGCCAAGGCCCGTGGAGATGCGTGACGGGGTGGACGCGCAGGGCGTGCGCCGGGACGACTACACTGCAAACCACGACGTGGTCAGCGACGAGACCACCGCCGCGAGGGAGCTGCCGACCCAGGAAGACGACGGCAGCGCCGCCCGCGTCGTCCCTGCGAGCCACCAGCTCAGCATGTCCTGGCGCGTCGGCCTCGGCATCATCCTCGCCTTCCTCGCCTCGTTCGTCGTCGTCATTGTCCTCCGCGGCACCTCCGCCGCCGCGCAATCGTCCCTCGCCTTCCGCTTCTTCGCCAACATGTACCTCGCCGGCACCATCATCTTCGGCGGCGGGCCCGTGGTCATCCCACTACTACGCGAGTACGTCGTCGCCGAGGGCTGGGTGCGCCCGCGCGACTTCCTCATCGGCCTCGCCGTCCAGCAGAGCTTCCCGGGGCCCAACTTCAACTTCGCCGTGTACCTGGGCGCGCTGGTCCTCCGCGAGCGGCCGGCGCTGGGCGCGGCGCTCGGGTTCGCGGGCATCTTCGCGCCGGGGCTGGTCATGGTGCACGGGACGATGGGCGTCTGGGGCGCGGTGCGCGGGTCGCCGGGCGTCAAGTCGTTCCTCAAGGGGCTGAACGCGGTCGCTGTGGGCTTGATATACACGGCGGTGTACAGGATTTGGCAGATTGGCTACATTGACGAGGGGTTTCAGCAGGGGACGAGCCTGGCGGTCGAGCCGTGGTGGGTGGTGGTGACGGCGACTTCGTACGTGGGAGGCTACTGGTTTGGCATGAACCCGCCTACTGCGATCCTTCTCGGCTGTGTCATGGGATTGATCTGGTATGCAATTGTCTCAAGCTAGAAGGTTCAGCATGCTGCAGCACCGCTATTTAGCAATCCTCGAGAATGATCTGAGCTGCTCTCTGCGCAACTGCATACATCGTAGACATGGTGTGCGAGGTCAGCTGTAACGGCAAGATTCCCGCGTCGACAACATGGAGATTTTTTGTTCCATAGACCCTTGTACAGTTAGTAAATCTCTTTTACCATTATATACTCACAGCAAATATTCTCACCGTAGGCGCGAATCTACCACACCGCCCAGTGCCCTCGGCAACATGGCCGTCGTACCAATCCAGTGACTTGCACCATCGGCTGTGTCGCGTAACCACTCGAGATAATCTGAGTCTGTCGCATTCCGACCGAGTGGAGGGTAGTGGTAGGCATCTTCGACAATTCCATCAAATACCTTGTCAGAAAAGAGGTTGCGAATTCTTCGGACAGTAGCGATCGCAACTTGCTGGTCGAAAACATCGGTCAAGAATCGAGGTGTAATGACTGCCTCTTTGAATGGGTCAGATGAAACAATATGAATATGACCTCTTGAAAGTGGCATGAGGGGCCAGAAGGGACAATAGAGAGACGTCGGGTAGCTTGCGGCAACAACCTCTGCAATGGGCACTGCAGTGGATTAGCAAGGAACAAGTCTTGTGTAGAATGGCATGTAACTTGCATCTACTCTTCAAAATGAGCTCAATGGTGGTATTCAGAATCATCCTAGCGCCTTCGAGGTTCACTGCAGCGCCGGAATTCACCAGAGACTGAGCCCTGGATTCCAGAGTTGATGGCTGTGCAAGCGAGGCAGCGATCGAAGAGGCACCTTTGCAGTAGTCAGCATGCAGATACAACTGGAAGACGGAGTATTACTTACTGCTTGGCCACAGCTGATCAATGTTGACGAGGGAAATCTCCGGGCCAAAGATGTTGCGACCATCAATTACGGACGTGTCATTTTGGTAGCGCTGTACGACCAATGCCGACGCCATTACTCCAGGTTGGTCCTGTAAAGGTCAATGACGGATTAATGCCGCAGATGGAATCAAAGGCACTTGCATTGAGATTCGCGCCAACTCCTGGAAGATCAACCAGCTGGTGCACCTTGGCAGCTGTCAAGATTCTCGGGTTGCCGATTCCTGATCGCTCCAAAATCGGGGCAGTACCCAAGGTGCCGGCAGCCAGTATGACGCCCTTCTGGGCTTGCACTCTATACATATTTCTGTGTGCGTCTTTTGAAGCGGCGTCAGTAAAGATCACCCCGCGAGCGGTTGTCGTGCCATGGTCGAAGAGGATGCTGGCGACTGTATGGTTTGCCAGCACCGTAAGTGTCTTGCGCTGCTGCGAAGGCGCCCAGAGCAGAGCGTCGGCAGCAGAGCTCCGACGCATTCTTCCCGTCGATGTTTCCAGCCATATCGTCCAGGAAGTGGAGGCAGATACAACAGACGTGCGGCTAGACAGATCGTTTCCAATTCTCAAACCCGAGAAGGCTGCCGGAAGAGCTTCCTTGTACCATCGGATAGCTTTCGGTATCCGCATGGGAGTCTATGATTTCGCGTTAGCGAGCCCGATACGTCGGAGTCCGTGTCTTACAAAAAACGAAGTATTGACTAGACCGTGGTAGCCATGGACATCCGGGTCGTATGATGCTCCCTGTAGAACTTGCTCTTCGGTAGGGGGGGTATTACGTTCCATTGCTTCCATAAGCTTGTGATGCGTTAGTAGAGCTCAACGTGATACGCCCTCATCGACAGTTACTGGTTCAAGTGTATCCCAATTCCAGCCTGGGTTGCCCAAGGTCTCCAACCTATCGATTTCGGCTCGGGTTGGCCTATACCAAACCATGCCATTTACTTGAGCTGTTAGCAACGTGTGACGTTGGACTTGGGTACCATACTCGACGTTGAGCCGCCAATGCAGCCACCTGCGGCAATGGGCCTTGGCATCTTGTTGCCATTCTCGTCGTATTGGGAGTAGTTTCGATTACAGAACGCGGGAGGCCAAGACAGCGCACCAGCATATCTGATCGCATCGTTCCAGGATCCGTCTGGGCCAGCCTCAATGATGAGTATGGAGTGGTTCTTCGCACTCAGCTAGTGGGCGGGTTAGAATACACCAAAAAAGCGTTCAAGAAGGCGTTCCCTTCACCGCACGATACCTTATTGGCAACTGTAAGACCGGCAAGGCCAGCGCCAACTATCACGAAGTCGAATTCTTTGCCAATGGCAACCGCAGCCTGATCTGTGACCAGAGTCGCTTCGGCGGCGTTGGGAGACAGCAGAATGCTGCAAAAAGCGGCGAAGGTTGAGGCGCGCATCACGAAGCGGGGGAGCTGTAGCTACCAATGTCAGTGTGAGGAGAGCACACAAGCAACGGTCTCGCTACGAGGGACAAGCTGCTCTTTATCATCGGCGCTGCGAGTGAAACTCTCCATAGCTACTGTGGAATCCCTGCAGGCTCATGGAGGCTGAGAATGCAGGTGCTGGAATGGCGGGCGCTCGTGCAGCTGATTGAGCTGAGTACAATATTATGAGCTTTCCATTCATAACAAGGGTCGATTATAGCTGTTTTGGGCTCGACGGAGCGAGAGTGCAGCTGTAGCATCAGCCGTATTGCAGCATAGGTGCAGTATATGGGCCGAAATCGGTGGTAGGATTTTCAGAGATATATTTGAGACTATCTTAGACGATAAGAGATTCAGTTTAATGATAACAGAGGATAAAGAATCGTGGAAGAAGGCATTTGCTCATAATCTGGTCGAAGCTTGGATTCAGGCTCTGTAGTAACGGAGTAGGGGCCGGGTGGGACAGTGCGTAGCTTACAGTGTTTAGTGAGGATGCCAGGCTGCGCACTGTACGGCGCGTTTCCCCCACTCTTGATCCATCACGGCCGTTTCGCTCTTTCTCGGCTTTCGGCATCTGTCACTGGGTCACCTCCGCATCGTCCTAGCCAACTTCGCGATCTCGGAAATAGCCTGTGTCTAGCAATTCATCGATAAACAGCATATAATAGGCAGGCCGTGTGACTTTCGATGCATCATGGCTGAGCGTGCCGCCGAGGAAGGCGGCGTGAATGACCTGACGCCAGAGGAGGTCAGCCGCATCATTCATTCCCACCGCAAGGTGCGCTACGGTAGGCTCTCACGCCGGGTTTGCTTTTCGACCGGGCCGTTGCTTTAGCAAATGGCTCGAGAGGAGACAAAAAAAGAAGCCTCGTGTTTCTCTAACTGGTCCGCGCAGGAACTGCCTGTTGGCCCTGCCGCCAGCGCAAAGTCAAGTGCGACAACAAACATCCGTGCGAAAACTGTGTAAGGCGTGAACACCCCCAGCTCTGTTCATATAAGCCGAATCGCACATCAGCAACAGGAAAGGCTGGCAGCACACCGTCAACGACAACAACCAACCGGAAAAGACAGCATTCGGAGGAGCCAGAACCAGAGCCAGAGTCCTCCCGCAAGTCGGATCGTCAAGATAGCTGGCCGCGAGCCATTGGTACGCCTCGTCTCGATTTCATTTGGTTGCAGCCCCCGGTGCCTGTTATCTAACTCGGGCAATTAGGAGCTCTTGATGAGGCAGAGCCCGTCAGTGATCGCTACGTCGGCCAGAACAGCATCCCTGCGCTACTGCGTGAGCAGTCTACGACCAGCGATAAAAACGATAGCGTAGACTTTCGCAGAGACATGAAGTCCATACTCGGTCTAGACAACTCCGCCCCCTTTCCGCTCATGTCGCAGCAACACATGCATCGCATAGCGCAAGACATTTCGACTGAGCTGCCCTCGGATCGGGAGGTTATGAAGTTGGTCTCCCTGGCATTGCGCTGTGCTACCCCATCCCATCATGCTAACATCAAGTTAGACTATTTCGATGTTACAAAGAGATTCCGCAACCATTCTGGGGGTTTGTGGTCGACATTGACGATTTTGAATCGAAGCTCATGGTTTACTTGGAGGAGCGCTCTCGCAATGCGTCAAAGCCGAACAAGTCCTCGCGTCCCGTGTCTGCTTCCTGGCTGGCCATTCTTTTTGCGGTCCTGGCTGTAGGCTCTCAGTACCACGAGTCGCCATACCACATCCGCACTCGTGATTCCCAAAAATACCTCCAGATATCCTTCCACTTTCTCCGCCTTGCAAACTTTCTACTACGGTAGGTTGGTTCCAGTCGCCTGTGCAAAGCAGCCCTAACACCCGAGATGTAGGCCGTCTTTTGATTCCATCCAAGCGCTGCTCCTGCTGAGCTTTACTCTCCTCAACGACATGAAGGCCGAAGCTTCTTGGGCACTCACTGGCCTCACGTGTCGATTAGCACAGTCACTAGGGCTCCATCGACCCAACGCCCCCGATGCAAACGAAAACGGCGAGCAAAACACTAAAGAGATGACACGAAGAAAGCTGTGGTGGAAGTGTGTGTGGCATGATACACTCACATCATTATCTTTTGATAGGTAGGCGAGGCATTCTGTTGGTAGGTTCATAGTGCGTGGCTGACGGGTTGCTAGGTCACCCATGACAAACTTCCCCAGCTGTTCAATCCCCGTCAAAGTACAATCCTCAGAGGGCGAGTATGCGTATCTCGAAATGATGTACCATCTCATCGAGATAATATCGCGACGCCTGAATCCAGACGCCATGGCGACACCTTCGTACACAGAAATAGTGGAAAACTGTGACGCGGTAGAGGCCCTGCGCACTCGAGCATCGGCACACATGAAGGACAAGGACAAGTGCAAGACGGCATTGGACCGTCTTCAGTACTTTGCCATTCGACTGCACACGTCCTTTGTCATTTCCGTTGCCTGCAGACCAGCACTCCGACGAAATTGCAACCTCGGCCTAGAACAAAAGAAGGCGTTGGCGGCAAGATGCGTGGTCAACCTCACCGAGACCGTCAAAATGTTTCTAGCGATGCATCAACTGTCCGTCATTCCGACACGGAGCTGGGCCTTTACGTACCATGGGCTTTCATCTGCGCTCCTGCTTGGCATATTGTGCGACACACGAGCGGACCCTGAAGTGCGACAGTTACAGGGCGATCTCATTGCGGCTCTCTCTGCCACCGCTGCCAAAGACGTCAGCTCTCCCGAACCGCACGTCATCCGCACGGACAAGGACATCGAGCTGTCTGGTCCGCTGTGGCGCGCGCTCACGGCGCTGAAGAGCATCTACGATCACGGTAGCATCAGCACTTTTAAGCGCGACGGCGACTCATCTGCGGGCGGAAGCGGCACCCGCACGCCGCTGATGCAGCTGCCTCCGGGTGTTCAGGGCGTGCCTCTGTACCAGCAGTACCGTGCCCTGCCGCCCGGTTCAGATCCGCGCGAGGATGCGGCGCTCGCCATGGCGGAGATGCAAAACGGCGCATCGCTTCAGGATTTCCAAAAGTATGTCATCTTCCTCGTGTCTTGTTTGTTTCCGCGACTAACATGCGCTTCAGCGCTCTGACTGCACAGCAGCAGGTACCGATGCCGGCTGGCTTCGACTCGCTCAATTCGGAAGGGCCGCAGCTCATGGCGCCCATGGATCTGTACGAATCCATATGGGGAGGTATGTCGTATATCCGGACGAACCTGTCTTCGAGCGAGAAACTGACGCGCTTTATTTTGTAGAATCGGCTGATCCTTGGAACACTGGAGTTGAGCCCATGAATTTTGACTTTTTGGCGCAGCCTCCGCCAGGGCAACCGCATCATCAGCTGTACTTCTAACCCGACAAGGGACTGTGTGATATAATTAGTATATATGTGTGCGTACGGACTGCCCTTGCTTTATGACCGCAAACATGATGGGACTGGGTGGGTTGAGGAGAAACCAACTTCCGTTTCTATTTTTCAACTAGCTGGCACTGGAAAAACAGAATTGTCCATGTATAGATACCTTGTTCTACTCTTTTCTATTTCCTCTTCATCAAAATCGTCAGCGCTCTCTTTGATCGTCATCAGCCACACTCACAGCCGGTCAAGACTGCTCGCGTATGCCATGATCGGATCGCCGGGCTGGAGGGAATCGATGCGTCCAGCAGAAAGACCAAAGCGGTTATGAGCATGCGCAGCAGGGCACATGACAGGTAAACCAGCCAAAGACTCCCGGGGCACATCGAGACGAACCAGAGTCCTCGACGACTGTGTGTGCTCATCATTCGATTTTTGATATCGTGTCCATTGGCGACGCCAAAAACCGGAGGTCTCCTCACCCTGAATGCATCGGAATCCCAAATAACGCCTTGTTCCATGCAAAGTTCTCGTTGTCTTTTTTTCTATCCAGTGGTGTATTGTCATCAAACGTATCAAGAGTTGTTCATTCCCATCCATGACCTAGGTTCCATTCTATAAAGAGGCAGGCCGTGTTTTCTTGTTTTGTTGTCTTTTTTTATTTATCTTTTTTTTTTTCGTTTATTTCTTTCTCCGGGAGGAACTGGCCACGAGCGCCTTCTTCTGGTACTTGGGCATTTTCTCAGAACGCTTCTCGCGCCTAGCCTCCTTGACGGCCTGCTTGCGGAGGCGCTTCTCGTCCTTGTCCTCGAAGCGGTGTCCGCGGGGTGTCCCCTTCTCGAAGCGGCTCTCATCGTCCCCCTCATCAGCGCCGCTGCCGAGAGAGGCGCCTTCGTCGTCGTCGTCAGAGGCGGCGCTGCTCCCGGCCTCGCCCGCCTCGCCCTCGACCACCTGGTCCGCGAGGAGGTTGCTGTAGACCAGGTCCTTGCCCTGGCCGCGGTGGACCGCGGCGGCGTCCTTTTCAATGTCGTAGACCTGCTCGAGGGTCTGGGGGATGTACTGGTTGCGGAAGACCTCGTTGTCGACCTCGTCGCGGGCCGCGGCGTCCTCATCGGCGGCCTCGTCAACCGCGTCGTACAGCTTCTCTACGGCCGCCGCGGCCGCCTCTGCGTCCTCTCCAGTTGGCCCCTCGACGGCGGTGACGAAGTTAAAGACGGCGCGGTCGGGCAGGACGCGGACGCCCCGGCGGCGGAAGAAGTCGCCGACGTTCTTGATGTCCATGCGGAGGAACTCTAGGGCGCGCGGGTGGTCCGGCTCCACGCTCTGCGATACGTCAATCACAAAGATGCGGCCGTCGTGGTATAGCAGGTTGTACTCGCTCAGGTCGGCGTGGACGAGGCGGCAGACGCGCCACATGCGGCGGACCAGGCCGAGCAGCTGGACGTAGAGGCGGTGCCACTGCTCGTCAACGTCGTCGCCGGAGAGCGCGGCGTCGTGCAGGCGCGGGTAGGCCCAGCCGCGGCGGTCGCCGAGGAAGCCCATGACGAGCACGTTTTGCTTGAGGGCGACGGGCTCCGGGCAGGGGACGCCGGCGGCGTGCAGGCGGCGCAGGTTGCGGAATTCCTTGAGCGCCCAGAGCTTGATCATCTTGCGGGTGTTGCCCTTGTCGAAGCCGCCCTTGAAGCGGTGCTCGCCGGCGATATAGCGCTCGCGGTCGCGGAAGACGAGGATGGCCGTCTTGTACACCTTGACGGCGCGGTGGGTGACGGCCGGGGCTGCGTCGGGGTCGGCGTCGTGGTCGACGAGGATGGCGCCGTAGACGTTGGCTTCCTTGCCGGTGCTGACGGCGCCGTGAATCTCGGAGACGAAGCCGCCGTTGATCATCTGCAGCAGAGTCATCTTGGTCGGGGCGTCGAGCACCTGGTCGGTGGTAGCGCGGTCGGCCTTGTCCTTGACGCGCTCCTCGCCGTCCTTGACGTTGTCGAGGCGGATCTTGGAGGCGTGCTTGGAGAGCTCGGCGACCTGGTCGTCGACGCTGGCAAAGGTGTTGGCCGTGGGCTTTTGCGGGTTGGAGCCTCCGGCGCCGCCATTTGTGTCTTGCTGGTGCTTTTGGCGGTTGTAGGTCTTGGTTAGGTTGCCCGAGGCGCCGTCGAGGATGGCGTCGTCCGGCTCGTCGTAGTCTTCAAGGTCGGAGCCGCCTTCGCCGTAGAGATAGTAGTTTTGGATTCGTTCGTGTTCTGTCAGCTGGGCATCGTGTGCTTGGCGCAGCCCCGCGGGGATCTCGTCATTGCCGTTGTTGTCGTAGCCGTTGTTGGCGGTGTAGGTGCATGGGGGCTCATGAGGTGCCGCGGGTGATTGGGCAGCATCGGTAGAAGCTGCCATGATGTGTTGGTTTGTGAAGAAGAGTCGTGGGATAAGTTTGAATGGCTGTGGCTGTGGCTGTGGATTGTGTATAGGCGGTCCCAGTCAGTCAGTGGTTTTATCTTATCGTGATAATTTTTCTTTGGAGGGGTTGAAGGTCTGGTCTGGATAGCGGCCCAAAGTGGGTTAGTGGGGTAGATAGAAGTAGAAGAGTGTTGGCCTGGGGGCTATCGAGGTGCTTGCTTGTCTGCTGGATAGAGAAGTTGGAGTGGTTTTGAATTGAAATGGAATAAAGGGAGGTATTAGAGGGAGTTTGAGCGGCTGGTGTAGGTGTCGTTTTACTTTGTTTCAAGATTCGACTTGAGGGTTGACAGGATGTGATGAACTCTTTGTATACTGGATAGTACACTCACTCAGTACCGCCTGAGTACACTCAGGTTAGTACCTAACTAGGTAGGCGGTGGTTATAGATCAGTGACTCTACCATAGTAACTACAAGTAGAGAAGGGTAAGAATAAGTTATAACTTTGAAACTAGCACACTACTCTTAATATCTTCTGTATAGTCGGATAGCAGCCGCGTATAGGTGCCGATAAGGAAAGCGATGGATTTGTACCATGCCGCAGCTGACATGGCTCTTGTCGCGTGACTTGAAACAAGCAAGCCCAAAGTTCACGAAGAGGAGGGAGGCCCCTTACAGTTGCTGCTTCTTCTGCCCTCCCTCCTCAAAGTTTCGCCAAGATTACTGATAGCTTTGGACTTGACCCCATGTTTTCGGCGCCGCACCCATCTATCCTCATTCTCATTGGTGGGCACGTTGATCGCCAACGGTGCCCGCAAAGAGCCAGCCTGTCCAATCCTCAAACCTCTAAAACTTTCAATCGAGCCATTTCCTCTATTGCCCAGCGGCCGGTAATGCGGGCGGATTCGACAGCTGGAGCTAGGAGGTTGGCGGCCAATGCCATCTGTCAAGCTGGCCACCACCTCGATTGCCAAGTCTGGAGTCCCTCTCGCGTCACTAATAGGCCGCCCCGTTTCTCGTTTCCTCTTTGCGCATCTCCCATGCTTCAAGGAGATGCCACGAGGACTTGGTGCATCCGATAGAGCACAACATCAGCTCGCTAGTATGTCGTCGCGCGAGGAATCCGCAACGCATGGCGCCTGTGAACTCTGTCCCCATGGGCCCCCCGCCCCCGCACGGCAAGAGTGAGCCTTGGACACTGCCCATGCCTCCCTGTACCCTATATGCCTGCTTCTTTCTTTGCGTATTCGCCTGGCTGACCCCCTTTCCTATGCGGATCTGTATAGTGCGATGGCGACGGCTCGAATCCGTGCAAAGCCTGCCGTGAAAGGGCCCTCGACTGCGTCTATGTCTTTTCGCCGCGCGTCTCCAAGGCCGACCTGCGGGAGGAGCTGGCGCGACTGCAGTCGGCGACGCTTGACGATAACGCCCTCCTCGATAGCATTTCGTCAAAAGAAACAAGTGCGGCCCAGCTGGACAGTATATTGCATCGACTCTCGGACGGCCAGTCGCGGGCTGATGTCGCGTCGTTCGTATCGCTTATGCCCGCCGCCGCGAGTCGTCTCAGACCAGGTAAAGATGCTGCGCTTCTCGTCACTCTAGCGATCCTTTTGTCAGTTGGTTCTATTGCGTCGTGATATTTGGGTGCTAGTCCTGACCATGCTTTGTTTGTCCATCTCTGCAGACGCCTCCTGGGTTACGCCTTCAACCGTTACCACGGCCACGGCGACGCCGCCCTCGATGCTCATGGAAGGGCTAAGCTCGCAGCCCTCAGCTGGTCCTTCAACCAACAGCCCCCCGACCAGTCTCGAAGCATTCGACGATTCTGCCAACGCGGCCGAGTTCCGCGCCAACCTCGGCTACTACCGCTCCCAGCTACTGCAGCTGCTCAGCACCATCCTCGCGCGCGAGTGCCTCTCCTTCTGCCCCGTCAGCGAGCGTGAGCTGGAGCGCGAACTTGCCACGCACGCCTCCACGGCGCTTGCCGACGCGCTCCTCGCCATAGGCGCGGTGCTGACCAAGGACCATCCACGCCTCGCGACCGCGCTCCTCGCGCCGGGCAGTCTTGACCCGGACAGCCTGGGGCAGGCCTTTGCCTACGAGGCCATCATCGCGCTGCACAACGGCACCGGCCGCCCACGACGTGTCGCCGACATACAGGCGCTGGGCGTCTTATCGCTCTACGCACTCACCTGCGATAAGTTGCAGCAAGGGAGAGAGTTTGCTGCCGATTTCTGCGCTGCAATAGCGGAGCTGTGGCGTGCGGAGCCGTCGAGCGAGATACATAAAGGTAGCCTCGCGGACAAAGAGGCGCTCGCAAGCATCTACTGCGCTGCCGTCTCGTTAAATCGGTATGTCCCTGCTTCGGCTTTTGCCGTCTAAGAATCAGGATTTACTCACCATCCTGTCCCTTGTTCCTAGAGTCCTCTTTCTTATTTCCGACTATAATATGACGCTAGACGCGTATACGCGAAGCGTTTGTATGGACGATTTTCAGGCTGTCGGAGACACTGAGACGGCCGCTCTCCCGTCTCAGTTGAATTTATCCAATAGCATTATAGGTAAGAAGCGGCGTTTTTCGATGTCGACATGTCAGAATTTCAGTCCACCCGACTCACCATGTAACTCCTTTAGATGATGCCTTCTTCCACAAAGATCTCAGCTCGATACCCGACAATCCTCGCGTGATTGTCGCCAAGCTCTTCGAGCTGGCTGAATGGACGTATCTCGCGCGATCGGGTCCGCAACAGGCAACGTTTGAGGGCGCCGTCCAAGTATACAGTCAGGGCCTGCGCTGGTATGAAACCTTCTTTCAATACACCAGCGGCTGCGGAAAAACCAACACGTCATTGATCCTTTTTGTTCAGTAAGCACCCCGTTTTGCGTGAAGTCGTGGTTGGATGCTGTTCCCCCATTGCTCATGGAGCTGACATTCGACACTTGCTATAGCACATTTTATCATTTTTGCGTCCTATGCCTCTTGACGCCGCATATCCTCGAGAGCGTCCCGATTGCCAGGGACGGCACACGCGCCGACACGGTATGCAAGCAGGCCGCGGATAGCATATGCGAGCTCATCACGCACTACCGCCAATTGCACGGGGGCGAGCGATTACTGGGTTTCGTGCCCATGTTCGAGTCAGCAGCCCGTGCAAGCTTAGGTGAAGCCAGGACTTCCAGGTAGATGGTAATTGCACACAGCTTTGTATGGTGATGATACTCTCTTCTTTGACTGGACATGTTATTTTTAGTCTTTAGAATAGGACCGCATGTGACGCTGTAAACCAGAGGGCTTTAGCCACCCTCCTCCCCTAAGAACTTAGAGAGCGAACAGGACATGAGATACTGGGCACCTTTTGCACAGCAGCTGAGCTCATGACGTAAGCCTGTGCCCGTGTATTACATCACCTCTTTCATATAGCAACCTTTACGAGTTCATCGGTCAAGGCCGTGTATGGTCTTTACTTTAAAGAAAATATACTACCCAGAGTAGTCTATTTAACCCGTTAGAAAGCTATAAAAGTGAATAAGCATATAGTGATCGTTAACTAAGTAGCTCCAACTTCCTGCTAAAAACAAGCGCTTAGTTGCTTCGCTAATATTTGCCTAGCGACGTCTCTGATCTAAGGTCAATTTACGAACAACTTAGTCGCCATGTAATGCTAGTCGGGAATTGTCTATAGAGGTTCAATTATAGTTGTTAGAGTTCACCATTGGCGGATCGATACAGCGCTGATCCGTCCATCGCCACAGCTCAACACGCCCCTTCACCAATTGCAACCACATAGCCAAGTTACCATCTAATTGCGTGACGCCACCTAGCTAATTAATCTCTTTCGGCTGATTCCGAGCCCTTCCTTTATCTCCATATTTAGTGAAATATACGTAGCTTTCAGATTAAGGAGACTGACTTCGGGGCTTCATTATTTGACACGCCGATCGGTCGGTTGATTCCTTCTACCCCGTGTTAGCATTGCCTACTCTTCATATTGTTCCGCTATTGTTGCCCCACCTCTTTGACTTTGACCTTTTCTGAGTTGTTGATTGTGTCTTGGAGGCCCGTACCAGAGCCAACTGACTTGGGAAGCTGCTTGCTGCTTTGGCGCTCAGGAGAGGGTGATTCTGCCATCTTTTCAGCGCGGAATGAAGACTAGTGTATTGTCATTCACGCATGTACCAAAGCTCTGCAATTGCTGTAATACATATCTGGAAATACATTTCCAGATCATCACCATGACGTGATGGGACACTTTGATGACGCTGCTGCCTTTGTTTCTGGCTGTCGTATTTGGCTCAGGCTCGCGCTTGAATACCTGGACTACACATGTCCCGCTGGCGGCAGAAAAACTCCGAAACATCGTATGGAACAAGCAGTAATACTGTCAACTACGACAATTTTAGACGCTGCTTTCCAGGCCATTGACCTTCGATCTCTGTCATGTTGCAAACGCGAGGCCACGCAGACATGACGTACCAAAGATATATGGCTGCAGGGATAGGCATGGCCATGTCGTAAACATGACTCACAGTCGTTCTGGTCTCAGTAATCAAATGAGAAGACGTACTGATTGCGCAGGAGCTGCTCTTCCTATAAAATAAATTCGGGATACGTGTTTACTTGGAAGAAACTCGTGCGTAGAAATTTGATCAATCCTACATTGAATACTATCATACGATTCCTATCATCGTCTCTACATCGAATACTACCATACGATTCCTATCGTGTCTCATCATGCTCAAGGGACCAGTACGAGTTCTCGCCTTCGGCAACCACCTGATGGTGTGGCTATCTTCCTTGGTGGTAATGGGAATATTGTCCTACTTTCTCAGTAGGTACAGTGCTGCCCATAACACTCATGTCATATATCAAGAAGTCATTGTAAGTATTCACCCTTGATGAATCTTGTTGAGCTTGATGCTAATCTTGCGGATAATAGGCCGTACTTACATTTGTTGCTTGGACATTTGGAATGATACTCCCATGCATCGACAGATATGGAGGGCATCTGTGGCCTCTCGACGTCGCTCTATCCTATCTTTGGCTCACGTCCTTTATCTTGTCGGTGCAGGATTGGAGCGGCAAACGGTGCTATGTGAATTCTCCTGGTTTCGGCCACTGTGGACTTAAGAAAGCTGTTTCTGCTTTTAATTTCTTGGCCTTGTACGTCCACATCCCACATCCCACATCCCACATTGACGAACCAGGGCTAACTAAAAAATGACAGCTTTTTCCTTGTAGCAAACTTTGTCGTCGAGGGTTATTTATTCCGAGTGCACAGAAATGAGCGAGTAAATACTGCGAGGGCAGATGGCAGGGCAGGTCATGAGGCAGTGGATCATGGGCGAGTCAGACCTGCGGTGTGAGACAATTTGAAGTTATTTGGTGAGCAGGAAATGCCAACAGGACGGGATTGATACATCTTGACAAGGCTTCTATGTATGCTCCCTGCGCAATTCCAGGCAAATATAGCGGCTATGGTGTTTTTACCTCCATTACCTCCATTACCTCCGTGGCTCTGCCAAATCAAGCTTTGCCAAAATCAATTAATTGCTTCCCTCTATCACAGGCGCCTTTGTACTCGGGGGTTTTTCAACACCAAATTCTGGATTAGATAGTATCAAGCTCAGTAGCTAGATAGGACGGTTGTGTGAAAGGTTGCTGCCAACACACTACGCGGAATATCATTGATGTGTTTCACATAATTTGGCAGCGCAAAAAGCGGCAATACACTTCTCATCATATAATATCTCCCTCCCCTTTTCCAATTAATAGGCCCAATCAGATACGATTATATTGCTAGTCAAGTCAATAATAAGAAGAATCATCTTTAGTCAAAGCCATCTTTCCCTTGAGACGTTATTGCGTTGGCTCGCGCTTTGAGCGTAGACGCTGTCTGAATCTCCCTCAAACTCTGAATAATAAGCCAGCCGGGTATGAAGAGCCAAAATGCGTTGCATGCAACATAGTATGCCCAGTAATAGATTCTTGCGGGGTGGCTCAGGACCACGCCATGAACCAACTCTTCAAAGGCACACGTCCCGTAGTAGAGAGCCAGTCCGTAAAGCTGGCCAAAGCTAATGGTAAACTGGACTGAATGTCGTGAGATGTGGTCTGTGACAATCATGTAGGCGCACATGAACGAGAGCGGGCCCCAAAGGCAAGCAGTGACGGTCTCCATGCAGACAACAAAGGAATCTTGGGTCATGTAGCGGGAGTCGGAAAGCGAGTATTCTTTCCAAAGCTGCCCAAACAGGTCGGTGCGGCCCCCCATGTGAAGAGAGTGATACGAAAAGTAACCTGGAACAGCTTGTCAGATCAGATGTCTGATTGAGGTGCGTCATAATGTCAGAAGAGTAGAGGAGGTTGGGTGTGCAGACCTTCAAAGAAGGTATGGATGAAGCCACAGAGGATGAACCACGAGGCCGTCCAGACATCGCTGTTGGAAAGCTTGGGCTTCAAGATTCGCAGACAATATTTGGTCGTCGTCAAGATGATGAGAAGCCCGCCGAAGAATGCCGTGAGCAAAATGGCTGTCGGAGTGGAAATTCCAACGTATCCGGGCACTCTCGAATCTACTGGATAGAATGGGTGTTGACGATGGGTAGGCACAACCAAGGCCGGCGACGCTCTGCTTAGTTGCTCCATGAATGGTATTCTATGGCTTGGCTTGACTTGGGGGCAGGGCAACGGATGAATAATAGCAGAGATGTCGATTTATTAAGAGGATAAGAGGGGTTGATATGTAAGTAGATAGTATCGATAATGGCTTGAATGTCGTTGGGCTGCTGTGCGGTTATGACGGGTGAGTTTTTACAGGTGAGTTTTTACAGGTGAGTTTTTACGTGTGAGTTTTTACGGGTGACGTGTTGAATGCGTAAGGCCGAAAATTGTAGAATACAATCGCCCTTTGCGAGGTAGAGGAAGCCCATTTTTTATTATGATTATTATTATTTTATTTCTTTTTATTCTTGTCGTATGACGCTGCTATTCCGAGGAGATTAACTCCCTGCAAGCTGCATCATTAACAAGGTCTCACTGTCAATCAACAAGACAGTGCACCAGCCAGAAAGTGTACTTGCGCCGTCAACACATGTTGGTTATCGGGAGAAAAGGTCCGTCAATGCCTAGCAATACGAAAGCCACATCACAAATCCCATATATTGACAAGGCAAGCTAATAAATAGACTTGAGGTAACTAACCCCCTGTGTGGCAAGCTGCAGCAGAAGCGGCAACGACGTTTGCTTCCACCAACTAACTAGATTGCCACCATCGATCGGACTCGCCACAAGAAGAGAGACGTTTTCCAGAGTGGTTTTGTGATGCAGTAATTGGGCGACAAAACCAAGACTGAATAGTGGTGGCGTAGCCCAAAGCAGCTGGTGCAACGATAATCTTGCCAGCCGAATCAAGGCTTTCTCGTCTCTGCTCTGGGATATGATCAGGTGCGTAGTTACGACACGATAAAATCAATGACGTCTGTCTGCCTGCCAGCCAGCCAAGCTGCTTCTTTGTCCGGTTCCCTACCACAAAAGCGCAGGCGTTTTTTTTTCCTTTATCAATTTCACCCATGAATATATATACTTGTCAAATATTTGTAATATATACTTGACAATCTAATTCTCAAAGGCGCTCAATTCACCAGTACAACACAGCTCGCATCCTGCCAACATGGCCATCACCAGCGCCATTTCCGACCTGCTTCACTTCGTCTACGAGTCCATTGCGTCAGTCTTCAACGGCATCTACAGCATCATCCACGGCCTACTCAGCACCGTCACTGGCTTGCTCAGCACCCTCCTGCACCTCGTCGGCAACACGGTCAGTGGCGTGGGATCCGTGATTGAATCCATCACTGCATTTATTGCCGGTATGTTGCATAATACTGTAAAAAGGAACACGGCAAACACTAACACGAATACCAAGGAAACATTATCATTCTTGCTGTTGTCGCAGTGCTGGCATTCTTCTTCCTCCGCTCTACTACGACAGGCCAGCGGGTAGTGCAGCAAGCCAAGGCTAAATCTAGTTGATAGTTGAGTAGGTAGGTAATGAATGTAATGTCTTGCGTCTAGAGGATAGTATCGTGTAAATAGCCTGATCAAATACAAAGTACTTAAAGGTACTTCCAAACTACCAAGTTACAGTAGGAACATTACTCGCCCTATTAGCTAGCCTATTAGTCTCCGTTGCTTGGCGCTTCCAAATTCACATTGTTTGCATAAAAATAATTCTTCAACTGTAAATATTCCAACTTTTTCCAAGAGTCTAGGAAAATCTTCCAAACGAGAGTATGTAATTAAATCAGGTCAATAATACACATCACGGCTTCTTCTCGCCGTAGAAAGTAACCGAGCCGTCAAGCACGACTCCTCCAACTCAACTCGAGCCCCCCCCCCCCCCCTTTACTTGGAGTACGGAGCGTAGCATCCCGAGACGGGCTTGTCCACCACGACGTGGGACTTGGCCTTGACGACCTCCGGCATCTCATACTGAGACTTGGCAGGGAGGACATCCGCCTCCTCAACCTCGACCCGGAGGCCGTTGAGCTGGGTGACGTCAATGGTCGAGCCGTCGGGCTATCCAATGCCATGTCAGTTCTTGTCTCTCGTCTTTCGGAAACGGAGCAACATACCTTGCGAAGAGTCACCTGCATGCGCGAGAGCACCTGGCGGACCAGGTCGCTGCCGTCGGCCGTCGTGTTGCTCAGCTTGGCCGCGTGGATGGCCGTGGTGAGCGAGACGGAGTCGTAGACGAGGCCCTTCTCCGGCATGTTCATGATGGCCATGCCGCCGGCGCGCGTGTCGCCGATGGAGATGTCGATGGCGCACGGGCGGTGCGGGAGGTAGGCGACGTCGACGCTGATGCCGGCGTAGTACTTCTTGTAGTCGGTCTCGGTCTTGTTGGCGAAGACGGGGAGCGTCGGCTTGACGCCGGGGGCGGTCGTGGTGGTGGGCGCGGGGACGGAGTTGTTTCCGGAGGGCAGCACCGAGGTGGCCAGGGTGGTGCGGAGCGACGAGGCCGAGGACGGGCCGGCCGAGGACGGGCCGCTGCTGGTCCCGGGCGTCGTCGACTGCTGCTGGCTGCTGCTGCCGCTGGTGGTCGGGCGGACGGAGGTGACCATTCCGCTGGAGCTCACTCCGCCAGAGGTCGAGGGCGGCTTCACCTGGGTGCTGCTGCCGCTGCCGCTGGTGACGGGCGCGTTGTTGCTGGTCGTGGTCCGGGCCGGGCTGGCAGACGGGGCGGGCGAGACCGGCGGCAGCGGCTTGTTCTGCTCCGGGGGTCCGTAGAGCGAGTTGATGATCTCGACGGCGCTCTGCTGCATCTGCGTCTCGGACTTGCTCCAGTGCTCGAGGCCCTGGTAGGTGTAGCCAAAGTTCTTGCACGAGTTGACGGAGCGCGACGTGTGCCACTCGCCGTTGGTCTGGCGGAAGGGCTGCAGGGGCGAGTCGAGGTCGATCATCGATCCGGAGGGCGTGTTGTAGCGAGACTGACCCTGGTAGGCGCCGTTGAAGGTGGTAGCCTCGGGGTGCATGCCCTGCCAGTAGGCCCAGAGACGGTCAACGTTGGCGTGGTGAAGCATGCTGGGGGGGTGGGAGGTTAGTATGGATAGATGGATGGTGGATGGATGGTGAATGGATGGTGAATGGATGGATGGATGGTGAATGGATGGATGGATGGATGGGCATGTCATCTATAAAGGACGAGTCAACTTACAACAGCGGCTCAAAGGCAGAGTACTGAGAGTCCATGAATTGGCCGCCGCAGCCAGCGTCCCAATGAAGAGCATTGTGAGCAGCCTCCAGACTACGACCTTTGCTGGCCGTCGTGGCGAACTCGGAGAAGGACTTGGCCATGGTGAATGTATCATACTGCAGAAGAGAAAAGCAGCATCAGCAAAAGTGGCCATCTCGGACAGGCTTCTTCTTCCACTCACCACCAATCCCTTGTAGTTGCGCTTGACCAGGTTCTCGTTGGCCTGCTCCGAGCTGTCGCATCGGTACATGCGGTCCCTCGTCTCAAACTGGCCGTACTTGCCCTGCTTCACGTCCTGCGAGAACTTGTACGTGTACAGCGGGTTGTCGATGGTCTTGGTCTCGACGCCCGTCTTGGCCGCGACCTTGACCTGGACGCTCTCGGGAAGCGCGCAGGCCGGGAGGGACGGCTCGGCCGCCCAGTCCCAGTACGGGGCGCGGAGGTCCTCGGCGGCCTTTTGGTATTCGGAGCGCACGCTCTCGGGGTAGGCGGCGGCCAGCGTCCTGGCCTCCTTGACGAGGTTTTGCTGTGTGGTGAGGGCGGGTTGTGTAAGCCGTCAATGATCTCGGGCTGCGATGGATGATTGGGGGGACTAGACTACATACCTCGTAGAAGGCGACATAGGGTCGGTGCCAGATCATGAACAAGTTTTCCTGCATTCCTTGTTAGAGTGACAGAACAACACAGGGTCTCCTGGCAGGTTCAACTTACTCCGTGGGTGCTGTAACCAGACCAGCCATCGGTGCTCTTGGCTCCTGCATTATTGTACTCCCTGAAGGGTCGGCCGTGGATACCTAGAGAGTCAGTCTGTCAGCCAGATGATACTCGCCTGATTCAGATCTTCCCTTATGCCTTACCGGCGATCTGGAAGTAAGACTCTGTCTCGCTTGCATCGCGATCATACATGGTGCGCATAGCCTGAACATAAAGATCCCTGCAACATCATCTCGGATTAGCGCCTTGCCTTGCTTCCCATTCCCGGGCCGAGCCAGCTTCTCGGGACCGACTTACCACTGAGGGCCAGCCTCAGTCGCCAGCTCCGTGATACTCCGTCTCATGGGGACCGCGCCGCCATTGCCCGTCGCGTTCGCTGCCAGATAGCCGGTGACGGCTCCGGTGTAGCCACCATTGGCGGCGGTGCTTTCGCCCGAGGCGGAGACCGCGCGGGTCAGGAACAAGCCGGAGAGGATCAGTTGGAGATGCATGGTGAAAGAAGAAGAAGGAAGGAAAAACGAATGTGGTAGAGCACCTTGATGTTGGTGATGCTGAGGACGGGTTTTTCGGTTCGATGCGGGCAGTAGCCCATCTAGATATAATACGCATCTCTGGGAGCTTGGAGCATCTCGCCCGCGCCACCCGAACAAGGCGAGATGTCGGTCTGGTCTGCCGAACTACTGAATGCTACTCGGCAAATTGAACTTGACTGGTCTATCCGTAAGGCCTACTAACTACTTGGTAGCATGACGGCTGCAGTTGAGCGATACGCAGTGGAGTTGTGGTGGCTGAAACTGCTAGGTGACCAGGATGCTGGACGATTCCGAAATTACCACCGTTTTTCACGGACAAGGAGTTCAGCAGCTCGGAGGTCGCTGCTGGTGGTGTACGGAGCACATACAAGTGAGCATACTGATGAGTCGACTATCGCCCAGCTCGATTTGCCCAAGATGAGATCTAGGATACGAGCCCTTGATCATCAACCTTGGTGATCTCTCGTCTCACCATCCAATAGTTGTTACCTTCTTTAGCCCAGAAGCTTAATCCTAAACGTGGCACTGCCCTCGCCGCTTTCGGTTCCCTTGCCTTGCCCTGCCCTGGGAAGATCGTCCCGCAGCTCCGACCACGATGATGTTTCCTCGCCTGTCCATAGACCCAACGAGTGGTTCCTGCAGGACAAAAACAAAACTCAAAACTCACCATCTTCTCGCTCCTCCGCAGCCACCGCACCGACACCTCCGTCGTCATTTCGGGAGATTGGATGGTCGGATGGGGTCAGGAGACTATTGCCTGCACGGCCCGCATGGGGCGGGGAAAACGGCCAGCAGAAAAGACTATCCCAAAACGCGGTCCAGGGGTTCGCGATGAGGCTAAGCCTTGACCGGGCCCCCGGGTTCAGACGAAGCTGGAGACGGACTGGAGCTCCGGCGAAGGACACCCAGTCGGGTCACGCCATAACCGCATGATTGGGGGGCGTAAGCCGCACGGGTTGTTGCTGTTGTTGACTGAGTCTTTGTTAATAAACCATGACTATTAAGGAGGAGAACGCAACTGATTGCATTGCATAGGGGTGAATGCAGTTGTGGAGAGTCCCTAAAAATAACCGAGAAAAACTGGTAAGTTGAAATGCTGAAGCTTGGAAAACTGTGTTTCGTCAAGGTTGTCGGCAATCCTATATCCAGGGGTATACTTCGTATAAGCAACCCCTGGAGCTGGCTTCAAGGTCGTGGCGGAGCAGCGTTGTTGGAGCTACTAATAATAGGAGTTAATAAATCGGCCGGATGCCACAACTGGAAACACTTTTATTTTTTCCCTGTAACTTTTCAATTTCTGAACGAGTACACAGTAGGAACACAGGAGGACATTCATGGTGTTGTTGAGATGTGATTGGGCTGTGTGTGCTTGTATAAATAACTTGCAACTCATCGAACGCAAAACTAGTTAGTTCCCTAGTTATTCGGTACTTGGAAACGACAGGAATTAAACGCCTTTAGCAGCGATAAACTCGGTGCATTTACTTGAGCGACTTGGGCCTTATAGAGGTGACACATTGACTGAGAAGACATTTGAAACTGTCCAATGGAAAAAAACACTATTTTGAATCATACTGTACAAGTAGAATGTTGAATATGCTACCCTACATTTTGACGCCACTGTAGTTCGTTGGTATACTGTACGTTGAATCAATTGCAATGTCTACATACAAACACAACTACTAAACTATAAGTTGATTGAAAATAGCCAACTTGAAATATCCATTTATTTATTTTGCAATTTTTTACGTATTCGTATCGAGTGATGGAGTTACTCCGAAGCTCGTGATAGTACAACTTGCCACTACAACCTACCCTGGAGAGTCTGCCCAAGAACTGCGCTCGCTTTCGAACTGGTTTTGAACGGGTCAGGGGGAAATTTGCCCTCGATGCCTTGTACGAGTAGTCTCATTATCTAGAGCACTGGTAATAAATGCACTGGGAAAGTTGCCACGAAAACGCAAGTCAACCGAGCGTCAAGAATGCGCAACACCAGCCACCTATGTATGAACTTGCCTGCAGCTGGCCCCTTAAACCCGGTCGCTCAAGCAACTCAAGTATTCTACTGGACCAGTCTACCTAGAATGCCACAGGCAAAAAAATCTGGACTGGTCTTGCCAAGCTTTTGACATGAATTGGTATGCCAGCGCTGTCTCGTGCTCATCATCGGCCTCAGTCCGCGCCCGCCTTCCTGAACAATATGCTTTTTTGCATCAAGGGCTGCCCATGTCTCAGATTGCGAATTCTTGAACGTTTGAAAAAAGCATCATACACTGGAGCGCCCGCCCTCGTCGTGGCGGGCGATCTCCTCGAGCGCCCATTGGTATTGGTCCGTTCTGTTAACAAGCAGCTCCGTGTCTCACTTTAAGCATTCCTTTGTCCAGCAAATTCCTTTTCTGAACCGCTGTCTGTGCTGCCATCACATTTCATGAACTGGTCATACAAGACACAAATACTGGACATGCAGGTTTATAAAAACGGCAGCCAGCCCCCGCACGGTTGTCTGTACTGCCAACCCCGAGAGTTGCGTGCACTGTTGGTTCAGGGTTACTCGGAGCTCGAAGTTGCAAGTAGCACCAGATCGATCGTATCACACCCGACAAGACGCGCCTTTCGAAATGAAGACGACGACGACAATCATAGCCGCGTTGGCCCTGGCAGCGACGGGCCATTCTGCCGCGCAATGGCGTGCAAGCTTCGACTCTTCCTCCGCCGGCGGTCACGAGGAATTCTCACTCGAGCAGATCCGAAATGAAAAGTTCAAGGGAGTTGACCCGGTCGATGCTATCTTACAAGCTTACGCGCGATACGCGACTTTTATCCCCGCCCGCATCCAGGCTGTCATTGATCGGACGCCTGAAGTTAAGCTCAAGTTCCCGGTCCTGGATTCTGGTAAGATGGTTGTCTTCCTCCGAACGGCCACCTAAGTTGGTTGTACGTTGATCGCCTTCTAACAAGTTATCGTGTAGCGGATCCATCCGTTGTACGTGCTGAAGCGTCACCGCCGGCAGATTTCGACTCGGAATATGCGCTTCCCGTGAGCTTGGGCACGCCGCCACAGGTTCTTCCCTTGAACCTGGACACCGGCTCTTCAGACCTGTAAGAGCCACCTAAACCTTGCCGCGGGTCCCCGACGACATGGGGCTAACCTCTCCGTCGATAGATGGGTGTTTTCCACAGATACCCCCCCACAGTCGCTCAATGGCCAGAAGCTGTACTACCCCAGGAACTCCAGCACCAGCGAGCCGCTCCAGGGAGCGACCTGGAAGATCAAGTATGGCGACAACTCGACCGCCAGCGGCATCGTGTACCTGGACCGCGCAGCCATCGGCCCCGTCGGCTACGACAAGCAGGCCATCGAGGTCGCCCAGGCCGTCTCCAGCGCCATCGCCCAGGACAACTTCATCTCTGGCATCTTGGGCATGGCCTCCAGCGCCGCCAACACCGTCACCCCGAACAAGCAGCTGACCTTCCTGGACAACATCCTCAGCAAGCTCAAAAGGCCGCTCTTCACGGCCAACCTGCAAAAGGCCCGCCCCGGCAACTACAACTTTGGCTACATCAACGAGTCCGAGTACACGGGCAACGTCGCCTACACCCCCATCGACCCAAACACCCCGTACTGGATGGTCAACCTGAGCGGCTACCAGCTCGGCGGGAGTAACGGCTCCGCCTTTTCCAACATGACCATCCGCGGCATCGTGGACACGGGCACGTCGCTGCTGCTGCTGCCCCAGGACGTGGTCGACGCGTACTACGCAAAGGTGCCCGGGTCGCGGCTGGACGCGAGGCTGGCCAACGTGGTCTTCCCCTGCAACGCGACACTCCCGAACTTTGTGTTCGGCGTTGGTGACGGGTACCGCGGCATCGTACCGGGGAGCTACATCAACTACGGAAGAGTCTCGAACAGGGAGTGCTTCGGCGGGCTGCAGTCGTCCACGGGTATTCCATTTTCCGTGTTTGGGGATGTTCTCCTCAAGGCGCAGTTTGTCGTTTTTGACCGAGGCACTCTGAGGGTCGGGTTCGCCAACAAGCCGACTGTTTAGGCATCGAAAATGGCTGACGTATTGATCATGATGATGGGAGATAGCGTATGGCGGCGCAAGCTGAGTCGGGTTGGTAAAAGGTGGCGGTGTGCTTTTTATACGACCACGAGACTCAAATGTCTGGCATGATGAATCTTGTTTATTTATTTTCAATGATTTTTCAGACTTCTTGAAAGCTCAACTCCGAGGAGATGGTGTGATGCGTCTTGGTGCTCGCCACTAGGGAGGGCTAATTAGTAATCTATGGTACCGTAATCTACGACTCTCCCAAGTGCCATACGCTCCTCTCTTATTCAATACCTGCATCTACAAGCACAATGACAGACTCTCGCGGCCGGAGACACGCTGTCGTACGGGCAGGTCGGCGAGCTGGTGGACGCGTATTATGAAGAGGCATTTCGGAGGGAGCTCTGGGATCGGGAGGAGCTGGCGAGGCAGCTGGGGGAGAGGCCGGGCGACGTCATGGTCAAGTACAGGGAGACGTTTGCGCACGGGGTCGGCGTGGCGTGGGACATGGAAGAGATGATCAACTATGAGAGGCACATGGATATGACGGATGTAAAGACGTACTTGCGAGACGTGTTGGTAATAAGGAAGGCTAGGGGCTCATAGTTTCTGTCCAGGTTGGTCATGGACTGGATGCCGGCTGATGTTGTGGACTGACGTGACTGACTCCTTGTCGAATGGCCGACCAAGACGTGTATGTATTCCGCTGAGAACCAATAACTTCTCTATTTGCACTTTTTATTCTTGCAATATTAGATAGTTACTTGCGGATTTTCAATTCTTTTGTTCTGCGCAGGTTCAGCCACCTATTCGTTGGACTGAGGCGCACCAGCTGTGGCTGTGGCTGCGGGCATCATCATCACTTTCCACTCCCTCTTCCTCTTTCTCTTCCTCCTCCTCCGTCACACAAACGAATTCAGCCCGACTCTCCGCACTACCATCGGAATTCTGCCATCTCAAGACTCAAAAGAAAGCCACTGACCCTGGACCTCTCGGGATAAAAGCTCTCGCGCATCTCTCTCCCAACTGGCCATCGCCTGGCTATAAAACATAGCGGCTGCGTGATTGTTAGCTGCAAGTTCATACAACAGGCTCGAATACTTACAATTTCAAGTTTTGTCTATCAGTCAAGTCAAGCTGATTCCTGTCCACAACTCGGCTCTCGGTGGTGCCGTCCGCATTGACCGTCTCAACAACGCCGCTGTCGTCGACCAGATTCTCCCGCTCGATCCTGTCGCGGCGCTTATTCTCCCGGTCGAGGTAGATGCGAAGGACCAGGACGATGATGGCGGGGACAATGGCGGCGACGACCAGGAGGATGATCCAGGTCGGGCGGTAGCGCGGCTTCCACTGCGGGCGGAAGAGCTGCGGCGAGATGATGTTGCCGAGGCCGTACGCGGCGTGGTACAGGGCGATGACGGTCGTCTTCTTGGTGTGGCCGGCCGAGGCGTTGGCCGCCCAGATCATGACCACGGCGTACGGCACGCCGGTGGCGGAGCGGATCCAGATGCCGGTAATGAGCCCCCAGCGGTTGCGCGACGGCAGGCTCAGCAGGAGGACGCTGGAGAGAGCGGTGGGAATATAGGCGAAGAGGGAGATCCAGGCGCGGCTGTTGGTGGTGTAGCGGAGCGCGACGGCGGCGAGGGCGAGGCAGGTAAAGTTGAACGCTCCGAGGACGGCACCGAGGAGGGTCGTCTGCAGGACCGTGAAGCCGAAGGAGTTGATGAGGAGAGAATACTGGTTCGTGGTGCCGTTGGCCATTTCCTGCGTGAGGGCGTGCGCTGTGAAGAGCCATGTCTTGGGGTCCTTGATGGCCTCGATGAATTGCTCCCTCTTGAAGCGCTTCTGCTCAATGCCGGAATGGTTCTCCTTGATTCGAAGGATGGCCTTGGCGCGCTCCTCAGGTGTCAGGAAGTGAGCATACAGAGGGCTGTCGGGGAGCAACAGGTATACAAACACGCCAAATAAGATGGTCACCGCGCCACATAAAACTATGTTGCCGACCTGGTTCGTGAGCAAAGACCGACTTACACGTGGTAGGTAGGAGGATGGGTGACTTACACATGAGCCACTGCCACGGCGCAAACTGGTTGGTGTGGATATGCAAAACGCCGTATGAAAGCAGACCAGAAGCGATTGGGCTCCCGTTACCGACCGACCACATGATGGGCATCAAAACGGCCTGCTCTTGATACGTGAAGAACATGGACATGATGAGAAGAAACGCCGGCACGATGCAGGCCTCGGACAGTCCCAGGAGGAAGCGCACGACAAAGAGCGAGGCAAAGTTTCGACAAGGAATATGAAGGAGTGTTATGCCGCCCCTTGGATGTTGTGTGTGAGAAGTTGGGTCCAAACAAGATGCACAGTTGGTGCAACCAGCGTGAAGAGAAAGGGACATACCAGATGACGAGGTTTGCTGCGAGCCACTTCGCGACCGGAAACCTTTGCAGGGCCCAGTTTTGAGGAAACTCGGCGATCATGTATCCGAAATAAAAGATGGATGATAGCCAGTTGTACTGGTTGGCGCTGAGGTGAGCATCTTTGAGTATCCCCAGGATTGCCGAGCTGCCGAGCTGTTTCTTGATTAGTCTTGTCTTGCACCCCAAGCCCGCTTTCGATCCGGGTCCCGACATACCGTTTGCTTGTCCAAGAACATGAGATGGTATCCGATGCATAGAAAGGGAAGGATACGCCATATCAGCTTGTTGCGAATGCTGACGGCTTCTTCCGGCGTGGGATCCGTAACCTTGACCTCGCTGAAGAGCCTGAAGCTCTCGTCGGCGTATCGATCTGGAAGCTTGGGGGCGCTGGCAGGGACGGCATGGACGCTATCGCTGTCACCGTTGGCTCGTGCTTGGCTTGCAGCCACTGAAGGGGCGTCTTTATCGGAGATTTCAGTCATGGCGGGCTTGCTTCTGTGTAATTGTACTTTGGAAGTAAGTCGTGAGCCAGCCAGGCAAGACAAGCAAGCTATTCAACGGCCAACGCTCAGTCCAACGACTTTTGGTCCACTACTTTTGGTCGGCAGGATGAACTAATGATGTAAATATTCATATCAGCTCCGTTCGTCATGAGAATAGGTCGGTTCCGAATTTCGGTTCCGAATTTCGGTGTCGAGGTGCGATAAGGCCAGGCAGATAGACCCTCTCACGCCATAGTTGGAGTCTTGACGTGATGGATCGAGTACGTACAGAATCAATAATGCGGGATTTGTAAGAAACGCCTCAGAGGGGCTTCTAATCAATTAAATGGATTCTTGTAAAAAGGAACTCGGTGAAAAGAAGTCGGTATCCTTGAGTGTCGTGTATTTTCCTCGTAGCCTCGTCCGATGAGGAGGGGTGGTGGCTGGATGAGCTAACAGCGTAGCATTCCGGCTTATTCGCGAGCCTTGCTTGTACCATGTTTCAAGAACCCTCTTTTAGACTTTCCCAGCCGTCTCTTCACTTGCTTCCTTTCATCAAAGTACAATTAACGTGCAATGGCCACGAATAACGAGCCGTTCCGAGTTCTCATTGCCGGCGCGGGAATAGGCGGCTTGGCGACTGCCATTTCCTTGGCGCGAGTGTCGGGCATACCAAACCTGGACATTCAAATCTACGAGCAAGCTCCGGAACTGCTTGAAATCGGGGCAAGCATCGCGCTGAGTCCGAATGCATGTCCAATTGTTCCTGTTGAGTACGGGATAAGAAGAAGACGAAGCTAACTCTCGATACAGGGTTTGCGGACACTGGAGCGGCTTGGAGTTCATGAAGCTCTGAGCGACGAGCTTGGCTTTCGAGGTCCCAGCGGAATTCCGCAGATATTTCGGTATACCTCACGTACCAATCATGTACAGATCTAGCAGCAGAAATTGTACTGACAACCACAGGCACTGGAAGACGGATCAGGTTCTTTCCGTGGACACTTACACCAACGTACGGGATCGCCGCCACCAGACGACGCGGTTCCATCGGGGCCACTTGCACGGTGCTCTGCTCTCCCACGTTCCCAGATCCTCTATTCACCTCAACAAGCGAGTCATCCGAGCCGAGGCAGGGGAAGAGGGGGCTGTTCTCTACTTTGAGGACGGCAGCGAGGCTCATGGTGGCTTGATAATTGCCGCTGATGGCCTCCGATCAGTTCGTTGCCGGCCCGCACCTGTCAAATACGAACACCAACTCACCATTGTGTAGAAAGTCAGACAGTCTTTGATCCCGGATTATCAGCTCAAGTTTACCGGAAAGGTCTTTGTACGGTCAACGTTCGACGCGTCCTTGGTGGAGGGCAAGGTACCCGACCTGCCACACGATGCCATTCACTGGGTACATCCACCAAAATCATGACCTGCCTTTTCCTCTTGGGTAACGTAAAGCTGATTGTTTCCCAGTGGGGCCCCAAAGATTCGTTCTTCGCTTCTAGGCTCGGAAAGGGCCAGTACACCACCGTCGGCGCCTACGACGACCCGCGCAGCGGTCCGGAGCTGGACGTCGCCTGGAACCAGCCCGGCAGCGTCGACCTCTTCCGGGCCCGGTTCGGCGGCGACTCCTCCTGGAACCCCGTCGTCCGGCGGCTCGCCGAACTCACGCCCAGCGTGCGGCTGTTCCCGAACTACGCCGGCGCGCTGGCGCTCGGCCTCGCGCTCCGTCACGTGGCTGTCGAGTTGGGAGCAAGCCTGGTATTGCCGGAGATTCAGCGTGCGTTGACGCTGTATGACAGGACGAGGCGGCCGCACGCCACGAGGTTGCTGGGCATCATACACGGCGCGCTCAAGCCTACGCAGAAGTCGTATGGCTCGGCGGAGGAGGAGGACGATGCGCTGATGAAGAGGTTCAAGAATAGGCCGGACCTGACGTGGTTGTCGGAGCACGACGTGGAGGCTGCGTTCAAGCAAACGGAGGAGGAGCTTGAAGGTACAAAGGGGACGCAGCAGTTGGTGGTGGCTGAAACAAACAGCAAGCCCAAGAGTAAATTTTAGAAAGAATATGATGACATCTTGTCGGCAAGGAGTTCGTCCTGTTCCGGATAAGACCAGGCACAGAAACGTGAACGGCACGGTTGTTGATCTCCTATGCAGTGGTTCGGTGGGAGCATTCATCCGTTCCGGTTATACCCTGAAGCTTCCAGTCAACAATTCCTCCTGTCCTGCTGCAAATCACAATCTCTGCGGTTGAGAAAACTTCCTCTGACAAGCACCTTTCCTATGCAGCTTGCCACTTTGACTCATCTATGACTCAACTCAGCCTTGGAGGAAAGCTGTCGCCCCACATGATCACAGAATTGCCGTTGTGTGAGTGAGGCTGTACTGACTTGGCCACTGCAGCGTCACATCGCAGCCTTGTTTTGCAGTGCTGCGATTGAACATGCGCCGATGGCTGGCTATATATAATGGCTACCATGCATCACTCAAGGTGGTCACTATACAGCTATGAACCGTCACTGGAGTAGCCAAGAGACGTCCCTCGTCTTTCCGCTCTCACAGAAACTCATCACACCATGGACTCGGCCAGATATAGGAGCCCTCCGCAGCCTCCTCCCCTGTTCAACGGCACGGCCGAGTCGATACTCGCCACCATAAATGCCGCGCTTGATCGGCATCGGGCCGTCCTTGATAGGGTAGTGGCCCAAGTCACCCCCGCGACCGCTACGTTCGACACGGTCATGAAGCCCATCCTCGAGAGCGAGAACGAGGCCGACAAGGTAAAGTGGGTGAACGGCTTCTACCAGCTCGCATCTCCCGACCCAGCACTGCGCGATGCTTCCCGCCAGGTCGAAGAGCTCATCGACGCGTTCGACATTGAATGCAACACCCGGGAAGACCTGTTTGCCCTCATCGACGCGGCGCACGCCACCCGACACAGCCAGGGACTGGACGGGGAGAGTCTCCACCTGCTGGAGAGGGAGTGGCAGCGAAACGTCCAGAACGGGCTGTTGCTGCCTGCGGGACCTGACCGTGAGCGCTTCAGGGAGGCGCTTCAGGAGATCAGTAGCCTCTGCCTGGCCGCGCAAAAGGTCCTGGACGAGGACACCGGCGGCGTGTGGTTTCGGCCGGAGGAGCTCGAGGGAATCCCCGCAGATGCCGTTAATATTGGTGACCTGGAGAAGGGCACGGGAGAAAACGAGGGCAAGGTCAAGGTCACGTTCAAGTACGATCACCTGATCCCGCTGTACACCTACGCGATACACGAAGCCACAAGGCGGACATATATGCTTGCGGTGGTCAGCAGGGTGAGCGAGCACCAGCCCATACTAGATGGATCTTCCATGAGCCCCTTCAATGCTGACCGCGCCAGGCAAACGTGAACGCCCCCTTGTTCCAGCGCATCATTGAACTGCGCGACGAGGCCGCGCGGCTCGTCGGCTTCGACAACCACGCCGAGTTTCGCATCAGCGCGCGCATGGCCAAGACGCCCGCCCGCGTCCACGCCATGCTCCAGACTATCCTCGACCTCACCGAGGATGGCGTCCGCGCCGACGTCGCCGCCCTTCTCCGCCACAAGCAGGCCGACTGCGTGGCACGTGGCGCCCCCTTTGACGGGACCCTGCACTTCTGGGACCGGCTCTTCTACAGCCGCGTGCGGCGCGAGGTGGAGTTTGGCGTCGACGAGGCCGCCGTGGCGCAGTACTTTCCCGTGGGACCGACCGTCGCCGCCATGCTCGCCATGCTCGGGGAGCTGTTCGGCCTCGTCTTCGTGCGGATGGACGAGGAGGCGGACCGCGCGCGGATCAGCCCAACGGGACGCGCCGGGGACGTGGCGTGGCACCCGGACGCGAGCCTCTACAGCGTCTGGGACGACGATGACGACGAGCAAGGCGGCGGCGCGTTCTGCGGCTACCTCTACCTCGACCTGCACCCGCGCGACGGCAAGTACGGCCACGACGCGTGCTTCACCCTGCAATCCGGCTTCACGCGGCCCGACGGCCGCCCGTTCCACCCCTCCGCCGCGCTCCTCTGCAACCTGCCCGGACCCGCCGCCGAGGGGTCCAAGCCGGCGCTGCTCCACCACGCCGACGTCGTCACCGTGCTGCACGAGCTCGGGCACGCGGTGCACTGCCTCGCGGCGCGCTCGACGCACGCGCGCGCGCGCGACGTCGCCGCCGACTTCCTGGAGGCGCCGTCGCAGATGCTCGAGAACTGGTGCTGGACGCCGAGTGCGCTGCGGCGGCTGTCCGGCGTGCCGATCCCGGAGGAGCTGGTGGCCCGGCTGGTGGCGGCGCGCGGGGTCAACGCGGCGCTGGACGCGCGGGACGCGGCGCACACGGCGCTGTTCGATATGCGCGTGCACTCGGGCGAGTCGCCGGCGCACGTTCGGGGGATGGACTGTGGTAGGCTGTGGAACGAGCTGCGGACGGATCTCACCGGGCTTCATGGGCCGGGGGACATGGGAATGTAAGTGGGGAGTTGCCATTCCGCCCGGGGGGGGCAGCGGGTTTTGACTGACATGCGGCGATAGGGACTGGGGCAACGGACACCTGATCGTCGACCACTTCATCACGGGCTACGACGCCGGGTATTACGGCTATCTCTTCTCCGAGGTCTTCTCGGCGGACATGTTCCACGCGGCGTTTAAGCAGGATCCCATGGATGGGGCGCAGGGCCGGCGGTATCGCCACCTTGTCCTGGAACGGGCCGGCACGATGGATGAGATGCAGTGCCTGATCGAGTTCCTAGGTCGCGAGCCGGACCCGAGGGCCTTTTTCGAAGACAGGGGGCTAACAAAGTCTTGATGGGACAGTGGAAGAAGGATAGAGGATAGAGAAGATGGAGAAAATAAAGACTATAAGAATTGTGATCCATCAAGAAAGATAAGCCTGATTATTATCAATGTAAAATTACAGCACTAGACATAACTTGTGAGAGGGACCTCTGTATCCTCCCCCCCAAACAACGACAGTTTTCTCTCGCACCAACTCCCTACCTGTCAGCCCGTAGGCCGAGCCCACAGAACTTCCACAACGCATCATCTTCCACGCATCATCTTCCACTCATCATCTTCCACGCATCACACTACCGGTCGTAAATGACCTCTTGAACACGAGGGTATAGACGCACCATCTCCTGGTACAGTTCGGGGTGGTCGTTGACCATGACGCGCGGATCCCAGCCGGCCGCAACAAAGATGGTCTCAATACCGCTAGAGATGGGGGTCGTGAAGATGTTCGCAATCTGGAAGCCAATTAAGAAAGCAAAGGCCATAATGACGGGGGTGAAGCCGCCTCCCCTGTTGTAAGCGGGGTTGGTGATCAGGAGGTAGAGGTATGCAAGCAGAGCGCAAGCGTAGCCGACGAACAGGGCACCAAAGGATAGAACAGGGCCGATGAGACATTCCTGGGTGGTAGGTTAGCAAATTCAAGGTAGAGGCAGGAACGGACAACAAGCTTACGTTGACGAGGGCGTCGATACCGCGGTCCTTGATCATCTTCCATGTATCCTTGGCTGCCTCGATATACTTCTTTCCGTATAGGGCGATGTGAGCATAAGCGTATCGGTTGATGAATTCCACGGCCCACTCAATGATGCCAAGAAGGCACTGTAGAACGCAGAAAAAGGCCATGCCAATGAAGCCGCCGATGCCGCCATCGTCGGCTGACGATTGCTTCGCGACCGAACAGAGCTGGCGGAGGAACTGAATAATTGCAACGATCAGACTGCCAAAGGCAATGGAACCGAAGCTGTAGGTCAGAGCGCGCTTCGCAGAGCTACGGGTCGCGTCCTTGGGGAAGTTGTGGACAGCAAAGTACCAGGCACCGTAGACGCCGCAAATGATTGTGTGAATGGTGTTCTTCAGCCACTCAGTAATCCAATACATGGCGAACGTGATAAAGACCATCAAACCAATGACGGTCCCCTGGCTGCAGCCGGAGCCGTTTGGTCCACAGTTAGGGTTGTTCGAGGACGGCTGCCATCGAACGTAGATGCCGACCATGGTGGCGGAGAACCAGGCACCGAGGGCAGTGGCTAGGATACCGCCGATAAGACTAACGATGTAGACATGGCCATACTTCTTGCTGACGTCGATGCTGGTGCGAAGCATGAGAGCGGAAAAGGGAATGCGAGGAATCCAGGTCCAGAACGCAAAGGCAGTGAAGACGGCAAAGATAAGGAAGACGATGCCAGCAGACCAATACTTCTTATACAGATAGTATATGGCGGTTCCAAACGCGAAGACCAGGTTGAGAATACCGGTGACCCAGATAAAGGCCTTGGGGAAGGTTCGGGCGAGGCCGACGTATGCGATCGAGAGAACAAAGGCGGCGCCGAGTGCGCAGGCGAAGAGAATCAGGGTGTTGGAGTTGATGGAGAAGGTGTTGGAGCTCTTAATTCCAGAGCCGTGTATACCAGATACGTAGCCGCGAAGCGCAATGACGGAGACGGCAACGTAACCAGCAAAGACGAGGAGGAACTATAATCGAGGTGGCGCGCGTTAGCGAATAGATCGACGTGTAGGTGCAGCAGGGCTAGCTCAGGCAGGTATTTAGTAGACGCACGAGAATAGCAGCCCACAAGTCGTTGTATTTGGGCTTCTCGATCTTGAAGGCTTGATCGAAGCCATACTTTTCATCGTTGGAATTGGGAGGATTGTAGCTGTAGGGCGGCGGAGCGCCGTAGTTGTAGCCGCCCTGGTCGTAGCCTCCATTATTCTGCGGCGGCGGCGGAGGCGGCTGCTGTTGCTGCTGCCATCCCTGGTTGTACTGCTGCTGATTGTACTGTTGCTGGCCATACTGCTGCTGACCATACTGCTGCTGACCGTATTGCTGCTGCTGGCCGTATTGCTGCTGCTGGCCGTACTGGCCATGGTACTGGTCACCCATGGCGGGCGTTTGTCGTGTTTACGCGCGCGGTGGCGGTGCCTGGAAGTAGATCGATCGGGGGCGGGCGCCGGACGGGATCGAGACGCGTAGCCACTGCCGGTTGTATGGCTAGAAAGGCAACGAACGGCGGGATGAAGGAAGGAATGACACCTTTGTAAGGAAAGGATGTAGAAGGGAAAAAAACAGCAGAATTGAGGGGGGGATGAAGCGCAGGGCGAAACAGGTACATAGTTAGCTGTTGCATTGGTACCTGCAGTGGGGAGTCAAAAAGCTTGTGGGGAGGTGAGTACTGTACATGTAAGGAGGCCCTTTCAAAAGTCATGTGTATCTTGATCATAGATTTTATCGTTCTCTCTTTTCAGAAATGTCGTCTTTCTTATTTTCTTAATTTTAATTTATTCTTTATTTTTACTATCTACTCTATCTCTGTCTTTTCCCCTTTCAGAATCGCAGTACCTCGACTTCTGAAAGCTACATCTGTACTCCGTAGCTAGAGGCAGTGCTGGAATGCCAAGTCCAAGCACAGGTGTTGCTGGGCGGCAGCGGGACAATCAGACAAGACAATCACTCATTCGGTGACGACTTGCCAGGATTATTAGCGTCACAAGAAACCTCGTCAGGCCTCTATTAGCTTGGCATGCAGGCAGGCAGGCAGACAGCCAGTCCTTTCGCGTCTTCTTTCCCCCCCGCGAAAGCTAAAGGTGCCGGAACCGAATCGACAGAGGCGAGAGATCAACAATGCGAAGGCTGGCTTTCCATAGCTCTGGTTTAGCTCCGAAACTAAGTTCAACAGGTGGGCGCGTCATGGGCCGAGCAGCAAGTAGATAGGTGTGCTGGGCAAGGCAGTCTTTGGTAGGGCCAGCATTGTTGTGGGCCGCTGCGATTGATTGCCGGGCACCGGAAATTGGCTTGACTATGAACGGGTGGTGAGGTCATACAGGGGCCAATTTTCAGCTGATGTGGTTGGTGATGGCTTGATTGCCTCGGTCGACGGCGCGTGAACGTGGACGGATAGTTTCGTCCAATTCAGCATGGCTTTGCGGCGATCGATTCAGTGCGACTGCCTAAAACAAAACAAATAATTGAATCGGATGCTTGGCCCTGGGAGAATTCGCACACGTTTTGACGTATCTGTATCCGTACCTTTTTCGTATGATGCACTTGTTGTCCTGTTTCGCCGATGCTGGCCTTCAGTACGCCGATGCTCCACCGCCAAGTCCATCGCCCACGCAGCTGCTGCTCCCATCGCATTTATAGGGATGCGTTTTGTTATGAGTGATGCCCCAGGTCCCGAATTTTATTCAAAACTTGATGAAAGAGGAAGAGAAAAGCCCAAAATGGGAAGAGTACATGGATCCATTACGGCGATGCTTTTTCTCCCAATCGCCCGCGAAAGCAAACGCCAACCCATGGAGCCACCATTGACGTAAGCCGACATGTTGCTGGCCAACACATGCTGGAAGGGTTTCCACCAGCCTTGAGTCACCAAGCCTGGTTCAAGGCTTGGAAATCCTGCCACTAACAACTTCACCACGAGCTTCATGGACCAAAAGTTTCTGCTGTCAGAATTCGACCGCCTCATCAGCGACGGTCTGGTCTTGTACGATGACAAACAGACCATCCGGCGCCAATTGGATGGCGGCCTCAAAGTACGTTATGAGCATTTGCACACCCTCCCCCTTTATGTTCACGCTTAACATTGACTCGATGCAGTTCCAGTTCGTTCTCACATCTGCTCTGAACAAGAAACCCACGGCTGCTACCGCGGGCACTCAATCCAAGGAGCTCGTCGAGAAACGGGTGCGCCCTGGCAGCGACATTGACGCCAACGGATATGAAGTCGGTGAGGTCGGTGGCTCCCACGTCCTTGTTGCCAACAAATTCTGCTACGCGCGGCCGCACTACCTGCTGCTGACCAAGGACGGCCATCGGCGGCAGTACGAGCGGCTCGACAGGGCGGACCTCGCCGCCGCCTGGACGCTCCTCTCCGGCAGCGACCTGGACAACTTTGCCGTCTTCTTCAACTGCGGCAAGGGGGCGGGATATAGCCGGCTGCACAAGCATATGCAGCTGATGCCGATGCCTCCCCATACGTTTGCGTCCTTCCTGGACTCGGCGGATGGCACGGAGCCGGAGGTACCTTTTCGGTGGTTCTACGAGCGATGGTCGGACGCTGGCTCATCTTCCGTGGATCGAGTTGTCGACTCATACCGGAAATTGCTGAAGCAGGCCACCTCGTCGGTAGAATCGCAGCAGGAGTACAAAGCAGACGACTCCCCGGGAGCCGCCTGCTCTCACAACGTCATCATGACTTCAAGGTGGATTGTCGTGATTCCGCGCCGCAGGCCCTCTGTGCGCGATGAGTCAGGCGCAAATGCCATGGGGATGCTAGGCTACATAGCCGTGCCGTCGCAAGAGGGCATTGATACCTGGGCGGACCAAGGGCTCTGTAACGTACTTCGTCAGCTGGGCGTCCCCATCTAAGCAGCACGCGGACTTTGGAGAGCGGCTGCGATGCACGCGAGGAGCATTTTCATGGCTGATAGAATTTCTCGTAGACTTTTGCATGGCTCTAGACATTGTCTGAATGAAGGTAGACTTGTTGGGGAATAAATTCATCTATGATTGATCAAACTATGGCCAGCCATAGTTGCATATGTACATGGGGATATGGACATGCATTCATAAAACTCTATGCAGGACCGTCAAGGCGTGCCGAATCGGGGGTTGATCTTGTCGTGAAACACGATTGTCCCGTTGAGGAAGACGGTGCCGCTCTTCAGGATCGGCACGCGCCCGGGATGAGTGCCGTTGGCAGGATTGTTCACAATCGTGCCGTTCTCGTAGATGATGCCATTCCACATGGGGATGAGCTGCTTCGGGCCCGGCGCGCTCAGCGTAAACGCCTGCGCCCTGGGCGGCGGCGGCAGCAGCGGCGAGCGGCCCTTGCTGATGTCGCAGTTCTCGCTGATCATGTACAGGTTCATCCCGACCGCCAGGGTGTACAGCTCCGCGCTCAGCTGGTCCCACGCGTGGCGGCCGTCGACCACCACGCCCACGTAGTCGACCAGCGCGACCGTCGGGAACACCTCCGGGCTCATCGCGTTGAGGCCCATCCAGTACAGCGCCGGGTTGGTCGGCTGGACGGCCATCTGCTCGATCGTCAGCGCCGTCGTAGTCAGCGGGTCGGCGCTGATGATCCACTGGCCGATCAGGAACTGGTCGTTGGCGAAGGCGCCGGCGCGCGACACCGTCTTCCACTTGGCCGTCTGGTCCTCGGCCACCTTTTGCGTGTCCGGCAGGTTCGACCAGTTGTCCCAGACAGGCAGCGCCTCGGTGCGGTAGATGCCGTCGGCGACGGCGTCGTGCGGCACGCCGTCCTGCAGGTTGCTCGTGTCGAGCAGGAACAGCACGCACCCGCGCCCCCCGTTGCGGTCCATAAAGTACGACGCGGGCTGCTTGTCAAACGTGGTACCCCCGGCATCGAGGCCGCCGCACCGGTCGTTGACGCCGCGCAGCTTGCCGAAGAACTCGTTGACCATGTCGGCGGTCCAGTAGATGGGGCCGAAGCTGGGGATGTTGCGGATGCCGATCAGGTACCGCACGCGAAACAGGATGATCTCGCCGGGGTTCTCCGCGGTGAACCGGTTGACCTCCTGGATGACCTCGTCGAGCGCCTCGCCCGTGTTGCCAATGGCCACGTCCGCCCTCTCGTCGTTGACGTGCAGGATCCAGTAGCCGTACTGGGCCGTGTTGGTCGCGTTGTGGACGGTGCCGACGCGCAGGTCGAAGAGGCGCGAGCCGGCGCGCAGCTGGTCGTAGATGGTGATGCCCTGCGTCTGCGTGTTGGGCGCGGAGCCGAGCGAGACCAGGTTGCCGCTGATGCGGCTCATGCCGGCGTCGTGCGACCCGGGCAGGAACAGGTGCCGCAGCGGCCGGTCCTTGATCACGTCGTACAGGCCGCGCATCCAGTTGCCGGGTCCGTGGCGCAGGGATGCCGCGAAGCCGTAGGTCGCGCTGCCGGTGATGACCAGCGTCACGGGTGCCTCCTTGCCCGGGTCCGAGTACTCGCGCTGGCCGAGGCCCATGCCGCTCAGGTCGAACACGGTCCGGCGCGGGTAGTCGTCGGGGATGTGCGTCGTCGCGCGCACCATGAACTTCTTGTTGGTGCCCTGGATGGAGTAGTAGGCCTCGCCGTTGTCGTCGACGGGGTTCTTGCCGGCCTTGGACGTGTACTTGGCGACGTTTTGGCGCGACCGGCCCTGAGGGATGTCGTCCCAGTCAAAGATGTCCATCTGGTACGAGTGGGTGGCTCCCTTGTCCAGGACGAAGCGGTGAGGGGTGAGGTTGACGATGGTGATGTACTGCTTGGCCGGGAAGCCGACCTTGCCAAAGGGGATGAGGGCCCATGGTTGGTAGCTGCCGGCGCGAGGTACCTCGTTGCTGTAGGTTCTGTCTTGACTGCTGCAGCTGCTGTCTCTGGGGGAGAGGTGCTGCTGGCCGCTGACGAGCGTGAAGCTCCAGAGGCTGGCGACAAGCGCGTATAGCGCGAGCTGTTGGTGTCTCATGGTGGTGATGTGCAACTGCCTCGGATCGAAACTGCAATGATGAACCAGAGACTGACAGCAAGGCCGCGAGACGAGAACCGAGTGCTCGTGAGTTCTATATATACAACTACACAGCTGGGATCTCAAGGCAGAATCACATGGACGGCGAGGGAGAGTTCCTGACTTCTTCTTGTGCGAAAGTGCGCCGGCTCTATAATAAGACAAGCCAAGCAATAGCCACCCCCCGACCGGGGGCTGACTGACATTGTCGCATGAACGGGCGGGCAGGTTGAAGACACCATGCGCCGACCGGCATGGAGGCGGCCCCAAAGGGACGCCAGTGTGCGCATTGCAACGATGGAATTCCGACCATGATCAACCCTGCAGGTTCGCTCGCGGGAGAGATGTGGTTAGTTCCAGGGGCGTGGTCAGCGCCGAGCTGTCGGACGCTTCACGGAGCGTGACTGGCTGGGATGGAGATGGTTGCAACGCTAAGATGTGCAAGGGCGCCACCTGAAGGTCTCATCAGGGGCGGGCCTTGGGAGGTCGAGCATCAAGTGACGCCGAGCAGGGTCCGTCAGACGACGAAATCATTGTCTCTGGGTTTTGGGAGGAGTAGGGGGCAGTTGGTGGTTGTCACGATATTGTCGTGGGGGCTTGTTGGAGCTGAGTTGTAGAGCTGAGGTTGAGAGTTGAGGAAAGTAAATCTCGGTAACTAGAGAGTTGGAAAGAGCCGGCTGATTCCTAGTTACACTAGGAGTTGAGCCAAGAGAGACAACTCGCGTCCGTCTTGAATCAAAGGTCTCGCTCTCGGCTACATCCATGCCGAGCAAGGTTGATCAGCCCAGAGTGATTTTCATCAACGACTGTAAGGGTTGATCATTTTCTGCAAGAATCCGATCAAAATTGTCCATGCACTTTCCGCTCCTCCACATTATTAGTTATTACTTTCTTCTTTCTGACTTGCAGCATTCCAAGGGTACATGCGAATAGTCTCCTCCCCGCACGGTAGCGCTTGATGCTACCAGCCAATCTCCGACCAGAACTACCTGAACAGGCCATGTTCCCGTCCGCTGTGGGCTGAACATGCAGTTCTCCAGGGCCATGCTCAACGTTTTTATTGGCCATCGGGGTTCGCGTATCGGGGACCAAGCTGGAACGCCCTTGGCGGTGCTGAAGAGAGGAGCTGGACGGTGTGGCGGCGGAACAAAGAAACGCCTTCGCAATGTGGAGGAAGGAAATCAACCAAAACCCCACAAATGCATTGGAGGCATCGCTGAGGCATCAAGTGCAATAACCACAGAGTACTCGTTCCACCAAGCCCCTGTCACGCAGCTGAAATCGTTGGCCTGCTGCAGCTTGCAGGCCGCTGGGCGCTAGCATGTGATGGGTTCGGTGACAGCTGAGTCTGCCAGATGTATGCATGTGTTTTGTAGATGCCAAAAACCTTTGTCACCCAAGACAAATTAAATTGTGACATTTTGCAGGTTTTGTCTAAAATTTCAGACTTTGAATCGCAAGCATACGCAAGCACACGGATGGGGCTACAACTGGCGCTCCGATATTGGCAACGGCTCTTCAGCCAGGTAGGCTTCTGAAATTGTCTCTGCTCTAAGTTTACAGATTAGTCCACATACATACCTACAGTACATCGGAAAGGAAACACTGGGCGAAGAACATTCGACATCGCATAGTGTAGATCAAGAGCCATCCTGCTCAGTGACGTAGCAGTTCATCAACGTCATCAAAGGCACCGATATCTTTTAAATTCGTTCTTATCACAGGTCAAGCTTCGCATTGACAAGTGAGCTCTCTATCATTAGGCTTCTCTCCAGGCTATAAACTTCCCCGACAGGTTCGGAAGGTTCGCCAGATTTGCCCGTGAATGGCGTGAAACCCGCAGGGCCATTTCTTATATGGCGGCTCCTGAACAGACTGCTAGTGTACTGCTTCTCGTTTCGAATGGTCCGCGATAGGTTTGTACACATCCCAACATCTAAAACTCGTTTTTATTCGTTGTCAGGTCGGCAGAATACTGCCTGTGCTGCCGTGTGCTGCTGGGCAATGCGGCGCGTTTTTGGGTGTGCGGGATCGCGGCACGGCAGCATGAGTGCACTCAAGCCTGGAATCACAATCACATCAATCCACGGATAAACTGATCCAGGCCAAGCTCAAACAACTCATTCCGTACACCGTCGCCGCCCTTGTGCTCTACCGGCGCCAGGGGGTTCTTGGCCACTGCGTGACAACACTCATTAGCGCATTGTTTCCCCAGTTTCCCTCCTCGAGAGAAAAGGGTATAGAAAGAGAACTAACCGTATTCGACCCAGAGGTTTATGTATATTTGGTGCAGCACGTTGCGCATGCTCGGCGAGGCCGTGTCGGTCAGGAGGACGAATCGCAGGTTGGCCGGCGTCTCGTAGTAGTGCAGCTTGTACTGGCCCGTGCGGAAGCTGATAAAGGCGTCGTCGTCGCCGCCGAGCTTGCGTGCCATGTTGCGGAGAGAGAAGACGGTGCCGAAGATGAGCTTGGCGTTGTCGTCCGAGGAGGCGTGAGTCGCGGCCGTCGGCGGCGGCGCAGGAGCGGCTCCGGTGCTAGAGGTAGGGCGGCTGACGGACGGAGGGAGCCATGACTTGGAGTATATGCATTCGGCTGCGAAGAGAGGGGGGTTGCGAATGTAAGGTCAGTCGCACGCGATTCTTCGTTGTAGAGAGGGCGATGGACGGGGGAGGTTGGAAGCTGGCATACTGTGACGGTCGAAGATGTAGAAGGAGTAGACGGCCATGATGGCGGGGAGAGAGAGGTAGGGGGAGGGCGCCGGGCGGGCGCAGTGATGTATCGGGTTCGCTCGAGGGGAAATGTGTACAAGCGTCGTTTCCAATGGGTTTCGCTGAGCTGGATGACTCAATTTGGATGCAATCAGCGGCCGTTGATTTGTGGTGGAAGATGAAGGTGTCGCATGTCGGAGCCCTGGCGGGCCGTTGAGTTGGACAGGAGCTGCTAGAGGCTTGAATTGTGGCGCGTTCCTGGTGGCGCAGACTGTGGAGGAGGGGTTCTATTCATCGTATTAATTAAAAGGGCAGCCCAAAAATGAAAGGACGACTGGCATTATTGTAGGTGATTATACCAATTAGAAAAGTTTTAGTTCAAATCTAATATTCGAGTCTTTTTGTGCAGCTGGTCCAGCTCAGAGGAGCCTGTCAACCGAGGGGATGCCACAGTAGGTACCTGCAGAGAAGCTCAGTACTTATCGATCGAGGTGGTGTCGCCGTTTTCCTAATGTCGCTTCGCTTTTCCCTTTTCTATATGCTTAATCGTCGACATACCTATCGCATAGAATCTGTACGTGTATAGCATTGTACGAAATAAAGATACATACGACTTACCAACATAAGCGATGCAGGGGATCCTTGTTTGCACATCACCACTTGCAGCTTCGTGGCGATTGCCGAACGCTGCCAACACAGTACAATCTGCCTACACCAGACCTGGTCCCCGAAGATCCCCTTTGCCGAGAATTTCTTCGCCACCGATCTAGCAGCCATGTAGTAGCAATCTAGAAGCAATCTCGATGCATTGAAGAGTGCTTGCGCCGGGACACTTGGCCGAGGTAGCAAAGGGGACTTCTCTCCACTCACACAAACCATAACAAAGGCCAGCAGCCCACAGGGCAACAGGCCAGCCAGCCAGCCAGCCTTGCCTGCTTACTGGTAGTTGGCCGACTACCTAGACTTCCAGCTCTTCACGCAAACGAATGCACCCTTATTATGCCAGTCAAAGCAACCCTTTCCCACAGCATGGTCTAACAGTCCCAACGGCTTTCTATCGTCTTCCACAAGAAACCCTCTCCTTCCCGGCTTCAACTTGCTCTGGTGAGACGCCGTTGTGCAGCCTCACCCCGCTTCCGCGCGCCGGCTGGCGATAGCTCCTCTTCTCGCTGCCTACATACCTCCAACTGACAAACCCCTCTCTGCTGACTGGGTACAAAACTCGCGGCTGAGAGGAGCACCTTACCTTGGGCGCACCACGTTTCTGCGGCGCGGGGCTTTTTCGACGATAGCTCTCTTTTCTTATCCCTTTTTCACCCGCGCTGCTCCAGTCTCGCCGTAGGAAAACGGCCTCCATCTGCTGCGAGCCCATCCATAGTTACTAGAAGCATGGACAGCCCATCTGTCGCGCGTCCGGCTCTGGCGCCTACCATCATTAGCACCCCTCAGAGTGAGCCGTCTCTGCCGTTACATTACGACTCAGCCCAAGATTTGCCATCCTCACTGGTGCCTGAGCGGCCACCATTGGCGACTAACGCGTGAGTCAACCGGATCGACGCACAATCAAGTTTGATTAACCATGTCTTCTGCAGCTCAGATCCCCCCGGCCTACAAAGCTTCCAGAGCCCTCTACGGCAGCATAAAAGACAGCCGAGTGCTCATCGCGAGGTCAAGGTGTGTACTTGTAGCCGACTACCCCAGCCATTCATTCGCAGCTAACCAGAAAGGAAACCTTGGATGCCCGCGTCGAGTACGCAAGCGACGAAGATGACGGGAGAACCTACCACAAGATCAATCAGTACACCATTATTGAGGAAGTCGGTCGCGGCTCCTACGGCGCTGTCCACCTTGCGACTGATCAATTTGGCACAGATTATGTACGCATGCATGCTCAGTGCAATCATCAAGATGTATGCAAAACTAACCCTAACCAGGCAGTCAAGGAGTTTTCCAAATCCCGCCTGCGCAAGCGTGCGCAGTCCCAAATCCTACGCCGTGGGCCCCAAGGTCGTCCTAGACGACAGCCCTTGCGCGTCCGCAACAACGGCGAGGTCTTGACACCGCTGCTTGGAGGAGAGCAGCCCGGCGAAAAGGAGGATGCCCTACACCTTATTAGAGAAGAGGTGGCCATCATGAAGAAGCTCAACCATCCCAACCTCGTGCAGCTCATCGAGGTCCTCGATGACCCGGGCGAGGACTCACTCTACATGGTCCTCGAAATGTGCAAAAAGGGCGTCGTCATGAGGGTTGGGCTGGACGACCACGCCGACCCGTACAGCGATGATTCGTGCCGGTATTACTTTCGCGACCTAATTCTCGGCATTGAATACTGTATGTCTCTCTTGCCTTTCCGTAACCAGAGCCTCGTCACTAACATCTTAGTGCACTCTCAATCCATCATTCATCGCGACATCAAGCCAGACAATCTTCTGGTAGCAGCGGACGATACTCTCAAAGTCAGCGACTTTGGTGTCTCGGAATTGTTCGAGAAACCTGACGGTATGAAGATTAAGAAGTCGGCCGGGTCTCCTGCATTCCTGGCGCCGGAGCTGTGCAGCCCTCACGGCGAGGTGTCTGGTACCGCCGCCGATATCTGGTCCATGGGCGTATGCCTCTACTGCTTCCGCTACGGCAAGATTCCCTTTAATCGAGCGAGCGTGCTGGACATGTACGAAGCGATTCAAACGGAGGAGCCCAAATTCCCGGAGGATGAGGATCCAGCGTTCAGAGACATAATGAAGAGGCTCCTCGAGAAGGACCCCGAGCAGCGCATCACAATGGCGGAGCTTCGTGTAAGCGCTTCCCCTCTTCTCGTCACGGACCACTACTAATTGTACATAGGAGCATCCATGGATCACCAAGGCCGGCACAGACACCCTACTCTCTAAGGAAGAGAACTGCGCACACAAGGTGGAGCCGCCCAACGAGCTCGAGATCAGCCGTGCTTTCACGAGAAAGATGGACAATGTATTGTGCGTTCTCAAGGCCATTTCCAAATTCAAGTCGCTGCTGTCCGATCGACGGGCCCGGAGCCCTGCCGTGACGGAGGAGATCCAGGAGGGCACGTTTGACCCCGTGGAAGAGAAGACGCGTGCCGAGGAGATTGAGACGCTCCTCGCCCAGCGCCGCGAGGCTCTCAACAGACGCACGCGCGGCAGCGACGACAGCACAGGCAGTGTCGGCGGCAAGGGCCATGCCAAGGACATTAGCGATCAGGAGCCGCTATACCTAGGCATCGGCACGAGCTCGCGGCACGCCTTCTACCTGGACGACGAGTCGGGCACAGACGACGTGGTGGCCGACTCGCCGAGCGCCGTCGACTACAACATCTACGACCGCGCCTACGAGCAAGCCATCAAGGACCGGCTCGACGCCGGTCCGTCCGCCGTGCGGCCCGTCATGTACCTGACCAAGTTCGTCAAGGAGACAGAGCGCTTCCAGTCGTTTGAGAACATTGTCGAGGGCACCATCTTCTCACCGGCGTCGGCGGTGCGCGAGCAGATGCGTGAGCAGATGCGCGAGACGCGAGCCAGCCTCCAGGAGCGCTTCACCTCGCCCTCAACGTCCAAACTGGCCAAGCTGGTCGCCAAGATTGGTCTTGCGGACCCGCCGCAGGCCGCTGCTGACGCCCCCGCGCCGTCAGTACTGGACGACGCGGGCGTAAGCGCCCTCGTCGGGGACGAGGCGCCCGTCGACGGCGACCATTCTAACAGTGCCACCAACGGCGGCGCAGGCGGGGACGCGGAGGCAGGAGGCAATGTGCAACCTGAGCCAGAAGCAGCAAAGGCGGATGAAGTCGAGGCCTCGACGGCGAGCAAGACAACCCCCGCCGCCGCCGCCGCCGCCGCTTCGGCTTGGCAAGACAGGGGACCCCGAGGGTGACGCGCCGCGACCGGTATGGGCCACGCAGAGTGATGGTAGACGCTGACAAGCTTGGTCGCACAGCAGTCGACACGCGCACGACGACAGCGCCACTGAGGGACCCTTGTGACCGGCAACTCAGCCATAACGTTTTCGTGCGACCTTTGGGCTTCCTTTCCCATCTTCTTCTCTTGCCGTTCATAGCTTTGCCACTCTCTGCGGCCTCGGGAAAAAACGGGTAGCCTCCCTCAACAAAAACCGGACGAAACCCTCCAGACGAAGCTCTCTCCTTTCTTTTTTTTCTCCCCCTTGGCGGCGTCAGCCATTCCGCGCCTCTCGCACCAATCAACCACAATCGCAAAGGTCCCTGCGTCGCACCGCATTCTGGAAGAAACGGAAAAGGGGGGGGGGGTTGATAAGTCGGTCGAGATCTCTCTCGACTGAGACACGGCACAGCCAACGGCATGGCAAACGGGGACGAATTAGAGGCGTTGCTCCTGAAACCTCTCTCGATGTGAGCCAGCACAGTCGAGTTGCCAAGGCGCGTCGCACGGCATATCAGTGAGAAGACGAATTGTCGGTGAGGACTCGACAGGCGAGCTGTTTGTCGTCCACCTACTTTTCCTCACTTGAGCTCTTTTGTGTTCGTCCGTGTTGCATGGTAGCATCTCCTCTTTTTCTCTCTTTCATGCCAGGATATTTTAGTGTCCATTGAGAAAGACGAGGAAGGCCACGCGCAACAAACAGGGCTGGGCGATGCCAAGGGTCTGTCTTTGTCCTGCGGGAGCTAGCCAGGGATGTTTATTTTTGGTGTATGTTGTTTTGTTCATATGTACTTTGCGCGTTGATACCCTGCCTCTGCATGCATGCATGCTAGTTATACTATGCGCTTTTTTTCTCTTTTGACCAGAAACCTCGCCTTTTGGACACGTCCTGCGTGAATCCTTGTCGTTTTTGCGACGTGAGCAGAAGATGCGCCTCGTTGACTCCATCTAACTCCTTCACTTCGCCACTGTCTCTCTCTTACTTGTTGTTGTCCGATTTGCTGAATCTAGATCCAGTGTTGTCGGTTGTTTTCCGCTCCCTCCGCGTGACAAAGACTTGCAACCCATGCACCCACCCCCCGGTCCCGGAACGGGGCCCCGGGGAAGCCGGGGCAAAACGTTTCAAGGACTGAAAAGCCTTCACTGGGCTAATTATGAAAATTGACTTACAATTGGACGTCCAAAAAGCACCTTCGTTGTTGGACCGTCTGTCATGTGCTCAAGCCCCCAAGCTGCGCGCCGTAAGTCTGCTCTCTCCGGCCTGCCCGGTAGTGCATACGTGCATGCCCCAACAGCATCATCGCCCACACGGCAAGCATTGATGCAGGCGGAGCTGCGCCATGGCAAACGCAGCGCGCTGTGCACTACCCTCGGTGGTGGAACCTCTTGCGGTCATCTCTACGTCGTCAAGAGGAGCTGTTGGTTTCTTTGGGCAAAAAGGATGGCCTGTTGCTGTGGCAGTGTTCTCGGAATTCAGACTTTCTGGACAGCAATGCATGAACAGAAAAGTACAGGCTGGTAATGGCGTTTTCTTAGCCCCCAATGTAGATCTACGATGGCTCAACGGAAGGGGGCGAAGATGGGATCAGACATCCCTACCGAATACTCCGTAAATCCAGTCTGCCTTTCCATGGTTATTAGCAACAACAGTTCAAGGGGACTATTTGGCGGCAAACCCGGAAATAATTTCCCCACAGCTTGGTCTTGGCATTTCTGTCCTGTACAATCTGACCGGGAACTCCCAGTGCTCGGTGATGGGACATCTTTCCGGGCCCTGCTTTGCACACTTGCCGGCATGCGATGTAAGTCAGGAATCGCAGGGATCTCTTTTCCATGGATAGCATCCGGCTTCGCCGTGATATAGAGATGGACACCTAGAGTCCATGGTAACAAGGCTGTGGAGGACCTGCTGCCGGTGTTGGGCATCAATCATAGAGCGGGTGCGTGAGACGGTTGAAGAGCGTTCCCACTTGCCGGCCTAAACAGTGAGAGTCGTTATCTTGGTGTCTTGATGTGTAAGCAGGCCTCACTTTCTGCAGCATCTCAGTTGCTGAACCATTGAAAGTCCGCCTCTCGCTGATCAGCCCTCGGGGCCCGCGCGCCGTACGCTGTAGCGGGGGCGGGGGGGCTCATTCTGTCAGCGAGGAGGGAAAAAGAGGCTCGGTTTCCCAGGATTGCCCATCCCGTGCGCGGAGTGACGTAGTGTTCTTGGCTGACCTTTGTCATGGCGCGCGCGATGATGTGTCGTGTGTACTTCATTATGTACTTATCCCATTGCGGGGAAGACGGAGACAGACAGGCTCAGTCAGTGTCTGCTTTCCGTCCAACATCGTTCAACTACTAGCTCGTTCCGTTTGTTGGCCGAGAGGAGAAATTTCGTCTCGGTGGCGCTGGGGATTTGCATTTCTGCGCCATTTTAGACGTTCCTGTAAATAAATACCCTATGTATTCCTGCAGCGCAAGAGAGAGCCTGCCACTCTGCATACCCACCCACCAGGTCAAGCGACTCTGGTTTGCGAAAAGCGAAGTCTGCGTGTAGATCGGCCCATTTGACGCTGGACGTTGTCGGGAAGTGGTGTGCAGCCATGTCTCTCCTTGATGCTCCCGTCTGATGAGCGAGCCTCTTGCCACACGAGCGTTTCTCGGTTGTTGCGATATGCTGCCACGCCTGCAATGTGCGTCACTTCAGTGCGCCAATACATTACTTGGCCTTCACACTTACAACGGCGTAATGTGTAATATGTAATGCAGTGTCGCGCATTCTGACGCACGCCGCGCGCTCAGTGTCTCATATGCAGAAGCAGCCCTGCTTTGTGCTACAAAAGACCGGTTGACATTGCATCAAATTGTAACACAGAGTCGCAATCAAAGGGGCACCTCTAACCGTTACGGTAATCTCCCGCACGGGCATTCTAATGCCCGAATTCGATCAAGCAAGCTTAAACAGAACCGTAGTCAGCGTCAAGCTTGAGTTCTTCGTGCCTGATCCAGTAGTCTGCAAAGGCTTTGGCCGAGTCGCGATGCGCTTGAGTCGGTAGCATTTCTTCACGTCCATGCATACCTCCATGCTAGCAACGCTGCGAGATGTGGACAGCCATGCATAGGATGAGGCTACTGACGCCACGCGGTATTCCAAGTCGGAACACCAAATCAGCCTCGCAAATCTTGGTCGCCATTTTTACAGGCGCAGCCAGTCTTCGCGGCCTTTGAAAATGAGTGACCATTTGCATGGTAGTGGGGGAGCCAGACCAAATTACAGCCGCAAAACGCTGCAATGGCAGAGATGCCGAGGGACAAGCCAGCAAGGCGGTGGCGTTTTGAAATACAGTGCCCTAACGCAAAGCCTTGCAATAAGCCAAGACGGCAAAAGAAGCCGATGCGGACACGGGATAGGGCGGCGGGGTAGGGCAGGAGGGTCGGGTCAGCTAGAGAAGCTAAAAGCTGTCGGAGGCTTGTGAGAGGCGACGAGGCTTTGCAACGAGGGGATGGCTTGTCCATGTGGTTTCCAAAGTTCTTCGCGGCCGAATATGGATCCGAGTTGTGAACAAACAAGCTTTGATTGGAGGGCCAAGCGCAAACACCCTGAACGCGTCGAAGCGGGACATTTCCTTGACAGCTTTTTGCAAATGAGGATGAGCAAGAGGCGATGTTGGATCGACGAAGAGGCTTCCAAGTCACCTGTTCCAATTACTGGTAGCGAGGAGTCCTAGTTCCCGGGATTAGTTAGACAGAGACGGGAGGCGGAATATGATGCAGGCGGTCAGCGGCTTTAGAGTCGACAGGCTGTTGGAACCTGCCTCTCACGGTTTAAGTTGTGCGCCTTTCTTGAGCCGATCGCCTCACCTTTCACCTCTTCCAGACTGACAAAGGCTTCCAACGCAGCCATGCCAGTCAGTCGAAAGGGACTACGGAGGACTTAGCCAGGTTACCAAGCCTAATAAAAGCAAGCAGGGTCTAGTCTTGGCTCCATCTGGGATCCAACTCGTCATATCCACCTGTCTTTACCCTCGCAGAGAGCTAGGGTAAAGGGAGTGGACAAGGGTTCGGTTCGGCTGTCAGCTTAATATTTGCTCTCGTATGGCTTTTTAGTGCATGGATTGCTGCTTCTACTGCATCTCGACTCGGAACAACAATCGGTGTACAGCATGGAGTACATACCAGGAGCGGTCCCTCAAATGCGTAGCCGTCGAGGTAGGAGCATGCCAAGCGCAATACGAACCAGCCGCTGCATTTGAAGTTTGTGTGGGTGGTGGAGGATGGGCTGTTGTCGTGCGTCGCCTCACATGAATATGCCGCAATGCCCCGCGTAGTGACGTCGCTGAGTCCGTAGCACCATTTCGCAAGCGGCGCCAACCTTCTCATTCTACTTGTTGGTGCTAGTTATTGGTTGCAATTTCATGTTTTTTGTTAGTTTGGTGATGTGCACTTTGCTGATCCGGCAGAATGGGATGTATGTATTTCGGAGCAAGTAGCCGGCAAGGTGTCTGCGACAGTGTGTCTGGGGAGTTTCTGTTGAGGAATTGAGCAGAGTTCTAGGCCTAGTCTCGCGTCGTGGCCAACGGTGAATCAAGGATCCCAGCAGCGTCTAAAAGGTTTAGCAGAGCAATCGCAGGAGCCTAGACTCGCAGACGCAGGGGCTTCTAGCCTGCCGTGACCGGGAAAGGAAAGACAGTCAGGGTAACCGCACCGGTGGACAGGACCCGGCCAGCCGGGTCCGAAACATCTCAACTTTGATTTTTTGGTTTTCGCACCGACGTATAAGACGGCCGAGGGTGCGAGATCGGGCTTATGCAGGTCGCACTGCATGTCTAGTACTTTCAGCAGGTGTCGACCTTGTACTGGGTAAGAGACGGGTTCTGCGACAGAGAACAGGCCACGGTGAGACAATCGAGGCTAATAATAATCGTGGTCTTGTAAGCTGTCGCACAGGGACCGGGCATCGGGAAAGATGGCGTGGTCAGGTCTTGAACAGATATTGCCTGTTATCGAGGCCTTCGTAAAATTGCCCTGGATTTGGTGCCAAGAACAATGAGTTGGCACAATGACGTGGGTATGATTAGAGCCAAGATTATGAATCGTGCAATTGGGTTTGTTCGCAGCGAGCATGTCTGGTGGGATACACAGAATGGTGGCATCGCCATGTGTAAGCCGAGGGCACTGAGTGATGAGGTGCGAGATGCGATGCGGAAGCAGCACTCCGCAGGCGATGTTGCCTTCAAATATGTTTCCTGGCTATAATTCAAGGATGAATTGGTTAGTAGAGCTTGTCAATCGACTAGTTGGATCATGTCTTGGATGAAATAGTATCGTTTTGCTGTTGAGTCCAGTGCGGCGTTTCCGAGGGCATAGTTAGGCAAGGGGTGAAATCGGATATGCTGGAAGCAAGCTCGCGGCTCGGTGTTGAGGCGTGAGTCCTTGCGTGCAAGGCTTTGGGTGAAAGTTTTCCCAGTGGTTGAGGAAAGAAAATTTGGCTACACGAGACATGCATATCACCGTCTGGGGGACAGTGGATGAAAGAGGAAAAGGGCAGTGCGTTCCCTGTGCGCGTTTGCTGTGTGTTAGACGACGATGCGGGTGGAATGGAGGTCTTGGCGGCGAGAGGAGGCAGATGCAGACAAACGGAGAGTATCATTAGAAGAGTGAGGCGCAGCGCTGGCGGCCTCGATGGCCAAGTTGCAGGTACTTGGTACCGTGGAACAGGTACCTGGCGGTGGCGCGTGCCCTATCGGGGCCGTGGACAGCGGTAGCCGCAGGGCTTTGGTGGATGGTGTAATTTGCACTGCAGTGGACATTTGGCATGGCCCAGCAGAGGTTATCACAGCAGTTATTGCAGCAGTTATTTGTTCACTGCAGAGGCTGTGGTGTGGCTGTTTGGAGCACAGCAGGCAGATCATTGGATGCAACACGACCGAGGCCGGCCAGGGACCAGCAGGTCGGTTTGAGGGTGGCTAGAACAATCTTAATCACCTTTGCCCATGACGGAGTAATAATAAGCCTTGCCAAATTAGGGCACTGCAGTGCAGACCAGAGTAGGCGCAGCGAGCAGCTGGCGACGGCAGAATTTCAATCTTACCTCCATTATCCGTACGCGGAGTACAATAACTTTTACAGCGTCCTGCGCCGTGGCGGTCCGCAATGCTCCGGCGCTGCTCCACTAGACAGTCTGGCAGTTTTACTCACTGACTGACTAGCAGCTGTTAGCTGAGATACCCGGCGTGGCGCGGGATAATGCATATGGCGCTTGGTAGTTTACGATAGGGGCATTCTAAAAATGCCCTTTTCGTCTCTTCCTCCCTAGCCCTGCCCAGTAATGCCTCACCGTGAGCCTCCAGAGGGGATGTGGTTTTGTTAGTAGGGCGCGCTAGAGGCTTTCTGTCACCAAAAACCTTCAGAGATTTGCACCTCAAAAGTGCCTGTTCGTACGCCAGGTACCTCGCAGGTACTACCGTCGGCAACCTGCCTCTACATCGTGAAGGCGAATCACCCTTGGCAAATCCCAGTACCTACCATAAACCACCACCCATTTTTTCACAGTTAGCCACAGCCAAAGTCCCTAAACCACCTCAGGCGGCAGGCCGACCAGCAGAGGTTGTCTTATAAACCCTCACCATCCATTCTATTTTTATTTTCTCAATTTTGCATTTATTCCCAGAGACAGTCCAGCTAGTTAGTGTGTGATTTTTTTTTCAATCTTTTTTCCCACTCCTCTACGCCCACACACCCCTCTAGTTGTCTCTTTGCCATCTCTCTCTGTGGCCCCCGCCATACCACCAGCGGCGAACCTGTCGTCCTCTCCTTGCATGTACCCTCTTGTACCCTTGTCTTGTCGTCGCCGCCGCCAGCCCGCAGCCCGCCAGCCCGCCAGCCCGCCTGGCCTCGACCCATCTGCCACCACCTGCCACCTGCTCCTCTCTTAATAATTCCCTGTCGCCGCTCCTCCCCCGTCCTCAACCAGCCCGCCTCCAACTAACTACCTGCCTCTAAACACTCAACCCTCAACGACGAGGAAATTTCAATCTTCTTTCAACGGTCGTGTGCATCGTGCTCTTAAGATATCAGTACCCCCCTCTTTCAAATACATATCTACATACTCCTCTCTGCCGTGCTTCTCACCACTGCCCCCACAGCCTTGTTATACAAGTTGAACTACAGCTATATCTGGCGCCTACGCTTTCCACTTTCGACCTGCGCTCTCGCTCGACAATCCGCCCTCATCTTCGCTCCACCACCAGCTAGCTCTGTGGCGACAGTCAAACGCCCTCTTGTTTTGTCCGCTCAAGACTATTAACACGCCGACACGGCGTCCTCTGCGCACTGCGCTTCTTTGCGCTTCTCGCCCTCTCACCTCCCTACGTTTGCGCCGCGTTCCATCTGGTCCGTCTGGCTCTGCCGCGCTTCAACAGGCCATCATCGCTTTCGAACTCGAGATTTTCGCCTCGTCCTCGTCCGTCACCAGCTGTGCGTCGCCAAGGCCCGAATCCTGTCGACTCAATCAGCCTTCCATTACCACTTCCCACGCGTCACCTCACGTCGTACACGCGCCCTCGAACCAACATTCTTCTCTAAACTGAAAATGCCCGAGTCGAAACCGAGCTCCGCTCCGAGCTCAAAGCCTTCCTCCATCAAATCTTCTGATGGCGTAAAACGGTCTCCCGGCCTTCGGCCTCAGGACGCCGAAAGCCCTTCACCCGCCGGCAGCGACTATGGCAAGCCTGTGGAGAAGTCTTCTGTCAAAGATCGCTTCACTCGCATGTTCTCCTCCAAAGAACCGTCCCGGGCTGCTACCCCTAACCCCTCCACCAACGGCGCTGCCAACGGCATCAGTGACGCTTCTGGCCGTCCCCGCGGCTCCTCCGTCAATAGCACCTCGGCTTCCAAAGCCGTCAAGGACGCCGCCGCAGCTGATAAGCCTGCCGATAAAGACAAATCCGCCCAGGCCCAGGGGAAACCAGCCGCTCCTAAAGAAGGCAGTTCCCGTTTCATATCCAATTCTGACGTCCAAGGCGCTCACGAGCATTATCTCAAGTCTAGTCGCCGTCAAGAGAAGCTCTCTGACATGTGGCGCAGTCTCATTGGCAAAAAGGCCGAGCCTACGCCGGACAGCGATCTCTCTCTCGTCTCCAATTGGGTCGACTCTCTCCGCCAGGAAAAGGAAGATGCTGCCAACGGTGCCAAGATTAGTCCCCACACCACGTCTACAACTCTCGTCGAGAAGTACGGCAAGTGCCAGGAGATTGTTGGCCGCGGCGCCTTTGGTATTGTCCGCATATCTCACAAAAAGCTCGGTGCCGGTGAGAAGCTCTTTGCTGTCAAGGAGTTCCGCCGCCGGCCCGAGGAAACTGAGAAAAAGTACAGCAAACGTCTCACGGCCGAATTCTGCATTTCTTCTTCGCTCCGTCACCCCAATGTCATCCACACCCTGGACCTCCTCAAGGATGCCAAGGGTGACTATTGTGAAGTAATGGAATTTTGCGCTGGAGGCGATCTCTACACACTTATCCTCTCTAGTGGCAAGCTCGAGGTCCAGGAAGCCGACTGCTTTTTCAAGCAGATGATGAGGGGAGTCGAATACCTTCACGAGATGGGTGTAGCCCACCGTGATCTCAAACCCGAGAACCTGCTCCTCACTACCCGCGGCGCGCTCAAAATTACCGACTTTGGCAATGGCGAGTGCTTCCGCATGGCCTGGGAGACCGACGCCCATATGGTTTCGGGCCTCTGCGGCTCCGCGCCTTACATTGCCCCCGAAGAATACACCGACAAGGAATTCGACGCCCGCGCTGTCGATGTCTGGGGCTGTGGTGTCATCTACATGGCCATGCGTACTGGCCGCCATCTCTGGCGCGTTGCCAAAAAGGACGACGACGAATTTTACGCCCGCTATCTCGAGGGTCGTCGCGACGAAGATGGCTACGGACCTATTGAGTCTCTTCATCGGGTATGCTGCTCTCGTGGGCTTTCTCATAGAAACACCGCTAACTCATTTCCGTAGGCTCGCTGTCGAAACGTCATCTACTCTGTCCTCGACCCTCATCCCACAAGGCGCCTGACAGCCGCGCAGGTGCTCAAGTCTGAGTGGGTGCGCGAGGTAAAACTTTGCAAGGCTGGCGAAGAGGGTCTCTAACACACTGTCCGTCATGCTCCTCTGCATGGCGGACTGCTCTGATGGTGGTCGGCGCTACACTTTTTTCTTTGTAACCGCCGCACATCTTGCAGCTTCTTGCTTGTACAAAACCTCAGACTGTGCAACTCTAAGAAGACTTGAGACATCAGGTCAACGATGATGAGACATGAAATTGCACGCATTCACGGCACATCTCGGTCTAACGCTATTTAGAGATCACTTGTTTATAAATTCTTCCTTTCTTTTTTTTCTTCTTCTTGTTGGGGTGTTGGAAGCCAGATGGGGAACATATTTGACGGTGTGGGCGTCGGGTTTTCCTCTTTGTATAGCTTTACACGTCTTTTGACGCCTCACACTTTTTGGCCCTTCCTTCTAGGAGTTTTTTTTTTTGTTGGGAAACCATGTTTATGGGGTTATACACCGATAAGCACTGGCGTTTTGGAGCATATTCATTCAATTCACCTTCTTTTGCTCTCATCATTATTACCACTTTTTATTTGTCCTTGGTTGTTTTCTTGTAATGGAAGTCAGCGCGGGTGTCGTCTGCAGCCGGGGGATGGATGATCCACGTCGGGACTTGCCGTCGGGCGGTTCCTCGTTTTTAGTTTGTTTTCCTTCATCGGTCTTTTTTATTTCTACGGTTTTTGCCGAGCGTGCTCAATATTACCAAGGGTATGGCGAGTTAGCGAGAGAAAGCTTGACCTTTGTTCCAAGTGCTGAGTGAGTTGGTTGATACTTGTCAATCACGGAGGGAACGGTGGGGGAGCATGATATGTAGAAAAGAGAAGCTTTTTGCACATGAGGCCGCTTTCTTCGCTTATAATATTTGCATTCATCTACTCATAGATGACCAGGACCATTAACAAACAACCAACAACAAACTACCCATCCACTCTTTGCGCCAGATTCTTCAACCCATTGCACACTCCCAGTCGTGTCTGCAATCCCAAACAACAAGGAAAACCGTAACAGAATCACATTCAAAAGTTCCCATGGCGCCATGTCCAACGACGCAAAAATGGGAAACGAAAAAAAGTGATGCAGGCAGGAAAAGAAAACACCAGCGTCTTCCCCCGTACCTGCCACCTCATGTACACAGACATTGTCTGGAAAAGTCACATCAGGACTCGGTCCTCGGCAACCATACCCCCCGTCTCAAAGAAGCGAAATAATATGATGTAAATATAAAAGGTAAAATATAAAATGCGTTCGATTCGTATGTGTAAGAGACACATGGTAGTGATACGTGTGTTTCTCAGCTCATCAAGCTCGCGGTGATCATGACATGCAAAGTCCTCACAGCGTTTACGAGTGGAAAAGGTCCCAAGCCCGCTCGCAAAGTCGCAAAAACTCTTCTCGCTTTGCGCGCTGTGATTCTGGGCTGTCCCGGCCCGCGCCGAAGGGGCCTCGTCTACTAGACGCAGGACCATGGCCAAGGGGCGGGCTGGCGCCATCTTCGTATTCCGCGCGGTTTCTTCTTCGGTTGTTGCTGCTGATGCGACCGCCGACGGGCGACGGGGGCGTGGGAGGTTGGTGTCCACCATAGTGCACAATCTTAGGCAGAAGCTCGGGACGGCCACCGGCAAGTTCTTGTTGGGCTTCTTCAGCTGACTTGTACTCTCTCGGACGCGCAGACAGAGGAGCCGGGTACGCCGAGTGGGGGTGGCCAGGCGAAGCTAATGGAGCACGGGAAGCAGAGCCATAAGTGGAGGAATGGTTGTCAGCGTGCTGGCCGTGGGGGAAAACATCGTGAATAGGAGGTAGGCGGTTGGTCGTTTGCGTCGCAGGTACGGGATGAATGTGCGATTGGCTGCCGTGGCCTGGCTGGGTTGGAATGTGGCGTGAGAGAGGCGCAGGGTGATGGCGGCCGGTAAAACTGTGGCCGAGAGGCGCAGACTGAATGACGCGCTCGTTGGCGAATTGCTCGTGGGAAGGCGCAACAATGGAGAGACCAGGAGGCGCCCGTCTGCGATGAGATGATAGGCCGGGCGTCTTGGCGGAAAACTGAGGTGCGCCATCACGATCCGGGTGAGTGCCGTCGCCCTTTGCCGACTGCTGCTGAAGACGGGCTTCGATAATGTGGCGCTGTTGCTCGCGAACACTCAGACTCCGCTGAAGCTGCTCCTTCATGACGGGGTTTTGGGTGACAAAGCCGGGGGACAGACAAGCCAGACCAACCTCTTGGATTCCGAGACCATCTCTAGCAGTCATGGGAAGAGCTGAGGCGGGCGCATTGCTGTTGAGAGTGTTCTTGGAGAGATCGAGTTTCCGCGGTCTGGGTCGAGCGTTGCCGATAGTGGGAGAGCCAGGCTCCTTCTTAATGACAACTTTAGGAATATTGACTTCGGGCTTGGATCTACTTAGCTATGTTAGCATCGGCGAACCCGGTGTACCATTGTGCTAACCGATGAGACTTACGCGCCGGAGGGGGAAGCTTTGCCTGAGGTAGGCACGGCTCTGGGGCTGATACTCCCAGATCTTTGAGCGGATGCCTGGGCGGGAGCAGGTTTTGAAGCTGATGACGATCTGCGCGCAGCAGGTGATGTGGCGCTGTTGGCCGTCGGGGCGACGGAAGCAGGAGCAGCAGACTGGATGGCCGAGGGCCGTTCGTGGGGCGCAGGAGAAGGAGCCATGGCGATTACAGCACTCATAGTTGGCAGTTGGCCGAAAAGGCAGATGTCGGGTTGCAGATGGAAAAGATGGCAGGCGATTTAGAGCTCAAGAGAGATGGCGAGGGTATGCAAAACCGAGTCTCAAGGGTGGCGCAGGCTGAGAGAGTACAGAAACGACTTTGACGAGGGGACGTCAAGTATATCAAGGCGGTAGTTGTACTAGACGCGTTTGCCGAAGCTCGACTGCAATGAAAGGCGATCGTCGGGATTCCTTGATATGCAAATATGCTGCTTGGTAGATTGGCGAGTCGAAGAAGCGAGTTGCTGACGCGTAGGTGGCGCGTATTAAAGAGAGCGGACGGGCGGATGGATTGGAGGACAGAGGTCTATCGCGGACGAGCAGACAGCCTGACGGAGCAAAGGAAGGGAGAGAGGGCGGTCCGATTAAAAGGATGGGCTTGGAAGAAAACAACAAACGTCGCATGAAAGAAGAGAACCAGACGCTTGGTTGCAGGAGGAGAGGAGGGGAAGGGAAGGAGAGGGTAAAAAAAAAAAAAAAAAAGTGTTGCAGAAATGAAGACAGACATGAAGGTGAAGGGCTTGGAGAGGAGGAGGGGAAGAGAAGAGCTGGACGAGGCAAAGTTGACAGGGCAAGGACGGTACCTACGGGCGTAGGGAAATTGAGGCGGTTTCCAGGTACCAGCTTGCCTGTACGATTCAATATCTGCTGCCGAGGTGGATGGCTAGGGCGGGCAAGTTGGAGCCGGATCAGGGGGACGATGCGGACGGTTAGTGCCTGTACTGGGCATGGCGCACTGTTCCACTAAATTGCCCAACGACGGGAGGTGGGATGCGACATGCAGCCCGTTGCAGGTTTACTGTGTCTTTTTTTGGGAAGTTTCTATTTGCATCTGGCTGTAGTATTTCCTGTTTTTCATCGACTTTGGTATTCGTTTTTCTCGTTGTTTTCTTACCAGCTGACCACGACAAGTCTCCCTCAACACCAATGCCATGTTCCTACCACCAACCTCCAAACCGCCAACCAGCAACTCCAGTTAACCAGCGCACAGGGGGAAACGGATGGGCCCAGGGGGTCCTTGGGGGTGTGCCGATGCACCAAATCTGGAGCAACCAGGGGCGAAGGTTTTGGGTTTAGTTTAGCTGGGCTTGGTTTGGGACTAGTTCAGTTGAGAGCGCACAGTTGTCAGTTGAGGCCGGGCGCTGGTGATGGCATTGGTCCGCCAGGCTTGCTGTCGTGGTTTGGGTGGCTTGAAGAGGGCGTGTGAGGGCGGCCTTGGAGGGAGGTGTGTGATACCGACACCTCTGTGAGGGGGGTCTCTGGACACCTGTCCTACAGATGTTTCTTGATTCTTGAACATTTTTTTTTAGATGCTCTGACACACTGTCATTCAATCAGTCTGATGTAGAAGAGGAAACAATCTGCCGGCAATATCATGCGAGCAAGAAACATGGAACTCGCAGGGAGTGAGTTCTGCTAGTACGAATATGCCCGAGCCGGGACTCAAGACGCGCCTGAGGCTGCGCCAAGCGTGCTCCAACTCAACAGAGCGCTGAATTTGGGGGGGTGTTTGCCCAGTGGATTTGTCCTCCTTGCAGCCTTTCAGGGGTCTGTCCGCCACTGAGGGCGCCAAAAGCTGATGGCTGGTTGGTCGATAGCTTGCTGCTCGAACCGCCCAGCCCAAACCGCTAGCAGGGGTCCGGTCGCGTCGTCGTTGTGGTGCGGATGAAGAAATTGAAAATAAATTGTGAAAAATAGATTGGCATTGAATAGAGCAATTAAATAGAAGAATATGTCAAGATTCGGACAGGCAGGCTGTCGATTCGTTCGCATGATGTGTGTGTCTGTGTGTGCCTCGGCATGCCGATGAACAATACTTGGTACATCAGCCGTGTTACTGGTACCATGGTTCTATCCGTGATCTGGACGGAGTTTCTGGCTGGTACTGTATCCCTACACAGCCAAACTCTTGGGTTGCCGGGAAAGTTGCCGAACTATTCCCTTCGGCTAGAGCTTGCTTCACCGATGGCTGGTTTACATACTCAAGCAGAAATTCACCATGAGTTTGGCAGCTGCCCTTGTCCGTCTCGGTCTCACCGTCGCCACCGTCCCGTCAACTTGGTTACGAATACTTTGCTGCCCAACAAGTCAATCAATGAGAAAATACAGAAAGTATTACTAGTAATCGACGATACGACGTCACACCGTGCTGAAAATCTATCTGCACGCATCAGGGGTCGTGGTGGCTGACCATGGGTGCAGCCAGCATGGGGTTTACACCGCAGTCTTGCTCGTTAATCCACGTCATTACCCGTGTCAGGCAGAATATGGTGATACTCGTCCTTGTCGTCCAACTATAACGTCTCCTGTGCTATGCAAACCTCTGCTTACATCCTTAGCAGGAGGGGGAAATTATCCTAAATACTGCCGGTGCCTCATTTTTTCCTTCTCCTTCACCTTTAATTACCGGCAGGGCTTTGCATTCGCTTCACCGTTTCAGCGATTCGCAGGATTAGTGCCGACGCGGCAATGCGCCTCAAGATTGATTGGGCATCGCCGCCTATAGCCTTTAAAACCGCCGAGCAAAACTCTACTAGCAATGCAGTCCGGCATGTAATGCTGCGTTGTCTCTCTGGTTTGCACGCAAACATGACTTGGCACCAGCCTCCTCCCTGTCCGTTTCTTTGCCTGCCGCGCTTGCGTATGCGACATACAAAAAGGAACAGCAGCTTGATACACCGACTGTCAAAGACATGCAAGGAAACATGGATGAAAGAGATGCCAAGCTTGAGCTCGCATGCCCGCATTAACACATTTGAACCCTGCAATATATCCGTACCGTAGAGCCGTTTCACCAGGTTCAAGTTGACTAACTAGCACAAAATGGTTGTTTGCACTTGCTGACTACGAATGCGATGGACAATCCCAACTTCATTTCAGCGCCAGTCCCTCTGCAAATCCTTTTTTTTTCTCGTCACCAGGAGAGGAAAGCGAGCGAGCCAATCCGCCGCGGCAGATTGCCGTGACCGCAAACTAGTTGTTCGCTCCCTCCCAATTGCCGTCCTTGATTACAGTCTCTGACCGACGACTGCACGGCCCTCCTGATAACTAGTTGGCTACTAAAATCAGAAAAAGAGGTCTCCTGTATCCGTAAAAAACACTGGTAAAGAATAATGCGAAATATCACGCAGCAAAACGATCAATGAAGTTGTCGGTCATAACTTCCAAAACGTCAAAAGAAAGAGAAGGCGGAGAGAAACAAGAAAAAAAAATGTAAAAAATACTCGTCATGGAATTCATTGTACGTCATCGGCTCATGCGCGTACAAGGCTGCCAAAGACAAAGAAAGCCCTTCATGGTAGTTACCAATAACTACAATAACTACCCAGCACACACACACACACACACACACACACACACACACACACTGCAGCCACCGGGCGGCTGAGTGCAGTTCTCATCACATTAGCCGCTCGCGTGCACGCTCAATTCGTCCATCTCACGAGCCTCTTTGCATCTGCATCGGCGCGCCCGTCGTTTGAGTGCAATATTTAACTAGTCGTAATTAGTAGTAGTTAGCACACGGGACAAGAGGGATGCCGCTTCTTTGTTCTCGCCTCCCCGCCTTTTCTTCGCATCCTTCTCCCCAAGCCCTGCCGTCTGCACTGGACCTTTGATTCCCTGGGGATATTTACCTATGTGGACAGTATTAAATATGACATGACGACGAGCGCGACTAAATCATCAAAAAGAAGAGCAAAAAAAGAAAAGAAAAAGAAAAAGAAAAAAAGGCATCATCTATCCCCCACCATCGAGCCCCGCCAGCACCTGAGACGCCAACGTCTCAGGTGTTAGAGGAGGGGCCATGGCATGGGTTTGTTTTCTTTTGCCCTGTTCCCTCATAAACTACTCCGTAGTAAGGCACTGACTGGTATTGACTGGTAAATCGTGTCGCTGATAACCCCATTCGCCTCACACATGTGATGCGGCTTACTGGGGGGCAAGTACCCTATTCACGGTCCGAATTGTCGCATCAAGATGAAGGGCAAAAAAAAGAAACAAAAAGCCCAGCTGCGCCTGTCATAATAATCTTGAAGCAATTTACTGCCAGGCTTGGCCAATATCCCCGAGACGAGAAGACGGCGCCCCGGCCTTTGCTTCTTTGGTAATTTAGATATTTTGATACGCGAGGTTGTCCAGCAAAATGCCAAGTGGCAATCTTTTACTTCAGCCTGTCAACTCCCAGTAACATCCATCTCCCGGCATCGTTTATTTGTGCATGGACGACGCAGACATGAAGAATCCCTGCACGTCAGATCCATACAAAATGGGACTTTCACCCAGGCCGGTTGCGGCCGGCGCGTGCTAAAGAAACAAGAGCAGACAAGGGGTCGTCATCTCGACCTGGCTCCTGGGCTATTGACTGGTTAATCGGTATTTCTTGATCGTCACATCCTAGCAAATGTGATTCAGATGATGGAGTTGTTTGGTTCAACAACCCGCAGTCACGTAATACCGCTCCGTCCTTTCCGCCCCTCTCCCCGTCTTCAAAATTCTGAGCACCTGCCCATCAGGTAGTCAAAGCCCAATGGAGCGTTTCAGCAACTCGTTCGACGGAACAAGTGGCGTCGAGCTAGGGGCTTCGCTCAAACACCTCGACACACACCCTCTGCCAATCCGGGCAACCAGAGGTCTTGGGACGGAGGCGATGAATCCAGCTACGAGATAAAAAGAACGCGCCATCCCCGTCTTACTGAAACCACTTTACATGCTACCCGGCTCTTCTCGGGAAACGTGACATTACAGTAACCGGTGACAAAGGCGTTGACTACAACATGACTAACCATTGGTGGCTACCCTATACCAGTCTTTGCAATTCGGACCCGAGACGGGAGTGGTGCCAATGTCATCCAAATAGCGTGATTTGATTGTCTGAATGCATGATTTCGGTGCGATTTCCTTTTTCCTCTTTGTACCGAGACCAATCGTTGCCGTGGTCGCCGCTGCTGTTGACGTCGAATCACAAATTGTATCAACTCTCTCGCTGCACCTTGACGGGCTAGCTTCCGTACATGCCTTGACAGCCCTATACGATAAAGGCAAAGTCACGTCGTCCTAGATCATCCTACGAAGAAGGAGGGGCAAGGTCTCCCACTAGAATCCTGTATTCACACACATACATGGAAAGTAACAGCACCAAGAGAAAGACTGAAAAAAAAAACAAGGAAAGCCGCACAGGTATATTTCATCGGCTGACATGTCCTGAGCGAGGAGTCGAAGTGCAGCCCTGCAGCCCCAATTATATGCAAAGAAGAAATAGCAAAAAAACCGGTCCGCCGGAATCATTCGAATTCAGCGCAACTATTAGATTGATTGGCTTATTTTCGGTCATGTAGGTACTCCATACTCGGGCAGGTCGCAGCATCTCATCCACCCTCGCAAGAATCAGACCCACTTAATTTTCAACCTCAAAATTTGTAGTTGCAAGCCAAGTTCTTTATCGATATCAAAATCCTGCTCGACCGCCAACGCTTTCGCGACGTCAATTCCTAACCGAGAAGCTTCCAATCACAACCCCGTCAACCTCCCCGCACGAAGTACAAGCAAACAAAAAACAGCAGAACAGTCATCATGCCCTCCAGGACCAAGAAGGAGGTTGTCGCGTCCGAGGACGCCACCATGGAGGACGCCCCTCCCTCCGCGCAGGTCGAGGATGCGCCCGAGCAGGAGGATGAGCAGCCCGAGAACGACATCGCCGCCGCCGAGGAGGGACAGGAAGGGGGGGAAGATGAAGAGGAAGAGGAAGAAGAGGTTGAGGCGCAGCGCGTAAAGATTGTGAGTTTCGCCCACGCCCTGTCACCACCGGGAGTAGTCAACTAACTGACCGGAAATCGAAAAGCTGCCTGGCTCTACCGACACGGCCGCGTCCTTTGAGTTCATCGACGAAGGCCACACCATGGGCAATGCCCTGCGATACATCATCATGAAGAAGTATGTTGCCCTCGCAGTCGCGCGTCCCTCGCGAACTCGATGACTGACCTTTCGTCCCGCAGCCCAGACGTCGAGTTTTGCGCCTACACGATCCCCCACCCCTCAGAGGCCAAGATGAACATTAGAATACAAACATACGGTACGTCCATTCGGCATCCTATATTGTGAATTTTCTGGGAGGTGAAAGCTGACGGCTGCCGCAGAGGGCACCGCCCTTGACGCTCTCCAGAAAGGCCTTGGCGATCTGCAGCAGGTCTGCGACGTCGTCGCCGAGGAGTTCATCACTCAACGTCAACAATTCAACGACGAGAATGGTATTGAAAGGTAGTTGAGGCTGGACAAAAAGGTAGCTCCAGCGCACAGGTCGTAGGGATTGTTCATGGATATTGGTCATTTTGGAGCGTTGTGAATTTCTTGTATTTCATGCCATCTTATTTTCCGTCGCATAGAAAAAAACGAGGATATTACAAAAGGGAAGCACGGTATGCCGCAAGGCTTGCCGAATGGTGATGCGCGAGGGCTGGTGATGCATTCGCTCGAGTCTAGGGGATTAAAATATGTACATAGCAGTTTTCGAACGCCAAAGGGACAAGCACGTTCCTCTAGTTGCGGCCCTGCGACAATGTTAGCCGTCATTGAACAAAACCAACGAACATACAAGCGCGCTCGTACCTGCAAGAACCCAGACATGAAGCTGTTGGGCAGTCTCTCGTCTCCTCTAAAGTTCTCACCCTTAAAGTACGACATGACGTGTGTGGTCTGCTTCCAAAAGTTCATCATCTCCTGTGCCAGAAACCCAAAGTTAGAACACTATTCCAGTGGCGTCTTGTGCGTGACCGTGCTTGAGAGAGCATTCGTACCTGGTACTCGGCGTGTGACTTGAACAGTAGGACGTCGACGGCCGACAGCTTGCTGACGAAGCGGTTGCGCTCAAACTCTTGCCTCATGCGGTTGCGGATAACGGAGATGGGCATGGGCATGTTGTACATGGTCTGCACGTCAGGGGCCTATTTGGGGTTTCCAATGGTCAGCACTCGTATTTTCGGTTTCGCGCGCCGTCGTCTCCCAAGTTTCCTGGGCTCTGATCGTGTATGTCGGGACTCTCTCGATCGCGAAATTCGGCTCAATTCGGCTCAGAATGTGACCAGGGATATTTGGTGCTTTGCGAGGGGGGGTATCAAACAACATACACCTCTTAACCACTCGCGGTAGGAAGAAAGGACTCGGCGCTTGGCCTCTGCCCAGTTGGCGGCTGTGATTCCCGTAAACGTTAGTAACCGTCGAGTTCAAGTCGTGGAGCGAGCGGCCTCGATCGAAAGGGGCGGATACGCACACTGCGCCGTCTTCTTCGCGAATTGAGTCGGGGTAATGGCCATTGTGGGCGACGAATCGGGTTCAATTGTGCTGGACGAGACCGGCTTCCGGAGCGTGGTTTGATGAGGTTGCTTAGCTTCGGCCGCAACCTGTATCGTCAGAACCGCCTACGGGTCACGTGCAGCCCCCGCGCCACAGCAAGAACTGCCCGCGCCACACTTTTTGCCCCTCCACCGACTTGGTGGACCGATCGAGTTCGACTGATTACTAGGCTACCGAAATCTAACCTGCGCAATTCTGCCCATCTATAACCACCAACTCGCCACCTACCGAATCAACCACTTCCTCTCCTCACCCTCAAAAGCACGGCGGAACCGCGACCGAGGAGGTAAGCGGGGTGCGCGCGCGTCGTCTGACAATCCCCATCCCAAAAACAAGATGCCAGCCATACGCCACGCATCGAAGCGCAAGCCGCCGCCAGAGGGCTTCAGCGACATCGAGGACGACTTGCTCATCTTCGCCAACAAGATGAAGGACGCGCAGAGCCGGCCACCGCCGCCGGGCCCCAAGTACAAGGCGCAGTGGGAGGTCTTCCAGATCGCGCACCAGCGCAGCCGCTACGTCTACGAGCTCTACTACGACAAGGAGGCCATCAGCAAGGCGCTCTACGACTGGCTGCTCAAGAACGGCTACGCGGACGCGATGCTGATCGCCAAGTGGAAGAAGCAAGGTTACGAAAAGGTAATGTTTTAGTGCGGATGCTGTCGCCGAGGAAACGAGCCGTGTGCTAACGAGCCATTATAGTTGTGCTGCCTGCGCTGCGTCCAGACGAAAGAGACAAATTTTAACAGCACGTGCATCTGCCGCGTGCCGCGCGCGCAGCTGAAAGAGGACCAGAAGGAGATAGAATGCAACAGCTGCGGATGTCGCGGGTGCTCGTCTGGGGACTGAGGCCGTGTTCCTCTGCATCTGCTGTTTTCATCACACACATCGTGGACATTTCACGCATCACGGATCTGCATCTTGACGGCGTTCTTAGCGGTTTTGATTTAGGGGAACGGATAAAGGACAAAAAGAGGAAACCGTGATTTTAATTATAATACGAAATGTATGACTCCAACTCCAAGGCTGGCGTCCGCCAAACTGCAATGTGACGCTCGCAAATGCTGTTCAAGATTACATGCTGTGACGCAGTAGAGACGCCCATGAACTAGCCAACCCCTCACTGTTTGGCGAACCCACGCCGATTTCTGGTGCCAAACTTGACGGCGGCCGGAACGAAGCGCAATGATGCCATGCTACCGGTGATGGCGTCGACATCGGGATCGACGGCGGCTGTCGGGGCCGCTTGCTTCCCTTGCGCTTGGGACCCCGAGGGCTGCTCCGCCGTGTCTGCTGCTTGGGTAACCCCGCGTCGTTGCGTCGCCCCTTTGGCTTGCGAAGCCGCCGAGGAGCTGCGTCGCCGGTGACCGCCGCGCCCGCCACCGCCGCCATCAACGAGAAGAGATCGGCGCCCGTCGATGCCGTCCCGGGTCACGGCGAAGAAGAAGTTCTTTGGGTACATGTGCTTGTCAATCAAGTGCAGGCGACGCTTCTGAGGGGTCAGGCACTGCCTAGGGCAATCCTCGACAAAGCAAGAAAACTATCCAAATCATGTCATGGATTAGCGTTTGTTGCATACAAAAGACGGTGTGTGAGTTGATGGAGGGGCTTTGGGTCGTGGACGCGTACGGTATGGGCGCCTTGATCTCGGCGGACTCTGACGATGGGATCGTGCATCTCTTCAATATGTATACCGAGAAGATGCTGGCTGGGGAAGTTCTTGCGGCATTGCAGGCAGCGATTCGTGTGGAGGCTGTTGTAGTGCACCTCGTATGCGGTGTAGGAGTCAAAGGCCATTTCGGCGTGAGGCGGTAAGGAGCAGGTTATGCGCGTGGCGGGAAACGGGGAGCTGTTTTCGACGTCTTGTTGGGAAAAGTCAAGTTCTGTGTATTTGGAAGTGTGTTGAGGACTGGAGGGGGATGAGTCTGTGTCTGGGCTGCTAGGAGATGCAGGGTATATATCCTCTTGGGGCTCTCGCGAGCGCTTCATGGTGCAGCCGACGTCGGTAGTGTGTTGTATTAGTGGGGGATCTGCAGCCAGTTGAGCCTGGCAGGACTGCTTTGAGTGGTTGAGTTTTGTATCGATTTGCTTGAAATCGAGGCGAAATTGAATCTTTATATATCTGATAGTTTTTAACAAGGAGACGACTGGTAGGTCGCTGGCGTTGTCGTTGCTTGTGGAGCTGTATGGCTCTTGTATGGTGAGCTCTGTTGTTTGTCCGGTAGTCGCGATGTCATTGGGTGGATTTATTAACCCGTGTGAAACCAAGCACTGCAGCTACTGTAGCCTAGCTGGATAAGTTGTTGTATAGGTATTGCGAACCGGATGAGTCAAGGTCGTACAGGCAATTATTCCGATAAGGCGTATATACCAGCAGCCGTGCCAAAGGTTGCGCTTGCGCAGAGCTGTCACTAATACCTGCTGTGTGGGCGCGTGCTTGGCCACGATGGAAGATGCCGACCAAGCTGAAAACGAAAAGGAACCCGAGCTTTCATCAGGCGCAAACCAGATGGGCGACCAATCAACGGGGTCCTCTGATCAATGCATGTTGTTGGTAGACAATAAACAGTGGCGAAATGAGTTTGGGGGGCCAGTCTGCGACGAGAAGAGCCGTTTGTATTTGCCTTGATAATTAGTAAGGCGAGGTACGGATACTGCGACCATCGGGCCAAAAAAATCCAAGTCTGCTAAAAAAAAAGGCGACAAGCAGCGAAAATTATTTTAAGCCGGCCCAACCTGGAGGGGTCCGTCCATCTCATTGGTGCCGGCCGAGAGCCCCCCCCGATTTGCTCTTCACATTCGCTTCACCAGCCAAAGTCACCATTGCTCGCTCGTCTTCTCTTCTTCCTCTCCTGTTCAGTCTTTCTCTTGCCGCCTTGCCATCCGTTCAGGGCGCCTCTGTTACGTATCCTTCTTCCTTTTTCCCCTTGCATGTTTGCCGCTTTGTTTCTTCCCCGCTCGACGCCCTCCTGTGCCAGATGCTGCTGCCGCCTTGCATCACCACAGCTGTCGTCCAGTCTTCTCGATCCCGGACAGCACTCCGCCCCGACCACGTCGTCCCCAGCGCCAATATAAGACTATGGGCAGCCCGGCTCTCCAGATTCTAACGTCCAGATAGCATGATTCGACACTCCAGCTGACCATCTCACCCCGTTCGCTTTCCCCGGTTCGCTACCGCGCGAGCCCTCCCCCTTTGGCCGACCTTGCCTGTCGCTTCGTGACGCAGAGCCCACGTCCCACCGTCGGGCCACCACGACTCGGTGCCCCGAACTGCTGCGCCGCCGACGACAGCATCATGGCCTCAAGCGCACCTCAGGCGAGCCCAATATGGCAGTGAGTAACGACACCAGCTCCTAATACACACGCGGCACTGTTGCGCCTGTCTTGCGACGCCGCCGCGCCCCAGCATGATGATGCCATGCCGTACCCCTCCGGGTGCTAACTTTTGCGCGATCCACCGCCACAGCAACGCCTTGAAGCTTCGGAAACATCTTCTGAAGCAGCTGGAAAGGATTAAAAACAACGCATCGTCGAGTGTTGATATTCCTCAGCTTGAAGCCGCCGACGGCACCCTCGAAAAGTGTGTAGCTCTGCCCTTGCGCCCTCGCCACATAGTGCGCCGCTACTTGCCCGTTTGCCATTACTAACCCTACACCAGATTTCGTCTTGCTTGCGTCCAGACCGTTTTCCTCGATTTTGAATACGCCGTACGCGAGAATACCGAAGATATACTATGGAACTTGCACACGTCCATCAACTCCGAATATCGCCGCATTCTCGGTAGGCTGAAGTCTTCGTCCCAGGCCGTCGAGCGCCGCAAGACCGAAAAGCTCTACACCAACTTTTTGCGCATCGCGCAAAAGTTCTACCAGGGCTATATCCAGCGACTCTCCGCACGATATGATATCCCCGAGCTCAAGCGTGTCGCCAAAGGCATCGACGTCGAGCCAATGACGGCCAGCGATCTCATCAGTCCTGTTCCCTCTGAGCTCAGCAAAAAAGTGCAAAGGTCTTGTTATTCGACGCTGATCCGACTTGGCGATTTGGCCCGCTATAGAGTGCAAGCCAAGCACAAGAATTCAGGATATGACATTGCCTTGACCTATTACACACTTGCTCAGCATCTCTCGCCCAAGTCCGGCTTTGCGTTTCATCAGATGGGCATCGTCAGCCTCGACCAAGGCAGCCACCTGGATGGCGTCTACCACTTCTATCGAGCCTGGGCAATTAAGGATTCCCATCCCAATTCCAAGTCTAATTTGGAATTGGAATTCAAGTCTCTTCAGCAGCCGAGTTCCAACAAATCCAAGCACGCATCGTCTGGCCCTCAAGATGCCTTCGTCATGTGGTTTGTGCGCTTGCATGCCTTATTCTACAAGGGTGAGACTGCACCACAGTATAAAGAGCTTGAGCGTGAAGTCATTCATCGCCTTGAGATGGCTGCTGCAAATGGATCTTGTCGTGACATCATCTTGAAAATGACCTTCATCAACATCGCCGCTCAGTACATCGCTACTCTTAAGTGCTCTGGTAAGTATTGCTGTACCTCGTCCGCCAACACCACAAGAAGACAAGCTAACGTCAAACAAACAGAAAATAAAAATGCCACTTCCCTCCAGTTCTACCAGTATATCTCCGGCTTTAATGTCAAGTTTCTTGCGGCTTTCACTGCAGTCCTGGAGGAAGCCCTCAAAGAAAGCATGTCCAAATCAGAAGATCTCTCCGACGAAGAAAATGACAAGGGTGCAGAAATCGCACAATCATTGCTTCCTGCTTTACGAATTTACTCCATGTGGATCGCCGTGTCGCACCAAGAACTTTTTGCGCAACCTGCTGCGACTGCTGAAGGGTCACTGACTGGCACCATGATGGACACACTCGCGCGAGTTTTTACTCGCATGTGCGTGGAAACTTACAGCCAGCCGAACCTGGTCTCATGTCCTTACTTGCTACCCGAAGACCTTGATAATCTGGGCTTTCAGCCCCTTGACGAAAATGTTGTTCCAGAGCCGTGCCGCTCATTCTGTGAGCAGAATGGCACAGTGAAGCCTCACCTCTACTCGCCCGAGCACCGATTGAACCCGCAGGCGGAAAAAATGGCGCGGATTCTTGACATTCTACGATGTGCTTATTTTCTCGCTGAAGATCCTGCTGTGCCTCTGTCGTGCCGTGTCGTTGAAGACTTGCTTCTGTTCGAGTATCAACCGTCTCAGCACCGGCCGGAACAACCTATCGAAGCAGCGGCGACGCCAGCACCACGAATCGAATCTGCTCCAACCCCGACCGCCATTCACGTACAAAAACGTCGCTCAGTACAGATGAATATCCAGGAACGCCAGGATAGCCCCAAAACTTCAAATGGTAAACAACTTGAAGTTGCCACAGCACTGCCGAAGCCTCCTATCGCGTCACCAGCACCAGCCAACAAGGAGGATGAAACAGGTGATGCAGAAAACACTGTCATCAATATGCTGGCACCTTTTCTGAAGCCCCCTACACCGCAGCCACCATTGGGTGTACACGATACTGCGGTCTCTTCGTCATACCTAGCCCGGTCCAACTCAGACATGCTCAACACTTACCCAGGCCGGTTTGACCCAAGTCCGACGCGTTCCATCCCTTCGGGCAAGTTTGAGCCTCTGCCATGGGATTGGTTCAATACACCCAAGCCCGCCCGTGAAGACAACTCGCCCCTCTCTGCCGCAGGCATGTCACCCCTTACGCCCGGCCTGGCCTCTTGCATGTTCGACGACCCCTTCTCCGTCCCATCAACGCCCAACGAGCTCGCTACAGGCAGCCACTTCCCTTCTGTCCACAGCCACGGCAACATTCGGGCCGCCGATATGGGAATCAATCTGAGCGGCGGCTCCACGGCTGAGCATGCGCACCGGGCCGCGCTCCTCCAGACGTTTGGAACGGCACCAGGCGCCCGACCGCCGTCCACAAGCGCCACCCCAGCAGCTCGCAGCTCGCCGTTCAGCTATTGGGGCGAGAGCACGGCGTTAGGCAGCGGCGGAGGCGGAAGCCGACCCAGTGGACAGGGTGCACCGCCTGGCTTTCGTGCCCCCGACATGATGCCCCATTCGTCATCGGCTGGCAGCCTGTCTCAATTTTCACACCCAAGCAGCTTGTACCATGGCACGCCGGCTAATTATGGTGCCGGAGGGCAGTATTCACAGCAGCCGCCCTTGCAGAGGCACTTCCAAGCCGCAGAAAACACGACGTCTTCCTACGACGAAGCCATTCTTCGTGCAGCGTATGAGGGCAGAAGGTGAAGCAACCTGTTTTTGTGCAACAAGAATGCCGCTGTTGTCATCACGAGATCGTCCTGCACCTTTTCGCAACCACAAGATGCGTTATAGTTGTTCATCTCAGAAGCAAATGCTTTTTGCTCTACATGAAAAGTGAAAGGAGGATTCTAAAAAAAGAAGATGCTGCACGTAATTTTATCGGATCGTGGAGGATGCCGAACAATATTTTCCCCATGCGAACGTGTGTTGTAATGGGAGTACGCTCCATGGATGCAAAACGCCGTTGTTGAAACCCGTTTCCCGCAAATCAAAAGACACTCAACCTCAACGCCAAGCGAATGGTTTCCGCCCCCCTTCTCGAGATCATGTTCACGTTCACCGCGTCCATATCCAAAAGCGAAGGAATGCCGAGGCGCCAATTATGTACGCTTACGACGACTTGTAGGTCTGCTTGGGGAAGGGATACCTGCCAGGGAGAAAGGGACCGAGTTAGGACTTTGCATGGAAGGAGTGGTGGGAGAGAGGACTCAAGCCAGGAAGAGGGGACAAGACAGTATAGATGACACTTTTTATGACTTGAAATGAAGAGACAGCCAAATTGTATCAAGCGATGCGCTTCTTTTGAAATGCGATGTGAGAGAGGGGGAGGGTAGAACTTACGAAGGTCCAAGCTCCTGGATGCTCAGACGAGCGAGCCACTGACCGATGTCAATCGACTCCTCGAGAGACTTGCCCTCGACGATGCCGGCGAGGAGACCACCAGCAAAGGCATCGCCGGCGCCGTTGGTGTCGGTGATCTTGGCGGGTTCGATGGCGTGGACGGGGAACTCCTTGATGCCCTGCTCGCCCTGGATGGCGACGAGGGTGGGCTCGGTGCCCTGGGTGATGATGGCGACGCGCTTGCGCTTGGCGTTCTCCTTGGGGAGGTCGGCCAGGTGGCGGACGACGTCCTTGGGCTCCTTGGAGGCGAGGCCGTGGGACTCGGCGTAGGCGGCGGCCTCAGTCTCGTTGCCGATGACGTAGTCCCAGTAGGGCGCGCTGGCGTCGACGGGGTCCTTGAAGAACTGAGGGATGAAGGGGGCGGAGAGGGAGAGGACGAAGATCTTGTTCTTCTCGGCCGCGTTCTTGGCGAGCTCCATGATGGCAGGAGGGCAGACTGTAAAGAAAGTCAGTCGCTGATGCAAAACCGCGGGGAGGGGGAGATCGCTTACCGGTGAAGTGGAAGCCGCCAATGTAAAACACGTCGGCATTCTCGGCGAGGGCCCAGATCTCGGGCTTCTTGAGGTGGTCGAGGTCGTAGTGGTTAGCGGCGCCGAGGTCGGTGCAGAGGGAGCGGTTGTGGCCGGTGATGATGGCGCCGCAGCGGCCGGTGGGCTCCTTGGGGTCGACGCGGTACTCGACGCGCAGGCCGGCGGCCTTGACGGCGTCGTGCAGGGTGGCGGCGTACTTGTCGTCGCCGACGCCGCCCAGGTAGACGACGCTGTTGGGCGGCAGCACGTACTGCGCGCCGCGGGCGCTGTTCTGCGCGGCGCCGCCGGCGATGAGCTTGGCCTCGTAGTTGTTGAGGAGGTCCTCGTACAGCGGGACGTGCTTCTCCTCGGCGAGGATGGCGTCGTTGGCCTTGAGCCCGTACTTGTCGAGGAGCTCCTGGTTACCGACAGCCTGGATATCTGCGAGTTTGAAAAGGTCAGCAAAGACAGAAGATATGTTTGTAAAGAAGAAGAAAACGGCAAGGCTTCGTTTCGCTCAAGGGGGGGCTGGATACCCCGCGGGCTTTTTTTGTATGAGGCTACGCAACGGGCGACTTGAGGTGTAACAAGAAGCAGATAGGAAGTAGTAAATGAATTAACGTACCGAGGAGAGGGTTCTCCAGGCAGAGAAGAGAGTACTCCTTAACGGGGGCCATTTTGTAGGATTGATTTGTGAAATTGAGGTTTGAAATGTCTTGGGCAAGATTCAAGGAGGGGCAGAGGGGATATTTTCTGTAAGCTATGGCGGGGTTGTAAGGCCAGTGAGTGGGTGAGGACCTGGCTGGTGCTGTTTGTGTAGCCCGCAAGGTTTTCAACCTACCTACCTAGGTACGTACCCTTCACTTATTGGCTCATCGATCATTTTCTGACAATCCGATATTGGGGTATAAATTAATAAATCATGTTTACACTGGCGCTGCCAGACCTGTTTTATTAGAGTGAGGGCGAGAACCTTTGCTGGAGGTGCTCGTACTTTTGTCGCACTAATTAATGGGCATTTTCAGTTCGCCAAAACCTGCAAAGCCAAGCTCTACTATAAGGATCTACAATCTGAACTCAATCACGTATATCACTCAGCTTAAATTTCAATTCCGCCGGGTGCTGTGCGCCTGGATGTTTGCGCAGCATCGGTAACGCAGACGCTGTGCGTTAATATTCACATCCCCCATCACAGCACCATCCATGAGGATAGTGGAACAAAGAAACGAGTTTTTTTTTGGAAGTGCGCTAAAATGTCATCCATTGTACTTGCTTTTGGTTCTATCATACTACTTCCTTCAGCAGTACCATCCATAGATGTAAGCACGCCACTATAACACCATCCCAATGAGACCATGAAATCCAGACATCGCCCTGCCTTACTCCTTCGTCTTCTGGGTACCGCGCAGCAGACCTGTTCTGCGGGCGGCAATGAGACCGGCCTTTTGACCCTGGGCGGCGTATCGGGAGATGGTAGAGGCCTTACCAATATGTTGGTGGTTACCCTGTTGCGAATGTCAGCGTCGCAGCTCACGCGTCTGCAAGTGGCGGGTATACGTACACCACCGTGGGGATGGTCGACGGGGTTCATGGCAACACCACGAGTCTTGGGCCAGCTGTTGCGCTTGACGGCGAACTTGTGCTTGGCGCGCGAGGCCTTGAGGAGGGGCTTGTCGGTACGGCCACCGCCAGCGACGATGCCGATCATGCCACGGGAGCTGGAGTGGACGACCTTCTTGGCGCCGGAGGGAAGCTTGATGCGGGTCTTGCCCTCGTCGGGGTTGTGGCCAATGACGGTGATATAGCCGCCAGAGGTGCGGCCGAGCGTGCCACGGTCACCAATCTTCTCCTCGACGTTGGAGACGACGGTACCCTCGGGCATCTCACCGAGAGGGAGGACGTTGCCGACGGTGAGGGCGGCCTTCTTGCCGGCGTAGATGAACTGGCCGGTGTACATGCCCTCGTTGGCGATGAAGGTCTCGGAGACCTGCTTGTACTTGTAGGGGTGGCGGAAGACGACCTTGGCGAGGGGAGCACCGCGACCTGCGAATCAAACCTGCGTCAGCTTCATCATTCGTTGCTTCTAATTCGTTTCGTTCCCAATCGCGCGAGCCGAGGCGTGTTGTTGCTGTCGACGCCCTTTGTCCGTCATCGTCGATTGTTCCCAGGTTGTACTAACCAGCATCGTGGATGATGTCGCGGACTACACCGCGGACGTAGCCATGGCGCTCAGCGTAGTCGAGAGTGCGGAACTTGGCCGGGTTCTTGTTCAGGCGCGTGTTGGCCGCTATTCCCAATGGTCAGCACACATCCGCATGGTCAAATTTCCGCCGATCGTCGACTCGTTCGAAGCAATCGTCGAAAGTTCGGTTGTCGGGAGGACTGACTGAAGATGGAGCCGCGGCCCTTGCGCTGGTTGCGAATAACTCTACCCATGGCGACTCGTTTTTACTCGAAGAGTATCTGCCCGAGTAATTGATGTTAGTGGCGAGTCGTCGTCGAGGTGCGTAGGTTGGGGATGCCAATTACCTATCTCCTGCCGCTTGGTTGTTTAACGGGAAGCCCTGGCGTTCGCTTGGGCGACATAATTTTTGTGTGTGGGTCTTGCCCACCGCAAAAGGAGCAGCCCTCACCACGTGATCTCCATGGATTGGGAACCTTGTTTTGTATCCTGTGGGTCCTTTTGGTGTGGCTTGCCAATCGTGGCTGGTGCTTTCCAGACGGTCACGTGGAGACATGGGCCTGGACAGCTCTGGGATCGCGTAAAGTGCTTCGGGGCGGGAAACAACGTTTCGTCTCAACATCACGTTCAGATGCCAGTTTGCTTTGCCAAGTTGACAACTTCTTTTATTGGCAATTGTTCTCGCCCCGATCTTGTAGCAATATATTGGACGACCTTATCTCCTTTAAGCGCCCTGGATTATCTGTCTCACGCTGAGCCGTCATCGGACCAACCCCTTCTTTCACAGATGGCCTTTGTCCAATACAGCTCTTTCAGGCTCAGGAAATCGTAGCAGCACCTACTGGCAGCGTGCATGGTGCTCTGACCAGTAATAGAATGAACTGCGACGCGTCTACCTCATGACCCTCGCGAAATCTGCTCTTTGCGACAAGTTGCTGGCTCTGAGAGCTTCGCAAAGTGACCAAGAGGAACGCTGACTTATATTTCAATCTTGGGATGAGACTGCTCTTCAAATTTGGCAGATTTCCCTGTTAAAAAAGAGGTAGTACCTACCTAGTTACATGTGTATCACTGCAGCAGTCATGGCCAAGGCGACTGGGCGAAGTGGCCTATGAGCGCTGGCGCGTTAGATTTCGCGGGTCCGTCGACGCGGTTACTTTTAGTAGTCGCATGCCACGCCTCACATCCGGAACTCTGCACTCCTTTCCTCCTGCAACCTCAAACACTCAGAAGGAGGAAGTTCAAGCCTGCACAATGGCCTCCGACAATGATTCATCGGATCTCTCGTCGCTTTCATCGCTTTCACCGGTTCCATCCGATGACGAGCTCGATGCTGGCAACGGAGCGCCCAAGAATGATGGCATTCTGAAGTTCTTCTCCAAGGTATCGGAGCAATCGCCTAGATCGCCATCGCCTCCCCCGAGAAAAAGATCGCCGTCGCCGACTCACGAATACGTCCTCGCCGATAACCCCGATATTGCTGTATGTATTGCTGGTATTTGAGCTGTGGCGGCCTATTTCCGCGCGAGAGCATGGTGGGCTGTGACCTACTGAACGCGAACTTGCGCACTACGACCATCAGGCACTTGTGCTAACGAAACCAGTTCATTGTCATGTTTAGAAGCCGATTTATCGATGCGCTACCGAAATCGCTTGCGAATTTCGGTCCTCAGGAACTGGAGCGAGATGTTGTCGAGCCCATCCCAGGAGACCGCGCAGAGCACTTTCTGTGCGCGCTTCTAGGACTACTGTTGAATCGAAAACAAGACGTCAAGTACGACCGAATGCGATACCATATTGCGCGATAACAATGCTAACAGTCCACTGCAGACCTGGACACTACAACAGGGCGTTAGAGGACGCGATTGCGTCGCACAAGGGCCAGTGGCCAGCCTCGTGGGAGGACAAAAGCCCCTTGACTGGTGGCGGTGGATTTAACACCATGAACCCTACACAAAGAGTACGCATGAAATTGAAAATGAAAACGAAAATTCATCATCGCTGACAAAAGTGTCTCTAATAGCTTACCCTTCTCCGAACATTAATCTTGTGGACAATGTCTTCTTCGGAGAGTGTCAAGGCCATAATCAACCAAGCCTACAAACAAAACCGACACGAAGACGACTTGAACCAACCTCGCGCAGTTCAGCCATGGGGCTCTGACGGCGACAAGAGAAGATACTTCTTGGTGGAGGGCCAAGATGATACTGCGTTCCGCGTATACAGGGAGAGCAACCCTGCCGGAACGAACCGCACATGGTGGAGTGTCGCTGGTTCGATTGAGGAATTAAGGGCACTGGCAGAGAAGCTCAATACGAAAGACGGCGGCCCCAAGGCGAAGAAGCTTAGCAATAAGATGATACAGGCAATTCCTCGCTTCGAGGCGGGTGAAGAGGTGCGTATTCTGGGTCGCAGGTGGAAGGCCGCTCGCGCTGACATGATGTGAATAGAAACGAAAGCGCCGCGAGTACCGCCTAATGCGCAAGGAACAGTTCAAGCGACCAGAGCCAGGCTTTTCCATGTACGAAGGCAGAACTCGTGGTAAGCGTGTCAAGTATACCTACTCCGATGATGAAGACATGTTCTATTCCGATTCGACCAATCGTCGATCGGCGCGTAACACAGGCGCAAACACGCCGGCAGAGCCGCCGACGACAGCCAGCGGACGTACCGTCCGTGTACCTTCACGAATGGGGGCAGGCGATGACAGCGCCGCGGCAAGCATCCAAGGGGATTACTCGGAAGCTGACCGGGAGGGCTCCGTTGGGGTCACCGGTAGACCGCGGCGAGCCGCAGCGACCGGCTCAGCAAATGGTTGGGGTGAGGCAAATGGCCGTGGCCACAGCAATAGGCCTTCGTTAGACTCAGACGATGCTGCTAGTGAGGCTGAATTTGGGGATGATGAAGAGGACGCGGAGGCGCACGTACCGGAAGAATCCGAGGAAGAGGATGATGAGTTTGACGAGGATGAGGCCATGGTTGATGATGATATTGATGACAGTCCAAAGAGCCTTGTGGTCAAGTTGGCCATCAAGACACCAAACTTGAGAACTGCTCTGAGCCCTATTGAGTCAGTGCCGAATGCACTACCAACTCCAAATGTTGAGGATCAGAAGCCAGCGCTGGGTGAGACTCCATCCAAGGCCGTCGTCGATGTTATCATGGAGGACTCGCCCGCACAGGAGGCTGGGCGAGAAGAGCAGTCGGCGCTGCTCACTGAAACTAAGCACGAAGACCAGTCCGCTGACAAGCCCGATGCTCAGACTGAGCAAGCTGGACCTGACATTGTGGCTGCCAGCTCTACTGCCGTTTCCTCGGCACCGTTGGCATTCCGCGGCAGCCCCGAGAAGAAGCATGTACAACCGGCTGCAGTGCCAGGCATTATCAACGCGCCCCAATAGGGCCCAGGTACGAATGTTTGTTTCTTTTACTTGTTTAATCTGTGGTTGGTTCGGAGTTTGGGATACATGTAGAAACTTACTTGTGAATGAAAAGGGAGAGGGACGCATGGGGTTTATCTGGTGGACATTGTCGCGCATTAATTTAAAATCATTTTGATAGAAATTGGGCCAGTCTTTGATGCAAGGCGGATTCCATGTGCTTTTGCGGATGAAGATGGCATTTCCGTGTCAGAGGCAGTTTTAGTACCGGTGTCAGAGAGGCTATGCGTCATGAATATATGCATCGGCACAGTGAAACGAAGATGACGATTGGAATTTTCTGGTATTATCGTGTGATTATATGGCAACATCTAGTGGAAAGGAAACGCCGAGACTTTGAAACGCGGGAACATGTATGCTACATCATCTGCGCAGGTGGCGATGCTGACCGTTGCTGGGAAGCGACCAGTTGTTGACGCCATACCACCACCTGCGGACACGGGCGCCGACGGTGTTGCCATGGAGTTTAGCATTGCGATTCCACTCCTGCCAGCCACAGAGTAATAGGTTGTAGATGAGACCCTGTGCCAGAGGCATGATGACCTGGAGAGTCGGGGGTTAGTTGGGAGGACAGGCCGAGGCCGCAGCGGGAAGGGAACGTGCCTGATCTCGTGTTGTGATGAGGGCAATCTTCCACCATGTGTCGGCGGTGGCGATGCTCTTGAGATAGCTCTGCTCGAAACGCAGGTCGGGTAGCGGTGGAAGCGCTTGTCGCTGGCGACGCGGTCGCTTTAGGACACTATATGGGATATCATCCTCCTCCTCGTCATCGTCGTCAATGCCGTCGAGCTGACTAGGGGCGTCGTTGTTCCGCAGGGCGTCGTAGTCGTACTTTTCGTCCACAATCTCCTTTTCATCGGCGGCGGTGCTGGGGGCCATATCGAGGTCGGGATCGGGGTCGCTTCTGATATGAGCTGCTTGTATAGTGCTGGCAATCTCAGTCGGCAGCTCCGCTGAGAAGGTATCGGAAGCCATGATGGCGGTCTATTGATGGAAGAGGGAGGAGGGATCGGAGACGTCGAGTCGGGGGCCGGGATTGTTAAGTTGCGGCAGGGGTCATCCGAGAGCACCTTCTGTTCCGAGGCGATTCCCCTAGCCAGAAAATAATTCGTTCTGGCAAAGCTGGATGGGCAATGACCGGGATGGAATTGTCGAGGCTATTGAAGACAGCGGCATCGGCTCGGAGGCTTGGAGCTCAAGTGACGGAGATCCACCCTAACAGTTACTGGAGTTCAGTGGGCCTCATCAGCCACAACAGCCACACAAGTACTGATGAATGCTGTAATGGCAGAGAACAAAAGGTGGAGCTAGTCTTGGAAGAATCACAATGGTAACCCGTCAAAGGCAATCAAGGCAAGGCACAATGAGGTGATAAAAAAGTCGGACTGAGCCCGCCATTAAAATATATGGGGACGGTAGCAGTGCATGTGTTTGTTTATTGCGCGCATGATGGACGGTTCCGAGAGTCAGGCCAGGAAAGTTCGTACGTTCCTTACCGGGCTGCACATGGAGGTACCCAGTGACGTGCAGGCCAGGCAAGGCATCCACAACAGGCACCAAGGTCCAAGGCAGCCCAAAACTGAGGCCAACTGGCCGCCGCTAGGTACTTACAGCGGAGGGAGCCGCTGAAAAACTCTGGTCCTGCCCCTTGAATGGAACCTGGGACGAAAATCGAGAAGCCCTCCTGACTTTGAACAAAACACATCCTCCTGCAGCAGCATAGGCGTTCACTTTACTCTGCCGTGCACGCCAACTGCTCAATCCCCTTTGTCCTTGTTTGATCGGAGAAGCGGCTGCGCATTTGTTCCTCCAAAACACCGCCAAGATGAACAGCGAGCAAAACGGCGAGGCCGAGAGAAACGTACGTCGAAAATTGCCCCTCGTCCCGTCAACCCCTCTGTGTGCTGTGTGCGCTGCCTCCTGCCTGTGTGTGGGCGGGAAATTTTACGCGCGCCAGAACTTTTTTTTTTCGACGATGCCCCTCATTGCCGTCGGACTTGGACTGCCCCGCGCAGTGACGACGAGACACACGACAGTTTTATGCGAAATTCCGAACAAAACAAAAAATGGCTGACTGGTGGTTTTCCCGCTTTATAGATTGAGATCTGGAAGATCAAGAAGCTCATCAAGCGTCTTGAAGCGGCCCGTGGCAATGGCACATCCATGATTTCCCTCATCATCCGTACGTCCAGACACATTCCTGTTGTTGCCCGGCTCGCGCCACAAACCTTCCCAAAACGAACTCTGACTCACCTCGCGCTCAGCTCCCAAGGATCAGGTTTCTCGAATCGCCAAGATGTTGGCTGAAGAATACGTACGGCTCGGCTTCCCCATTCCGCGCAGCCCCTGCGCTCCACCATGGCCAGTGACAGATCGCTAACTTGCCCTTGCAGGGTACTGCCTCGAACATCAAGTCCCGAGTCAACAGACAATCCGTCCTCTCCGCCATTACCTCCACCCAGAGCAGACTCAAGCTCTACAACAAGGTCCCCCCGAATGGCCTCGTCGTCTACTGTGGTGAAATCCTGACGCAGGAAGGCAAAGAAAAGAAGGTCAATATTGATTTTGAGCCCTTCAAGCCTATCAACACCTCCCTCTACCTCTGCGACAACAAGTTCCATACCGAGGCTCTCGCCGAGCTGCTCGACTCGGACCAAAAGTTCGGCTTCATCATCATGGACGGTCACAGCACCCTCTTTGGTACCCTTAGCGGCAACACCCGTGAGGTCGTTCACAAGTTCTCTGTCGATCTGCCCAAGAAGCACGGCCGTGGTGGTCAGTCCGCGCTGCGTTTCTCTCGTCTGCGTGACGAGAAACGTCACAACTACGTCCGAAAGGTTGCCGAGCTTGCTGTCCAAAACTTCATCACCAACGACAAGGTCAACGTTGCTGGTCTTGTCCTCGCTGGTTCCGCCGATTTCAAGAATGACCTCAACGCCTCCGACATGTTCGACCCTCGCCTGCAAACCAAGGTCATCAAGGTCGTTGATGTTTCCTATGGTGGTGACAACGGTTTCAACCAAGCCATCGAGCTGTCCTCGGAGACCCTGGGCAACGTCAAGTTCGTTCAGGAAAAGAAACTGATTGGAAAGTACTTTGACGAGATTAGCCAAGACACCGGAAAGGTCTGTTATGGTATCGAGGACACCCTTAAGGCTCTCGAGCTCGGTGCCGTCGAAACCCTCATTGTCTTTGAGAACCTTGAGATCAACCGATGGGTCCTGAAAGATAGCGAAGGCAAGGAGCACGTTCTCAACTATACAAAGCAGCAGGAGACCCTCAACAAGGACAAGTTCCTTGACACGGCCAGCGGCCAGGAGATGGATGTCGTCAGCCAAGGCTCCTTCCTCGAATGGATCGCGGAGCATTACAAGGATTTTGGTGCCACTCTTGAGTTCGTTTCCGACCGTTCCACCGAAGGCAACCAATTCGTCAAGGGCTTCGGTGGTATTGGCGGTATTCTCCGCTACAAGGTCAACTTCGAACAGTTGGCTGACGATTCTGACGATGATGACTACTATGACGGTTAGTTGAAGCCCGGACCGTTATCTTTGCTATGTGTCATGTACCGCGTTACTGACAAGAATCAAGATTGACCTGTGGACACCCTCGTGGAAAACGAGGGCGGTTCTCAAGTTCAAACGTCCACAGACGACAACACCAACGACTGGCGTCATGAGGCTCACCGGTCCAGCGCGGCTCCGCCGTCTGTTGCCCACAGGCGACTGACGGCGTTCAACGGCAGCGCCCGGCCGGCACACCAAAGCCACCAGGCGTCTCGACCAAGCCCGCTGCGAGCAATGATGTCGACGAATTGAATTTGATCCAAACCAGATTAAAGGTAGGGCTGCATTCTCCGGACTGCCCTGAGGTGTTTCGATTGTCTTGCTCACGCTGTCGCTCAGATGACCCAGCCTCTTTGCCACACGATCGCATGAAATGAATTCAATGGCATTGGGACTTTTTAAAAAGTTGCAACTGCAAGTAAAGATCTTGCACTATCAAGATAGAGAGCACAATACATGATTCCTTTAGGGGTGGCATACAGAGAATAGAGATTTTATTGTTCAAGCTATGCGCTTGTCGTAACGTGGTGAACCCCGCAATATATCCGTACCGTAGAGCCGTTTCACCCCGTTCTAGTTGGAATAATGCAAGCTAATTATATTCACTCATTAATCACTCTGCTATTTGACTAGTAGTTTTAAAATCTACAGCTTGAAATCTACTAATAAATTTGATGATGCCCTTGCCGTGGCGCAACCGACGTTCCAAAGGGCGGTGCTGGCGTAACCTAGTTGTGAACTGAGGGGAGGGACCTTGTTGAAGGTCGATGAAAAAGAGTACCCTACACGACAGTATATTACAGATCAACATATGTCAGAACTCACAGCGGTGCCCCATATCAAGGCTAGCTATTAGTTCTGATAGGTTTTTAAAATACCAACATATTATCCTATCTATCAGGTATTTTCTTAGCTATTTGTTATCATTCTTTTTCAATACAGGCACAGGTGAAAGTAGACCGGCTAGTACTATCTGCCAGCCAGCCAGTCGGCCAGCCACCTACTGTATGTATGTGTGTACATAGCTACAGTAGCTGCTTCTCTCGCTGCCTGTCTCGCTAGCTACTCAAGCACGCGAGCGAGTCTTTACCAGACTGCCAGCTGGGTCTTAATTGCAAAGGAGACCGACTGCGCAGCTATCAGACGCAAAACACTCCTTATAGCTAATACAATTATCACGATCATCGCTATCATCGCTATCGTCACTGGCAGTCACTGGCAATGTAAAGCAACATCGTTCGTGTAGGTATATTGACTGGCCGGCTAAAGACTTGATTATCCTCTAACATTCTACTTCTCTGTCAATTCAGTCCCCACGCCGTCTGCATTCCGGGATGCATCAGTGCTCAGCTGCTGCTCTGGCAAGGCAGCCTTGAGGCTGGGGCTGTCCCAGACAGACGATGCCGGCGGGCTGCTGTTCCTACTGCTGCGGCTGGACTGTTGGCTACTGGAGTCATCGCTGTCCGGTTGCGCTCCGGTTGCAGCCCCACTGGGTTCCGATGTCGTCTTTTCCAAGCTCGTGGCAGACATGCTTGCTTGTACCGAGCCTTCTTCCGTTTTGTTGGTGAGGAATAGAGGAAAATACAGATCCTCCACCGTCGGAACGGTCGCTGGCGCGGGGTCGTTAACAACGGCCTCCACCATAGGGAGCAGTTCAGGGTAGTCAAACGTGGATTGCGTGCACATTATCGGTTTCGTCGGCGGTATGCGACGCTCCCAGGGGTCTCTGTAGATGTTGTGATATGCTATTGCGTCCCAGTCGTCGTACCGCTCAAGGTTGTCGATCTCGCAGAAGAAGGGAAACGTCATCTTCCATTTCTTTCCCATATCGCGTAGTAGTTTTGGTGAAAGCTTCTTTTCCCGCTCGTCAGCCTCGCTGGAGATGGCCTCTAGACTGCTGCCAGCAAAGAACTTGTGTATGGATCGCAGTTGCCAGTCAAGAGGCTTCCATATTCGTTTGGTCCAGAACATTCGACCGGAATGGAGCCAAACACTGTTTGCCTGTTTGTGATGTCAGCACTGAAGATCGTTTGTTTTCGAAGAAGAAGAAAGGGACCAGGGCAGGCGCACCTCTGTTCCGGATGCGCCTCTGTCGAAGAGGACAACACCACCAAATATTCTATCCTCAGCCCAGAACCCGGCCATGTCCGCTTTGCCATAAGGGTACTGCTCGTGGGCTCTGTATCCCCGGTGGAAGAAGAGATTCCCATGCGGCGGCGGTGACGGGTACGCCCGGATATTTCTCCCTACTGGGATCATTGCCGGTGGCTCATGATAGTTTGTAGCCGCTTCAATATCACCGACGTGGCACTTTGGCGCGGTGGCCTGGATGCTGACTGCGATGCAGTGTACAGCGCGAGCGAGAAGCTCAAGCAACCGGAACAAAAACTGGTCTGAGCCGAGCTCGGAATTCTGAAAAGCTTGCAGGAGCTGCCTGGTGTCAGTAAAACCAGACCGATGGTGAAGAATGTAAATGACTGACAGTTGCATCGAATAAGAGCAAGTTGGCGTTGAACGTGGCGATGAATTCATCCGCAAGTTCCACAGCACCTGGGCACAGCTGCGTATGTTCGAGTATGGGTGCATCTTCGAGGTTGTTAACGCCAGCCGTGTCAACAAGCACGTCGAAAAGAGGCAAGCCATCCATCAACTGGGACAGCGTCTCCTTTGCGATGTCTGTCGATAAAAGCCTGGACAGTGCCGTGTGGAAGTGTTCATAGTGCAGCGGGTCCAGAAGCTGTACAGAGACGGTGCCTTTCGGGATAGGCAGCAGGCGAACGCTCGCCATGATATCTGGGGTTAAGGTGAATCGTAGAGTTGCGATGTTTGGATATTATGAGTAAGGAGCAGCGCAGACGGTAATTTCAGACTTGGGGCGATGGAGCTGTTGAGTTGCGAGAGTTAAAAGCCGAAGCCGAATGCCAGTGTTGTTCTTTCTTGGTAAAACACCTCCACTAGGCCGCCGGGCACGATGCAGGCCGCTGACTAAATCGGTGCTGTAAGCCTACAGTGAGGTCACTTGCCAGATTAATTAGTAGCCAACTAAAAGCCACAGAAAAAGAGGTACTCCATTTTACTCAAGAAGCGCCATACAATAGAAGTACCTCCTGGCATTCATCTGAGTTGCCTACATACAAAGACGGCCTATGTACTTATGTACATATGTACATACTTATTTATAAAGCATTCACTTGTCCAACTCTAGAGGCGGCTAGTTGAGCTCAATTGATGCCAGCGCAGGGGTTTTTTTTTCTTTTTTTTTTTGGCGTATTTAGGAGCTTTGTGACCTGAATTTTCTAGTTATTCACTATTTATTTATTCTCCTTGATTTTGTATAGTGACCATATTGAAGCGCGCTTCGTTGTGGCAGGCTACTAGTTATGTACATAGCTCGTAAGTACCTTCGGAAAGCTGGGGCGAGTGATCCAACTGTACCTATGTATGTAACTATTCCTACAACCAGAGGGATACTAATAATAGGTTGGTGACGATCAGTAGCACCAAGGACGCCTTGTCATTCTGCCCGGTCACTAGCAAGGCGGCCAAGTGGCGCGGCACGCACTCTATACAATACAGACAAGGAGGTAGCTGCATTCCTGCCTGATTCTCCATAAGCTTGGACATTCACATCCCTTTGACTGTGTAGGAGAAGCAAGCAGGTTACGAGATCCATAGGGAAAAGAGACAGGAAGCTACTAAGAAACACATATTAATTTGCCTCGGAACGAAGCCAACCCTAGTACCCGCCTACGGCACAGTCCCTCCGATCCAGGCTGATTTCTGTGCCGCCTTCAGTACCTAGTTTTTCAAGATATCTGGTTGGACGGAACCCCTTACCTGTTTGCTCCTCCTCCACAGTCAAATGCATAGAATGTTCTGGCTGGTTGCCATTTTTAAGCGCCGACAACTCGTCCAACTCGTCCAACTCATTGGACTGCCCAACTTATCCAAAATATGCCGGGCGCTTACCTGTAACAAGCCCACGTCAACGTGCGTCTGCGGATCCGTGTCCCCGCCCGGCCCGGTCCGGGCGCGAGGCCATCGGCGACTGGCCGACTGGCATCCAATCCTTGAGAATGTACCTTGGCCGTGTCAAAACAAGTCATCCGCTTTTGCTCCATGTTGGCCAGAAGCGCGGCCATCTACGCCGGCCTGTAATTTCCTATCCGCAAGCTTGACTTGATTGTGCGCAGATGCTGGGGAAACAGCCTAATCATTTCAAGATTGCCATCAATCACGCATGTCAAAGTTGTCTACATAAAGAGGTAGACATCTGTATCTACCAAGTGTCTTGGGTTTCACACACACGCACACACACACACACACACACACACACACACACACACACATACACATACCATTCCAAAATTTCCCTTTCTTACAATTTGACTTAAGACTGAACTCTGCCATTCTTCTTCAACATGCCTGCCGCCAATGTCAACAAGCTGCGTGTTTATGTCTACGAGAACGATGTGACCACTCCTAGACAGCTTCGTGGTGGTTCCCGCTTCCAGCTCGTTGCAGCGGCGGCCAGCTTGTCATTGGATCTCCTGACTTGTCAACAAGGCAACAGCAGTCTTTACCACACTGCCATTCGGATCCTAACTACACGCCCAGTCATCGGACGCAACTCCAACGAGTATGGCAAGTACACGGAAATCTTCATCAAAAAGCTTGAAAAGGAGCTCCCCTGCATTGTCATTCATGATGTTGAAGCTGTGAATGCGCTCACAACCAAGGTTGGACAGCACGACATCTTTCCAGAGGATAACCAGTTTGAACCTCGCCGCGCTGCAGTGGTCCGGCTCAACAGCAGAGTAAGTTGCTTCGCCTTTCGAACTTCCGAAAGGCAATATCCTCGCTATGCTCGCTATCCTCTCTACCCTCTCTATCCTCTCTATCCTCACTATCCTCGCAATCCTCGCAATCCTCGCTATCCTCGCTATCCTTGCCATACTCGCTATCATCACCATCATTTGTCATTGGTCGTTAACTGGTCGCCTTGCGCAGCTTCTGCGCCATGCAGAGGAAGCTAGGGCCAGGCAGGTAGCCGAACGTACTGACGAGTCTCGCACGGCTGTGTACAGCATCGTTTTTCGTATGGCTGTGACACTGGCCCATGAGATGTGCCACGTCTTTTCTGCCTTTTTACTTCGAAGCCCGGTCGCCGCTACCCCGCCTAGTGTCGTCTTTGGACCATTTGGAAATGAGGCGCAGGGCGAGGCAGGTCGATTCTGGGAGTCTGTCATTTTCGGTGGCTATGTGGACATGCAGCTGAAGACGGACGGCTTTTCTGTTGTGATTCGGAGCTTGGACGGAGGCATTGTTTACATCATCCAAGACAAGGCTATCAATTGCTTTCTGCGACGAGGTCAGTTGCTCGACCGATCTACCAGCATCTTGGCTATCAATGCCTAACTTTTGCTGACTTTGGATAGACTTCGGCAGCCTTCCTCTCTTCGATGGAGGCGCGATCGAGCCTGATATGGTGCAGCGCAAGGATGCCGTTAGTTGGCTTAAAGAAGACATGAATACTTACCGTGGCGCCACCGCTGGACTCATTGTTGCTTTTCCGCAACACTTGCGAGACGCGTTTACACTCCCACAGATGACGAGCGATTATGGGGAGAGCGTGTATGTCTCCGGTCAGGAGGTCATGGAGTGGCTTGCCATGGCGGGAGGTGCAGCTCCAGCGGCTGCCTGATGTGCAGTCTTTGAGCTGAATCTTTTAGGCGCTATTCTTGATAGGCTGCGTTGCTGATATGATATGACGACGCAAGTGGGTGGAATTGGGTAACTTAAAAGCGACGGGAGCGAAGGACCATCTTATTATGTTAGTAGATAGCGTAGATAGCGTAGATAGAGTGGGTGGCAACATGTACATGTCCCCTGTTAGGTAGCTGACCTCTCTTAGGCGTCTTAGGTATTTTACATATCTTGGGCGTTTTCTATATCTTAGGAACTTTATATATCTTGAGTATTTTATATATCTTAACTATTTAACTATCTTACCTATTATAGGGATAGGTCAGATACCTGGCAGCGGATAAATACATGTTGCCACCCACTGTAGTACAGAACTTCTACATTGCAAGCAATGTATTACAGCTGCTGCCAGCAAAGCCGGCGCCGAAGAGGCTACATAGCAAAACATGAGCCCAAAAACCCATAAATTCCAAGTAGTGTACTTTTACGCTTATAGTTCTTTATTGATCGCGATCTAACTACCTAATATATGTGTATATCTCTTGTCAAATTGTTTTGTCATACTTCATCGTCATCATATCCCTAGCCGGACGCTGGTGCGGAAACAAAAAAGCCGTCTCTCCAAAACAGCCCAAGATGAAGGCAGTCAACGCCAACAGAATCCATCTCCCTACACGAAACTGAAAGAAAAGAGAAAGAAAAAGTCGAAGTGTAATATACCACCATTAGGTATTACATTGCCCTGATACCAGAACAGGTAGAAGAGAAATAAAGACAGAAAAAATGAAGAGAAAAATCCGAGTTGTAGGCCGTGGTTGAATGGATCTATATGTAAATTGCAGTTGTGGTTGTTGTTGTTGCCATGTACAGCGTATGTATAGTATATAACCAAAGTGAGTGTGTCGTGGGTCGAATTGCTTGTATGCCCTACTCGAGCATGCGTCGTTGTAATTTCATACACTGTTCTCCTTGTCGCGGACCTCGGGTGCGGTCAGCGACCTTTCCCACTCGTCCATGAGGTGGTTGGCGGTGCGCTTGAGGTTGCTCGGCGACAGGCGATTCACCATGCTCGGCAGTAGCTCGTCAAGCTTGGTGTTGCGCAGCACGGTATCCTGCGACGCGCGCTTCGTCTTCAGCGGCGTCGTGGCCGGCCCCTCCGCCTTTTCCGGGATCGACTCAATCTCGTCCAAGCCGCCGTTGTGAACCGTGGAGCCGCTCCACCGGCTCGACTTGACTGACGAAGGCGAGTCCCAGTTGGCCCAGTCATTGTCCTCGAGCGTGTCAAACCCTAGTGGTGTCCAAGAAAATTGCTTGCCCTTGCCGTTCGTCTTGGTTCTTTCCGGTATTGCGATGGCACCGTCGGCTTTGGGCCCTTGCTTGGCGGCGTCCAATGACGAACTGACCCTGGATTTTGTGGAGGGTTTGCGGCCGAGTCCAGTGGGTGTGGCGTCGTGGTCGCGTGCCGCGTGGCTGGACGTTGTCGCGCGCGGCGGAACAGAGCGACGACGCGCAGCTGGTGGTGGTCCGTTGATGGGTTCGTCCCCAACCGTGATTTGTCGGATGTCCTCCACAAAGGCACGCAGGCCGAGCTTAAAGTCCTCGACCAGTGGGAAGACACCTGATGGCTGCGTTTGGCTGCGTGGTTGCCATGTCGCCCGCTTGGACAGTGTGGGGTGTTGCCCTGGTGGTGCTACCATCCTCTCATGCAGAGGCTGAGCCATGGCGCTATCAATGCCGGCCTTGTCTTCATGAAGATTGAATTCCGCGTCAGACCTAGCCGGCGATAACAGCGACAGTGTGCGTGCGTGACCTCCTCGCATGACCTTTCTGCGGCTCTGTGTCGGGGTCGCGGGAGAGTTTTGCTGGGATTGCAGCCAGAGTTTCCTGCGATCCAGATCCATGCTCTGCCTGGTAGGCGACGTCATAACATCCGGGATTTGGCAACGCTGGGGCGAAGCCAGCGCTTGTGATTGAATCTCGGCAGACCTCTTCTGCATGGACTCCTTGGAGGTCCATTGGGCCTTGAGGGAGGTGAGGTTGGCCTCGGCACGTGCGAGCTCTTCGCGGAGCTCCAGTACCCTTCTCTCTTGGGCGGCGATTGCTATTATAAAATCGTTGGCATCTTCGAGAGCGGGCAGCTCAGGGGTCTGCGCTGGCGTAGGCGGCTTTGACGAGAGCGTTACGGGCGGTCCTGCGGATGTGAGCGGACGAACAGACTCGCCCCTGGACGCGGGTGCGATTGGAAGTGTTAGTGAGAGCCTGTTGGCTTGTCGAGGCGTGGGCGAGGCCACCGAGTGCGCGCGGGCGTGTGTATATCGTCGGCTGGGAGGTAATTCGCGAAAAGGCCGTGGAGGCGGCGGCATGGACTCTGCATCAGCTATTTCCACGCCAATTGTCCCGTTTTTTTGTTGCTGTCGTGAAATTTCGTCGTCCTTGGCCTGCGCCAGCGCAGTCTCAGGGGTAGGGGAAAAGGTTGTGGATATGGCCATGGCGGCGGGGGGCGAGAGAGGATTGGGATTGTCGTAAGGCGTGCGGTCAGCAGCCGAGGAACGACGCCGAATTTCTTGACTGGAAGCCATGCTGAGGCTTTGCGGTAGGAGAAGCAGCTTGGAGGATGAAGAACGTCGACGATGGTGGTGGTTGTGCTGATTGTGGTGGCGGTACTGGTAATTAGCAGCGTATGAGAGGGTGGCGGGCCCAGCGGCACCAGTCCTGCGGAACCCTAGGCGGGCAGGGGCGGCACGGCTGGATCTGGCGATGCGCGGTCTTGGACGACGGGTTTGTATCAAATGTCGATGATCATAAAGTATATGAAGAGAGCAATTGGCGACTGCGATGCGCAGGTGAAAGCCCGTCATGAGGCTTCTGGCGAACGGCAGGAGGAGCAGGGCGGTTTGGGCATAGTTTGCGGGCAGCTCGGTAGGATGGAGGATGCGAAGTAGCAGTAGTCAAAGAGATTGGAGTTGGTGGCTGTGTCTGGGGTAACTATCACTCTGGTCACTGGTGGGTGCCGTTGACCAGGTTGATATGATTTTTTGTTTTCGTCCCCCTATACAGCTGGGGATGATCTTGAGCCCTGGCCAACGCAGGGTATATCGCTGTGTTTCGACTAGACCGGGGGTATGAGCTTGTTTGCTTTGGTCCAGGAGCTATGGTAGTAGGGCTGCCTCGAGGTTCGGATAACGTTGTCGGTCGCTTGATGAGAACGGATGAACGTCATAACAAGAATACACGGCAAGAGTATTTGGTTGCAATACTGGCAGTAAAAGGTCCCGTTCAAGAGCGGGTGAGCTGGCCGTTTAGGAGGAGGGAGGGAGCCGAAGCAAGGTGGCAGCAAAAGCAAGTTGATGACAATGCGCGCATGTACGAATAGCGTAAGGCGAATCTTGGATCGATGCAGAAGCGAGGTTTCGGCGGAGCGGGTGCGTCGGTATTATGCGATGGTGTTTCTCGCGTCTTGGTTTGTTGTCTTTGGCATGTCTCAGGCCAGCGTGGGGTGAGGTGGTCTTGAGAGTCACGGGGCGGTGAGGCAATGAATGGAATGCGGAAGCGAGGCGGGGAGACGTTTTTTTTTTGTGCACCTGAGAGTGAGGGGTCCTGTGACGCAGACTGACTGCTATGATATCGGGAGAAGTGATGGCAGCAGTTGGTATTTACAAGCATTAAAGATGGAGTGTTATGCGTATGTATGTCAACGAAATTGCGGTATGCATGCCGAAATGTTTCGAGGCTGAGTTGAGATGCAGTGTTGTTGTAGTGGAGATGGCGAACCGTTTCAGCGGCTGCATCCGCTGTAAACCGTCCCAACAGCACCAATCCAGCACCAAAGATAACCGTAAAAGCATCCCATTGTGACTCCCCACAGTCTCTGTTTGCCGGGTCAACCAGCGGATCGACAGTGGATCGGGCTTCTATTTTCAGGCCCGCCAGGTCCGCGAATGGATCCTTGAGTGGAGGCCGTTCCTGGGCTAGCAATGGCAATGGCAGGCAGTGCCCCAAAGCTTGGCCGCAGTCCCCTGGAGCTAAACCTGTAGTGCACTGTAAATCTCCCTTGGAGGCATCAGGCGCACGAGAACGCCCTCGCCTGGTTGCCCACTTTGCGTGGCCATGATCCCTGATTTCTCGCCTGATGATGCCACTGTCGCCAGCATCACCAGACTGTTGGCAGCCTCATTTGCCACCACCGCTTTGTATCCCAATACGTCGAACGACGATCAAGGGAGGAGAGAAGAGCAGTAAAACGAAGCCAAGAAAGAACTAATTGCCCTCGCCAATGTACCAACGACCCCCATCTGATAGGCACACCATTGCGTTTGAATCTACGATGCTCACGGTGCGCAGGTGATTTGTACACCGTCGAAAACTCTCCGGCATCGTCGGTACCCCGCACGGCCTGATCCTGCCCACGGTCCGGATCCCGCGGCCTGAGCAGCTTGCTGTAGTCAGATGACGCTGTGTCACGGCGCGCGAAATACACAGCAGCTGCATCTTTCCGCCCGAGTAGCCGCAGTCTGTCTATATTCTTGGGCTTTTCCCAAGTTCTTGGGCAACATCAACATAACCAGTATCTCCAGCAGCCTTGTTCTTCCTCTCAGCCTCCTCCTTGTCCTACCCGTCCAACTTCACCGTCGCACCACAGAATCGATGGTTGCAAATAAAACACGACTGGGGAGCTGCGGCCAGTCAAGGCTTGTAGTGGGTTTGTTTAACGGGAAAAATGTCCTCTGTTGGCTATAAAAGCTATCACAGAATATCAAGATAGAGACGCGACCATTGCCACCACAGCTATTTGGATGATCGTTTTTCAAAAGCAGGGCAGACTTAAACGGGGAGCGCATGGTTTTTTTTTAGGAAGCTATTAGGCTACTACTTTTTAATCTTTAATTTTTGTATATATTTACTGTTCATAACTGCTGTTCTTTTGGTGCCTACTACGTAGGTAGAGGTAGCGAGCATCGCCACTTTTTTCTCTCCTTCTTTAAGCAATCTCTCTCTCTCTCTCTCTCTCTATTCTTAGTCCTTAAAATAGACCTTAATCGAGAGTAGATTAATTCATCTTTCTCTTTGGAACAGGTTACTCAACGCACTGCCTGTCCTGGGAGAAGAGCAAACGGATTGAGAAGAAACAAGTACAAACAAGTCCCGCCGGCCTGACACGATGCGGGCCGTTGCACTCTTCACTTCTGTTCTTTGTACCCGACGTGCACCTCTCCGAGTCGGCATGCTCAATGTTCACCCTCGAGTCAAGTTTGAAGATGGCGGATCGACTGTAATCCGATTTCCAAAGGTGGGCACCACCATATTCCCCGACCCGACGAAAAAGGAGCGGTACGAAGTGGCCGTGATGCGATGCGCGATGTATACAGGAACACTCGACCATCCCTGTACCGTTTGTGCTGCATTCTAGCACCAGAGAAGAGAGCCAAATGAGCTAAATCTTTGATCACGATGGAATATTCATATGTCGACGACGACACGGACATGATGGGCGTGGCCGAGTCTCGACGACCGCTAGTGCCTGAATCCCATCCAACGTTGACCTCGCCGAAACCTGAGATTGCCAGTCTCAAGTTGACCAAGATTCTGCTGCAGCTACCCCGTTTAGACGTGCTGATAATTGGATCTCTGGCACTGATTTCTTCCTCCGACGAGCTGTTGTGCCATATGCGGCAGCGTCGGCCTGCATGACCTTGTACGGCTGGGTACCCGCGCGAAACTCATCCACTGTACGCTTTCTTCCAGCCACCATTACCTTGAAAAGATCGAGCGGTTCCATCTTAGACCATCTCGTCAACCAGCGAGATGGTAACGAGTTGCTGGAGGACTGTCAGCGCAATTTAGTGACACGGTGACTTTTTCGGCGGCTCCCACGTGATGGAAGAAGGATGACGACGGCAGCGGCGAGAGGAGTTGCATTGGGAATCTGATGAAGTGATCGTCTCGAAAGGTGGTTGCGTCTCCATGAAATACTACTATGCGATGATTTCTAGCCGCGGCTGGATACTATTGGTGTGCTCTTCGACTATACACCGTATCACAAGAGCCAACATGGACTGATGGTGGGTATGATTTATCTGAGAACGGCTCGCAGGTGTACCGGCCGTCCAAGAAGAGGCGCGCATTTGAGCCTTTTGGGCACTGAGAGGATGAAACACAAGACATGGACGACTCGGTGTAAGCCAACAGGCTCAGAGGTATGACTTCATGTTGGCGTGCCCGAGCGAGCCGACCACGAACCCGCAGTGGGATGGAATCCGGAGACACTCGAAAAAAATGTGATATACGACGACCATTTTGGATTATTTGGATTCACAATCCCATTTCTTTGAGTTTATTTTCTCGAATGCGCCACATCTCGTGGACCTTCTTTTTTCTTCCGCAGACCCGCGGCTGGGACGGCCCCGAGGCCCAGCCTTGTGTCAAGTACGTTTCGCATCTTCCCCTCTGCGATCCGGAGTCCAGCCTGCCCGTATTCCCCGTTTCCCACACCAAATCCCGGCCCCATCCTTTTATCGAGCGATTAAGAAAAAGGCCTGGCTAATAACCAGTGACCACTCACCACCTGCGCTCAACGGTCTGGTCGGCTTCCGTGCCTCAGACTGCCCTTGCTTTGGTGACGACCCGGAACGTGGGTGAGCCGTCCTACCAAGTGAGGGCCAAGCTGTTTCACCAAACCAGCTCAACAGCCAGAGGTCCTTGATTTAAAATTACGACATGTTCTTAATTTTTGCCCTTTTTTAAACTCTGCCATTCCCCAAAAGCTTTGTTTCTTCCTCTCCCTCTTGGTCCTGTCCTTTGGTCAACTTACACGCTGCGCTGTCTTCAAGTTCCATGCCATCGGGCAACCAAAACCAAGCACTCTCTACCGCGTTGACGTGGACTGCCGTCTTTACCTAATATACTTTAACTATTACTTTCATTTACATACTTTCTATTATCTTTTATTTCTCCGAAGCACTGGATTGCTTGTCAACATATCTTCACCCGCGTTGCTGGATCGACTTGGAACAATCTTATTCACTCATTACGACTCACACGACGCCTATCACACTCACTCGAAATCACACCACATCGCCGCTTCACAATGCCTTCATTAAAGACGACAATTATCGCGCTCTTTGCCGCCACGGCCACGGCCATGCCTGCCAGCGTCCGCCTTACACCGCGCCAGATGCAGTACCACGCGCTGGCCAAGCGACAGCAGGAGAACGCCGCCGAGGCTGGTCTGAGCGACTTTGACATTTTGCAATTGTAAGTTTTCTTCTAGTCTGCTCGATCTCTCCCACCCAATTCACTCACTGACACCTTCCCACCCAGCGCTCTTACCCTCGAGAACCTCGAGGAGACCTTCTACCGTCAAGGCTTCGCCAAGTTCCCCGCGGCGGACTTCAAGCAGCTCGGCCTCGACGACCAGCAGATCAGCGACCTGCAGCAGATTGGAAAGACCGAGGCCGAGCACGTCGGCCTGCTTCAGTCGTCGCTCGCCCAGGGCGGCGTCAAGCCCGTGCAGCCGTGCGAGTATGACTTCAAGTTCACCGACGCCGCCGCCATGGTCCAGACCGCCGCCGTCCTCGAGAACATTGGCGTCTCGGCCTACCTCGGCGCCGCGCCCCTGCTCTCCGACAAGGCCATCCTCGGCACCGCTGGCTCCATCCTCACTATCGAGGCCCGCCACCAGTCGTCCATCCGCGCCTTCTCCAAGCAGGTCGCCGTGCCACAAGCCTTTGACGCGCCCCTCGGCCCTCGCGCCGTCTTCTCCCTCGCCGCGCCCTTCATCAAGTCGTGCCCCGAGGGCTCCAACCTGAAGATTGAAGCCTTCCCCAAGCTCGCCATGGACGTTGGCGGCGGCGCTGCGCCTGCCGAGGCTCCCGCTGGAGAGGCCCCTAATGCTGGCGCTGAAGGTGCCGCGGGCGAGGCCCCTAAGGCTGGTGCTGAGGGTGAAAAGGCCGAGGGGGCCGGCGAGGGCGAAGAAGACGAAGAAGGCGAAGAAGACGAGGAAGACGAGGAAGACGAAGAGGTGGGTGAAGCCAGCGAGGGTGCTGTTGAGGCTCGCGCGGAAGCTGCTGCCCCGGCGGCTGCCGGCCCCGGCGCACTCTCGGTCGGCTCCAACTTCAGGGTCAAGGCCGACGGTACCAGCGGCTCCGAGGCCACCAACTGCGCCTTCACCTCGGGCGGCGTCTTCCCCGGCGGCACCGCCTTCTCCAACTTCACCCAGGCCGAGGGATGCCAGGTGCCCCAGGGCGTCGCCGGCATCACCTACGTCACCCTTACCAAGGCCGCTCCGCTCTCCGGCGTCCTGACGGACGACATGATCGTCGCCGGGCCCATGGCAGTGACAATTTCTTGATACCAGCGTTTTTGTTTCCTAATCTAGTCCCTTTTTTATTGTTTGCGCAGGCGTGGCTACAACTTGAAGCATATTCCTTTTTTTTTTTGTAACACTGTGGAAACCTTGAACCAGGTAGACAGCTTATTTTTATTCTTATACATTTTGGGTGGTTCAACACCGAACAAGCCAACTTTCCCAGTCAAAAACAGGATTGTGAGAATTGGGGGCGAGCCTTTTTGTCTCATGACAAGAAGCAAATAAAAACACGAATATAGGGTTCAAAAATAATGCATATACAATACACTGGCGTTGAGCCGCGCAATCTCGATGCCTTGGCACACACACGCACAAGATTTCACAGATGGAGGGATCGGGGAGTATCGCCTCACCAACTAGACATCGTACTTCTTCCGCCTCAGGCCGTTCCACACGTGGCCCCGGTACTTGGAGCTGCTGAAACGGAATTCGAGGCACCAACTCGTCCTTGTAAACAATTCCAAACGACGCCAAAAGACTTCTCTGACACGGGAGCACCGCCCCCCCTCTTTGGATCCCCTCACATCTCCACCAATCTGCTTCACATTGACATTCGTCCCTTGTCAGCTGCGGTGGCCCTCGTTGCCAAGTCCGGCAATCGGCATTTCACAGCATCGGGTTTGAATGACAATTTATTCTTTCGCAAAACGTCATGACAAATTTCGACTCATCCGTGTATTCACTATCCTTGTACATGGATGCTACTGGAACCACCTGCGGCATAAGTCTTTGGTCCTCCTCCCTTGCGCGCCTGGCAATTATTTTGGCTATGCCCCATGCGCAAGTCTTGACACTCTCCCTCAGGAAGACTTTGAAACCTTCAGCGTACAAATGCAGCTATAAATGCCCTTTTACCAACGCCATGTATGCCTGTCCTGCTACCATCTCATGCGTGTTCAAACGTCATCTTCAACTCGCTGGGGTATTCGCCAGAAACAGCTTCTCTCGTAACAAATGTCGTCATGTCGTGCTGGCCCACAACTCGGGTTTCTTTCATCTCAGTCACGAATATCCTCAAAATGGTCTGGCATCAAGATACGCCCGAGCCTTGGCCCAGGCAGCCTTGTCGGCGGCGGGTAGCTCCTTGTTGTCCAGAGTTTGTAGTCCTTGGTTGATGCTATTGAAAAAGTCGACGGCAAGGCGGAAGTCTTCGGTCAGACCCTCGGCATATGGGACAAAGGTCTTGGGGAACTCTTCTAGACGCTTCGCACGTGCCTCCTTGCCGTCGCTAACTTCATCATCATCGAAAAAGGTGCGCACAGCAATGCCCAGGCCGATATCCGGCTCTTGCAGGAATGGAAGCCTGTTCTGGTTAGTGCTCTGCTTGAAGGTAGCCGTCAACTGTCAACTCAAATAGCGCCAACTTACGTGTGACTAATTTCGAGATAGTCGTCTCTTTCACGCTGGCATTGGCCATACATGAACATGGAGGCGACAATACCTTCGATCAGACCGCGATCGGCTTCACGAATAGCCGATGATAGCGATCGGAACATGAGCAGACTCTTGTTCAAGGGACCAGTGTAGCCGAATACTTGGTGGCGTAACTTGAGGAGTGTGGCGGCTTGGCTGATGAGAACCAGAGCTGCCTTGTCTGCGTCACTACCCTTGCGGGGAAGACCTGGAGTGGCCTCTTGGTGCTGTCCATTCAGGCAGCCAAACTTGACAAGCTCGAAAGCTAGGAGGGCAGCCTCATCAAGCGCAGGATCAATCGGGTTCTTTTCGGAAGAGTCTCTTAGCTCTCTCAGATGTAGCATAGTGGTAGCCAGAGCGCGACCCCATTTCGTCAGCTGATGTGAATCATCGACGTAACCACGGAGGTGAAGGAAGCGCCATATAGCAACGGAGACAATCATGCCGGTACTATCGACACCACGGATTATCTTTTCACGGCTGATGGTCTTGGCGACAAATTCGGTGTTTGCGAGAGCGAGGACCTCAAGATAGACTGTTCCTTTAAAGTCAGTAGGGAAAAATTGACGCAGGCTCTCCTCCTTGACATCCCAGGTACCGACAACCGCGGAAGGGGCAGGCTGCAGGGCGCGGTGGTTGATCTTGAGAGAAAACGTGGGATCAAACCACACGCGCATGGTAATATCCTTGTGTCCAATGCCGCGATGGACTCTGGGAATGATAAGCCCAAGAGCCTGCTCCTTGATGGGCACAATTTTAGAAGTCATTAGCTTCTTGTATTGGTCCGAGGCAGTTCCATCCAAAGTTGGCTGCACCAGAATTTGACTGTGCGTTATACAGTTCAGCATTGAGGAGCTAATTAAACCAACATTAAGGTAGTGGAACAGCTCGGCAGGGAGCTGCAAGCCCAAGTATTCGTGGTTGTCCTGAGTGAGGGTGTCGAAGTTGTGGACCTTGACTTCGCCTTCTTCGGTGATGTGGATGAAGTGATTGACAGCCATTCTGGCCTTGCGGTACTTGTCGAGCCAGTTGGGTTCCTGGGCAACGAGGATATCATTAAAGGATGCGCATGCTGACGCCACGGACTTTTCCGAAGTCCGCAGGATGTTGATTGCATCCATAATGGTGGAACTGGGCTGGTACATGGGGTCCAGCAGAGGAGGGAAGGCGGGGAGAAACGAGGTCCCAACCATGAGCAGGGCATCGATGAACATGGACTCTGAGACCCCGAGAGTACGCAAAACACGCTTCTTGGAGACGGCAGAGACGGTGTGGTGCTCAAAGTCAATACCCCGGATTACGCAGTCTCTAACCTCGTAAAGCAGGAGCTCCTGAGAGCCCATGACGGCGGCGCATTGATCGGAATCCACCATCTCAAGGTGTGCGAGTTGTGCGCTCGCATTGTAGGGAGCGACAAGAAAGTGAAGCTTGCGCTCTCTGAGTATCTTTTGCAGGAGAGGGTAGAGATTCTGCAGACGGAAAGCGGCTGAACTTGGTTAGCTAGGGTCGATGGGTAGCATGACAAGCGTTCATACTGGGATTACCGCCAAACGTGTTGACGGCCTGCTCTGCTGATGACTGCGAGTAGAGATTCCATGCCTCGTCCGTTTTGGCGTTGGCTGCGCGGGCGCGCTTGAGTGACACTTCATCCTGGCCGGTGATGGACAGGCCGTCGAAAACCAAAAAAGGAGTTATGTTGCTCTTCCCCCAGAGGTCTAGGTTTTGGTTGATGTGCGTAGTGATGCCAGTCAAGCCGCCGAGGGCCGGGAGCAGCGGTTCGTGAGCGGAGGAGTTGTCGAGAAGGTAGCCGAGGTAGTAGGTCGCATCGATGGCTACGGAGCAGCCGTCGAGCTCGGCCAAGTCAAAAGAGCTGTATTATGTCAGTCGGAGTCGGTGCGAGGGTTAGGCAAAACCATACGTAGCCAGGCCATTAATACAGGTATCCTCAACTAGGACTGCAACTGGTCAGTAATTTTGTGACGGGGTCCCAGCAAGTAAAGAGTCGATATGTGGCCGAGGGAAGCTCTGCAAGACGGAACAAAACGCTCAATCTGTGCTGCATTGTCCATATCGGGATAATGTCCTGGCATTCCACAGTGTCGAAATGGGGGAGCAGTATAGGGCAAGGGGTCGTATGCGACACCGGTTCTGCTGCGTGGAGTCGGATGATGCAGTTGACGATTTGCGAATTGACATGAACTGATTGCGAGAGAGAGAGAGAGAGAGAGAGAGAGAGAGAGAGGCGGACACGCGGGAATCGGAAACAGAGGAACGGAAAGGTCCAACACTCACAAGGCATGTTGTGCGATGCGTTGCGTTCAACCAAGAGTTATATTGTGGTAGGAAACGAGCTGGGCGTGGATGGCGCGTGATGGGCAAAACGACGGAGCCAAGCAGCAGAAAGCGACGAATTGCGAGATTCGATCGAGAACGATGCAATGAGCGTTGTGCGCGAAGCGAAGACGGCGGCTTTCGGGGCGTTGATGGAGGGAGGCGGACGCTGGCGGGGTGCTGAGTTGAAGCTGGCGAGATGGAGAGAGAGCTTCTGTGGAGGCCGGGGTCAGTCGTCGGTTGCTGCAAACGCGAGCAAGGAGCAGGCCAATGCTGGGCGAGGGATGACAAACAGGGCAGAAAACAACGACAGAGAGAGGCGAACCAGTAGGGTTGGCTGCTGCGAGAGGAGGGGGGGGGGGAGGACGGTGCGACTTGGGCTGGGTTATTCGGTAAGAGGAAATTAATCAGGGACCCAAGGAGAGATTTGTTAAGGTGCAGGCGCGGCTGTTCAGGGCGGCAAAACTTTGGGGCACACAGTGCTTAAGTATTATGACACGGTGCGGCCAAAGGGCAAATCTGGGGCCGATACAGCTACAGTGCACCATATAATTCGCACCGTATTTGACGCTTGTTTGCTTGTGTGACTTTGGTGATACGACCGGTCTGCTTTGCTGCTAAACACCGAAAAAGACAAGAAAGAAGAGGTGGAGTACAAGAAGAAGAAGAAAGGTCGGAAACAATGAAGGAAAATAATCCAATAGAGTTAATAGAGCTCACCAGAGGTATGTACTTATAGCCAAGCCTAGGGTGGCACTTGTCTGTACTAAGCGTATAGTATAGATGTACGACGACGCAAACGCTTGAGAAAGTAAACAGAGAAATGGAATCTATGCTGGCTACTATCTAAGAATTAGCACCTCAAGTATCCACAAGTACTCAAGCAGTCGTCGCCAAACTCTTTCTCGCCCGAAAATACGCTCCATTGTTCTTGTGCTCCCGGAACGGATTCCTCGGCACGCGCGCGTCACAAGCCAGGTATCGCTCCGCCATCAACAGCACGATTGGCTCCGTCCCGCCATAGCCCATTCTCACGTACTCGTCCTCCTTTTCCCGCGCGACCGGCTCATGCAGCAAGATGCGTCCCATCTCGCCGCCCCTGACGCACCGCATCCGTACCGCTCGCCCCCGTCGCGGCGCCGCTACGACCTCGTCCAGCACGTCCGCCCAGAGCCCGTCCTCCAGGTAGACGCCGTCGAGGTGCACCTCACCGCTGCACCCGGCCAGCATCGGCACCAAGCTCGCCGCTCGCACCGCCACGCCCGTGAGGCGCAGGCCGCGGAGTCCTACCAGCGTGCGCTCCGCCAGCAAGCGGCCGACGCGATGCGCGATCGGCGTCCTCGGGCTCTCAGGAACACCGCCGCCGGTCGCCTGTGGCACGAGCAGTTCAAGTGTGCGCAGTGCCGGACTGCTCAGTACCACGCGCGCGCAGTCTTCTACCCAGTTATCCCACCACCTGCCCGGCTCGTGGTACGCGGTGAAGGTGACGTGCTCGAGCGTGCGGGCCACAGCCGCCAGCGCCAGCGCCGCGTCGTCCGGGAGGTGGCCTTGGGTAGCGGATTTCTCGTCGTTCAAATCCCGCGGAACCCGGGTTGCAAAGGGAACCGCGCCTAGCCGCAGCGTCCGGAGGCGTATTCCCGCGTCGTGGATCTTCCCGGGAAGCCGCTTCATGATGCGGGCAAGGTAGTAGTCGCGGCTACCGTTGGGACCCTTCCACGGACCATGGTGCCCGAACTCGACGAAACGGCGCAGCCCGTCAAGGTCATTTGTCTCGAGGATCGCACGCGCGTCCATCAGCGCACCACGCTGCGCACCGATCTCCAACGCCTCCAGATTCGGCAGCCTCGTTAAGCACGCCGCGAGGGCGTCCTCGAAGTCTTCCGTCGCCATGCAGGACCAATACTCTATCGAACTCTGTTTTCTGTATGCCTTGTAGCCATCTATCAAGATTTTGAAGAGGCACCGTTGATTAGCATCCACAAACTCATACTTCTGTGTTAAAAGGTCGCATAGGATGTCTTGATCTTGGCCTTGGTCTTGGTCTTGCTCGAGGTTTAAATCCCATGCCACGGCAATATTGTAGTGGTTCCTAGCCATGGCATCGACGTCGACGCGATAGCTTTCATTCCCGAAAGCTCCCGCGTATTGCGCCTGATCAGCGACCAGCGACAGGGCGTCACACAGCTCTAGCAATATGCGGTCCCGGAACACGCGCAGGTCTCGGGTCATTTCGAGTTCAGTAAAACCAGTGTGAAAAACCACGCCTTGGATACATGCTGCGAGATGAGGCTGCCTCGAAACCTTGTCTGCCAACGCAAACATGCCTTCATGGGCGGAAACTGACAGGTAGGTAAACAATAATGGCGTCGCCAGGTCATGGAAACGGCGACAGACGAGGCGAAGAGTTTGCAGCACAGCTCTATGTGCTTTCCAAGGAGACCTATACTCTCGTTTCCAGTTGTCAAGGGCCTGTAGATTCTCGAGCTGCGGTTCAGCGAAATGACCAAGTATCGGGCGCAGCAGCTCTGCAGGTAGGTTGTCCAATTGACCCATTGTGTAGTGGCGATGTAGAGTTGAAGGGGAAGTAGCTATTACTTCCCTTGTCCGGTGATGAAGTTCCAATTGAATCCAAAGTGAACTTGAAGGTCAGAAATATCCAAAGCGTTGTCGAATCCGAGCTTTCTTTCTGTTTTGTAGGCGCGAACATGAACGAGCAATGCAGGAAGGTACCTTTCTTATCCGTTACGTTTGAATGTCGGGGCTACCCCTCACCTCCAGGCAGCCTCGTTCGGAACTTGGTAGCACAGCCTCGTTGTGAAAAGTTCGAGCACTGTTCATTTTTAATTTTCGTCTATTTTGCAAATCTCCCATTGCTGTTGTTGTTGTTCATTTATTGCTCGACCTTTGGTATATGTAAGAGCTATTTATTAGGAACCAGTTTTACCCGTAGTCTTATCTCAAACACCACCCCGCCATCCAACACCACCACCCGACTTAGGCAAGTCACTTGCTTCTCCTACATCAACTCGGCGCTCGGTTTCTACCTCTACCAACTTCTGTAATAACTAGCTGGCAGTATCGCATCGTTCAAACATTGTCGTTGAGCAGACTGCTCGGACCATGGCGCAGTCTGGCATCCCTATCATCGACATCAACTCGGCCGACGAGGCCACCATTGGCAAGCAGCTCGTCGACGCCGCCGAGGAGCATGGCTTCATCTACATACGAAATCTCGGGCAAGACATTTCCGTTGAACAAGTCGACGAAGCGTTTGAATTGGTGTGTACATTACTTGATCTCCTTTACAGAGGAATACTCGCTGACCTCTGCATGCCACAAGTCGAGGAGGCTGTTTGACGCCCCAATAGAGGAAAAGGTCGCTTGCGCCATACAGACGAACAACCGTGGATGGGGCGGACTTCACTCTGAAACACTGGATCCTAGGACACAGAAAGTGTGTTGAACCTGCCATGGCTGCTCTACATGATGCTAACGATCGATCACTTCAGATTGGAGACTTCAAAGAGTACGTCTCTTCATCAGCCAAACCTTGCACCAATTGTTCCATCAAGCTTTCCACCGACCTTTCAATCAACCAGTTATTCCGCATCATAAACACTGACATCTCCTAGAGTATTCAACATTGGGCTCTTCAAAAAGGGCCAGCCCCAGCAGCCGCTCCCTCCCGCCATCGTCCCTGACCAGGCCCGTCTCGAAGCCTTCCGCGACGTCTGCACCGCGATGTGCACCAAGCTCCTTCGCCTCATCGGCAACGGTCTCGGCGTCCGTCCTCCCCGCCCCCGCCCCATTCTTCCCTCAATCACTCACACACCCTCCGTAGGTCGGCGACTTCTTCGCCCAAGCACACGAGATCAAACCCGGCGATGAATGCGACACCATCTTGCGGCTGCTTCGCTACCCTCCTCCATCCTCTCCCTCCTCCTCCCCCTCCCCAGCCGACGCCGTCCGCGCCGGCGCGCACTCCGACTACGGCTCCATCACGCTGCTTTTCCGTCTCCGCGGGCAAGCCGGCCTCGAAGTGCAAACCACCGCCGAAAACACCTGGGCGCCGGTCCCCGTGCAGCCGCCCGGCACGGAGCGCGACCCCGCGCCGCCCATCCTCGTCAACGTCGGCGATCTGCTGTCTTATTGGACCAACGGCCTGCTGCGGAGCACGGTGCACCGCGTCGTGTTCGGCGGCAGCGGGGTCGTGGAAGGCGAGAGCGCGACGGACCCGCGGTACTCCATCGCCTTCTTCTCCAGCCCATCGCCAAGCACGGAGCTGGGCGTCGTGCCGAGCGAGCGCGTCAGGAACTTTGTGCCGCGAGGCGGCGACGGCGGAAACCCGTACGCGCAGCGCAAGGTGATGCGCGCGGACGAACATCTACGGATGAGACTGGCGGAGACGTACGGAGACTTGTACAAGAAGAACGAATCATAAAACGCAATCACTTCAGAGCGTGTGCGTGCTTTATTCAACAGATAACCACCATTTTAACGCAATGCAATGCAAAATGACACCTACGTCTACACGTGCGCGCAGAACCACCGCCCCATTGGACCGGGAAACCCGTCGTAGTACTTCTTGACGATCCGCGCGTCCTCCGCAATCGACAGGTGCCGCAGCACCCGCCAGTCGTACACCTTGATCAAGTCACGCTCCCGCCGGCGCGCCGCTTTCAGCCGCGCCCCGAGCGCCCTCGTCTCGGCGGCCTGCTGCACGCTGTCGACGAGCAGCCAGCTCTGCTGCTGTTTATGAGCCCCCCCCGAGCCGTGGTTGCGCCACCATGTCTCTACACAAGGAATCACGCGCGGCACCTCCACGCCGTGCTCGCGAAACAGGCTCATCAGTTCTGCGACGTGCAGCAGCGCGGGGCTAGCCAGGATCATCGTCTTGCCGACCAGCTCGCACTTGCCGCCCACATGCTTGCATCGCAGTGGACCTTGACTTTTCCGACCATGCAGTGAGGCCGGAATGGATACCCGGTCGCCCGTCTGTTGCGTCCAGCCGTCGTCCTCGGCATCGGAGCTCGGAATCTCAATGACTTCCCTGTTCGCCACCTTGGATCCGGGTAGGTCAATCAGCTTCACCGTGGCTTGACTATCCTGGCTGTTTATCGACTGGGACGAGGCATCACTGCAGGAGATGTTAACGTTCATATCCTGCAGAGGTGTTCGCGGCGGCGGCGCGGCCGGCACGGCTTGCTTCCTTCGAGAGCTTGCCATGCGTGGACGCTTGAAGGTCTTGTCCGGCGACGCCCTCTCCGGCGTGCGCTTCGCTGGCGCATTCATGGAAGTCTTTTGCGGGGATGTCTCGTCAGCAACGGAGGACAGTGCTATCAACACGACTGGCGTCGAAGCTTGCATGTGCTGGCTATGACGGCTGGTCTCAGTCGCGGCCCTTGACGACGACTGGCTCTCCGTCCCGGTCGCCGTGCTCTGCGTCATCTTAACCGGCGACGGCGTCGGCATCGTCGATCGTGTCGCCTGGCTGCTCATCGCGTCTACCGCGACACCCCGCGGGTCCGCGCCCTCCAGCTTCGCGATCCAATGCAAGTTCTCCTGGCTGTCCTCGAGCTCAGGTCGCATCACCGCCTCCTCGGCCAGGCTCTGCAGCTCGTCAAACGATAGCACATCGGTGGCGTAGTCGCGGTCGGCGTGGATCTTGGTGACGGCAGGGAAGCGCGGCGTCCAAAAGCCCGTGTTGCCGGGCCTGTCGAAGCTGAAGCAGCGCAGATCGGCCACGATCGGATTGGTGAAGGCGACGGTCAGGTCCGCGGGGCACTGGATGCCCGGTGGCACGACGAGGGTGGTGCAAGTGTTTTCTGCGCGCGGTACGGCGGCTGCTAGCTCGCCGAGCGCCAGGAATGACTCCAAGAGTGGCTCGGAGAGCTCGACGGCGCACACGACGGTAAACTCGGGCTTTTGGTTCCACCTCTGGACTTCTTCCTTGTTATTCAGGCAGCCGACGTAGAAGTGCGTCCACTTGAGGTTCGGTATCCGATACGTCTTGGCTTTTGCCGCGTGGAAGCCGGCGCCGACCAGGGCAAAGTCGCCGATGTCACCAAACGCCCCAATGTATTCTTTTTTGAGCTTGATACAGCGACACGGCGCAGCCCGTCCGTTTTCGTCGACAACGATGTAGGGCTCATCAGGCTTCAGAACAAGCCCCTCGCCTCGCTCGACGACTACTTTGGCGAACGCCTTCCGCAGGGCAGAAGCAGCCAAGGAATGTCGAAAGTCAATAGTTTCGCGCTGGACCAGCGCGGCGACACCGCGCTCACAGTAGATGACTTTTTCGAGAAGTTTGAGCCGTTCCGAGTGCCGAATATCCATTAGGGACTGGTCATCGAGGAGGAGAATGTCGTAGTAGACGATCATGAGGTGCTCATATGGTTTCGGCCTGGTATGCGTCAGCAAACACCCATTCGTAGGTAGTCGCAGTACTGACTGTGAGTCTTGTTCCGTGTTCAAGTATCGCCCGCGACGCGTGACATGCCCCCGGATCTTGTGAAAGGGCATTATCGTGTTTTCCTAGGCATTGTTAGTCGATGCGAGATACAGTTCACAGATTCATACCAAATCATTATACACAACCAACTCTCCTTCCAATATGCAAGCCTTTTGAAACCCACGTTCGTTCCTGTTTAGCCTGAGTGCCCTCTCGATCGCCCTGCGCACGTTAGCATCCGCAACCAACAGCAGACCGATAGTCCAGCACTCACGGGATGACCTTGAACCGATCCTCTGTGCTATCTTTGCTACTCTTTGAGAAGATCTGCACCCTCTTCGTCGCTTTGCCCATGTCCACGTGAATCTGGCAGTACTCGCCATCCATCTTGGTCTCCACGCTCATCCGCGTGCCGCCCATGTCGATGCAATGCTTGATGCTCCGACCCTTGTGCCACTGCTGCCTGCCGACCTTGACCCCCAGCTTGGGCTTGACCGTCGCCAGCACCCGACGCGCACTCATCGGCCCCCTTACCGTCGCCGCCATCGGAAGCAGCGAGCCCCGCGCGGACGACAGCGCACCGAGCGCCTCGGAAAAGTCGTCCCTGATCTGCAGGACGCACGGCAGCGCGGGGTCACACGAGCGGTACAGCAGCGGCGCGTCGAACAGCAGCGGCTGGTAGTCCTTGAGCAGCAGCCGCGTGAACCACTTGGCCTCGCGCGCCGGCAGCCGCCGATACATGGCCTCGAGGTCGCCGCGGCTCCGGTGCGACATGCCCGCGTCAGGCTGTCTGATCGCCGGCGCGCTCCACCGGACGCGCGCCGCGAGGCCGTGCAGCAGCGCGTCGACCTCCTCTACCGTGACCTCTGCCCGGACCGGGTTCGGCTTTTTTTTTGTTGTCTGTCAGCTTTTGAAGGGCGGATACTGGGATACATATACAACTCACAGTCACGGAAAGGATCCTCTCGACGCAGTCTGCCAGATCCGCGCCCGCGCCGGGCCGCTTGTACGCGGCCAGCTCCAGCATGCGCGAGGTGCCGAGCATCAGCGCCCGGCCGATGATGCGCTCCAGCGTCGGCGCCTGGATGCAGTACACGCGGTCGGTGCGCTTCTCCGGCAGCAGTGTCGAGAGCAGCGCCGCGCGATCGGCGTCGTGTGCGTCCACGGTCGTCCGGTGCCGGCGGAACCACGCGTGCACCGCGGCGGTGTTGCTCTTGCGTGACTGGCACAGACGGTACGACTCCTCGAGGAGGTCACAGACGGCCGAGAATGGAAGCGGCATGCTGGGTCTTGGGAAGATGAAGAGGTTGGAGGGGGGGAGGGGTGGGCGTCGGACAGGTCGGGTCAACCACGATGGGGTGATGCGGACGCGGAAGGGTCGTTTGATCAGAGAGCGAGCATGGCAACCAACGAGCGATGCAGCGGATACCAGCCCGCAAAACAGCACCGTAGGAGTTGTTCAAACCAAAGATGATCAATGGTAAGGTAATCAAAGAAATTCAAAATTAAGTCATGACGCTGCCAGGCAGCTCTGTGGCGCTGGTGCAGGCAGAGTACATAGGTAAAGTTATGCCTGGTCGTGAAGTCGAAGTCGTCAGGCCTCTATAATCTAGGTTGTGCAACCGTCAGTCACATGGCGTCTCCACGTACATAGTCTAGACCAACACAAAAGTCTCTCTCTGACACGACATACTTTTTGACATGGCCAAGCCTATGTATGTATGACATGCTTCCAAATTGACATGTGTTAGATGACTCAAATTATTGTAACAGTATCAAGAGGCCTGGCTACCATCCCAACAGCCGGGCAGCTTATTAGTCAAAGCAAACCCTTCTTTCTTCAAGCTCGAATCAACAATCAATAATGCACAACATCATTTGGTTGGCAATTAAATTTTCATTTTTGGTAGACCTTGGAATCGCTGCGGCCATTGCTTCATGTGCACTAGTACTCCCCCTACATAATCATCAACAACGTGCCATATTATCAAACATGAGTGCAACATGATCAGCCTCACGGCGCGCTAATTCAAACTACAATGGTTTTTGATCCGCTACCAAGCTCTTCCAGCACTTTTCCAGCACTTTTCCGCTTTACTTCTGCATCTTCTCAAAGGGCGTATGGGTTGAGCGATCGGATGGTCAGGCAACTATCTCATGTTAGTTCACTTCTTCAATAGAAATGGTCATGTCAACTTACGGTGGGCTCTTGGTGAGATCCGTCTTCAGAATAATCGGCACCCTCGTCATCTCCGTCACGTCTTGGATGTATTCGCCATCTTCCTCGCGAAGCTTGAACAGCTTCAGGTACTTCTCCTTGTTGGTAAGACGCGACTCGACGGCCTCGCCCGCCGGCATTCTCGAGTCCGAACGAGCACGCTGAAGAGCGGTAGCGTTCGAGCCAGTGCGGTCAGGCGAGCTGGGAACGCTCTGCGTAGGGCGATCACCCAGTGAAGCACCAGCCATGGCCTCAGTAACATCGGAGGCGTTATCCTCCTCATCATCATCAAATAGAGCATCGACATCATCGGTAGACATAGTACCAGTCTCAGTCTGTTTCCGAGCCGCCTCTTCTCTATCCTTTCTAGCCTTGGCGGCCGCTTCAGCCTGTTTGGCAGCCGCCATGGCGTTGGTCATTCTCTGAGAGGCGGCGGCCTTGGGACGCTCATCCTCAGGCACATAAGCAGAGCTAGGAACTCCCTTTTCCCAGTACAGCTCAAGAATGCGCTTCTCCTTCCGGAACTCGGCCTTCTTCAGCGGCAGCTGATCACAGTGCACACGCTTCTCGAAGCCCCATTCGGGAATAAGAACATCGAAAGCAGACTCGTACACGCACACGACAATACCCTCGGTTATGAGATCGCCGTTAGTGTCCTGTCGCTGCTTATCCATCTTGCGGCAAGCCTCAATATGCACACTCTGCTCCTGAGCATTTTGCGCCGACTCCTTCTTCGTGTTCGCAGACTCAACGGTCTTAACTAGGCTTTCCATCTCCTCCGTGTACTCAATCTTACCCTCAGAGAGCACAGCTTCAAGCTGGCGGTGGACAACAATATCAGCGTAGCGGCGAGTCGGGCTTGTAAAGTGGGTGTAGAGCGGGAGGTTCAGGCAGTAGTGCTGCCACAGCTGCTTGGGAGTCTTGCCAGCAATAAAATACTTAGCGCGTTGCATAGACTTGACGACCAGAGTCTCCATGCCCTGGCGAAGTTCCGCGTCTTCCACCTTGAAGAGGCTGTTCTGGAGAGCACCGCTTCCGGACGCATCGACATCATAGCCCAGGGCGTTCATGCGCTCGACAAAAGTCTGCAGGCGACGGGGGTTGGGCGGAGACTGGCGGCGGAGGAGAGCCTTTTCTGGCAGACCTTCGGCCAGGCGCTGAGCAATGTAGGCATTGGCCTTGTGCATAAGCTCCTCAACCAGTTCCAGAGACTCGGTGGAATCGAAAATGTTGAACTGAACCGGCTGGTTCTCGTCGTCGAGCTGTTGGAACAAGCGGAGGGGCGCAATAGGCTCACCGCCGGCACCAAGTCTGGACTCGCGGAATTTTTGAGCAACAGCCTGAAGGATCTTGACAGTCTTCAGAGGAACAGCCTGGTTGTTGTAGGCAGATTCATCGGCTGCGGCAATATCAATGTCGGCTAGAGACAGCTTGCCGACACTCTTAACAATACTTCTTCCAACCCAGGCATCACCTTCAGCGACAGACCCGTTGTGCGGGTTGACGCTAAAGACAACACTGACAGTGAGGCGCTCCTCCGCAGGGGTGATGGAGCAGACTTCACCGGCCAGCTTGGGAGGAAGAAGAGCGCAGAAGCGGTCCACGAGCTGCACCGAGGTTCCGCGCTTCTTGGCCTCGCGGTCAACGAGAGAGTTAGGCTTGACAAAGTGGGCAACGTCGGGAACGTGAATACCAATCTCGATCTTGCCGTTGGGACGAGTCTTGACGTGAACAGCATTGCCCAACTCGGCACCGGCGTTAAAGTCAACAGTAAAAGTCTGCTCCTCACGGAAGTCGCGGCGAGCAGAAATGGAGGACTCATCTTCCTTGGAAATACCCCAATCCTGGAGGCCTACGCTGCGTAAGACAGCATCGGAAAATTCGTCGGAAGAAAAGTTGTTATCACGGAGGAGGGCATCCGTCTCAACTTTGAGGTCTCCCATAGGTCCCAGCTGTTCCACGAGGGTGCCGAAGGGGTGGAGCGAGGTGATGGGCCAGCGCTTGATGCAGGCCACAAAGATGCGGTCGGCGTAATCCTGGTGCTTCTCGACAAAGTCGCGTGGGGCCTGCTCAGTAGGAATTGCGATAAGAGGAACACGCTTGTCAGTGGGTTTGAACCAAACAATCTTGGGCTTCTCCTGATGGCGAGTATCGTTGCGGCCGCTGTTGCCGTCGCGCGCGGCACGCTCGGCTTCCTGCTTCTCCTTGGTAGCTTGGCTACTCGGACGAAGCAGACCGAGAGTGCCCGAGAACATTTGGCCAGCGACACGCTCAATGACAGCTACAACGTGGCCGGCATACAGGGGCTTCTGCTCATCGTTGATCTCTTCTTCCTCAACAAGCAGCAGGCTCTGACCCTCAACTTCAACATCATCGTTCTTCTTCTGCGTAGGGCGTTGGCGGAGACTACCACGCCGACGGAGGCCACCCTCAGCATTGCCAGAATCGTCGTTGCGGTTGGAGCCCTGGTTGCCCTGGTTTGTCGAATTGGAGCGGGTATCAGTGATATCCTTGCGCTTCTTCTTCTCTTCCTTTTCGCGCTTCTGAGACCAGACTTCGTCGACATCGAGGAGCTCAATGGCGACCAGATCGCCCTCGAGAGCACGGTTTCTGTCCTTGGAGCCGCAAATGAAGATGTCAGCGTCGAGTAGTCCGTCCTGCGTGGTAACATATGCATCACTACGGTTCTTTTTATTGACACGCAGGATACCAGAGACGAGCTGGCCGTCTCCAAGCAGAGCGGGGAGCGAAGCCTGGGGGAGATAGGGGGTGAATAGAGTCTTGCGCTGTTGCTGCTGCTGCTGTTGTTGTTGTTGCTGGCCACCTTGCTGGCCCTGGAGGCCCTGGAACTGTTGGCCATTCATCTGCGCAGCCTGTAGAGCCTGAAGCTGGCTAATCTGAATAGGGTTCAGATTCTGGCTATACATCTGGGGCATCATCATCTGACCAGGAAGCTGTAGGTTGCCAGGATTGTACTGGAAGGCGCCAATCGAAGACACAGACTGGTTCATGGAAGCGCGAGGCCTGTGACCGGGCTGGAAGCCTTGAGCTTGGGAAGCGCCGCCCTGCTCCTGGTTCTGGCCCTGGGTGCGCCAGTTGCCCTCAAAGTTGCGCGAACCAGTTCGGTTGTGACCGCTGCCGCGGCGCTGGAAGTCAGCATCACCACCGAGGTTGAAGTTGCCTCTGGCAGCAGCGCCGCGTCCGTTGACAGCCATGCTCTGGCTACGACCATGTCCGCCACGGCCGCCACGAAGGGCAGATGATGGGGCAAGGCTCTCGACACTGGGTTGAGGTGCAGCCTTGCTCTCTTCCTCGGCCTTCTCGCCAGCAGCATTAGGGCCCGGGAACTGGAAGCCGGTGGTTGTGCGTTTCTGCTGAGCAATCTCGGCGGCCTTTTTGGCGTCAGCAAGAGCCAGAGAGTGGCGTCTCTGATGACCACCGCCACCGCCTCTTCCGCCTCGAGCGCTGCTATTTTCTCGGTTGTGGCCGGCCGGAGCTTCGAAGTTGCCGAAGGCACCGGAGGCACCGGCGGACGGGGCGGGAGGGGGGCCCATGCCCATGTTAGGGAGGGCGGATTGGTTGCGACGGTGGGAGAGTGGCTGAGCGGGAGGAGCCATCGAAACGTTTTGTGGTATTTGATTGGGGAATTGGAAGGCATTTTGCGACAGGTTGCCCATGGGCTGCAAAGGATTGAACGCTCCATTATGAGCCATGGGCTGGCCGGGTGGAATCATTCCCATATTGACATATTGCTGGTGAGTGGCCTGAATCTGCTGCTGTTGCTGTTGCAGAAGCTCGATCTGCTGTTGGATAGCCAATTGCTCCACTGAGAGGAAGAGTTTACGTGTTAGCAGATGCGTGGAGCGGTCGGGGGCGTCAAGCGTCGGATGAGGCCGGGATTCAAAAATATTGGAACAGGGCAGTTGGCGGGCAGGCGACTTACTTCCAGGATTAGCAAACATGCTCATCAGAGGCGTCAACTCAGATGGGCTGCGCCGATGAGCAATGTGCAGGCGACGTCCAGCGGGACCGTGAACACCGCCAGCAGGCTGGGGAGCAGAGGGCTGGCCCTGCTGCTGGCCCTGCTGCGGCTGGGATTGCTGCTCCATGTTGAACAGACAGTTGGGCACAAGCACGAGTATGCACGTCGGGTGCGATCAATGAAGGTGTCGGATGTGTCAGGACAGATGTCGTGGAATAGCGAGAAGCCGTAAGTTGGGCTGAGGAGCGGGTAGTACCGAGAGGCGGGCAAAGGTGATGGCTGCGCTGGAGTATAAAAAGGAGGGAAGATATATGGGATTGATTCAGTCGAGCTCAAGGAGAGCCAAGGAGTGTGAAAAAGGAAAGCGTTGATGAAGATGGGATAAAATGGCGAGGAGGGGGGGATGTGAGGATGGACGGAAGTGGGAGGAGGAGGAGGAGGATAAGGGAGGGATGGATGATGCAAGTCCAAGCTGGTCAGGAAATAAAACAGTAAGGTTTATTATTTTAGGTACATACATACATAGGTGGAGGAGGTTGATGTGATTTTGGGGGGAGACGACAGCGCTTTGGCGAGCGGCTGGAGAGGCGCTGGGGCCTAAACTCAGGGCTTCTACCTAGTAAATAAACTGGGGTGGGGAGAAGTGCCCGTGAAGACAGGTGGCTTTCGTGGTTTTAGGGGGTGTTTAGGGCCGAGTTTTGCAGCCGATAGCCCCGTCAATGGGTCATGCGCTGTTACTAAATGCGCTGTGATGCGCTGTGATGCGCTGTGATGCGCTGTGATACACTGTGAACTGCTTTGTTCACAAGTTGGAACATTGAGAAACGTTCCGAATCATGGAGTGCTGATTTACAAGGCACAACTAACTTATAGCTCAATAGGCAAGGTACGATATTTATATTTTTCACTTTCTTCAGGTTACAGGGTCTCCCGTCACTCATATTGACATCGCCCACAGCACTCGATCACCTCCGGTATCCCAATGCTTCACCCGTTGAGCAGCTGACTGCTGATTTCCGTCGTTTCCCATCGTTTCCCATCGTTTCCTTTGTTCGTTTCCTTTCGTTTACCACCGTTTACCACAAACCGCCATCTCGAAGCCGTCTTTAGCTTTCTGCAGTCCTACAAGCTATTCGTGCCGCCTCCGGCATGATGATCACCCGCGTCGTGCATATCTCGGCTTCTCCACGCCACCTGTCATTGGCGCCCGCAGAAACTTGCAGCATAAAGTCAACCTGAATCCAGTGGCGACTATTTTGCTGATGTTGGCGCGGCGCTCTCTGTGCCGCTTGGATGCGGGGGAGCTTTTATCGAGAGCTTGGCCAACAGCTGAATATTCCATGAACACACAGCTGCAAGTATTCAAGTATTAAATTACCCAGACCAGGATGACCTCGACGCAAAAACAGACGATGCCCCAGACAGCCTGCTTTGGCGCCCGCTGTGGTCCTATCGACGTCCACACCCAAATGATAATGAGTGGAGTCGACGTCTCTTCTTGTCAACCCATCGTCATCCGTTGCCACCTCACCTGAAAGCAAGCCTGAGCTGAGATGCAACTAGTTCGTTGTCAAGTGAGGTCGCCTTCAACTTGTGGGCGGCTTGTTGTCCGAGCTATTGATCAGTCAGCCTGATATACCTGCACCCCAACCCCGACAAAGCGCTCTCGGTCCGGATAGTTTCCATCCCGGTCCAACAATCCAATCATGCCATTCGTTTAACTTCCAATCTCTAACAGCTATCAGTATTTTACCTACCGAGTACACTTATCCGAAGGTCAACACCTGCTTTGTGCACGGCTATTCGTAGCCTGAGGAACCAGAGCCCCTTGGCAGTAAGTCGTCAGGGGCTGCACGAACTAGCAACCTGCAACAGGGTCTTGATACGACACAACACAGACGGTAGCCTCCACTCCGTGCGGCTTGTCGTGTGCGAAGGCTCTTTGTCCAATTTCCCGTTGCTGTGAAGCTCTTGCTTGGTCAGACGAATGCCGTCATAAGCTGAGAGACTGTGTTATTATCATCTGCTGGTAGAGGGGCAGGGCCAAGCCCAATCCAATACTGCAAGCCATAGTTAGAGGCCAGTTTGCAACATTGCCCCCGTTGAAGCTCTCTCTTACACAATCTCATTGCATACACGGTATCCGTATCCGTACATGTTACCAGTCGGTAGCTCTCAGTGTAGGCCAACCACAGGCTCTAGGCCTAGCAAGGGTTCGATACAATCCCAGACAAGCCCTGGTGATGTGCACCGCAGCCACTAACTAGCTGTTTATGATTCACGGACAATCTCGGTTTGCAACACTTGGTGTTTTGGTTCTGTTCCACAAGGAATAATGGAGAGAACAGACCGTCGGACATGACATCAACGTCAAGCCTCTCCCGCCATTCCCCGGGCAAGCATCTGAGCCGGATGCGCATGGCAGGGATCGCCAAGAGTAATGCACCACCGGCGAGACTTCTTCCGACGGCTGGCTCGACGAAGTTTTCAGGCGTGTAGTTGGAGTAGACGAGCTCGGAGGATTGATTGCAACCCTCAGCAACCCTCAGCAAGCGAGGTCGGGGCTCTGGATGGCGGCTGCGAACTTGGAACTGGGAACTGGGCAAGACATGGTATTTGGCATGGATACAGGCTGTGGTTTGCCCAGTTAACGCACTATCTTTAGTGGTACTACAGAATTTACAGTGCCAACGCTAGCTGAGGCAGCCGCCCGGGACTTTGTTTTAGCGGGGCCGGCAATCGCTCCAGTTAAACCACACATTTTACACCTGCAGCAGCTTCACCGTAGACGCCAACACCACAGCATTTTGAACAAGATAAAAAAGCGATTCATTGATTTGGCCTAGTTGTCTATTCCCTTCCCAGCGCCTCTTTCTATTTCAATCGTTCTATTGGTCTGTTTTTCCCGCTGCCAATCTTCCTCGGCATGGTCTGCGAGCCAATCTAGCACGGGCGTCGAATCTCGCTTCAGATTTCTCTTGCCCGCCCGCAGCCGTCGCCATGTCGCGTTCCTCCCCCGCACGCGGGAGTCAACACCCGCTATCAAGTCCAGAGCGAAGCTTCCGATCGAGTTTTCTTTTCGACACTCGCAACGATGAATTGAGCCACCTCGACGCGCTCGCCGCCGCGCAGGCTGAGCATGACCGCGTCCGAGCCGCCGCCATGCGCGTCTACGAGATGCACGAGCTCAAGGAGGAGAGCGAGCGCATCCACAAGCAGCAGGAGCGCGAGAAGGAGAGGCTCAAGGCCGAGGCAGATCTCGCCGATAAGGAACGCAAGTTGCAGGAGCTGCAGGCCAAAACGATCCCAAAGCCCGCCCCGCCACCCGAGCCGAAGCACGAGGCTGTCAAACCTGTACCCAGTCTTCCTGCCAATCCGGCGGAAAGGTCGTCAGTGTCGGAGCCTCGATCGCAGCCAGGAACGGTAGCCGAGCATCCGGTCGTCAAGCAAGAGTCTCAACCTCCAGCCCCGAAGCCCCAGACAAACGGCTTCGGTTTCAATACCATCCAGCCTGGACAGCCAGCCGGCCAACTACAACAAGGGAAACCAGCGAGCAACTTGGCTATCCCTATTCAAAATATTGCGCAACCAAAACCTCAACCTCCAGCCGTACAACCAACCCAAAGGACACCCGGACCCCCCAAGCCAGCGGCGTCCACCGAGCGATACGTGCAGATCCACCAAGAGCTCAAAAAACTCCGAGTATCTCTGCAGGCAGCGGCCAAGGTGGCGGGGTCACCTCTAAAAGGGACCATGGGCGAGTACAGACGCGAAATTCGCGTCTCCATTGGCCAGCTGACGTCGGGGCGCGGCGCCAACAAGCAACCTGTAGGTATCTCGTCGTTTCCGGTGCCGCCCACAACCATTTAACATGTTGGTAGATCGACAAAATCATCGCGGCCCTACGCGATGCCCTCCAGCAAAAGGTTCCCAGCCCGCCTATTGAGGTGGGCAAGTTTGTGGTACATGCCAGACAGCCAGTCGAGGGCGCGGCTCACAACGACGACACGCTGCCTGCCCTGTTCATCTACCTCGTAAACATCTGCGCCAAGGCCATCATAAACCAGTTCATCAACGAGTGCGGCGCCAACCCCAAGGCCGCGGACCCGATCGGCATCTTCACCGCTCACGTCTTCTCCATGCCCGAGTTCCTCTGGCGCGGGGCCTCGCTGATCGACATCCTCATGGCCAAGTTTCGCATCACCTGCCCCGTGCTGTTTGGCCTGTCGGGCAGCGACAAGACGGAGCGGGGCCGCCTGGCCCTCGGTTGGCGCAAGGACGGCCCGGCGTGGATCACGGAGCAGAGCCACAACGACCGCATGGCGGGCCTAGCGGCCGGGTACGCGGCCGTGTCTCTGCGTGACTTTAGCCGGTCGTCCAAGAAGAACCCGTACCCGCCGTCGCACTACTGGACAACGCTGGCCGGCATCGTCAACTGCCCCGCGGGCCAGACGTCCAACACGCAGTACATTGTCGTGCGGTACCTGATCGACGGCCACGAGCAGCGGTTCTTCAACTTCTTCGGCAACGCAGCCCTAGCGGCGCTCCGGCTCGCGCTGGTCGAGTTTCCCAAGAGGGCGCCAGGCAACTCCCCGGCCGCCGGGTCGCTGCAAGCCCTCGCCGAGGTGCTCAAGTCAACGAGCGGCCTGATACTAGCATGAGGCCGGAGAAAAGGGAGTGGGTGGCTGGCTGTGATGAGATGGAGATTTGGAGCAAACATGTACAAATTCAGACGACTGTGGACTGTTCAAGCATATATATCATCGGCGTTGGTTATACTTGTTTTTGTTTGTTTGTTTTGTTTATTCTGGAAGGTTTCCAACATTTGGTTGCGAGACAACATTTTATACCATTAGACATGCCATACTTTTACATAGCTCGGTTAGATGACCACGAGAAAAATAAAGCATCAAGGCACGTTGTACAATGCTTCTTTCCGGCTGCCACACCAGCAAAAGTCCATGTCTGGGCTGTGAGGCGGTGACTTGAACGAAAGTAGACGAGCGTCAGGATTGAAACTGGGTGATGCTGCACCTTCACAGACGGAGTGCAGCGCCGTATAGTTGGGATGTGCAGGGCCGGGCATATTTGCACGAGTTCACGCTTGTACCAAGAGGTCTTTTCTGCAGATTTTACATATCCGTTCAACAATAGTTGTTGGATTCAAAGACTACTAGGTAAAGCACTCATGCTCTATAATCTACCTCTGTCGCGTCTTGTGTAATGACGAAAGAAAACAGGCTATACATTTCAAAATCCCAAGAAAACGGCAAACCCAAGCGCAAAACATAAATGTTCCAAAAGTCCAGCCCGGCGCATAGTTATAGAATCAGCAGCAGCACCAGCAGCAGGATCAAGACGAAGATCAGCACCGCAATGCAGCAGCTGCTGTAGCGGTCCTCGTTGCGTCGAATGACCGTCTGCAGCTTCGCCATGCCGTTCTGCAGCGTCCCTCCCACCCTGTCCGCCACGCTATCAACCACCTCGAGCATCTCGCGCTGCTCCTCCAGCTCGCGCCCCATGTCGTCCGCCTGCCGCCTCAAGTTGCCCACCGTCTGGAAGACGCCGTCCAGGTGCTGATCCTGGTCGCGCATCATCTCCACCTGCTGCTGCTGCTCAAACGCGGCGTAGTTATCCTCCGCCCCGTCCTCCTCCTCCTCAATCGCAAACGCGCTCGGGTCCGGCAGCCCGGCGCCGCTGGTCAGCTTCTTCTGCAGCTCCTCCCGCATGTCCTCGCCTGCCCCAGCCGCTGGCGGCGGGCGACCTCGTCGGCGGACAGGCCGTAGGCGGCGGGTCGAGACTCGACGGCGCGCACGGAGGCGACGAGGTCGGCTAGGTCCTCGCCGAGGGCGGACAGCGCGGCCTCGAGGTCGGCGCGCGCGGAGGCGAGCTCGGGCGAGGAGGCGGCGCTGGCGAGCGAGCGGATGCGCAGGTACGAGGCAAATAGCGGCCGGGCCGAGGAGAGCTGCGTAAGGACATCTCTGCGGGTGACCAATGGTAGTTAGCTTGACAGTTGGGTGGTTTAAAGGAAGGGACAAGGGGACGGCGACGAACTGTTGGACCTGGAGGAACGGGTCCTCCTCGTTAGTGGAGGACATCATCCTGTCGGTTGCTATGTCGGGTGACGCATGGGATGAGATGGGGAGTCGTGGCTTCGGCGGGTTGGTCTTTGTGAGCTCGGAGATGGAAGATGGAAATGTTGGCGCCTGGAGGTTGAGCTTGTCGCAAGCTGGCCTGGAACTGCGAATGACGTTGCCTCAAAGACGCCAATCAGAGCCGCGCTAGTGGAAAGGGTGCCTTCGTCCCGACAGCCGGGTCCTCGCAGAGCGATCGGGATAACACGCAACAAACATCTGCATGATAGAATTTTGCATTCAATCCTTTCCCATTCTTTTTTAGCATTGATACGGGCTATTTTTTTGCCCTCGACTTCTCCCTCTCTCGCAGCCCCTTACATGGCGAGGTCGTTGCGGCTACCCCACACGAGTGGCTAAAAAATCTTAATGACTTGAACTTCACATCAACCACCTCAGTATAAAAAGATAAAAAACGACTACGATAGAACGGACTGCGCATCATCATACCATACCAGCTGGACCATACAGACACCGGAAAACATACAGGAGCCATCACTTATATCGGTACAAATCACGAAAACGGCCAGCAGCTGAGCTCTAGGGTAGGATGCCACCCTCGAAGCCGCTGCCTTGCAGCGATGAGTTTGCGACGCCAGAGGAATACGTGGAAGAACTGCTGGAATTCACCTCTACGTCTGAAACGTGGCAAATACTGTGCGGCGGCATCCACGTCGTCGACTTCTTCATCACAGAGCCGGGTCTCTTCTACGCAGCCTTGCCCGCGGAGTGGCACGAATTCCTGCTGTCGCAAGATGTGATGCGGCTGCTCGACTTCTTCGTGCGCGACGACCCCGAAACCGCCATATTCGAGGACGGGCAGACGCCACCCGCGAGCCTGGTCGCCTACATCAAGGCGATCCGGCGACTGGCGCTGCGGCGGGACCTCGCCGCGCCGGGTGCGGACTCCACGCTGCCGCCGCTGACGCGCACCGTCTCCGTCGGCATGAACCCGAAGAAGACGCACGAGGTGCGGCGCTTCGCCGACTACGTGTCGCGGCTATCCACGGAGATGGCCGCCGAGGCGACGGAGGACGAGGTGACGCACTTTGTCGACTTTGGCAGCGGCCAGAACTACCTGGGGCGGGCGCTGGCCAGCGCGCCGTACAACCGGCGCGTCGTCGCCGTCGAGGGCCGCCAGCGCAACGTCGACGCGGCCAAGAGCTTTGACACGCAGTCCGGGCTGGCGGTGAAGCCCAAGATTCTGCGCAACAAGAAGGTCTGGAACCGGATCCTGGAGGCGGCCGGGCCGAACAAGGGCGACCCGGATGCGCTGGCGGCGGCCATCAAGCAGGTGGTCGGCGACGGCGACGAGGGCGACAACTTTCGCAAGATTGCCAGCGACGAGCTGTCGTACGCGGCGGCGGAGGAGGGCAAGGGTCTCCTGCAGTACGTCTCGGGGCGGCTGGACGACGGGGACTTGTCCGAGGTGATCTCGCGGATCGACCGAGGGCTGACGACGACGGAAGCGGAGGAGAAGGAACAGCAGCGCCTGAAACTCATGGCCGTATCCATCCACTCGTGCGGCAACCTCACGCACCACGCGATCCGCTCGCTGGTGCTGAACCCGGACGTCCACGGCGTCGCCATCGTCGGGTGCTGCTACAACCTGGTGACCGAGAAGCTCGGCCCGCCACCGGCGGCCGCCAGCGCCCTCTCGCGGCCGACCCTGCAGGCCCTCAACGGGCGCGCCCTGCGGGAGTCGGAGCGGCGCGACCCGCACGGCTTCCCCATGAGCGCGCGCCTCTCCACCCACCGCGGCCACGGCGTGCGCGCCAACGCCACCGCGCGCATGATGGCCTGCCAGGCCCCCCAGAACTGGACGCGCGCCGACAGCGCGCTCTTCTTCACGCGGCACTTTTACCGCGCCGTCCTGCAGAAGCTGCTCCTCGACCGCGGCGCCGTCCACGAAGTCATCCACGACCCGGCGCGCGCCGACGCGGACCCCGCCACGCTCGGCCCGTTCGACAAGAGCACCTCGCCGCTCGCCATCGGCACGCTGCCCAAGCGCTGCTACGCCGGGGGCTTCGCGGAGTACGTGCGCGGCGCGGTGACCAAGCTGACGACGAGCACCGAGTACAAAAAGTTTGCCGAGGTGATGCGGGAGACGATGGGGGGGCTGACGGACGAGGAGGTGGAGGCGTACGAGGGGCGGTTCGCGCCGAGAAAGAGGGAGCTGTGCGTGGCGTGGAGCTTGATGGCGTACAGCGCGACGCTGGTCGAGGCGCTGATGGTGACGGATCGGTGGGCGTGGTTGGAGGAGCAGGAGGAGGTCGACGAGGCGTGGGTGGAGGCCGTATTCGACTTTGCGCAGAGTCCACGCAACTTGGTGGTGGTGGGGTTGAAGAAGAGAAAGGAGGAGAGCGGTGGTGGTGGTGACGGGGAGCATGGCAAGCGGGAAGAATCGTGAGGGGAGGAGATGTGAGATGGCATGATGGAGGATAACTACGTGGCGGTTGACGATAGCTAGTCATGTCGACAAGACTCTCGACTTGACTTTTACGATTACTTGTCTGTTGGATTGGATTGGGAAAACTGCATATTTCATCTACAACTCAGCTGCTTAGTTTATTGACACAATCTGACGAGGAGCGGTCGATGCCGCTACACCAGTGCATGTCCATGGCTTGGACTCTCAAGTAGTTGGCCACCCTTGACGAGTTCAGCCATCTTTCTTTTACCGTCTTACATTCGCAGGCTAGTGACGTCGTCGCTCGACGTCGTCACTTACCTATAAACGCTGTTCCCCCTTGCACCTGACCACATGTTCGCTCTTGGCAGGCGTTTCACCCTCGGCCGAGGAAAAGTGAGGCGCGCGCCGGCGTGTTACCAGGGCTCAAGGCAGGGGGATGCAGCAAGGGTTCCGGTGGGTGGTACATGACGAAACGCAGGGTGAAGGGATCCCATGATGCGGCATAAGCGACGAGTGGTGGCGTTTGCGGTGCTTCAAAAAGAGGTAACCCGGGCTTGTTAGTGTTGGTGACTTGTCAGAAGGAGGGCAGACAGACCACCCAGTCGGCAGTCGGGACGGGCAGGGAGAGGGCCGAGAGGGCTGCATGAGGTGTTGGGAGAGACAAGGAGGAACAGCCAAGAAGACCGGTGTGATTTCGAGCGACGCCTCTTTTTTGTGATAAATTAAGCATGAGACATTCATCAAGCCAACTCTGCTTTTTCTTTTCGTGTGCCGTCGACTTTAGATGAGACTTTTCGGGATGAGAATGCCCATCACTACCGGGGTATGGTATTGATCAGGGTCCAGGACCGGGGGAGGGATAGGGAAAAGAGTTCAACGGAGTATTCAACGGGCAAGTCTCCGTATTTACTCGGGGAGTGAGCTGGCTTTTCGTCAAGGTTCATGCATCTCGTTTCGGCAGTCGTGGCCTGGACAGGCTGTCAACTTACCCCACACTCTTCTTCGGGCAAGGGTCCGATAAGGAGTTCGCTGGCAATGGCAAGGGTATCAACAGAAGCTGCAGCGCTGCCCGAGCAAGTTTTTGTGGTTTTTCTACGTGACGGATCCGGGGGTACGCAAGTGTTGCTGCCCATCCTGTTGGTAGAGGCGGACGGGGAGGGGGACAATGCCGCGGGGTCCCTTTTGGGAACGTGTGGGCGTACAAGTCGATCCAGTGGCCAGGCAGAACAGAGGAAGGATTCGATTGTGCAACTCTGAAATGTGTTGCCCGCAACGTGAGATTTTGTGCCGTGCCACACAGACGGCAACGGGGGAACGCCTCGATGACGGTGACGATGATGGGTGGGTGGACAAAGCGTTTCGTTGGAAGTAGTCAGGCGGCCCTTGCTAAAGGTTAATATTGCTTCCCTTCACTTGTCTTACTTTCCAAAACGTTACCATTGAGGATGCCGTAATGGGCAAGACGTCATTCACAAACGCCACATCACAGCAGGGGACGGGAGGAGGGGGGAAGGACGATGCGACAATGCAGGATGCAGGATGCAGGACGCAGGATGCAGGATGCAGATTGGGGGACGGGGGACGAGAAGCATGAGAGGACAAGAGAGAGACGACTTACCGGCCCTGGCATGCGTCTAATTATTGGACAGGGTAAAAACAAATAGACGGAAAAAAACACGATAAAAACAGACCGATTCCCATTTTGTTGTTCCTTCTGCTTCTTCTTTACACTTGCTCTCGAGTCGAGATTCCTTATCGCTTCCCGTCCATCTTTCTATCAACTAACTAGCCGTTCATTATCTATCTCCTGCTAGCATCATCCCCCGCTCCCATCACCCAACTACCTAAAGTTAGTACATACCTACGGATGCAGTACTGATAGTACTAAGCTTCCCGTCCCCAACCCTCTTCCAGCTTGAATCGTGACTCGGACGCCTCTGTCTTATGTTTTTTTATCTACCACTTTCTGCCTCTTGTTTTTCTCTCTTCTTCCCACATTGACACTATATTGTTACACAAGAAATCACATCATCACCACCCACCGTCCACGCCATCGAAACTCTCCTTGTTCAACTTCGCCCTCGTGCTACCACAAGCTTGCATCTTCATCACCCGTCTCATCGGTACCGGTCCCGATCGATCCTCACTAGTTTTATTTATTTCTTTTTTCCAGCCTTTAATTTTCTCCCCCCTATCTTTCTGTCTCTCCGTCCACTTTGTCTACCGTGACACAAGCGAATCTGGCAGAACCACATTTCGGTCGCGATAAGGCTTTGGTAGCCCCAACACCACTATATTCAGCCTCCTTCAGCAAGCCAGAAAAAAAAAAAAAACACAGGCATTGGGAAAAGAATAAACCTTTCTTTTCATAACTGGCAATTGCCGCAGCCGCCGCAATGAACGCCCAAGTTTCTCTCCTGGTAAGTTCCCTTTCGTCTTGCCTGCAAACGGCTCCCCGCTGCATCTCGGAAACCTTCTCGGCTTGCTCCGACAACGGCGGCGATGGCTCCGACCACGCACGCGACCAGGTCAATACAACAACACGCTTTTCAGTTTTGCTGAATTCTGAATATTGTCCTGTGAATTTGATGTTGTTTCTCTCCCCTAATGTCGCTACTGTCACCATTGTCATTGACCTCATCGTCATCCTGCATCATATCACCCTCACCAATACATCCTGCATCATGTCACCACCACCACTAACACCTCCCAGAAAGGTTCCTACAACCTCATCTACTTCCCCCACGAGCTCTACCCCTACCTCGTCCAGCCCATCATCCGCACCCTCATCCCACAGACGCAGGACCTGCACATCGCCTCCCACGCGCCCGAGCACGAGCTCGACGGCCTCACCCCCGACCAGCAGCACCGCTTCCTCAACATCTCCATCACGCCCATCGAGTGCTCCCTCGTCGTGCACGCCTCCTGGGCGCGCGCCGTCTTCCTCCCCGCCATCGCCCGCCTTCCCGCCCCGCTCGCCGCCCAGGTCCGCGTCTCCGCCGACACCTACATGATCCTGTGCGTCATCGCCGCCGGCCTCGACCCGGCCGGCCGCGTCATGCAGCTCTCCTCGCCGCTCGCCCTCGCCGGCATCCCCATCTTCTTCCTCACCACCTACTACGCCGACTTCATCCTGGCACCCACCCGCGAGCGCGCCCGCGTCGTCGACGCCCTCGGCGCCTCGGGCTTCGACTGCCTCGAGGACGGCCGCTTCTTCAACCACGCCGCGTACAAGCGCGGCCACGTGCGCTTCGCCGCGCCGGGCGCGCCGCCGGAGGTGGTGGCGGAGCTGCGACGACGCACGTTTGAGCTGCTCAAGAAGCGCCAGGTCGCGCCGTTCGTGGATCCTAGCCTGGAGCTGCTCCTCGCCGGCGGGCGCGACGTCGCGCAGCTGCCCGGCGCCTTTGCCAACTACTACGGCCTCCCGCCCTCCCGACGCGGCAGCGGCAGCGGCAGCGGCGGAGGTGGCGGGTCGCCCACAACTACCGATGGACGGCGGCGCGGCGCGGTGTGGGCGGACGGCGTGGACCCCCGGCTGTTCAACTGCATCGTGTCGGCGCTCGTCTCGCAGCCGCGGTTCCTGTCTGTGACGCTGGCCGAGGACGACCCGCCGTCGGTGCTGATGGACCGCCACCTGCTGCCGCTCTTTGGCGACTCGGTCGTCGGCGACTTCAACACGACGCTGGTGCCCATCTTCCTCAACCTCGAGAACCTGCCCTCCGAGGTGACGGGCGTCGTCTCGGGCGTCGCCGGCACGCTCGTCCAGGAGATGAAGGTCTGCAACATGCTCGAGATGTCGTACCTGTCGACGGCCCGCGCCAGCGCCGTCGTCCTGCCGCAGGAGCAGGCGGAGCGTGCGCTGGCGATCCTGGATAAGTGCATGGAGATGGCCGAGCTGGTGCCGTGATGTCGTCATGTTCGGTCTTTTGTCGTTTACACCACTCTTGTAATTTAGCATAGAAAAGGTGGGAATTCAGCGGGCGTTGTATCAATACCAAGTGTTTTTCTCTGGATCTAGTGGTTTTTATATTCAATTCGATAAATTCATTTATGTACAAGTCTTTCTGTCTCCATGTCATGAACAAGCTCTGAGTTCATCTCTCATCCATATGCCCTTGGAGTCATCCTCACGACTTCTTCTTCCCCTTCCCAACGCCGCCGCTCTCCGGCACCATGCCCGCCTTCACAAATGCATCCCTCGCCACGCCGTTGATGATCGCGAACCTTCGCGGCCCCAGCTTCACCCCGCCATACCACCTCGTCACCACCACCATCGCATCCCACAGCCCCATCAGCTGCATCAGCCGCAGCAGCCTCCCGCCCGCCGCGTCCTCGCCGTCGTCGTCGCAGTCCTGATATCCCGTCGCCGCGCCCTCGGCGCCGCGGATCCGCCACGCGGAGATGTTGTGCGTGGCGTCGCGGATCCGGCGGTCGCCCGCGAGCAGCTGCGCGACGTACAGGCGCGCCTGCGCGGGGGAGGCGACGGCGGCGACGTGCGCGACAAAGGTCGACTTGGCGTCGACGACGGGCTCGGAGACGGTCCACGGCGGCGGCGGGAGGCTGGCGAGGTCGACGCCATCAAAGGCGTCGTCGTCGGCTCGCGAGGAGTTGGCCATGCCCTCTCTGTCGTCTGCGTCGTCTTCCTCCTCAGCAGCAGCAGCAGCCTCTTCTTCTTCCTCTGCTAAGAGCCGCGAATACTCCTCCACCGCGTCAAACAGGCACACGGCGCCCGGCTGGTAGGCCTCGGCCAAGGCGGCGCGGAACAGCCGCAGGTCGCGCGCGCCGTTGCCGTCGCGGACGCCCCCGGCGCTGCGCTGCACGCCGATGACGAAAGGAACGTCGCTGGATTCGGGGTATCCGGCGGGGAAGCGCAGCTGCAGGGACGAGGCTCCCTCGCCGGGTAGCTGGAGGACGTAGTCGGCGGCCTCACCGGCGACGGCGGGCACGAGGCTGCCGTCGCCGTAGATGGAATTGATGGCCTCGACCTCGTCACGGAGCTCGTCCGACATTTGGTGGGGGCTGCTGATGCATGTATGTGCCCTTTTCTCTGATATCCAAAGGTTGGGAAAGGTTTTGACGAGGTTGAAGGTGGTGAGTTTTATTGTGGATCGGCGGTGATGCGATGGAGGAGACCATCTATCTGCATACTTGCCATCAAGGCAGCAGATAGTCGGCGAATTTTCATGACTATTTTCCCGGAATTGAATTCTATTAGATGGAAATCGATTGCTTCAGCAAGTGGCCTCCTTCTATTTGTCCAGCTGTGATGACTCTGGCAATGAATGGGTCGCCGTATTGCGACTGCGGGCTCAAATCTGCGCGGAGCAGCGCACCGGTCACCGGTTGAAGCCGCGCAGCAGCGCCTTGAGCAGGGCCAGGAGAAGGCCGTGCTTGTTGGACGCTTGCTCGAGCTCCGCGGCCCATGCCAGGCAGCGGGTCTGATTTTCCCGGAACACTCTCCTAGGGCTGCGCTCCAGTGGCGGGTTGTGTGAGGATAACGAGGAGGAGGAAGCGGGAGGCGCCTCGCCGCTCAGTTGACGCCTTCAAAGTTTACATTGTCTAGACTTGGAACAAGGGTCATCTGTTTTGTGAACAGGCAAGTAGATCTCGTGCACAATACTCAGCCTGGACATAAGTTTGCTGTGTTAGGAAAACAACTTGCACGGCCCAAGACAAGTTGTCAAGCTGAAACTTCGGCGCGAGTCTGAAGCCATCAAGACCAAGATCTAGGCTGGCTCGGGTCATCTCATCGACCAGGTTACCATGTAGCTTAAAAATAGACATGAAAACTACCAAGTTGGGTACATCTTCAACTCGTGTATATAGGCCTAGCGTCCGTCCCTTCCCGTCCATCACTCGTTCTTTCCATCATCTCATAAGACAAGCGTTCTTCACCATCTATACATATACACTTCGCTTCCCTTTACTCCTTACTCCCCTCTATATACTATCTATCTACTTTCCTCTACACTCTCCCCCTTCTGCCCACCATGAAGGCCGCCGTCGCCCTCACGGTCGCCCTCCTCTCCGCCGCCGCGCAGGCCGCCTTCACCGAGACCGTTAACGGCGTCACCTACACCGTCAAACACTTCGACGCTGACGGCTCCGAGCTGCCCGTCGAGTTCGGTGCGGCCATTGACGCCGCCGCGCGCGCCGCCCGGCGTCGCAAAGCCTTCCAGGCCGGCCGCGGCTCCTCCTCCCTCAAGCAGCGCTCCCAGACCTTCGACAACTGGTGTGGCGCCGCCAACCTCCAACCCCCCGGCGGCGGCGACTGGAACAGCGTCTCCGGCAAATGGACCGTGCCCAACATCTCCCTGCGCCCCGGCCAGAGCGTCTCCGACCCGCCGTCGCTCATCCAGAGCATCGGCATCGGCGGCGACGGCTGCCTTCCCGACGGTTCCACCCAGGGCGGCGGCTCCAACGGCTGCCAGTCGGGCGGCATCATCGGGGGCGGTACCGGTTCCCAGGTTCGTACTACCGTGTATATTTATACATAGAAACATATATATATATATATATATATATGTTTCAAGACAATTGCGACTAATACGGGGGCGTGATTCCAGATCGGCCGCGACGGAAAACAGGAAAACTTCGCCTATGTCGAGTTTTGGCCCGAGGCAATGCGCGCCGTCAAGATGCACGTCAACGCCGGCGACGAAATGTTCGGCCGCGTCACCACTGACTCGGCCATCGCCGGCAACGTCACCATCATAAACATCACCACCGGCCAGTGCATGTACGCCGTATTCACCGACGCCCAGGCCGCCCTATCCGGCTCCTCCGTCCAGTGGACCGTCTCGGCCATCGGCTCCATATCCTCGAACAAGCGCGAGCCCTTCGCCGACTTCGCCGACAACAACTTCAGCGAATGCCAGGCCACCACCGACGGCGGCCAGTCCGCCGGCCCCGGCACCAATAACATTAACTTGATGCAGAACGGCCGCACCCTCTGCACCGGCAGGATCGAGGGCTCCAACGTCTACCTCCATAGCAGCAACTAGAGGTCCCAGCGGCAAGATGGACTTCTCAAGCAGGAGACGGGTAGCTGCTTGATCTGGCAATCTCTTGCCACATACACTTTTCATGTAGATAGCTATTCTCCAATTTAGCAGAAGAGCACATTGATATACACATGTATACACTACATACATACAAAAATATGACAAATTAGCGATTGGTTAATCGACTTTCGCCCTTGTATGTCCTTTGCTGCTTCAGTTGTCAGCAACCGGCCAAAACTTTTTCGACTTGACATCCACGGATAACGGCGCATCTTCCATACACATACATACCTGCTGATAGCTCGCCGCTGCACTGGCCTGGACCATTCATCGTCGCACCAATAACTAACTCCTGTTAATCACATACGCCGAACCGCCAGCATGTGATTGTAATTTATTGACTACATGCGCAGAGCACGCCAAAGATACTAGTCGGCCGCAGATGCCGACATGACAAATTCTAAAGGACTATAGGTCTACAACTCTTACTCATCCATAACTGACGCAAACTTGTCCGTCATCGACTGGTGAATGGCCTCGTACTAATGGATCGTTAGCGTCGTATAACCAAACTCCATATAAATGCAGCTGCTCACCTTCTTGCTAATAGCTTCTTGGCCGTCGCTAGGCAACTCGAACTTGATTTGACGGAGCTGTGTCTGGAGATCGCTCGTGGCCTCGCGCACCTTGGCCCAGCTCTGGCCCTGGGCAATAACCTTTTGGGCCTCGTCGTGGAAACCAACCATCAGCTTCATCATCCACTCCGTCTTCCAGATGGGGCAGAACTGGTCGTAATCCGAGTAACCATTTTGCTGCAAAAAGTCTTCCTTGACGAGACTGGCAATGTCCAGAGTAATCTTGTCAGGGTCGGACAAGGCGCTCTTTCCGACCAGCTGCACGACTTGCTCCAGCTCGTCCGAGTCGGTCAGGAGCTGCTTGATGCGGTCACGTAGTCTGGGGAACTCGGGGTAATCCTTCTCGTAATACTTGTCGAGGATACCGGTGTACTTGCTGTATGAAAGGCTGGTGTTGATGGAGGGGAAGTGCTTACGCTGGGCAAGCTTCTTGTCCAGACCCCAGAAGACCTGAACAATGCCCAGCGTAGAAGTGCAGACAGGGTCGGAGAAATCACCACCAGCGGGCGACACGGCGCCGACGATGCTGACACTGCCCTTTCGGTCGGGAGAACCGAGAGCCTGGACGCGGCCGGCACGCTCGTAGAAAGAGGCAAGCTTGGCACCGAGGTAAGCAGGGAAACCTTGGTCAGCAGGCATTTCTCCGAGACGACCAGACAATTCACGTAGAGCCTCAGCCCATCGCGATGAAGAGTCGGCCATCATGGCAACGTCGAGGCCTTGGTCACGGAAATATTCGGCGACAGTAATTCCAGTATAGATAGAAGCCTCACGAGCAGCGACGGGCATGTTGGATGTATTGGCAATGAGGGTCGTGCGCTTCATGATGGGCTCTTTGCGGCCGTCGACGTCGATTGTAAGCTCGGGGAAGTCCTTCAAAACTTCGGCCATTTCGTTGCCTCGTTCGCCACTGCATTCATTAGCAAATTGAATCGTAAAATGTGGTAGAGAACGCACCATCCAACGTAGACGATGACATCGGAGTTGGAAAACTTGGAGACAGATTGGGAAATGACAGTCTTGCCGCAACCGAAAGCGCCAGGAATAGCAATGGTACCGCCCTGAACACCAGGGAAAAGAGCATCTAGAACACGCTGGCCGACGATGAAAGGCTCCTCGGCAACAAGCTTCTCAGTAGAGGGCCTGGGGACACGGACAGGCCAGGTTTGCATCATGGGGTATTCGGTCTTCTTGCCGTCGAATTCGACCTCGAGGATGTTCTCGGCGACAGTGTATTCGCCCTTGGAGGCGATCTTGGTGATGGTACCGCGCGCGCGAGGAGGAAGAAGGACCTTGTGGACGGAAATGAAGGAGTTCTCAAAGACAGTACCCCAAACGTCACCGCCGGTGATATGGTCGCCAACCTTTTTGGTGGGCGTGAACTCCCACTTCTTCTTGCGATTGAGAGCAGGAACGGATATACCGCGAGGAATGTATATGCCCTGAGAGACCTCGGCGATGCCAGCCAGAGGGCGCTGGATACCATCGTAGATGCCGTTTAGCAGACCGGGACCGAGCTCGACGGAAAGAGGCTTGCCAGTGCGGAAGACGGGGTCGCCAACAGTGACACCAGCTACCTTTGTTAGATGACGGTGATTGTTACTCGGGACCAAGACTCATACCGGTTTCCTCGTATACCTGGATGGTTGCCTGGTCGCCGTTGATTCGAATGACTTCGCCCGCAAGGTTATCGTGGCCAACATTAACCTGCGGCCGTTAGTGGGGTAGCTCTCGAAAGGGTTGGAGCTATCTAGGCTTACCAATTCGTACATGGCAACACCGAGCATGTCTTCAGCGACAATGACGGGTCTGCGAGGGCACGTTAGCGGCCGGTCAACCGGCGCAGCGCATTGATCGAGGCAGGATGACGAACCCAGAGATGGAGTAAATCTTGCCTGGCAGAGGGTTAGCATTGACGACGTTCAGCGAGCGGTATTGCAGAGAGAGACGCACCTTGGCGGTCAGCATCCTTGCCGGCATTTTTCGCTTTCTAGAATTGGAGAATGGTTAGTTGGTTTCGGAGTCGCAGTGGGGCGGACAGCTTCGTGTTGTGACGCCATCTTGGACAAGTCGCTCGTCCGAGGCTGGGGGAGGAGGCCGTACCGGAGCCATCTTGGATGATGCCGGGACGGGAACGGCGTCGGGCTCTTTTGCGGAAGAGGTGGGAGAGACGGCGGACGAGGGCGGAGGAGCGACCCGAGATGATGGCGCGGGCGGCGTTGGAGGAGAAGGATGTGGTGATGATGGTGGAGAGTTTGGCAGAGGAAGGTTGAGAGCTGCGATGGAGGCCAGCCTGGGGTGTCGAGGTGGGGCCGATGATGTAGCGGTTGCAGCGGGTGAAGTTGCGGTAGGAGGCGTTAGTTTGGGGCTCTCAGCGCTCGTAGCGGGACTGATTTGGGCGGCCTCAGGGGAGTCGACGCTTGGAGTCAGTGGTGGGCCGCCTGGAAAGAGCCCTGGAGACGACGGGGCACCAGATGACAGTGATGCCGATGGCGATGGCGGCAAGGCCACTGATTGCGGCCGCGTAGGACTCGACAACGGCGACGGCAAGGATTCCTTGGACTTGCTCTCGGCCTCGCTTCGAGCTCGTACTAGATCCAAGAGCGACGAGCGAGCCCTGAGCCGTGGCCGGAGTCCAACTTGCATATAAGGTGAGCGGACGGAGCCAAGGTATCGTCCAAGCGTGATGGAGGTGGTTGGGAGCAGAGTATCGGGCGGCCGCGAAGAAGAACAGGGCACCTTGGAACTCGTCTGAATCAATTATCCAGCTTCTCTTGCTCTTGTATTCGTACCGCAACGTTTAAAGCAGCCTTAGATTATGACAATGTAATGGGAGAAGTGACGCCACTTGGTAGCTGCAGTGTCAGAGGGAGGACAGCTACCTGAGCTAGGGCCAATGTGCGAGGTGGGCCAAGACACTGCTACGGTATGCGGAATATGCATGGTTTAATCCGTACTGGCAGTTGATTTACTGTTGTTTTAACTTGGGATGGAGAGAATAATGGACTCGGGGTTGCGGCATTGATACATGCAATACGCAGAGCTGCTCGTTTGGCGGCCAAGTGTGGTGAAGAGACCACACCACGCCGTTTACTCATCATGAACGGCAAGGGCCTTTCAACTGAAGCCGCAGCAATGGCAAGCTCCGAAATAATACATGGAGAGAGGAGAAAAACTCCTCTCCGCTGCCTGATTAATTACGGAAAATATAGCTCGGATAGCTTCTGATAGTGTTACGTGGGACGTCAATGCAGTGTTCCACCTCTGGCTGCATCCATCACGAGATTTGCGCGCGAGAGCAACAGACTTGACTAGGCTGCTTCGAGTCAATAGCAGCGGCCCGAGACAGGAGGCACGAGACAAAATCGACAAGGAGCCGTGTTGGTACACGTCCTCATTCAGCAAGCATGAGATCCGACGAAGAAGCAGGGGCACGTTGACTATGGCAGCAATGTGCGGCACGCGTTTGAAATATCTTCACCGAAGCTCAAGCACGCGACGACACTTCGCCCAGGGTGCACTCTTTACCATGATTCCTCTCGCGATTCGCCCATCCGTACGAACGCGTCAACAGCATCTGCATTTTGCTTCCATTACTCCTTCTTCACGTCGTTCCGCCAGGGATCGGCCGCAATGAAAGAAATAGAAAAAAACTTCTCTGCAAGACAAAGAGTAGGGTTCCAAAAATTCCTTTCCCGGATAAATCCAGAAAAGAGTGGTCTGTTATAGTTTTCAACTAGCAAAATTCCTCTCTCAGCTTATCGCTTCACGGAGAAGGAAAACGCCCGTGCACTGGGATAGAGAAGAAAAGAAGAAAAGAAGACTGAAAGGGGAGTGGGCGAGAGGAGAATTTATAGGCAGCCACCAGGGACCTGGTGCCTGAGGCTTGAAGCATGGGCCATGCAGGTATCTCAAAGGTGAGTCATCCAAAAAGGTAAAGCGCCGCCAAGGAGCAGCCTCTCGTCGCTGCAGGTGCCTGGATGGCTTGCACATGAACTCTGCCGCCTGGTGGTTCATGCGACTTTTTTCGGCTGTTTTCTTCTGAAAGGGATGTGAGGCAAATATTTTCTTCTATATTCCAGCTCAGTAGCGGAGACATATCAATTGTTCAACGGCGTATTAAACCGCACATGAAGCCTGTGCAGTAGCTTATATAGATAGCTGGCTGGATGGTGGCTTGTACCAGTCGGCCTGCAGGTGCCGTGTGCACTGATTTTATCTTTATAAGAAGAAAGGAAGAAAAGGAAAATAATTCTGAACATTCCCTTCCATCAACCAAACCAATCAAAGACAATTGTTGCTGTCTTCAGCTGTCACCGCCGAGGCTGGGCCCAGCCAGATCTGGTTCCTGCTGCCGAGCCGCAAATCCACTCACATCGAACCTCCACTGTCTGGCTCACCACTTATTATTAACTCTCACTCACGCGTCCTTTCACCACCCCAATCCCATCACCGCTCACCTCAACCATGCGGTTCACGCGCGCCTACTCGAGCCTGAGCGGCGCCATTCCCCCGGCCAAGGCCAAGTACGTGCCGTCAACCGGAACGTACCCCAGGGGTTTCCAGGCCTCGGGCGTCTTTGTCGGCGTCAAGCCTGGCAACACGAGCAAGCCCGATCTCGCCCTCGTCACCTCTGACCGGCCCTGCGCCGCCGCCGCAGTCTTCACCAAGAACAAGTTCCAGGCCGCCCCCGTCAGCTTCAGCCGCGACCTGCTGCGCACCCGTGCCAATGCCGGCCTACGCAGCGTCATCGTCAACTCGGGCAACGCAAACGCCGTCACCGGCATCGGAGGGCTCGAGGACGCTGCGGCTATGGCCCAGACGACTGACCAACGCGTGGGTGCGGAGGACTCGACCATTGTGATGAGTACCGGTGTCATTGGACAGAGGTGAGCGTGTGCGAATTGATGATCGAAAAAAAAAACAGACGACTAACTCGTTCACAGACTGCCCATTCAGAAGATTGTCGACCACATCCCCGTCGCCTGCCACCAGGCCGGGGACTCCCATAAGCACTGGCTCAACTGCGCCAAGGCCATCTGCACGACCGATACCTTTCCCAAGCTCATGTCGCGTACATTTGCGCTGCCCTCGTCCCCCGGCGTCGAGTACCGCATTGCTGGCATGACCAAGGGTGCCGGCATGCTCGCGCCCAACATGGCCACGCTCCTCACCATCCTCGCCACCGATGTGCCTGTCGCGCCCGCCGCCATGACCCCCTTGCTTCGCCACGCCGTCGACCGCTCCTTCAATTCCATCACCGTCGACGGCGATACCTCCACCAACGACACCGTCGCCCTCCTCGCCAACGGCGCCGCCGGCGGGCCCGAGGTCACCTCCTCCGAGGGGTCGCCCGACTACGCCGCCCTGCGTGAGGTGGTGACCGACTTCGCCGCTGACCTCGCCAAGCTCATCGTCCGCGACGGCGAGGGTGCCACCAAGTTCGTGACGGTCCGCGTCGTCGACGCCGCCACCGAGGACGGCGCGCGGGCCGTCGCGCGGGCCATTGCCCTCTCGCCGCTGGTCAAGACGGCCCTCTACGGCAAGGACGCCAACTGGGGCCGCATCCTCTGCGCCGCCGGCTACGCGCTCGTCACGCCCCCGACACACGCGCCCCGCGACGCCGAGGACATCACCCCGGAGCGCACGAGCGTCTCCTTCGTGCCCACCGACGGCTCGCCCGAGCTCAGGCTGCTGGTGAACGGCGAGCCGGAGCAGGTGGACGAGGCGCGCGCCAGCGAGATCCTCGAGATGGAGGACCTGGAGATCCTGGTGCGTCTGGGCACGGGCGACAAGAGCACGACGCATTGGACGTGCGACTTCAGCCACGACTACGTCACGATCAATGGCGACTACCGCACGTAGCACCTCGGAAAATGCCGGCGTTTATACTTTTTGAATCTAGGGAACGTTTTGATCAAAGGAAATAGAAGAATTTTCTCGAATAATTACAAAAGAGCATCAGAATATTTTGCTCCCCCATCACCTCACTTCGGGTATGGAGTGGCTAGAGTCAGTGTGCACGTTGCCGCTCGTAACCTCCCGCCTCAGAAGCCACACCAAGCGAGTCCTCTAAACGCACACAGAACACACACATGAACAAGGGTAATTTCTAAATAACCTCACATTATCCTTGTAGTCTTACCCATCCTTGCAATCTTACTCATCCTTGCAATCTTACTCATCTTCAGAACCAGCCTCTCTCGGCGCTGAACGTGGTTGCATTTATCGAGGCGCCGAGCTTATTCGAGAGCCCCTTGAGCTTCCGCAGCGTCGCCTTGTCGGTCGCGAGGCCGCGAAGCACCGTCGCCGCGAAGGAAAGGCCATCGCGCTCCTCCGCGGCCCCGCCGCCGTCCCTCTTCAGCTGCTGCTTCGGGGGCACGTGGCCGACGTCGTAGCAGTTGTTGCTGGCGCGGCCCGCGCGCAGCCTACAGATCTCGTCATCGCGGCACTTGCCCCTGCACTCCTTGACGTTCCAGCCCTGCGTCTTGCGGGCGATGTACTCGTCAAACGCCGTCTCGTTGCGCTGCAGGACCTCGGTGACGTTGTGCCAAAACGCCGGGGAGAGCTCGTGGGGGAAGGGCCCGTCGGTCTTAAAGCCCGGGACGAGCGGGCCGTAGATCTCCTGGGCGGAGTAGTACTTCTTCCACTTGGGCCCCTCGGTGGCCCAGCCCGGGTCCTCCATGTCGGCGACGTACTGGACGACGTCGATGATGCCCCAGGTGTCCATGTCAACGTGGTAGACGCGGAAGGAGGGCATGCCGGAGAGGGGCGTCAGCGAGGGCGCCATGTAGGAGACGGCGCGGGCGTTGGTGTGGTTGCGGTTGTCGTAGTCGCGGTAGTGCAGCTCGAAGTGGTCCTGGAGGGTGTGGCCGAAGAACATGCCGCCGATGAGGTGGCTGTAGCGGTTGACGATCTTGTTGAAGGTCCAGGAGGAGTCGTGCAGCGTGTCGACGTGGCCGAACGACGAGTGGCCGGTGATCCAGACGCGCTCGCCGTCCGCCTCGGCCGTGTCGAGGTGGTACGCGAGCCAGTCCCACTGCTTGCTCGGGTCCTTCTCCATGGGCTCGCGGAGGCTGTCAAAGTTGTAGCGGTAGTAGTGGTTGGTGTTGAGCGCGATGACCTTGAGCCGGCTGGACTTGAGCTTGAATTGGCGGCCGTGGCCGGCCATGAACCGGGCCCAGTAGGCGCCGCGGGTCCGGGTGTCCATGATGGCCAGGTTGCCGGCCCATTTCGTCCACCAGGGCTCGAACAGCTCGTACACCCACTTGGACGACCTCGCCTTGGGCTTGATGCCCTTGGAGTAACGGGAGGACGGGTAGAGGTTGGCGGGGCTGGAGTCAAGGTTGCCGACGGTCCCGTACACGACGTCGAGGTTGTCGTCCATCCTGCCCATGGCGGCGCGAACTAGAGCTCTGTCAGTGTCTGGGCTTGTTGGCAATATCCCGAGACTTCGCACAGGCACAGCTTCCCGAAGCTTTGGTGTGTGCTGGTTCCACCTGAGGAGGGGGTAAGGGAGGGAGGGCTCACGGTGTACAGCGTTGGCCTTCTTGGTTGTGTTCCAGGCCGCGTGATGCATAATGTTTCCGGTAAAGAGTGTAAAGGCGACATCGGGAACGAGCCGGTGAATGGCGTCGTACATGCTCTTCTCGAGACTAACGGGGGTATCACAGTTGTGGTGACCAAAGATGCCGGCGGGATTCATGGTTACACCTGGAGCGTCATCCTCGTCGTATGACCTGGCACGGCGATTAGTTCAGAGAGATGTGATTGATAGATAGTACGTCCGTTCAAAGAAAATCTTACCGACAGCAGATTGGCCTGTTGCAATCCGTGCTGGCGCCTACCGTGTAATGGGGGTCGATGTTCATGTCCGAAAAGTGCACAACTTTGAGCAGCGTCTTCCCGCTCGTCTCTGGACGCGAGTACTCTCTTGGCTTTTGAACGGAGGGGACGAATTGCTTCGCCCTGGGGATAGGACAGAGACCGAAGACGGCATTGCAGAAAATTTTGGAGGTAGGTTCATATAGTCTCGCCTGCCGGACCACTCTAATTATGGCCTTGTATTGGGACTTCATGTAGCCGTCACAGACTTCGGGGTGTTCGTGTTCGCTCTGAGATGGCGTGTCAGTCGCGGGGGAAGAGTTAGAAGAGTTAGATCAACGGGTTGCCTCACCCTCCCGGCCTTGCAAATCGACTGCAAAGCTCCTAGGAATTCCTGTTCGCCAATTGCAGCTACGGACTTGAGTAGCAGAAGGATGCCCTGCGGCCAGTTGTTAGTCATGGCCCGCCGAATATGAGAGTGACCAAAGTTGCTTTACCTGACAGCCAGTGCAAGAACTTGCGCCTTGTATTTTGTGCCATAGATCGTCAGTGTCGTCGAGTACCTTGAGAGAGTGTAGAGAGCCGGCGGCAGCAAGCTGAGTATTTTCCGACGGGCCGGCGAGATGAGAATCATTCGACTCTTGGTTGAAATTTTCGTCTCCTTCATCCGACGACTGGCTAACATTTCCGTCATCTGACGGCTGGCTGACACTTCCCTCTCCGTCATCCGATGACTGGCTGACGTTTCGGGCTCCCTCGACGAATACCGCCGCCGCAACGAGCAGTCGGAGAAGACTGCCGACACGCATTTTGGCCGACAGATGAAATCCCTCGGATCGTATTTCTGAAGGGCAAGAGGGAAGGAAGAAACTGGAGGAGCCCTGAATGGCCTGGCGCGCAATTCGGAAAACAAGACTGTGTGAGACGGACCCCAACGTCTTATAAGACCAAGCCCTCATCAGCCGACTAACATGTCACTATGAGAGAAACCACTACTAGCTTAGCCCTTCACATAAAGGCACATCAATATTCTCTTGTAGCATGGAAAGTTCACCAACTCGCTTCATGCACTTAATCCTCCTCCGCGTGAAAGCCATGTGCCCACATCGCAACCGGCGGCGTATGGAGCTTGGGCTCTCGGCTCTAGGTCTTTGCGGAAAGGCGTCGATATCGCCTCCGCACTGTTTCTGTTTCTTTAAATAAGTTCAAGTTGTCCTCAAAAGGCTGCATGTGCCCCTCTTGCCATCGTTGCTGGCCCGTCTTGCTCGGTGGCCTGTGCCAAATGATCTGATCTTCTCTCAGGCCAAGGTGCTGCTCTGAATGCAAATAGAATAAATAATATGAAGAGCATGGGAGGGATTCCAGGGCACAAAAGAAGAAGAAAGAAAGATAGACTGCGGCGTTCTTCTTTGTTCGTCTGTGGCGAATACTCACCACAAGGTTCGCGCCGGCGCGGCGCGGCCGCGGAACTTTCGACTGTAATGACAAGGATCAGTCAGTATAGAGTTTCAAAGTACAAAACTGTACAGTGATGCAATTGAATTGAGTAGTCTACATAGTCGCTTTCATACTTGTTGGCCTGCATGTCGCCGTGTGTATCCAATAATGCAGTGCCCATATATGGTGTGAAGAAATACAGAGTAGTGTACATGCCTGCATCGCGATGCTAAACCGCCTGGGGCCAGCCCGAGGGCCGTCTTCAGCAAGCGTGTCCTGGCTTCATCAGGCACCTCCCTACGAGGGCGTGCCAGGTTCTCGCTCCCAGGCCACCCGGATGCCCGAGGCCTCCTCCTGCCGCGTCCGCTCCGCGCGGTACGACGCGCCTTGCTTGCTGAGCGTGGACAGGCGGCCCGCGAACATGCGGTGCCAGGACGCCGCGCGCATCTCGGCGTTGATGTCCAGGATCTTGCGTCGCCGTGCCTTGATCTGCCGGTACAGCCGCTGCGCCCGCTCGTCGCTGATCTCCTTGACCGCGTACTGCACCTCCCACTTGCCGCCCGACCCTAGATGCTCCGGCCGCGGCACGAACTTGCCGTCGACCTTGTTGCGGATAGTGATGTACATGCCGAGAAGCTCGCCCGGTGGAGGCTGGTCCTGGGACGCTTCTTGGTCGGTTTCTGTTTCTGTGGCGGCTGTCTCTGCGTCGGCGTCGGCGTCGGCGTCGACCTCGATATTTTCTTGAGCGGCTGGCTTCTCGGAAAGACCAGCAAACATGCGCTGAAACTCGTTCAAGTTGGTGGTATTCTCGTCGATGCCCTCGGTTACGCGCAAAATCAAGTCCTTCAGGGGCGTCTCGTCGCCATTCTGAGTATCGACAGGCTCTTCTTCCGAAGCACTTTGCAAGTCTCTGCTCTCCCGGGAGTGTGCTGTCAGGGCAGCTACCAGACCATCAATGTGTTTTGTGCTTTCGGCCTCCGTTTTGCCCTCCAAGAGACCACTATGGATCAAGGCGTCCTGGACCGCATCCCGCACGGATCGTATCCCGAGAGATTCGCTGTCCACTGCCTCGCCGACTCTGTCCATGACTTCTTGCCATACTATTTCATTCTGGATCTCCTGTTCCAGGTCATCCTCCTCGACAGATTCTGTTTCCTCTGTGCTTTCGTTCTGGTCAGCGGCGGCGGCTTCCGCGGCGGCAGCTTCAGCGGCCTTTTCCTGGCTGCTGAGGTCGTCAATCTCCTCCTTCAGTTTGTCCACAGATGCCTTTTTGGATTCTTGGATGGCTTGCATTTCCTCATCCGTAACAGGCTGCACAAAAAAGTAAGTAACGGGATCATTTGTTGGTCGAGTCTCTACGTGAAGCCTCAACGACCTGCCGGGAAACTTTTGCGTAGCCCTGTCCATCAAGTCGTTTAAGATCGATAGACTGGCTTTAAACTCCTGGTCACCCAACGTTGTATCGGTCTGCCCATGAATAGCATGGTCCATATCCGATAGAGGAATGTATTGGAAGCCAAATATTCTCTGCGTGTTGTGGTACGCCACGAATATACCATCCATGCGTCCCATGCGCACTTGGAGCGAATACTTTAAGAACGCAGATCGAATAAGATCGTAGTATTCTCTTTCAAAAGACTCCCACTGACCAAATTGTTTGCGAATTTCGTAGCCGACGCCCTTTTCATGCCCTTGAACATCCATTCGGATAGTCACCACGGCTCTTGTTTTCAGGTCGAAAACACCAGTGCCAGGCAGTCTCGGATCGTGAGCATCTAGTTGTGATCGCATCATGAAGTCTCCGAATGTGGTATAATGGTACGCCTCCTCGGCCTTCTTTTCCTCCTCTGTCAACTCGTGAGACTTTGTTTTTTTGTATTTTTCAAACTCCTCTTTTGGCAGAGTAAGCAGCTTCTCCATCGATTTGCCGAGCATGCTCAATATGTTTTCGTTGTCGTATTCTTTGTCGGAATCAATGGAATAGACTCCATCCTTGTATTTGATAAACGTAGCAACCGGACCTCGAGTTAAAATAGTGAAATTATTCGACTCCGGGGTCCATCCTCGTGACAAATCGTCCAAGTTTGGAGGTCTCCAGCCCGATATGAGGAAATGAAGGTGCGAGAGGATAGCCGTCATACTTGACGTCGAACCGCTATACTTTTTGCCATATTGTTTGGCAAGATCCCACAGCTTGGTGTCCTTGGATGACGTGACATATTCCTTGAGAGCGTCATAATCGAACTCCTCCACAGGCATGATCGAGGCGAGATATGGATCGAAGTTGTACACATTTGTCCGGGTATCCTGCATTCGATATACACCACCGCTGAAAAGTACGCGGTCGAGGCCGTAGCTCAGCTTCGGGATTTCGGGTGTCTCTTGATCAATAGGTTCCAGTTTTAGCGTCTTGGGCGTTATGATTTCGAAATCGACCGCTTCTTTCGATTGGTTTTTTTTCTTCTTGGTCGATTTGGCAGGCTTGGCGGGTTTGACGGGTTTAGCGAGTTTGGCGGGTTTGGGCTGGGACTTCTGCGACTGCGTCTTTGGGGTATCCGCCGGTGATGCCTTAGATTGCTTCGTCGATGGGGCAAGGGATTGCCGCAGCTTTTCTTGGAGCGTAGTCCAAGACGAAAGACTCTTCTCATCGCCGGTGCTTACTGGGGCTTCAGCGTCCTGCTCAGCAGCTTTCTTTCCTGCCTTCGAAGCATTGCATGGTCGCGACGTGGTGAACAGCGCGACGCGTCCTGAAGAAATCAATACCCTGGGACATACTGGCACGTTTACGAGGCGCACTCGGGCGACGGCCTGGCACCTCGCACGATGCATTGCAACGCTAATTCAGTGGTGCGTAGGGTTGAGCTTGTGGAAGGCTACAAACGCGGTGCTCCAAACAGGCGCAAATTTCCAAAGCTTCACAAAGCTTATCGATATCGACTTCCCTTGTAGCTTTTGGATGATTTTGGTCGGCTGGTATTGGGCGACATTGGAGTGGGGCTGTTTGGAAGCTCGTGATTGGCCCTGCCGCTTAGCTCCGCCGCATCCACGTAGTCCATCTATCCCATCTAACCTGCAACTGCATCGACCAGCTGCTCTCGACAATAACTCTCCCATAACCTGAGTCCGCCCCTACTCTCTACAACCATGGGCGCTAGTGACTCTAAAATTGTTTTTAAACGAGGGATATTCAGGCTGTCTGAGGAGCGGCATATCCCTGCCAACGATGAGTACTGGACATCGGTATGTTGACTCTTCAGCTCGGTGGCTGCGCATTCCACTAACCAGCGTACTAGTTTTGGGAGCTTCCGGAGTCTTCAGAGGATGTATTTAGCCTCTTCTCGCCAGCCGATATTCGAAGAAGCCGTGATCAAGCCCTCGAAAACATCGAAACTCTTATCCTCGTCCTAACTTCTCGGCTCTTCGTTCTACGACATCATCCTTCGTTCCCAGATGCCGAGCTAGCCCCCGAGCGGGAAGCTCTCAACTGCGTTCGGGTTCTAACCCGTATACTTCCCTACCTCTATGAAAAGGAATCGCTGCAACAATGGGAAGAGCAGTTCTTCTGGGGAATCAGAAAGAAGAGAACGCGCCAGGGCGCCATCGCAAGCGAAGTACTCTTTGATGAATCGAGGGGCGATAAGCAAGACCCGGAGGGCGAGGAGGAACTTTTCGAGGATGCGAAGCCACTAGCCGAGGAGCTTCTCGACACCCTGATCGATATGCTCTTCTTTTCCGAATTCACCATTCCCAAGCAGCAACCCGGTCGGCCGAAGGTGACATATGCGATTTGGCAGAGCGGCGTGGGCTGCAATACTGCGGTACAAACCACAAAAGAGTTTGAGAGCAATAGATGCGAACTATTACGCTTGATACTGGCGCTTGCAGGCCGCAGCCTGTATATGAGTAGCCCAACGTTGACGCAAAGTGGAGTTCGAACTCTGACACATCTATGCGCAAACCCGGACAAGCAGGTTGTCCTCTCGGTGCTCTGCTCTTTACTCAATACAGTATGTGAATTACGTGTGCCATTGGAGACACTTAACTGACGTTTGAAAGACCCTTAAATATCATCCGGCAAGTTGGCGTGTACCGTACAACTCATTAGTTATTCGTGACACCAAGCAACTACTCGTGACGCAGTCTCTGCATCTGCTTCTTGCAGTGCTCGTCTATACTGTACCCGAACATGCTGAAGCGTCGTCAAGAAAGAACTATTACCGCCACTTTCTGGGTAGACTGCATCGACCGCAAGATTTCCAATTTATAGTGGATGGTGTTTCGCGAATCCTCACACAACCTCTCCAGGATAAAACTTCATATCTCCCCGGACCTCACACATCAATAAATCTGTCAGCCGAGATGCTGATGTTATTCTGGGAAATGATTCAATGCAACAAACGATTCCGCGCGTTTGTTATCGACACGGACAGAGCGCACGACTTCATCGTCCTCACCCTCTTCTATGCCATCGAGTACAAGAACGATCCGGCGAAACAAGGCATTGTTCGCATGTGTGCATTCTTGCTTCAGACTATGAGCGTGGAAAAGAACTTTGGCCTTCGCTTGAACAAAAAGTTTGTTGGTCAAGAAAGCCTCCCACCTAGCATCAGGATCAACACATTCGACGGTTCCTATGCCGACTTTCTCATACACTCAATCTATACCCTCATTACCACCAGCCAAGGTGGTCTCACCGCGATATATCCGGCGCTACTAGCAATCATCAATAATATTGCGCCGTATATCGAGAACCTGGGTACGACAGGTAGCTCACAACTGATGCATCTTTTTGTTCTCATGTCCTCGCCCTCGTTCTTGCTGGCCAACGAAACGAACCACACTCTTCTGCGATCTCTACTTGAATCCATTAACACAATTCTCGAGCACAAGTACAAGCAAAATGCTCAGCTGGTGGTGGCTATTCTGAAAAACAAGAAGCCAATTGAGAGTCTGAGGACATTCACGCTGGAGAGCGGTCTCCAAGAAATAGAGCGACGAAACCGACGACGCAAGGACGCAAGCGGAAACGCTGATGCCACCGACCTCACGCCTCGTCGAGCATCGGTGGAGAGCTTGGAGCCTGTGCAGAGCCCTGTCGCGGGCCAAACGCACGGTGTAGAGGACAATGCATTTGCCATTGGCGATGACGACGATAGCGACGATGAACCCCAAGCGACACCCGCTGCATCCACAACAAGCGAGAATCAATCTCAAAGGTCATCGACTCCAAACGCTGACGACTCTGTACCGGTGCAGCTGCGTGGCATGTCGGAGAAGGCCAGGGGCAAGATGCCGGCTGGTGTCAGGTCCTTCTCTCGACAAAACAGTACGACAAGCCTGGGCACATACTCTGCGGCCGGCCAGAGTACTAGTGGCAACTTTGAGCCGTCGGCGTACTGGATCGAAAGCTGGCTTCCCGAACTGCCTCTGCACACGTTCCTCGCCGTTATCCAGCAAGTATCAAGTCTTGTGCCACGAAAGGCAGGCCAGGACATGTTCTCGGCGGAGAACATGCAGCGGATGCGAGAGATCGATCTCGTCGGAGTGGAAGCATCGCCGGTCAAAGTTCAATCCTTTGAATGGTCACCGCTGTCACTTGGCTGGTACGAGGCGATGCTCTGGGGTGTTGTCTACGCAAGCGAGATGCAGATTGCAAAGGGTACGTCTGGTATTTGGACGGGGACGGGTGTCAAGTTGTTCCGGATTCAAGAAACTGCGCCAACTGGACCAACGTTGTCGTCGCCCCGCGGTGCAGTTGATGCCGTTGGGAGCAATATTGTGTCTCGCATCGGGCAGATTAATTTGCGAGGCGGTGCGGGCGGTGTGGGTGGTGCAGCGAGTGGACATGCCCCTCAGCCGGGGAATAACTGAGCGATTGAGATTTCGCGTGCATTGCGTTGGTTTACTTGTATGATGGGCGTTGTATGAAACTGATTTCTTGTCACAAATTGAGGATAGCATAGAGCATATCAACACTTTTTCTTTTAGTCCTGGCGCCATCAAATGAAGTAATCCCGAAACCCTAAAAATGAAGGAAGTAAGGCGATTTATGTCCGAATATCCTTGAAATTCTAATTGTTCTTTCGCGAGCATTTCTGTTGGTTGAGCTTCAATGCGGGGTGCTTATTGCTGGGCTGGACAGTGGCGGCAGTGGAACTTGCCGCGCTACTAACAGCTAAGGAATCCTCAGAACGCCATTCCAACCCCCCAGCCTCCACGCTTGCTGGGCCACGTTTGAGCTATCGACAAAGCCGCCTTTAGCTTTTCTGTTTCGACCTTGACTCACCAAACAATAGACGCAACGACGACGACCCCAACGAACCGTATTCATCCATACTCGAGCGGATTCGGGAGGACCATGCGAGCGCCGTTGTGAAGGCCTCCGTGACCTGCGACACGACCCCCCCTGACAACACCCATCCCACGCTCATCATGTCGAATCGTTACGCAGCGCCGCCGAGCCGCGGCGCCAACGGGTACGGCAACTTTGGCAGGTCCGAAGAGGAATACGATTCGTACGGCGGTGATCCGAGAAACAATGGCCGAGGCGAACGGTACGGCTCGCCGTCACACGGCCCGCCGCCTCCACGAGGTGACCGGGCACCCAGCATCGGCACCGGTGGTGGCGGCGGCGGCCCCCCGCCAGTGGTGCGCAACATGCCCTCGCGATCACGGATGACGCAGTCGACGTCGGACCGGCAGATCACGCAGGTGCTGGAGCACATCCGGGCCGAGTGGCCGTCGCTGTGCAGCGACGACTGCATCCCCGTCCAGTTGGCGCTGCAGCTGCTCGACACGAGCTCCGTGGGCCGCGCGCACGACTACCGCAAGTTCCAGGACACGCACGCGTACCTGCAGGACTCGCTCAAGAACACGGTGCACGAGCACCACCAGGGCTTCAACTCGTCCATCGGCACCTTCCACAAGATCCAGAGCAGCATCCAGGGCTCGCAGCGCCGCGTCCGCACGCTCAAGGAGTCGCTCGCCAGCGCCACCTCCAGCCTCTGCTCCACCGACCCCGAGCTCCGCAAGCTGTCCGAGTCGTCCGAGGCCTACGACGACCTACTGCAGACGCTCAACGAACTCGACGAGCTGCGCGCCGTGCCCGACCAGCTCGAGGCGCGCATCTCGGAGAAGCGCTTCCTGACGGCCGTTGACGTGCTGCAGGGCGCGCTGCGGAAGCTGCGCCGCCCGGAGCTGGACGACATTGGCGCGCTCAACGACCTGCGCAGCTACCTGGTCAACCAGGAGACGGCGCTCATGGACATTTTGGTGGAGGAGCTGCACGAGCACCTCTACCTCAAGTCGCCGTATTGCCAGGAGCGCTGGCAGAGCCTGTACAGGACGCAGGGTGCCTTCTCGGACGAATTCACGGATACCAGCTCCATTGTTCCATTCCACGCCATCTTGGAGAGTATGGACATGGAGAAAGCAGTCACAGAAGACCCGATGAAGAACCCAGAGGCCGATACATTCTACTACATTGCCTTGCTGGTTGAGGCTCTGAACAAACTTGGTCGACTGCAAAGCGCCGTTGAAACTTTGAAGCAGCGAATGCCAGTCGAGCTCTTCGCCATTGCTACCGAGACGAACAATGAAGTTGACCAGCGCCACCCGAGCTCTCTACGTGGAGGAACTACAAAATCCGAGAGCATCAACATTTACAACTCGAGAGAGACCCAAATGCGTGCCGAAGTCATCAACGACTTGCTATGGAGCCTGTATGGCAAATTTGAGGCCATCGGTGAGGGCCATCGCGTATTCCACGAATCCATCAAGGCCTTGATTCGAAGAGAGGGTGCAGGTAACAACAGCGCACTGCTGGGTAGCTTCAAGGAGCTCTGGAACCTGTACCAAAACGAGATCCGATCGCTGTTGCGCAATTACGTCACGACCGACGCAGACGTGTTCCAGTTTGACTCGCCGAACCCTGGAGGCTCGTTACAGAGCAAAAAAGACGCCGCGCGCGAGCATCTATTCAAATTCGCCGAGATTGATCCCAAGTCCATCGACATTAGCACAGAGTACGAGGCGCTGGAGGGCATCGTGCAAGCCGCCGTGCCCGGCCTGACCGGCAATGACCGCAAGCAAGGCGCAGATAAACGGCGGGATCGGTTGACCATGGATGACGCGGGCTCACGCCGACACACATTCGGCTACTCAAGCGAAAGCAAGCTTCAGGGCTCTCACAAACCACTGGTTGAGCCCAGCGTGTTCAACATGAGCCTGCTTCTACCCCCGACGCTCCTTTTCTTGCAGCGTCTCCGTACGATTGTACCGCCGGGCTCCGACCTTGCGACGAGTACACTGACGACATTCCTGGATAACTTCTTGGTAAATGTCTTTCAACCGCAGCTGGACGAGACGCTCGCCAAGCTGTGCGACAGCATCCTTGCAGAGATGGATTCGTTTGCGCAGGATGCAAGCTGGGCTCAATACTCGAAGCTGCCTATACTGAAGGGTACCACAGCATTCTTCCAAGTCGTGACCGCGTTTTGCAAGATGCTGAGCACGATCCCACCCGACCAGGCTCTCAGCTCGCTGCTGGTGACACAGATGATGCGATACTATGACCGGTGCTTCGACTGGTACAAGCTGCTCGTGACCAAGACGCAGGAGCAAACAAGTGACGCCAAGAATCTACGTGCTTCAGCACGGTTCGCGGTGCAGCCCGGCGAGATTCACGAGGTGATGAAGCAGATGTGGCTGGAGGAGGAGGGGGACAAGGAGCGGAGCGAAAAGGAGATCCACCTGCTGATCGAGCATACCAATGAGTCGCGGTTGGAGCCAAACGACATCATCCAGGATAGGGAGACGATTACGTCGCTATGTCTGCTGTATACGAGCATGAAGTGGCTAGCGACGAGGATATTGGGACTACGACACATTACGACGCACGAGACGGACTCGTCACGGCAAAACGTGGCGCGACAGGCCAATAGACGCTGGACCTTGATGAACGAATCCAACAAGGCGACGGCGACTGAGACTGCGCCGGTTGTGCTACCACTGACTGCGGACACTGTACAGTACGTCACTTGCCACCAATGAAACACACATGGAGGAATAATCAGAGGCTAACGATGCGCGCAGGACATTTGACAATATCGTGTCGTCGTACGAGGAGCTCGCGGGGACGGCGCTGCTGACACTGCACATGGAGGTGCGGTGCCGAATCGTGCACTCGCTGCGCAGCACGCTGTCGACCGAGGTTGCGCCGTACCTGCTGGAGCAGGACGTGCGGGAGCCGGACCCGCAGATCCTGAGCCTGAACCTGGAGCTGGTGCTGTTCGACGAGACGGTCTCGCGGTACCTGCGCGCGCGGGAGGCGGCCTTTGTGCGGACCGGGCTGGGCCTGCTGATCGGCGCGTACCTGGTGGGCAACGCGGCGATGGCCTCGCCGATCAACGCGCGGGGCGGGGCGCGGATGCGGCTCAACATCCTGGTGCTGCAGCAGAACCTGAAGAACATTGACCGCGACGCCGAGGACATGGAGGACCTGGCGCGGGCGGCCAACTACTACGCGCTGCTGGACAGGGGGCCGGACGCGGTGCTGGCCAAGGCGGCGGAGGACCGCGACAAGAAGATGGGCGAGGAGGCCGGGGCGACGCGCGCGAGCAACACGTTCACGTACGAGGAGCTGAGGACGCTGCTGGAGCTGTGCATGAGCGAGCAGGTGGCGAGTCCGGATCGAGGCCTGGCGGCGGCGGCGAAGAGGCAGCTGGCGGACAAGTTGCAAGAGTTTAGCGAGAAGGCATGATGTGGGATGAACAATGACAATGTGGGTTTTGGTATGGTGGTGGTCTTGGTTGTGGTTTCTATAAGTGTATACTCGGAGGCTAAAATAGACGATGAGATGAGGCATGGTTCCATGTCGACTTCTACCTTGTATTCTGTTCACTAATCTGCATCGTCGTGGAGATGAGCATATATAGGCTTATATGGCAACTCCTGCTTTCCGCATTCTGTTCCGCATAGTACAGAGAACATCTTAAGTTGCCATGTTCGAGTCAGGCGTCGAGATTAGGGATAGCCTTATTATTATACTCGCATTGTGGTTCATCTACGAAGAGCCGAGGCGTGTGCGGCGGTGTCTTGTCTTCAGACTCTGCCTCCCCCTGTCCCGTCTCATCTAAGATGAAACGCGACGTGCGGGCGCATGAAGCATCAAGGAGAACTCCACCGAAGAGCTAGCGACATTGGTGGTGTTCACTGTTTGCCGAGATCCCCCTTTTCGTCCCTCGTCTTGAAATTAATCCATTAAAAACTGACATGCTCCTGTCTCAAGAGTCAGGACGGGGAGGCCTGTTCGCAATTTATGGCGGTTAAGAGAATCAGATAGTACAAGAGGCGAAGAGACGAATACAGCTGAAAGGACTCGACTAGACCGAAAGCAGCATCGCTGAATTTTGTCGCAATTTTTTTTTAAGCTTTGGGGGTTTCGCAGATCGTGTTTGGTCCGGTTGGTTGAGGCTCAGTGGGCTCTGTGGGCATTGTAGGCATTCCGGCGCGCGTCGATGCGGGTTGCGTACCGATGTTTATGCGCAGCAAAGATTGGTGATCCCTTTTTAATGCGTTGAATGAGATGGGAGATGGTGTCGCGTGAGAGAGCAGAAGACCATCATTTACTACTTGTCGTTCGGATGGCAGCCAAATGTGTAATCCCCTCACCAGAGGAAGATGCTGTTTCGGAATTTTGGTGTTTGGAGGATGACTAAAGAATTTGGTCTCCTTGGAGTTACGTGTATTCATGACGCCACAGTAACGTTTTGGGTCTGGCTCGCTGCGCCTCGTGGTCTTGAAGGAACCGGCCGACTTGTGGCTGCGGCGGGCACTGCAGGACTGATGAAATAATTGGAGAGAATTGGCGTCGAGGCTTGCAGGCGGCCCCTGGGGGGAGGGGGGCGGATGAGTGTGGCTTGGGAGCTGTTCCAAGGAACCTAGCTGGACGGCGACAAGACAAACAAGGCAGACGAGCATGTCGAATTGAATGAGCTCAATCATGGAGAACAGACGGAAACAGGTTTGCAGGCAAGGAGAGTGGCACTGGCAGTGCTGTATAACGGCACGATATAATTCATACCTGATATTCAAGGTTGAAAGTGGTAGGGCGGACGCAGAGTCAGGCAAGGCGGAATGTAGGTATTGCATCATGGACTTCTGCCGCTGCCTGTGTTGCAGTAATAGATTGTTTACGACGATATCTCTTGGCAGGGCTGTCCAGAAAACTGGATTCGCCTTTGGTTTTATGTACCCTTGTGTTTTTGGGTTGAATACGATAGAATATACGATATATTCCCCATGCCCCTGGCTTCTTGTCTTGGCTCACGGCATATGATAACCACAACAGAACAGAAGAAACACACAACCCATGCTAGTTGGAAATTGTAGGAAAAATCTCAGAAACAGGAAGAAAAAAAGGTTAATAAAAAACCACTCGTGCTGCTTGTAATATCCGCAGTGGAGGTTCTTCCAAACGACATCCACCGAAGCCCAGAGACTCGCCCAGTAAACGGCCACTGAGAAAAGCCGCTAAGAGGGTCCCTCAACGAAGTTCAGCGGGTGTAAAGGCCTAAGGCTACTCCGTACAGTGGGTGTGTCCACTGAGGCGACTGTGGTGCGAGTGGAAGTTTGGGAAAAGGTACCTCGGTCATAGCCGTCATTAGCGGAGAAGTCAAAGTACCCGAACCTGGAGAAGAGGGAAAATTGGATTCAAGGGACGGGAGGAATCAGGAGGGAAAAGATTCAATGGACCTTGCCAAAAAAAGAAAAAAGCTACATCCACCGTCACCAAACCTTACCCGGTCGCACAAGTACCCCCCTTATCGACCATGATCCCCCCGTCCTCCACCCTGGCTGCTTCCCCCTGGAGCCACCCAAACTGCTGTCGCCTTCTGCATCCTCCATCTGGGCTTCTGCCGGATAAGTTACCATCTGCATCTGCATCTTTCTGTCATTCTTTCATTTTTCTTCTTCTTGGGCAAATCCCATCTCCCTCGCTTTCTGACACCAACACACCAACAGCTGTGTCCAACACACAGCTCCCGCGCCCGCGCGTTCGACTCTATCTCACCTCACTCTCCTCTTTGTGCCCCTCAGCCGGAGAACGTCGAGCCACGGGCCCTGATTTTGTCTTACCTGCTTTCTTGACAAAGACCACCGCCAACTTGGCCCCCTTTCACTGTCGGCTTGTCGGACCTTTTTTTTTCCCTCTACCCACGTTATTTCATACCGGTGCCGTTCTCCCCCCACACCGCACACCGCAGAGCTCTCTGGTGCAATTGTGACGCGACCGCGATCAAGGCGTCCCGGCAGCACACACTCAACTTACCCAACCGCCCCTTGTCAGCCACCGGCGAATCGACGGATCTTCTCCTTTTGCGCGGACCCTTTTGGGTTTTTTTATCGCAACATACACCAAACGACGCACAATCCTCCTCGTCGCCGCCTCCGGCGAGTTCCAGCCGCCCACCATGGCAAACTCGTAAGCTTGCCCCTGTCACCTGCCTTGGCTATCTGCGCAAAGCGCCCATCGCTCGCCGCGTGGACTGCTAACCTTGCTGTCGATAGATTTAGTACTGCCTTGAAGTCGTTCTGGCACACAATGACGACGTACGACCGACGTAAGCTGCTCTCCCTCAGCCAACACAAACGCGCCGCCGTTGCTGACCACAAACCCGCTGCCTAACAGACTCGTCATTTGACTCGCCCCAACGAACCGGTCGCCACGTTCCTCTCCGCGATAACAGATCTGGAATGCTCACCGGTGTCGCCACTGCTTCTGACTCTCGCGCCGACGTTTCCAACCCCTACTTCGACGAAAACGCCTCCTCCACCCGATACGAAGGCCATGGCGGCTCGTCCACCCCCAACGGCTCCTACTCCCCTGGCCTGCGCTCCTCGGTCGCCAAGCAGGCCAATGCCGACGGCTTCGAGGTTCAAGGCCAGGGCGATGTCCAGATGCAGGCATTTTCCGACGGCTTGCCTCCGCCTCCTCCCGTACAACACTCATGGCACCGCATAGACTCCTGGGCTGAGGAGAACTACTTCGAGCTCTTTGACCAGCTTGGCGAGGGCTGCACCATCAACGACCTCAACGACCTTGAACACCAGCTCGACTGCTCCCTCCCTCAGGATGTCCGCGACTCCCTCATGGTCCACGATGGTCAAGAACGCGGTGGCACACCCACCGGTATCATTTTCAGTGGTATGCTCATGGATGCCGAGGAGATTGTTCAAGAGTGGGAGACTTGGAGACGCGTCAACGAGCAGTACTTGTTAGACGCTGCCAACAACCGCCCTGTTCCTCGTCCCTCCAGCCAGGACAACGGTGAGAGCTCATCGCGTCAGCGACCTCCTTCTTCCTCGTCCAATCCCGACGCCTGGCAAGAAAACCTGCTTCAGAAGCAGGATTGCGTGCCCCCCAACAGCATTCGAAAGGCTTACGCGCATGCCGGCTGGATTCCCCTTGTTCGCGACTGGGGTGGCAACAATTTGGCTGTTGACCTGGCGCCTGGTCCTGCTGGCCGTTGGGGTCAGATTATCCTCTTTGGCCGCGACTATGACACCAAGTACGTAGTCGCCCGTTCATGGGGCGCCTTCCTTGCCCTTATCGCCGACGACCTCAACTCGGGCAAGTGGTATGTCGACGAGGATACCAACGAGCTCAAGCTTCGAGAATTCAAGGAGACCCGCATCGAGCCGTCGTACTTTAACATCTTGCGATGGCGCATGGATCAAAAGCACGGCCGCCGTGCCGCTGCTGCTGCCGCTGGCAAGAGGAGGTCTATGGCATCCCCCAAGGCTGGATCGCCCCTCGGCAGCCGGTCTGCCTCGCCGTACATGAGCCCCGTGGACGGACCCAACGGCGACGCGCGCGGTCGGTCTATGCAGCGGCCGAAAGCTTCGTCGCCGCTGACAAGTCCTGGGCGTCGCGGATTTGGAAAGCCCCCGCCTCTGAGTAGGGTGACAGAGGAGATGGTGATGCCCATCCTGCGCGACGCCGAGATTGAGCCCTCGACGCTTGTCGAGGTGGACGAGGAGCCCGACTCACCTGGAAGCAGCAATGGCCTCAAGAGCCCCGTCAGCGCGACGACGAGTACACCGCTGACGAGCCGGCGGCGCGACTCAAATCTGACGCGAGACAAGGAAAACGAGCCTCCGAAGGCCAACGGCAAGCAGCCCGAGACTGTCGACGGCGCGATGAAGACGATTGAGATTTGAAGTGTACAGATAGAAGCAGCATATTGGGAGGGGGCATTGAACAGTACGATTGCATGACTTGATGTGCCCCGCGGCACAGGCATACTACATACGCCTCCAGCCCGGGGGTTCAGTACCGACTGCTCTTTTTTCTTTCTTTTTCTTTCTTAGTTGGCGTTTACGGTGTCGCTTTCTTACCCTGGGAGGTGATCCATTCGTACCTCGTTTATTTTTCATTATTTTTATATTTAGTACAGTGGCCTGGCAAGACTGGGAAGGACATGGACAAGGCGATTTTACACGCAAGGGGGTATACACGAGCGGCGAATATATCTATCACGTGTGATACACTGGGTTGAGCTCTGCCGCGGACTTGCATTGATTTGTATGATATGGACAGTGGCCGAGGGTTACACAGCCTGTACAGTACAATACGTCTGTTTCGCTTTGGTGGTTTGCACTGGTGCATGTTAGACAGGTGCCTACGTACCTATGCTGCGCATAAGCAGGGGCCAGCTGGCGGCCGTGGCCAGCCTGCAGCTGTAGCCGAGACAGTTTATCAACTTGCATGTCCTCGTAGCCCGATGCATGGGGGGGGGTCGAGTGCTGGTGTGGAACCGTCGGCGGCTATTCGACGCAGCGGATTCGCGATGCGATGCTGGTGCGAGTTTGACGACGCGCCCACGCTAATGCGGCTTGTTGTTATTGGTCACTAATTCTCTCTCTTTTCATGCTGACGAGGTAGGGTCAATGATTGGGCTTGAGCGGTCACGGATAGGATGCGAAAGAAACGCCCCCGTTGGCGTCAGATGAGTCCAGACGGGACGGCGGCGGACGGCTGGGACAAGACGCTGCCCGTTGAATGTTCGGAACTGGTCGGGCGGGCGACACCAGATCATCGAGGAGGCGGTTATTCGGCACGAATAAGACGAAGCTGACCGAGCATGTTTGGATTGAAACCGCACAAAACATCTTCCAAGTCACAAAGATACTGCATCCATAGATGAATGAAGAAGTCACTGATATTTTGTCTCTGATAATTTAGTATACCCAGTCATCTCGTCCATCAAACGATGATACCCATGATACCTTCAGGTATATGCAAACGAAAGATATATACATGAAATCGGCTGCTTCGCGAAACTAGCGCTAATGATTGTCTTCGGCCACTCATACAAACACCGTATGCAGATTGCACCTAGTTGGCCTCCATGCGGAGAGCGTGGCGCATAGCGCGCTTGCCCATGGCGGCAGCCATCTTGAGGTCGGCAGACTCGCCCGGCGTGCAGGAAATGCCGATAGGCAGGCCCTGGGAGGCAGACCAGGTGCCGCTGGCGCAGCGCTGGAAAGACTGGCCGCCAATGCAGTTCCAGTAGCCTTCGGTGGAGCAGGCAGAACCGGGAGCGTGGCCGTCGCCGCCGGCTCCGCCGGTAGGAACAGGAGCGGGAGCGTTGCTGCTGACAGTGGGGATGGGGTTCGGGGAAGCAGAGGTAGGGACAGAAGTGGGAGCCTGGACCGGAGCAGAAGTGGGAGCCGGCGCGCTGGGGCTGAGAACCGGCGCGGAAGGAGAGTTACCACCGCTGGGCTTCTGGGAAGGCACGGGCTCGGGCGACACCGAGGTGGGGATGAAGATGCCACCGGGACGGCTAGAACCAGGAGCGCCGCCGCCGTTAGTAGGCACAGCCGGGCTCGGCTTGACAGAGGTAGGCTGAGCAGGGGGGGCGGAGGCGCTGGTAGGCTTGGGGGCATTGCCACCACCCGGAGCAGACGTAGGGCTGTTACCACCACCAACAGCAGTCTTGCCACAGGAGCCCTTGGGAGGAGCGAAAACACTGGTTGCGCCGTTGAACTGGTCAACGTCCTTGCCAGCGTCGGGGAACTTGACATCGGTGCCCTCAGAAACCGAGCATCCGTTGCCAACATTGGCGACCAGCATGTCAGGAAGACCGTTCATGAAGCTCTGGGAGCCGGCGTTTCCGGTAACAGCCAGGGGAGCACAGTTCATGTACATCTCGCGGTTGCCGACCTTGTTGAACCAGGTCCAGGCAAGCGTGTAGTTGCCGGCAGCCAGCTCGTTGGGAATGGTGAAGTCGTACTTGTAAGGGACGGGGGCATTGGCGTCGCTGCCCATGTTGCCAGTCTGTCCCTTGGCGGGGCATCCACCTTCGATGGACTTGATGACCTTCCAGACGGAGTTCTTGGTGGGCTTCAGGTCGGTAGTGACGGAGACCTGGCAGGAGCCACCACCGTGGACAGCAGTTCCCTTGAACTCGAGAGTCTGCTTGCTGCCCTGGGCGTAAACGTTGCTGGCACCCTCCTCGTTGTAAACACCAGAGCGCTGCTTGCAAGGGAAATCGGCACCGTTGGCCGCCATGGGACCGTTGCTGAGACTGGATCTGCCGAAGGGCACAGGGTTGGTCATGATGATGTGGGCGCTAGCGACGGTGGCCAGGCCGGAAAGGGCGATAGACTTGACAAGCATGGTTGCTGTTTTCGCGTGGAAAGATGTGCAAAAAGGGTGGTCGTACAAAAAGTGCGTCGAATGATTGTGTAGAAAGTTGGTAGCTTAGGGAATGTAAGAATCCAGCGTGCCAGACGAAGATTCGGTGATAGTTGCGGTCTCTTGAGTCTGGGATCAGAGCGTTTGGCAGCTTTATACATAGCAGTCATGTTAGTAAGGTGATGACGCATTTCAAACAATTACGCAATGGGAGGAAAGGGTATTTATTGTGCGTATGCCTGTGTTTGCAGTGTCTGCATTCACCAGAGCTCAAAGGCGGGAGTCGTGCAAAGCTGTGCCTGCAGTGTTTGGCAAACGACACCATCCCTCTGCACTGATGGAAGAAGAAAAACTTACAAAGACTAGCGACTGTAACTGAAGATACAGACTGCACTTTTGAAGAAAAGATCACGTTCTTTCGGGGGTATTGGAAGAGGTAACTGGCGCCAGGCGTGTTACTGTAAAATGAGGGTGGTGTAGTGAAAGGCGAAGCAAAGGTCTAGCCTGTAAAGAAGAATAGAAAAAAGGGCCAAGGAGCTCCTTCGGGTGAAAGAAAGGACTGTGATGAGCGAGTCTGATGAAGAGAAAAGACAGGATGAGATGGAGCGGCAGCAGGAAGCTCTTATACGAGAATGGTGCTAAGCACATACCACCATGTCGAGGCAGCGGAGCCGATGCACGACAGACAGACTGACGGATGGGATGGACAGACTACAGACAGGGGTCCAAAAGAAACAACAGACAGACAGGGAGCGACCGAATTACCAGGCTAGAACGTCAAGCGGCGAGGTACGGAGCAGAATCCACTGGCTGATGGACAGCCAAGAGGAAACAGGCCATGGTTCATGGGTGGTGGCAAGGTAAGGGACGAGAGGGACGAGAGGGACGAGAGGGACGAGAGGGACGAGGGGACAAGAGACGGCAGTGGTTGGACGGTCGTCTGGCAGATCGTCTCCTGGCGATCCAACGCTGGGCGAGGACGCAGGTACAAGTGCAATGGTGTGGCGAAGAGTTGAAGCTGGCTGTGCGTGCGTAGTATGGTGTGAGTTGAGTGGCGTGTGAGTGAGTGACTGTGTAAGTGGATTGGGTGGCGTGGAGACAGAATAGGAAAGAAGAAGAGTGACATGGAGGCAGGGGTCTGTCTGTCTGCCCATGACTCCAGTCCATGGACCGACGACAGGCAGACTCCAGTGCGTCCCTGCGAGTTTCGAATCAACGGGCCGGTAGGTGTGTGGACACGCCTTGGCTCGTTGCCCCTGTTCAGTCCAAGAAGAAAAAGGCTCCGTGAGGATGTGAGGATGGATGGCCATAGGCTGGCGGTGCGGTTTCAGAGCCTCAAGCCAATGTGCACCAAGTGGGCTCGGAGGAGACGTCGAGTCTTGTCAGGGGACCATATTCCATCTCAAGGGCAAGACTGACAGCCTTTTGCATGGGCTGTCAGGGTGCGTTTTGTGATGCAGCACGGGAAAATGTGAGTCGGTAGTATTCAATACAATGCAATTTGGTCTGCATTGTTTTTCTGAGAATTCTGAGACCAATTCCACGACTTTTGCCCGCTCGTAACCTTTTTCTGGTGCTGATACATCTATAACTCGCAAAATCGATATGTCGGACACTTGGTAGGGATCGGCGGAGGCAAGGGGGTGAGCGCATGACGTGGGGAACAAGACAACCCCAGCCCAGCACAACAATGCGGTTAACTTCAATCTGTAGCCGAGCTGGGGCGTGTCGACTGGCTAGCGGCCGCCGGTGAATAGACGATGAGCGATGGCTGTCAAGTCATGGTGATGATGATACCGATACTGATGTTCGTGCAAACGGAGGCTCGGATGCCCTAAGTGACTGGACACCAATGGCTTCCTTAAGGACCAGAGAATCGCTTACAGTATGGGTGTTACAGAACGATTGCTATGAAGCAGATCAAGGCGCCGCGTCATTCATTGTTGCTGATGGCTGGATGACACAAGAGGTTGTGGCAGTGGTTGGTGGCCAATGAGCTGGATGGTGTTGATGGGACTGGTGGAAGCGAGCAAAGGAGGGAATAATAAAGTTGGAGCCCCTCCTCAGCCCAGGCAGCCCAGAGCCAGCCAGCACGAGGAATGGAGACCGCTATTGTGATGCCCCGTTTTTGTATGTTGACAGCCTACCAGTATCCTGGTTCACCACCAGCATCTTCAGCATCCCAGGTTCTATGCAACCGTTTTGATGTTGATAACGCTGCTCAACGGTTCGAGATGCGACATGCATGCATCCTCGTCCCAACGAACGAACGTCTCATCCCGGAAAAGCCACAGCGACTACATGGTCAATCAGTCGAGTCCTGCGTGACTGCTCTGTCACGTCGAGACGGCCGTCTGTTAGCGGTAATTAACAGAAGGGTTTATTATTATTACTCTTTTTTCCAAAGGGAAAGAAGTACAGAAAAAAAATATTCATGCAACAGATTAATAGTAAAAAAAGAAAACAAAAATTTCAATCACATCCTTGCTTTTAATTCGAGGATACCACAACTGCGGGCTCTAATCCTCCTTCATCACAGCCTTACCACTTATACTACTGATGGCGCATACTTTCAAGAAATTGGATACAGACTTTTCACTGATTCCCTTCAGTTGCCCTCCAGTCTCTTCTCTTATAAGCACGATACTTGTGGCCATCTTATGCGTCTCCTGCGAGTAATGCCCAGCCACATGTGGCCCCTGTGCAATACCCGACTATGCCGCTGCTTGCATCACGGTTCGCTTTCAAAGCAAAGCAAATCTCCCACAAAAAAAAAAATAAAGCTGCCTTTACCACCTTTTATTACTTCATTCATCGTCAGTTTATGCGTTGATTATGTAACTCCCGACGACTCGAAACATGTTTTGATAACTTAACCACACCGCACATTCACTGGGCTCGCAAACAGCTACCGTTGAAACCAACCACGCATTACCAAGCCGAGGTGATTCACAACCCGAACTGCAAACACCTCGCTTCTACAGCTTTCCAGCACAAGGGCTATTGTTTCTCGGCTCTTCAATCCGGACTTGCTTTTTTTTCTCCTCCTCGTCGCAAGGCATGCAGGGGTCGCCTCAGTGGCGTCTCTAGTGTAGTTTGGGGTTGGAAGCATGCGCACGTTGAATATAGGCCCTGCCCCTGTCCTTTCGACGTTGCAACCTGTCAAGCCACCACAGGAATTTTATCCTTATAGTTTTATTATTCATTTATTACTTTTTATCGTTTTTGACTTTTACTATTACTCTTCGACGCGTAGTTGCTGTCTGGCTGGCCACATCAGCTCCGGGCTGACTTGCTCTGCTGAAACCCGTCCGAGTTTCAGATCACATCCATCATTTACTCTTTTGAGCAGGTACTTACAGAGGGGTTACGTCAAGTTAATTTTGTTGATTAATATCGGCATCCTCAGGTCGCACAATCTCTTTCTAGAAATAATGTCAGTTCAAATGTATAATGAAGAACTCTCCTACACTGTGGCCTTCCGGTGGCTTCACCGTGGCGGTCTGTTAGCCTCCATCCACGGCGGCTACACAGCCTGCCATGCCTCTCCTCGGACAACTTCTTTTGCACGGTTCGTTCTAGATTAAACACACGCAAATTCCGTCCCGTATCTTTCCTTACTGCGGGCGGCCACGCCGCAACATCATCAACCCAGTTGCCGACTCTCTGTACTGCGTACCGCCGGCCATCTCGCCCGGCCCATCCATGTCCAATCCCTCGAACCTACACCCTTGTTCATTCTGTTGAGGCGAGAACTTATTTCCGGAAGCGCTTAGTCCGTAATTGGTCGCTCCCATACAAGACCAAGGCCGGGCTCGCATAACAGGCCGCGGGCCAACGACATCTCACGCGCACCAGCCCAACGTAAGCATGATATCGTAATAGCCATGATTCCAACATCTCACCCCGTGTTTTTCAGCATGTCCATACGTGGTCTCGCCCAGCAATGAATCTCGGCGCAAACAGACGTCTGCCGTCGTACAATGGGCCGTGGCGATGGAGCTGCTCGGGCGATCATACACCCCGTGGCCCACGAATCCTCGGTCCCGACTCCCGCGTGGTCGCATCAGTTCATGCTATAGCCTGACGAACCTATACTGTTACAGTCCTGTTTAATTAAACAAATGCTTCTCTGCGCTTGCCCCTCCTTTGCTGTTTCCCGAGCCCTTCCCTGGCCCGTCCGTCGTTCGCACCGAGGGCAAACGTGGTGCCCAACACCACCAAGTAGAATCATAATTTGTTCATTCTCGGGCTTTGTGTAATAATCCTGAAAGATTCGTCAAATAAAGTACATCAACTTTGTCTCAGGTGATGATACAACGTTGCGTTAAGAGTAGGCGTTCCGCTGTAGATTGGGGTTAATTTATTTGGAGTCATCTATGACAGACGCCACCAATCTATTCTGTCAAGTACAGCCCTGTAATTCTAATTCTAATCAAAAATTTCAATCAAGACGCCTGCATCCACCAGGTCCCCCTGCTCATCACCCAACCCATCCATCACTCCTTGATGTCTCCCTCACAGTATCCGTTGCGCGTCCACAGCTTCATCCTGTCCCTCTTAAACTCCTCAAAATCCCACTCCCTCATCTCCAGCTCCTTTGGGCGCAGGTAGACGTACGTCTTGGTATCGACCTCCTCCTCTCCGTCCTGCGCCTCCGCACCGCCGCCGCCTTCGCCGCCGCGGTCCAGCCGCACACGGACCGTGTCCAGCCGGTACTCGCTCCCCTCGTAGTCGTCTAGCCGCTTCATGTTGGCTGACGTCAGCCCCGTCACGTAGACGCCGCGGACCGAGTGGCCGCTCTCCGGGATGATGCCCGGGTAGTCGGCGTACTGCACCCGGTGCCGGCAAAAGTCGTGGAGCACCGCGGGCGTGAAGCTGTGCAGCGCCTGGATGGCCGCCGGCGGGGCCTTGGTGCCGTAGCACACGCTGAAGAAGACTTCGGGCGCCATCTGTGGTCCTGGAAGTTAGCATTGTATTGCTGCGGTATCAATTTCGCAAACGCACCAGCGTGCCTGGGAGTATGTTAGCTGTTGAAACGGCGCGTTTGACGGGCATGCTTGCGTACCGTAGAAGAAGCCGGTAAGATCGCCACTCATGTTGGGCACTGAGTCCTGATGATGGATGAATACAGAAGTACCGTGGATGAAAATGCCCAGGTGCTGTTTGCTACGAGATTTGTCTTGCCGAGAGGTGGTGATGCTGTGAGTTGGCTGATGCCTAACCACTCCATTTATGGGCCGGGACGCCTTCCGATAATCGCACGCGGGGTAGCGGCGATGGAAAGCCGCTTTGTGGCCACAACAAAGCAACTTGGAGACTCTTTGTATCTCTTTAGTGTGACGCCATGTATGATAGACTCGGTGGCATTGATTGGCTGATAAAGGTTTCTCGCAAGACACTGGCGGATGTTGTGCCTGTCCTGTCATTTGATGCGGCCTTGCGGACAGAATAAACCTACCCTAGAGGGACTTTCCATTTCTGACCGCTTCACTCAGTATCATTTTATCTAATTTGATTCTTCCAAATTTGAAGCCTTTTTAAATAAAAGAGACAATCATTTAAAACCCCAATGAAACCCCGAATTAGTTAGGCAAAGGGTGTAGATGCCCCTCCTAAAGACTATGTGAAGCCGTTCAACAACATTCCGTGAACGAACAGACAAGAGTTTTGCAACTCTTAACATAGAAATACAGTTTTAATCTTCAATGTCCTGTTCCATGTCCTCACCTCCCTCACCTCCCTCCTTTCCCTTCTGTTCGCTACCCTTCTTCCTCGGCCGCAGCCACTCCTCCATGCCCGGCGGCCAGTACACGCGATTCTCCGGCCCTCCCATGCCCAAGTCCTCCGCGGCCACGACATCCACCTCCTCTCCATCAACCGCTCCCATTCCATTCACCCCCCTCTTTGCCGCCGCCGCCGCCGCCGCCTTTTTCGCCGCCGGCCTGGGCTCGTCGTCGTCGCGCTCGTACGGGACGACGTCGTTGGCCCGCTGCCAGCCCGGCAACCTGTACGTGCGCATCAGCTCAAACACCGCCTGCTCCTTGTCCTTGGCCTCGATCATCAAGTCCACCCCCGGCGGGCACGGCGGCAGCGCCCTCACCCTCGCCGCATGCTTCCTGCGCTCCCGCGGCGTCACCGCCGCCGCCGTCTGCTCGCTGTAGTGCATCTTCTGCGTGATCCCCTTGCGCTTCCACGTCGCCTCTATCCGCGGGTACAGCCCCGCCAGGTCCGCCGTGCCCTCGCGCACGCTCCCCGCGTCGAACACGATGTTGTGGTGGTGGTAGTCCAGCACCAGCGGTATGTCCAGCTCCTCGCACACCGGCAGCAAGTCGTGCACGCTCCACGCCACGTCGTCGTTCTCCAGCACCAGCCGGCGCTTCACCCCCTGCGGCAGCTTGCTGTAGTTGTCCCGGAAGCGGTCCAGCGTCGCGTCCTTGTCGCCAAAGGTGCCGCCCAAGTGCAGGATCATGACGGCGTCGCGGTCGAGCTGCGGCGGCAGCCGCAGCAGCGACAGCATCTCGTCGTGGTACGCCAGGTCCCGCAGGGACGCCTCGATGACCTCGCGCCGCGGGCTGCCGAGCTGCGTGAACTGGCCCGGGTGCGTGGTCAGGCGGTGGCCGAGCGCGGCGGCCACGCGGCCGGCCTCGCGCAGCGCGTCGGCGGCGAACGGCGCCAGCGCGTACCCGTACTCGGCGTGGCTGGCAAAGGGGAACATTTCGCTGCTGAGGCGCAGGAAGCGGATGCCGTACTTGTCGTTCCAGCGCAGCATCTTGACGATGTCGCGGGCGTTGGCGAGGCCGAGGTTCTGGACGAAGCGGAGGCCGAGCGCGGCGTCGGCAGGCTTGGACTTGTCGGGCCGGTTCTTGGTGGGGTGCTCGGGCTGCGAGGGGTCGGTGAGGGGGTGCCGGTGCTCGAGGATGGACGCGATGCGACAGGTCCGGGAGGAAAAGACGGGCGGGTTTGCGGTGCGGAGATAGGTATTCAAACAGGCCTGCTTGCAGGTCAGTGATGGGGCGCGCGTGGTCGATAACTGCGATCATCTTACATAGCCTAATCTTCCAGTCCATGGTAAAGGTAATACATCACTGTTGACTGGCGGAGGGCGTCTGGCACCTCGCTCGAGAGACGGCGCTTCGTCATTAGCAGCCTCGTTGTCCAGACCCGAGTCCTCCTGTGGCTTGAGAGTAGCGCGTGCTTTTGTGCGCTTCTTGACAACTTTGACCTCTGATTTAATTTCTGGAAGAGCCTCGATATTTTCTTCTTTCACTTTCTGGGTAGATCGACGTGGGAGTTTGCGACGCGTCAATTCACGACTAGATACAGCCGTTTCAACGACAGCCGCCTTTCGCTTCAGTGCCATAATCGAGAAATATGCGCTGAATAGCCGCGAGGCTGCTGGGTTTCCAGATGCAATGATGTTGCGACAACGATGTATGATGCGATGCAAGGGTTGCATGTGATGTTGTAGACGGGTGCGCCGCTGTTTGCTGAGGATGTCACAACGAGGCTGACAAGCTGTTCGTTGATTAAATAATGGCAGCTTTGTCTCGCGGGAAGGGAGTGTAGATACAGAGACGGAAACTTGCATGAAAAAATCCAGCCCCCTACAAGGATGAAGGATATCGAAATGTGAAATCCACTGCGCAATCTCGGCCGTCATTGTCGATGTTGACTTATGGGTCAGATCTGGCACCCCACCAAATGGCGATGCAATCGGAGGCTATTTTGTCATGGCCCAGCGTTTAAAACCAATACAACCCTGCCCGTATTTTTCCTGCTCGGAGTGATGAATGTATCTTATCATCAGTTTTTTCAAACAACAAAAAAACAAAAAAATAAAAAAGAGAAGCGCCAAAATATCAAGTAGCTAGCTGCCTGCCTTTGCCGCCGTGCGCGAGATCGATGACGATCATTATGTGGAGCCTGGACATCTCGCGCCCTGGCGACAAACGGGAAACAAAATAAACACCCTTGTAAGAAGCATCAGCGAGCATTGTCATTTTTAATAAAGTAAGCATTCTTCCGGTCACAATCGTTCTACATAAATCAGCGCACTCAATATCAACTATCCCCATCACAAACTTGCGTCAGATCCGTGTCTCCCAGCTCAGTGCTCGCAGAAGCTGAAATCGATCGCCTTGAGCTCGCGCACAAAATTCTTCTGCTCCGTACTCCGCTCTGCCATCAGCTCCTCCCTGATCCTCCTGGCCTCCTCCAACCCGTACGGAAAGTCCACGTTGTCCAGCACCATCTCGCCCACCTCCGCCGGAACCCTCATCCCGCGCCTCACCAACTCCTCGCCCGGCCACCAATCGCGCTGCTGCGGCGGCACGTTGGCCGTCGAGATCACCTGCACTTTCGGATCGACCAGGAATAGCGCCAGTATCTTGCGGTGCCCGGGGCGCATCGGGTCCGCCAGCGCGAACGGCTTGACGCGGTGCAGGTACAGGTTCGGGAAGAAGAGCGCGCGACCCGCGCGCGTCGTCACGGCGCCGACGTCCTGCAGCGTGCTCGCCTCGTGCGACTGCTCAACGGCAAAGGTGCGCGCAATGGAGCGGATGTCGTTTTGCTCGTACTGCAGTTCGCTGCAGAGCTCCTCGGCGTCCGCCGCCGTTCGCAGCGACAACTGCGACTCGGTGATGTTGTCCGTGTCATAGTAGTATAGTGCGGTCGCGACGATGTGCTCGTTGTGCTGGCCCTCGATGTGCCAGCTGCCGCCGTTGTAGCGCGGCTTCTCGGGCGTGAGGTGGATGTTGGCCAGCTTGACGATGACCTGTAGGCGGCTGGCCGACTCGAAGAAGCCGCTCGTCTTGACCTCGTCCTTGTAGGCCTCGGTGTTCGGCGGGCCCGGCGAGGCGTCTGGAAGCTTCGGTGGATGTGTCTCAGTAAACCACTTGTCATCGAGCTGCGCACGATCGGAATCTTCATAGTCCCCGTCGTCCTCTTCATCCTCTTCCCTTGCGGCCTCGCCCTCCTCCACGGGCCGGCGGGTCGGGTGGCAATACGACCCGCAGAGTTCTGGAACAGTGCAGTCAGGTCCAACCTCCATCGTCTGCAGACGCTGATACCGAAACTCCTCTGGCCAGCGATAGACGTAATCCCAGGCAGGCAAGGACTTGGTGATGAACTCCTCAATCACGGGGTACAAGTCTTTATGCTTGACTGGGTGTAGGTTGTTGATGTAGCTGGTGATGCGTGCCTTGCCGTCCTGGTTGACCTCGACATTGCACGGTAGCCACTGGAAGTTGATGGATGTCGCGGCCACGTCGCGGTCGTTCCAAAAGAGGGCCCTCTTCTTCTCGCTCGCGTGTGGCTTCGGGATCACCTCGCCAGCTCCGACGAAGCTAATGCAGTTCTCCAAGTTGATTTCAAAATCGGGCATGATCCTTGTCTTGCCAAACACCAATGGCCAGAGAGATGGGTGAACGAGGTCCAGGACCTTCTCGTCGCTTCCCGGGTGCCAGTCCTTGGCGGACTCTGGGACATTTTCCAGAGGCTTTACGTGCTCGATAAGCTTCCTAGTCAGATCGGCGTCCATCAGACTGTCCGACTTGAGGACGCAAGCCGAGTAGTCAAAGACGGGAACCAAGCCAGTTTCCTCATACATTTTTGCTTTCATGAGTAGCTCCTCGATGCACTATGCACCGCGTCAGCAAAGCAGTCATACTAAAGGCCGCAAAATTCTAGAGACTAACCGCGTCTGCCATGTTTGCTGTAAAGTCTGCGTGCTCATGAAACTGATTCCAGGGCATCACCAGCATCTCCGCCTTCCACTTTGCCGCAATCTCCGGATCGCGGACCTTGCTCCACCACTCCGGCTTGTTGGTGAGGCTCTCGACGGCCTGGAGCATGCAGTACTCGCGGATGAGAAGGGTGTCCGCCTTCCAACCCTCTTCCTTTTCTGCAACGAGAACGGGAAACTGAGGGTCGTCTTCACCCGGTGCTTGAAGCGAGATGCCCATGCCGTAACCGGGAAGCCTGATCTTGCCGGTGTGCGGCGGGGTGGCGGGCTCGTCGGGCGGCGGCGACGGAGTCCAACGGCCGCCCATTTCAGGCTTCTTGGTAGCGTACACCTCGTCGATCATGCCATTGACAAAGTTGGTGGTCCAAGATTCTGAGAATTTGATATTTAGAAAGTCGTTGGCTTGATGAAAGGTTGGCCGAGTATGCCAGGAAAAACGATCAATCCATTCCGTGAAAACCTTCTCCTGGTCTGGTGTCATTGAGTTGTTGGACCACATGTTTTCTTCTGCGGTGTGCCTTTTTTCGTATTGATTGGTAGTGTTTGATTGGCTGAGTAGCGAGTGTCCTGTCGAGTTTCTTCAAGTCATTCAGAGACAAGACATTAGGGCCTATTTATGCCTCTGATGAGTGCGGGAGAATGTTTAGCGGCCCCTATCATTCAGCCCCCCCGCCCAGTTCTGCCTAGCAGGCTGCTCTTGGCGGAGAGGTAGAAGTGCAGTTAACGTTATAGACCAGCATCAGGGGTAGTACTTGTTAGCTCATTACTTCATACCAAATCGATATAGCGTTGTGGCTCTAAACTGCCTAATCGAGGGGGCTTGGCTTCCGGTTGCCGAGCTTCTGGTAACAGCACCAGTACATGTGCATAGAACGGTGGTCAAGCGTGAACTTGTTCACAAATTTAGTGCTGTAACTGCCGAGCTATCAATTACTGGAGTCTGTCACGGACCTATACAGTAAACTTCAGATAGAGGATACGAGGGATGTTCGGCCTCATATTTTGGCATTTCTACTCGATCTATTGAGGTAGGCTGGCTGTGGCCGAGCGTTAGCCACTGGACCCTTCTAACAACTGTGAATCAAATGGAACAGCTAGGCAACAGACCTTGAGTTTATGCGTCCAGTATACGGAACGGCGTTTGTGCGTTACGCCAGCAGTCATCCGCGAAAAGTCCCCTTCCTCACTCATCTGGCGGGAAAGAATAGATTTTTTCGACGAGATGTTGAACTTTGAAATATTCCGCCCTCATCTGATGTGGGGATGAGGCTAGGCACCAGGACGCAGGGGTAAAATGAATGTGAGTCGGACCCCTGTCGCGACGCCAATCGCGAGTCGCGACATGCCATCGATTTCGCGACTTCGCAATGTAACATGAGATATGGCAATGAAGATGGAAATAGTTGAAATATCATCCGACGAGGAGGATGTTCAAATCCCACCACCACCATCTCAATCCCACTTTGCCAAATTCGAAGACTTCACGCCCGATGATGCCGCGCCGTTCGAGGACGAGTTTGCTCGCCTCGCCGCCTCTCAGGAGTGGGTGCCCGGCTCGCAGGAGTACAAAAAGGAGCGTACCATTGCCATGCGCGCTGAAATCAAGTCGCACTTCTTCTCGCAGGAACCCCTCGCGCCCATCACCGAGGAGGACGAGCTCCGGGGCTACCAGTCGCTCTGCGAGGAGGTCGACCTGCCGCCCTACGACACCACCGAGGAGTGCAAGCGGGAGCTGAAGAAGACCCTGGTCAACATCGTGGATCTGATTGACACGCGGCGGACCAACAGGAAGGTCAAGGTCTGGCAGGATTTCCAGGCGTTTCGGGAGTACACGCTGCAGGACGGGCACACAATCAGTAGGGAAGAGGCCAGTAAGGACGGCGGCTACCTGGAGTCTCTGCTGCAGCATCTCGGTGGAGGACGTCGAAGACGAAGACGCAGCGGTAGGGGGGTGGGAAATCTCGAAAGAGGCAATGTATCGGCAGGTATCGTGAAGAGGGAGCAGCTTCCTGAAGGAGGCAACGCGTCAGCAATTGTCGGGAAGAGTCAGCAGAGCCCTCAAGGAGGCAGGGTATCAGGTCGTGTCGTGAAGAGGAAACGAGATCGCAAACGAGGCAAAGCATCGGGACCTATGGTGAAGAGAGAGCAACGTTTGGACGGAGGCGAGACATCGGAACATATGGTGAAGAGAGAGCGCCCTTCCGAAGCAGGCGGGAGATTGCAAACTCTCGTGAAGATAGAGCAAGAGTGATGGCAAACTCAGCATTGCGGTTAGCTGAAGGGCATTTCGCCGTTCGTACGCCAATAGGCCTGCATGAACCAGAGCAGAATCTCCACGCCTCCGTTTGCTTCTCACAGTTTTAGCGGCGGAAAAATCAAAATTGAGATGGAAAGTTCAAGGAAATATGTATGGCTTACCTAAGGATGTTTTCCCTAGGTACAACTCGTCTGCGAAAGTTGTGGAAGGAGAGATGACTGGTCTTTCCCCCAATTCAACTGCACAACAAAACTTGAGAGTTGATTTTCACGAGAATTTTCGTTACTTGGTCACCGTCTTGACTCTTTGAACCACGCCAAATACACGGCGTATTTGACGTTACTACCTTACAAACACCAACGCCAATGGAAAGAATCCCGGATACCCTCGTCCATGTTTTCTAAGATAGCCACCGACGGGCTACCAACCTCGCTTTCACTTTACCGCACCGGATGGCCGCCCTCGCCTGCATGTACCGCGCAACTTCATCCGCTTGTGTTAACCGAATCGAAGAGGAAATCTCTCCGTACTATGACCCAAGCCTATTCTATCCCGCTCGCCTCGGGCAAGCCCTGCAACCGGGATCGGTGGAACTCGAGATGCGACCGCAGATGCAAGCGTGGATCGCCTGTATATACTCCAACATCTATAAAGGTATGTACACAAAACAAAAAATATATACATTGTGAAGCGGAACACCTAGTCCTAATTCCTCGAGCCGCAGTTTCTTCTACTTTGGTCCATCGCCGTTGCCATACGGGCTGAAGGCGTACTGAACACCCAGGCCGGACAGCTTCGGCCCTCCATTATCAAGGAGCACCTTGGAGTTGTCGGCGGTTCCGAAATATGAGTAGCGATAAACACAATGATTATTATCCAGGAAAGGAATCGCTTTCCGGATGAAGGCACTCTGCTCATCAATAGTGCCGATGCCTTGAAACTGCAGCGGGGTTAGTGTTGTGCACCAGAAGACAACCCTATATCCTCTACTTACTTCGGTTACCCAGACCGGGCGTCCGCCACTAATCGAGCAGACATTGTTGATGTAGTTCTCAAAGTCGTGCTCGTACGCCGCGCCTCCGTACCAGTGCACCGGCACGAAGTCGATGTGGCAGCCGCCGCACTTGTTCAAAAAGTCCCGCAGCCACCCGACGCCGGCCGCCGACACTGCCGGCGCGCCGAGCTGCGCGTGGCCTGAAAACGGCTCCATGTACTTCCTCCACGCGGCGACCGCGTCGCCCACGGACAGCCGCGCCTGGTCGTCGCGGTCCGGCTCGTTGAAGGCGAGCAGGTGGCCGCTGCCGCCCTTGTTCAGCCAGTACCACGCATTGTCGAACCACTGCCGCGTGTGGTAGTCTTGTGTGCCCCAGAGCATGGGCACGTACTCTGCAAAGGTCTGCTTCTGGTTGGTGGTGCTGTCCCAGTTGTACTGCCAGTTGACCTGGGAGGGGTGGCCGAGCCAGCTGCCGCCAAACTGCCAGATGGGAACATCGTCGTTGGCCGCGAGGCCGCGCTTTGGCCACGAGTCGCAGACAGCGGGTCGGCCCGCGAGCAGCAGTGACGCGGCGAGGACGGCTCGGTGAAGGGAAAGCATGTTGTCAAGCGCTGAAGAGACTGAAAATGGCCTGTGGTAGATGCGGCTGATGGGCGAGCTGGGACAAGACACAACGCCGAGAGACACGACACTTATATACCACGGCCGAAGCTGGGTTCCATCTATCCCAAAAGTCAGGACCCCATCATACGCTCCATTTGCTTTGCGTCTTTTTGCTGCTCGGTCCGAATGAGCCTTCTCAGCAAGTAAAGCCTTCTTCCGGGCATTCTTCTCACGTTCCGAGCTATGGCTGGGCTCCCGTTATCCACGATATCCACGATACCCACGAATGGTGTCTACTATATCGCCTAGTCGCTCTAACATGGAGACAACAAGTTCTGTTAAATAACAGTAGCTGCAGACTCATCAGACTATTGCCTTGAAGAAGAGTATGTAGCGTGTTCTTGGCAAGTCTGGAACGCTCTTGGCAGTCAGGCAGGGTAAGCCTTGTCAGATTTCCGCTCAGGTACCCGGCGGGGGATCATCCTGCAGGAACGTGGGAATGTCCAGAGTAGGCAAGTTTTCTGAGTTTAGAGCCCGCTAGCACCGGATGCTTTGGAAGCAGGTGGACCGCCGGTTGCTCGCGGCTGCCCTTTGGTGGGAAGTGTGCCGAGTTATAGGGCTGGTATTGTTTGCATTGTTGCTTTATCACTCATTCTTACAGGATGGAGCTGCTTCGTAGATTATTGCCTGGCGTTGATGCTTGCCGTGACTGACGAGATCAAATCGGGTTGGGGGTTCGGCGGGTTGGTTCTGCTGTGGACTCATGCACTGAACTTGTCTGCAACTTCAGGTTTGACATGTAATTGTTCGCCGATTTTGTTGAGACATTACTAATTAGAAATCAAAGCTTTTTTTTTCCCTTGTTACACCACTTCTTCATGTGATAAGGCCGACCTGGTGCATAGGTCGCGACCACCAGGGCCCTATGGAAGTGAGTGCAGTGTCGAGCTCTAGGAACGTCTTGTCCCGATTCATAATTATGCTTGCTTTTTTTTTGCATTACATAACACGAGGCAATTTAATTACGTTCGCTATTGTCGAGTTCGTTCAACCTCAGCTGCAATGCCTCGATTTGGCAGCGCCCGAACAGTTAGTTGGCGCTGCTAATGCTGACGGCTCGCAGCTACTGGGCAGGTAGGCCGTTATCCATTCGACAGGTCAGCGCTTGAAAGCCAATCGAATCCAACCTACGCTGGCCACGGATAGAACGGCACCGGGATGCAATGTATATGCTCTCCCGACGAGGCAGGTGATGTTCTCAACCGTGTCCGCCTTCTCGCCGTGACCGGGTATAAAGAGTTGCGACTTTCCCCGTGTCAACTCTGCTACATAGTTGAGAAACTGAATTTTTTTTTGTGAATGAACAAGCTTCCCATCATAGAAAAAAAAATTGCCCGCCATGTCCGTTATCAACCTCAGCCGAGCCCTCGTTGCCGTTGTTCTCGGTATGGCCATCGGTGCCTCTGCCTCTCCTACTCTGGAGGCTCGCATCTGCTGCGGCAACCCTGCCAACTGCCCTAGCCACTGTGTTCGTGTAAGTGTTCACGGCTACTTTGTATTGTGATGCTCTCTGATGTTGACTTGGAAGTAGTGTCTGGAGTGTTAGACAGTGATCGGCTAGGCCATGGTTATCTGTAGATAAAAGATGAATACATTGTCAGCACATCAGACTGTTACCATGCATCATCGTCCCGCTTATCAAATTTCCACATTCGTATAGAGATTATAGAACTCGCGATCTTGTTACCTGTAACTGTCGAGGGGTATGTCTGCCCGTCGAAGCTGAGAGCTGGAAAGGGAAACGCAATGATGCACAACACCAAGAAATCAAACGGAATCCCGTCCCTTCACTCAAGCCCATGGTCAGCCGCCTCTTCAGACCCGTTCGCTCTAATCTCCGCCGCCGGCACAACCTCCTCCGCCGCCGCCGGCATAACCTCCTCCGCCGCCGCCGGCAGCATCTCCGCCTCCACCGACGCAGCCTCCTCCGCCTAATCCGCAAGCCCCGGCCGCGACGCCGGAACCGCACGTGTTGGTCACACAGTTCGCGCCGGCAGCGACGCTGCATGGATCGCCACTACAGTACATGCCATCCGTGTACCGATTAGGAGGCATCCACGGCCCATGCACTGCCAGACGGCGTTAGACAGTGACGATTAGCACAATCCCTTCTATGGCCCGGCGCACAGTTGGAAGAAAGCATTACCATGGTACTGGTAACCCCAGCTGGAACAGTACTCGTCTTTGGACGGCAGCTGGTGGCCCTCCTTGGCCCCGCGCTTCCGCGCCTTTTGGAACTCCTCTTCGCGCTTCTGCAGGTGTCGGATGCGCCGCGCCGCGTTCGTGGTCTTGAAGATGATGTTGGTGAGGCGCACGGCGCTGTGCGCCGAAATGTGCGCCGAGCTGTCCCCAGGGCATAGCTTCGCGGCACCGGACCCGCGGAACGACCCGAGGAAGTCTGTGCATTTGGGCCTTAACGACCGACCTGGAAGGAAACGCCACTTTCGAGTTTATGGCTGATGGAAAACACCCGTGTTGGCTTCTTCGATCGGCTTGGCACCGGCGGCAAGGGGGCTTACCCTCACAGTACCCAGCAGGTGCACTGGCTATAGTTCTCGTCGTAAAGCTCTTTCTACTTTTTCGCTGTAAATACAAACGAGTTGTTAAGCTTCACCTCGTCAATCTTGTCGTCATGGTCGACGAAATTTTCCATCCGTCGCACCGTGTGCTGATAGTACGACTGCGGCCGCAGCTGGTGTGTGTGTGCCAGGCGAGGTCGACGTCGAGCGTCGGCACCACCATTATGCCTGGGTTTCTTTCCATGATGGCCAGGAAGCGCCTGTACTTTTCAATTAGCGCCTTCGTTATTGACTGCATCTCGGGACTGTGAAGCCAGTCCAGGTGCACCAGCTTGTCCACAAAAACGCCCTGCCGCATCACCGCGCCACAGAGGTTGAGCGCAAAGGGTGAACAGTTCTCCCAGTAACGGCTCATCGTCTTCCACGTCGACACATGCGCATCATCGTGGATCTTGTGGTCGTTTTCGCTCACCGGGTCGTCGATACGGCGCACCGCGAGGCTGTCATTGACGACGTCCTTGATGAGCTGCTTGATCCTTTCCATTGTTGGGGTCGAAATAACCGTCGTCGCTGCCGCCGCCCCTGCGCTTGCGTTCCATGAGCTCCTTGATTTTGTTGCTTAGTTCCTTACGAATCATGCGGTTCGGAAAGCTGCGTGGCACATTGTCTCTCCCACGTCGTTCTCACGCCGGGGCTGCCCTGTCTGCGGCTCGAGAATGGTCCGCGGCATGGGAACCGATTTTTCCAGCAAAAGGCTCGTGTCGTTCACGAACTTGAAGACAGAAAGTGGCTCCTTATTGTTCCCCGAGCTGGCAGAACGTGAATGTAAAGCGAAACTTGCCATCGCCGTACCCTTCGCCGATCAAGTCGTTGGAACTGTCCGAGCCGCTGCTGTTGAGCTCGCCGCAGGCGGTCCACAGCACCTGATTCTCCTGAGAGTAGTAGGGGTATTCAATAGTTTCGCCGGGGCATCGTCTTTGTTATGCCAAGGGCGCCCAGTTTGGGCCATTCAGGCCAACTCGCTATTTTTAGGGACTTTATACGTGAACTCTTCTGATCTTGCCTTGTCAATCAGCTCCCAAGGCATACCAGTACCCCAAAAGCTGTGCAGGCCGTATCTCATGGTATCCTCGAGAAAAGCGCGAGGATTAAGCATGTGTGTATGCATAACCATAAGAACGTCTCCATGGTGATAGGTTAACCTAAGATTGACGCGATTCTCTTTCAGAAGCTTACCAAGAGGCGGCAACGTTTTCCAGTCAACGGCGTCGTAGTTTTGGGGCGGCTCGTTACTTTGGCTGCTACCCAGACCGGTGTCGACGGGCTTGTTATCTGCCGAGCCCATGATGCAAGATATTCACCCAACCTGTCTTGGCTGAGTTGTTGGCCGTGAGAACGACAGGGCGACGCCGAGTGTTCTTATAGCCCTCTAGAATCGAGGCGCCCAAGCCATGCCGGGGGAGCCCGGCGCTTCGCCATCAATCACATTTCCAGCGATACATAGTACAGGCGCCTGTAAAGCTGGTGACTGTTCTGGTTATTGGCCCATGCCAGAGAGGGGTTTTGCAGGAAGTGCGAGATTAGCTAGAAATCATAAATTAGAGCTTTGGCTCTTATGAGTGTTTTGTATGTCATGCGATTTGCTCCAATTGTTAATCAGGCTGCCTTTGTTACCAAGTCCATTAGATATTGCTGTAATACAATAGAATGCTAGAGTGGGATGGAGCGTTGTACGAAGTTGCAGCACTACATCGCATTGGCGCCACAGAAAACTGAAAAGCAGCCGAGCAACCTGACCGGGTAAACCTTGGACAGCAGGACCAAAGTAGCGATATCGTCGTTGTAGCAGGCGGAAGGACGGCGAGAAGCGCGCTACCAATGATTCATTCCAGCTGCAACCAACCGGTGATCTAGGCGCTTGTACTATTTGTTGACATTTCCGCATTTCTTGAGCTGAAAACTGAGTGATCATCTTGTGGCGCTCACTTCCCTCTGTGGCTCGTGGCTCGGGAGAGGCTGGTGTTGTGCAAGCGTGCACAAAGTGGATCTTTGTGCAAACCCAAGGCAGTAGGCGTAAGATTTTGTGCAACCACTACCGCCGTCCTCAGTAACTATGTACTAGGTAACTTCCAACCTCTACTGGTGACTAGCCTGTGGGTGGGTGGGCAGTGGCAGTGGCAGTGGTAGTGGCAGTGGCTGGGTGGCAGTGGCTACCAGGTCATTCCCGCGCTCGCCGCCTCACTCGCTCGTCCGGCATCTGCGAATGCTGGCTGCCTCCATTCGCGCTCCCATCTCCCGCCCGGCAGCTCACCTTCGCCTTTTATCCTCTCCCCGATACCCAATTTCCGATTCCCCAGCGACTAAAACATACTTTCCTCCAGCTGCTCGGCCATGGGCTCCCAGTCTGCGACACTCAATTTTGTCTGTTAGCAGCTTACCCCCCATCCAGCTGCTGCTGTTGCGGGTGGCACCGCCATCACCGAAGCCGCAGGCGCGAGAGCGCACTCTCTCTTCATCAACCCACCGCCCGACCTCACATCATCTTTAGACGCACAGAAGCCGCCGTCCCACGTCGCGCTCGTCTTTACGAGAAAGCATGGCACTGCGAGACGGAACCAACGGCTTGGCCCCCAACGGCCACAGCCACGGTAGCAATCCCGCTAGCATCAACGGCGAGCCGTCGAGGTTCAAGTCGCAAGACCACTCCCGCAACCACAGCCCCGATGACGACAATCATCGTCCCTCTAGTGCACCTGGCCGTAAAAATGGCCTCTCCTCCAGCGTTGAGCCCAGAGACGATCTGGGTGGGCAACGTCCGCAACGCCCAAACAAACCCATGCTCGTTCGCTCCAAGAGCGACTACGCCAGGCCTCAGGAGCAAGACGACTCCGACCCTGGTGATGAAGAAATAGCCACATGGGGGGCTAGACATGGCTTCGAAGATCATTATCAATCAGAGCATATCATAACGCAGCTTGCAACTGTATGTCTGCGCCGGCGAACCATCGCAACGCCTGTGTTAAGCTGACCGCATTAGAATTGGTGCATGTATTTTACCGATAAGCGGCACGAAACGACCGGCAAGCCCAAGGCCCTCCAATCCGAGCTCCACGATTGGCGCCAAAGAGATCGCCTAAAAACAGTTTCCGCAGCTCTTGCTGTCTGCCTAAACATTGGCGTTGAGCCACCCGACCAGCTCAAGACGAATCCCGGCGCCAAGCTCGAGGCATGGACCGACCCGACTGTGCCGCCGGCTCAAAAGGCATTGGAGAACATCGGCAAGGGCCTTCAGTCCCAGTACGAGACGCTGGCTATTAGAGCTCGCTACAAGCAGTACCTGGACCCGTCCGTTGAAGAGACTAAGAAGTTCTGTGTCTCCCTGCGACGGAACGCCAAGGACGAGCGCGTCTTGCTTCATTACAACGGCCACGGCGTGCCCAAGCCCACAGCGTCCGGCGAGATTTGGGTTTTTAACAAGACCTATACGCAGTATATCCCGGTATCGCTATACGACCTTCAACAGTGGCTGCAAGCCCCTACCATTTTCGTGTGGGACTGCTCCGAAGCTGGCAACATTCTCAATAACTACCATAGATTTGTAGAGAAGCATGAGGATGAAGAAAAGGAGTCAGCTCAACGCGACCCTCACTACGAAAAGACGGCTTTCCGTCCCTACATCCACCTTGCTGCTTGCGCCGCCAAGGAGAACCTCCCGACCAACCCTCTCCTCCCCGCCGATCTGTTTACCGCTTGTCTCACCACTCCCATAGAGATGGCGCTGTGGTTCTTCGTTTTACAGAATCCTCTCCAGACAAAATTGACTCCCGAACGCGCCAAAAAGCTCCCGGGCCGTCTACAAGAACGTAGAACCCCCCTTGGCGAGCTCAACTGGATTTTTACTGCGATTACGGATAGCATTGCCTGGACTACGCTTCCGCGTGATCTATTTCGAAAGTTTTTTCGTCAGGACCTTATGGTGGCTGCCCTGTTTCGCAACTTTCTACTCGCTCAGCGAATCATGATGGTCTATGGCTGTCACCCCCAGTCGTACCCTCAGCTTCCCGACACGCACCAGCATCCTCTCTGGGCAACCTGGGATCTGGCCGTGGACATGGCGCTCGCGCAGCTGCCTATGCTCGAGAGGAAGGAATCCGATGGCGTCGAGTATGAGTACCAAAACTCCACCTTTTTCACAGAGCAATTGACCGCATTCGAGGTCTACCTGACCCGCGGAGACGCAGTCGCTCAAAAACCACCAGATCAATTACCCGTGGTTTTGCAGGTGCTGTTGAGCCAGCAGCACAGAGTGCGTGCCCTGATCCTGCTTGGAAGGTTTCTTGACTTGGGCCCGTGGTCGGTGCAACTTGCCCTCAGCATCGGCATCTTTCCATATGTGTTGAAGCTTCTTCAATCAGCAGCAGTGGAACTGAAGCCTGTCATGGTGTTTATTTGGGCTCGACTCATCGCTGTCGATATCAGCTGCCAACAGGATTTGGCAAAAGACAATGGCTATGTCTATTTTGCGCAAATTCTCAAGCCTACCGAGGCACTGCCCGTTGTTGATGGGGATGAGCACAAAGCCATGTGCGCCTTTATACTTGCTATGCTGTGCAAGGATTACCAGAATGGTCAGATGATCTGCAACCAGACTGACATTATGACTTACTGCTTGACGCATATCCAGAATCAGGAGAATCACCTCTTGAGGCAGTGGGCGTGCTTGTGCATCAGTCAGCTCTGGCAAGACCTTCCAGAGGCCAAGTGGCGCGGCATCAGGGAAAATGCCTACGTGACATTAGCATGCCTCACCAAGGATCCTTGCTGTGAAGTGCGCGCATCCGTCGTTCACGCCATGACGACCTTCCTCGGTATCCCAGATCTGACCGACGAGGTGGCAAAGATTGAGGAGTCGATTGCTTGGACTATTCTCGACATGGGAACGGATGGCAGCCCAATGGTCCGCAAAGAGTTTCTAGTTTTCTTATCACACTTTATCGTTCGTTACGAGAACAAGTTCCTGGTTACGGCGTATGAGCAGCTCCAGGAAGAAAAGGACTACCTGGTCTCGCCTCCCCAGGATGATGGACACGAACACAAGATGGGACTGCACTATGCACGCCCTGAGAATCGCAACAAAGATGGAACAATCAAGCCTACGGCCCACGGTCTTGCCCATAATAGTGTCTACATGGCTTGCTGGAAGCACGCTTTGATCTTGAGCGTCGACCCCCACCCAGAGGTCCAGCGCTCGGCTACCATAATCATCGACTACATGCACAAAGCCCTCCTCAGCTCAACCCTTGGTGAGAAGGCCCATTCCGCGATGCGAGATATTCAGAGGAGAGCGAACCGTGCCACCTTTAAGAGTGCGGCCACTGCTCATCAGCGAAGAAGTCTCATGAGTGGGAATGGTGCACCAGTCACGGCTCCTCTACCGTCACCCGGCCTCCTTCGACGTACCGCAAGCCTCCTTTTCCAATCGCTTGTTGGTACTGAGGATAAGTCTCGACCTACCACGCCTTCTGGTTCTGTTACTTCGGTGGCTCCACCGCGATCCCCTGGTGCCGCCCCCCCCCCTGATCAAGCTTCTGCACCGCCTGAGCAAAATGACACTTCCGGGGTTCCGGCTACTTACCACACAGCGCGTGAACCTGTTTCCGGTGAATTTAAGGAAAGAGATCTGACGGAGAACACGACTCTGCCTCTAGTCAGCAAATTTCTGGACTGGTCAACTGAATACTTCCGAGAACCTCAGATGAAGAACAGCGAAGCGGATGAGCCTGGTAGCACAGACTACAACGAAAGGCTGTGGAGAAGACAGCGGAATGAGACGACCCTGCGTGAAACACAACCGCTCAAGCAGTTTGCGGGAAGCCATCGCTGGAACAACCAGCTCGGCATGGTGAACAATGGGGCGCAACCCGCTAAGATGACATTCCACCAATATGAGGACCATCTGGCCGTCTCCGATGATGGCAACACCGTCATGGTGTGGGATTGGAAACGACAGGGCAGACTGAGCAAGTTCTCAAACGGTAATCCAGAGGGATCGAGGGTCAGCGACATGAGGTTTATCAATGAAGACGACCAGGCAATGCTGCTGACGGGATCCTCGGATGGCGTCATTCGAATTTATCGCAACTACGACTCCGACAAAGAAATTGAACTGGCCACATCATGGCGTGCATTGACGCACATGGTACCGAGCAACGTCAACTCGGGCATGGTGTTTGACTGGCAACAGGTCAAGGGCCGAGTACTCGTAGCGGGAGATGTGCGTGTCATTCGTGTGTGGTATGCCGCAAGCGAAACATGTGTCATGGATATTCCCGCGCGTTCTGGGTCGTGCGTTACCTCATTGACGTCGGATCAAATGACTGGTGATATATTTGTCGCGGGCTTCGGGGACGGAGCGGTTCGTGTGTTTGACACGCGCCTGAGACCGCAAGAATCGATGGTCCGCAAGTGGAAGGACGAGACGGACCGCCAATGGATCAAGGCTGTCCACATGCAGCGAGGGGGCCAACGCGAGCTGATGAGTGCCAGCCGCAATGGCAAAGTCAAGATTTGGGATATCCGAATGGACAAGGCTCTACGGTCGTTCCAGACGACACGGGACACGCTTCGCACAGCCAGCACACATGAGCACTTGCCTGTCTTTGCAGTGTGAGTATACCATTGCTTGCCCATTACTATTGAAGCTACTAATGCTAACCTGTACAGCGGCACCTCGACACATTCCGTCAAAGTCTTCAGCCTCGACGGAGCAGAGCTCTCGCGGATGGAGCCGTACTCGAGCTTTCTGCAGCAGAACCGCAGTTCGCCCATTTCTGCGACGGCATTCCATCCGCACCGTCCAATTCTGGGATGCGCAGCACGAGGTGACCACCACATCAACTTGTTTACCTGTGAAAAGGGTGACGCGTTGTCGTGAGGGATGAGGTTTGGCAAAATCATCATGTGAGGTGTTTCAGCGAAGGCGGCGTACTTTGGCTTCCTTTTTTCACTACTACATATGTGAAGTTTCTCAGCGTGTTGTTTTCTTGGTTTTTATATGATTCAACTTGCGCCTTTACCAATTTTGAGTAACGAGATGGATGGCGTTTGGCAGGACATATATAGGTGTATCATGAGCTGGCCATGGCATAGCTTGCGTAATTGGTTACTGAAGAGGAATAATGCCGCAATGGAAGCGGTGCTAATTACAGCGTCGAATATACTATAAACGTATTGTGTATTTCCCATTGATTTGTTTTGTGATGAGCCCGAAACCGGCTTGCTATAGAGTCAGGCCGAAGAGCCAAAACATATCCAAGTCACCAAGGCCCCACTCACCTTGAAGATGACGCTGGTGGTGGGTTGGCGGGGTAAAAAATGCCACCAGATTTTATGACTCCTTTTTTGCACCTCCTCACACCATCGCGTCTGTCGTTTACCTTAAATACCGTTCTTGTCAGCATCCAGGCTTTTGCCTTGACTGACGGTAGAAAAAATCATTGGCCTTGTCTGATACCTTGTGATTGGCCGGACTTCGTTCGTCGGCGAATCGACACCAACCCGAGCCGAGCATACGACCTACCCCGCCTCCAGGCAGCCCACGTCAAACGAATTTCTCGATACTGTCGATACCATACACAACACCTAAGCATGGCTGACGCTCCTGCCCCTGAGGCTACCAAGCCTGTCGAGCAGCCTGCCGCCGCTACTCCGGCCGCCCCCGGTGGCGAGGACGTCGGCGAGGCCGGCCCCTCGAAGAAGGCGCTGAAGAAGGCCGAGGCCAAGGCCAAGAAGGAGGCCGAAAAGGCGCGCCGCGCCGCCGAGCACCAGGCCAGCCAGGCCGCCGCCAAGGCCGCCGCCGGCAGCGCCGAGGACCTGGCCAAGGACAGCTACGGCCCCGTGACGCCGACGACCAAGGTCGACAGCGCGCGCGCGCACCTCAAGGACGTCGACGCCTCGCTCCTCGGCAAGACGATCAAGCTGCGTGCGTGGGTGCAGAACTCGCGCATGCAGGGCGCCAAGATGGCCTTTGTGGAGCTGCGCGAGGAGCGCGACTGGGCGATCCAGGGCGTCGTGGCCGCGTCCGCGGAGGGCACGCCGGTCAGCAAGCAGATGGTCAAGTGGATCGGCGCGGTCAGCCTGGAGAGCTTCGTGCTGGTCGAGGGCCGCGTGGAGCGGCCGCTGGAGCCGGTCAAGAGCGTGCGCGTGTCCGAGTTTGAGCTGCACATCACCAAGTGCTACGTGGTGTCGCGCGGGCCCGAGGTGCTGGGCATGGGCCTGGCCGTCTCGGGCCGGCCCGTGGCCAACTTTGACGACGAGGAGCCTTCTACTGATGCCGGCGTCGAGGCGGCCACCAAGGCCGTCGAGGCGGCGTCGTTGGAGCCGGGCGCGGCGCTGCCGGGCGCGTCCATGGCGACGCACCTGAGCAACCCGGCGATGCACAAGCGGTCGCCGGTGCAGCAGGCCATCGCGGACGTGCGCGTCGCGACGCGCAAGCTGTTCGCCGAGTACCTGGACGCGCAGGGGTTCAACCAGTTCGAGCCGCCGTGCCTGATCGGCGCGGCGTCCGAGGGCGGCTCCAACGTGTTCGGCTTGCCGTACTTTGACCGCCAGGCATTCCTGGCGCAGTCACCGCAGTTCTACAAGCAGATTGAAATTGCCGGCGGCCGCAAGCGCGTGTACTGCATCGGCCCCGTGTTCCGCGCCGAAAACTCCAACACCCCGCGCCACATGACCGAGGTATGTTGCTTCCCCAATTCCCCGCAGCTCTTCACTCTTGAAAGTCCCTTAATTTTTCTGACAACTTGCAGTTTACCGGTCTTGATTTGGAAATGGAAATCGAAGAAGACTACACCGAGGTCCGCGACATGCTCGAGCGCACGCTGCTGCACATCTTCCGCGGCCTCCGCGAGCGCTGCGCCGAGCAGATCGCGCTCATCCGCACCGTCTACCCGTCCGAGGAGTTCCTCCTGCCGGCTCCTGGCCAGGAGGTACGCCTCACCTTCGCCGAGGGCCAGGCGCTGCTGCGCGCCGAGGGCCCCGCCGAGTACCGCGACGCGTCCGACTCGGAGGACATGTCGACGCCGCAGGAGAAGGCGCTGGGCGCGCTGATCCGCGCCAAGTACAAGACGGACTTTTACGTGCTGGACAAGTTCCCCGAGGGCGCGCGCCCCTTCTACGCGCTGGAGGACCCGGCGGACCCGCGGGTGACCAACGCGTACGACTTCTTCATGCGCGGGCAGGAGATCCTGTCGGGCGGGCAGCGCATCCACGACCCGGAGGTGCTGGCGGCGCGCATCCGCAAGAAGGGCGTCGACCCGGACAGCCCGGGCATCAAGGAGTACGTGGACGTGTTCAGGAGCGCGGGCGTGCCGCCGCATGGTGGTGGCGGCATCGGCCTGGACAGGGTGGTGGCGTGGTACCTGAACCTGCCGAGCGTGCACCTGTGCAGCTACTACCCGCGCACGCCGAAGCGCCTGACGCCGTAAAACGGGTTCGATACTTGTCAAGGGAGAGGGGGTAGCATAGCCTAGATTATAGTAAAGGAATGCAGACAAGATTCAGGCCACGATGTGTTACCAACTGATGCCTCTAGAGCCGCGGCCAGGCTCGGCTCATCCGTCATTCTTTACCAGCCGGGAATCTCGGAGTCAGCAGTGCTAATCGGGTGGACTGACTGGCTGCACGGTACGGATAGCGCAAACTACCTAGTAGACTAAATAACTACTCCATAGTCTGACCCGTGTCTCTCGATCATCTTGAAAGGCTGAACCCTGGTTCCGTGTAGCTATGTATATGCTTCGGGTGCCGGGTGTCGGGTGGCGCAGGGCTTTGTCATCCCACGAGTCTTGATCAACGTCCAAGATATCTATCTATCCGTCCGTCCCTTCCCTTCCCTCCCCTCGTCATCTTTTTCATCGCGAGGCATTTTATCCAATCGACCCATGTCTATTCATCTCTTGGCGCGCATGGGGTATGTATCTAATTTTACCTTCCTTGCTGACCCATCCGGCAAGTCCATCTCGATTTCCAAACCCTTATAATCTCTTACCAATATTTGCCGAGTTTTTTTAGTACACGTACATAGTAAGACAACAACGCCAATCCTACCTAGAATGTTAAGTCAAAGGGCTGTGCCTTGAGCCTTGCTTATTATTTCTTAGTTTTTACTTTAGTACTGGTAGTTAGTTATTTAGGCAGTTAGTCTCAACGGCTCGGCGACCCCGCTGCCGGGTTTCTTTCGCCCATCGAAAAGAGAAAGAGTGCCCCTCTTTCAGCTTCCAATCACCAAGCGATCCGTCATTCCCCTTCTTTTTGCCCGAACATCATTTATCATCACACCGTCTAACTAACTTCAGCCCATCCTCATCGTCCCCAAAGGAATCATGGGCCGTCTCTAGCTTTCCATCGATTTCGCGAGCTAGCTTCTTGCTGCCTATTGATTCTATCCTCATCGTACGACGGGATAACTTGTATAAGAGCCCCCGTCCGAACCTTGCTCCTGGACAGACTCAACAACCGCAAACAACCACACCAACACACATCACGCGAACCGCCCCCTCACTCAAAACCGATGGACTTCTCCTCCCAGTATCAGTATGGCGCATCTGCCGGCGCCGCCGCTACCGCCAACGGACAGCAGGTATACGGTTTCCTGGGCCCGATGCAACCCCTAACGCCCTCGCACTCCGCATCTGCCGGCTCCGAGGACTTTGGGGGACACACATCACCGCCCGTACGATCCCTTGGCCCGTTTTGTGCGCCGCCTTTCCCGTCTTTTGACCCGACGACTAACCTAAGAGGACTCTAGGAAGGGTTTGACGCCACCGCCCTCGCCGGCGACGACTTTTCCGGCTACGACTACGGCTCGACGGGCTTGACGCCGGGGAACCTGCACGGCGCCTTTCCCGGGCCGCCCACCCCTCCGAACCCGGCCGCCGGCGCGTTCGCCTCAGTAGCCCAGCAGCAGCCGCACGGCATACACGTGCTGCCCGACCATCAACAACACCAGCAGAAGCAGCACAGCCCAGACGACGGGCAGGGCGCAAGGGCAAACTCGGATGATGAGGAGCTGACGCCCGCGCAGTCGCGGCGCAAGGCCCAAAACCGAGCTGCGTAAGTTCAATATTCTGTCAAGGGCGAGTGCGACGGTGCTCGCCCTCGGCAGCGCGGTTCGGCGCTAACCAAGACGAAATTCTAATCATACGCACCAGGCAACGAGCGTTCCGCGAGCGCAAAGAGCGACACGTCAAGGACCTCGAGACCAAGCTTGCCGGGCTCGAGGCCGCCCAGCAGCAAGCATCCGTCGAAAACGAGCAGCTGCGACGGGACCTCGCCAAGATGTCCACCGAAAACGAGATCCTCCGCGCCACCTCCAGCCTCCCCAACCAACACCAACAATCACATCACCACCAGTCCTCCGCCTCACCGCCGATCGCGACGACCACCGGCCCGGCCGAGTACCACCCGACCGACTTTTACTCCAACGTCCTCCGTGGGCACGGCTCTGCCGACCAGCCGCCCTCGCACCGCGTCGTCGTCGGCGACGACGGCGCCCGCCTGTTCGCCGCCGGCGCCACGTGGGACTACATCGTCTCGCACGAGCTCTTCCGCCGCGGGCTGGTCGACGTCGGCGGCGTCGCCGAGCGGCTTCGTAGCGCGGCCCGGTGCGACGGCCAGGGGCCCGTGTTCCCCGAGGCGGCCATCCTGGCGGCCATTGAGCAGAGCGTGGCCGGCGGGTCGGACGACTTGCTGTAGAGCGCGGATTGATTGAGAAGAGGGGGAGCTTGAATTTTCGCTTGTTTAGCTTTCTGGGATTTCGAAAGGATATTTGAGCAGGAATATATTGCTTTTTTGGATTGGATCTGGCGAACCAATGGCGTATCACGTATATAAAAACGGTCGTTTGAAAAAGGTATTGGCGGAAATTACATTGATAGGCTAGGCTTGGGTTGCGATGTATTTGATATTTTAAGCAGACTGATGATGACGAATAAACCATTTACATCACACCTGCACGAGCACGCACACATTTGCACACATCAACACTCACATAAGGTCTAGAATAACAAGTATTATACAAATGACCGATCCTCAGGAGGCTGGATAAAACAGAGCAGTCATTTTTTACAATAAATTATATCAAAACGTCAACGCCCGGCATATCCTGATAAAACGCCCATTTACTCGTCCTTCCCTCCTCCTGTCTTTCTGTAGTCTCCTTTTCCCTGTATCGCTTCCATGCAAACCAATTCCCAAAGCAACCAAATCCATGCTAATTTCAGCCAGAAAAAAAAAGGCATTACAAAGGCTCCCGATATATGGGGAACTATGCGATAAGAAGAATGTATAATGCGATAGTCAAGGCACAGCCATGCCATGCCAGCCTCCTCCCCTTACCCAAATTATCGACAGCAACCACCCCTCGCGCGATGCACTCATAATACAAAGACACATCCTGTCTTGCTCCTACTTCCACCCCCTCCCTGCGGCTCTCGCCGTGTACGTTAGTGCGTCTTCTGCGTCTTGGACCAGGCGGGCTCGGGCGCCTTGGTGGCCTCGTTGTCGACGTGGTGATACTTGATGGTCAGGCACCAAATGTCGAGGTAGTCGCAGATGGTGACGATGACGTCGACGACAAAGCTGCCGTAGACGCCAAAGGCGGTGCCAAGCATGAAGAAGACGTAGGCAATCTGGTACGGGCCATCGCCGAGGGCGCTGGGCCAGCCGAATCCGACGCGCTCAGCGAGGATGGGACCCATCGAGTCGGCGACGCCAATCATGAGCAGGGCGCCGAGGACGTTGTAGTAAGGGAAGTCCTGCTTGAGGAGATGGGCGGTGATCATGCGGCCGACGGAATAGGCGTTGATTAGGCCGACAAAGATGGCAAACGGCACCAGGTGGTTGCGGAGGATGACTGGCTGCAGCTTGAGATACGAGACGACCAGGAACCAGACAGAGAAGATAGGGCCTAGACCCAGGAGCGCACCACGCGACTTCTCGCCACGAGCGCGACGAGCACGGATGACGTTGAGCGACGACTCAACCGTGTTGAAGACAAGCACGACAGCACCCTGGACCAGGTACCACTCGGTAAAGGAAAGGTTGTAGATGGACATGGGGATGCCCATGTTATCGGGCAATCCAAAGGCGCGCAGCATACTCTGCTGCCAGACGTGGGCGCCGCCGAGGAAGCCGGTGAGGGCGTAAACGAGGACGAGGATGAGGACGCCCTCGACGGGGCCGTTGACGATGCCCAGCGTTAGGGTCTTGGTGTGGTACTCGTCCCAGGTCTGAACGTAAAAGGTGAGGAGGGCTGGAGGCGGGTTAGTATCAATGATGCGCGGGAGAGCGACGGGGAGGCATGCGCACAGGCAAAGAGGGTGGCGACCGTCTTCCAACCCTGACCCATGTTCTGGGAGGCGGCAAAGATGAGGACTTCGAGAGAGGTGTTGAGAGCATCGACGCCGTGGTCGAAGAGTTCACCGAGGGGACCGGATTGCTTGGTGCGACGACTATACACCTGTTAGTCTTTCCTTCCTTCTTTTTCCCTTCTTCATCGCTTCGCTCGAGATGGGTTGAGGGAGCCCGCGCATCTTTGCAAACAAAGGCCACTGTTACAAACAAGCGCACCTATTGCAAGATGCGCTGAGCAAAGCGGGATGACTCAAAAAACTTACGCTTGGGCGCCGTCGACAGCGTCAAAAGTCTGGTAGAGGAACAGGCCAATGGCCCAGCTAAAGTAGACCCAGGGCGGGCAATCCTGGTCGAGGGTCGGGTTGTACCAGAGCAGGGTGAGGAAGTTGACGACGACGAAGACGAATCCGGTGAGGGTGATCATGTTGGGGGCCATTGTCATGGGGAAGAGGTGGATGACAAAGTTTGTGTAAAAGGGCTTGAGGATGTACTTGGAGACGAGCGAACGGTCGACCGAAGAGTACTTGTACTCGCGGAGCGCCGGGAGCTCGCTGTGACGGATGTAGACCATGACGGGCGGTTGTCGACGTTTCTGGTCTTGATATTATATTGTGTATGATGGTGGGAGGACGAGGCTCTGGGTCGTGATGCTGTCGAGTTCTTCTCTTTTTTCTTGTTGGGGCCGGAACGGGGCGAACGACTGGTGAGGCTTTGCTCTGCGCGCGCGTCGCGGAGGGGAGTGAATTAGAGCCGGCGAGGCTTTTGCATTAAAAAGAACAAGTAGAGAAATGGAACTGGAAGGGGGGAAAAAAAAGTTCGAGACTCGACAGAGACGGCAGTCGAGTGAAACAGAAGCGACCGTTGGCGGGGATAACCGAGGATGGCGATGACGAACGATGCCAGGGGAAGAAGAGAGTGTGAAAAATGCGCCCTGGTATTTTTGGTCAGTTGTCGGAGGAAGGGTGAAAACGGAGAGAGCAAGGAGACCCACGTTGAACGACCCAGATGGTTACCTCCTAGCAGCTACTGGTAAGACGAAACGTCACACGAGTTGCATCAAAAAAAGTCAGGACCAAAGATGATGGAGAGATAGGGAGAGGGAGAGGGAGAGGGAGAGGGAAAAGGAACACGAGACACAAAAAAAGAGAGAAAATCTTCAAATCCAACAAACCCCCTTTCAGCCAGCCCAGTCAGCCCACCTACTGCCTTTGGGAATTGCGCACGAGACCCCCCATCCATCATCCATCAAGCCCAGTAACTTGTTAAGCGGGCCTTTTTTTTTTCCTTCGCTCGGTTGGCGCCCCCTTTCGGCTCACATCAGGGGTTGAGGGACCCCGGGCACTTCAAGGGGGGTAAACACGATTCAATAACTAATTCATTCCACAATTAATTCAGTAAACTGCACATCACTGCTCATCAAACAGGGCCGCTGCAGTTGCTCCGTCCATCCGCGTTACTCTCAACAAACCTGCTTCACATGCTGCTCTGCTGGAATATGAACCTGCATCGTAACTTAAATACAGTACATCAATCTTACACCAAAAGCCCCAAAAGTCCCCCCTGCACGCTCTCACCAGGTCTCTTCTATTATAACATCATAACCCAGGACCGTGGGTGGCTTGCTTGCCAACGCATCCCCCAAATCGCGTGCCCTCGTCTCACGCGCCTTCCACACCATCCCCCAAACGCGGCATTATCACCATCACATCACCGTGGCCACATGTCTTGATAATATCCCTTCCCTTCCTCCCTTTGGCCTAGCCTGCCCTCCTTCAAATCGCGCTACAGACTTCGGCTCATCAATGTTACCAGTGCCCATCCTCCTCCCCTGACCCGGACCACCGAACAAGCCTCTGCTTGGCCACCACCTTATCCTAGCCCTACGCCTTTCCCAGAACCTTCGTCTCCCCATAACCTACTGTACTAGCCTTGTCCTGGATAATTTTAGGCTTGTATTCTTTTCGCGTGGCTTCCTATTGTTGGCCCCCGGCCTGTTGTTGTTGTCATGCAGCACCAACCAAACAAACTTAAACGGCTTCACTTCCTCGGCATCGAGTATTGCAAAATAATGATAATAGACTCGTATCAGCTTATTTCAGCTCTTGCACTCTCATCCCATTACACTACTACACTTCTTCCCACCATTCCACTAACTACCCATGCCCACTGTCAACCCACTGTCTACCGACTGTCTAACCCCCACGGCTCTTCATCATCCCTTCAAAATTCCGCTCCAGGTTCGCCACAGCCATTTCGAGAAGCGGCTTGGCGTGCTCTGCCGCATCCATCTTGTTCGCTTCTTCAGTCCCAAGCCGCGCGTGCCTGTTCCGTCCGGTCTGTCCCTGTCGCCCATCACCAATTACACCCACGCACCATGCCTGAGCCCTTCCCGCCTCCAACGCCTCTTCGTCACAAAGCCTCTCGCAGCCCGAATACCACCATCTATTCACCCTTTCCATGTAAGCCGCGAGACCTGCCTGGTACTCGGGGTTCGTACGAGATCGAATACTAACGCACCGCGACGGTACCCGCCACTCAGGGCCTTCCGCCTCGGGATCCAACCCTGCAAACTCATCCGCGTCACATCGTCGCTTGCCTTTGTCAGGGGATCCCACAGTCCCGTAGCAGCTCCCATTTGGCGACCCTGCCGGCAGAATCTGGCTGCCTTGGAATAGCTGCGTGTAGAAGCTTGCCTCAGACTCTTGTCTAGACAGCGAGTCTGCGAGCTTGCCCTGGGCATCGTCAATCCCAGCATGCTGCAGCACTCGTGCCGTTACGGCGTACCCGACATCCTCTTCCAACGGCTTTGCGGCCTTAGAATCAGTGCTCAAGGCTTTAAAGGTAGACTTGAACGTCGACGCTCGGTATTGACGCTGTCCAGGCGGTCCAGCCGTCAAGGGTCTCGGGGCACCGAGGGCTAGGTGCGTAAGCCAGGCACTGCTCTGCTCAGAGCTCTCGCTTTTGGGTGGCGGGCTTTGTCCCTCCCTCTGACCCCTTTCGGTGATGCCCTGCAGTTCAGCTCTGGCCATCAGCTGTGATGCCACGGAGTCTGAGTTAGACAGACGCGGCTTGGCCCAATATCGATCATACACCGGATCAAGGCTTGGTCTTGCGTCCCAATGCTGGCTCGGCATCTCGTTTGCACTATAAGTATGCTGCAAGTTGAGTCTCGGCTTCAACGGACGGAAGAGGACCTTCCGAGCCTTCCTCTGGTTGGGGTTTGGATATGAGGCGAGATTGTGAAGCGACTTGACAGGCATGTTCATCATGATGCTGTCCATGCCGTCGTCTTCGTCCTCGTCCTCGTCATCTCCGTCGTGGTCCCGGTCGCTAGCACTGTACCCCATAATCTCGTCTACCTCTCTGCTTGGCGTACCGGTCCAGGTGGAACGCATGTCATCCAAGTAGCCGTTCCTGCCGATGGGATTGGCCGCTCGGTCGTAGTTTTGCTGCAGCGGCGTATACTGTGCTGCAGAATACGGGGAGTTGCGGTCGTTGTTTTTGGTCTGAAGATACGCAACGACGGAGCGTGGTAGTAGACAAAGGTCGGAGTATGCACCGCCAGACGTCCACTTGAGCGATCGTCCTCGTCTCGTTGGAGGCTGCAAGGGCTGGGACGAGCTTGGATTGTAAATGGTACCGGCCGTCGTGTAGGTAGGCTGGACCGGCGGGTTCGACGAGCCGCATGTCATGGAAGGAGAGATGCTGTCTGTTAGTGATGGCTTCTCCATCCTGAAACTTTTCTCTTTTTTTTTTCTGCTCCGGTATATTGTTTGTTTTTGTTCAAGCGTGTGTATATTTCTTGCTCCTCAAATAAATGACTTGTCGAAGATGTCGAACAGATGGAAGAAACAAAGGAAAAGGAAAAGAACGAGATCTGGGAAGGTCTGAATTAGTAGAGGAGACAAGTATGAGGTCGCCAAAAGAGCATCATGTCCAACACAAGCTCCAAGGCCAAGAAAAGTGTATCGAGAAATTGCACCCAAGAATGGCCAAAGAATCAGTGCAGCGTAGAATGAGGATTCATGACTTCAATAACAGATCAAAGATGATGGTTGTCATAACAAAGGAATTATGCGTACAGTTGACGCGTCGGCCGGATCCTAGGGCTAGAAGGCAAGAAGCAAACGCACCTTCCTCGAGACTTTGCAGCCCCTCCCCCAGCCTCAAAGAGGAAACCAGCGCGAGCTATCAGGGCAGAAGAAAAACAGAGAAATTCATACCTCATGAATCCAAAAATTTAAAAAAAAAAATTGCGCAACCAAATCTCAAGTGTACCGCAAGGCGAGGATGAAGATGAGCGAGTGACGACGGCCGGTGTCCAAAAAAAAAAAAAGTAAGAGAATCAACTTCGAGGGGAGAGAAGGGAATGAAAGGTGGCGAAAGACTCCGGTCGCTAGATGGCATGAAAGAGATAAGGAGAGAAATGAATGAGGAAATGGGAAATGGCTTCGTCGTCGTCGGGCATCTATTGCATCGTCAGCATCAGGCGAGCTTTCCGGCCACGGGGAGGCAATAACGTAGGTTGATGATGCCGGAGCGAGTCTCGTCGAGTATGTTTCTTGCTGTGACAAAAAAAGAGCTAGACAAGGAAAACTCTTCATGCCGCCGGACTATCCAAGTCTATGCCATGACTTGCAAACGAGCGCCGCCAGCTGCGAACATCAGCGTGCGTCAAGCTTCCTTCCACCGTCATTAGTGCAAACGGGCGTTCAAACAGACTTGATCAAGACAGCCCAGTACTTCAAAGATGCGATTTGTGTTGAATTATATATATACGTTGGTATATATAACACCACATGATATCCCATCTTGACAACAACGCTTCCCCCAATTTTCACCCCCGACGCTTTTGCCATAATCCATGCCTTTTCCTCGCTGCACGCTCTTGGCGGCTTTGTTTATTTCTTCCTGCTCGTCAACAATCCTTCTCCTCTCCTAGAAAATTCCGTAATCAAAACAACCTTAGCTCGAATGGTTGAACCTTAACCAAATAGCAGCCAAAAGGGCGCAGCTGAAAGAGCCCTAAGAAAGTAGTATAACAAAGAAACAATAATACACCTGAAATGAGCTTGTAAAGAAAAGAAAAACCTATATATAAAGAGTGCTCATTCTTCGAGTGCCACTTGACAAGAAGCACAAGCAATTCCATGGTCACAAAAGAGTATGTTCGAACCAGAAGCCCTGAACAAAAGAGGTACAAGTCGAAAGTGGGAGATCAGTCGGACGCCATTACATTGGCGCGTTCGGATATGCGCTGCCAGGGACTAGGCCGGACGGGTTGCCATGCTTGGGCTTGCCGGAGCGGCCCCCTGCGAGCTGAAAGTCGGGGTTGTCCAGGAGCATATCTTGACGTTGCTGCACGGCCCGCCGCGCGCCGTTGCCTGGCATGGGATGATGGTGCGGGTTCCAGCGTGGGTTGATGCCTCGCTGTGAGACGGACGTAAAGTTGGATCGCACCGAACCTGCCGGGCTGCGTGATCCATCCATGGCGTGCGCATCCTCGTATATGGGTCCTGGAGACGCAGTTACAAGACCGGCGTGGGGGGCCGGCGATTCGTAGCGCGGCTCTACGTCCTCGTAATAGGCGCTGGGGCCAGCAGCTAGAGGACTGGTTGGCCCGCGGTATTCGGGCACTGAGGGGCGACGGTCGACGCCATAGACAGGAGACTGGCCTCCAGGGGATCGTCTGCCGGAGGCTTGGTTCCATGCGGCGCGTGGTGGGACGTACTCATCGGTGCTGTACTTGCTTCCGTCGCTCACGTAGCCAGGGCGAGGCTGCCCAACTGGATGACCCTGCTGCATGTGAACCATGCCAGTGGCACCGGCGTCATGCTCCGAGGTCGTGGTGGCGGCTGCTGCGCCGTATCCGTGATGCCCCGACGCGCCAGAAGCCATCTCGGGAGGCTGGCCAAAACCGGCGGATGCTGGGGTCTCAGCGGGTAGAGGTGGTGGCGATTCGGCGCGTGGTAGGTCTGCTTCGGTGTTTGCGTGGCTTGGGGTGCTTTGTGACCCCCAGTTGGTGTAGTCTCCTTGGCCGTTGGCTGGCTGGTTGCCGTAGCTATCGTAAGTTCCAGGCGCTGATCGTTGATCATAACCCTGGCGGCCACCACGGGCCATTGCGGCTCCTGCCATGACACCTCCTGCAGCGGCAGCACCAGTCATAGCTGGTCCACCATATCCATCCCGAGGTTGGCCATACGGGCCGCCTCTACCGCGAGGCCCCATGCCGCCGCGGCCGTAACTATCTCTTCTGCGAGCTTGAGAGCCATAACCATTGTAGCCCCCGCGACCACCGCGCGGCGCGCCGCCTCCACGATAGCCAGGCATGTTTCCTCTACTAGGACGGCTATTTGGGCCATATCCCTGAGTCTGAGGGCCATAGGGATCACCCTGGCCAAGCTGGCCTCCATATCTGTCACGCGAGGTGGGGTTTGAGGAACCAGCGTTTGCGAGGTCGGTGGCGTTTGTTCCGGGCGAGCGGTCCGCAGTGCGAACCTGTGTTAGTGGGATGCGCTCGTCACTAACTTGGTCATCCTTTTGCTGAGTTCTCTCGTACGAGGCAAACACGGGTAGGCCATCCGCGCCCGCAGCTGCGCCAGACATGGTGGTAGCCATGGGCTTCAAAGGATCCTCGCGGTTGTAGTAATTCTCGCCACTCATCTCGGCATTCTCAGCAATCTTTCTCCTGCGGGCCTTTCTACCAACCATAGCTCGGCGCATAGAAAATGTCACAATCGTGCTGATGAGGAGAATGACGGCGGCAGCGAGGACGAGGTAGGTACCAAAGGCCGTGTGCGGGACAAAGAGGATGAAGTCGATGATGGTGGCGGCAAGGGCAACGAGAAAGGCGAGAAGCGTAAAGATAAAGAGGGCGAGAAGGTACCGGGCGGAGTGGGCGGCGGAGTGTATGTGAGAAACTCCGGCCATGACCAACATGACGAGTGTGAGGGCGGCGGCGATTGGGTGCAGAATGAGAGTTTTCGAGAGCGTCTGGCGAACAGAGTCTGGCATGGTAAATTTACCTGGGCCATCGGCCGTGACTGCAGATGCTTGTCAGTAGGGAAATGGCAACGAAGCTTGTTGCGCAAAGCGGCTCACCATCGTAGCCAATGCCAGCGCTGCTGCACTTGTCACCGGTGCATCTGCCAAGAACGCCGAATATGGTGTCGCCATTCTTTCCAAGATAGATAGATTTTGAGACAGGCGCCGATATGACAGATATAATGAGCAGGGCCAGGGCCGCCGTCAAGAGTATCGTCAACGGCGTCGCGGGTCTCAGCATGATACCGACCGTTGGCTGAGTGGGCCGAGAAATTAGAAGCAGCTAGCGAGGAGGAGGAGGGAAGGTCGGACAATGCTGTTATCGGCGCATCGGTTGAAGCAAGTCGTAGTCGCGAACGGCAAAAGAAGGGGCTCGGAGGGAGGTAGAAATCGTTGTTGGCGACGCCAAGCGAAGAGAGCGTTTGCTTGCCAAATTGAATAAACCTGGCTGCCGTATTGTCGCAGTAGACAACGTTGGTGGTCTAACGGCCCAGCAAATCGAAAACGGCGTGGATCGGGAGAAAGGAAAGCGACGGCGAGAAATTTAAGAGCAAGTCCCCAAAAAATGACCTCGATCGCAGCGTAGATCCAACACTCGCTGGCGGTGCGAATGATGAAGGATGCAAGAGAGGGCGACGACAGCTCTCGAGAAGTAAAGGGCGCTTTGCCTATCCGCGCTTCTGCATGTAACTTAGAGGAGGGATGGGCCAAATGGAGGTACGTACGAGTAAAGGCAAAGGTACCCATGAGGTACCGTTTGGACAAGGGAAGTCAGTGCTTGGAGATGGCTCTTGAGTGGTTCCTGCACCCAAAAAGGTGTGCCAGCAGAGTGGACTCAGCGCTGTTTTTAGTGATTTTGGTGGATTCTTGCATGGGAGGCGGAGGCTGGTGGACCATTCCGTGCAGTGGTGGAGAGCGGCGGCGCAATCAATCAATTCAGGCACACAGCGGAGAATGTGGGTAGAAAAGGCTGGGATTGTTCTAAATGTGCTAGGATACCCAGCACATTTGCAGCAAAGATTACTCGCTTTTCAGAGGGTTCAGAGGGCTGCAGAGGGGGGGCTGTCGCGCATGCCCAGCGGCAAGGGGGGTCCATGGACGGAATGCAACAGGCTGTCGTCATGGTACTTGTCGAGTACATGGGAATGGGATGATTTCAACGCGCAGCTCGGCTGCCTGTATGACAGAGTGAGAAAACAGGTTCATTAATAAAAATCAATGTACACAAACCAAGATTTACATTAGACCGAATCCTTCGATTGGGGAGAACTAGAGGTCTTAACTCTCTATTCTAGCTGTCCGCCGAGCCTCACAGGCGGCAGCCAGGCTACATTGCATGTTGCGTTTGCCAAGGTACCTCATACTAATCTTGGATATTTACGTAGTACCTTCCTTCCTTACCTTCCTCTTGATGATGATTCTACATGTCCTCGCCATCAGTCTAGGCCTCCTCGCCATACATCTCTAGCTATGTACTTAAATATCTCCATGTCGCCATCATCAGGCTCCTCGTCGCTAGCTTCACTGCATCAGCGATTTCGTCGACTCCACGCCGTTGTCCTTCCCCATTCTCAGCCCAGACTAGCCCTAGCCGCTCCTCCATACGGTTGGTCCAACTGTGGGAATACGACGCAGTCTGCTCCGAGTTACTCGGGTTCTGTTTGCTCAATCTGATCATTCTCAGCATTTTCTTATTGTCCTCGAGCCTCCTCTTCGCTCAGCTCGCTCGCTGGCCACGGCGCTGGGCTTCATTCGGGCGGGACCGCTACTGATAGCTACTGGCAGAGACAGAAGACGGCTTGACGCCGCCGCTGGCGCCCGCCTCCTATTGCATTTATTTCTCTCACCTACATACAGTAGTTCCGCTTGCAGAGCCCATCTGAATGAGGAAGGTTAACAATGCAACAGGCTGTGTGGCGCCCAAGCTTTGCTGCTACTCGTCCCTAAAATCCACCACTTCTCTTTGGGCGACCGCCGAAGACGCCACCAGCAGGCGGGCAAGAAAAGAACCTATTGGTAGCTCCTGTCATACCCTTCTTGTAGGTCTCCTAGTGCATATCACTGATTCATCGACTAGTCGCATGAAGCACAAGAGAAACTCAAAGTTCTTCCTCGGTCGATCCCGCGAGAGTCAACCCCCCAATGCAAACTCGCAGGTCGAAACAAAAAAAAAAGGCAAAAATAACGTGCATAACAATTCTTCAGCGGAGCAGATGGTCCACGAAAGTCTTTCAAGCGCGGGCTATCCCAATCCCATCATTCATGTTGATCTTCCCCAACCCCTGCTTATATAACCAATACCAATGTTACAGTCCACGTTTTGCCCACCTTGGCACGGCACACGATACACGCTGCGCCTTCAATTTTAAAGAAAAAAGATGAAGAAACCCCCAAAGAGATTGCGATTTCCCTTGTCATCGCATCCACCGCCACGAAGCGGAAGCCCGCATGCATATGCGGATCTCGCTCTAAGCATCAATGCGAAGCGCTCGACTCTTGTAATCACTCACCCTTTGGCATGATGAACCCGACGGTTATGCGCTTGTTTGGCAGCAATGCGAGGGCTCTTACGTATCCAATAGACTGGGAAGACTGGCCAATATCTGGTCGATCTGCTGTAGGTGGCGTTCATCGCCCCCCTCTGAAACAACTTGCGTTGAAATTCTCGCCGGTCACCCATAGCACAGCCGGAAATGGATGCGCAAATTGTCCCATCGCCGGATTCGAGATTGGATGGAGCAGCGTGAAAGAAAAAGAAGAGGGGGATAAAAACAAGGGCAGGCTTTTGCTGACGAGAGCACGCAACACAATGTCAGCCACTTGCTTCGTGTCTCATGTTGGCCACGCAAGCCGGGCTGTGTCGCCGCGACATGCGCTGGCTCTATTTTAGGGGCAACGCCGTCATTCTCTATGCAACCCTATACCTGCGTTGCCAATTACGTTCGGGTCAATGTCGCCCTTCGAAAGCCCATGAAGGTCTGTCTATTATGCGTTTTTCAGTATTGATGACATGCCACAAATCTGCAGGCTCTATAAATGAATCGGTCTCGCCTGCCAGTGTTGTGGAACAAAACAGCACATAAGCCGCCCAGCATAGTAGCCAACTACTCTATGAGGTAGCTAATTACTCGTTGCTACCCACGATCGCCTCGCGTAGCGCAAGGCCTTCATGAAACCGTCATTGACTAGTTACAACTTATGGCTAAATACGAACTAAGTAAGGTTGGTACGATGCTACAACATCAGCAATCGCCAGATGTACAACACATGTCAATAAAGAACACAACACCGTTCTTCCATTCTATATATATGACGGGTTGAAGTCTACTTATCTAAGTCAACTTTTTTAAACCGAGTATATCCCGCCAAGAATAAAAAAAAAAACGCCACAATGATTCCTTCACACTTGTGCAACTTTTCCACCCTCTATTAAACGCGAGCCTAGTTGCCCGAACTTTCATACTGAGCCCGGAAGAGCGAGCCCTCCCTCGCGAGGAGTTCCCGCGGCGCGCCAATCTCGGCGATGCGGCCCTTGTCCAGGAACACGACCCGGTCAAAGTCGAGGATGGCGTCGAGCTTGTGCGCGATCGCAATCACGGTCCGCCCCTGGAACTCGTCGTGGATGATGCGGTGCATCATGTCGTCCGTGTCCGCGTCGACGCTAGAACCGCAAAGTCAGCGCAAAGCCCGGGGGGGGGGGGGGGAGGGTGACATACCTGCTTGAAAACTCGTCCAGGACGAGGATGCGGCCGCTGCGGACCATGGCGCGGCCGAGGCAGAACAGCTGCCGCTGGCCGTGGGAGAGCAGGTCTGCGTCCATGTCCTCGTCGAGGCCGCCGTGCTCCTCGAAGACGTCCCACAGCTGCACGGCCGTCAGCACCTCAACGAGGCGCTCGTCGGTCGCGGCGCCGAGCGGGTCGATGTTCTCGCGGACGCTGCCGTAGAGGAAGAAGGGCTGCTGCGGGACCGTGTTGAGTCGCCTGCGCAGCTCCTCCCTGGGTGCCTTGGCAATGTTGACCCCGTCGATGACGATCGATCCGGTGTCGAGATCGAGCATGCGGAACAGGGAAGAGACGCAAGAAGATTTGCCACTGTGGCGAGCGTTAGAAGAGGAACCATGCATGCTAATAAACCGAAGTTGGGTGAAGCTTACCTGCCAGTGCGCCCGCAGATGGCGACTCTCTCGCCGCTCTTGATTTCGAGGTTAATATCTTGAAGAACAGGTCCCAAGCTGGCCTCGTATGAAGCAGAAACGTTTGTGAACGTGATTGATCCGGTCTTGGGCCACTCGCTGGGCAGGTCCTCCGACTCGCCGACTGCATCTTCCCGCTCGGTGCCGAGCACAAACGAGCGAACACGGCTGACAGCTCCAATGGCCGTCTCCAAATGTGTCCACTCCGTGACGACCAGCTGGAGGGTCTGGCTGAACGAGACAATGTTGAACAACGCGACGCCCAGGAAGCCGGTGGAGCCACTGCGGATGTTGGTTGCGAGACCAACTAGTAGGATGGCGACCGCGGCGACGACCAGGTTCAAGACCAGCGTCAGCCACCGCTGGATGCACCACATGAGGTAGTACGGCTTTTGCGAGGCGTTGAGGATGTCGATGCTGCGCTGCATGTAGTGGCGGGACCAGCTGTAGGCACGAATACTCGCAAGACCCTCGATGCTCTCCACAAACAGTGAGAACAGCGGTGCCTTGGATTCAATGTCCAGTAGTCGAAGCTGACGCGACGTGCGGAGGTAGTAGAGCTGAATGATGTACAGAGCGCCGATGCAGAGCGGGATGGCCGCACCTACGTAGCTGGAACCAATAAAGACCAGGACAGCAGAGAAGAGGGCTGACAGGACGGCAATGATGGTCTTATCCAGCGCACTCGGCAGCTCGCTGTCAATCAGATTAAGATCCTGGCTGAACCGGTTGAGAATCGTTCCCGTGTCCTTTGAAGTGATGAACCTCGTCGTGGCGTGCATGGTCGTGGACAGCAGACGGTTGTGGAATTCCACCATCATCTTCGGCACAATCCTCAGTTGGAAGACCGAGTCGGACGCAACACTCCCCAAAAAGGCCGTAGCTGCAATGGCAGCATATACACCGAGCCAGTATCCAATGTTTTCATTGGGATGCTTCTCGTTGGCGTTTGCCCACCATTGTAGCCAGATAGCTGCACGATTGTTAGTCTCGGGCGGGCGAAGGATAAGTTGCGGGTAGCGTGGGCGACTCACCTGGAAATCTGAGGCCAAAGACAAAGGCAGAATAGAGAACGACATAGAGAACCATGTACCACCAACCGGCAACGCTGATGAAATAGGCATAGATCTTGATGTCACCAACACGGCGAGCACCGTCGACATCCTCTACCTCAGCGGCGGCCAGGTGCTCCAGAATTTCATCCGGAAGCTCGAGATCGAGTTCCGGTTCGCCGTCACCCGATTCATCATCTTCCGAGCGCTCCAGGTCAAGTTTGACGTCCGACAACTCTTCCGGGGTGCATTGCTGAGTAATGTTGCCTTGTCTATCGAGAACAATGACCGAGTCCGAGTAGCGAAGGTGGCGAACTACGTTCATTAGCAGGGTATAGTCATGGTGTGGTCGCAGCGCTTACCAGAGCTTGTGGCCAGGATGGTCGTAGAGTTCCACTGTCGGAGCAGTCCTTCACGGCCAAAGACGGATTCAAGGATGTTTGACTCGGTAATGCGGTCGACTCCTGCCAATACGTCATCCAGGATGATGACATCCTCTCCTGAGAAGAGGGCACGCGCAAGGGACTTGTATAGTTAGTTATGCCACTCGCCAGCATGCCAAGTTCTTGTACTTACCACGCGCATTTGCTGGCCACCGCTGATGTGAGAGCCACGGGTACCAACTTCAGTGCGGTCACCATTTGGCAGAATGTCAAAATCGGCCGAGAGACAGCACGCTTGCACAACGCTCTTGTATCGAGGTTCATCCCACGTTGACAAGCCGACAATGTTATCACGAATCGTGCCTCGGAAAATCCAGGAGGACTGGGGGCAGTATGCGGAACTGAGAAAGTTTCTGTCCAGGGAGCCTCCAACTTCGGGTACTTCGCCTAGCAGAAGTCTGAGAAGCGTAGACTTGCCGCAACCGACAGGTCCAATAATCATAGTCGTCTTGGACTTGGCCAGATCAAAGTTGAGGGCCTTCAGGATGGGTCCCTTTTCGGAGGAGTACGCGGCAGTGGCGTTGCGTGCAGTGAACATGGCGTCCGCGTTGGCTAGGTCTGCCTTTAGCGAAGCGGCAGGCTGCACCTTTTCCTTGACACTTGCATGCTTCTCTTGAGAAGAAGCAGTGCTCGAACCGTCCTGTTCATGGCTGCTCGAGACCCTGCCGTCTTCTTCCGAATCATTGCCAGAGTCGCCTTGCTCATCTGCAACAAGGTACTCCTGGATACGCTCAAAACAGTTCAAGATGGTCTGCGCATGTTCAAGAGCATCGGGGATGTTGACAGTGGGCTGATCTGACAGCTCGTACAACGTCAGGGCTGGGAAGATAATTTGCTCCGTAAGTGTTTGCGTATGTCTTGATCTGGCAAGCAGAATAAAAACACCAAAACCCCAAACAGGAGCAAAAGTGGATGACACGTAGACTAGAATTGTTAGACTGGAGTCTACAGGCTGCTTCCTTCGAATACTCACATCCAGCATTCAGGAAAATGTTCCAAAGACGGTAGCGGAGAGAAGAGCGAATCTCATCCTGACGAAGGCGAGTAATCATGGCCGAAATAGCGCCATTAACTCCGGTCATTCTGATACCTTTCAAGGCACCTAGAGCTCCAGATGTTGCTTCAAGCCGAGTTTCGATAGCCTCGAGCCATGGAACTTGGGCGTCACCGGCAATGGTCGCAACTCGCAAGCTTCCGACGAGGCACACTATTTGGGGTCAGTGCCGTACTGATTGGTATCGTGGGTGAGAGAGTATCATACCGATGACGAAAGCGGTGGAGGCGGACATTGCCACACCAAGAAATCTGTACAGAAGCCACAGAGTAAGGCCAAGCTCCAACGGACCGGCATACAGCTCGTGCACGTCCTCCATGCTCTCTCCGATGCGGTCAATGTCGGCGCTCATCAGGGTCATGGCTTCGGCGTCGGAAGCAGCGTGGGAGCTGACTCGGAGTGTCTTGTCAAAAATGGCCGAGATGAGGCTTCCACGGAAGAGGGTGATGGCACGATACACCTTGAGCTCATACACTGCATAGGATATCTGCAGGGGATTTTTAGTTACGATTGCGCGAGTGGATGCCACAGTACATACAGCGATGCCGATATAGACGAGAGCGTAGGCAGCGATCAACCCATAGCCTGTGTTTTTGTCGGACTCGGTTGGGGGAGCGGCGACGTAGTCGAGGACTCTCTGGACGAGGAAGGGCTGGGCAAGGGTGAATGCTAAGTAGGCAAGTCGCGCTGGCATGGCAGCCAGGATATGCCATTTGTAGTGCTTGATGAAGGTCCGTAGCAAGGCGTGCTTCTTGGTTTGATCAGCTTCGCAAGCTGTTAGCACCCCGGAGAACTTGGACAGACGCAGAGCGACCTACATTTGTTCCAGCGAGCCAGAAGCGACGACGGTTCCGAGGCCTGGAGGAGGTCGGCATCTATGGGCGTCAGCGTGTCGACAGTCAGGGATGAGCGGAAGCCCTTGAGCATCAATTCATTCAACCAGATGAAGAGCGCCCTGCTGTACGTGCTGCTGGTGGCCTCGGGCGCCGAGTCCCGCCACTTGGGGCGGAGCAGGCGCCGCTTCTCGTAGAGCTCCAGCAGGAAGATGACGACCTTTACGCAGAACCCGGCGAGGAAGACGGCGGCCAGGTGGTCGGCGGACTGCAGGTAGAGCAGGGTACGGACGCGCGCGAGGTCGAAGAGGGTGGACAGGCCGAGGTAGAGGGTGAGCAGGGTCGACGGCCGCACCGACCGCGTGTGCTCCAGGTAGGAGAGGTACAGGAAGAAGAGCGAGGTGACCAGCGTGACGGAGAGCGCGGCGAGGGTGGACGTGGTCTTGGGCGCGTTCGGTTGCGCCCAGAGCGCGAGGAGGACAATCTGGAGAATGACGTACGCGCCGTACGAGAGCTGGGATCCTGGTTAGCTCGGCGCCGTTCAGCGTGTCTTCAGCAGAGCGCAACGGTACCATCTTCACAGGCAGAAGCCATGACTTGTCGACCTTGGCGAGCGCATCGCGCAGCTGCAGAGCGCGTCCCACAGAGAGAAGGACTGCAAACGAGGGTTAGTGAGCGATCGTACACACACGGCCGGGGAGTTGCGGTCGGGAACTTGCAGGTCAGGCTGAGCGGCAGGATGGTGAGGATGGTCTCCTCAAAGAGCAAGGTGAAATCGAAGCCGCCGAGACAGGCCGAGGAGACGGACGGGCCAAAGGCCCTCTCGACGTCGATTGTGCAGCTGTTGTTTGACTGCATCGCGGCTACGTTTGCAAGGTGGCGATGTCAGTGCAAAACTGAGGATATTGGAACCTCTCCTGGTGTCGAATGCCGACCAGTCTTTGATCAAGGGAAACAGATCAAAGAAAGGATGGACGAAATAGGCATCCGACATGCAAAAAAAGACATGTGTGTTTGTTTGCTTGACGGTGTAGGCAGGCTGACCCAACGAAGGGGGACGGATGAGATGGGATAGGTTGGATGTGGCGGCGCGCACCGCCTCATCACGGCCTATGCTGGAATAGGGCAAGGCGATTGACAGCGGGCTTACAGTGGGCAAGCCTGGATGGATTAGTATCTATGTACATATGTAGGGACACACCCCGACACCCTGATATTCGTTTAAAAATAAAAAATAAAAATCTTGATCTATATCCATATCCATATTTCTTACTCTATAACATGTATTCTCCTGCTTATTTGCGAATACTGACTGGTAGAGATGCGTCCCCGCAGATCTACATAAATACATACATACATAGGCCTACGCTTCAACGCCACCGCTGGAAACGCGTAGCAGGAAAACGCCACTCAACTGTTAGGGCTGATCGAGGACAACGAGAGCATCAAGAAACAAGTTAAATACCTACCTACCTTGGCTGGTTTAGCTAAAAAATGACAAAATCCTTCGAAAATGATTCAAGTACAGATGACACAAGTTTGCTCTCTGAGGCTCTCTCCGCCTTGCTTCCCCATCCCCATGTACCCCGTCGATGCAGCCCACCCTTGCCCACTATTACCCATAACTCCGGCGACTTCTTAACGTGGTCCTGTGGATAGACCGGAGGCTTTATTTTTTTTTCTTTGCCCGTCGTCTGATGCAGGCCGTCATCTTATTCCGTCTGGAAGTGGGAGGGGCCGAAGAAATAACTAGGGGACCGGACGTCGCTGCTGCTAACTTCTAAGCCATCAAGCAACTAAACTAGGTTACGCCCCCAACAGCCCAAGTTGTTACCACCAGTACGTTGTCAAAACCAAAGCCAAGACTTTTTGAAGCCTTTTTCGGATCTATCCTAATTTGTCCCGGCTTGGCCGTGCTATCCGCCGCCCCCACCCCGGCTCTGTCTCGACTGCCGTTCGTCCACGACCAAGCAAACTCGCATTTCGTAGTTCCATCTCCTCTGTTTCTTTCCTCGACCAGCTACTGCATGCTGATGGGGTCTGGATGGTTTTTCCTGTAAGAGCCGCAGGGCCTGCCACCCTGGCATCTGTCACGACAAATCCTCGACACGGATGCGCTACAGCGAGCACGCGGTGGAAATGTCTCACATAACGGTCGTGAAACAAAAAAAAGAAATACGCTCGGGGATACGACATCCACTACGTCCGAGAATCTCAATCCCGTCACCCTATCCCATTCGTCTGGATCGTTCCCCACGGCCGCTCAATGCCGGGCCATCACCGATTCTAGCCTCATTCCGCGAGAAACCCCCCCTCCCCCATCGAAACTTACGCGCGTTCGCTTATTAAGATGTAATCCTTTCTCAACTGTGGCGTGATGATGGTATCGTCATGACGAAAAAAAGAAGACTTTTGGGGGCCCGTCAACTACCGAGATGGCTCCAGTTCTCCGCGGAGTCGACCCGGGATGAACGAACTCTCCTAAAAGCTCACGTACACATCAACTGACCTACAGTTGTGACTCGTAAACAAACCAATTGATGCCCAGGTGTCATCACGCACTCCATTTGCATGGGGCTTGGAAGAGAACCTGTTTGGTTGCCCTTCCGAGACATGCAGTGGGCAGGTCGCACTATCAACGTCGCCTAGCCTTGTAGAAAGTAATCCTTACAGATTTATAGAAATAATCAATCAGGTGTCAGATATTCTTGTTGTTGCTGATACTATACTATTTTCAATAATTTCTCTTGTTTTTATTTTCACAAGATAATCTCATTACGAACTTTTTCTGCGAATACTGCAGCGTTTTCTAGAAGCAAAGTAAACGGCAAGAAAGTGAAACAATCTATGCTCTAGTATCCATCCAACATGACCCTGCAATTGTTTTTTTTTCTTTTCCTTGTTCACCGTAGCGTACTATTCCCATAATCATGCTTTTTGTAATCTCCGGAAGAGAACATCACATCGAAGTCCCCGCGGCAGCGCATTCTCCGTCCCCAGCTGGCTCATCGTCGCAGCGTTGGTGCCCGACTGCTCATTCTCGTGAATGTCAAAGTTGAGCAGCAGGCTCACCAACAGCAGCTTAATCTCCGCTATCGCGAACGCCTTGCCCAGGCACACGCGCGCCCCGTAGCCAAACGGGATGTAGCAGCCCTCCATCGCGCGCAGCTCCTCCTCGTCCGCGCGCAGCCAGCGACCCGGGTCGTAAATGTGCGGGTTCTGGAAGACGGCGGGGTTGTGCTGGATGGCTATTGTCGATGTTGAGATGATGGTCTGAGAGTGTGTTAGCCAATCAAAAAGGAAGAAGGAAGGGGGGGGGGATCGAGAACTCACTCCTGCAGGAATCATAACATCATCGTAGAGGTGGGTTTCTGGGACGATCCTCTCGGCGCGGCCGCTGGAGAGGGGCTTGGTGCGGAGCGACTCGCGGAGGCAGGCCTCGAGCACGGGCGCGTTCTTGATGGCGTCAAAGGAGGGCAGGCCGTCGTCCTCGAGCGCCAGGGCCTGCAACTCGGCGCGGACCTCGCGCTGCCAGCTGCGGTGCACGGCCAGCAGCCAGACGGCGTATGTGAGCGCCAGGGAGACGGTCGTCTGCGCCGCGTGGATGTTGTCGAGGCACTCGGCGGCCAAAAAGCTCCTCCGGGGCACCCCGGCGCCCGTCTTGTCCCGGAGCAGCCGGCCGACCAGCGAGTGACCCGTGGCAGCGTCGTCGGCGTGGACGCCCTTGACGGCCGCGTCCAGGCGCTCCAGGTTCCACTCGAACAGGCGCTCCTCGGCGTGCAGGAAGCGCGGGTTCGCCAGCCGCGTCACGGCACACTTGACGAGCCGGTGGGCGAGCGGGAACGTGTACAGCAGGTTGTTCCAGACCTCGCACTCGGCCCAGTCCTCCAGGATGGTCTGCTCCTCGCGGACCGACGCGAGAGACTGCGAGGCATGGCCCGGCCCGTACACCAGCGCGGTGATGTTGTCAAACGCGTACGAGTTGGTCAGCTTGAAGATGTCCGCGCCGACGGTGGACTCGGCGTGCGCGCTGCCGCTCAGCTCGTCCACGAAGAGCCGCACCCGCCTCCGCAGCGGGCTCATGACGGGCTCGCCGTAGACGGTGGAGGGCTGGTAAAAGGCGAACGTGGACTTGCGCATGGCGCGGTGCTCCATGCAGCCGAGGGCGGTGAAGATGGTGCGCTCGCCGTACATGGTGAAGTTGTTGAAGAAGCCGCTCTTGGGGTGGCGCGTGCCGGCGCGGTAGATGAGCTTTGTGGAGGCGGAGCTGGACACGGAGACCTCGCTGGGGGCGACGAGCACGACGGGGCCGTAGATTTGGTGCCATTTGTAGATTTGCTGGTTGCGGTGGAGGAAGATGTCGTGGAGGTCGACCCAGAGACGGGTGACCTTGCAGATGCGAGGGCCGGGGACATGGCTGTAGGGCGAGAGGAACAGGGCGTACACGACCCGGGCGAGCAGGAGAGATGCGGCAAAGACAATGGCAATGCTCAGAGAGAGGTAGTTGTACCGATAGCTGGTTTCCATGGCTGATAGATGACTGGTGTCAATGATTGATAGGTAGGAGATGGATGTAGAAGCCACACGCAGCAGGGGCAAGTACACAGACAGGTAGCTGATATGATAAGAAGTGAACGATATATATGTAGGACTATGACTATGCTATATTGGTGCGTTGGATTCTATACTAGTAAGTAATAAACAGGCCCGGCCAGGTCCTCTTGGTTGAAACTGGGCGAGCTACGGATGATGACCCCCCCTGCGCAAGCACCAACTTGCTTCCCGATCGAGCAGTTTTACTAGGTAAGAGCCCAAGTAAGTCTCTTTGCTTTCTGAACCACATATAGGACCATCAGAAGCAAAGTTGGCCCCGCCGTGGCCATGGACGTCGAGCTGGGCCGCGAGACATGGCATGTTTGCCTGCAGGATTGCCGGCCGCAGATTCTGTATCGAGCAGATGCTACATGTTTTCATCATTCTACAGATCAACATGCTGTATACGATTTGCCAGATGTATAAAAGCACTTTTACATCACATACTGCCGGTCCAGGTGGCAGAGGCGGATCCAGAACATAAGCACGAACTGATCACCAGTCGTGGATGCCTTGTTGGTGAGAGGTTGAACGAACTGCTCGGTAACATAAGCGCATCTCCGGTGAAGGTGGAACAACATGTCCACCGGCATGTTTGATTCTTCTCCCTGCTTCCTTCCTTCCTGACTGTATCCTTCGGCGACTTCCCAAAGCACTCGATGGCGGGATTTGACGACGGATTTCGGCCACCTTGATGTTGGAACTCGCAGGAATGAATGGGAATAGAATAGACGCGGGCCCCACCGTGAAGTAGTCATGCGAATCACGACATTTCTCGGGTCTCTTTAAAAATGCACCTAAAAAATTGCACCTTGCATAAGGATGGGCGGGAGGTGGTGGCTAGAGAACGTACATGAGTACATCCGGTAGTGGCGCCGCCGCTGCATCAAGCTGAATCGACCCTAAAAACAAGTTCCCAAACGAGTTCCTAAGCAAGTTTACCAGTTAGACTTGCTCATAGGAACTCGTTCTACGAGTTAGTGGAGAGGAAACGGCGATGCAACCCACACACCATCATCTCTTAGCCGTCTTGGGCTGGATAGGGCCAACTCGCCGGGATGCCAGGGTGAGGACGAGATGACAGCTGCTGCAGTGTAACCGAAGAATTACTCTATTCTGTTTCTTGGTCCTTTCACTTTAGATTTTCTCTTGTCAATTTGCACTGGCTATTCGATAGTTGCTGCTTTCATAGCCAGGACTACGTACCTCGGCGTCCTGCCTCAGCGCTAATAAAGGCTTGTCTCGCCAGCGTCAGCAGGTTAATTTATGTACTAGTAAATAGTAAATACAATCCAGTGTCTGGCCTTTTTCTAGGCGGTGAGGCAGTTTCTTCCTCGTTGAACTGGCCAGACTGGGCTCAACTGTCACGACATCCGACGACTACGGCACATCAGACCGTGGCCAGTGACATCGTGCATCTCGAGACACGGCAAACCGGCACGCCGGCAGAGGCGAATGTGAATTGGAGTAGATGGATGGAGTTGACCGAATTCTCCAGTAAAAATAAAGTAGAAATAAAATACACTAAACTAAATAAAAAGAAAACCTTTCTTTTGCACACCCCGTAAGCGCTACGTAGATCCGTCAGCCCTGGGAGTACGTGGGCCGGGCCAGCCAGCACACGACGACCGGGCAGGCAAAGAGGCAGACAGAGAGACAGAAAAACTGACCAAAGAGTTGCGATGACCGGGACTAGCGCGCGCGATCATGTTGGGAGCGGCGTCGGGGCGGTGACATCTCATTGGTCTCGGTCTCGCCATGGCCTGCTCATGTATCGCACTTGGGCATGTACCGGGTCTTTCCAGAGCATGTGTCTCCTCACCTTGCAAGGGCGGTACCGGCCAAGGCTGATGATGAGCGAGGAGCGATGAGCGATGAGTTTCTGTAAAGCAGAGGGGCGCTGACTGTTCCATCCCCCCCAGTAGCCAGCCCACCCCAGGAAGTTGCCCAAGACGGTGTAAACTACGAGCCCGGATATGTGCCGGTGTAGAGGTATACAGGGTGGTCAAGAGTGTGGCATGTGGAATGGTCTGCGTCTTATAAGCAAAGCTGCCAGCTGCGGTTGCAATAGTCAGATGGACATAAGAGCCTTGATAGTCTGATATTCTCCTCCAAGAGGCTTTACAACTTATACGCTTTATACAAGTCACTGTATATCACAGTTACTTTGTACCACAATCACCGTATACAACAGTCACTTTACACAGTCACTTTACACAGTCACTTACACAGTCACGTACACAGTCACAAAAGACACCAGTGACACACACATCACAATGAACTCACCACAACCCAGCCATGACATTCCCGTCCCAGATCTGGAACGAATCTGGGGCTGGAACGCCACCGTGCCCGAGTCCGTCGACCGCTGCGTCCACGACCTCATCGCCGAGGTCACCTCCCGGCAGCCCTCCGCCGAGGCCATCTGCGCCTGGGATGGCACCATGACCTACCAGCAGCTCGACTCCCACTCGACGCGGCTCGCCCACCACCTCGTCCGCCTCGGCGTCCAACCCGGCGCCATCGTACTCCTCTGCTTCGAGAAGTCGCTGTGGACGCCCGTCGCCATGCTCGCCGTCATGAAGGCCGGCGCCGCCTCCGTCGCCGTCGACCTCGTCCAGCCCGAGGACCGCCTGCGCGCCATCGTCCAGCAAGTCGCCCCCGTGCTGGTCATCTCCTCGGTCAAGCAGGAGCCCGTCGCCGCCAAGCTGCTAACCTCGATGCCGGCCTCCGCCTCCGTCGTCGTCATTGATGACGGCCGGCTGGACCAGCTCCCCCCCCTCCAGGGCGACGACGTGCTGCCCACGGTCGACCCCAGCAGCCTCCTGTACGTCGTCTTCACCTCCGGCAGCACCGGCCGCCCCAAGGGCGTCTCCATCCGCCACGCCAACCTCGCCTCCGCCGTGCGCCACCAGCAGTCCGCCCACGGCTTCCGCCCGGACTCGCGCGTCTACGACTTTGCCTCGTACGCCTTCGACGTCGCCTGGATGAACGTGCTGCACACCTTCACCGCCGGCGCCGTCCTCTGCATCCCCTCCGAGGAGGACCGCCGCGACGACTTCTCCGGGTCCATCCTCCGCCTGCGCGTCACCTACGCGGAGATGACGCCGACCATGGCGCACGTGCTGGCGCCCGAGACGGCCCGCACGCTGCGCACCATCGTGCTCGGCGGCGAGAAGGCCAGCGCCGAGGCGCTGGAGCGGTTTCCGGCCGGCGTGGAGATGAAGAACACGTACGGCCCGTCCGAGTGCACGCCCACGTCGACCATCACCGACATTGACCGCGGGGTGCCGTTCTCGGGGAGCATCGGCACGGGGTACGGCGTCAACACGTGGATCGTGGCGCCGGAGGACCATGAGAGGTTGGTGCCGATCGGGACGGTCGGCGAGCTGGTGATTGAGGGCCCGCTGGTCGGCGCGGGGTACATTGGCGACCCGGAGAAGACGGCGGCCGTTTTCATCAAGGACCCGCCGTGGCTGGTCCGCGGGGCGCCGGGCCACGCAGGCCGCGCGGGCAGGGTCTACAGGACCGGCGATCTGGTGCGGTACAACCAGGACGGCGAGATCATCTTCGTCGGGCGGCAGGACTCCCAGATCAAGGTCAACGGCCAGCGCACCGAGCTCGGCGAGATTGAGCACATCGTCAAGGAGTGCCTCGCCCTCACCACCGACGGCGATTCCCGCGCCGTCGTTGAGCACATCATCCCCAGCGGCTCTAAGCGGCCGGTCCTGGTCGCCTTTCTCGATGTCGACGAGGGAGGCTCCGAGTACTTCACCCAGCTGAAAGCCCGCGGCGTCGTCCTCGAGCAGCACCTGACCCGGCGCCTGCCCGCCTACATGACCATCTTTGCCCTTCTCCCCGTCGCCGGCGGCTTCCCGCTCACCGTGTCGGGCAAGCTGGACCGGCGCGCCCTGCGCGCCCGCGCCGAGGCGCTCGGCCTCGAGGAACTGTCCGCGATGAACCCGTGCCGCACGGCGAAGCGCCCGCCGGCGACGCCCACGGAGCGGGCGATCCAGGCGCTGTGGGCGCGCATCCTGGACATCAGCCCTTCCAGTATCGGCGTCGACGACAGCTTCCTGCGCGTCGGCGGCGACTCCATCACCGTCATGAAGTTCGTGGCCCTGGCGCGCGATCAGGGCCTGCGCCTAACCGTCGCCGAGATCCTCAAAAAGCCACGTCTCGGGGACCTTGCCGCCGGCGCTGCCGCGGAGGAGACAACGGCAGAGGTGGCGCGCCCGTTTGAGCTGCTGCGGCCGGGGTTGAGCGCGGCGGACGTGCGCTTCTACGCGGCCGGGCTGTGCGGCGTGCAGACGGAGAGGGTGGAGGACGTCTTCCCGTGCACGCCGCTGCAGGAGGGCTTGCTGGCGCTGACGGCGCGGCGCGCGGGGGAGTACGTCGCGACGGAGGTGCTGCCTCTGCGGGAGGGCGTGGATGCCGGACGGTTCCGGGCGGCGTGGGCGGCGTTCGTCGCGCAGACGCCGATTCTCCGGACGCGCATGATCGACGTCCCCGGGCAGGGCATCGTGCAAGTCGTCATCGCCCAGGATGGCAGTGATGATGCGCTGGCCAGCGGGGACGACACGCAGAGTCTTGGCGACTACGTCCGGCAGCATGAGCAGACGCGCATGGAGCTGGGAACTCCCCTGCTGCATGCGCGGCTGGTCCGGCAGCCGCGGGGAAACACCCTCATCTGGACCATCCACCACGCCCTGTTTGACGGCTGGTCGGTGCCGCTGATGCTCACACGGCTCGAGGCCATCTACGACAACGTGGACGCGCCCCCGCCGCCGGCGCCGCCGTTCCAGGACTTTGTCAGACACATCGTCAAGGCCGACCCGGCGCGGACCAAGGCCTTCTGGGAGGCGCAGGTGCGCGGCCTGGAGGCCCGGCCGTTCCCGGCCCTGCCGGCCGCCGACTACGAGCCGCGGCCGACGGCAGTGCTGAGCCGCCGGATCACGGACGTGCAGTGGCCGCGGGCCGGCGTGACGCCCACCATGGCACTGCGTGCCGCCTGGGCCGTCGTCATCTCACAGTACACGAGTAATAAGGATGTCCTCTACGGTGTGACGGTGGCCGGTCGGCACGCTCCGGTAAACGGCGTGGAGGCCATGGTCGGGCCGACCATCGCCACGGTGCCGCTCCGCGTACAGCTCGATTACGGCAAGACGGTCGGCCAGCTGCTGACCGACATGCAGCAGCAAGCCGTGGACATGATCGATTACGAACAGGCCGGCCTGCTCAGCATCAGCCGCGTGAACGCCGAGGCGCGTACCGCCTGCCAGTTCCAAACGCTCCTCGTCGTCCAGCCCAGCAAGGCCGATACTACCATTGAGTATAGCGTGTTCGCCGACGATGAGGAGGAGGAGGGGGAGAGCGGCCCGGACTCGGGGTTCCTCGGCGCCTTTGACAGCTACGCCATCAACATCATCTGCCACCTCGAGCCCAGCGGCGTCTGGCTGCAAGTCAACCACGACAGCGCCGTCTTTTCTTCAGACGCGACCGCGCGCATGGTGGCGCAGATGGAGCACGTGCTCCGACAGCTGTGCGTCCCGCGGAACCTGGACGGTCCGCTCGCCGAGGCCGTGACTATCAGCGAGGCGGACGCGGCGGGAATTCAGCGCTGGAACGCGCAGCTGCCCGAGGCGGAGGACCGCTGCGTCCACGAGCTGATCCAGGAGACGGCGAGCAGGCAGCCGGACGCCGGCGCCATCGACGCGTGGGACGGAAAGCTGACCTACGCGCAGCTCGATGCCCATGCCACCAAGCTGGCCGGTTTCCTGGCCGGCCGGGGCGTCGGCATGGGCTCCTTCGTCCCGCTCTGCTTCGAGAAATCTGTGTGGACGCCCGTCGCCATGCTGGCCGTCATGAAGACCGGCGCCGCCTCCGTCGCCATGGACCCGGAGCAGCCCGAGCAGCGTCTCCAAACCATCGTGCAGCAAATCCAGCCCCGACTCCTCCTATCCTCCACCAAGCACCAAGCCCTGGCCAACAAACTCGCCGCCTCGAGCTCCATCCAGGTCGTCGCCATCGACGAGGCTTGGATGACCGCCACTCCCCTCACCTCCCCTCCTCCTCTTCCTCCTCTTCCTCCTCTTCCTCCTCCTCCTTCTCCGGCCGTCACGCCTCACACGCCGCTCTTCGTGCTCTTCACCTCCGGCACGACCGGCACCCCCAAGGGTGTCCTCGTCACCCACGCCAACATGAGCGCCGCCCTCCGCCACCAGCGCGACTTCTTCCACTACAACACTCCACAAGCACGCGTGTACGACTTTTCCTCGTACGCGTTCGACGCCGCCTGGCTGAACCTGCTGTTCGCGCTGACCGGCGGCCCCTGCCTGCTCGTGCCGTCGCAGGACGAGCGCCGCGACGACCTCGCCGGGTCCATGGCGCGCCGGGCGGCCACCCACGTGGACATGACGCCGACCGCCGCGGCGCTGCTGCCGGACGAGGCGCTCCGGCGGTTGCGAGGGCTGACGCTCGGCGGCGAGCGGCTGCCAGAGAATGAGGCGCGGCGCTGGGCGAGCTTGGTCGGGGGGCACGTGAACAACATGTACGGCCCGAGCGAGTGTGCCGCCACGGCCACGATCCTGCGCGTAACTCCGGACATGGTCCCCGACAGCATCGGCGCCGGCGTCGGCGTGTGCACGTGGATCGTCGATCCGGAAGATGCCGACGCGCTCGTGCCGGTGGGCTGCGCGGGCGAGCTCCTCCTGGAGGGCCCGCTGGTCGGCCCGGGGTACCTCGGGCAGCCGGACAAGACGGCCGCCGCGTTCATCGAGGACCCTCCGTGGCTGCAGCGGCTCGTCGGGCGCCGCGGCCGGCTGTACAAGACGGGCGACCTGGTCCGCTACCACGCCGCGGACGGCAGCCTCGTCTTCGTCGGCCGCAAGGACACGCAGGTCAAGTTCAACGGCCAGCGCCTCGAGCTCGAGGGCCTCGAGCACGTCATCCAGAAGTGCCTGGGCCAGGGTCGGGCGGTCGTCGAAGTCGTCACGCCCAAGCAGGCCGGCAAGTCCGTGCTGGTCGCCTTTGTGGATATCGGCGCCGCGGACGAGGACGTCTTCTTCCGGTCCATGCACGCGCGCCAGGCGGAGATGGAGGACCGCCTCGCGCAGTCGCTGCCGACCAACATCATCATCAGCGCCTTCATCCCGCGCCGCGGCGGCTTCCCGCTGACCACGGCCGGCAAGATCGACCGCCGGGTGCTGCGCGCCGAGGCGGAGGGCCTCACGCTGGAGCAGCTGGCGGCGCTGAACCCGTACCGGGCCAAGGCGGAGAAGCGGCCGCCGACGACCGAGGCTGAAAGGATCGTCCAGGCGCTCTGGGCGTCCACCCTGGGAATCAGCCCTGAGGCTATCGGCGCCGATGATAGCTTCTTGCGTATCGGCGGTGACTCGGTCAGCGCGATGCGCGTGGTCGGCCTCGCACGCCAGCAGGGCGTCCACCTGACCGTGGCCGAGATGCTGAAGCGGCCCCGGCTGAGCGACCTGGCCAAGGTCGTCGGTACGCTGGTCGAGCCGGGCCAGCAGGCCATCGCGCCCTTGTCCCTAGTCCCGGCCGATGCGTCAAAGACACGACTGGACGCCGCTCGGCTCTGCGGCGTGCGCCCGGAGCAGATCCAGGACGTGTTCCCCTGCACGCCTTTGCAGGAGGGCCTGCTCGCGCTGACCGCCCGCCGCGGCGGCGACTACGTGGCGCAAGAAGTCTTCGAGATCCGTCCGGAGATTGACATCCCGCGCCTCCAGGACGCCTGGCAGCGGTGGGTTGCCGGCACGCCGATCCTACGGACGCGCATCGTCGACCTACCCGGCCAAGGCCTCATGCAGGTCGTCGTCGACGAGGCCTACGCCTGGCCCGAGATGGCCGTCGCCTCCGAGGAGCAAGACGTCGAGCACTATACGCGCATGGACATCCAGCACCCGATGGGCCTCGGCGTGCCGCTGATGCGCTTCCGGCTCGTCCGGAGTGACGACCGGCACCACCTCGTCTGGACTATCCACCATGCTCTCTACGACGGCTGGTCCATGTCCCTCATGCTGAGCTCGCTCGAAAGCACCTACAACAACAACAACAACCTCATCCCCGCGCCGCCGCCATACCAGGCCTTCGTGCAGCACGTCAACAGCATCAGCCAGGACGACGTCGCCGGCTTCTGGCAGGAGCAGCTTCACGGCCTCGAAGCGCAGACCTTCCCCGCCCTTCCCTCGCCCACCTACCGCCCCGACGCCGGCCGCTCCCTCGTCCGCGCCGTCTCCGACCTCTCCTGGCCGCGCGCCGACGCCACCCCCACCGTCGTCCTTCGCGCCTCCCTCGCCGTCGTCCTCGCGCAGTACACCGGCCTGCGCGACGTCGTCCTCGGCACCACCGTCGCCGGGCGCCACGTGCCCGTCCCCGGCGTCGAGCGCATCCTCGGCCCGACCATCGCCACCGTGCCCCTGCGCGTGCCGCTCGACTTTTCCCGCAGCGCCGCGCACCTGCTCGCCAACCTGCAGGCGCAGATGGCGCGCATGATCGACTACGAGCAGGCGGGCCTGCCGCGGATCGCCCGGGTCGGCGGCCCGGAGGCCGCCGCGGCGTGCCAGTTCCAGACGCTGCTGGTGGTGCAGCCGGACGAGGAGACGCAGACGGCGCCGGGGCTGTTTGTCGCGGAGGCGGGGGAGCAGGAGGAGGCGAGCACGGAGCAGGGGCTGGTGGGCGCGTTCGACACGTATGCGATCAACATCGTCTGCCAGCTGAAGCCAGGTGGCGTGCGGCTGCAGGTCAACTACGACGAGGCGGTCGTGTCGGAGGAGCAGATGAAGGGGATTGCTGCGCAGGTCGAGTTTATGCTGCGGCAGTTTTGCAGCGCGGACCTGGACGGCAAGCTGGCGGACCTCGTCTCCCTTAATGAGACGGACCTGGCCAGCGTCTGGGCGTGGAACTCGACGGTGCCGGAGACGGCGACCCGCGGCGTGCAGGAGCTCATTACCGACTCCGTGGCCCGACACCCGGAGGACGTCGCCGTGTGTGCCTGGGACGGGCAGCTTACTTACCGCGAGCTCGACGCGCGGTCCACCCGGATGGCCCATCACCTCGTGCGTCTCGGCGTCCGGGGCTTTGTCCCCCTGTGCTTTGAAAAGTCTGTGTGGACGCCCGTCGCGATGCTGGCCGTCATGAAAGCCGGTGCCGCCTCCGTTGCCATGGACCCAGCACAGCCGGAGGAACGGCTCAAAACCATCGTCCAGCAGGTCAAGGCCACGCTGATCCTCTCCTCCGCGAGCCAGCGAGAGCTCGTTGATAGACTGGTCGCGTCTTCAGCAGCGAGCGCCGTGGTCGTGGACGAGGCGGCGCTGGCTCACCTCCTGGAGCCGGAGCCGGAGCCGGAGCCTTCCGCCACGCTGCCGGCCGCGAAGCCGGAGGATCCGCTGTACGTCGTCTTCACCTCCGGCAGCACCGGCAACCCCAAGGGCGTCATCGTCACGCACGCCAACATCAGCAGCGCCATCCAGCACCAGAACCAGGCCCTCGGCTTCACCCGGGCCTCGCGGGTGTACGACTTTGCCTCGTACACCTTTGATCTCGTCTGGTGCAACCTCCTGCAGGGCCTCGCCGCTGGCGGCACCCTGTGCATCCCCAGCGACCAGACCCGACGAGCGAACCCGCTGCAGGGCATCGACCAGCTCTCCGCCAACGCCTCGCTGCTGACGCCCTCCACGGTGCGCGCCCTGGACGCCGCCGGGCTGGCCGGCCTGGACACGCTGCACCTGATCGGCGAGTCGTTCCGGCCGGACGACGTCGCGCGCGTACCAGCCTCAACGGCGATCCACAACATGTACGGGCCGAGCGAGTGCACCACCTTTGCTACGCTGCATCGCGTGCCCGGCAGCAGCGCGGGAGGAGAGGAGAGGGTCATCGGCAGGGGCGTCGGCCTCGTCACCTGGGTGGCCGAGGCCGCCGACCACGACGTCCTGACGCCGGTTGGTGGCGTGGGCGAGCTACTGCTCGAGGGCCCGCTGGTGACGGCCGGATACCTGGATGAGCCGGGGAAGACGGCCGAGGTGTTTGTCGAGGACCCGGCGTGGCTGCTGCGCGGCGGGCCGGGACCGGACCAGCCCGGTCGCCACGGCCGGCTGTACAAGACGGGAGATCTGGTGCGTTATCGGCAAGATGGCAGCCTGGTCTTCGTGGGCCGCAAGGACAACCAGGTCAAGGTCAACGGCCAGCGTCTTGAGCTCGGAGAGGTCGAGCATGCCGTCCAGCGCTGCCTCCCCGAAAGCAAGCCCGTCGGCGTCGTGGTCGAGCTCGTCACCCCCGCCAAGGGCGTCAAGCCGATCCTGGTCGCCTTCCTGAGCCTCGGCGCCTCTTTCTCTATCCCGACATCATCAGACCCCGACGACGCGACCGCCACAGATGCCCTCGACGCCGCCGTGAAGCCCATCCTCGCCGGCCTCGACGACCGTCTCGCCGAGCGGCTACCCGCCTACATGACGCCCTCCGCCTTCCTCCCCGTCCTCTCCTTCCCCCTCACCGCCAGCGGCAAGCTCGACCGCCGCAGCCTGCGCGCCCGCGCCTCCGCGCTGACCCTTGAGCAGCTCACCGCCAGCGCCGCGCCGCACTCCAAGCAGGCGGCCCGCACCGACGCCGAGCGCCGCATGCAGGCCCTCTGGTCCGCCGTCCTCAACATCGGCGCGGACGGCATCGGCCGCGAGGACAGCTTCCTGCGCGTCGGCGGAGACTCCATCAGCGTCATGAAGCTCGTCGAGGCCGCGCGCCGGCGGGACCTCTTCCTGACCGTCGCGGACGTCTTCAAGAGCCCGCGGCTGCGCGACCTGGCCGCCATCGCCGGCGCGCGCGGGCAGGTCCAGGTGCGGGAGGTCGCCCCGTTCTCGCTGCTCCAGGGTGGCATCACGTCGGAGGAGGCGCGCGCCCAGGCCGCCGAGCTCTGCTCCGTGGCGGCCGGCCGGGTGGAGGATGTCTTCCCGTGCACGCCGTTGCAGCAGGGTTTGTTGGCTCTCACGGCGAAGCGCGCGGGTGACTACGTCGGGCAGGAAATCTTCACGCTTCACGAGACGATTGACGTTGCCCGCTTCAAGGAGGCGTGGGACAGCATGGTGGCCGCAACGCCGGTGCTGCGAACACGCATCGTCGACCTGCCGGGACAAGGCATCGTGCAGGTCGTTATTCAAGAGCAGCTAGGATGGCCCGAGGAGAGCGAAGACTCCGACACTCTCCCATTGTCCGCAAAGATTGATCGACTTCAGCCCATGGGTCTCGGCACGCCGCTGACCCGGTTCCGGCTGGTTCGCGAAGCCGGCCACCATCACCTCGTCTGGACCATCCACCACGCCCTGTACGACGGCTGGTCGCTTCTCTCCATGCTCAACTCCCTAGAGAAGGCGTACAACGACGAACCCATCTCCCCGGCCGTGCCCTTCCAGGGCTTCGTCGCCCACATGATCGACACCGACCCCGCGCAGGCCACCGCCTTCTGGCGCCGCGAGATGGACGCCCTCGAAGCCCCGTGCTTCCCTCCCCTGCCATCCCTCAACCACCAACCCGTCGCCGGGCGATCCGTCTCGCGACGCATCCGCGGCCTCCACTGGCCGCAGGAGGTCGACGTGACCCCCTCCATCGCTATCCGCGCCGCCTGGTCCGTCGTCGCCGCGCAGTACACCGGCGCGGACGACGTCGTCTTCGGCGCCACCGTCGCCGGCCGCAGCGCCGCCATCCCCGGCGTCGAGGCCATGGTCGGCCCGGCCATCGCCACCGTGCCGCTCCGCGTGCGCCTCCACGACCGGCGCTCCGTGACGGTCGCGCAGTTCCTGGGTGGTATGCAGGAGCAGGCCGTCCGGATGATCGAGTTTGAGCAGACCGGGCTGTCGCAGATTAGCCGCGTCAGCGCGGAGGCAAAGGCGGCGTGTCAGTTCCAGACACTGCTCGTCGTGCAGCCGGTTGAGGAAACGCAGATTGGGAGTGACTTGTTCCTCCCGGATAGCGACGACGACGAGGCGCAGGGTTTCATCGGGTCGTTTGACACGTACGCCGTCAACGTCATCTGCGACTTGGAGCAGGACGGCCTGCACCTGCAGATCACGTACGATGAGGAGGTCATCGCGGCCGAGACGATGACGAGGATGACGGCCCAGCTGGAGAATGTCCTTCGACAGCTCTGCCACGCGGATAACCTGCATGCGAAGCTGGCCGACGTCGTGTCGATTAATTCGCTGGATCTAGACGATATCTGGAAGTGGAACGGGGTCGTCCCAGAGACTCTCGACCGCTGCGTACACGATTTGATCAAGGAGACGGTGGACAAGCAGCCGCAAGCCATCGCCATCGACGCCTGGGACGGCAGTCTCACGTATCAAGAACTCGACCAGCAGTCAACACGACTCGCTCACCGTCTAGTCGAGTTGGGGCTCCAAGTAGGCTCCATCGTGCCTATTTGCTTCGAAAAGTCCATGTGGACGTCAGTGGCCATGCTGGCGGTTATGAAGGCCGGTGGTGCATCAGCGGCTTTGGATCCAGCTCAGTCCGAAGATCGGCTGGTCACGATTGTCCGACAACTCCAGCCGCAGATGATACTCGCCTCACCAGGCTGCCAGAAGCTCGCCGTCAGGCTAGCAAAGACCCCCGGAACCGCCGTCGTTGCCGTTGGCGAGGTCCAGCTCAACCAGGTCGCAGTCAACGACAACACCACACTGCCGATAGTCGCACCCGAAGGCCCTCTCTTCGTGCTCTTCACCTCTGGCACCACTGGAACGCCCAAAGGCGTCATCGTCACGCATTCCAACTTTAGCAGCACCATCCTCCATCAGCACCACTACTTCGGCTACAACCCGTCCGCCCGCGTGTACGACTTCTCCTCCTACGCCTTCGACGCCGCCTGGCTCAACCTCCTCCTCTCCCTCTCCCCCCCCGGGCGCCCCCTGCCTGTGTGTGCCCTCCGACGCCGACCGCCGCGACGACCTCGCCGGCTCCATGGAGCGGCTCCGCGTCACGCACGTCGACATGACCCCCACGGCTGCCGGGTTGCTGCCGGAGCGCGCCCTGCGCCGACTGCGCGCCATGACGCTCGGCGGCGAGCAGCTCCGCCCCGCCGACGCCCGCCGCTGGGCGCGCCTCGTTGGCTCCTTGCGCAACATGTACGGCCCCAGCGAGTGCACCGCCACGGCCACCATCCTGAGCGTCGACCCGGAGGCCATGGTCAAGGACAGCATCGGGCGGGGCGTCGGCCTCTGCACGTGGATCGTGGACCCGGAGACGGCGACGGCGCTGGTGCCGGTCGGTTGTGTCGGGGAGCTGCTGCTGGAGGGTCCGCTGGTCGGCCCGGGCTATCTTAACGAGCCGGAAAAGACGGCGGCGGCTTTCATCGAGGATCCTGCCTGGCTGCTGCGAGGCGGACCGAACCACGGTGGCCGTCGTGGTCGGTTGTACAGGACAGGTGATCTGGTCCGCTACCATCACGATGGCAGCATCGTGTACGTCGGCCGCAAGGACACGCAAGTCAAGGTCAACGGTCAGCGCCTCGAGCTAGGCGGCGTCGAGCACGTCATCCAGGAATACCTCTCCAGCACTGGCAGCCAAACCTCTGTCGTCGTCGAGCTCGTCAAGCCCTCCCAAGCCCAGAGGCCCGTCCTCGTCGCCTTCCTCGACACCTCGCAGACCTCCAACCTCCAGGACCTGCAACAGCAGCTCCAAGGCGGCCTGGAGGAGGTCCTCACGCAGCACCTGCCCACCAACGTGACCGTCACCGCCTTCCTGCCCGCGGCCGGCCTCCCGCAAACAGCCACCGGCAAGCTGGACCGCAAGGCGCTGCGCGTTCGCGCCGAGGCCGCCACGCTGCAGGAGCTCGCGGCCGCCAACCTGCACCAAGTCAAGAAGCGCGCGCCGGGCACGCCCGCCGAGATCCTGCTGCGGGAGCTGTGGGCGACGGTGCTGGGCGTGGACGCGGAGGGCATCGGCGCCGACGACAGCTTCATGCGCGTCGGCGGCGACTCCATCGGCGCGATGCGGCTGGTCGGCGCGGCGCGCCGGCGCGGTCAACTGCTCACCGTCGCCGACGTCCTCCTGCACCCGAAGCTGTGCGACGCCGCGCAGCGACTGCAGCGCATCAACGACGAACCCGCTCAGGCCGTGGAAGCAGCAGGGCCGTCGCCTCTACCGACGGCGGTGTCGTCCGGCATCTCCGAGGAGCGTCTCGGGGCAGTACTACAGAGATTGGGTCGCTCCCACGACGAGCAGCCGCAGGACGTGCTGCCCGTCACCGACGAGCAGGCGCGCAGTCTAGCCATGACCTACTCTACCTCCCGGAGCATGCTCTTCTACCACGCTCTCGACCGCCCCGCCGCCTCCTCCGGCGCCGACCTACTACACATCGTCCGGGCGTGCTCCGTCCTGGTCTCGCGCTTCGACATCCTGCGTACCGCCTTCGTCGTCGACGGCGACTCCTTCCTGCAAGTCGTCCTCCGCTCCGCGAAGCCCGAGGTGGCCACCATCCTAGACGACGACCTCGAGGTGTGCACGGCCGCCCTGCTACGTCGCGAATCCTCCAAGCCGCTCGACCTCGGCGCGCCGCTGACCAAGTTCTTCGTCATCTACTCCGAGACGCATCAGACGTACCGTGTGGTGATGAGGCTGTCGCACGCGCAGTTTGACGCTATCAGTCTGGGGCAGATGTGGTCCGCCTTCGAGGACGCCTGCAAGGACTCCGTCGTCACGCTTGGTGCGGACCCGGTCGCCAGCTTCGCCGCCCACATGCGGTCCCTCTCCGGGCTTGACCGGCCGGAGGCGGTTGCCTACTGGCGCGAGCTTCTGCGCGGCTCCTCCGTCACGCGGCTGAACGAGCGCGCCCCCCACGCCCTCTCACGCCGCGGCGCCGACGTCTCCATCACCAAGTCGATCCCGCAAAGCCAGCTCCGCTCGATCGACCACACGCTCCCCACCGTTCTCGGCGCAGCCTGGGCGTACGTGCTGGCCAAGCGCTCAGAGATGACCGACATCGTCCTCGGCGTCCTCACGCACGGCCGCGACCACCCGGCCAGCGAGGCCGTCATCGGGCCCTGCGTCAACGTCGTGCCTCTGCGCGTCACTCTCCAAGATGGTTGGCGCGTCGCGGACCTGCTCGCCGCCGCACATGCCCAGCGCGTGGCCGGCATCCCGCACGCGCAGCTCGGCTCCCGCGCCATCGTCCGCGACTGCACCTCGTGGCCTCGAGACGCCTACTTCGGCACCGTGATCCGCCACAACAGCTACAGCGACGACGAGACGCAGGCGAGCCGCATGCGCATCTTCGAGTCCCCGGGCTCCGGTGCGGTCGACGTCGACAGCGTCGAGGTCCACATCATCGCCGCGTCGAGCGACGACACAGTCGACGTCGAGGTCAGCTTCGCGGCGGGCGTGGTTCCCGCGAACGTGGCCCGTCAGCTGGCCGCGGACTTGCACGAGACCGTCCTGCGGTTCTGCAGCGGCACCGAGGCATCGCTAGGGGGGCTGCCGGAGCTGCCGCCCATGAGGTGCGCGCTGCCCGTGCGGGCTCAGCCCGTCCACGTCAACGGCTTCGAGGCCAAGACGCTGCTCGCCGAGCGCTGCCCGCCTGCCAAGATCGAGGCCCTGCGCATGGCCTGGAGGAGCGTGCTCGGGGGCGATGTCGAGCTGGACGCGGAGTCTCCGAGGACCTTTTTCGATCTGGGAGGAGACTTGATCGGAGCTGGTGTGCTGGCCTCCCACGTCGCCAGCCAGGGATATCTCATGACCACCGAGGATGTGTTTGAGCATCCGACTTGGCTGTCGCAGCTGGCGTTGCTCGGCGGCCGGGCTCATTAGGAGGTCATTAGCCGAAGAATGCGGATGGTGGTCGAGGCAATAGATCTCGACCCGGTCCGCCAAAGTTTGTGTGCATATAAATGAGATTATTTTCCTTTGTCATTTAGCCTAGATGTATCTTCTAATTATTACTTGCTGTTCACTAGATGTTACAAGGTTGTAGTACATCGGTTGATTAGCCGAGCCGCTTCCAAGGCAACGTCTGTTAGCACTAGGGCTCGCAGAATTTGACGCGTAGGCAAAACTCATCGCCTGATCATCATCCCAACTTACAAGGGCCAAATACTGTTCCCAGTGAATGAGATTCTAATTTTGGTTCGAATCACTCTCATTCACCGACATATCCCCACAATGGTCGCCGTATTGCGATGAGAGATTCCACTCCATGGTCTTCGCCTCTATCGAGCCGATAGCTCCGATGCCTGTCGGTCGGAACGCCTCGTCAATAAGCTCGCCGACTTGAGTGGAATTCTTTTAAGCCACTCGATTTTTATTAATCATGACGCCTCTGGTAATGAGGCCATGTAGAGGCATATGGCGTAATTGCTGGCTTGCCAGCATACAAACAAGCCACAACGAATCAAGAGTCAAGTCGTATCCTCTCATTTGTTGTTGTACGGAGAATGTAGTCGGCTGACCTTCTATAGGGGGTATTGCATCTAATTTCACATTTCGTCATGACCAACCAGGCCAATGAGCCGTCGCGAAAGAATTACCGCCGTCCATGGTCGATCCGTGCATCGTCCGCTCGAGGTAGCCGTCCATCATGAGAGGTGCCGTCATGTACACCTGCAAGTCATCAAACCCCATCGGCAACTGATTGAACTCGATTGGAGAGGCCATGCACTCGGACTGAGCATCAGCCGTATGGGACGTGGTAAGCGGCCGCTGCGACGTCAGCTGCATCCAGGTAAATGGTGGTTGCTGAGCTGCCGTCGCCGCTGCCACTTCGGTCTCGTTGGGACTTTTGTCTAATCGCGCGGGGTTGGACATGTCTTCAGGGCGTCCGTGGACGCGGTTTTCGGCAATGTCTTTGCGCGCCATGCGGAAGATGGCGAGGGGGGCCAGGACGTTCTCGGGGCCTTGCTGGGAGAGCGTGCCCGCCCCCCAGTTACTTTGAGAGCTGCTGCTGGGTAGCTGCACGGCGGATCCTCTTCTTCTCACATCCGCGCGGTGGAATTTTTGCGCAAGATCCGGGGGTACCTCTAAGCCGTTCATTTCAAGATCCGCAATGACGGCTTCCAGCTAGTAATGTAAGCATACTACCGCGTCGATGGACGATGCAAGAGGAGGAAAGCACTAACCAGAGGCCGTGCGAGTGCCATGATGTGTATCATTCGGTCCAACGCACTAGCATTCGCCCTGACGGCGGCTTCCACCTCCCTAGCCATAGAAGCCTCGTCTCGCAGAAAACCGGATCCGAATTTATTCACCAAGAAGTGAATAAGCATCCTCGACACATCATGCGCCACCACGCACAGCCACGTGTCCGCAAACGCCTCCATCCCATGCCTCAGTGCCTCATCAAAGATGCTCGACACAGCCAGCCCGTGCTCAAAGCACTGATCCTGCAGGCCCCGAACAAAGTCGCCCTGCTCCGGTGGGAACACGACGGGCGTCTTGATCCGCATGAGCCCGGGCATGCCGATGCGGGTGAGGTCGTAAAAGGTCTGGTGGTATGTGAGGTGGAGGTGAAGCAGGGCGCCGTGCTGGCCGGAGATTTTGCGCTTCTGGATAGAAGAGCGGGTGAGGCCCAGGTTGACGGGCAGGCCGTGGTTCCAGCGGAGGAGCTCCTCACGGATGACGGACCACTCTGACTGCGCGAGCCAGGGCTCCTGCGTCGAGTCGAGGTTCTTGATGATCCTTTCCCACATGCGCATGGTTAGCAAAACTGATAGTCGTGATAGTCGAGGAAAGAAAGGAGACTACTGTACCATAGAACTCGCTGGCGAAGGCCCACCAACGTGGCAAAGTGAGCTTCCAAGTCCAAGTTTCTAGTTTCTTCTTCGGATGTGGGATTCCCAGTCGGCATCTTTGTATTCTCTAGTACAAAATCCATCTCGGAAACGGGAAGCTCAATCTTGATGTTCTTGTCGCTCAGCAACGTCAGCTCGTCGACGCCGCTGCCGACCCATGCGTCCATGATGTAGACACTCCACATAAGGCGTCTGCAAGATTCGTACGCGCAAGGTGGCGCATCGGAATTCCCTCTGGTGTTTTGCTGCTCCAGATTAAGGCGAAGTGCTTGAGCGAGGCGGACGGCCAAGCCGGTGATGACAAAGGCGGCGGCGTAGTTGCCGATCCGAAGCGCGTGTTCATGCAATAGAACGGCAGTCTGTTCGTCAGTTCTAGGATATCCCGTCGCTTGATACGGCATAATTTTACTCACCATAATCATGTCAGTAGAGGGGGCTTGTACAGCTTCATACAAATGACGGTGGGCCATCTGCGCCCATTCATTGCCGGCCCCGAGGACATGCCCGTCGCCCAACTCGTCCAGTCTCTCAGCAGCATAGAATCTGAAGTGTCAGTAGACTCCTTCAGTCAATTTGCATGTTGCGACTTACTTGGCAGCTATCGCACAGACTGCGAGAAGGACCATGTTGGAATTGCGCTCATTTTCGCTCTGGTCTTCAATGAACTGCATAAACGATGGGCGGTGGATAAAGCTGAAGCAGCGTAGTGGATGGACAAGTTTAAAGTAGAGCTCAACGAGTTGCAATACCTTGGATTTACTCGGTAGTTGCTTGGCGAACAGCCTGTATTTCTGGTGAGACTCGTGTAAACATTTATTTCCCGTGCGTGCGTGATCAGAGCACAGAGCACACCAGGAGGGAGAGGGAGTCTCTACCAGTGTGATTTCATCACCGATGAATTAGCATTCTTGCTGCCCGCGCGAGAGCTTGTCTCGGTTGAGTCGCCCGTATCACATGACGGCGAGCAACTCTGGCTTCGGCCCCCCGGCGGCGGCATCGTTTGCGGCCGCGCACCTTTTGTCCTACTCACCCACCCCGGTTCCGGCCCGGGCTCATACTGGCAGCTCAGGCCGCGTCGTTGACAATTCTCACACTGGGGCGTGCCGGAGCACCGCAGCTTGGAGACGCGACAGGCTTTGCATGAGCGGATCATGCGTCTGCGCCGCAGGCTGTTGGGGGCAGCGGGGGTGGCGGTGAATACCAGATTGCCGTCCGAGACATGCTGGTTTGGAGCTGAGGCGGATCGCCTCAAACATTCAAGTTGGAGACGCTGACAGTTGAGACAGCCGTTTGGACGCTCGTCGCACTTGACCTGTTTGTATTCCCATGATATTAGACCTGTATCCTTCTGATGAGGTGGTGAGGAGGAAGATACTTGCTTTGCGGGCGCGGCAAGTCTCGCATCCTCCATACCCATATCAAGTCAGCCAAGCAGCAGGCGGCAGGCGGCAGGCAGCAGGCGCACACCAGACCAGGTAGAGATGATGCAAACTCACCTGTTTGCGATCGTTTTCGCCCGGGTCCCATGATTCCACGCTTTCGGAAATGCCTCGTCTGTCGCCTCGACAAAGCCGTGATGGACAATATCAACGCATTCCACCTTGTACTCGCCGTTTGTCACAGTCAACAAATGGACAAGGGTCCGGGGCTGTCGGATATTTAATAGCCGGCGTGGCTTGTATTGTGGCTTTTCATTGCGCAATTGCCCAATGCTCGTTCGTAATGCCCCAGCCAGACCCCAGACCCCAGACTGCTGGTGTGGCGCAGGCTAACATTTGCCGAGAACCATCCACTCGATCAGCCTCCAAACCCAGGCACCCCATACACCCTTACCAAACAAGCCTGCTTGCCATCCTTTGTTCTTTACAGCATCCCGATGAGCCATGTAGCTCGGAGCTGTCGGAAAATATGCAAGCGCCAAGCTCCAAGTGCCAAGCGGGCTCTTGGTAATTGGTCTGCTGTGCGACCAACAGAACTACGACCTGATACAAAAGGGCACTGACAACGCCAACACCAAGATGTGTCGCAAGGGCCGATTTACACCGCGCTATACTAGAACTTGACAAAATCGACGCACAAGAAGGAGAAGAGGAAGAAGAATCATGGTGGCAACGATTCAGAACGTCTACATCGCCGCTGCGCTGGCCACCATCGGTGGTCTCCTGCAGGGCTTTGATGTGAGCAGCCTGTCCGCCATCCTCGCCACGCCTCAGGTACGTAACAAGCCCGTGTACATTCCAATTCAAATATCTGTCATCTGTTGCTAATGAGAGGTCCTCGCATCGTCGCTCTTGGACAGTACAAGGAGTACTTTTCACATCCAGACTCCTCCACCCAGGGTGGCATCACCGCGTCCATGGCGGGCGGCTCTCTGCTCGGCGCACTGCTCGCCTCCTGGATGGGCGACCGCATTGGCCGGCGCGACTCCATGGCCGTGGCCTGCATCGTCTTCATCACGGGGTCGACGCTCATGTGCGCGGTGCAAAACACGGCGATGCTGGTAGTGGCTCGGGTTGTCAATGGAAGCGCCGTCGGCATCCTCACAAGCCAAGGGTGAGTTGAGTGCTTCGGGCCCCTTGCTCCTCCAACATGTCTGATAAAATTCCTGCTAAAAATCTGTACATAGGCCGATTTACATTGCAGAGATTAGCCCGGCTACGACAAGAGGTCGGCTCATCTCGCTGCAGCAATGGATGGTTACGTGGGGTGTAAGTCCCTCCCCTCCCTCCATCCGGACCGATGTTACCTAACCTCCGGTACTGAACGGCGAATGCAGATCCTCATCATGTATTACATCTCTTATGGTGCGTCTTTCATCAAGTCCAATGCTTCTTTTCGTCTACCCTGGGGAATCCAGATGGTTCCCGCCATCCTCCTCCTCTGCGCCGTCCCCTTCCTGCCTCGGTCCCCCCGCTGGCTCGCCAGCAAAGAGCGGTGGGAAGAAGCAAGCAAGACCCTGGCCCTTCTGCGCTCCGACGGCGACGAGTCGGACGAAGCCGTCATCAGCGAACTCGAGGCCATCCGCTCACGCATCCGGTACGTCCGCCGACCTCTTCCACTGGCCCACCATCCAAAGATGCTAATCTCAACTCAAGTCTCGAATCCATGTACGGCTCCTCCTCCTGGGCCCAAGTCTTTTCCGGCCGCAACCTGATCCGCGTCCACGTCTGCATCTTCGCCCACCTCTGGGCCCAGTTCAGCGGCACCAACGCCCTGATGTACTACATCGTCTACGTCTTCCAGATGGCCGGCCTCTCCGGCACAAAGGTCCTCGCCATCTCCAGCATCCAATACGTCATCAACGTCGCCATGACCCTCCCCGCGCTACTCCTGGTGGACAAGATGCCGAGGAGACGCGTCATGATGACGGGCAGCTTCCTGATGGCCACGTGGATGTTCGCGACGGCCGCGGTGGAGGCGACGCACGGGTACGGGGTGCCCGGGGGACTCAACGGAAATGCGACAATTACGTGGGTTGTCAACAGCAGCGCAGCGGGTAAAGCGGTGATTGCACTGAGTTATCTCTTCGTTGCCACCTTTGCTTGTACTTGGGGGTGAGTTGTTGCGTGTACCGTCGGAACGCAATACCAGAGACTAACGACGACAGACCAATGGGGTGGATCTATCCGTCCGAGATTATTCCGCTTTACATTCGTTCGAAGGCAGTATCTCTCTCCGTACTTGTCAACTGGTAGGTCCTCTTCTTCCCGCTTCCTCGACGAGATGGCTGACTTGCAGAAAGGCTCGGCAATTTCTCGCTCACGTTCATGACGCCGCCAGCTTTTCAAGAGATTCAATGGCGAACATATCTCATCTTTGGCTCCATCAGCGCCGCGGCACTCGTCCACGTCTTCCTCTTCTTCCAGGAGACCCAGGGCAAGACTCTCGAGCAGATGAATGATGTGTTTGACTACAACACGTTTGCGTTTGGGAGGATCAGACAGCCCCCCGAGATGGTGGACGCGTCTGGAGTTGATGAGAAGCTCTCCCATGAGATTTAGTTCATGCGTCAGATTCAGCCGTGGGGAACAGCCGAGTTTGGGATAAATTAGAGGGCTCCTCGTTGTCGTCATTGTTCGAAATACCACGTCCACGCAGACCTGAGCAGTACTATTCGTGCACATGCCACCATACAGCATCCAGCTAGTTCATCTCACACAGTCCGTAAATTGCAATCAACGACAATTCCGGCAGCTTTTCTCCGACATGGGCATCGCCTTGACGCGTGACTCCAAGCACCTGCGTATCATAAGCGTGATTCCTACAAGTCTATAGCGAATGCCGGCCTGGTCCGACCCGGCTACTCTCCGGGGTTGACCTAAAGCCAGCAAGCCACGCTCGGTCATTTGTCTCTGGGGAAAGTAGCCCATGACTTAAAACTGCGGGATGTAACCAAGACTGGGGGAGGGCCGCGCCCGCGCACAGGTGAGTGCTGCGACGGCCTCATGGGCCGTTGGGTAGGGTCACCGCCAGCCTTACGCCACCGGCCCTATCGGCTCGACTGGCCCGTCCGCAACAGCGGCAGGCAGTGTATGGCAACAGGCAATTTTGCCTTGTGACTTTTGGCTCGGGGCGATTTCCATTTTTGCAGATGAGAGCTCGCAATTGCCGACACTACAGACAAGTTGACGATTTCAAATGCCGCAGCCGACGCCCTGATAAACATGCAGGGAAGCGACGGCTCCGGACGACATCGACTGCATATATGCGCGTATGCGAATGCCGCAGTGCCAATATGGGGACAACGCCATTATGCGAGTTCCGACAGCTTGTGTATAAGACGACTGCGGCAACAAGATGAATTGACAAATCGGCCACTGTGAATGTCGTGATTTCTCTCTCTCTCTATTCCCGCGCACCCAAAGCTAGCACGGACCCATCCACCAACACATCATGCCTTTCAAGAACATTCTCCTCCTCGTGGCCGACGATCTTGGCCGTGAGCAGTTGGGCTGCTACGGGTGCACCGCCATATCCACGCCCAACCTCGACCGCCTGGCAGCCTCCCGCGGCGCCCGTTTCGACATGGCCTTTGCCAGCACCGCCTCGTGCAGCGGCAGCCGGACCACCATCTACACAGGCCTGCACACCCACGAGAATGGCAGCTACGGCCTCGTGGGGGAGCGCAACGGCTTCCAGACCTGGGCGCACGTGGAGACGGCCCCCAAGCTGTTCAACGCGCTGGGCTACAAGACGGGCATCCTGGGAAAGGTGCACGTGGCCCCCGAGAGCGCGTATCCGTGGGAGACGAGGAGGGAGAGCGAGACGAGGAACACGGCATTGATCGCGGATCAGGCCGAGGAGTTCTTTCAAGAGGCAAGGGCAGAGGAAAGGGGCTTCTTCTTGACGATTGGCTATGTCGATCCGCATAGGGTGCTGGCGAGTCGAGGCAAGTTTGGCAACGAGGAGGGAAACTATGATCAGAGGTTGAATGACAGGGTGTACAAGCCAGAAGAGGTGCAGGTGCCGTCATTTCTGCAGGACGTTCCGGCTGTGCGAGAGGAGCTGGCCGAGTACTACCGCGCCATCAATCGTCTGGACCAAGGCGTCGGGCTCGTGCTGGACGCGCTCGAGAGGCACGGCCTCTCCGACGACACGCTGGTGCTCTTTCTCAGCGACAACGGCCCGCCATTCGTCAACTCCAAGACGACGCTCTACGACGCGGGCATCCACCTTCCCTTCATCCTCCGCGTCCCCGGCCTCACCCACGGCCAAGTCAACCCCAACATGGTCTCCTGGACCGACGTCCTGCCCACGTTCCTCGACTGGGCCGGCCACGCGCAGCTCTCCCTTCCTATCAGCAGCAGCGCCGTCCCCTCGCCGCCCCGCCACGGCCGCTCCCTGCTGCCCATCGCGCACGCGTCGACGGTGCTCCCCGGCTGGGGGCAGCGCGTCTTCGGCTCACATACCTTCCACGAGATCACCAACTACTGGCCCACGCGCACGATGCGGACGCGCCGGTACAAGTACCACCGCAACGTCTGCTGGAAGCTCGACTTCCCCTTCGCCATGGACCTGTACGCGAGCCTGTCGTTTGAGGCGATGCGCAACGCGGATCCGCCCATGGCGGGGAGGCGGCCGTTGAAGAGTTACATCTGTCGGCCGCCCGAGGAGCTGTATGACTTGGACGAGGATCCGGAGGAGCTGCGCAACTTGGCGGGGAGCGGAGGGAAAGAGGAGGTGCTCAAGGAGATGAGGAGGGAGGTGGAGGCGTGGCAGATGGAGACCAAGGACCTGTGGCTGTGGAAAGATGGCGTGGCGGTGCAGAGATTCAAGGAGTTTAACTATGAGAGGGAGGGACTGTTGATTCCGGATCGGTTTGATATGGACCTTGATAACTTGGCGGCAAAGGGGGTGCCCTGCATCAAGCTGCACTCGTAGTTGATGCAGTGTTGCGAAGCCAAGTCCTGGTATCGTCGGTCCTGTTTTGCCTGTGCAAACAACGGCATTTACCTTTGTCTCTACATGTGAAGTCTTTTCAAGAATTCCCGGGAATTTGAGTTGAAAATCCTGCCATAAGGCACGCCGCATATAAAATGTCCGTTTGATGGAAGTATGCTGATAAGTCGGGCTAATTATCCCGACTTTGATGAAAACACGAACGGCTCCTCGTCCAGGACGGAGGTAACATCAACACGCCCCACCAAAAAAAATATCCCCACCAAACAACAATCGAAACGTCATCTACCCGAGAGCAAAATATACAAATTGAATCTCTTTACAGGACGCACAAACGAGTCATATATACTTTCTAAAGCTTCGGTAAAAACGAGTCTTCATCTCAATTGACCAAATTGACTGTTTTTCTGAAAATTACTCATCATTTGCATTAACCCGTGCAGCTCGGACTCGGTCTTATGGTAGCCCCGGTATCTGCAAAAGTCGCCGGCGTCAACCTCCTCTTAACAAAGGCGGCTCTATCCGAAACAAAGTCCGGGCTGACAAAAGCCCTACCTCAGCCCACCACTTCTATGACGAGCCCTCCATTCCTCATGTCCACGCCGTAACCAAACACCAACACTCACACACACCCAATCACCGCCACAGGATGCTGCGAAGCCGGATATTGGGGCGCGCAGGCTACGGCCTCTGCAGTCGCGTGCCTCGCCTCCCGCCGTTGAGCATCACCAGCGCCGCCCGCCACGGACAATGGCGCTCACTCCGCGGCGTCCATACCGGCGGTCCCTTCCAGCCGATGCGCCCCCCGTCGCCGCAGGAGCTCGGCCAGCCGCGAGCCGCCAAGCAGTACCCGCGCGGCCGCAAATGGACGCGACGGCTGCTGCTGACGACGGCCGTGCTGGGCGGCATCTACCTCGTCGACACGCAGGTGGGCGGGGCCGGCCTGACGCGGACGGCGCGTACCTTCGGAACCACGCTGCTCGTCGCGCTCGACTACAACATCAACTTCCGCCCCGAGCCCTGGTTCGGCGGCTCCGTCGCGGACCTGCACCACCGCAGCGCCGAGCGCATGGCCACGCTGCTGCGCGAGAACGGCGGGCTCTACCTCAAGATGGGCCAGGCCATCGCCATGCAGAGCGCCATGCTGCCGCCGGCGTTCCAGAAGATGTTTGCCCGCATGTTTGACGACGCCCCGCAGGACGACTGGCGCGACGTCGAGGCCGTCATCCGCGCCGACTTTGGCAAGAGCGTCGAGGAGGTCTTTGGCGTCAGCTTCACGGGCAAGCCCGGCTTCGGCGTCATGGAGAAGACGGCCCGGGCCAGCGCGAGCGTCGCCCAGGTGCACTGGGCCAGACTGCCGGACGGCCGAGAGGTGGCGATCAAAGTGCAGAAGCGGGACATCGCCAAGCAGATCTCGTGGGATCTGTGGGCATTCAAGTGCGTATTACCTGGAACAATGACGTGAATGACAATGCATGCTTACGGACGGCAAATAGGACCGTTACTTGGATCTACTCGAACTGGTTCGACATTCCCTTCTACAGCCTCGTCCCGTACGTGGCCGAACGACTCGAGCTCGAGACCGACTTCATCAACGAGGCGAAGAACTCGGAAACGATGCGCGAGCTGATCAATAACGAAAAGAGCATGCGCGGCCGCGTCTACGTGCCCATCACCTACCCAGAGCTCACCTCGCGGCGCGTCATGACGGCCGAGTGGATCGAGGGCGTGCAGCTGTGGGACAAGAAGGCAATTACGGGCCGGTGGCTCGGCGGGCGCGGCAAGGGCACGCCTGGCGCGCGTGTGCCGCTGCCCGAAGTCGACATGGACGCGGCACGCCTCGCGATGCGCACGCAGCCGCACGCCGACCGACTCAAGCCGGAGCGGCAAGAGTGGCGGGGCCGGCGGGGCAGCGGTGGCCTCGGTCTGTCGACCAAGGAGGTCATGAGCACGGTGACGGACCTGTTCGCGGCGCAAATCTTCCAATGGGGCGTGGTGCACTGCGACCCGCACCCGGGCAACGTCTTCGTGCGGCGGCTGCCGAGCGGGCGCGCCGAGGTCGTCCTCATCGACCACGGGCTGTACGTGTACATGACGCCCACCTTCCGGCGGCAGTACGCCGAGTTCTGGAAGGCGCTGATGACGTTCGACAACGAGACGATCGCGCGGGTGACGTCGGCGTGGGGCATCCGGGGCGCCGACTTCTTCGCGAGCGCGACGCTGATGCGGCCGTACGAGGGCGGCAGCGGGTCGACGCGCGACGCCATCGACGGCGCGTCGCGCATGTCGCCGGCGGAGCGGCACCACGCGATGGAGCAGCGGATGAAGCAAGGGCTGCGCGACATGCTGGCCGACGAGGACCGCTGGCCCAAGGAGCTGCTCTTCATCTCGCGCAACATGCGCATCGTCCAGTCCAACAACCAGTACATGGGGTCGCCGGTGAACCGCATCAAGGTCATGGGCACGTGGGCGAGCGGCAGCCTGTTCCGCGACCCGGCGCTGGGGTGGCGCGCGCGGGCCCGGTACGCCTGGCGGCACGCGCTCTTCACGGCCGTCATGGCGGCCTCGGACGTGGCGTTTTACGTGCTCAAGGTGCGCCAGTGGCTGGGTCTCGGCGGCGGCATGGAGGACGTCATGGAGCAGCGGATGAAGGACATGGCGCAGGACATGGGCATCGAGCTGCAGCACGAGGTGTTTAGCGGATGAGGGGTTGGTCTAGGCCGTTGCTTGGCAGCAGTCTTGCCAATTGCACAATGAGGAAGAAGAATAATGTGCTTTTCTCGCCTTTATATACATACGGAGTTTTGGGCGGCATCATACATGTACTAGACTAGAACATCTCGGCTTCGCTTTCTTGTTTGCATAGATGGGGCTAGCACGGACACACTCTCCTACATTATATCATTTCTGTACATTAAACGGACAAGCTGATCAGTTATGACAGTATACGAATAGGCTGATGCCTTGTTAGGCTCCTGACAGGTGGCAGGCGCTGTAGCACCGGAGCGGCTGTCCCGCCCCTCTGGGTGAAACGTGATGAGGTGTAACCAGATGAACGAATGAGAGCTTTCCAGTAGCCAGGACGAGTCTCAAGCACGTAGCCGCCGGCGCTAAATACTGGTAGTAACCTCAATAGTGGCCGGTGAGCGTCACGGTCACTTTGCAGTTGGAGGGTGGTGGTGGTGGTGGTCCCGGCTATGCAGGCACGCGCTGATATGGGACGATGCGATGGTGGGTTTGGGTTTTTTTTTTTTTTTTTTTTTTTGCGAAGAGCACTTGTTGGCAGGCTACTCCCCCCCTATTTCTTTTCCCTTCTCTTTCCAACCCACGCATGAAGAAGTGCGTCGCGGTTCTTCTGGGCTGTACCCGTCGCGGCCCAGCCCCATTGGTTCCTGCAGTAGCGGGGGGGGGGGGGTTGACAAGAACAGAATTGTCTTGCCCCTGGCGAGGCATCCTTTTTTCCTTGTTCTTCTACTTTATTAGTAGAGCATTGCGGACCCCTCTCGCTAGGAAATTGCCAGGTCGTGACAAGAAAGCCGTGTTCGGAGGTTTTACAGGGAACGGGGGGGCCATGTCCTCTGCGTTTTCATCTCGGCCCAGCTTTCTTTCCTCTCTCTGCTCTCCCGGAAGGCAAGGCCCCCCTGCCTCCCGTTGTTTTGGAGTGAACAATGGTGCGCAGGACAGAGGGGACCAAGTCATGCAAGCTGGCTGCAGCCTGACTTGGCCCTGCGGGATGGATGATTTGAGAAGAGATTTTCGATTCGCAAGGGCGACTGGAAGAGATGATGTTTGAAGTAGATGAAGCTTCCGAGCTACACTTTTTATTTTTATTAAAACCTGACGTGCCAGGGGAGACACGTCAAGGCATTGAATCTCTGCAGCGTACAGATGACTGATGTTCCGCCACTCTGTCAGCTCAGTCAGTCATGAGCGGATATCAATGCGAAAGCTTTGAAGTGCAGCTTCTTTGCTTTTTGCCATGTCTTGCTCGATGACCTGCCGAACATTGTTCAGCGCCAAAAATAGACGAGTCAAGCAAGCCGGCTGTGCAGTGTCTCGGGCTGGTTGATTTCGGGCCTATCCCACTGTCGAAGCCGGCAGTTTGGTCCTCACTAATTCGTACCCGTCAGCAATCACCAATAGCCAATCCAATGGCCTTTCCATTTGTCACTACCAGTCCATATGAGTACGAGCGCCCGACTGGCCCGAGGCAAAAAGAGAGACGAAACCTAAATTACATGATCATTCTTCTTCCTTGTCTGATTTGATGTCGGCCCCTTGTTCATCTCTTCCCCTCCACTCCGTGAATTATGCGCAGCCAAGCTAGTGGAGCAAGACGCGCCACGGGTTTTCATGCGAATATTTATTCTGTATCAATCAATGGCGGCAGCTTGCGGCCGCTTGCCTGTCGCTGGAGCCGTATCAAGCGCTTTTATCCGTATCCTTTCTTTTCCTCGCCTTTGTCCTTGGCCAAGACTCCTCGCCGTGGGGGCGCTGGCTCTTGAGGGAGGGGCAGCAGTGGACTGGACGGTGTAGAAGCGAAACCTGGGGGCCTGGGGCCAGCAAGGTGAAGAAGAAGAAGCGTCCTTGTTCGTTGGAAAAGAGGCTTGGAAGGAAAAAGGAGAAGAGGGTCATGTCATGTTCTGTTGCTGATTGAGTCAAGAATGGACTGAGCAGGAATAAAGTAGCTCAGTCATCGGCCAGCAGCCGGGGAAGCCTCTGCAGGCTGGCATGCAGTTCCACCTCGAATTCGATTTGAAAGGTTGCCGAGTGTCGAATATAGATTGAAGACATCCATTCTTTTCAATTTAACAAGCTGAACTGACCATGAAGATCTGCCAGGCACAGACTACCCTGCCCAGGTACCCCTACTAACCCCCAAGCGCCCACTGCGGGTTCAGTGGCTGCGGAGTGGATTTTAGTGGCTGCCGTCCCTGTAAACTGCGCTGCAAGCCCCGGCCAAAGAGAACCCAAAGGGCAACGTGGGTTGCAGAAAGCCCACTCGAGGCCCCGTGAAAATCTCTCGGCGGCGCGCTGGAGCATGGGATGGATGGAGGCTTGCTGGATGGCTGATTGGGTGGTCAGAGTGCGAGTTGAAACGGCGTCCTGGGCTGTCAACCCGTCAGCGAGAATTGGTTGGTGGGTTGCGGGTATTAAATACGTGGTACGAATTACACGGGACGCTGTATGTACACGTAGACAGGAGCTCACTGCCATTGTTGAGAGAAGATGGTATTAGGGTTGAGACCTGGTAAAGAGACAAAGTTCAACTTGATATACATACATACATTGCGCACGTCCGCGCTTGAGCTCACTAATAAATAAATTGGAGCTTGACATGGACACGAGACCGTTGCTCATAGCGTTGCAACTCTGAGCTTATCCTCTCCAACTACCATCCATGTGGCAGGTACATACCTACCAATAACCGCATATTAGCCACTCGTGCATTAGCAGCATCACTCTATAACAAGTTAGCATGCCTAGTGGTTTTTAGTTGCTTGCCCACTGCCGAAGCTAGATAAGTTCTCAACTTGGTAAAGGTCTCAGCGACACCACCCAAAACCACCCGCAGCCCAGGGACCCCCTCCCCTCCCGTCGCACTCGGTGAGGTGCTTGGCCAGGCACAGGCAGGCACAAGTACCATTTAGCACTCCCCTCCCCCCCTAGGTGATAGGTAACCACCCAAAGTTACCAGTGCTCGCACGGAGAGGTGCATCCAACTTGCTCGCCTCCTTTTCTGGTCTGATATTCTTCCCATTTTACTATTTCTTTCCTTCCCCCATCCTCCTCTCTCTCTTTCTGCTGTCGCCGCTGCTCCTCACCCCATATCGACGTCACCCACTCGGACCCCGACACTACCGAGTTAGTACCAGCACTAGCCACCCGTTTGTGGCTAATAGCTTCGTACCTGCTCCCTCCCCCTGCGCCACGACAGACACCGTTGACCTGCGTTTGCTGCTGCTGCTGCTGCTGCTGCTGCCGCCGCTGCTGCTACAGATATTGCCAAAAAAAGAAAATATATACGGCGACAGCTGGGCGCCTCTTTTACACTCGTTTTCCCTCTTCCATCCCCCTATGCGCCGGCATTTTTGAAACCTCTTTTGGCCAGTCTTCTTTCTTTCTTTATCCCTATTCGCATCGCATTCAATAGCTTGCCCACTGCTCGCGCGACAACCTCCTCCTACCTACCCACCTATATACATCATCCCGCTCCGCTTCGACAAACGGCCGCACAACACATTGGCAATAGCTTCACGTCTCTCGCTTAACCACCCTTCCTCCTCTCGCCATGGAGCCTTCCGCGGAAACGCCCTCCCACCGTCGTCCCAGCTTCGGCAGTCTCCTCCGGCGCACCAAGAGCGGCGACATGGGCAAGAAGGCTCAGGCTGCCCGCGAAGCCGAAGCCGAGCGCCAGCGCCAGCGTCGCCCACCTCGCCTTCCCGATTTTGCCAACACCGGCGGCCAACAACTATCCAAGGCCCTTAGCACCCAGCTGCGTCTCGATCCCGATCACTTCTCATCCAACGGCTCCCAAGTGCCCTACAACGGGCCAAACCACTTCAACGCTGGCCGCCACGACGCCTCATTCGGCACCATCGCCAGCTCCCGCAGCTACACCACTGCTGCCTCCCCGCCACCCATCCCCGGCGTTCACCACCCCGTCCAGCAGCCGCCATTTGATCCCTACGCTGCCACCGAGAGCATGACGCATCGCGGCAGGTACAGCTACGCCAGCAGTGCCATCAGCACGGTCAACAGCCCTAGAAGGGTGCGTCGTCGCAAGGACCCTACTCCTTTCAAGTAAGTCACTTACTCGCCCATTGTCTTACTCGTTTGCCCGGTTTGGTGAAGCGCCGGCATTGTACCACTGCCACTACCCGCATTATCTCTTAGCTCGTATTCCGTTGTTTCACGTATCGCTGACTTACCTTACCCGACAGTGTTCTTGTCATTGGAGCCAAAGACTCGGGAAAAACTTCGTTTCTCGAGTTCCTCAAAATCGCGCTCGCCTTGCCTCCCAGGCGCCGCCCCAGGAAGCAGGAACAGCCCGAGTATCAGGCCCCGCTGCCTGCTGAGGGCAACTTTGTTCCCCACTATCTCGAGACCGAAATCGATGGCGAGAGCGTTGGCCTGACCATTTGGGATTCCGAAGGCCTCGAGAAAAATGTCGTCGATCTTCAACTCCGAGAAATGACGGCCTTCATCGAAAGCAAATTTGATCAGACCTTTGCAGAAGAAATGAAGGTGGTGCGCTCCCCTGGCGTGCAGGACACCCACATTCACGCCGTCTTTCTCATGCTCGATCCCGCCCACATCGATCGCAATATCGCCAGCGCTCGTAAGACCCAGTTGCACGCCGATGGCCACCAAAATGGGTTCCGCTCCGACATTGCCAAAATTACCGGTGCTCTCGACCACGACATGGATCTCCAGGTCTTGCGTTCGCTTCATAGGAAGACGACCGTGATTCCCGTCGTTGGAAAAGCCGACACCATCACGACCAAGCATATGAACGTCCTCAAGCGCGCCGTTTGGGACAGCATCCGCAAAAACGGCCTCGACCCACTCGAAACTCTCGGTCTCGAAGACGATTCCAACAGCATTATTAACGAAGAAGACGAAGATCTCGATGTTGATTCCGATACATTGCCTCAGGAGAATGGCGGCGATTCCGACACGACGCCTGAATTCAGCCCCGTCAAGCGCTCCCCTGGCAAACGAGTCTCGTCACAGAGCATGATTCGTCACAAGGCCTCGCAGGAAAACAAGGAGGAGGAGCTGCCATTTTTGCCCCTCTCGACCATCAGCCCCGACTTGTACGAGCCCAGCGTTGTCGGTCGCCAATTCCCCTGGGGCTTTGCTGACCCCTACAACGAGACGCACTGCGACTTCCAGCGCCTCAAGGAGGCCGTCTTTAGTGAATGGCGCACCGATCTGCGCGAGGCCAGCAAGGAGCAGTGGTATGAAGGCTGGCGAACAAACAAGCTCAAACACCGCGAAAACTCGTACCGTCGTCGTTAGGGGACCTTCATCTACGACGCTGATTTGCCTTTGCTCATCAAGTTTATACCATGACCACCAGCACAGCCTTTCTGCCAAAGTACAAAATACCAATGCGGCGGATCCGCATCTCTCTGTCTTTATATCCGATTTCCTTGCTTCTTTTCTTCCGAATTTTGGGCCATGCACCGCGATGAACCCGAGTATACTATTTTGCATTTATCCGCTGCAGCGATTTTGATACGCTGCGTCATGCGACACGCTTTTTCCCTTTTCTTTCTTCATTTACAAATCCTCTATACCCATTGTATCAGGATTTATTTTACGAAGTTGTCCACTAATGGCTTTTAACGTCTCTCATTAAGCACCTTTTTACACCTGACTTTGGCCGTCAATTTTTTTCCTTGTTAGCGCTGAGATATTCTGCGACCACGGTTGTCTTTTTGCAACACACACCTGTTTTTGTTATACATCTTGTCTTGTCCTATTCTTGGAAGGGAGAAAATAGCTCGGGGCCGTTGATTGGACGCGGCAGATTGAAGTAGTGCAAGATACAAGCAACATGTTTTGTCATGAATTCGCAGAGCTGCATTTGTCTTTCGTGATACCCGCACGTTGAACTAAATTCCGTCAAGAAGCTTGCTCAAGGACAGTATTCAACCGAAATTTCCAATCTAAGAGAGAATTGTCCAAAAATAGGAAGACAAATAAATTCAGCCAAGAGTCGAAAAGAAATACCCGATCGCTGCATGGAAAACAACATCCGCCCCAGACACAAATTCAAGTAACCGCATTCTTAACCAGCAGAGATCATCACTACCTTGCTTACCCAAACACCTTGACCGAAGACGCCGATCGAATGACCATGCCCATCCAACAACTACACCCAAGGAATTCCGTATCCATCAGAAAAAAGATACCCTTCAAACCAAGAATGCCGCTCCTACGCCGCCCCTGCCTTTCGCGAAGAAGAGGTCCGTGACGAACCCCTTATTCTCTTCTTCGTGACCTCCTTTCGTGGGTCTGAATCACCTGTCCGTCCACAAACTCGGTGTTTGTGGGACGACCCGTTGCCTCGTCCCAGTCCTCCTCCCTGCGCATCGGGTTCTTGTTCGCGTTGACGACGCGCTGGACCTCCTTGCCGCTGAGGGAGACGCCGTCGAAGCCCCTGGGGAGGCGATGATCGCGGAGGAGGTAGTCGACCTTCATGTTGCGCGCGCGGTCGCGGTAGGCCTGCTGGTTGCGGGGGTGCTCAAAGATGTGATTCTTTTCGTCGTCGGCCTCGATGCAGCCCCATTTGCCGTAGTGCTCGGCAACCTTGGCCACGAGCACGGCCGAGTCGTGGTCGCTCCATGGGTGTCGCTGGCGCCCGATGATGATCACGGGTCCTCTCGGTCGTGGGGTTGACGATGGCGAGGCCCCCGCCGGACCGGTGGCGGGGGTGGTGTTGGTGCCGTTCGGCGGTGCGGTGGGCTGCGTCAAACCGCCGACAGCTGTGGTGGAGCTACTCGGGAAGGCGTGTGCGTTCGGAAAAGGCATTTGCCTTTGCTCCTGCTGGCGAAGACTTGCATCCACGCGCGCGGCGTGCGCCACCTCGTCCATACGGCGGCGCTTCTCTTGTGGGCTAATGCGACGCCTGTCCGTTTCAAAGTGCTCATCGTTGTCTTCTTCGTCGCCATTATCGCCTGCGAGGTCAAGCACGCGCTTGCCACCTTGCTGGCGAGGTGGCGGCGGGTTTCGGTCGACGGGGTGTAAGTAGCGAGATGGATGTGCAGAGAGCAGTGCTGCGTTGGGATTCAGCGGGTTGGCAAGATGGACCCGCTGGTCTGAAGATGAGGATGCGTCCGGGGCTCTGCGAAGAATACCTTCGAGGGCTCGGATTTCAATATCAGACGCATCTTTGAACCAACTGGTACCAGCCTGCGATCTCGGCATACGCACAATGGGTTGCGACGTGCCGGAGTCTGACTCGTCGTCGCTGTTGTGGATCTCACTGACAGCGTCCTGAAATTCATCGAAACCTTCCATCGTGCTGGCCTGGGTCTCGCGTGAAGGGCGAACGGGTAGCGCTGGGTAGACCTCTGTTATGGTGGCCAGTAGACCTCCAGGGGGAAATACGTCCTTGCGAAGCTTGGCCAGGTTAGAAAATTTAGCGTTGCCTGCGCCAGTACGCTTGAGAAACTTGGCAACTTGGGTGTAGCACCGGTTGTTCCCCTTCTCGCCCTCGTGACCGACAACGCGCATGTAGGGCCCGTTCTGAAGAAGTTTGGTTATCTCCTCAGGGAGTGGGTTGTGCATCTCGCCGCAAAAGACTCGAAATGCTATCATGTGGGCATCGTGATTCGTCTTGGCGCTGGCGAGCGCGGCTAGAAGGTGTGCAGCCCGAGTTTCGAGAGCCAATTTGGCAATGGGATCTGTGATTGGCACCTGTTCGTCGCCGAGGAGGAGATCTTGAAAGTCCAGGTCGATGATTCTGAGCTTTTTAGCATCGGCCTCTCGAGACTCTTTCCTGTTGTCCTTGGTGCCATTATAGATGATCTCGAGTAGAGTTGCAAGATTGACTAGAAGTAGGATCCTTTTGAAGTTGGCATATTCCTCATCGGAGACGGTGACCCGGTTTTGAAGCCACTTCCAGTGGAGAAAGGGCTCGTAGGATTTGTGCACCACGAAATGCTTGCGCACAGCGCCGAGGGCATCTATATCAAGCTCGAAGTTTCGGCGTGAGAGCCCGTCTCTGCTACCGAAATCTCTGTACTGTGACAGGATTCGTTCAGCATGACTGGATAGCTTGTCAAGGTTGTGCCGCATGAACAGAAAGTCCTCCTCCTTGACTCCTTTTTCTTCGGCGACTGATTGTGTATCCACGTCGGACCCGAAGCCCTCCCTTGTCTCTTCGTCCTCCTCAATCTCTTCGTCCTCCACCTCCACCTCCTTGTCATCGTCATCCTCGTCGTCGTCATCATAATTACCCTCTCCATCCTCATTTTCGGTTGGGGGAGCTCCATCGTCTCTCCCGCCCAGACCAGCTCTAGCCACGTCCTCGCTTCGGACAACTTCAGCTTCTTCGTCCGAGTCGTCCTCATTTCTCGGACGCGACGAGGGGATATCGACCTCACTGTGGGCGACGCTGGGTGGGGGCCCTTTGCGGGCACGGGGATCTTGGGTAAGAGACGATTTCTTGAGTGGTGGAGCTGACGCAGAAAAGTTCAGCGCGGCAGCCCGAGTTCTGGTCGCCATACCTCGGTCACGCTTGCCCGGGGTGGCGGTAGTTCCCCTCTGCTGAGGCTGGCCTCTGGTGCGTCTTGTTGCCACGGGTTCACGCGAGGTAGGCGCGGGCGCGGGCGCGGGCGCGCCCTTGGTTCCGCGTTTGGGCGGGATCATGCTTGGAAATCAGGGGGAGTTCCTTGGCTCATAGAGATAGAAATGGGAATTGGAATGGTGACTTTGATGGTGATGGCGGTGTTGATAACGAAAGTGGCAAATGGATGGAACGCTTGGTGGGTGAAGGTGTTGGAAGAGGTACTGCGAGTGAATTGTTGAGAGGCTGTACCAAGCATGGAAGTCGCAGCGGAAGAAGGGGTAAAAGTGGGCTCTCAGTAGTAAAAAGTTTTCTTGCAAGAAAACAACTACTAGAAATACGGCAAGGAGATTTTATTATTTCATTTGCGCAGCCAAATTCGACGACACTCGCGTGTGTGTGTTGTTGGCAAGTTTTGTTTTGAATTTTCAAGAAGTAGGGTCACTGTACCCCTCACGGTAGTAATTACATGCATAGGCCTACACCTGCTACACCTGCCCCTACACCTACCCCTACCCCTAACTCTAACCCTAACCCGAACCCGATACTGCTTGCTGAAGGCTAGTGTTTTTTTTTTTTGCCCAATAAGAAGCCAAGGTGCGCTCCTCTAAGTCGAACCACCAAACGACCCTGAGCAAAGTCACGATGCCCCTATGTCATCCCCTAAATGCCTTCGCAACAGCTCTCACAACATCTCGAAACCCCTCGCGACAGCCGCCTCACAACGTCGCTGGAAGCACTCAAGACAGGCTGATGTGTTTTTCAGTAGAACTCTCTGCAGAATGAGTGGTAGCCCACTACATACACTTTGACGAGTATGGTAGAAGCTTCTTTTCTTTTTTTCAAGACCGTCCCTACCTATTCCGGGGCACGCCTCTGACAAGTTCACCAAACGGCCAAAAAAACACACGTGCAAACCGACATGGTATTTTTGCCACGTCCAGAAACACACATTGGTATCCTCAGCACGACTTCACCTGTCAATCGCCATCCCCTGTGATACCAAACAACAGCCGTCAGCAGCCATCCACCATCTATCTGCTGCAACGCTAAGTTAGCTCACACGCCAAAAGCGGCGCACTATGGTGGTGTTATTATCAGGACGCCATCAGGCAATTCGCAATACGCAAGTGTGATTCCAAAATGGACTGCTAACTATATCACGAAACGAGCTATTCCCCCTCCCAAGCCACCAGAATCAATGGCGCCGAAGCGGAGTAAATCATCAGACGATCCCAATCCACCACGCTTTGGAGTTGAAAGTTGAACCGTGAAGCCGACGCCAAGGCCTCGACTTGGCTTGGCTACTGCTTGTTAACCACAACGTTGTCTAACTAGTTACGCCCTGTCGATCCATCACGCCGAAGGAATCCGGACAAGTTGCCGATTCGACATTCATTATTATTATTCCCTCTTTTTGCTCTTGGACACTGCGTCTTGCTGTCTTCCAAAAAGGCCTGTGAGATAGGCGGAGCGCATCGCGAAAACAAATGTCTACAGAAGGTGGAGAGCCCCTCGGCCCCAAGTCAGTTAGCGGAACTGGTTCCTGCAAGGCAACGCACGGAGAGTATCCGTCTTGATTGTCCGTATCAATTATAATAATGGACGTGCTTACCGTAAACCCAATATTGCCCCAGGTCATCGCGTTCCACGCCTGTGGCTGCATCACCCTTTCCTTGCCCAGCGCCAAACATGTGAAAGCAAGATGGCCAATGTCACCGAGCCACAGCGCGACGAGATAGCTTCTGACCACCTTAATCTCGGAAGTTGTCGCAAGCACGGCCAGTCCGACAAAGCACATGAGGAGGTACATGTTACCTAGCTGCTGCGCCATGACGGTGCTGTGCTCCGACGCGGGAAGCACTGGCTTGTCGGGAAGCTGCTCAGCGATGAACCATGCCGGGTCCCAGATGGCCCCGACGAAGCCGGCGACTCTGCCCATGGTCGACCCCAGATTAGTTTTCCGATGGCCAAGGCTGGCTGTCATTTGCGGGCGCACTCACAATGAAATGGGCTCGATAATGGTAAAGGTCACCCGTGGAATCGTAGGCAGTTGAGAGGCCATGGTGTCTCGTATCACGACTTCAACCTCAACCGACACACACTCTGTCTCAAGACTATAATAAGATAAGATGACGCCACCGGCGAGCAACTGCCAGATGGCTGCAGGCAACAGCTCGCAAACTGGGTACCTTATCGACCAACCAGCGGTGACAAACGGCCAGTCGACGTCTGAAGCTTGTGACTCCGAGCCGCGATCCACAATTCGCTGGGTTCGGGGCGCTGAGCGACCAAGGTGTGCTAATTGATATACCCGGAATGAACCGTACAACGCAGACAGATGCAAAGTCGGCTTGTCAGGCGACGAGTGGGCGTGTGTCAGAAGCTTTTCTTTTGTTGCCTGGTCTGTTCTGGCGTGGCAGAAGCACAAGTGAAAGAGTGGCTGGCACGGTGCATGTGGTCCCCGCGCCGGACGGACGGGACTGGGATAACAGCCGCTTCGCAACCTGTTATTAATTGCAGGGCCTTGCCTTTGGGGTAATAATAAGAAGGGGAAAAGGGGTCCTTGATCAATGATGAGCTTGGTCGTGCGCTGACGCCGGAGACACGGAGAGTAGGGATGGTGCCGGCCCCAGCAGGTCACGAACCAAGGTCGGTCTAGCGGGCGGGGATTTGCCGCTTTTCGTAGCAGGGGACTGGGAGAGATAGAGCAGCGGCAAAAAGTGTAAATAAATGGAAATGGACCAAACGAGGTGGCTACTCGGCTGGTAGGGTGGGTTTGCGAGGTGGAAGACGGCTGTTTGGTCGGTCGCTTGTTGCTGACCAAGTTAGTGACTACCTACATACATACAATGTACGTACATACATACCTACTGACTGAATTAGTTGCTGGGGCTCCTCCGAACTCCTCCTTGGGAGGCCCAACGTTAGTTAGTAGGCGGCCCGGCTAACTGCCATGTGACAGTTTCACGTGTCACTGGCTCTGCAACAAAGACAAACCGCCGCACCACGCACAGCAAAGCCTCGATTCGGTCTTGCGCTTGCTTGTGCTGGTGCATCGGTCGCAGATGGATCCATCCTTACTCCGAGGATGGGACGACACCACTTGTCTTTGATTCCTCAACGCCTTTTTAATTCTCTTCTCGCCCGCCTCCATCACAACCCGTCCTTCTCCCAGCTCTTGATTCCGAGGATACCAATGCCCACCGCGACATCACCCTGACCCTTAGCCCACGATGGCCACCATCGAACCTCGCCTCATTCATCTCTTGAACGAGTCGACATCGACTCCTCAGCACTCCCATACCGACCTCCCCCCTCTGCATGCCTTGCCTCTCCACGGCCATGGCGACAGACCCTTGCCGAGGCTCGATCGTGATGTAAGCCGTCATGGCGCTTCGCACCCGTATCCCATCCGCCTGCTTCTCGACGATTCCGACTCGGGCGAGTCTCGACAAGGTCATGGAGCCTACCGTGATGACAGTCCCGAGGGACCCGACGATGCCTACCACAAGAAGCGCAGTCGTGCCACAATGCACCTCAAGGACGACTTTGTGCAGCTGCCGCAGCCACTCAAGAAGCAGAAGGCTACACAGCAGGCCCTCGTCATGCCGCCCATCATCAACGGTCTCCACGAGCCCCCGCCTCACGCTGCGCTCTTCCCGCCCATTTCGTCAACCTCCTACGAGAATGATGCAAACCAGATGAAGATGCTGCACGACTTCAACAACCACAGCAGCCCCGACGAACGATCCCACCGCCGAGGCTCCTCCGAGACCGACAAGAGCTCCTCAAAGGGCCGCAAGCGCGCCACGAAACCCCGGCGCAAGTGGACCGACGAGGAGACGAATCACCTTCTCCTCGGCGTTAACCGCCATGGTGTCGGTAGATGGACCAACATCCTGGAGGACCCCGATTTTACATTCAACGATCGCACTGCTGGCGACTTGAAGGATCGCTTCCGCACTTGCTGCCCGGAAGAACTCCGAGGCTCCGGCAAAGGCTCTCGATCCGATCGTCGCTCAGAGGGCAGTAAGAGCAGTCCTCGCAAGGGACTACATTCGGAAAATATTTTGATTACCGAGGAACAGACTCGCGCCAAGAGCTCCAAGAGTTCCACTGACTCTGAATCGCCCAAGCAAAAGAAAAGTCGTGCCCATCGCAAGAACCTGGAAGACTTGGCCGAGCTTGGCATTCACGGGCCTTTCAAAAAGTCCCATCGCCGTGAGCGTCGCCCTTTTACGGAGCAGGATGATCGTGAGATTCTAGAGGGTCTAGATCACTACGGGCCGGCGTGGACCAAGATTCAGCGCGACCCTCGCTATCATCTCTCCACGCGACAGCCCACCGACTTGCGCGACAGAGTCCGCAACAAATACCCTGCCATCTACCAGCGTATCGAAAAGGGCACTTTCCAAACCAAGGATTCGTCCAGGGGCAACGACATCATGGAGCCGTCCGTCAACATGTCTATCGACAACTCGCTGAAGCGGTCCAAGGTGACCACCATGGATAGCCGCCGCGATTCTCGCGAGGATGCCCCTAGGTGGCCTGCTCACGCCGCGGAATCCGAGTATGCCCATCCCACTAGCTTTGAGTTTGGGGATGCCGGTGCAACTCAGTTTATGGGTGGCGAAATGGACATCTCCAGACTCCTTCTGGATGACCCCAGGATGGCTCAAGGCCACGGCCGACAGGGCGAACATTCGGGTCCGTCGTCACCCACTGCTACAAACTTGGACCCTCGTCGCGACCGCTACGAATACGCACTTCGGTGCTAGCATGTCATTGTGCATGCAGCACAAATGAACACACCACTTATTTTTTATGGCACACGTTACGGATAATGGCTTGTCCTGGGAGTTTGGATTTTAATAGGATATCAAATGGGATTATGGCGCACGGTAGATTGATTTGACTGATACCAACAATATAGAGGGCTACGGGACACAGACAGTCTTGACGGGCACAAACGGACCCAGCTAGTCGGCCACTCTTGAAGCAGATGGAAGATGAGACTCATGCCAGAAGTTGGCAGCTGATAGCATCGACAGAAACCTGCCACAGACCAAAAGCAGTTTAGCAAGCGATTCATGGCCTAGTTTGAATAATTTAACATGCCTGCAGGCATTATGTCTACAATCTTTTCAACTCTTGCATGTGAAGGCGGCAAGGCATGGATTCAGACCCGTTTTCCAAAAAGAGAATGAACCTCGGCGCGGGGCCCTGGCCCAAAAAATAAAGTGAGGCTCCACCGACATAACCCGATATCGATATCACGATAAGGGCACGTGAGCGAGCGCGTGACTTTTTGAAGGACTCCACAACTTGACCCTGGTAGGGCACAAAACCCCCAGCAAACGTGGCTAGGCCAAGCGAGGATGAAAAAATTGTGCGTGCTCCAGCGGAGCACATCTTGGTTATGGTGGACGGAGCCCGCCTCAGTTTCTGATTTCCTGCATCCCGACTAACTTCACAGCCAAACCGACAAAATGGCCCGCGGAATGTAAGTCGACTCTCCGAATCGAATTGCAACAATGGCTTCTGGCACTTCTGTTCAATGTCACGAAGACCAATGCTGCAGCTCGCCCGACAACGCTGCACCTGAGCGGCCTTATGCCTCCTCGTCTTCCAAAGAAAACATTTTGTGCTGACCCTCGCGCCCAACAGCAAGAAGCACCAAAAGCGCCTCTCAGCGCCCTCGCACTGGCTGCTGGACAAGCTCTCGGGCGTCTACGCCCCCAAGCCGTCCGCCGGTCCTCACAAGCTGCGCGACTGCATGCCCCTCATCGTCTTCATCCGCAACCGCCTCAAGTACGCGCTCAACTACCGCGAGACGCGCTCGATCCTGATGCAGCGCCTGATCAAGGTCGACGGCAAGGTCCGCACCGACATGACCTACCCGGCCGGCTTCATGGACGTCATCTCCATCGAGAAGACGGGCGAGAACTTCCGCCTCATCTACGACACCAAGGGCCGCTTCACGGTCCACCGCATCCAGGCCGAGGAGGCCGAGTACAAGCTCGGCAAGGTCAAGCGCGTCCAGCTCGGCAAGGGCGGAATCCCATTCTTGGTCACGCACGATGCCAGAACGTGAGTTTCTGTCAGACATCATTCAGCCGTTGGATCAAGCTTTGGTTGATTTCGGGGACTTTTTGGGCGCGTAATTTACGCAAATCATATTCTCGCCGTGACTGGGCATCCTATGATGGGACACCCCATGATTTGGCAATGGAGAATTCAGAGGTGGCTACTTGAACTGCTGCCTCGTCTGCCTGCTGCCGCAGGGTCAGACGGGTGACGGGGAAGTGCCGACACCTCGTCGTAGAACCGCCATCAAGACTCCGAAACCTCCCAGCGTCTTCCTCCAACGAACTGTAATGGTGAACTCCTCACCCGCCGCGTTTATGCTAACAGTAGAGTTTCCAGCATCCGCTACCCTGACCCCTCCATCAAGGTCAACGACACCGTCAAGATCGACCTGGCCACCGGCAAGATCACCGACTTTGTCAAGTTCGACACCGGTGCCATCGCCATGGTCACTGGTGGCCGTAACATGGGCCGTATCGGTGTCATCACCCACCGCGAGCGCCACGACGGCGGCTTCGCCATCGTCCACATCAAGGACGCTATCGACAACACCTTCGCCACCCGTGAGAGCAACGTCTTCGTCATCGGCCAGGACAAGCCCTGGATCTCGGTGCCCAAGGGCAAGGGTGTCAAGCTCACCATCGCTGAGGAGCGTGACCGCCGCCGCGCTCTCGCCCACTAAACGTGTCACGATGGTGATGTGTGTGCGTTGGGTGTAGCTGGGTGGAATGACGAAAAAAAGATGGCATGTACAGGAGTCACGGATTTGACGTTTCTGTTTGTCGGGGGACGATATACCACGTCCTTTATAAGCTAGCCATAGGCAAATATGAGAAAACATGAATCTTCTAATAATGGTTGCAGTTGCTGCCTTTGTGTGATGTGACCCAGGCCGAGCTTTCATCCCATTCCATGGCATGTTGGAATGGGTTCGCACCAGTTGAACAGAAACTGCTGAGCGAAATTGCCTCTCGACTCACAATGGCTTACACTCGCGTTTCAAACTCGCATTTAAAATGGCATTTTCAAGGTTCGTTCCTCTCTTCCTAGCCATCCATCTGCCGGTGAAGCATCCGGCACCCCCGCATATATCGCGAGCGCGGGAGAAACGTGGGGGCTAGCGTTCCGCTTACACAAGACTATCGGAGGAATGCAAACCGACATCGGAATGAGCTTTCCGTGGCCTTGCATGTATAAAGAACGCAGCGATTGATTTACTCGATACAATCTGCACAGTGCACAGCAGATCAACCATGTTGCGTTGTGCATGTAGATTTGGCCTTCGTGGTCGGCGCTTCGCCGTACCCAGCCGCAGATTCCAGTCCACCACCACTGGGGCCAGGTCCGCCGCTGCTTGGTCTGGCGGTGCCGTGTTAGGCATGGCAACAGCAGCTGGAGCTATCGGATGGACCGTTGCACAGTGGCAGACCGACAAAAGTAGCAGTCAGGTTCATCTTGGCAATTCCGGCTCTGTTGGGGGCGAGGAGCGGTTTGCGACGGTGCCGGAAATGCGGAAGGCTAGTCTACAAGCGACCTATACAGGCAATATTGCTAACAGAACGAATAGGCGATCGACGAGATCGTATCGGAGCTTGGAAAACAAGACGTTATCTCTACGGACGATGAAGACCTCAAGACTCATGGGTACTCTGAATGGTCAACGGTCAACCCCGACACGCTGCCTGTGGCCGTCGCCTACCCACGAAGCACGGAGGACGTCGCAGCCATCGCCAGGATCTGCCACAAGCACCGCGTGCCGCTGATCCCCTTCTCCGGGGGCACGAGCCTTGAGGGCAACTTTTCCGCGCCCTACGGCGGCGTCAGCGTCGACTTTGCGTTCATGGACCGCATCCTCCAGTTCAACAAGGACGACATGGACGTCGTCGTGCAGCCGAGCATCGGCTGGCAGGACCTGAACCAGAAGCTGGCCGACATGGACGCAGGGCTCTTCTTCCCGGTGGACCCCGGCCCGACGGCCAAGATTGGCGGCATGATCGGGACCAACTGCTCGGGGACGAACGCGGTCCGGTACGGCACGATGAAGGACTGGGTCATCAATCTGACGGTGGTGTTGGCGGACGGACGGGTCATCAAGACACGCAGGAGACCGCGCAAATCTTCTGCTGGGTATAACCTGAACGGCCTCTTTGTTGGCTCTGAAGGAACTCTAGGAATCGTGACTGAAGGTATGTTGAGTGTCTTGGCTGCTTGTCCAGACCGCGGACTGACAACTGCAAGCCACGCTGAAACTAGCCGTGATCCCCGAGATGTACTCTGTGGGCGTCGTCTCGTTTCCGACAATCCGCGCGGCCGCAACCGCAGCTGCCGGGGTCATGCGGGCCGGCGTCCCGGTCGCGTGCCTCGAGATCATGGACGACGTGCAGATGCGCGTCGTCAACTTGAGCGGCAGCACAGCTCCACGAACGTGGAAAGAGCTGCCCACGCTCTTCTTCAAGTTCTCCGGGTCCAAGGCGAGCGTCGCCGAGAACACCGCCACGGTGCAGGCCATCACGTCGCGAAACGGCGGCCAAGACTTTGAGTTTGCCAAGGACGAGCGGGAGCAGAAGCTGCTGTGGTCGGCCAGAAAAGAGTCGCTGTGGTCGATGCTTGCCTTACGAAAGACGGGTCAGGATGTTTGTAAGCAGCTCCAACTACTCTGCTTGTGATGACGTGACTCTAACGATTGACAGGGAGCACCGACGTTGCCGTGCCACTCAGCCGCCTCGCCGACCTGATCGAGGTGAGCAAGCAGGAGATGGACAGCCTGGGCATGTTTGCGAGCATCCTGGGCCACGTTGGCGACGGCAACTTTCACGAGAGCATCATGTACGACCGGGGCAACCCGGAGGAGCGCGAGCGGGTGGCGCGGTGCGTGCACAACATGGTGAACCGGGCGCTCAACATGGAGGGCACGTGTACAGGCGAGCACTCGGTCGGCTGGGGCAAGAAGGAGAGCCTCGTCAAGGAGGTCGGACAGGAGACGGTGGACGTGATGGCGGCGATCAAGAAGTCGTTGGATCCGCGATGGATATTGAACCCGGGCAAGATCATGGACGTGCCGTGGCTGCCCAAAGAGACGCACGCGACGAAGGCGGATGTGGCGGTTACGCCTATTCGGAGGTTGGCGAAGCAGGAGGTTTCGGAGTAGAATAGCGTGCATCTCTGCCCTCTGCTAAATTTGTCAGGCGATTCTGAAATTCGCCGTTTGCATGATCCACCGAAGTTGGTTGGTAGCTGTTACAAACAGCCAACACTCAATTATTATGTACGTTTGCACAGTCCATCGAAGTTGGCGACTATTGCGCAATAGCCAACCCTCAGTGATCGCTTTCCTCTTGCACCTTTCTCACCATCACTTTCTCCCCCACCTTCCTCACAAAACACCTTCACCTCTACTATTCTTGGAGATCTCTCGGTTGCGCATCATAATTATCGTTTTCTTGGTTCCATCTTTATTCTCTGCATCGTCTTTCTCTCCGTTGACCTCAACCGAACAAGTCCCAATGACGACTTATTACACCGAACTTCCCGAGCAACTGGCTGCAAAATGGACGAAGCCAGAACTCTCCGAGGATGCCTCACGAAGTCCCTCGCGCAACCCGGCCGACAGCCATATTGCGGTACCGAAGCCCGGCCTCGAAAAGAGATCCATCTCGTTGGACCTGGTCAAAATGCCCCAGGACATCACGATTCAACAACTCTACAAAGCTTTCTCGCCCAAGGGCAATATTGAACTTATTGACATCTTCGAGCCTCACCCTGGGGCGAGACACGCCGCTGGAAGGATTGTTTTTACCCCGCCTCCAAAAGTCGAGTTCTGGCAAAGCGGTCGATTTGATCTTGATCTGAAGGACGACGAAGAGCCAGTGACCATATACTTGAAGGTGTTCAAGGTGACACATGAGAATACAAGGAGCAGTGACGAGCAACGCTTCCCGTCCATCATCTCTATGCGACTCAAGTCGCTGGATTTTGGTAGTTTGCTCAATAATGATACCATGGTCATTAGCGAGACAATCGACTCGACAGAGACTGGCGATCTCTCATTGGAAGTCAACGCACGCACAGGAGCGATCACCCTTTACTTCCAGTTTCCCGAAAAGAAAAGATATTTCTCGGGCAAGAGACAATACAGACTCATCACGAATGTTTCCGCCATCAGCAAGGTCTAGGATACCTGCTCGGAAGGAAACAAGCGGGGATGCACAATTTCCATTTCTTTTGATGGGCTGATTGAATACTCTTGGCAAATCACAGACATTCTAGACATTGTACCGTCTGACTCCAAGAGGTGGCACTGCAACGACGCCTGGATGCGCGCAACCGACATTTGTGAGGCCACCATTGAACCGCAAAAGCTTCCGGTATCGACCTACAGCAGAGGTCAAGAGGGACGATGCATCGATATTGGTCGTCACAAAACGTTTCGGTGCATCATTGACGAAGCGTATGCGCATTCGCTTACTGCTGTGGAGAACTTGATGCTGGTACTGGATCAGTATAACATAGATGCTGCTCGGACAACTCTCCAGCTGGAAAGAGACCGAAAATGTATGTGGGATGTGTTGGATCACCAACAAACTGGCAGCGCTTCCAATGCTCTGGAGTATCTCGGTCTCACTGCCAACTACATTTACCTGGATTTCGCAGTCCGCTACAGACTAGAGGTCTGTGTGACCAGAGGATACCTCAGGGAACATGCCATTGGTGCCGCATTCTTGGGGAAGTTGGCAGCTTTGGACACTGCAAAAGCAAGCCAGATGCTGGAATACCTGGCTGATAAAGAGCTTAAAATCGAGGATCCCCTGCAGATCTTTGAGGATGCACAATTTCGATACACACCTGCTAAGAAGCGCATTCCGCACTATTGCTCACTTGTGCTCAAGGCCAACATCACGCCAACTTCACTGAAACTAAACATGCCGAATGTTGAGAGCTCAAATCGCGTCATGCGAAGATACAACGACGTGCAGGACCGATTCCTCCGCGTGCAGTTTCTTTCAGAAACGGAGTCTGACCGCATTGCAAAGGATCGCTACAACAACGACGATGTCTGGAAGCGCCTTTTGCGAGTGCTATACAAGGGCATCCGGATCGGCGATCGCACCTATGAATTTCTAGCGTTTGGAAATTCGCAGCTACGAGAGGGGAGCGTTATGCTTTTCTGTCCGACTGCACATCTATCCTGCGATGACATTCGCAAGTGGCTGGGCAACTTTAACCACATTCGCAACATCGCCAAATTTGGAGCTCGCATTGGGCAGTGCTTTTCGACCACACGGGAGGTGCGCGGTGTTCGCGTGCCCACCATCCGCCATATTGACGACATAGAAGGCGACGGCGAGTGCTTTACCGACGGCGTGGGTATCATCTCCGAGCTCCTAGCTAAGCTGGTCGTCGATGAGATGAAACTTGACGTCGTGGGAAACCCATCTGCTTTCCAGTTTCGCATGGGTGGCGCCAAGGGAGTTCTCGCAGTATGGCCGCGTGAATATGCAAAGAACATGGAAGTTTGTCTACGAAAATCGCAGATCAAATTCAGCACCGAGACCAACACGCTTGAGATCGTCAAGGTTGCCAGGGCCACGACAGCGACGCTCAATCGCCAGATCATTGTCATTTTGGAGTACCTCGGAGTCAGCCACAGCACGTTTCTGGCGCTGCTGAACAAACACATCAATCAGTACGAAGAAGCCATGAAGAATCGCGCTGCTGCGATTGATCTCCTGACAAAATTTGTTGACGAGAACCAGACAACTGTCATTCTAGCCGAGCTTCTCAAGACCGACTTTCAAGATCCTTTTATCAAGAATCTTCTAAAGCTCTGGCGGTCTTGGTCATTGAAACTCATGAAAGAGAAGTGCCGTATCCATGTCGAGAAGAGTGCATTCGTCATGGGGTGCGTCGACGAGACTGGCACTTTGCGAGGGCACTCTATTCTGGCAGAAGGAAAGCAAGCCAAGAAGAATGTTTCAAGTCTGCCGCAGATATTTCTTCAAATCAGTGACCGGAAGTATCGAAGCAAGACCACAATAATTCAAGGAATTTGCCTCATTGGCCGCAATCCGTCATTACACGCCGGCGACATCCGCGTTGTCCAAGCGGTCGATAATCCACGTCTACGCCACCTCAAGGATGTGGTTGTTTTCCCCTCCAAGGGCGATCGGTCGCTTCCAAGCCTGCTTTCAGGAGGCGATCTAGACGGCGATGACTACTTTGTCCTCTGGGATTCTAGCCTCATCCCTCAGATTTGGAATACTCCGCCGATGCGCTCCATGCCGATCACACCTCAAGATTTGGACAGGGATGTCGAGGTGAACGACTTGCGCAACTTTGTCGTCAAGTATATGAAGAACGACTTTTTGGCGTACATTGCCATTGCGCATCAGGCGCACGCAGATCAATCGGGAGTAGCATCTCGCATATGTAAGTGCTAGGATTCATTTGGGAATTTGCTTCGAAGCTTCTGCTAATCATGTCGTTTCCAGGTTTGCAGCTTGCTGAGCTTCATTCACAGGCGGTCGACTACCCAAAAACCGGTGTGCCAGCGGAATGGAGTCGAGCCAAATACTGGCCAAAAAAGTGGCCGCATTTTATGGAACGGAAGGGCTACACGTACACGTCTCGCACTGCGCTCGGGAAACTGTATGACCGTTTGGCTGACGAAAATTATGACTACGTTCCCAGCTGCGAGGATGAGTTTGATTCGAGAATCGTGGACAGCTTTGACTTTACCAACGATGTTCTGAAAACAGCCCGTAATATGAAGGCAGAGTATGACATGACTATTAGGCGACTGTTGAAGCAGTCCCGGATTGCCACCGAGTTTGAGCTCTACTCTGGTTGGGCCATGTCCAAGGGCCCGGCGGGCACGCATTACAAGCGCCAGGAGGACCTCGGGCAGCAGTTCGACACGGTCAAGCAGCGTTTTCGCGAAATGTGCATCCAGGCGGCCGGAGACGCGGGCGGCAAGCTGGAGTGGCTTGTCGCCGCCATCTACAAGGTGACCCAAGACGAAGTCAAGAGTTTCTTGAGCGAGACCGAGGCCGAGGACTTGAACTTTTCACCTCGAACCATGCCGCTCATCAGCTTCCCGTGGATCTTTCACTGGGTTCTGGTCAAGATTGCATCGGGACACGGCTACAAGCCGCTCGAGACGAATTTGGTGCCGGTCGTTCGTTTTGCGCCAACGGCAGTGCCTGCGCCAGCCCGAGAAGCCGACGGTGACGTCCCTCAGAACATGGATGCAACCAGGGGTGGAGGGTCGCCAAAGCCCACGCCAGAGGCGAAAGACGTCGTCAGGCTTGACGAACAAATTGAACTCCTCATAGATTTTGACGCTGTCGAGGAAAGCAAGTCAGAGAAGACTAGAGATGGCACCCCAGAAGAAGAAGCCGATAGCCCCGAGCCGTCACAGAGCGCACGCAGCTTTGAGACGCTGCCGTGCGAATACGACTCAAGCGCACAATCCCGTCCTCCTAGTGAGAGGTGCAAGGAAAAGGCAATCGGGGCAACGGAGGCGATGCAAAGCGCAGCGCTGGTTTCGCGTCACATGGACTATCGAGAGTCAAAGGTGGATCAATTGCTGCGGATGTGCGAGGACTCTGACGAGGATTGAAGCGAGTGGTGATTTTATAGATAATTTCAGGGGTATTTTGGGGGATGTGTGTATCTTGGCTTCCATATTGCTTCGCTTCTATTTTGCTTCATCATTAGCTAGCGCTTAATACACAAATCTGTTCTCAGCACCCATTTCTCTCCTGCGCGGACCTCTTTTCCCTCGTGCTGTCTCTTGTTAGTTTCTTTGCCATTTCAGTTGTAGGCTTTCAGGATTGCTCACCAGGAGACAGTCGTCGCCGTGCTTGTGCAGCAGCAGCGTACCCGTCCGCGGCGCCACGGGAATGGCGTCGGCGTCGGACTGGCGGTCGTGCGGGTAGAAGACGGTCTCGCCGCCGACGCAGCCCTCGGCGGCGGAGGTGAGGTATAGAAGGAGCGTCCATGTGGTGCGTGCCTGGACCTGCTTGCCGTCGACGTCGACGGTGACCACGTTGGACTCGTCATCTGCCCCCCCCCCCCCCCACAAGACCTAGTCGACGCGTTGGACCTACAGTGACAGTCGAAGAACTGGCCTTTGGTGTACCGGTACACCCTGATGTTCGGGTGCGCTCCCACAGCGCTGCCGCCAAGGCCGCGTCGTGCACCTGCAGGCGGTCGTTGACGCGGACGGCGTCGCCGCGGCGGGGCGTGCCGGGGGTGGTCTGCAGCGCGAGGGTGGAGAGCAGCGCGACGTAGGCGCGGCACAGCGACCGCGGGAAGAAGCCGTCGACGGTGACGACGCGGGCGGTCCGCGGGTGCGGCGTGGGTGCGAGGTCGACGACGGGCAGCCGGGGCGTGAACCTTGGCCACGCGGGGGGTGGTGGTGGTGTGGCGGTGGTGGTGGTGGTGGGCTGGGATTTGGCTGCTTTGGAAGTCTTTTGTTTCCCCATGGCCGGCTTTGTTCTAGATGATGGTTTGAATGGTTGTATTCGCAGTCGCGTGTTTGTTCGAGAAGTGGTTGCTGTCTGCCCAGTCTTTTTCATCACGGGTGGAGCTAGTGCACAAGATGCTGATGCGCACCTCCATGGCCACCACGCTGAGATGCTCATCACTTTATGCAGATTGTTCCTTACCGCATTATACAAAGATAAATTAGTAATATTTAAACCTTTTCCAACACCTCAAGCCTACCAAGCTGATATCTAGTGTGATGATGCAAACGAGGGCCTGATGCAAACGAGGGCCAAGCTGATTACTCGCAGGCAACCTTGGCGGTATTGGAGCATAGGTAGGTCAGCATGCTAATTTGTAGTTCTGGGTGGTTGGAAAAATGATGCCCGAAAATAAACAACTTTTTACAACCTCCCGATTTTCTTTTTCTCCCTCCTCTTTACATGATACATGCAGGACCCGTTGTCGTGGCAGGAGACTGTCTCGCCTACCAAAGGTCGCGGTTGAAACTAGCCAAGATCAAATCTATCTGATACCGATTTGGAATGAATTGCACAGCGCTTCTGGCACTTATTCCTGGGGACACAGCTACATGATGGGGCGTTTGGTAATAGACTTGCGCGGCCGCAGACGGTCATAGATTACGGGAATGCTATCCCTAGGACCGGAGGTCGGCGGCGTTCCGTGTCAGTCAGTGCCCGTCTGCGACACGGGTTTCTCTCCAGGATCCCCCCACACATCACTTGTCCTTCAGGACAAACATGGCCCCCGACCAGCCGTAGGCCCTCGTCAGCCGCCTGCCGTGTCGCCGGGCCACCTCAAACGGGATCTTACTCACGGGGTGCGGCTCGTGGAAGTGGATGCTCCGCTCTACGTCCGGCCGCGTCGGCGAAAACTGCCAGACGGAGCCGTACAGCTTCTCCGCCCGGAAGCCCGTCGCCACCATGGCGTGGAGGAAGTCGCTCCAGAGGACCGAGCTGGGGGTCGACGTCACCTCCGGGTTGAAGAAGATGGTTCGGAACACCTTGAGGGTGCGCGCGTCAACGCGAAACGTGGGCCGAGGATCGACAATGGCAGGTTCGGGGGCGTCAGCGACCGCCGGCGGTTGTGTAGACGCGGCGCCCTTGGTCTTGGGCTTGACCTTGGGCTGCGTCCTCCACTCTCGCGAGCTAGCCTCGGAGTGATCTACAAACACGGTCGACAGCGGCCGGTTCAGGACGTCCGGATTGGGGTCCGCAATCTTCTTGTCCGTCGACGGCGCCGTGGCCGGCTCCACCCACTCCGCCGTCCGCCGCAGCAGGCGCGGCTTCGACAGAAAGCGGTACACGGCTGTTCCTGTCAGTGCCGGCGTCTTGGACCGCAGCTGCCCGTCAACCTTGGCCCAGACGGCGTCCAGGTTGTGCTCCGCCGCGCGCAGCGCCTCCACTGTCTCCCGCGTCCGACGTTTGTGCGAGGGGTACGCGAATCGGCCGCCCGAGGGCTCGGCGAGCTTGCCGGCAGCGGTCAGGCTGGGCTCCTTGACGGCGGCCATGAGCTGAGCCCAGGGCTCCCCCCACTTTAGGTACTCACTTTTGAAGGTCTCGGAGTGGTCCACCGAAGCCGAGTCAAACATCTGAGCCCACGGCTGGTAGAGCTCGAGCTGTCGCGAGCACTGGGCAATGATGGACAGGTCGCCGAGAATACGGCCGACGTGCGCCGAGACGAGTGCGTCCGCTTCGGGGCTCGCCTGCATGAGGCGCTCCAGCTCGTCGACGAGGCGCGGTAGACCTACCAGGAAGAGGGTCTGGTCGTCCTCGCACAGCGTCTGCAGGAGCCAAATCAGGTTCGTCTCGTCCTTGCTCCTTTTGACCCCGACCTTGCTCATGACCTTCATCTTGGTCGAGTCCGGGTCCGCCGGGGGCTCGCGGGCAAAGAACTTGTGCATGGGCGGCGATGCGACGACTGCCGTCTTGAGCATGTGCATGGGACCCTTGGCGGTCTTCTCGAGGAAGTGCCGGAAACGCAGTAGCGCGATCCTGTAGTCCTCTGGCAGATCCTTTTCTGGTGATATTTTTGTCTTATATTTGCTCTGCAGCACTCGCAGCTGCTGAAGCTGTCGGTGGAGCTCGGTGAAGGCCTCGAGGCTGATGTATGAGTCAATAAGCATGTTCGCCGTGACCCGAGCCCAAAGGAGATGCTCCCGCGGCTTTTGAGTCACAGGATGTAAATTTCCTGCGGTGTCCTTGAGCATTTCCTGTCGGTGGTCCTTGATCTCCCGGAACTGGTCCGCAAAGTAAGTGGGATCCTCACGAAGTGCCCAAACGTGATCCTCTACTGCGGACATTTTGGCTTCGAGCAGAGACTCTAGCCTTGCCAAATTAAGCCGCTCTGGCAGTCTGTAGGGTGCTTCTGCAGCCATGACGGCCAGGGATGCAAACCCAGATGCATCATTGTCTGTCATGGGAGGGGGTTCCGGATGAACGGGATAGGCATCACTGATCAGATCGGCCGCTGGAATCTCGTGGAGGATTTCGTGACAGCAGTCAACTAGGAATTTCATGAGACGAGCTTGCACCTCCAGAATAATCAGGCCTTCTCCGGGGAGGAACTGCCTGCGTGTGTGCATCCATTCAAACGCGTCGGGATGCTCGTCCCATGCGACGAGCTTACCGTATTCCTCTGCCTTGGTAGCCCCGTGGAGAATCATGACATGCTCGTTGAGAAAGATTGGATCCAAGGCTTTGGATACAAGACCAAGATGGACAGATTCCACGTCGGCGGCGGCGAATGCGGGAGGGGGGTGGCGGCCTCGGGAATTGAGCAGCAGCGGCATCAATCTGGGCTGGGAGAGGTCCTGCTGGTTGATGCAGGGCCACAGGTACTGACGCTTGTATTTGGTTCCTCTCTCTCTCTGGTCCGCGGACTCGTTGCGAAAGGCTTCAAAATCTGGTCGGTGGGATGCTGGCATTCCTGGCCAGGCCTTGAGGAGAATCTGCAGCCTCTGCTGCTTTGTCTTCTTGGTCCATCTCTTTTGTATCGTGGCCTCGTGCCGCTGGAGTATCTCGCCAAGGGTTTTGTAAGCAGCGAAAGCTTCGCGAGACTTTGCACTAGCCTCGCGTCGGACCTCTGCAGGCGAGGGTGTCTTGGGGATGCGGCCCCCTATGGCCCTGAAGAGGCTCTGGGGGTTGCTCCAGTCAATGACGTCAGGGAGGTCGGGGAGATCTGCAACTGGGCTGGGGTCGGAAGGATCGAATTGAAGATCGCGTCTAGATTGCATGGCGAAGATTTGGATAGCTCAACGAAAAGAAGAGACTGTTCTGTTGTAGCTCAAAGTTGTCGACGCTGCACAGAAGCTCGAGCTTCGACATCCCCGCTCCTCTCCTTCTGCATGGCGGTGGAGCTGCACCTTGCTTGAGTTATTATTAGAGGTGCCCAAATGATGGCTGACATGAAGCCCGGGCGAATTGTGATATCACGAGGCTTTCTTTTCAGCAACTACCCCTCTTGCATTTTCGGAATCGACTTTCTGTACAAACGTGTCATAGTTGCCCACATAGGCTGTCATGATATGCCCAAGCTAAGAATCGAATCTAATAAGATTCGCCAGCAGACAAAGCGTCGATCTGCACGGTACAGTGGGTCCTGCTCGGGGAAGCGACATGAGGAGAGAAGCAGCCAATGGCCAAGATTCCAGTACTAGTCATCGTATACAGTCTTTTGCTTGGTGCTAGGTAGGTACATAGACTTGAGGGTACGCCTGGGGCTCGTGTGACGGCTGACGTCGGCGTTGCATGGACAAGGTGACCCGTGCATGTTGCCTTGATATCCTCATTTGTTTCGAAGTGTAGGAAACGAAGCAAGGTACTCGCACCATTAATTAAATCAATTAGCTGAAGCTCTACGCACCATTTATCCACAGTCACTAGTTAGTTGAAGATGGCTGGCTTGGCTAGTTGGTTGCAATGCAGGTACTTTGCCTACTTGGTCTTCCCAACGTCAACATGTGCAGCTACTCTTTTGAGCAACGAGACAACCGACAACACGTGCTGGATTGACTCCATCATAGGTGGAGAGGCACCGCATCCCTACTTCCACGCATGACTGGGCCGGGCCATCAGTGTGACATCATCTCGTCGAGCTTGATTAGTGCGGAGGTTGTAACTACTTAGTTAGCATGCTCACATCCACCAGACAAGCTCGCCGTCAGCCTGCCAAGGGTATGCAAGAGCAAATCATCCCGTATCCAGCACGCTTGTCCCTGGTAAACAAGGTTCTGTGACAGAGTTGCCCCTTGCTCTAGCACAAGGCTCGGACGGGCATGGCGCCGGGTGCATCAGAAACCAGCGTGGGGGCCGAGTGTAGCAATTTGGTCTCTGACGCCGGCGAGCAAACTTGACACAGGCGATACATGATACATCGGGACTGTCCAAATCGCTCGTTCAGAGTCAATGTTGGCCAGCGAGCTGGTCTTGTTGCATGTACCAGGTAGCTATTGACGCGGCTGCGCCTCGGAGCTGGCTGCTGCAAGGGGGGGCGGTTCTGTCACGTCGCAAGCGTCGGGTCAAGCAGGGGAAGTCGAAAAAGAAAGTCGTGTGAGATGTTTGCGGATTGATGAATGGATACTTGATGGCTGATGAAAGAGGCATTTTCATAGGAAAAGTCGTGGCATCTGGGTAGCTATAGTAGTACTGTAGGTTCTTAGCAGGTAACCAAATACTCCGAATGGCTATACTGTAGGTAGCTCTTGTTGACTAGGTAGTGCAACAAAGTAACTTGTCACAACCCCACCAATGATACAGCGCCAGATCTCTCTACTCAGACGGCGTCACAATCACCCAGTTGCGTCATGATAATAGTCTTCTGGGCATAAAAACAAATATATCGAAAAATGGTATAACCCTTACTGGTCACAATCGCCAACCACAACCACACACGGATAAACGAGTGTCCCCTCCTCAACCACGGAACAACGCCCTGTCACGGCTGACTAAGAGTCTCCCACCACATAACAGATGCCCACCTCATCCAGAATTATCCTTCCCGCACCCTCATAATAGACCAGACCTTGACTCTTCTCCCAGATTCGAGCCCGGCTCCGTGATATTGCCACTCGCCCCGGGCCCTTGCAATTCGGAGCTGTCCTCTTGAGCAGTCTTATACCCTCCACGTCGTTTTGTTATGCTATGGTGGCGCGCGCAAACGCCCGTTTATGAAAGCTAAGCTCCCCAGTCAGGCACAGCAGCAATGGATATGAACGGCCAGAATGGCAGACGCAGCCTCGAAAATCACGGATACCCAGGCAGTTATGGGCCACCGCCTGATAACCGGGCCAGACAGCCCCCTCCTCGAGGGCAGTCACGAGGCTACCAACCCCCCGGGCAGCAAGGCTACGGTACGCCGATGAATGCTAGACAACCCCCACCGAGAGAGCAATTTCGACAATATCACGATAACAGGCCGCAAGATCCTGGCTACGGAGACCATCGCGGTACGCCAAACCCTCCGGCGCCGGGTCGCGGCTACGGAAGCTTCAACGACGTGCCAAATCCCCAACAGCGAGACCCTCGCTATGGAGACTATGACGAGGCTACCAATCCTAGACAAGGCCCTCCAGCCGCCGGCTTTGGCCCGCCAGGGCGCAGCATGACGCTTCCATTCCGAGATGCGAGCCGGCAAAATCAGGCGCCACACCAGCGAGCCGAAACGATGCCGTACAATGGACCTGCAGGCCGGGTCGTACCGCAGCGACCGGCAACGACGACCGGAACCAGGCCACCGCCGCAGCGAATCTATCCACAACAGCAGAACCCAGCATCCAACGCACCATACGGGATTGGCTATGAGGCAGGCCCCTCTAATAGCTCTGCCGTCTCTGTGACGGACGTGTATGACGACTACTACGACCCGCAACATGGTGAACAAGGTCAGGTCGCAGGCGATGTGCATAGGGCTGCGCCTAGCTATCAACCTGCTAGGAGCTCATACGATCAGCCCAGGGCACCACAGCCGGAGCAGCCACAGCGAGGAGCGCATCATGTGCCGCAATTGACCCATGCCAAGTCCATGGCCGAAATGCGCGAGCCACAGTCGGCCGTTTTTGAAATGGCCGGCGACATCCCGTCCATGCCCCCTATGCCTACTCATGGTGGCTTTGAGCAAGCGAGTAAGCAAAGCCACAGCGAGGGCAACAACCACGGTTATGAGGATAGGAACGACCAAGGCTACGACCAAAGAGACGACCAGAGCTATCAACAGAGAAATGGCCAGGGCTACGAAGAAAGAAACAGCCGGGGCTATGATCAAAATGACCAGGCCTATAACAGAAACAACAAGGGATACGGTCAGGGATATGACCCAGGTTACGACCAGGGCTACGACCAGGGCCACAATCAGAGTTATGATCAAGCCTACAATCACGGCTATGGTCAGGCGATTCCCTACGAGAATGGACCTCTGAGAGGTCCCAGTGCGCCACCAGCGTCAAACCGCGGCCCATATCCGCCAGAATCGGGATTCCAGGCTGGCGCACAAACCATGTCCTCAATGTCATCCCACCCAACCCCTGTTCGGCCCGGCCAGATGCCCAATTCTATTGTCAATCGTAGCATCAAGCCGCCGCCTGTGCGACACTATGACGGAATACCTCGGCAAACCCAGCAGCAGTTAATGCAGCAGGATATGCGTCAACAAGACCGGCACCATGGGCTGCCTATCCCAAGCTCCGCATCGTTAGACATGGCACAGGGTGAGGGCTCCAAAGCGCCTGTTACGATGCAGGAGCTAGAACAGCTCAGACTCATCATCAGAACGAACCCCGCAGATCAAGAATCGGCATTGAGACTAGCAAGGAGACTAATTGAAGCCTCTGACGCTCTTGTCCTGCACATTCAAGATCCTCGCGCGCGCGCCAAAGCCAAAGATAGATACTTAATGGATGCGCACAAAATTCTGAAGAAGCTGGCCAGCCATCAAAATTCAGAGGCAATGTTCACGCTGGCCGACGGCCTTGGCAAAGGCCTAATTACTGGTGAACCAGACACAAAGGAAGCCTTCACAATGTACCAGTCAGCAGCGAAGCTGGGACACGCTTCCGCAGCGTACCGTACGGCGGTTTGCTGTGAGATTGGTCATGAAGAGGGTGGTGGCACACGTCGGGATCCGCTAAAGGCCATGCAGTGGTACAAGCGGGCGGCAACGCTGGGCGATCCGCCAGCCATGTACAAGCTAGGCATGGTGATGCTAAAGGGGCTCCTCGGCCAAAGCAAGAACCCCCGAGAAGCTGTCGGGTGGCTGAAGCGAGCCGCCGAGAGGGCGGATAAGGACAACCCGCATGCGCTTCATGAGCTCGGTCTGCTGTATGAATCAGCACAACCCAACGACCTGCTAATTCGTGATGAACGGTACGCAATGACGCTATTCCAGAAGGCCGCCGAGCTTGGATACAAGTTTTCCCAGTTTCGTCTGGGATGCACGTACGAATACGGACTGCTGGGGTGCCCCGTTGACCCCCGGCAGTCGATTGTGTGGTACTCGAAAGCTGCAATGCAAGAAGAGCACCAGTCTGAGCTTGCGCTAAGCGGGTGGTATCTGACAGGCAGTGAAGGGGTCATAGTCCAGAGCGATACGGAGGCCTATCTGTGGGCGCGCAAGGCGGCCACGGCCGGCATGGCCAAGGCGGAATTCGCCATGGGATACTTTACGGAGGTAGGCATTGGCATCCCGCCAAACTTGGAGGATGCCAAGAGATGGTATTGGCGAGCTGCGGGTATGTACAGGTGAATTTGTTCGCAACTAGGGAACTTACTAACAGACCGTAGCTCAGGACTTCCCCAAGGCACGAGAGAGACTCGAGGAATTGAAGAGGGTTGGCAAAACAGGGGCCCCCCGGGCTAGAGAACGCATTTCCCGAAGTCGCATCGAGAAGCAGGAAGGGGATTGCACGATAATGTAATATATGATTTATGCGAGGGTACACGTCGTGGGAAGCTGGGACGGTCACGGTGACGGAGTATAAGCGGCCGCAGGGACCGGATTGCTTTCACGATATCATGTACAATTATTTCTATTCAGCGGCAGGGGTTGTTTTGATTAGCTTGACAGCTAAAGTGTTTTGATTTAGTTTGGAGAGCCAGTAGGCTTGTATATTCACGTTCAGGTTGAAGAGTACGTGCTCGAGTTGCGACAGACCGCCTTCCAAACTAGGCGCGGCAGTAATCGGCAGGGTTAGAATGTCCAAACCATCACGTCACAAGCTCGCAAGCAAAAACGAGCGACAACTACGACTTCTACAAGCAACGATACATAGAAACAACGCCTTTCATCAATTCTCCGAACCATCCAACGGATGCGATCAACCGATACTCCACCACCGGCGATTCCACCACAAACCTAACCATCGACACAACCACAACCATGCCGAGCCCAAGAAATTGGGGTCTTTGGACCAAGGTTATCGTAGCGTGAGTCGCCAACGACAAGAGAGCGGATCGACCGGGAGAGAGGCTGACCTGCGCCGGCATACAGGGGCATCGCGGTGAGCGTGGGCGGCCCGGCGCTGACCTACTGGGTCGTGCCGACCGAGGAGGAGCTGCGCTCGCGGTACAACCCGGACCTGCTGCGCAAGAGCATCGAGGGCCGCGCGGAGCGCGAGGCCGAGTTCAACGAGTTCGTGACCAAGCTGAAGCAGTACTCCAAGTCCCCCGGGAAGGACGAAGAGTGTTTTTTTTTTTTTTGCCGCTGCTAACAGGATGGCGGTGGGGGGAGCAGTCTGGACGGTCATCAAGGAGGAGGAGGAGAACCAGAAGAGGCAGGAGGCCAAGTCGACGAGGGACCTGGCGAGGGAGGCCGAGGCGCGGCGCGAGGAGATGCGCAAGGAGGCGGGCCTGAAGTGAGGCGCGGTGGGTGGTAGGGCTTGACGACTTCTGACGAAGGGGGGGCGCCGCAGGTTGAAAAACGTGGTGATGGATGATACCAAGGGATCAAAGGCGGGCAAAAATCTGTGCGTGATTTTTGGCGCCGTGTATAGTAACAACAAATATTGGCATGTACGTTTGCGATGCAGTTCTGCAATTACAATTTTCAAGATCAAGATTTCAGCAGTTGGGCGGGTCAACGCCAACATCACCATATTGGGGCGAATGCTGCGCCGAACAAAGTTCAAGCCGAATAGCATATTTACCATCACGTACTCGTATCAAGCAATGGCTTCTATGCGATCCAACTCCAATTGGTATCAAAAACAGCGCTAAATATGTAACCGACCCGAACTACCCAGTTCAAATGCTAGAAAGAAACCATCAAAACTCCTCATCATCGCGCGGCGCGCGACGTGTAATGACCCTATTTAGATTTCCATTCTCCAATTCTACAATAACATCGGCGTGATGCACCGCACTCATCCTGTGCGTCACCGTCAGCACCGTACAGTCCTCAAATGCCGCCGCAATCTCTGCCTGAATCTCCTCATCCGTCTCCTCGTCCACGTTGCTTGTCGCCTCGTCCACCAGGACCAGACTCGCCGACGTGTGCTGACGGCGGAGCATCGCGCGTGCAATGCACAGCAGCTGCTTCTGACCTTTGGAGAACTCCAGATCGCGCAGCTGCGCGTCGAGTCCGCCGTGCGCCTGGATCAGTGGCCACAGCTTGACACGCGTCAGGTAGTCAATCATCATACCGTCGCTGATACGGCTGCTGTCGTCGCCTGTCTCGTAAGGGTTCATGTTGACCCGGATCGATGATGCAAGCTCCACGTCGTCCTGCGACACGGTAACGATGCGGGCGCGTAACAGGTCCGGCGGAATGGTCCGCACGTCGCGTCCGTCGATCCGGATAGTGCCACTGTAGTCCAGGAAGCTGAGAAGTGCAAGAAGTAAGGACGACTTGCCACTACCAGTACGTCCAATAATAGCAACCTTTTCCCGGGGCTGGACAATAAGCGACATGTTCTTCAGCACCGGCCGAGCCGCCATGTCGAGCGGGTCGTATTTGGCCGTGACGCTGGTGAGATCAACGCGGCCCAGCGACGGCCAGTTATCTGGAAGCTGCTCCCCGGGCTTGAGAACAGGCTCGGGTTCAAGCGGCGTCGTCTTGTTGAACTCTCGCACACGCGCCATGGCACCCAGGGAGGTTTCCAGGTTAGACCAATCGGTGACGAGATACGACATGCTCTCGCTCAAGTTGATCAGGGTTACCAGGGACAGACCAATGGCACCGCCGCTGGTCTTGTCCGGCAAGTTAACGGCGAGGCCAATCAGGAGCATGGCGATGCCAGCCACTGTCAAATCCATGACGAGCGCGAGCCAGCGCTGGATGGCGTACATGTGGTAGTACGGACGCTGCGAATAGTCCAGCAGGCCGTACCCCTGCCACTTGATATCTGTCTCCCACTGGAACGCCCTGATATGCATGATGCCGTCGCCTACATCCTGGAAGAGGGTGTATAGTGGTGACTTGGCCTCGAGGTCCATGTGGCGAATTTGTCGAGATGTGCGTAGGTAGAATCTTTGCATTTGCCAGAGGAAAATGAGCAACGCAGGTACCGCCAGAGCCGAGTAGGTAGCTCCAGAAACAATGACTCCAATGCTGACCAGACAGGCAACCGCGGTGTAGGTAAACTCGAGAAAATGCTGGGGAAGTTGTTGTGACAAGAAGCCAACATCTTGAGAGAATTTGCTGACGAGAACACCGCTTTCCGTCTTGGTGATGAACGGAAGCTGGGCCTTCATCGTTGTCTGCAACAGCCCCTTGTGCAGAACACGCGACGACTTAGGCACGACTTTGAAATAGTAAAAGAACAAGCTGATAGCAAGAGTAATGGCAGTTCCAATGGCCAAGGCTGCATAGCCGTAGAACCACTTGGTATTTTGGGGATCTTCGTCCATCCACAAGCTGGCATAAATCTGAGGCAAGGCTTTGATAACGGCAGCAAATGAGATGGAAAAAACCCAAACAATAATCAACCCAACACCGCTAGACCGGAAATAGTACATGTACAGTGAAAAGTCACCGCGCTGGCGTTGGTATGCCTGATCCTTTGTAGGCTCTGGTTCCGGCTTGGGAACAAAGGGCTCAGCTTCCTTGGAAGCTTGAGCCTGGGAACTGCTTATTAAGTAGTCCTTTCGGATAAGGTCGGGTGCGTTGTTGACCGTCTCCGTTACATTGCCCTTGCCATCCAGAGCGTAGACCGCGTGCGCGAGGGGGAGATGCTCACGAATGTTGGTCGTCATGATGACAGTCGTACCGGTTTGTGTCAGCAGGCCATCGTCGCCAAGCAGGCGAGAGAGAATAGTCTGAGCCGTGTCAGAGTCCAAAGCGCTGAGCACATCATCGAGGATAATGATTGGTGCGCGGGAGTAGATTGCTCTTGCCAGGGCAACGCGCTGTTTCTGGCCACCACTGATGAGGCCACCACCGCTACCGACCATGGTCTTGTCACCGTCCGGCAGGTAGTCCAGATCCTCCTCCAAGGCACAAGCCCAAATAACGGATCTATACCAGGGCAGGATATACTCGCTGTGGGCAATGACGCTGTCGCGAATGCACATGTTCTGGAGCCAGGGTGACTGGTCGCAGTAAGCAACACGAGTGCCTCCCATGAGAACGAATCCGCGATCAAGCTTCTGCTCGCCCAGGATGGCCTTGCACAGGGTGGACTTGCCGGCACCGACAGGTCCAACAATCATGGAAATATGTCCTGTCCGGAATTGGATGCTGACGTTGTCTAAAAGGGGGACCATGACATTCTCAAGTCGATTAATGGTGACATGGACGAGCTCAAGAGCAAATGGACTTGGCCCTTTCTCGGCTGTCTCGCGGGCCCTTCTAAGATTCTCGGCCTGGACCATCATCATATCGATGGGAGAGCCTTCCGCTGGCCCATTGCCGCTTTGTCGAGTATCTAGGCGTTCTTCCAGGCGCAGGAATGCTTGGATACGGGTCAGTCCAGCGTAGCCACCAACAGCGAAAGGCAGGTATGTAAGAAGATGCGTCATTGGACCAACGACGACGGCGACGAGGGACAAGACTGTAAAGAACTGCGCAGCGGTGAGCTTCTCGGTTTGTCTGGTCCAGAAAAGAGCTCCCGCGACAACAAGAACAGGGGTAACGGATTCGGACAAGGCGCCGGCAGAGAGCAAACCAACACGGACACTGCGCTCGGGGAGCGACGTCTTGATTTCGTCTTCGCGAAGGGTCGTAATGTGATCAGAAAAGAAGGGGCCAAGACCGCTCATCTTGATGGCTTTGAGTTGGGTAATGACATCCTTGGTCTCACCAACTCGTTTTTCAATCTTCTCGTTCCAGGTTCTCCGAGCGACGCCTAGCTTCTTGGTGTAGTAGGAAGAGACAAGGGCGGAGAGAACCGCAGGAATGAGAACAAAGAAGCACGCGCCGCCGATGATCTCTGCCAACATGAAGATGGCAAGACCCAGCTCGAAAACACTAGCCCATAGGTCATGGAAGGTTGTGACAGTAAAAGTCAAGGTTTCGATATCGGCGGTCATGAGAGTCAGTGCAGCCGACTTTTTGAGTTGGGTGTGAGTAAGCTTGAGTGCCTTGTGCAGAATGGCAGTGACAAGTATACCGCGAGTCAACGTGGCTGATCGATATGCATGATGCTTGTAGTATCCTCTGCTTATAGCAATGCCAATGTATACCAAAGCCGTGGCACCGACGAGACCACCAGTGACTTCGGAGCTGGGCCTAGCACGGACGACGGTATCGATTATGCTCATGATGAGCCATGGTTGAGAGAATGTGAAGCCGAGGAAGCAAATACGGGGGACGACCACTCGTAGAAACTCGCCGTAGAGTGTGCGAAGAAGGGCGATGGCCAGAGAGTGATTCGAGGTCGGGCTCGCGGCTTGCCAGTGGGGCTCGAAATCGGCATGAAGGCGTTCGGAGCTAAATTCAGGCCCAAGGTCCTTGAGGTCTTCAACACGTAAAATAGAACGAAACCCCAGTTTGAGGGTCGTGTTGACCCAGAGGAAGAGAGCTCGGCCCCAGAAGCCGCTGAGGGCTTCACCGCTAAGCCGGGGTTGAGAATCTCGAGTTGTGACGAGACGGCGTTTCGAAACTTCTTGGAGTAGGAGCAGGACGAATTCCGTGACGACGACGGCGACAGAGAGGCCAGCAAGGGCATTGAGGTCAGCACGAAGAAAATAGGATCTTGTCTTGCAAATGTCAAACAGGACCATGAGGGTTAGATAGATGCTGATTAGTGTCGACGGTCGGTAGGAGTAGATATGCTCGGCGTATAGGAGAAAGAAGACGCATATAGAGCCAACACAGGCGATGGCGGCGGAGGCGACAGCCAAATCATGTCGGGGAACGGAAGAGACGGCCCAGAGCGCAAGGCTGGCAACCTGGCAGGAGAGCAGCAACAGGGTGCTGAGCATCTTCAGCCACAGCAGGATGCCTGGCTTGACGCACGGCTGGCGGCGCCATAGGTGATTTACGTGAATTGGCGTGACGGCGATGAAAACGGATGTTGGCAGGATTGAGAGAATAGAGTGCTCAAAGGACAAGGTAAAGTCGAAGAAGCCTTTGAGCACGGGGCCAAAGGCGCCATCCCCATCACCGGCCACCGCCCTGGCAAAGACGTCCATGCTCTGCATCAGTTGACCATGGGAGAAGCGAGTGTCGTCGAGAAGCGAGGCATCTGTTTGCCAGAGAGTGAGCGGATGGTGGGATGTGGTGGGAGACGCGAGAGTATGTACAAGAGGGGAAGACGGGAAGACGGACGAGGTCAATGGGGAAAAGAAAAAAGCCAAGGAGAGGACTTTTGGCGTAGATTCGAAAGTGTGGAGGAGATGTGAAGAATAAAGAGATCGGGGGGCGTTTTTGTTTGGGGTCCCGTCCCCATGAAGGCGAGGAAAGATTCGGGGTGTGGGCGGAAGAGGGAGCCGCTCCAGGAGGTTGTTAGGCGGAGGTTATCAGTAGGGAGGGTCAGTCATTAGGTAAGGAAAGTTGGCCTGAGATGGGGAGAGTTTATTTCTGGAGACGCTTCTCGTAGACAGCAACACCTTGCAAACAAGGCTGCGACGGAGGACGACAGCGGACAGACACTGAAAGAGCCGCTGTAGTTACAGGCGCAATCATCAAAAGACGGCACTATTGAGCCTATCAAGCGCAAAATTACCTTCGTACCAGTACGGGGACTCGCGCTCACCCGGTTGGGAAGGCGATTGACGGCTGAACACGCACTAATGCAGGCTGGGTACGCGATGCTACGCTGCGTCTAGGTCAAGGGGCACAGGCCCTGCCAACAGGTTGATTGTACAGTACGGTATGTATGGTATGGGCGGATGCTGCTGCAAAAGTCCGTCACCCCTGTCGCTCGGCGCACAGCGAATGCGCAACTCAATACTTGGCTGCTGCCAACGAGGTTGACAGAGGCTACAGTATGTAGCATCGGAACCGCATAGTCATGCTGCGACAGCTGGCAAGACTCGAGACAGTGGCCTTGCCCACCGAGTCCGACTTGTCGTGTGACGAAAATGACGGATAAATAGGGATGGATGCACCATTTCCTACAAATAGACGGCCCTTTGCAGCGCTAGTTCCAGCTGTTCCAGCTCTCTCGCGTCCAGGCCACGCAGTCGCTCACCACTTCCGCCAGCCGTTCGCTCCGCAACTGCCGACCTAAGACAAGACTTGACGATACCTAAAGACACGGCTGACCAGGGACGCCTGTCGTCATCAGGGGCGACCACTCTGGTCAGCCTGGGGAAGCCGATGAGCAGGAACTTAATCACCGACAATCACATTTAACAAAAACCCCTAGTCCGGCTCATCAAACAGACACCAAACTCGGGAGATGGGCGGATGGGAAACTATATCCCCCTCTGTACGCATGCTTGAGCAAAAGGAGAATTTTCTCTCGCCATCGGACAGCGCCCGTGGAAGGGATGGAGCGCGCCTTGCCCAAATAGGCATGTCCTTGTTGGCGGGCTTGCGACACCCAATAGTTTCTGGGCAGGAAATGACACTGAACCGCAGCGAGAGGTCAATGCAGAGATTAGGTATGAAACACGGACGGCTGGAATGTCTTGGACGACCGCTCAAGCCGGTTGTGGACGACGCTAATCTTCCGTGCGCAAGTCCGAAGACCTCTGGGACGATGGCGAAAGTGGAATAAGCGTGGGCCGCTGCACTGCTAACCATGGACGGGATGCGCGGGCAACACTAGCACAGAAAGGGAGAGATGCCAGAAGCTGACCACCTTGCCACCCAGTTGCGAGCTAATACTTGACTCGAAGGAACTAGGTTGTTGCAGCAATCTGCGTGACCCCACGCCTCCTAGTAAGCCAAAGGCAAATGGGGGAATCAGAGACGAAGGAAGCAGTCCACCAACAAGGGAAGGAAGTCAGTCAGCCTGACCACCCCACGCGCCATCGTACGCCACCCACGAGCCTGCAAAGCAGCAGCGTGGATTCGGAGCGGGATCTTTTCCATTTACTCGGCATTGCTCTGAATCCTGATCGCCAGTCCCTACAGAACAGAGGCAGAGCAGCAACAAGCAAGGTTCCGGCTGGCTGGATCGGTGGTGGAGTTGCAGCCGCTGTTGGCTCCAACGGTATCACAGGTGGCAGAGAGACCGAAGCAGCAGGGCCTCAGCAGACTTCCAATCCTCAAGTGTCTCTATTATGCCATGCTTCTGCGGCGATGGAGGACGAATAAAAAAAAAAAAAAAAAAAAGAGAGAGAGAGAGGGCAAGGCAAAGCGACAGCGGTCTAGGAGACAGCCAGCGTTGAGACATGCTGTCGGTCCGTTTCGCTGCAGCATCACCCCCTTGGCTCCCCGATGCCGTCAACGCCGCAAATCGATAAAATTCAGGACCGAGTGTCCGATACACGACAGTCATCACAGTTCCCCTCCCAAGCAAAATTCCTTCTAGTCCGACATGACAAAAAGCGCGGGAAATGTGGTGTACAACAGGTAGGAAAAGTCGTCGTGTGGTAAAAGTAGTGGTGGTGGTTGTCGTCACCGAGACATGCGCCAGCCGCAGCACTTGCTCTTCTGCAATGGAAAGCCGACGGATCTTTTGGCGAAATACTTTGTGGTTCGTATAATCGTCATGGTTCTTGTTCTTGTACAACAACAAGACACCTGGCGTGATTACTTAGACGCCAAGGACCTCTTTGGCATCGGCAGCCGACACCTCGGCCTGGTACGCGCGGGCAGCAGCGGCGCCAGGAAGATGAATGCTGTCCGTGGTGGCGAGCTGGTCGCGTTGAGAGAGGACTACAACGAAATTCATGTTAGTCGAATTATTCTTCTTCTTGTCGAAGAATTTCTGACAGATCTGACAGAATCAGGAAGAGGGAACGTACGCGGAAGGCCTTCAACGTGCAGCGCAGCCAGCGCGAGGCACAGCAGCATGCGGACCTGCATATTTGTGACGAGAAAGGTGATGAGACGAAGTGAAGAGAGTTTGAGAGCCTTGTTGATCGACAAGACAAAAAAATCGGAATGGAAGCCAAAGGTCAGAAATCAAGGTTGATTAAAGGAATGACTGCGAATCTTATCTGCCAACCCAAAAAGAGTAAAAAGATGCAACGGCGAAACGGGAATTCATGGCTTTAAAGGAAAGAGGCAGCAGGTAGGTAAGAATAGGTAAGAATAGCAGCCAAGGACCAAGAGCTGGTTCAGCGGGGCAAGCAGAAGCCCCCCAGTAAACTCAACTGTCCCTTGGTAAGTACCTGTAAGCTCTGAACAAGCTGGAAAGTTACTTGAACTTGCTACACGTTCACTGACTAGTTACTGCTATCCCGTAACTAGTTGCTTTTCCATGGGTCCAATAGTGTGGTTTTAGCCAAGGCCACCAGCTTCGCCTTGTCCTGCTGGATGCGCTGAGCCCGCCACTCAACACGTGGACCGTACAGGTTGCGACGGATAACTCACCTATCATTTTGCAACTTGTCGAGAGATTGCTCATTTTTCTTGCCGTTTTCATTTCAGGCCCACTGCCTGACAAGCGTTGCGCGGCCTGAAAGCCTCATTTTGAGGTAGCTTCCCGTCTCTTCCCCATGTCAGGTCGTCAGCGATCCCTCCCCTGCCTACGCTATTCTTCAGCTCATTCACTCACCAAGCAAACCGAGCAGGAGGCCCCTTGATCTTCTTAGTACATACATATTCTTAAGGCTCCAGCTCTTCCCATTGTTCTCAAAGCTTCTCAAAACGTGACCGATGTGTCCTGCGAGATCTTGGCGCATGAATTTGCCGCCCCCTTGTCCCACGACGACCTGAGTTGGTACCTGACGTTGATGAACTTGCTTGCGTGCTCTCAGTCACTCTCTATTTATGCGCAGTTTCATCCAGAGCAGCTACAAAGGAGACAAAGTCGTTATTTCCACTCGTGAGCATCCCGTCTGAGCGCGAAACGGCATGCCAGGCCCATAGTTAGCGACCAATACCTGTGCACTGGGCTGGGCGTGGCCTTGCGCCACAAAACCGCCTCCATACGTAGCATCCCACATGGTTGCGTCGACTGCTGGCGCATCCCAGACAACATACCCAAAGGCCTGGACGCTGGCAATCTGGGGGCGGCCGCTGAGCTGGGAGACCCAACTCCACTAACGGTGATCCGTTGTCGTCTCAGACACTAAGCAGAAAAAAAGGTCAAGACACAACGTATTCTTGAAGCAGAGAAACGTTCCATACCAGTAACCGGTGGTCGATTGCGTTCAGTGGCAAGCTTCTTTGCCTGTCGTCATATGTCGGCAACTTCGATGGCCCGACGTGAGCGCAATTACAACGATACCTGGCGGAGTCCACCCACCACCCACCACCGTTGGCATTTTCCAGCACGACAGTGCAGTGGCTCCAGGGGGTGGCTTGCCACCTGCTGACCGTCCACCCTTCCTCGTTCACTCAATAAAAGGAGGCTTGCATACCACAACCGTAATTATATTAGGCCCCGAGACTTGGCGTGCTTGGAAGTTTGGGGGTCGGACTATGTGGCAGCTCCGCAGCACCATTATGGGCCCGGCGAACTTGCCAACTGCGGACATCGCTTGCCTGATGGATGCATGCATGTCGATTTGCTAATGAGAAAAGAAAAAATAGCAAGGGCAAGATGTCCGGATTACCATGCTCCTTTCTCTTCCGACGTCAACTGTCAGTCTGTCAACCGAATCATGCAACCAGAGCATCCATTCAACCAATCAAAAGACGGCTCTGGCCCTCCAAATTACCTGTCGGGGAACTTCGCCTGCCGACTTGCAGAAGCTACCCTTGAGTTAACCTGCTAGGATCAGAAAATCGGACAAGCAGGCAAACAGACGAGCAGTCAAGCAGAACATTACCCAATTCAGTGCTTGACAACCTCCCGGCCGAAATCACCACCACTACGGCCAACCGCTTGCACCGGAAGTTCTACCGGTACGAATAGAGTGACGCTGCTGTGAAACCCGAAAGACATGCATGACCGCTGTCCCGATAAAGAGACGCGCAGCAACCACACCAAAGACACCGTCAATCCGCCACTGTTTACTGCTCACGCCACCTGACAACTTCTCCGAAAACAACCCAGCAACTCATCCCCGCCGTCTTGCTTCATCAAACTACTGGTAGCTAGCCACGTCGGCGACTTGTTCTCTCCTTGGGCAGCACCGCCGAACCACCCACCGTGGCGGGGGTTGCTGCTCTCGTGCCTCCCCCGGCCCTGCCCCAGGAATATTTGTACGACGGGTGCTTTGTACGGGGTACGCTGCGACGTTATAGTAACTCTGACGACGCGGGACAGCTTCCGGATCCGCCAGTGGTGCACGGATAACGCTCTCGATTCCACCCGATGCCGCGACTGCATCGCATGCGCCTGTACGCATTACGGTGGACAACTAACGGTAGTGGACATCCTCGATGGCGGCATGGTTGACTACGCAGAGACCCAGATGGCGAGATGCTGTGATATGCACATCCTACCTGGAGCGAAAGTTCGCCAGCAGCACAGCGGCCACGGCTCTGGTGAATCGTGCCGCAGCTCTCAGTGCCGCGGATCAGTGATGAAGCAGCGAAATGCAGCAGGCACGACCGACTGGCTGGCTTTCTTTGTGACTTGGGCCCGACAAGGACAACACATCCAGCGCCATGACGTGCCGTTTTCGATCATCTTTTGTGAAATTTTATGCCAACCGCATACTCGCCGCAGATGTGAGCATGTTATCTCACCTAGATTAATATTATAGCCTGTATAACTCCTCAACGGTCCTGCCCCGACACCCGAGCATGTGAGGTATCACAACAGGCGCCAAGCATTGCATTCCTCTGCATGCAGCAGCCTCCGATTACAAATGGACCCTGGCAAGCAATTATGATCCGACCTTACCCGCCCCCTAAAAATCGGTCAAAGGCTCGACCTCTTGTCTGTGGGCGACCCGACCACCCCGTCTGCCTGCTTCCGAGACCGAAAGGGCGCCCCTGACTTGAACTCGAATCACCTGAGCCGGGAATGTAGCTGGACAACAGACATCGATTGTTACAGTTCCTGTGAGGTCAACTGCGCAGGGACCAAAAAGTGCCACCACGTCCGGCTGACCGGGCCGACGGGCGACACCGACGTCTCTATCAGCACTGACAGCTTGTCAACGTCTTGCACTCGACGGTGTGACATGCCATGAGCGCCGAATTCGAACCGCTTGGCATGTAATTAATAACAGACTATATGCGAGAGATACTGGGAGCCAAGGGATGAAACCAAGAACGGCCCGGCCCGTCGGAGCCCTCCCACCTATGACCCAACAAAAGGCCCGAACGCCGCGGATAACGCGGAATCTGCTGCTTCTCCGCACAATTCTCTTTTAAATCGAAGAGGAGAGAAACGGTCAAGACGCTGAGTTGTTCTCTCTGCGGCTGTCGCAAATTGCATATCGTCGCAAAAGTGCCCTTTTTCGTCGCCGTCGGGCAAGATGCTTTTCTTTGTGTAACATACCTTCTTACATGCAGGGTGATGTAATGTGGAATCTGACAGCATTGTTCGATGCAGCTCACATTTCGCGACCGGTGTGGATGGTAGGCGACGCCTCGTTGTCGTCTTGGGCGCGCTGCGGCTGAAGAAGTTCCTTCTCCCCTATCCGCGAATAACCGTCATTAGGTCGAGAGAAGCCGCCCAAGAAAGGAGAACAAAGAAAAAGCAATTTCGGTGGCAGTCCTTCTTTTTGGATGGGCTCGTTGTCCCATCCCTAGGGCGCGACACGTCGCCGTCTTCCTGACGCCCAGGGCATCGAGATATGCAAACAGCCAGCCCAACGGCGATGCCGACGCCGCGCTGAACTTCACGACCCATGCTAGCCGGAGTGGCATCCAGTCAGCCGGACGATGCAGAGGCCTTCTAGAAGCACCCATTCGCCGACGATGTGCAGCGACGTGAATGTTGACGCCTGTTTGGGCTATGCTGGCAGATGGTGGCGCCCCCCCCCCCGAATGAGAAGCAGGTCGATGCGAACAGAGTCGAACTGCGTGAAAATGGCCAAACTTCCCTTGACTGTTTCGATGGAAATTTTCCAGTTTGTGTCCCGGGTAGCTGTGATGCGTTTGCCTGTGTCTCTACCCTCGACTTGCCTGTAAGCTTTCAGTATCAAGGTTAAAAAACAGACACGTGTATGCCTGCCAGCCAGTGCCAACCACACCGACAGCAGTAGTGACGACGAAGACGACGAGGATCATGACGATAATGGTGATCGTAATGATCAATATTATGAACACCATTATCGATGGGCATATAACCAGGATTGAACTCGACTGTGTAGATGGCGCCTTCTCTTTCCATCACGACGTCGCCCCGTTCACTTCGCTCCTTCCCTTCGTTTCCCAAAAGGCATCGTATCAAACGACCTACCTTGCCTCTGTGTATATAGCCCTATTTTTAGACCGCCATAATACATGCACTCGATAGTACCATCTTAGATAGACAGCCAAACGAAACGATGGTCAGTCGACGCCAGCAGTGCTTCGTTTGACCGAATTGATAAAGACCGTCATGCTATGAACGGGTAGATATATAAGGGTCTGCCAGCAAACATTCTCATACAATATACTTCAATCATCCACCTCTTTATGCTATGCCGCTCCCTCGGTATCCTATGATGACATGCACTTGACGCCCCTCTGCATGGCCTTGAGGTGTCTCCAGTCAAGGCTGTCCAGGCCTAGACTCCATGCCATGACGCCGCCCAGCCCCTTGGCCTTGACAATATCGGTGAACTTCTTGGCGATGAACTCGGGCGTGTCAAAGGTCCAGTAGACGTGGGCCGCCGAGTCCCAGTACCACTGGCCGCCCTCCTCCTCGTCGGCCTTGCCTTTCTCGACGGCCTGGGCGAAGGCGCCGGAGTAGCTGGAGCCCTCAAAGGTGGCGGCGCCGGAGAGGCCCGCGTCGGTGCCGTTGGCGTACTCGAGCAGGGCCGTCTTGCAGCCGGTGGGCTTGTCGCAGGTGACGTCGCTGGCGGTGGTGAAGTACTTGGCGTAGAAGGCGAAGCCGAGGTTCATCTTGTCGGCGGGCATGCCGCGGGCGAGGTACATGTCGATGACGGCGAGGGAGCCCTTGATCGAGGTGTGGTGGTTGGTGACGTTGTCGCGGCGGTTCATCAAATCGTAGGTCATGACGTTGACAAAGTCGACGGTGGCATTGATCTTGGGCATCTGCTCGGCGGTGTAGGCCATCATGTCGACCTCCTTGCCGGGGACCGCGATGGAGAGCTCCATGGGGCTGATGGCGGCCTTGATCTCCTTGAGGAGCAGCGGGTAGGTCTCGATCGCGCCGACCTTGCCCGAGTTGGGGTTCTTCTTGTAGTCCTCGCCGTTTCCGCCGGGGTACTCCCAGTCGACTTCTACAGAGGGGACGCGTTAGCCTTCTTCACTCACGGCGTAGGAAGGGGAGGAGCGTTTGACGTACCGACGCAGTCGTAGCCGAGGGTGGTGGCGACGCTGGCGACGTTCTTGGCGAATTGCTTGCGCGACGCGTCGGAGACGGTGGCGATGTCGAAGCCTTCGTTCATGCCCCAGCCGCCAACGGCCATGCACACCTTGGTGCCGGCGTCGAAGAGGGCGCGGATCTTGTCGAGCGACATGAAGGGCTTATACGCGGGGGGCTGCGCGTCGGTGAAGTTCGCGGGGTTGGCGAAGGCGGTGATGACATAGTTGATGCCTGCGGTGACCTCCTTGGGTGGGAGAGGATCGAAGTGCCACCTGCGCGCTATGTCAGAAAGCCTGTCATCGGAAATAGGGTTGAGGAAGGGTTGTAGATAGACAACTTACTCGTCAAAGTACATGACGTAACGAGGGCCGGCGGCAGAGGCCATAGAAGCGGCGGCCAAGAGCGTGAGAAGCGAGGTCTTCATGGTGACTTTTTTTAACAAATATAAACTGTAAATAAAAGGGAATAGAAACTTGAATGATGGGGAGTAAGAACAGGCAAGATACAGCGGACACTCGACGCCTTTTAAACATGATGGCCCAGCTTCACGATACTCTGTGCCCCATGCTGGTCGTGGCGGAGAAGCAAGATATTCCGGGAGCTGGATAAAGATCTACTCGCGCGTTTCTTACAAGACAACGAAGTACAGTCGCAGCTAGCGCTGAGTTTGAGGTCTGAGCCATTGCCAAGGTCTATAAGGTTACATGGTTGAAACCCTAGGCCTTCATGCACTCGGAGTGTGATCTCTTCGTGGGGGCACATATTTCTCAAGGTGGTTTGCGTGGTGAATGCCTCAAGCGTACCAACCATTCACGGGCGGTTGATTTCGTTTTCATTGCCGCCAAAGACTCCGCCAAAGGCCAACACGTACATGACAGAAGGCATACCGGCACGGAGCGTGACGCCTTTCTGTCGTCGACGTGTGGTACACTGAGCACTGGGCACGTTGGCGGAACTGGAATATTGATCGTTATCAAGCATTACCGTTCACGAATTGGGTACAAGTATCTCGAGGTCATCTTTACAATCAGAGTTGCAGTTTCGTATTAGGTGCCAGGGAGCGCATAAAGAGCAGCATGCAGCGTATCGCTCCGTGCCCATTGCTGCGTGCGCACGGTCGCGGACGACCCCATCCATTCCACGGCAGCTTGACTTCCGGCGGCTCTCGGGACAATGATATGAATCAAATCAATGCTGCGAGCATTTCCAAGAAAAATTCAAGAAGCGAATTCCGTCGTCAATTCATCAAGCAAGAAACGAACCGGTGATGTGTGCGGGAGGGAGGTGAGGCTTGATGGAGGCCTGGCAGTTTAGCCTCGATCATTGGGGGCCGGTTTGGTGGTGCGGTCAGGGACCCTCTCGGCGAAACACTTTTTCCCCACGCGAAAACTCTTGGCGCGCACAAAACCGACTCTACTCACAACCCATCACGAATAGTGACGAAGGTGAGCAAGAAGGCCATTTGGACGCTATCCCCCATCTCTTTGGTACGTTTGCGCCAACCCCAGACAACTGATTCCCCCTCCGAGATAGTTTGCGACATTTTTACAGCCATCGCCATCGCTTTCCCGAATTTTGCCACTTACGCCTCGAAACTCTAGTTCCCGAAAGACCCCCTCATCTCTTCACAACTTGTCAATATGGCGGATATCCAGGAGCGTCTCAAGAAGCTCGGTGCTCAGAGCGCACGCAGCGGTATGTTCAAATTCTAGCCGAATTGCTGCCAAAATTTCGGGTTCCGACAGCATTGCTAACTTCAATGGCCAGGGTAAGCATTGCCTTCCCCAACACGACGGACCGATCAATCAGCACCCAAATAGCCCACACGAGAACGAGCGCTTCATCCCGAATCAACCGAACAAGCTTGCTAACTCGTGTATTTTTCTTGCGCAGTGGCAAGGGTACTCCCCGTCGTGCTGCCAAGCGCGCTCCCGCCCGCTCCGGCGCCGACGACAAGAAGCTCCTCCAGACCCTGAAGAAGCTCAACACCCAGCCCATCCAGGGTATCGAGGAGGTGAACATGTTCAAGGAGGACGGTAACGTGATCCACTTTAAGAATCCTAAGGGTATGTATATTGGCATGAGCGATGGACAGCCGAAAACCGCAAGCCGCTAACGCCATCCCGCCTTCAGTCAACGCCTCCGTCCCCTCCAACACCTTTGCCATCTACGGCAACGGCGAAGAGAAGGACCTGACCGAGCTCGTCCCCGGCATCCTCAACCAGCTTGGCCCCGACTCCCTGGCCTCTCTCCGCAAGCTCGCCGAGAGCTACCAGGCCATGTCCAAGGGCGAGGGCGCCGAGGGCGAGGACGACGACGAGATCCCCGACCTCGTCGAGGGCGAGAACTTTGAGAGCAAGGTCGAGTAAACAAAGAAAATAAAACGAAGCGTCTGAATTTATTGAATCGCATAAGCGCGGTCGAAGGAAGGAGCCTCGGGATTTGTCATTCTTTGCGGAGGGTGTTATTTTCGCGTTTGGCGGAGAATTGAGACAGACAATCTACCTCCCTACGTCGAATTTCTCAACCACTGGATAGAATGAGGATTGGAGGGAGCAACAAACGGCTTGTACTTTTTTCTCTGTCGCACATGGGACTCTGGGGGCTTGAAAAAAATAACGAATACCTTTTTTTCCAATTGTCTTTCTCACGGGTTCAACGGAATTGACGTGGGCAACAATCAAGTGGATGAGAGAAACACATTATTACCGGTGTGGGCTAGTTTCGTTGTTTATACCAAACACGAGCTATCCTATGAGAATATACCAATCTCTAACTATTGACTCATGTTTCTTTGTTCAACTGCCGCCCTCACTACTCCAATTTGAAAGAATCGTCGTCCGTGCCTCGTATCCAACCGGGCAGCGCAACCTCCCTGGCGCGAGCCTTGGCCCTGTTCCGCGCGGCAAGCAGCGCGCCCTGCTTGACCTCGCCGTAGGTGTTCGCGGCGAGCTGCTCCGCCACGCCCGGCCAGTCCGCTAGCCTGTCCGCGAGCTCCCGGCAGGACCGCCACATGCTGCGTCGCGACATGCGGCTGGCGCCAATGAGCAGGAACGGCTTGCGGCCTTGGATGACGCCGCCAAGGATGGACTCCTCCACCGCGGACGGGCACCACGCGGCCGCGAGGTTGCTCGCCACCAGCCGGTCGGAGCGCGAGCCCACGACACGTCGAGAGTACGCAAACTGCACGGCGGTCGTGGTGACGGTGAACGCGCGGAATCGGTGCTCGCCCTCCCCCGCCACGACGCCTCGCATGCGTCCGGTGGCGGAGAACGCGCGCTGGCAGGCGACGGCGGAGTGTTGGTCCTCGGGCAGGACCAGGGTGGTGATGTAGGCGTTGCCGGCGTCGACAAGTAGCGACGTCAGCGACGAGAGCAGCGAGGTGCACTGCTTGAGGGCCAGTTTGTCCGAGCACGACTTAGAGAGCGTAGGCGGCGCGTCGCTGCGCGCCGGCTTGCGCCGCACGACGCCGAGCTGCGAAAAGTAGGCGCGGCCGGGTAGCTGTTGCGACGTACCGCAATCCGCGTCGGCTGGCGATGGCACGTCCCATGGCGACGCGTCTTCCTGCGCCGCCATCAAGTTTTCCATGCTGGCATCTCCGCCTTGGGGTTTGTTAGTTCCATCCAATCCTGAGGGAAGGCGTAATACTTACACGGCGCTTCAGAGGCGTACATATGGAGCTGGACGTCGCCTCTTAGACGAAACGGTCGAGCATTGGCCGAGGACGAAATTGTTCGCTCAATCAGATCGGAGGAGTCCCCGTCCACTAGCCGTGCGCATTCGTCCAAGATGTATCGGTTGAATGTGCGGATGGCAAGTATCTCGGCGTGCCAGTCGTGTAAGCCGACGCCATTGCACTCTGGGATCTTGTTGGTCGGCAGACATTTCATGCCCGTACTACTCGATTTTGAGCATGCGAGTTTCATGGGAAATATAGGACGCTTACGCTAAAGATACACAAGTGAAATTGCCATCCTTTTCGACCACGATGCCACTTATTGGTACCCATTCGTGTAAGCCATTCTCGCGAACCTTGGGCTTTCGCTTGGCAGGGAGTTTGTCGAATTGCGCAAGCACCGCTTCTGCAACAACGTCGGCAGTAGACGCCGCCATATGTAATCAGTTATATCATATCATAATTTTGTGTTTAAAGCACTGCTCGTGCAAGGCGAATTGTTCCGTTCAAATGCTGAAGTCACTCAGCATCAGAGTTCTTGTCCATCCTCCAACATCGAAATGGTCCCAAACTGGACAAGCGGATCCACTTGCAGCCATCAGCCCGTCTCATTGGCCAACCATGTCTAGGGTCGAATCGCCAAAGCGAGTGGGCTCACGTGACTCCACGCTACTGAAAGCTCGTCCAGAACGCTTAAAGTGCCCTATAGCCTGCTTAGGTAATTTTGGCCACACACGCTTCCAATTCTGAGAAATTGCAGCGGACAACGGGCCTTGAACTTTTGCCATCGCCAAATCCACGGTCCACCACAACACCACACTTGTCGCCCAAACACACCAACCGCGACAAGATGCGTACCTACGACGATACCTTCTCGGGACAGAGAATCTACCCTGGCAAGGTACGACCAATTCCTTTCCCGTCCCGTCACAATGCGATCCCCGGCGCCGCGATCGAGAGGAGCGATGAGGAACCGAATGTTGTATCCCTCGGGGATGGTCGATCACCGAAATTGTTGGAGGGTCCCTCATAGCTCTCTCTTCGAAGCGAACGCGTCGTTTGGAAAATCTTGGTGAATTCTTGCGGAATTCTTGTCGAATATATGACGATTGTGACGGGACATATGGAGCTCAAAAGCGAACGAATACACCACGATGGATGTTTGATGGCTAACCACTGTTTCCTCTAACAGGGTAAGATCTTTGTCCGCGGTGACAGCAAGGTCTTCCGCTTCCAGAACGGCAAGTCCGAGTCGCTCTTCCTGCAACGAAAGAACCCCCGCCGCATCTCCTGGACCGTGCTCTTCCGCCGCCAGCACCGCAAGGGCATCTCCGAGGAGGTCGCCAAGAAGCGCACCCGCCGCGCCGTCAAGGCTCAGCGTGGCATCGTCGGCGCCTCGCTCGAGGTGATCAAGGAGCGCCGCAGCATGCGCCCCGAGGCCCGCTCCGCCGCCCGCGCCGCCGCCATCAAGGAGTCCAAGGACAAGAAGCAGGCCGCCGCCGCCGCCAAGAAGGCCGACAAGGCCAAGAACGCCGGTGCCGCCAAGGGCCAGACCGTCCGCCAGGTCTCCAAGATGGGCGCCAAGGGAGGTGCCGCCAGCAAGCCCGCCGCCCGTACCCGATAAATTTCATGGACAGCTGGAAAATGTTATAAAAAAATCGAAATACGGGAGAGAAAATATCAAAAATCTTTTGGTGCGGGAGGCCGAGGAATTGGGGGATGGAGGGAGTCTCATTTGTGGTTCTTGTGTCTTTCCGGCCGGTTCTTCTATCTCAGGTGCATGGAATGGCATAGGGTACATTGGTAGTTTTTTTGAGCAATGACGAGCCAATGCAAATTCATACATGACGGCCCGGGAACATGTGATGCGGTTGGGTGAGGTCTGATGTTCTGATGGTCGTGTCATGCCAGCGTCGTCGAGCTGTCGTCGTCGAGATTGAGGTTGGTTGCCTTGCCTCACTAAATGCAGCAATCCCGGGAATCACACCACGAGAGCAGTGTCCGGCGTTGAGCTGAATGAAAGAGACTACAACAACGTTTCTCCCGCTCGGGTTATCATGACTACACCCGTAAAAGGATCAAGACTACGTGCTGAATTGACGGTCTATTAAGTCTATTGTGTAACTCTTCTAAATTTTGAGACATTTAGAGCTTGGGGAGAATCTCGTCCGCGCCAGAGACGGTGACGCCGCCCGCGGGCTCCAGCTCAGCGTAGGTGACCTTGCCATGGTCAACGACGATGGCGTAACGGCCAGTGCGGCCGGGCCCGGCCATCCAGCCGATGCTCTTGCTGAACTTGCAGTCCTCATCGGAGGCGAAGATCTAGACGTCGTAGTTAGTCACTGCTGTTTCCATCATCGGCTGCAGGGCAGGTAGCTCACGATGAACTCGTCGTGGATCTTGTTGGCCTTGCCCCAGGCGGACATGACCCAGGCGTCGTTGCAGGCAATGACGACGACCTGGTCGACGCCCTTGGCCTTGAGCTCGGCCGTCTTCTTGATAAAGCCGGGGATGTGGTTGGCCGAGCAGGTCGGCGTGAAGGCCCCGGGGACGGAGACGATGACGACCTTCTTGTTCCTGAATTCTGGTATGGTGATGCTCAGGTCAGTGCTCTGGCATTTTCGAGGAGCACAATGGCTTCCAATGGCCATCAGTTGGGGGGTTCGTTTGCTTACGGGAGCTGGCGGGGAACTTGGTAGGGACGCCGCAGGCTTCGAAGTCGGCGGTCTCGGGCGAGGGACGGACCCAGCCGAAGATGACGTCCTCGGGGAAGCTGTCACCGACCTTGAGAGCAGACATTTTTGCTGTGATTTGGGGTTTTGTGTTGCTGATAGAGCTGGTGATGTAGTTGCGAAGTTAGCTGTGCGTGAAGACGGAGTGAGGAGGAACCAGCAACTTGGCGGGGGAACACGGACTATTTCAATTGAGTGCGCAGTGCAGAGATGTGGGTTTCGCAGACGTTGCTGTAACGGTTCTCGTATCTGGCAGTGCTAAATTGGAAATTTGGCTGTGCTTGATTGTTGGGATGAGAGACACGCAGCTTTTGGTATTTGGAATTGAGAATAGAGGGGCAGAGCTCTCCTGGGAGGTGTCCAGCAAAAATTACACCATAGGGCGGGGTTTGGTTGAGCAGACAAGGTACCAAGACCGGCGCACGGCGGGGTTGTTTCGCGCAGCTCGGCCTATGCCGTAATTCCTGGTACCTCGACGGGTGGCACGGGAGAGCTCCGTCCCGTTACAAGGGTACCTTGTTTACAGTAGCCTGCTACAGCATGGTGGAGGTACACTATTAACGCTGCCGATTACATCATCAAGCCTTGGCTGGTCTATCTATCTGGACCCTGATGGCAACGGACAACGCAGTCGCCACGACCATTCGGAGATGTCTTCGGCCGGCGCGAAAGCTTGACTCGAATGTTCAATGGAGACATCTTGGTGGCCTGATTCTGCCCGCTTCGGATGCGCGGCTCCGTGTCGGCTTGCTTCGATGATCGAGATGCCGGTGTAGGGTAGCCTTAGCCACTGGCGACGAGGAGGCTGCACATCAATTCGGTCTATGAGTGGCCCGTTCCGGCAGAAAATGAGGCGTTGCAAGATCCGCTGAGTTGGTTGGTCGTGTTCGTGTTTTTAATGCAGTGGTGTTTCGGTAAACGGTGAGACTTGAAAGTAAACCTGTGCGGAGAGCCATGCCGACTTAAAGTGCCATTAGCTACAAAACCAACATATACGCGGTGAAAAAGGCGCGAATTTTTGAAGAAGAAACTATTCAACAACTCCAAGTAGTTGAATGTGCCAGGCAGTTATGATTAATCTAGCATGTCAGGGCATCACGGAGTAACTAAACAAGCTTGACAAATCTATGGCACGATCGGCGCGAAGGCCTGCCATCAGCCACCACGGCAGTTGCTCCTGTTCGCGCATAAAACGCTGCACCAGGAGCCCTTCACAACAGAAGTCGCATCCTTCATAAAAACTGACTAGTCAAAAACGCCTTGGTGGGTACCGTGTGCTCTCTGGCGCCACGAGGGAGAGCCCCTTACCAGGCGTTCCTCAAAGCAAAAGGACTGGGGAAATGAAGATGCATGTCTCTTGTGATAACAAAGGGTTGCAGGTTTTGCGAAGTTGCAGAAGGGATAGATGGAGGGCCATATCCAGAAATACCCAAGACATATACCGTTGAAAATAGAAGCAGTTGATTCAGATGTCGAGCTTGCAAGTCTGCACATCAGACCAAATTAGGCACATAACAATAAATTAGATAAAATTAGCGCAAATTTTGTTACTTTTCCAGTTCGATAGCCTGTTGCAAGGTCTCCTGCAAAAGGAAATCGTGGACATGCAAAAAAGAAACGAGCTTCTAGGCGCTGTTCTGCAAGCCACGGCAAGACGAGTTCTGATGGAAACGAATTTCCACTAACGGCTAGAAACGCTGGATTTGTTTCACCTTGAAAGTTTAGAAACAACCCGGCTGCTGATTAGTAGAATAGTTTATGCAAACCTGATACTAACGTTACCTTATGCGAGGTAGTTACTGCGCGCGATAGCCAGTACCTGTCTTGTGCGGGAGTGTTGGTGGAAATACAGCGTGTCGTCCCCTGTAACTGGCTCCCGCAAGCCAGAACAAATGGGGCCTTTTTGTGTTCAAGTGCAGCACGTTTTCTGCTCCCCTGCTGATCTTCACGCTTCACAACCATGGATTTGGTACTCAAACGCTAACAATGGATGGCGGTGGGCAACTGCACCCAAACTTCATGCAGCCAACTTGAAATGGTATTGCCAAGGGATCCGTATGGCGAAGTCCCGACAACTCCTACGCCCGCAAGAGCTGACCCCTTGCCAGACTCCCTCGCCACGGTCCTGGAGCACCCCCAAAATCGACAGCGATATCGTTCTCATCGGATTTTCTTTTCAACCTCCAGGCAGTCAACTTGTGCCGTTCTCAGCAAGCCATGCTCGATAGGTGCATAGCTGCGACGCCGCGTGGCTAAAACGCCCGCTTCCAGGCCCGCGTTTTGCTTTTGTCCCAGGCTGCCTGTTTTGCTTTTCTGGAAGGCGGCATCGCTGCAAAAAAGAATTCAAGCCTGCAAAGCAAAAACTGTGCCCAATCAATATTGACTGCCGCTGCTGTGGCTGCCCGTCGTCACAAGGCGTCAAATTGATCCAATACGACGGGCTGATAATTCGTCACGAAGCCTTCAACTGGCCGAGACGGCTGGATGCCGCGGGTGTGCCTCATCTCGTTGTTTTCTGCATTTGGTTGGCTTGTTAGCTGGGCTTTGTTAGCGGGCCAAGACGCTGGTCCCAGCCTCACATCACCAAGCTTCAAACAATAGTCGCTGTCGAACCTGCCGCTCGGACTCCATCAACCATCGCACTCCCGCCTGTTAGTCGGATGGTCTTCGTCTCGTCTTATGTTACTTCCGATGCTGCTCGTGCCCGCCAGGGTGCCCTACGCACCAATTTCCCGCGCTTTGTTTGTGAAATGAAAAGGCGGGCACGCTCGACACAGATCATACTGGCACGGAGTACTACAAGGCTCACAGCCTGGTCCGCAAACCATCAACCCGATTGACGGGGCCGCAACAACCATTGCACAGGGTTCGGGCGATTAACCGGCCCCGTTTCTCTTGACAGGGGGTGAGGGCTTGGCTTGGCTGGACTCGGGTCCGACAAGGGAGTCAACTTTGTTAAATGCAGGAGGCGGCGTGCTCGATCATGTACAACACAGCTTTGCCTTTGCTTTTGAACCGGCTAGCAGTTGAAGGATGCAGGTGTAACCTACAGCCACGATTTCTCCACCATTTCCAGCCGCCAACTGGGACAGGTTGTTTCTTCTTTGGCCATGTGTGCGAGGTCTCGCCCGAACGCCTGTACTAGGTGCTCGCGTTCACCGTCAGGTTTCTGGGCACGAAGAACTTGAAAGCGACTATATATCCCCGCCGCTCCCCTCAACCTGTAGCACCCAGTGCTCACAAGTCTGACGCTCGCATCTCATTTCATTGTTCGGACTGCACTTCTATCCACATCAAAATGGGCGTTCCTCTTACATACACCCGACCCAAGCATGTCGATGCTCAGAGTCTTGCCAGTCACGCGTCTGCCGCCGACTCAAAGACGGGCGACTCGGTGCACTCTGGCGGCTCGGTCAATGGAATTCCCGAGTCTCTTGGATTCGATAACATCATCAACGGCGGAACCTGCCCGGTAAGTCACGCCCCTGCGCATACCAACCTACACTCACTAACATGTGTTTCTCTAGCCCGTGACTGTTCGCGACTTTATGAACTATCTCATCTACATTGAGCACTCGGCCGAAAACCTGCAGTTTTTCCTCTGGTATAAAGACTACATCAAGCGTTTCGGCGGCGCCGACACCACCGACTTGTGCCTGTCCCCAGAGTGGACGCAGTCCATGGAGGACGAGGTCGTCGCGCGCCTCCGCCGGGATAACGCCGACAAGATGCGTCCAGACAATACTGTAGCCGCCGAGCTGTTCAAGGGCACGGACTTTGAGAAGCACAGGCGTGAGGCTGGCGGCCACAATCCATTCACGACGCCCCCACGCGGCTCCCACGACACCCCCGACCAGGCGTCCCTCTACGCGGCCTCGCACGCGCCATCCTCCACCACCGTGACATACCGCTCGCAGGCTTCGGAGGCGTTCAACGCAGCCGGTGCCAAGCAGCCATTTTCCATCCAGCCCTTCCGCGAGGAGATTAACCGGGTCATCGCCACGTACATCATGGATGGCTCACCGCGCCAGCTCAACCTCGCCTCCTGGGAGCAAAAGGCTGCTGTGCAGGCCCTTGCGCACACCACACACCCATCGGCGCTGCGTCTCATCGCCGCCTCGGTCGAGACGACGCTCCGCCGCCAGGCGCACCCCAACTTTGTACGCTGGTCCATCTGCAACGGCAACCCGGCGCGTGTGCTCTTTGCGCGCTGCCTCGGCGTCGGGACTGCCCTTCTCGGCGTCGTCGCTGGCGTGGTACTTTGCCTGAGTGGTGCCGGGCGGGCCTGGCGCGCTCTGACCGCAGTCGCCTTTGTCGTTGGCATTAGTACCCTCGTTGCCGCCTCCAAGGGTATGTGCGTTGTGCTGCACGGCATGCACCACCGCCACGTGCGGCCGTGGGAGCTCTTCACCCAGGACACAGAAAAGGACGGTGCTGCAAGCGTGGGCATCTCCAAAGGGAGCCTTGAGTCGTTTGACTCGTGTAATAGCTACGAGGACGAGCCCTGGGTCGTCAAGTATGAGAAGCGCAACGTCGTTCGCAAGATCTTTGACCGTGAAGTCTGGATCCAAGAGCCGGCGCTTCGCCAGATCCAAGATATCATATTTATCCAGTCCGTCCTCGCGTCGCTGCTGTTTGGCGGCGTCTTGACGGGGATCTTTGTCGCTGTTCCCGCCGGCCATCTCTTCTAAAACACTTGTATTTTTGGTATTGTATACGACACGGCACAGGATTTGATTTGTATTTCCTTAGCTCACTGCTGCGGTAGCCGCATCGTCGGCCTTGGTAGCCTAGTTAATAATGATGACGACGCCCCAAAATATCTAATATTAGCGAATAATATGCACCAGACCTCGCTTGATGCTTAAATTTTCGTGCACCGACGGCTGCGGTGTCTTAAGGACGGCCGCGACGACAGTAGCAACTGTACCAGAGTGGCCGCTGGCAGTATGAGGGCAGCCGATGACGCTGATTACCAACTTTTATGCAGAGAGCTGTACTGATGGTGAGGACGAAAGTTGCCGCTCAAATGCGTTTAACACCTTCGATAGTGCAACCGTTTCGACGGAAGTAAAGAGAGAAGATTATTGTAAGGAATTTCAAGAATGAAGAAGAGATGCATAAAATTAGCTTTGGATATTATATGAATGATATGAAAGATGACTCTTGAGAAAGATAACTGTGACAACGCCGAGAGAGGTACCTTATCCAGAGACCAGCAGCTGGCCTGCCAGCGTTCTCCATCTTACATCGTGGTGCCATGCTACAGACTGCCGGCAGGTGAGGTCGTTCCTGAATTGAGATTTGCTTTGGCAGTCTTGGTCAGTCAACAGCAATACTCTTGCGTGGAGTGAAGCCTGCTTACTCGGCATAAACTTGTACCGCACGCCTTTATAGTCATCCGGATACCCTGTCCCGTACGTGGCGAGCCTGGCAAGGAAGCGTTTGATGCCAGGCATCAGCATGTTCACCAGGACACTCTCAGTTTCGAGGCTCTGGGCCCAGAGTCCCACCCTCTGGTCGCCCAGGATCAACTCCGCCGTGGCGTGGATGAAGATGTTGTCCACGCTGGACGTGTACTCGGACATGAGGCGGGATTGGATCAAAAGCTCGCAGTCTTGGACGGACATTGCGGGGGTAGTTGAAGTAGAAGCGGACAAGGTACAGCTAAAGCGACGATCAAGGGGACCGAAGCTCAAAAGACGGTGCCTCCCCGCCCAAGATAAAAAGAGAAGGCGACGCCTCTCTGCGGCCCAACCGCTTTGAGGGAAGGGGGCTCATGGAACGGACGTGAGATGTGACTGGTTTGATGCCAAAAAAAAAAAAAAAAAAAAAAAAAAACCAATGTATTCCTTCGGAAAAGAGATTTGATATCCGTCACAGGGATGCTGCATGCTGGCCCCCTCCCCCAATCAGGAGGCATGGCGAAATGCCTATAAACGCGCGCGGACTCAGGCTCAGACATTTACTGTATGCATGTCTCCTTTCTGTTATTGATTTCTGTTTGGTGTTAATACTGACCTTCCTTGCTATTACTTGCATTATTTGAGAGGTACTCGGGGGTATTACTCCTGCAGACTTCTATTTACCCGCAGTAGATTTGCGGATACGCGCGCCAGGCTGCCACGGAAAGATGTCCCCGAGACATGCACCAGCGCGAGTTGCTAGAGACCAGGCATTCCGATTGGTTCGTCGCCCGTCAACCCCATGGACTCGAGCAGCGCCGCCCTCTTGTCGAGGAACGCCCGGTACGCATCCTTGGGCACGGCCCCTTGCTCATCCTGCCAGATCTGGTACCCGACCGCCTCCCAGACGCGCAGCTGGTCCATGAAGTTGGCGTTGGGCCTCACCCTCCTCCTCTCCCTGACGGCCTCGATGGCGTCGTCCAGGGCCATCCCGTCCCTGCGCATGAGGTACGCGACCACCACGGCCGCCGACCGCGACACGCCCGCCTGGCAGTGCACGAGCACGTTGGAGTCGGCGCCGGCCGTCGCGTGCTTGTCGATGAAGTCGCAGACGCGTGCCATGAAGGGGAGCAGGTTCATGGTGGAGTTGTCCAGGCACGGGACGTAGAGGTGGTTCTCTTCCGGGACGAGTCGCCGGACCCGCTGGGAGCTCCAGAGGGCGTGGCGCGCGTCGAGGATGGACAGGATGGCGGTGATGTGGTTGGGCTCAAGCGCCTCCCGCCGATAGCTGCTGTAGATGTTGCCGATGAAGAGATGCGGCCGGATCTCTGATATGGATGCCTCGGGAGCTGCGTATGCGCGTGCCCGGGCCTGAGCCTGAGGCTCTGGAGCCAATCGGGCGGAAAGATCCGGGCGATCTGGGGTCGACATGGGGTAGTGACTGACTAGTTCGTGATAGGAATAGTTTAAAAAGTCGTGTTGGTTAATTCGAACAACTCATCACATTAATTTCTAAACTCGGCTTCAGGAGCGGAATTTATTTCACCCGGATGAAACAGTGGTTGCTGATGGAACAGCCCGTACGGAGTAGATTTCTGGATCTCGCTGTGTCGTGCTCGATTGTGGTAGCCACAGTGAGCAAGGGAGCCAGCCACAAGAGTACAAGGAACTACGTTATACTATGTATGTACGTACGTGGTAACCTGCAAGTGACCCTTGCTTCCTCAGGCACCACCACGTCAAGCTTCAAACGAGCAGACTTTAGCAATGCCATCGATCGCGAGAGATGGCCTCAATCACCCCCCCGTCTCTCTGTGAGCTGTCCGAGAGACCTTGGTCATTGTACTGTACGCTTGCAAGGATAGCAAGTACTCAACGGACGCGGACGCGGACGCACAACGATAACCCCCGACGAGCCCGTCCCAGACAAACAGCTACCGGCGCATCTCCGTGACTTACCTTCGCCAGACAGAGCGGCCAAGACAGGCGACGCAGCCAAGCCAGCACAAGCATCCCATTCTCGGACATGGTTTCTGGCATTTGAACGACCCCTCCCACCAGCATCATCTACATCGTACGCGCTATTCATTCTCGACAAAAGTGCGGCGGGCGAACGACCGAGGCAGCATGCCCTTCTCGCAAGATGCTATTTGGCATCTGATGATGGATCCTTCAAATGGTCGTCGTTCTTCTTAGTCGTGAAACGCGCCGGTCGATTCGTCGTCTACACACTAATGCCCCTCGGTCCGATCTCTCCCCCAATCCAGCTTACATCGCCCAACCCCGCGTTTTAGCTCCAGGCTCCTCCATTGCCGTCCGCCGTTCCTTTTTTTAGGCCCTCCACACCGACAATCAATTGTCCAAAAGGGGGTCGGCAGATACACACCATTTGGGTAGGTGGTAGTCGATGCAACGGGGAGTGGCATCATGTGCCGCAAACAAGGGACGCCTCTCGCTCGTTGCACCCGTACGTCAGAGAAGCCCCGCCGTTTGTTCGTGATGGCCGGAGAAATTCTTTCGAAATGTATTCAAAAAAAAAAGGAAAACTGACATTGGTGCTTATGTTCTCCACGATGCAATGACATTTTGCGGAGCATCGGCGCCGAGACTTGGAAGCGAATCAACAGCTGCACGGGACGACCAGGGACACCAAGACAAGCAGGGCCGGGGAAACTCGTCCATGGCCCGTTGTGGTACATTTTGAGCTCGTCGTACGGTCAACCCCCAAAGATGTCGATCATCTGCATATCGTGCTATGTTTTAGCCCGCCTTTTTGCAGGGTTCTTGACAGCTTCCCCTCTGGGAACCGACAGCCCCCATGTGCGCAGATGTGAGAGCTTACAGGTTCAGGACATGACAAGCGCGGGGTCGATTTGTTGGCAGTGCTCGATGAATGGGAGATTGGATGCGTCGCTTGAAGTAGGAAACGAGGAAACAAAGCCTACTCCGTGTATAAACGCCAAAGTACAATGGCTGATGGTCCGATTGGTGATCTTTTCCACTTAGACGGAGCTTCGCTCTTCTACGTCGTAACTCTAGCTGGGCCGGACTATCGGCACTTGTTTCCCAGTTCAGACGATGCTATGCGACGAACCCCGAGGAGTCGGCGGCGGGCAAGAACCCCCTCACCATCTCCGGGACTTAGCGTTGCATCGTGCTATTTCGCCCGCCGGGGTGCTATCGACCGTGGGTCCGGGCAGACACTAGGGATGCGTATAGTAACTTGGCAGTTCTACGGCCGAACAATCTGTTAGGACTGATCATCTTTTGCCGAGTATGGTTCAAGAGCCGATTGCAAACAACTCCTGCCTGCCTGTCTGGATAGCACATGGTCGGCAGCAGAGGATGAGGACGATGCCGACGTAGCTTTGCCAAGGTTGCACATGCAGTGGAGATGGGGGACGGTGAGACTGTCTCTTGGAGAGGGAGAGGCATTCCAGAGGTTCGCCGACGCGCGAAGCAGGTGAAAGGACTCGAGGGAGCGGCGGTCGACTACAGAACCGTCGACTATAAAAACCGTCATGTCCCGTCTGGAGGTCGGGCTGGCTCATCAAGATATCCTATCATCGCATCAGCAATTATCTCAGCAATCATCTCATCAGCAAGTTCCTCTTCTTAATACTTCACCCTCCAACCAACTCCCCGTAGCCGCCAACATGCGTGCTGCCACCATCCTCGCCATAATCTCTGGCGCCGCCGCCCTCTCCATCCGCGCCGAGTGCCCGACCTCGTCCGGCTCCCCGTGCGGTACCGTCCAGGTCCTCGGCCAGACCGTCACCTACCCCAAGTGCACCTGCAATACCTACTGCTCCGGCCCCGTGTCCGTCGGGGGCATCTCCGCCACTGTCGTAAGTTGTTACCGAGTTCCAACCGTGCAAGCACACGAATACTGACGGGAGTCTCTCCAACAGAGCATCGGTGTAAGTGCAATAATACTAGACGACAAATGGTAAATATGTGCACGAACTGGGATCATTTTGCTAACGACTCACCTCACTTTCTTTCCCCTTTTTGACAGAAATGCGTAAGTATTGCTCACCGACTTGGCGAGGGAGCGCAGCTGACCGCATCACCAGGCTTAAATGTACTCCATGCTGAGCATGAAAGGAGCCACACACCCATCAGCCGAGGCAGTATCGGAGCGGGAAGCGTCATCGATGTTGTGGCAGCGCGTGGGATGTGCGGCTCCCGGGACACGTTGACCTCGTCATGTACATGGGATATGTCAAATGTGTAAATAAGCAAGTAAAATATGAACAAGAACGTTTACGACCAGAAATCATCAGGTGCGGAGCAGCATGTGCCTATCACTGACGAAGGCAGCCGTTGATCGTTTAGAGTGAGGGTGTCGGCAGCGGTCAGCTCTTTCAGCCCGCTCCTCGGCGCCAATCACGAGAAGGGGATCAGCCTCAGTGATGAATGATGTCGTTGGCTGCATGGGGGAGAGGGGTGGGGTTGGACAACAATAAGCCACATATGCAAGCGTATCGCCTGGAGCTGCTGATACCCGCACCTGGGCAAAGCAAATGCTTGGTTGTCATGGCGTCCGCATGTATGCAGGCGGGAGGACACAGTTGTGTGCCACGTCGAGGGTCGGCGGTCTGGGCCGGTCCAGAGAGGGCTCCTCTGCCTGATGCGAGAGCTTCATTGGGGAGTAAGGAACGTGACTCAGGTAAAGGCTATTCCAGCCGAAAGGGCTTGTGGCTTCCTTATTGGGGCCAAGTGCTTAGAAGGACTCAGCGATGTCGAGGAAGAGAAAGAGCCTCGCAAGAGCCTCTTTGCAGAGCTAGAGCCTCTTTGCAGAGCTAGAGCCTCTTTTCAGAGCCCCCACCACAGATAGAGCAGAAGCCTTGTCGTGTGTTGGGCAAGAGGCGTCAATGGTCAGGCCGATGGGGGACCAAGGGAGCGTGATGATGATGCCATCCGTCAAACAGAGCCTCCCACTTTCACCGCAACAAGTATAGTCACCGACTAGGGACGGAGGACGGAGGCCAGAAAACTAGCGTATCGGTGGACGTGCAGACGAACTGCTGCAGTGTACAAGGTTCGGAACGGATATACGGTATCGAGTGTGGTGGGAGGGGGAGCTCCAGTTTGAGGATTGTTGTGTGGGACGGCGACATTCGATGACCCTTGCAGGAGCCAGAAATGGCCTTCTAGGACCCCAAGATGACACCCCTTCTTTCCCAAGGCAGACTTGGATAGAGCGATAGAGCGATAGAGCGATCCGAGAACGAGTTCGCCTCGCGGGGTGTGCTGCGGTTGGGCCATACGAGTCCCATCGGATTCGGCGGCGGCGTCTCGTCGTCTTCGTCGTTGCCCCTTGCAGGCCCTGCAGGCCGCCGGTAGATTCTGCCGGCCTCATTCCCCCCCCCTTTTTTTTTTGGATGGTTGCCGTGACAGGACGAGATCTAGACCAACAAATGGCGTTTGCACGATTCCCGCCTGGAGGTTGAGGAGTGGGGTAGAGGTTGTGTGGAGTCTTTGTCACAATTGTGTGAGTTTATAAGTTGGCCACCTCGCCCTTTGTAGAGAGGCCTGATAATGGCTGGTAAACAGCAGAGAATGGCCCTTGGAACTTGCCTCGCTTGAATCACTCACAAAAGTGCAACTCGCCCCTCTCCCTCCCTACCTGCCCATGTCCCATCCCGAGCTTGTCCCGTGCAGGGGTTTCGGCCAACTCCGACACAGCTGTGCGGTAACTGCGCGCGGATTACCTCTTTCTGCCGTCACCATTCAAGCGACGGGAAAAAAAAGGAATCATGGAGTATGTCAACTTGCAGAAACCGAACCACCGGAATCTCGCAGCCTCCTCCCTCGACAGCAGTCCAGCAAGCAAACCAAGGAGGCGCAGTCAGAAGCAACAGGGTCCTTCCCAATGAGTTGGAAAAAGGCGGGAAAGTGCACAACGCACCCAAATGCATGCCGTAGTGGTGATACATACATATCATCCTCATGCTTTGCGATCCCCGCTTATTTGGGCAGTGCATTTCAGCAAAGCGAGCGGCCGGCCGACTGGGACCAAGCAAGACGAGACTTGGGCGCGTGCTGTGTGTCATGAGTAGTAGGGAGGGTGTGGGTGTGCAAAGAGTCCATGACGGGCAAGGGAAGTTTGATTCACGTTCCGAGCTTTGTTTTCGTTGCGGTGGGAAGATTTGGGAACTGCCATCGTTGGAAATAAATATTTTGGAAATACCCAAAATTCGCACCGATCGAATCTGCATATAAGAACTCGACTCTGATTGGATCCATGGGTTCGTTCACTCACAAGATTGGTTGGATCGGCATGTTGTGGGGTTTAGACGAGCCCTGAATGGCCTCTTCTTGTCTGCCATGCGAGGCTGCATCCTTGTCCCCTCTTCAGCCTTGCTACGGCTTGCACGTAGGGTGGGGCTGTGTGTCCTGCCATGAGCTGCTGCTGCTGCTGCTGCTGTCTTTCCTCAATTGCTTTTCTAAGCGCCATCCATTCTTTCCATCTTTCCAAAGTCCTAGCTTGTGAGGCTCTTGCTAAGGTAGGTTGGTGTACCTTCCAATTCCCAACTTCTCCCCCTGCCTTAATTGTCCCGTATCACAGGCACACACCCCTTGGACACATTTGTGTTTTTCTATTTCTTTATATAAGTCTTTCCTTCCGTCTCTCAAACTGTACTCCCCCCCCTCCTTCTCCTGGCGAATCTTTGCACACCTTAGTTTTTGGTTTATTGTTTCGAATTGCAATGGTTTAAACCCATTGCCATGCCATGTATTATAACACTTTAATCCTCCCTTCTCCTGCCTTGCTTGCAAGCATCTCCTCCTCATACCCCGCCTCATACTCCTCTCCTCTTCCCCTTTCCGCCAACCCGAGTTATCATGAAGCTGGTATCTGCACACACAGGAACCCTCGTCGAACTTCCCGATGTAGACCTCCCACCCTACGCGATCCTATCCCACACCCGAGACGACCAAAACCTGTCTTTACAAGCCAACACCGCCAACACCGCCAACACCGTCGTCGATGTTGTTGGTCTTCCTGCTCACCCTGACACCCCTCCACACCCTGCAGACCCTGTCTCCTCCCCACCACCCTACACCACCACCACCACCACCACCACCACCGACCTTCCGCTCCACATCAAGGACCGTCCGCGTGCATCGAACTCCAAGGCGACACCCCCGACCTTTCATAGCGACAGACTCGAGCAGGCCTGCGAGCTTGCGCGTCGAAGCGGCGTCGACTACATCTGGATCGCCGAGCTCTGCATCGACAAGACGTCCACCACCGACCTCGACTACGCCATCAATGGATCTGGGCGACGCCTACAAAACGCCACCGTCTGCTTCGTCTACCTCCACGACCTCCCGGCCGAACCGGCGTCGACGATGCCGATGACACATACCCCACCCGGAGCCGTGGACCCCGCCGTGTGGGGCCGATGCCGATACTGGAACTGCTCATGGACATTGCAAGAGCTGATCATGCCACGACGTGTGCTCTTTTACGACGCCCAGTGGAACTACCGAGGCTCCAAGGACTCGCCAGAGCTCACGCCGTTGCTCGCTCGCATCACCCGCATCCCGCGTGCCGTGCTCCTCGGCAGCCATCCGCTCCCCGACGTCGCCCTGGCCGCGCGCATCGCCTGGTCCGCCGGTCGTGAAGCGACGCGCGAGGAAGACAAGGTATACGCTCTAATCGCCCTTACCGGAGCCACCTTGCGTGTTCGTTATGGTGAGGGTGTGACCCGCGCCTTCCTCCGTCTCCAGGAAGAGCTGCTACGCGACACCCGCGACAGCTCCCTGCTGGCTTGGCGCAGCGGCCGCGGTGGCGAGGCTAGGGGTCTGCTCGCGCGCTCTCCGGAAGAGTTTGGCCACTTTGCTCCAGCTGGCAGTGAGGCACCGGTTGAGAGACCTTGGCTGTTTGAAGGCAAGCTCTGCTTCAGCAGCAGGGGTATCGAGCTCGAGTCGCGCGTGCGTCGTGGACCTGGTGGTGTGTTGCTGGTCTCCATCGGACAGAAACGGCATGAAGTAGGCAATATTGCCAACAAAAGACTCGCATTGTGCCTGCGCGAGTGCAACGGTGGTGTCTTTGTACGTGTTACGCCGCGGGTGTTCCGTGTGCCCGCATCGTCATTTTCTGCCTGGCGCTCCGTGGCCGTTGTACGTGACGTCGATGACGGCCGCGCCGTGTCTCTCTGCAGCACCTCCAACAGAATTCAGTGTCGCGTCGAACCGGCCACGCACGACGATGCCTCGCGACAAGGGCTACCTCGCGTGGGACAGGACAGCCCGATGACGCAGCAGCAGGAAGAAGAGGAAGAAGTGGACGTCAAGATGGAGAATGACGAAGCCGTGCTCTATCTTTCCCCTCAGCCGAGCCACACACCACCGTCCAATCACTCTGATGGCAGCTACGTGCACGTAGGACCGTCGAAGGCACTGCAAGACGACGCGCACTTCTCTGCAGATAGTGACCCAGGAAGTATGACGTCGAACAGCGCAAGCACCAGTGCCTGTGCTAGTGCCAGCGCGACCGAGTCGGATTGGGGAGACGATTACTTTCACAGCCGCCGCCGCCTCCTCCTCGTCGACCACCATCACCACCACCACCACCACCATCACCACAACTACCTCTACCGTGCGACGACCCCTTCTGAGCACGTCGACGCCATGGCCACTGAGATGCGCAGCACCTCTGCCGAGGATGCGGACAACAACAAAAGCGCCAAGGACATCGTCATGAAGCCTGAAGTGCGTGAGAAGGTTCTCGAAAAGACCATCGAGGTGGTGCGTGACCTGCTCGAGACAACCAATTTGGACTATGTCGCGCCCAGACACGACCAATTGCCGCCCCTGAGCAAGAACACCGGCTACGAGACTGATGAATTGATCGGGGACTGGAGTCTTAAGAAACTCGTCTCCACACTTTATCATGAATACGAGGCGGAGGAACAAAGTGATGAACACCATATGGAGGAATACTATGAGGCTTAAAACCTTAGTTTCTGTCTTGTTTCCTTTCCTTTCCTCTTCTTTTCCTCTTCTTTTCTTCTCTTGATCGACTTTGTTATTCCCCTCTTATTTTGTCTCATCTCATGTTACTCATGGCTCCTTCAAAAGGCTCATGAAATATTTGTTGCACAACTTTATGCCAGATTACTGCACTTTTGGTCACGGGTGTTCATGCGGTCACTCTGAAATACGCAAGGAAAAAGACTGCCGCACTGATTTTATTTAGTATTTAGATAGAACGTTAACATGACAAATTAATAGCCAAGGCTATTAAAGAAAAAGATCAAGTGAATAACTATGCGTAGTTTGACAGTGACGGCCTGGAAGCCTGAACTATGGGCCTCTAAGTCCACATGAATTGGTCAAGGAAACGTCATAATGGGAGGCGCGAAACGGACGTAGCGTACTATGATAGTCTCATGACGATGGTACGCGACCATGGTGAGCAAAGGAAAATGATGAACAAAGGAAAATGGGGAACAAAGGAAAATGGTGTTGTAGTGTTAGTGCCATAGGATCACATCATGCTTCGCCAAGAGCGCATTGAATTCGAAAAGGCAGAAACAAGAAACTAGTTCGAACCCAAAGGAGGCGCCCTTTTCTCTAAACCGAAACAATGCTATCCATACCACGTGATCTCATGGAAAAAGAAAAGAAACAGTGAAGAGGAAAAGAATAGCAACCCACAATAACAGGAGACAAGATACCAGAGACAGGAGACCGGGGACAGGAGACCAGAGACAGAAGACAGGGGAGACAAAGGAGACAAAGGAGACGGAGGAGACGGGGGAGATGAACGTAGGAGATAGATGGAGGAGATTGATGGAGGAGATAGACGAGATGGATGACATGGAGGAGATGGATGACATGGAGGAGATGGATGACATGGAGGAGATGGATGACATGGAGGAGATGGATGACATGGAGGAGATGGATGACATGGAGGAGATGGATGACATGGAGGAGATGGATGACATGGAGGAGATGGATGACATGGAGGAGATGGATGACATGGAGGAGATGGATGACATGGAGGAGATGGATGACATGGAGGAGATGGATGACATGGAGGAGATGGATGACATGGAGGAGATGGATGACATGGAGGAGATGGATGACATGGAGGAGATGGATGACATGGAGGAGATGGATGACATGGAGGAGATGGATGACATGGAGGAGATGGATGACATGGAGGAGATGGATGACATGGAGGAGATGGATGACATGGAGGAGATGGATGACATGGAGGAGATGGATGACATGGAGGAGATGGATGACATGGAGGAGATGGATGACATGGAGGAGATGGATGACATGGAGGAGATGGATGACATGGAGGAGATGGATGACATGGAGGAGATGGATGACATGGAGGAGATGGATGACATGGAGGAGATGGATGAGATGGATGAGATGGATGAGATGGATGAGATGGACGAGATGGAGGAGGCAGAGGAGTCAGAAGACAGGACTCGTGGCAAGCTGATGAGCGGGCAAGAAAGAGCTCTGTCGCCGCTTTGCCGTGAGGCTCATGGCCCTCTATATCCTCGGTTGAGGTGGCTGGGGTGGCTGCGGCGGCTGAGGCGGTTGAGGTGGCGGCGGCGGTGGTCCAGGCATAAAGTTGACAGGCGCTTCTACAGTAGCATCAAACTCTTCAAAAGCACCTGGGTTGAGGAATTGACGAAAGTCGTCATCCTCCATGCCATCAAAGTCAGGGATGTCATCAAGCCCTGAGGGAGGCGGCTGAAACATCTCGAAGCCTGGCTGGTAATCCTGCTGAGCCCCCTCGTAATAAAGCTGGGCGTGCTGAGCGTGCTGCGATTGTTGGGTCTGTTGGCTTTGAAGCTGCTGCCGATCTATCTCGGCCTGGCGTCTGTACGGGCGCGGTTGATCCGGCCTAAACGGAGAGATGTATATGTTATGGATTTGGCCGCCAATCTGTTCGATCAGGGTAGACAATGCTTCCGGACTGTTAACAACGGCGTGGATGGGAATAAGGAGGGAGGGAAGCTGCCGCATCAACTCCGTGCCGCGGGGAGCCAACATACAGCGGATTTCTCCAATGCCACGATCCATGTAAGGCGAGTCAGGACGGGTATGACCTTCAAAGAGAAGATCCCACATAGTGTACCACTTCTCAGCGTCGCCAATGTGACCGAATTCAAGTTCATTAAGCGCCCTGATCTCATCAGGAATTAAATTCTCCGGCTTGGGTACGGGCTGACAACTCCGCCCTGCTTGGTGTTCCATCCACTCGTTTGACCGCCTGAAAGTTATCCAACAGGTTGAGCAGTACATAGTGCCAAGGGTATGGCACCGCAAGATATGCTGCTTAACATCAGAGTATCTCTTCAGCTCGTACTTCCGATAGCAGCGAAAATATGTCGAGGGGTCAAGCTTGTAGAAGGGGCAAGCATACACAGGTTCGCCGGAAGCATCTTCGCCGCTGTCACCGCTGTCGCCGGTGCCGCCGTCACCGCCGTCACCGCCGTCACCGCCGGGGACAAAGTTTTTATTTGCGCGGCCACCACGACCACCACCGCGGCCGCCGCGACCTCCGCCACGACGGCCGCCACCCCCACGGCCCTTGACGCCAGCACCAGTTCGTCGCCCGGCACTGCTGACCTTTCCACGGCCAGCACGCGAATTGCCAATGGGGCCTGCTGTAGTGGCATAAACGTAAAAGCAGAGGACGGATGGGACGGCCTTGGAGAAGCCGACAAGAACGAGCCCTTCCTTGAAGGGAAGGAGGTACTTGAAGGTGACTGGTGCGTCCGGCAGACCCTTGCGCGGCGACAAGGAGCTAATCCTATCGTGCACCTCCTTGAGTGTTGTGTTCGTCTTGTCTTTGGGTACGGGCTTGGGAAGACCATGATTAAGGCAGCTGGCAGGGAATGACTGATTTTGTGCCAGGTTGATAGCATATACCAGTGATAAAGTCGGAGCGGTGGTCGAGTTCTGCTTTATAGCGGCAAGTGCGTGGGGGTCGGCCAGCAGTCGATCGAGTGCGCTGTCGTGTACATGCTGATTGAAGTGAGGCTGGAGGCTCTTGCTGACAGGTGCAAAGGAGTTTTTCTCGCGGAAAGCGGCAGCGAGGAGAGAGGTATCAAAACAAGACTCGCTGTAGAGCCCTTTGTTGCCCAAGGGAGGGCGATAGATGTGATACCACAAGTTTCGGGTCATGTCGTGGAACAGTTTCACAAGAAAGTTGATGAGCATGAGGGTCGCCGTATAGGCAACTGAGAGAGTGCCACTCCATACGTCAACAATCATGGTTACCTCAGCATTCCTGGGTTATCAGTGTATGAATGGTTGACAATTCTTGAAGTTGATGATTGTAAAACGAAGCAGTGAGCTGGTGCGCGCGTATCAGTATAGTACAGTTGGCTATACTTGGAGGAAGTTCGAAGGAAGAGGCTTGGCCAGGCGCTCGGCTGGTTTTGAGAAAGAGGGTAGCAACATGCGATGACAGGACATGGGCCACTTGCAAAGCTGGATCGGGTTTGCAATGAAAGGCCCCGCACCCCGAGGAGAGGGTTGCACAAATGTGTGCTGCAGCAGAATATATCCATTTCTGATGTTGGAAGAATGATGCTCGAAGATGAAAGGGTGGGGTGGGTTGCCAATTGCCTTGATAGGCCAGCCAAAAGGTGGCATCCAGCGGATCCGCACCTGTCGTCGCTGCGTATGTATAAGCCACGTAGAATACAACAATTGCTGTTTATTAATTAGGGTAATTGTCATCGTCGGCTGAAGTACGGCCGATACGGGTTTGATGAGTGACGATATTTGTCAATTTTGCATCGAGTTCCGGCTCATTGCCCTGCGTGCTTCGGCAGCTGTCGTGGTGCGCAATGACAACGCCGCAAAGTGAAGCGCCTGCCAGTATCTTGATGATGGGTTGGGGAGAGCTACAGTAGGCTGTACTGTATGTAACTAGCGTGGCCAGCCAGATTCAGCCTAACAGCGGCAGAGCCCGGAAAGTTTGCGAGGTTGCCGCAACTAGCCCCCGAATTGGATTTTTGCTCGAAAATGAATTTCCTCGTTCTGAAATTGTGGTGAAAACGTCCCGAATCAAGATCATCAAAGCCGTTGTTGCCCTCTCCGTGGGCTTCCGATAGAATCTAGACTCGCATGGCCTGACTTGAAGGAAGATCCAGGCCGTCGAGACCAGGCTAGGTGCTCTTCTGTCTGTCATCTGTGCCGCTGAATGAATGCCAGGGTCACTTTTTTGCCACCGGCGAGGACGCCTAGTAAGGCAAATATCAAGGCGGCGAGGCGGCGAGGCGGCATGGGCCACGTAACAAAGGCACTATTGGCTGGTTCGCGGACGCCTCAAGGCGGGTCGGTAGGCGGAAGGACCGAGGGATGTGACAGGCAGGTGGTCGAAAGGCTGGAAGATGCTTGTTTCAAGGCCACTGGCCGTTCGTAGCCGTGCGGCCATGTCATGAGGGCGATTGATGAGTGAGCAAGTGGACCGCGAGACTGTCGAATTCGACCCAATACGTGTCGTGGCCCCTGCATATTGCTGCATTTGAACATCCAAATCTTGTGCAGCGAATGACCAGGCGTTTGTGGATGGACTCCGCTGAGGCGCCTCTGTGTCGATCACCCCATGCTGGAGGGGGAACTCGACGGTGGCAATGCCAAGATTTCCGAGAGACAGGGAGATGGGATTGTGCGAGTCGCATTCGAGGCCCGCCATCGATGGTGGTGATTTGATGATGAAGGCAGGAAGTCTGCCTTGCGTGGTTTTTTTGGGCGTTTGACTTGGATTAGACGAGCCTAAAGGGCGAGGAGGGATGCACAGGTTGTTTCAGGACAGTCGCTACTGGGAGAGGAGAGAAAAGAGGGGCCAGAACGGATAGATGGCAGCTGGTTGGCACCAAGGCAGCCGTTTGTCGGGATTTTTGGCCGTTACGTTGTGCCAAGGATACCCTGACTGACGTGATGAAGGGATACAGTGTTTCGCGGCATGACATCATACTGTGGCACATTCTGTGGCAGGACCTCGATCCAAGAGAGTGTGGAGGCAACCATCGCGTGTACGGAGGACCTTGTGCCCAACTAGGGAGGTGGTTAGCGGCTGATTATGGGCCCGAGGGGCCTCCCGAGCAGCCAAATCTTCAGGGCCCAGTGTCCCATCAGATAGCGTACCATCCCCGTGGTTTTCGTGTGCTCTTGGCCAGAATGTTACAGTGCACAATTCAGCATTGCACTGTACGACCCGCCATTACGGTCCTTGCCTCCCTCACCAGTAAGATGGCTATAGGTCGCTTGCAGGTATGTGCTCGATAAATTAATGCCGAATAGAAAAGTCGTGATCAACAAGTGATAGAATATGCACTAGTCAATCTATTAATGTTATATCGCGCGGATACTTCCGACAAGGATTCAGGCATCTTTACGCGTGATTTGTCCTGAGCTACGCAGCCGTTTCCCTCCAGCCAAGGCCATCCCTTCTCTGCGAGAACACTAGTTACCGGTTCCTTCATAACAACAACGACCTCGCAACTCAAACCGACAGACCTCATCATCACCATCTCCGCAAACAATCAGCTCTGCATTCCCCTCAAAATTTCTCTCAGCAGTCTCTTCCGCAATCTCGGCCTCGGAGTCTCTACACCCGAGCTTGCCAATAGCCTCGACCCCAGAACCCATCCCATGGATCTCGTTAGGCCACAGTTGCCTTCTCCTTTATCCATGACCAGGTCACGATGCGCTAATAAAATGGCCGAACCAGTAAGAATCATTTCTTTCGTCGCCCCTCCTCAAGGTCAGACATGGCCCTGCCTTTTATGCACACCAAGTTCTGTCACAATTGTGGTATTTTCATGGATTTGTGGGCCTTCGGACCAGCTGCGAAGCCCGCCTTATTATGTGCAAAACACTGGCAAGAAATCATGTCGGCCTCTCTCCTCAACACTTTCCCTCGTCTTCGGCTAACAAGCTGACGAAAGACTTGCTCGTTCGCGGTACGAGAGATAGAAAAAAACCTGCTTGAAAATCAACAACAACAACAACAACAACAACAATAACAACGACACCATTGCTCGCCTTCGGCCCCTCTCCCGGCTTGACCCGCAACATCCATGTCGTCTACTATTTCCTCTACACCAAGTGATGGAGCTCAAGAGTCCGCGGACTGGGTAGACTCTCGCAATCCTTCTCGCCAAACCTCATACCACGAGGGTGATGTGCCCGCCTTCTCGCCTCCGTCAATTTGGTCACAAGTGCTAGCACCACCCGTCAACGGCTTTGGCCCAGTTCAGTCTTTGGAAAGCATACAACCCGCTCTGAGTGCGCCGACTGTCCTATCGAATCCGTCTCCCCTTCCTTTCTATCAGGGTTATAACCCTCTTCTCTCTCCAGACCACGGAGACACCTTTGCCGTGTGCCAACAGGCTGCGTGGTGCAGCTACACCTCGGACGCGGCCAGCGTGGACCTGTACCACGACCCCATCACAGCGCTACACAGGACCGACTCGACATTGAGTGCTGAGGCAGTTGGAAGGAATGCCCGAGCGTCGTTTCCTGTTGATTTGCGCTCCAAAAGCCCTTGGAAAGCGGACCCGGATCGTGCCTCCCGCAGTCGCTCCATCGTTGGCGTCGTGACGCCTCCCACGGATGCGGGCGTGAAGAAATTACGCAAATCCATGCGTGGAAGCTCGTGCAGAAGAAACTCCAACCCTCTGGCCTCATCGACGGCGAATATAAAGGCCGCCGCAGATGCCCACACTCGCAGGTATTCCCCTGCCAAGGAGGAAGTAATGTCCAACGATGATGTGTTGAGCTCTGAAGATGAAGACAGTCGCCACAGACCAAAGGGTGCGGGAAAGGAGCCTACTTTTGCCTGTCCTTTCTACCGGAGATGGCCGACGCGTCATTTTGAATGTATGAATCGCAAGCTTACGCGCATTCAAGATGTCAAGCAGCACATCTACAGACGGCATTCAAAGCCGCCGCATTACTGTCCGACTTGTGACAAAGTCTTCGTCTCGCCTGACCCTAGGGATGACCACATACGCCAGGCTTCCTGCATCAAACCAGAGACGACATCTTCCAATCGCAGCAGCGACGGAATCTCTGCGCAAGTTCAGGACTCTCTCAAGAATCGCTTTAGCCGCAGGCTCAGCCCCGTTGAGCAGTGGTATGGCATATGGAATCTCGTGTTCCCGGGAGAAACACCGCCGCCGAATGCCCACGTTGGAAAACCTGTCACAGAGATGCTCAGCATGCTCGAGGACTTTTGGAAAAACGAAGGCCAGCGCATCCTTCCGAGTCTTTCGAAGCCGAGATCTGGCCGGAACCTGGCGGATGCAGACCTGCAGATGCTTATGTCACAGATGCTGGACAAGGTCAAGGATCACTTTGAAAATAAACCCGGCCAAACAGGAGAGAGCGCCGCGGATGGGACGGAGAGCCAAGCAGACCAGATGATTGACAGCTTGCCGGTGGATGGTGAGTCAGGTACTTTTGCGGAATATGAACAAGCCAGTTATGAGCCGAGTCCCTCCGATGGCTGGGATGCCATCACCTACTCCCCGAATGGCTCGCCATGCATCACCATGGGTGGGCTCATCGTCGAGCAGTGCGTGGACCTTGGTAGTTCAGGAATGCTAGTTGAACAACATCAACCTTATGAGCAGTCGTGGGCTATTCCCTCAATGGAGAATCCTCTTGTGAACCGGTTGCAATGACTTCTTGGTGTGCTCGGGCGGAGGGGGGCGGTTTTGCTCTTCCCGATTTTAAACATCGGCGTGTATCAATACAAGACAGCCTGGGGAGGAAAAGACTAGACACGTTGGCACTGCTTCCGCTTCTCTGAATGCAGCTAAGCAACACCCGTAAGGAGCGTCGTGGGGCGAGCAACCGCTTAAGGGTGCTCGTCAGTTAGGCAGGGAATAAACACCACACGCTTCTGGAACACATGTCGGAGCCTGGTGTGATGTAGCAGGATGTCCGGCAGGAACAGTCGCTGTGCCATACGCTGGCTGCAGAAGCAAAGTCGCCGTATTACATTGGGCTACCGGCTAAAAGTAAGGTTGCTCCAACCGTTACCCAGCAGCTGCCTCCCAACCAGGTGCTCGCTGTCCCCGAGACAAGACTGTGGTTGCTTGTGATGTATGGTGAGCGGGTGCTTGCCAGCACTGTCATAGTGCAGGATGTTTGAAGAGGGCGGAATAATACTCATTTACGACATGAAAATAATGTAGAGTGAATAAAGAATTTCAATTGAACCAGACCGTATTCGGTGCCAGATTGTTGCCAAAGCCTGGAAATCGCGACTGATGTATGCGGTGCGCACTGAAGTTTCTTTGTGAGAAAACGATACTGAAATGCAGCACTGAGAGCCACGTTGATACGTTTCTGTGTCTAGCATTCCCTTCAGTTGTAGAATTGGAGCAACGTAAGCCAAATTTAGAGTAGCCACCACAATGCAAGGGAACCTGCAGGTGAACAATGCCAAGCTTTTGCGTTTCGGTAGTTGCCGCTGGAGCTCGAAACCCAGCCATAAGAAAGCAGCATAAGATCTGGGATCAGATGGGTAGTTTGGATAATTAGGTGGTCTATGGGCGTGGGTGCTAAGGGTTGCCATTATAGACCGGAGTTTACGTTGGCCATCTCCTTGATCCCCGAGGCTAGTCACCGCGGGCGGAGGAGCCAGTAAGCTTGTAACAAGGCAGGTATCGCGGTGCTGGGGTTGAGCGGATCTGCCGAGGAGCCGATAAGACAATGAGAGACGAATGATGAGGCCATGTCCATAGCGACCAGTTATTAAATGGCTCTTTGGGGGGAGAGACGGGTTAAAGTTGCGGGTTACGGGGAAGGGAAGAGAAACTCGGGGTTGACCTCGGTTCAAGGTGGATCTTTGTGTTCGTTTTACTGTCGATGGCGGGTGATGATGGACAACTGCACCCATATCCGCGGAGGACCTGGGGTGAAGTCTATTCTAATTTAGGCCTTGTTGTCGGCAATAAAAAAGTCTGGTAAAGCAAGTCTGGGTTTGCATTAAAAATGAATATTTTCTTTGCGGCTTATTTGCCCGAGTATGACTGCCGCCTGTACCTACCAGATAGGGTGACTCAATGACGCAGCGGGTTACAGCAGTCTCACCCGCGGCAGGTTACAGTGGTTTCATCCCGGGTTGCAGCAGATACAGTGGCGACCTGCAACAGATTACAAGGCTTATTCAGCAGTGCCAGGGACCAATTTAGCGTCCACAGTCAGCACTCCTCCTGCCGAGGGCCCTGGACAAATGGCAGTAATAAGCCGGCGACCCGCCAAAAATGCCCCTCGTCCATCACCACTATTTACCATTTCCATTTCTCTCTTTGTCGGCCCGCCGCCGCCCGTGTGTCCTTCAAACAGTCACACACGACACACAACCTCTTCTCGTCACCCCTTCCATCACAGATGCTCCGCTAATACCTCTCTTTCCTTTGCGACTGCGGTCGACCACTCTTCTTTTTCATCCTCCTCCTCCTCCTCCTCTCCTTCGTCATCATGTCGCCCTTTCCTCCCCTCCAGATCCCCCCCGCCGACCACCCTTCCGGACGAGAGGAACAAGGTGAGACGACGACAGCAACCACCACCGCCCGGGATCCCTCGTCCCTCGATGCCGCCGCTCCCACGTCCCTCCGCCCGACAATCTCCCGCTCCCGCACAATGACCACCACCGCCGAGATTGACAGCACAATCGCCAAGCCCGGCAGCGTCAAGATCAACGTCACCGGCGCCTTCATCGTCGACCCGGACACGGCAACCCCCAAGAACGGCCGCGTCTCCCCGACCACACACCACGAGACGAGCGACATTCGCCTGCCCAACCATACTGCGGTTGTCAGTCATATCGCTGTCGATGTACGTTCTTGCCTTGTTACTCAATTGTTTGCCCTCGCCAGTGCTCGACTCTTTGTTTGCTAACCGAGATCCACCAGATCGGCGGTTCCCTTATCAAGCTTGTTTACTTCTCCCGCGAGGTTGACCAGACCGACCCCGGCGGCCGCCTCACCTTTCAGACATTCGAGACGGACCGCATAGATGACTGCGTCGAGTTTATGCGCGAGTTGCGCGACCGCCAGGCCAAGCTTACCGGCTCCCGCCCTGGCGACCTCGCCGTCATGGCCACTGGCGGCGGCGCCTACAAGTTCTACGACAAGATTCGCGATGCCCTAGGTGTCGACGTCTCCCGCGAGGACGAGATGGAGTGTCTCATCATTGGTGAGTCTCTAGTATGAAACCTACCATCACCGTACTGACACTCCAGGCCTCGACTTCTTCATCACCGAAATCCCCCGTGAAGTCTTCACCTACTCCGAGACCGACCCCATGCACTTTGTCGGCCCCCGCGACGCCATATACCCCTACCTCCTCGTCAACATTGGCTCTGGCGTCTCCATGCTCAAGGTCACCGGCCCACGCGCCTTTGAGCGTGTCGGCGGCACCTCGCTCGGCGGCGGCACCCTCTGGGGCCTGCTGTCCCTGCTGACTGGCGCGCGCACCTTTGACGAGATGCTCGAGCAGGCCGGTAACGGTGACAACACCCACGTCGACATGCTCGTCGGCGACATTTACGGCCAGGACTACGGCAAGATTGGTCTCAAGAGCACCACCATTGCGTCGTCCTTTGGCCGCGTCTTCAAGATGAAGAAGGATGCTGAGGCTGCTGCGGCTGCCGATGGGCACGACCCCAACGGTACCACCCCCCGCGCCCTCCCCCGCGGCCCCGGCTTCACCGACGGCGACATTGCCCGCTCCCTGCTCTACGCCGTCTCCAACAACATTGGCCAAATTGCGCTCCTGCAGTCCCAGATCCACAACCTCTCCGACATTTACTTTGGCGGGTCCTTCATCCGCGGCCACCGCCAGACCATCAACACCCTCAGCTACGCCATCAAGTTCTGGAGTAAGGGCGCAAAGCAGGCCTACTTTTTGCGTCACGAGGGCTACCTGGGTGCCGTGGGCGCGTTCTTGAAGAGGCAGCCCAAGAACTGGGGCCGCCGCGGTAGTCTCGAAAACATTGCAGCCCTCGACGAGCTGCAAGAATGGCGCAAGCAGCGTGCCAAGGACGAGGCAGCGGCGGCATCATGAGCGATGAAAACGAAAAAAAGAAAGAACGAAAAAAAAATCCATAAAAAAAGATGGCATATACACATAGAGGTGGACGGGTGGGGTTGAGGAAGCATTGAATACCCTCGATACGAGGTTGGATTTCAGACAAACATGAGGAAGCAAGAATCTTTTGAATTTTCTTTTGGATAGCATGGGACTTGTTGCCAGATATGCTCTTGGTATCATTCATCTCCTCGAACAACAGGAGAGCAACCTTTGTACATTTACACTAATATACATAATCTGCGTGGCCATCGACGCAACCTCTAGATTCGCATGCTGGTAGTGGTAGCATCCTTCATAACATGGTTCCGTGGAATCCCCTCTTGCCATATCGCACCTTACATCACGTCTTTCATATTATTCTCTCACGCCTTCGGCGCCCTCTCCGCCTCCACCGCGCGCCGATCCTTCTCCTTCAACTCCTCCACGTCCATGCCCAGCCTCTCCATTAGCCCCATCACCATGTTGTCCACCTCCCTCTCCTCCTCCTCGTCCCTCACGCCCGCCTGGCTCCTCGTCACCGCCTGGCTCCGCGCGCGCAGCTCCGCCATCGAGCACAGGTCAAACGCCCACCCCGTGCCGCCGACCAGCAGGACCCCGAACCCGGCCACGTTGAGCGTGGCCAGCCCGAGCGCCTGCGCGGCCAGCGCGGACCGCTCCCCGCTGTCCAGGCTGCCGGCGGGCAGGTACGAGGAGTGGAAGAAACGCGGGACGGCCTCGAGTTGGCGCCGGAGGACGGCGCGCCGCGTGACGAACGCGGAGGCGCCGACGAAGCCGGCGCCGAGGAGCAGGAGGCTGAGCTGCTTGACCTGGCGCTGCAGCGGGGTGAGGTGCGCGGTGCTGCTGGTGTCGATGCTCGGGGGCGTGTAGTGTGTGGGCGGCAAGGTCGCGGTGCTGGTGGGTGTTGGTGAGGAGGAGGAGGAGGAGGGTGGTGGTGGCGATGGTGAAGGGGAGGCGGCTGCTTGCTCGGGCGTGCCGACGACGTGCGGCGCCAGCAGCTTCGCCAGGAACCCCATCGGCGGGGCGGTTATGTGTTGTACGTGTGTGTAGGGTGTGTGTTATGAGATGGATGGCGGTATCATGAGGAAAGATGGCGCTGTGGCTTGGTGGTCGGATGAGATGCGAGATGAGAGATGTTTCGAGGTCGCGGGAACGTCGAAAAAAAAGTTGGGTCCCCGGGTGGAGCGATATCGCGCGGGAAAAAAAAAAAAAAAAAAAGGTTGCGACGGTTGCGAGAAGAAGAAAGATGCGATAATGCAAATGCAAAAGAGAAAAATAAGTGAATTGTTTTGTAAAGCTAGGTTTTGCCCTCGGGGGTGTCAATCCCCTGCGCGATGAAGGTAGCAATCACCCGCGAATAGAAAATCGCAGCGGGCCCTTCAGGCGTCAGCCAGCTATTCCCATCGCCAAGGGAACACGAAATACACATGCACCTTGCAACATCAGGGCATTAAACGAATTTGCCTGCATTAAGAAATATTGTAGAGCATTTTTTTTTTTTTTTCAATAGAGCGGTTCGTACATAAAATTTTGGAATTAAGTTTACCTGTGGCGATCAAACTCTGAATCTATCCGCGTCCCTGTATTCGATAGAAGGAGCAAATACACATTGCATTATCAGGGCACCAACGAATTCGCCTGCACTGAAAATAACTCTATAACATGCATTTTAACTCAGCACTCGTACATGAAATTTGAAAAATCAAATATACCTGTTTGTCGCGATTAAAGTTCGGACCTATCCGCGTCCCTATATTAGAGAGAATTCGCAAATACACCTCCTAACAACAACCCATAAAGCGGTAAATCAAAGTTAAAAAATTATACTGCTGTGTTTTGTAATGTACAGAATTTAATGTGTAGAGCTTTCGGCTTGTAAATAGTCTTGTATTTACCTGAACATCCGTATGTAAAGCACGAGGCAGAGTTCAAATACACCTTGTGCGGCGTTTATTTTTCTCAGCCTGCTAGCGCCCGCCTATTGACGCCACGTAACTTCTCAGGCCTCCCTGCTGCTGAATAGCGGGTAGGAAAGAGCGCGCCTGACATACAGAAGATAGACTTCCTCATCGCATTGGCTGAGAAAAAAAAATGAATCATGTGGCGTATTACACACTCCATCCTCACGCAATAGTGCAAGCTACCTCCTCCGTAGCTGTACGTAAATAAGTATCGCACCGCGGCAGTGGATAAGGTTTACATCATCCAAGACATTGTTTTTCGACAGGATTATGGCACGGCCCTCCATTCAAGCTCAGCCCGGACCAGACCGCTGTCATGATCAAGATTGCAGTCACAAGGTCAAAGGGGAGACAGGTGGTGGCCAGGAAGGGCGGCACATGTCAATTAAAGATCTCACGGTACATTCAATTCCATTCGACTAATATGGCAGGGGACAAGAGATACTTCGATTAAGAGAGCTCGGCTACCCAACAGGGGACAAATACATATTGCCACCCGCTGTAGCTAGAAAAGTCTGGGCTCACATGCAGTGTCGATCACGGCTGCGTTGTGGTCGCCGCAACGTTCACAAAGCTGCACTGGCGAAGCTCTTGCCATTGACTGATCTCGCGCAACGGAATAGAAACTGCGTCTTGGAGCACCAAATCGCAGAAACGATTGCGTTCTACGCGACGGGGTATAATGAAGGCGAATCGGCCACCTTCTCCGGCGTCCAACGGCTGAGTCGGCGGCCCGTGGCTCAGAGAGGTCTCGTTGAGATTGACAATTCGCGTCGTGATATCTACATGAATGATATCCTCTGGGTCGTTCGGATGGCTGTATAACACAAAGCCTTCATGCATCCAAGCCTGGATCATGATGCTATGGACATGAGCGACATCGTCTTCGGACATGTGCAAGACCGTGTGGTCCACGATGGTCTCCAGCGGCGTGTCGCGTACCAGGCCAACCAAGGTACTGCGAACCAGCTTGCACAAATCTGTCTTGAGAACGAATGCTCCGTTTCCCAGAAGATCAGAATTACCACAGCCTTCTCCGCTATAGAGATCCTGGGAAGCGCAGACTTTCTGCCACACTGCCAGAGAGACCCAAACAATGCCCTTCATGTACAGGTGGTCAGGCATGCTGAAGGTGCCACGAAGAAATTAGCCAAGATCTGCATGACCTGCTAAGCATTTCTGTCCAAACTACTGACACGCGTCTTGTCTAGCATCGAAAAGCCATGGTACGACAATGCTGCAATGTGCGCGATGGCTCTCCTCGCGGGCATGGACGCACTCTCTGACGCCATACCCAACGCAAGAAACCAGGCAATGCGTATGTCATGCTGCACGTGTGGCAAGAAGCGTGTCAAATAGGATACCGCCTGTGAGTCGACTGGAAGCAGCCGGTCTGGTGCCGCGGGACAGCGCAGCAAGCACTTCATCTTGGTCAGTTGATCTACTACACCACGGAGTGTGATGGAATCGTCTACAAAGGCCGCGATGATGGGCATAACATCATGCCCTGGAAATTCAACAGCAACAGAGGCGACAAAGCCCCAGCTCTGCTCATGGGAAAGCCGGCGAGGGGGATTTCGTCTTCGCACAAGATTGTGTACAGATCCGTACAGGAGAGTGTTTCGCTACCCACCAGCTCAGCAGCCAGAAGTTAGGCGAAGCCGTGTCGTGCAAGTTGCCTACACAGTACGTGTGTGGGCATTATTCGGCTGGGGCTTGCACGGCTAGCAAGATACACTTTGCAAACTGCCGATTAGCGTAGATAAGTAAATATTCTAAATGTAATGGACTTGTTATGTAACAAGAAGGTGTATTTGCAAGCCATAGAGTAGGAGCTCGCTCGCGCCTGAAGAGCCAGTCGTGACTTTTTTAGCAGGTGATTGCTACACCTTCATCATAACACCCCGAGAGTCCCGAGAGTACAGCCTGGCTTTAGAACATAATTCATTCCTTTTCAAATTGCCGCCTGAGCATCATCGCAGATTCGCTCAAAACGGATATGCAACTTCTCCCGACAGTCGCCCCCGACAAAGCCATCGTCGCCTGGGTACTCTCTTTCGTCCGCTACTGACGTCCTGTAATTGGTGTAAATTGCCGCTACCGCGTAGCGCATAACTACATACAACGTAATTATCGTCAGTTATGCCACGAGGCAAAGCCGCAACAACTTCAACTTACGTTCCATGGCTAGCTGCTGTCCGACGCAGCTTCTGCTCCCGTGCCCAAATGCATACAAATACCTGTTTGGGTTCGAGTTCTTGCCGTCGACGCCCATCCAACGGCGAGGATCCCAGGCGCTCGCGTCGGGAAACACGGCCTCGTCGCGATGCAGGCTCCAGCCGTACGCGCCCACGCGGATGCCCGCCGGAAGCGCATACAGACTGCCGATGCGGGAGCCACCCTCGCGGCGCGGGGTGAGCCGTGGCTCCGCGTCGGGCGTGTTGTTTCGCAGTCGTAAACCTTCGTGGATGACGGCGTTCAAGAGCGGCAGGTTGGCGAGCTCGGGGGCTTCTGGTAGGACGCGGTCGCTGCTAGCAGTATCAAGGACGGGTGAGTTGATGGAGAGGAGCTCTTTGTGAAGCTCTTCTTGCGTACTGGGATGATGTGATATTTTGTAGAGAATGTACGTAAACGAGATGCCTGGTCAAGGTGAGGTGAGTCTTTGAGTCTTTGCCCAGCCTGGTCCATGACGGCTTGCTTACCAAACGTGTCCCTAGCGGCCACTGTGGTCGAGTCAGTACTTAATTGTTTTCGCAATAGATGCAAACAAACTGACTGACCGATATGATCAAAGCATTCGCTAGCAAGTTGGAGCTCTTCCTGCGCATCTGGCGTAAAGCAGGGGTCGCGGTCGGCAGACTTGGCGAGCCCTGCTTTCACCACGTCGTATAGGATGGGGAAATCGCCACTCTCAAACTTGCTCTCAACACCCTCGTTAAGAGAGAGTGCATAATCTGCCTGCCTCATTTTCCCTAGCGCCCACTCGTCCAGAAATATGCGCGCCGCTTCGTGGCCCTCGGGCAGCAGCCATCCGCCCAGGCCCAGGCGCTGCGCAAACTTGGTCACGGCGGCGCATTCCTGAAGCCAAAACATGCTATCGGCGGGATAAGACTGAGTGTATGCCTCGAGCCACTCGTCCCGTGCATCAGCGTTCAGCATGAAGTTGGTGCCGCGCGAGAGGCCAAAGACAAACGCCACCGTAAAGTCAATCGTGTACGACTGTAGGACGGGGAGAATGTCGATGGCCTGCGTGGCGCATTGCGAGGTCATCTGAAAAAGGGGAAGCATCCTATGATGAATCATCTCGCGCATGATGGCACGCACATGGGCATTGGTTTGGACGAATTTGCGCGCGTAGATGGGTGCGACCCGACGTCGAGGCATGGCATGGTCAAGGGATAGCGCAGTGAAGATATTACGCTGGCTGTTGAAAATCCAAATTACTGAGTACTCGACCAAGTTGTAGACAAGATCAACAAGAAAAAATACATACCCGTGCGTAATGAATACATCATAGCTCGGATGCTTGTCAAAGTTGTGTTTGCCAACCCCATACACGTCGTTCATATCCGCCTTGGAGTTCATGGCAAGCTCCTTCGGGCCGAGTCTGACAAAAGGGCCAAGCGTTTCCAGTGCGGCAGTGACGACCTCGAATTCGCGCCTCCGGAAACGCTGCCATTGGATCCAGAGGGATGTTACATGAGCCAGGGGATGCGCCGCAGGAACTGACCTCAACGGAGATAGGCAGACGGGACGAATCAGGATATTCCAGATCAGCAGTGCAGTAATTCCCATAAAAGATAGGGAATAGACTGCGTTTGTGAGAAGATGGTGCATTAACTCCATCTTGGCGGTGTTGGATGATGTGGCTGCAGAAAAGCACGGCGACGTTTAAGCTTAATCGAGCCCGGCTAGAAGGCAGAGCGATGAGTCTCGTTATCTTGGCAGGAGATTTCGAAGTCCGGATTTTGATCTCCTTATCTTCTCTTATCATCGTTCATTTTGTTTTGTTTTGTAACTTGTTTTGTTTTGTTTCTCATTGTTTGTTTTTGCGGAGAGAATAGACATAGCCGGCCGGTATCGCTGCCACGTCAAGTTGCAGCATTAAAAACTGCAGTATAGGGGCCTAGAAGACGGAGAAGCATAATGTGAAGGGCGTCAATGGACGCATTCATGCGAACTATCCAACTTTGCAGAGCGGGTATATCCACACGAGTACGGCTGCACTCTGGATAAGGCGCCAATTGCGCGCATTGTTGGCGGACGGTTTGGCAAACCAGCGCGGATGATGCCGGGCAGGTTTAGTCAAATGCCATACCGGGGCTTCGGATTCCTCAGATTTCACGGAAGTTGGCAGCCGTGGTCTGAGCCGGGTCTGGGCGAGCATCTGCCCTGGTATGCCGAGTCTGTGGTCCCCTGCGAGACCATGGAGCCCTGCTGTCCGTTTGTTAGGTAACTGCATATCTATGACGCTCATTATGCAGACAGGGTATGACGCAGGCCAGCAGAAATGACAGAAAAAGACAAAAGCCTCTATACCCGCTAAGAAACGAGCGAGCTGGACTTGCAGCCCTGATAGCGGATGAAACGGGTTCGAAGATTACAATGCTGCAAGAGCAGGTACATGAATGCAATGCAATATGAGTCTATAATATACACTGCCTCTAATTCTCCTCCGCGCGTTGGGCAGCAGCCGCCGATTTCGGGCTCACAACCTTGGTGAGCCCAGCGTTCTCGACGTCGTCGTCGTCGTCGTATGTCCTGGCTCTCGGCCTCGGAGTTGGACTCGCGGATCTTCATGAGGACCACCCCACAAAGAGGCAGCGCGATGACAATGAGGAGCCAGGAAATAAGAATTTCGCCGAGGTAGGGTGTCTACGTCGCACATGTTTTAGCAACTTCTTCCACCTGCAAAGTGGGAGCGGGCAGGCGGGCTTACGTCGACTGCGTCCATGCCGAACGACACGGCCGCACCGGCAGACCGGATGGCCTTGTAGTATGCGGCCGTACGGGCAAGTCGAAAGGGCTCATTGGTGATTGCCGACATGGTGTAGTGGGCTAGACCGTTGAAAGCAGCGTCCACGACATAGTCTATTCCGTGGTTAGTTTATTACAGCGTTCCAGGATTGCACGAGTATTTCCCCCTCTACTCACACGCGAACATCGGGTCCTCCAGAAGGACTGTCCATCCAGTCCCATGGAAGAGGCTTCCCCCGTAGCACAGTATCGCCACGCTGAAAGTCGAGCGGAACGCGACGCCGCCACCCCATACTGCGCACACCATGAGGAAAACGGCCGCGCTTGCCACGAGCGAAGAATTTCGTCGCGGAAACGGCAGTGTGTCTTTCAACAGGCCAATGATGACTGAGCCAATGATGGACCCCAGGCCCGTGAGCAGCGCGACAAGGGCGCGCGTGCGGTCGTTGAAGAGAAATGACGTGATGGCGCCCTGGTATGAGTAAAAGGTAGTTGGATCTGAAGAACATGGGAAACAGTGCCAGCATGCGCCAGTCTTTAAACATGCGCACAAACTCGACAGCGCCCCTGCCGCGGTCCCAGAGATGCCTGGACCTCGACCTTTGCGCCGTCGCCGCGGATGACGCGGTGCGGCAGCACAGCTGGATGCGACAGACGTCAGCTGAATGATGATGATGGCGGTGTAGACGCCGGTGCCGAACGAGAGTGCCGAGCTGGAAGAGCGACCAGAAGAGGTTGTAGCTACGGCCCTTGTCGCGCTTAGTTGGGTAGGACATCATGACGGCGCCTTGGGCTGCCCAAAAGAGGGAGGCGCTCAGACCGAGGATGGCGCCGGCAAGAATGAGACTTGGTAGTTCTAGAGGGCGCCGAGTTAGAGGGCGTATCCGGTGGTCCCTATCGAGAGGGTCAGGCGCGGTCCAAGGATGTTCTACACGACACGGGAAGCGGTTAGTCTGAGCAAGGGAAGTTCCGATCTCCAACGAAAATTTGATAGGGGAGACAAGTACTAACATTAACGCTACCGGCAAAGAAGCCGCCTGGGAAGAAGCACCCGTAGAGGACACTGTTGGCGATGTCGCTCAGCTGCACGTCGTGCATGCCACCGGCGCCGAGGTTGCTGATGGCGCTGTGCATGCCGACGGAGCAAAAGGCGACGAACCCGACGATGGTGACATGTGCCCATGGCGAGTTGTCCGTGGAGGTGAAGCTCGGTAGTTAGCTTCTTCTTTTTTCGTGATGAGGTCAGGGGAGGACGCGGACGCGAGTCGCGCGCGCGCGCTCGGGAAAGAGCGAACTGCCACGGACATTGGAGGCGTCCAATTTTGACCTGCGATAGGTCCATCATGGCGGATGATGCGCTGCGAGAGCGTGGATGGAAGGGAGGATGAAGGAAGATGGATGAAGATTCAAGATTTGCTGGGTATAGATAGACTCTTTTGCCAACGGCGGTTTAAAACCCGGGGTCTCCGCAACACGCCAGCGGCTCTCGTCGGTCGAGAGACGGCGCGCGTCCGTCCAGTTTTTCTTTCCTAGATGCAATTGCGAAGTTACGTTTCTTCGTTTTTCTCTGCACCTATTGGCTAGTCAGTGGGTGAGGTGAGCTATAGAAGCTTGGTTCTCGTTCATGCCCCAACATACTAACTTACATAGTGAGTGTCTGGGCCCAGGCTTGGGCTCGTACCAAAACCATTGTTGGCTCGCCCTTCTCCTGCAGATCCACTGAGAATGATTGATGATGAGACGATAAAGTAGATTCGACGGTCACTCGCAAGGAGAGTAGCCAATGATAGTAAAAGATGTTGGGAATACTTGGTTACCGAGTGGATCATTTCTTTTTGTGACTACAATGCCTTTCATGAACGACTGCCACTTCTTGGCTTTTTCTCTCCTGTCCTTGAACCTCCAACAGCAACTATGTGGATGGACGCCACGCGACTTTTAGCCCTTGTTCTTCCCAACTTCAGCCCTCAGACCTGGTAGAAATGCTATCTGCGGCTCCCGAATAGAAATCAATAGCCCCCGCCCCCCGCAATGCCTTTAGACGCTGATATGTCCAATAAATAGCGTTCGCCCTGTCACCTCACCAATGGAGGTGGAGATGGGCTCGTCATGTTGGTGTGAAGACTGGCTGAGGATGGGGTCCCGATGGTAGTTGCCGAAGTGGGCAGAGGAATTTTGTGCAGCTTGGACCTGAAACCAACTCTGTGCCAACGGATGCACGGCTGTGCCAATGAAAAGAAGCAGAAGCGCGTAGTCGAGCCGAATTCTAGCAAAAGATTTCAATTCTGAGGCGCTGCCATGTAATAAAGCAGGTGTATTGCTCTCGAGGGCGGGCGTGCTTGTGTCAACATGGTGCGGAGAACCCCACACGATTGGGCTGAAGTTTTTAGTATACAGTAAAGCTAATAAAGCATAATTATAAGTGCCAAGAAGTTGGGCTGCTCATCGCATATACTGGTTGGTTGTTGTCGACGGTGCCACTGCGGTACCCTGAAGTATACGGATCCAAGGGACCAATACTTGTGTTGGGGCTGCACTCAGCAAACATTCGACGAAACAAATTGTTGGTGGGCATTCGAACCGCATCCAGAGGACACTTCCCCCTGGGAAATCAACATGGCTGATCCCATGGCCAATGCCGACAACAACCCCTAATAGTCCATGCCACGGGAATACAATTGGTTTCGAAGCAGCATGTCTAAATGGGATGAACGGTGTCAGTGGTAGATGACTCGCGGGTGGCGGAAACCAAGCGTTATCCTTTCATGGTTGGGTATTTGATTATGTTATATAGCTCCGTGGGAGTGCGATTTAGTTTTTCTATAAAATCGAAGTGAACTGTAGTCGAAAGGCGAGGTTTAGATCAAAAGGAGAAGGCATCCCCCCACGTGGGGGCCATGTAACGTTTTAACCAACTTTGGCCAATGGCTGCGCCCGCATTTATCATCCTTCCGCTATTTCATCGCCGTCTGCTTTACATTGCATCGCCTTTTGCGACCCAGAATCAATTCTAGAACTCATCAGGAGCATCACGAAGATATTGCCAAGTACCAAACATGACTCCCGCACCGGGACCCAACGGCTGCATAGCCAAACCCGTCACCATCGCCGTCGTTGGCGCTGGGAGTCGTGGCACTGTCAGCCTTCCCCGCATTCTTGTGTTGATTGGCATCGCCGCTCACCATCGTATGAAATAAGACGTATGCCGCATACACTCTTGAGAACCCACAGCTCGCCAAGGTCGTCACCGTGGCCGAGCCTAGCCGACACAGGCGCAGCGTCTTTTCCCGCAAACACAGGCAAGTAGGTGCGCCTGTATCGACAGCCCGTGGCCATTAACACGCCTACCATTCATGTAGCATCCCGGAAGACCTACAGTTCACGAGCTGGAAAGACCTAAAGGCCAAAGGCAAAATTTCTGACGCCGTCGTCATCGCCGTCCAGGTAGGATACCAGTTGTTGCCACTTTCCGAGCGCAACCACTTACACGACCAAGGACCACCAACATGTCGAAGCCGTCGAAGATTTCGCAGAGCTGGGATATCACATACTATGCGAAAAGCCTATGGCCACTTCGGTTGCCGACTGCGTCAAGATCCGTAACTTGGCGCAGGCGACGGCACCAAAAGTCTTTGGCATGGGCCATGGTATGTGGCATCCCAGCCCAACATCCTCGCCTATCGCTTACTTTTTTTTCTAGTCCTCCGCTACTCACCATACAATCGCGCCGTCAAGGACGTGATCGACTCTGGTGCTCTCGGCGAAATTATCAACATCCAGCACATTGAACCCGTCGGCAACCAGCACTTTGCACACTCATACGTGCGTGGAAACTGGCACAAGGAGGCAGATTCCTCATTTTCGCTCATGACGAAATCTTGCCAGTATGAAAACTAAACTACGGGCAAGTTTACACGACTGACCGTTACAGCGACATTGACATTGTCAACTTTTACCTCTCCGGGCTCAAGCCCACCAAAGTGCACTCGTTTGGCTCCCTCCGCCACTTCAAAAAATCGCAGAAGCCGGCCGCCGCTGGCTTGGCCAAGCGCTGTCTCGAGTGCCCACACGAGCAAGACTGCGTATGGAGCGCCAAGAAGATTTACATTGATACCTTGAAGGGGGATGTTGAGAAGGTGCGTTTCCTGGATGGCGACCTTCTTCTCAAAGCTAACTTTACCTGCAGTGGGCTAGACACTTTGTTGATTCCGAAGTTCTCGACATCGAAAACGTTACCAAGGCGTTGAACAGGACGAACTACGGCACCTGCGTGTACGAGGGCGAAAACGATGTCGTGGACCACCAAATTGTAAACATCGAATACGAGGGCGGCACCACAGCCAGCGTCACCATGTCTGCATGTAAGTGTGTGGCAGACTGGACCCCAATAGACCTTGCTGACGACTGCTCCAGTCACCGAGTCCGTTTGCCAGCGCGGCACGCGCATCCAAGGCACCAAGGGCGAGTTGATTGGCGACATGACTACTTTCGTGAGCTTTTCATTCCCAACCTTACTTATGCATAAACTGACAACTTCTCAGGACGTATTCGACTTTCTCTCCCGGACCAGCAAGCACTACGCACCCAAGCTCGATGGCGGCTACCACGGCGGCGGCGACACGGGTCTCGCTCGTGCGTTTGTCAGCGCGGTCGCCGAGGAACGGCAGAGCGTGCTGCAAGTTACAATCGATGACATATTGGATTCCCATCTGCTTGTCTTCGCGGCCGAAAAGGCACGCAAGGAGAGCTGTGTCGTGGATTTTGCACAATTTAAACAGCTTAGCTTGGATCGCAAATAGATACATTACTGATTATGACCTCCCTGTTCCTGTTCAGCTAGATTTTCTCACTATCTGCGCAATCTCACTGCTGTCCATGGGGCATACGGAGAAGTGCCGTACGGCAAACGGACTGCAAACAGAGACCCAGACTGACGGGGGCTGGGGAGGGGGGTTGTGAAAGTGGACAGCAGATGAGCCTGGTGGCCGGGCAACATGTTTGTGTTTCAACCATCGCCATAGTCCGAGAAAAATCTACAATCTACACAGACACATACAGACACACACACACGCACACATACAACAACGCTTTTCTTTTCTTTTTTTTTAAAAAACAATATTTTCAACATGAGCAGCAACAGCAGCAGCAACAACAACAACGGAGGCGCCGGCGCCGGCGCCAGCGGCAGCGGCAACGGCAGCGGCAGCGGCAGCGGCAACGGCAGCAACGGCAGCAACAAGAGCAGCAGCAGGCGAGGGAAATTGCGGGCGCACTGGCGTCAAGAAACGGCTCGCGCGGACGTGACCACCGCCGAGGCCAGGGGTCCACGCGGGCCTCTGGCAGCGGCGTCGGTACCACTGCGCCGACCTGCAACATTCCCACAGGCCCACGACAAGGGTCGAATCAATATGCCGGCGTGAGCAAGAAGGAGGCTCCGGCCCCGGCTCCGGCCCCCGCTCCAGCGGGAAGGCCTCAGTCAGGACAACGCAAATGTGGCAACTGCGGTCGCCCTGGACACACCGTCGTCCATCTGTGTTCATCCCTGGGCGGACGGCTTTGTCCACGGCTGCCCAGTCTGCAACTCCCCGGACCATTGGAACGCTGTCGACTGCAGCTTGATTTGGTCCTCCAAGCTGGGGAAGAACTTTTCGATGGCCATCACGAAGCGCGCTAACCGGCCTCCTCCTCTGGCCTTCAAAGAACTGGGCCATCATCCTGCATTCGAGCAAGGAATACAGCCCGCGGTCTCGCTGCCTTGGACTCCATACATGGCGCAGAGGCTTGCCGCTGAGGGAAGGAACATGCCATGGATCGACTTCAACTACCAAATGAACAATTACCGAGTCTTGTCCACCGACCCCATCTCGACGGCACATGGCGGGACAGCCGATGGTCGCGCGACACTGGGCCGGGTCTTGGAAGATGCCCAGGTGATGACGACTGGCGGTCCTTGGGACGGCACCACGGCTCTACCGCCGGTGCCCCCATTGCCCATCAAGCAGGAGTAAATGGCTTTGTTTCTTTACTTTTGCTTGATAATGAAGTGTCATAAATTGCCGTCGGTTTTTTACTTTGTTTTTCCCTTTTTCTTTTTATCAGGTGTACCTAATATAATGGGTGTTTCTGTTATGACCTGTGCCATCTGTGATGCTCGTAATCCATATCCCATCTCTCGTCTGTGATGCTCGTAATCCATCCCCGTGTTACTCCCACGAGAGTCTCTATGTTTAATTTCACGCTCGGTCCGCTTGATAATAAAAAGTCTCTGTGTGCTATACTGAATATCCAACGACGAACAAAATGAATAATACCAAGTAATACTGCCTACATGGCTGCCTGTGACATTCACATTCACACAGTCTTGAAGGCTGACGCAAACGCGCAATCAACACCAACCGTTTATCCAAGCAGCAAACGGCTCCCCAATCCAACACCGACTTTTTTCTCCTTCCACCATATCAAAAATCCTTCGCTGAGAGTGCGTTATCTACCCAACTGACGCGGCCTTATACTAACAGTGTCGTATATTTAGTCCGTCAATATGTCCTTTCGAGAAGAATTCGCCGACTGGTTTCAGCTGACCGCCCAAGCCTCATTTGGCCACGCCCGACTGCGAGAAGAAGAGTCCCCGATCGATCGAGTCGAGCACCTTGCTGAGGATGTCTTCAGCCTCGTGCGTCACGACAGCGTGGTTGTATACCTTGTTGCCAGCGCGTTGGAGATGGAGCTTCTAACGAAGGAACTCAACAAAAAGAAGCCAGAGTTTATGGCAGCGGCGAAGAATACCTTGGAGATATTCGACTATGCGATCTTTTATGCCCTTGTACGTCGCCGGTCTGCATGGCAAGGCTGGAAACGATCGCACATTACTGTCATATATAATGTTGATTTGCATTTCTCAGCCGCTTTTGCCCTCTGCATGAGATGAATCATGCTCTGGGCTCAGCAGCCGACAACCACTGCACGCCTGCGAGTGTTGACATTGTCAGACTCGGACGAGGTCGAGCCGTCTCTATGGCAGTGCTTGGCCCGTGTGCGTCGATCGACATCAAACTTCGACCATGTCAAGCTTCTCCCACGCACCAAGCTTTCTTCCGCCGAGGACACAAACAGTCCTACCATCACATTTGAGCCCTGGCGCGAAGATGAAGACTTCGTCGAGATTGTTGCGCACTCTGTCGTGGACAATGCCATCCGCCACAAGTCGTCAGTCATTGTGTGTAATGTACTGCAGTACGCGCAACTTCGTGGCAAGATCGATGCCATTAGGGAGGATAACGCCCCCCCATGTACTTCAAACTTGGAGGGTACAACTCAAAACATTATTCAGTGTTTCCAGCAAGTTCCTCGATCTCACGAAATGGTTGATCAAATGTATATCTTTTGCATCGTTACTACAAATCAAGTACCGGTGCAGTTGAATCGTCTTGCCGGCGTCTTTATTGGAATCGAGGTCTATCGTGCGAATTGGGAGACAGGTCGTATTGTATACGACCGTGCGCCGCGATCACAGCGCGAGGTTTTTCAGGCCATGTCCTGCGTTTTCCACAGCTCGTTTCCCGAGGTGACAATCAGGCACCCAGTCATCGAGCACCTGCCTCTCAACCCGGCTCGCAAATTAGGGAGCAGTGAACTCTGGGCCTTCATCGCCAATCTCGCACTGGCTTTACAGGGCGACCAAGTCAGGCTGGAGCGAATCGCTGGCTGTTTTGTGGACGAGTCCCGATTCTACATCACATTGCAGCAACTCGATTCCATGGGGTTTTTAAAATATCGGCAGGTTCGCAGCCACGACTTCCAAATCTACTTTCCACGAGAGAGGGTAGTTTGGTGCGTTGAACGACTGCTTCCATTGTTGGACTACGACTTCGAGGCCGCCTGGCTGCTCGCCCTCGGCCTAGGCGACGAACAAACAAGCCAGTCAGCTCAGCGCGCCATAGCTTACATTACGGCTATTGCTACGACTGAGCGTGCTGGACATGGTATCGATGCAGTATTCAACAAGCCAGATCTGCGCAAGGCTTTGGATCATGCTCTCACAATGATGCTGTCGGGCCAGAGCGACCCCCTCACGCCTGAATTGCAGACCCTGTTCGGGACTACGGGTTCTTTCCCTGTGTAACTGTGGTTACAAGGCGGAATCTGGACTCAGGTGGAAGTTCTGCACACGCTTTACTCTCTGGATCCGGAGATAACCCTGGAGCAGCCTGAGCTGCAGAAGATTGATCTGCTCTCCACCAGTGTTCTCGTAGCAGGCAACTCTACGAGGGCAGTGGTGGCGCGTCTGAAGCGCATCGAAGAGTTCAAGTCTGGCCTCTTGCAGAACAGTGCATTGGAGTTGACGGTCCAGAGAATGAGTTGATTGATGTTATCTGTGACTGCTACATAGTGTGCCTACATACGTTGCTCCAGTAGAATCTTCATCCGGTCCGATGTGCCCAACATTCTGGTCAACAGCAAGCACACCGGCGGCCTGGCAGTCCGTTTGTGTTTTCAACCAGTGCTGCCAGCGTGGAAAAAATTCACATCCTACACATGCGCACGTTGAGACTTCTCACATCGAAGGACCGATCAAAACAACCCCGAAAACGAGGTGCAAAGAGCCCATTGCATGCACATTGCACGTTGATTCGAAACTTCTCACGGAAAACCAGTCAAAACAACCCCGAACACGACGTGGAAAAGAATGTCTCAGCCAGCGAATCTGAGTTCCTCGACAGCCAGTCGACGTCGTCTCAGAATTCCCGTCCGATCCAGCCCAATTGATTCCCACCCAAGTACTTCCAGCACCGTCGTGAACAATCAGGAGACAGGGCAGACGGGGGAGACAATGGAGACAGGGCAACTGGGCAGTCTCGACGACGAGCTTGATAAGTTCCGAAGAGACTACGCAGATGCTATCCTCTATTTAATAGTATATAATAAATTTATAAATATTATCTATAATAATACTTGGTTTTATATAGGACTTATAGTAGTAAGTAACTTCCTATTAGTAGTATCTAATAGAACCCTTAGCTTAGCTAAAAATAATCAGCTAGCAAGTAATAGCACATTTACACTTGTCTCCTCTGTATTTAACAGCACACGCGGATTCCAGCGACAGTACAACACACGATACAGCACTTCTAAAATGGTAAAACAGAATGTACAGAAGTAAACGGAATGCTCAGAAGCACTCAGACGCCAAGAGGAAACCAGGTACCAGGCACTAGCCACATGGATGGATGGATCGGTGCAACATGCAGGAAGCTTAAATGGCGGGCGGAAAGCTTGGCAAGAGTTTAAGTCTGGAGAAGAGACGAGAAAAGGACAACTCCTCGGAGGAGGTGACGGGGGAGTCGAGGGAAGCAACATGGCAAGGCTGTCAGTCGATGGATAGTGGCAGTAGTCTGCTGTATGGGGGATCCCGTGGCCCTGAAATTTTTAAAAGAGGGACGAGGACGAATGGGAAGTGAGCAGTAATCAAAGAGAGGATCCCAAAAATGAGAGAGGCATTTAAATTTGGGCAAGTGTATTGCGACGCCGCTAGCATCGATCCAGCTACGCGCCGCACAGCCTCGATGGGTACTGAGACAGTGGTTGTTTACTTGATTGAATTATTAGGGACTGGGAACAAGAAGAAAGTGAAAGTGAGAGAGAGAGAGAGAGAAGAGGGAAGGAGAGGGAAGAAGAGAAGAGATGAGAGTCGACAGGCCAGGGAGACCAGCTGTCAACCGTCAATCCTGCAAGCGACGCCGAATGGTATCGGACAAGAAACCATTTCGCTGTACAGACCATCTCCATCCGTATGAATGCGGCTGGTGTCGGTACCCTTGCTCTCAACTGTTCGCCGCCGTCCCCTCCCGCGATATCGACCACAGGGCTTGAGTTTGTGGAAACGGGTAACGCTGCCGAAAAGGGTCTCATGCGCCCCCTTGCCACGTTATGACATCAGACCGCCTGAAGTGAACCGTGGCAGATAAGCTGTCGCATCCCATCCCATCCATCTCTGGCGATGCGACGACGAGTTGCGCTGAGGCTCAGCACGAGGCCGTGGTGACACAGCAGACACCAGCTGAGAGGCAGGGCGAGAGACTCAGGACTGTGGGAAGTGGGAGAGCAGGCTGCTGTGGATGAGACAGAGTATCTGCAGCAGGAGCGCCACTGCAAACAATATATTCCATCGACGACTTGTCACCGTGGCGCCCAGAAATTCCCTCATCAGCCATACCAGTTGATGATGGCAGCCAGACCAGATCAAGAAGGCAAGGCGAGCACTGCCCACCTGTCGTGGCCGCGGCTACTCGGCATGCCGCTCACAGACTCCATCGAGCAGATCAGCCTTTTGTCTTTTGGGAAAAGAGAACTAGTGAAAACAGACAACCACACCAAAGACACCAGACACCAGACACACCAGACACACCAGACACCGGAGGCAGCCCGCCGCCTTCCAAGACTAGCTCCTGATGGCCCGCCTCGCCGATCCAACGCCAAAACGGCATCAGCCAGCCGACAGTAAGCCAGGCTGATGCCAGTTGTAGTTCCTGTACAAGTCAAACTGGTGGTCAGTCACAGCATGTTCCAGGCCTACCAGTCTTCGGCAAACAGCCGTTGCCCACCCACGAGCCAGAGCCACCCACGACTCGACGCCAGCACAACCACCACCAAAGTCGGCCATCCACCCACCTCCAGACCGCGGCGAGCTCGTTTGGATGGCCTGAGCCTCGTTGTTTTTCTTTTTTTTTTTTTTTCCGCTCCTCCTCAGCTCCTCCTTTCCTAAACGGGCAACGCCAACGTAATATGAGCCCTGTGGTTGGTTGTTCCTCCATAACCGCGCCAAGCTCCCAGATATATGGCCGTCTGTTAACGAGGTTCATAACCATCCGCAACGGGACATTTCAAAGGCTTCAATATTTGGCCCGCCTCCTTTCCCATTTCCCTTGCCTGCACGCTCTCAGCTAACTTTAGGGCAAGAGGTGAGAAAAAAACAATGGGATTCCGCAGTCCGCGGCGGCCTAGAGTCGTTTCGTCTCCCCCCTCTCACCCGGATCCAGCCCATCAGCTGCGTGAATAATTATAGGTAGAGAAATTTTTCGGGATCCTGACCTTGCCGTAATATAAATACACAAACACATGCAGGATACTTGGTCACCAGGCTGCGTACTGTTGCATTCCCTGCCACATCATCACCGCCTCGCTGCACCCTGCTCCTGCTCCCTCCTGCTCCTGCATCCTACCTCGCTGGCCAATACCGCCCTTTCGAGACCATACTCGACTTTGCTCTGCATTAGTCTCGTCTCTTAATTCCCTCTTACCCTTTGCCCTTTGTACCTGTTCCATTCGTCTGTCTCGTCAAGAGTGCAGCTGTACGTACCGAGTACATTCTACATTCCCGGACAACCCAGACAACGCTAGCCACCTGCGAGTCACATACACCCGCGATGCCTGAAGAAGCCGTCCCCGAAGCCGCCGAGAAGGAGGCCGCCGCCGAGCGAGACACTCGCATCACCTTCCACGATGCCGACCACCCCCGCCTCGCGCGCGGCCGGTCCGACACGCGCGGCCGCGACGAGGGCTCCCGCTCGCGCTCGCGGCGCCGCTCCGTGAGCCGCGGCTCCAACATGTCGCGCTCCGAGCTGCCGTCGTCGCCGTACACGGGCATCCAGATCGAGTACCGCACGCTGTCCATCAACGTGGCCGAGTCGCGCGCCGTCGAGACGGAGCAGTCCTCCGCCGACGACGCCAAGACCGCGGCCGGGGCCAAGGGCGACAAGGCGGACGAGGACTACTTTGCCAACCTGTCCTACCACCAGCTGTCGACGGACCAGATCACGCAGCAGCTCAACGTGTCGCGCACCGAGGGCCTGTCGGCGAGCGCGGCGGGGCACCGGCAGCAGCGCGAGGGCCGCAACACGCTGCCCAAGGCCAAGACCAACTACTGGAAGAAGGTGCTCGGCTACGTCTTTGGCGGCTTCTGCTCGGTGCTGTGGGTCGGCGTGGTCATCTTCTTCATCTGCTGGAAGCCGCTGAGCAACCCGCCGTCGCCGGTCAACCTGGCGCTGGCCATCCTGGTCATCATCGTCATCGCGCTGCAGGCGGGCTTCTCGGCCTTCCAGGACTGGTCCACGCAGCGGACGATGAAGTCCATCACGGACCTGCTGCCGTCCGAGGCGCTGGTGGTGCGCGACGGGCAGACGGTCAAGATCTCGGCGGTCGAGCTGGTGGCGGGCGACATCGTGCACCTGAGCATCGGCAACAAGGTGCCGGCGGACCTGCGCATCCTGAGCCACTCGGGCGACATCCGCTTCGACCGGTCGGTGCTGACGGGCGAGTCAGACGAGATCGAGGGCGCGGTCGACGTGACGGACGCGTCGTTCCTGGAGAGCCGCAACATTGCGCTGATGGGCACGCTGGTGGTCAACGGCAGCGGCGTGGGCGTCGTGGTGCTGACGGGCGCGCGGTCGGTCATGGGCCGCATCGCGAAAGCCACGGCGTCGACGGAGGAGCGGCCGACGCTGATCCAGCGGGAGATTTGGCGCTTCGTGCGCATCATCGTCGCGCTGACGGTCGTCCTCGCCCTGCTGATCCTCTTCACCTGGCTCGGGTGGCTGCGGCGCGACCACCCGACGTACATGAACGTCGTCGCCATGCTCAACAACGTCATGGGCTGCGTCGTCGCCTTCATCCCCGAGGGCATGCCCGTCGGCGTCGCGCTGACGCTCATGATGGTCGCCCGCCGCATGAAGGCCGTCCACGTCCTGCCCAAGGGCCTGTCCACCGTCGAGACCCTCGGCTGCGTCAGCGTCATCTGCTCCGACAAGACGGGCACGCTGACGCAGAACGAGATGCACGTGAGCTCCTCGGCGTTTGTCGATCGGCCCGTCCCGGTCTCCGAGATCGTCGCCGACGTGGACGGGGACGAGCCGGACGCCTGCAACCGCAAGCTGATGCAGGCCGCGCTGCTCTGCAACGATGCCGTCTTCGATCCCGCGACCGTCGCCCTGCCCGTTGCGGCCCGTCAGGTGCAGGGCAACGCGACCGATGCGGCAGTGCTCAAGTTTGCCGCCTCGACGCCCCGCAGCGAGGCCAACGCCGCGAGGCTGCCGCGCGTCTTCCAGATCCCCTTCAACTCCAAGAACAAGTACATGGTGACGGTGCACAGCGATGTCGATGCCCCCGCCTCCACTGAGCTGCGCGTCTTCGTCAAGGGCGCGCCGGACGTGCTCCTCCCTGCGTGTACCGCGTACTGGTCGCGCGAGGCCAACGCCGTCCGTCCGCTCGACGCCGCGGCCAAGACGGCCTTCAAGGAGTACCAGGACAAGCTGTCTCGAAATGCGGAGCGCGTCATTGTCCTGTGCGAGAAGACCATCACCCCCGCCAACGCGGTAAGCACCAACGCTTTCAGCGACGAGGTGGCTGCGGGCGTGATGAGCGAGCTCACGGTGATTGGCATCCTCGGCATCATCGACCCGCCGCGTCCCGAGACGGCCGCTACCGTACGCGAGTGTCGCCGGGCGGGCGCCCGCTTCTTCATGGTCACGGGCGACTACGGCCTGACCGCGGCGGCCATTGCGCGCAACACGGGCATCTTCACCGGCGAGCGCGACCCGGACACTATCGACACCATCCGCGCCGTCACCAACAACGACGGCAAGGAGGCGGCGGCGGCGGCGGGCAGCGCGGGCGCCGTGTCGTCGCAGCTGCGCGCCGAGCGGGCGGCCGGCGAGATCACCAGCCTCCTCCTCGAGGGCCACTCCCTCAACGGCCTGTCCAACGACGACTGGGACGTCATCTGCGAGTACGCCGAGATCGTCTTCGCGCGCACCACGCCCGAGCAGAAGCTGCGCATCGTCGAAGAGTTCCGCAAGCGCGACAACGTGGTGGCGGTGACGGGCGACGGCGTCAACGACGCGCCCGCCCTGCGCGCGGCCGACGTGGGCGTCGCCGTGGTCACCGGCAGCGACGTGGCCATCGAGGCCGCCGACCTGGTCCTCCTCGACACGTTCGACTCCATCATCGAGGCCATCCGCCTCGGCCGCCTCGTCTTCCAGAACCTGCAAAAGGTCATCGCCTACCTGCTGCCCGCCGGCAGCTGGTCCGAGATCTGGCCCGTGCTGCTCAACGTCTTCTTCGGCGTGCCCCTGCCGCTCTCCTCCTTCCTCATGATCATCATCTGCGTCTTCACCGACCTCTTCCTCTCCCTCTCCCTCATCATGGAGAAGGAGGAGTTTGACCTGCTCTCCCTCCCGCCGCGCGACCACAGGCGCGACCACCTCATCAACCTCAAGATCTACATCCAGGCTTACCTCTTTACCGGCACCATGGAGACGCTCTGCGCGCACAGCATGTTCTTCCTGTACTACTGGCGGGCGGCGCGCATCCCGGTCAGCGAAATGTTCTTCCTGTTCGAGGGGTACGGCGCCGGCTTCCACGGGTACTCGGAGGAGGAGCTGGCGCGCTTCAACGCGGTCGGCCAGAGCGTCTACTTCGTCACGCTGGTCATCCTGCAGTGGGGGAACATCCTGTCGGTGCGCAACCGGAGGCTGAGCATCTTCCAGGCGGATCCCTTCACGGCGAAGCGCCGCAACCCGTGGCTGGTGGTGAGCATCCTCATCTCGCTGGCCATCGCCGTCTTCGTGACGGAGGTGCCGGGCATCCAGAGCCTGTTCGGCACCGCGTCGGTGCCGATCGAGTTTTGGCTGATCCCGCTGCCGCTGGCGCTGGGCATCCTGGCCATGGATGAGATTCGCAAGCTGGTTGTCCGCGTCTTCCCCGACGGGCCCATTGCAAAGATTGCCTGGTAAACACGGGATCTCAGGTACATTTTACATTTATCTTTTACATCTTTTTTCTTTCATTTTTCTTTGTTGTTATGTTGGGATTAAGGCATACACGCGCACAAGCGATTTGAACAGGTTACCCTGGAGCTAGCTACCCTGGAGTTACAGCAATGGATAGATTGGATACACTACAGCTGATTCCCATAGACAGTACATACAAATACTGACACGGATATTTGGATACACATGATAATGAAGTTCCATGTCCTACGTCTACTGTCTCCTTCGGACCGTGATAGTTGCAATAGACTTCGTCAGCCTGAGACGCCACAGACCAAGGCTGACTCCCATCACGCCAGTTCCACGATCGACCGCCACCCGTCCATCTTCCCTGAGGCGGCCAAGTTCCGGGGTATGGCGGTGGTGGTGCAAGCCGCATCGGTGCCGAGAGAGTTGCATCAGCCAAAGCAACATAAACTCTCCCAAGAAAAGACTGACGTATGCCTCTTCCAACGGCCAGCGGCCGGCAAGGGCAAAAACGACGGACAAGGCGAAAGAGGGTCCCGGCCCCGTCAATTTAGGCCTTTGAAACTTGTTCTGCAAATCATTGCTCTTTGGCGCCATTCAGCGTAGCATTTTCACCGTCAGATTAGTCTCATTTCTTACTGGGTAGCTTCAGAGGGGCGTGTCTTGAATTTTTTCCTCTCCCCATCCAAGACAAGATAAAGGAAAAATAGAAATGTGCTATCCACCGGCCGCAGTGTCGATCGACAGGGCCTGCGGCATTGTCGCACGCACGCACCGGTGGAACAGCGCGCGCGGGAGAATGGGTGAGTAGGGGGTGCAGGCCCCGGAGCTGGCTGCTGCGGGTGAATTCAGTATTTTTGCACAGACATTCGAATGGGCCAATCGGTCGGGTTTGCTCGTCTTGGCGTCGTGAAGAGGGCCTGGGGATTGAGTACATCTGGTGCTTGGCGGGGAGTAATTCAATGGCTTTTACGGCATCGCCTGTTTTGGCCAAGATGAGTTAGACGTGATAGATGTGCCAGTAACGCTTCATCGGTGTGATGTCGAGCGCTCGTGGCATGCCATGGCCTGCGCGTTGATGCTTGCATGTCCCAGTGCCGACGATTTGTGAGGTCAAGCTTTGCGACGAACGCCGAGGAGAAGCATGTTCGAGGGGTGTGTTACAAACCTAGTGTCAGTGATATTGCCTTGTTCTGCCGCGTCATGGGCATCGACACGTCCTGAACTAGATGAGTCTGGTCCCGGATACAGGCCATGATCGTCCTTGTTTGCCTCCTATTCCTCGTCCCCTCACTCTCCAACCATCTTGCCTCAAGGTGCCGCGACTGCCGGGTTGTGGCAGGACTATGTGCCGCTACCCACGATGAGCGTGCTCTGTGACGACTGACTCTTTCGCCTGAGGGGTGTCTGGTGGTGTGCGTGGCTTTTGCACCATCCTTTTTCTGGGCGCAACGCTGCCACAGCGTACGTAGGCACGGAAGGTTCCGTATTCATCGGCCACGCCATTTCTTTCATGTCCTTTTTGGCTAATTCAGCTCTCGCATTGGAATGCCAGCGCCTCTGCCGCCTCTGCCGCAATAGCTTCTTTGGTGGAGGGGGGCGAGAGCTGATTCCATTTTTGGATAACCTCAAATGACCCTGTCTGAGGCTGACGAGCGCGCACCAAGTGCATGGAACCTAAACACCAAAAAGGAGACAGCGTCCCCGTCAGCGCGCAGTCGGCCATCGTCCGGCCAGCGATGCCTCAGCAATAAGATTGGCATGGATGCTTTCAGCCTTCAGCTTTGCCCGAATAATAATAGCAACAACGATAATCTGGACGGAGTAATAATAGTAATAATATCATGACAACAGAAGAAAAGGGGACGGCCAGAGAAGTGTTGGCTGTGAATCAAGCCTTGACTTACCGACACCTACCGTCATGGCAACCCTAAACATACTGTGCCTTGGCTGTGATGGTACGACAATTTGGCCTCGCATAAATGTCCTCTCAGTCTCAGGTCTGGTGCTAACTAGTCTGTGCTGCAGACCGTACGAAGTGCAGCTTAGTCAAAACCTATTCGATCTGGCAGCGTGCTGCTCACACAAACCAGCACCAAGTACAGCCCGTTCCCTGATCTTCTGGCAAGATCAAGGGTCAGCGCAAGGTAGAGGTTTCGTCGCACAATGAATCGCAATACCTGGTACCGGCCCTACCCTTACTTTGTACTCCCTACAAGCTGTCAGTGCACGACAATATTGAGGCCCGTGTCAGTGTGCCTGTGCCTGCTGTCCTGCGTCTCGACAGGGCTTGCTCCCGCCTAGCTGACCGAATCTGGGGGAGTGTTTTTCTGGAGCTGGGTGGCGCTCTCAATTTCCCTTCCGCTGTCAAAAGATAGGGCGACCCCAGGTGCTACAATGTGGCGCCTGTATCGAGCAAGCCTCGTCGCGTGGCAATGGAGAGCAAAGGGGAGCCAAAACATCGGGCGGTGGCGACCTCTCGGTACTCTTGGCGACGAGGTCATCGCTTCACCATCACCAAGTGGCTCTGTTTTTCATCAAACCTGGCGGTTCTTGTTGGCGACCGAGAGGCGACCGAGGGAACGGGTTCAGCAGCACGGCTGCACCAGCGTCCGACACCGGCGGCTCTCTCGAGCGCAAATCTCTTCTCAAATGGCCTTGGTCATGCGAGGGTATGATGCTCGACTAGGATCAGAGGCCGGCTGCAGAGTTGGCCCCGGCCCCGTGCGTATTGCAGGGGCAGGGGCGATGGACAAGTCAAGTCGCAAGGAGGGGGTCGCGACGACGAACAGGGTGCCGACAGAGCTGGCTAGCAGTACGTAATTGCGATGGCCGGCAGCAGCATCCAGAGCGAAGTACTGCAAAGATGAAACCTTGTTCGATCGGATCATGGCCATACTTCAGTTAAAGTTCCCCCGCCGTTGTGATGGATGCTATGTACTCCGTATTATCGGTGGCTTGGAAAAGGTTGGGCGTCAATAAATGTCCGTTGGAACCAAAAAGAGGGGGATCCTCATGTGCGTAAAAGGCGTCTGCACCCGTACGGGGAGCGACGCCCAACTGCAGCCTTGTCCGCCAATGGGTGGCCTCCCGTCTGTCTCCCGCGACCGAGGCAGCATTGAGCTGGCATGGAGGCGTATGATGGAGGCATCCTTTCATCCGTTCCCACGCATTTGCTGCAATTTCGGCTTCAAGTGAGACTCTGCGCTTTTGGGGTCTTTGGTCTCTCTTCCGTTCTCCGCGTCTTGGATCACTGGACACACCCACAGGACACCCACAAAGGCCACAACCATGTCCTTAACAGCAACGAGCCCATTTCCAAGACCCAGCCAAGTCAGTATTCCACGTGTTGGGTGGTCCACTGGAGCGCCACCCCAATAGCCTGTAACATCCGCACCAACAAGCGGTCCTCTCGTTGCTGTTAGGCAATGGAAACGGGCGGCGGTTGATGTCTGGACAAAATCACTTGCGTTAGCGCAGCTCTATTAAGCATGCGACTAAGGCCAGTCTGGTGAGAATCTCCGCAGCCAATGTGATGCTCCACCAGTTGCAATGCAGCAAACCACACAGAGGACGGCTGAATGTCATCGCACATGTAGCAGCAACGTGGTTTCGGAGTCTGTCGCTGCTTATTGAGTTGTCCTAGCAATTACAATCCTTGCTGGCTTGTTTGTCGCAGTCAAGCATATCGTGTATATTATGACCATTTGTATGCTTTTTCGGAGCAGTGCCCTTGTAGGATGACTGGATCCCTGCACATCCCGGTCGTTGCTTATCTTGTCAACTGCGCTGGCAAGTCGGGATAGTCGGGATAGCTCAAGACGATTTCTGCGTCTACCAGCCCTTCGTTGCCTGCAGTCAAGGTTCCGTATCCGTAGCCTTGCTATTGATCAAGTTTACCAACGTGACCCTGGCAACCTAGCAGTTTGCCTTGCCGTGGTGCAACTCTGGAATATCCCGCAGCTTCGCTTTGGTTCCACACGCACTGCATGCTCGGTGGGCTTGAGGGGGCTTGGGGGATCGATATGGCGCAATGCCTTCCTGGCTCCTCAGCCGCACCCTTCATTATCAGTTTTTGCACGTCGAGCGCAATATTGACGCTAGCACGCTAAAATTGATTGCTGCCCCCATCAAGTCCGGTCTCGTCACGGCCATTACGAATTGCTCGTTTCGTCGCCGATTCGCCGCCGATTCGCTGCCGAGGCTCGTTAGGCGCACGACTTGGCAGGGTGGCTCTAATTTGGTGACCGTCGGCCAAGAGAAAACGCAATAAATCCAATACTATGGATAACCAAAGTTTACCGACATCGCAGGATGTGGTATTGGACGAATCTATCCGCCAGGAGTGGCAAGCTAGCACGGCGGCGCGGCGGCGCAAGAATGACTTTGGCCAGGACTCAAACGCCGGGAACGGACTGAGGCGTTCCAGGACTATCCTGTCTCGGGAGTTGGTTGTTGAGGTGTGTGGGCGAGGCTGGCTTAGATTTCCCAAAATATGCTCGATAACTACCATGTTTTGGCGGCTACTGTGCTAAATGGGTTAAATGGTTAGTCTCGGAGAGATGCCGACCGCAACCTGGAACAGGCGTCGTAATGAAGCTTTGTCGAGGCCGTGCCAAAGGTGTCTCAACGACAGCCGGCTGTGGCACCCTAGCTGGCTATCGGGTCCTCTAGCTGAGAGGCGGCGCTGACGGCGCAGAGACAAGTACGCGGATCGGCGTGGTGGCGCATGGCGCTCGACGGGTGCTCCAGAACAGTGCACACCCTGTGCTTTGTCTCCTGAGTTGTGAGAGACGGCAAGTTTCCGATGTCTGGGGTTTGCCCATGGCGACCCTAGGCCACGCCAAAATCTAGCGAGGACCCTGTGCCGGTGGTCCAACTCTGTGGCTAACTGCAAGTAGCTTGGTGAGCTGTGAGGACGCGAGTCTGCTTTGGGCAGCTGGTGATGTCGGTCGCCGGGGGCGGTGTCGGGGTAGTCATGCCGTGGCACCATGCGCAGCCACGAGTGCGCCTCTCGAGATCGAGACATGATGCCAGTCTGGTGGCACGGGGCTCTCGATATCGTGGCAACGTGGGTAGGTAGCCCATACCAATTCCAGTATGGAAGCATTGGCCGAAAACGGCTGAGATAGTCGAGCGACCAAGTCTGGCGCGTGGCAGCTATCTGTGGGACGAGAAAGCCTCCCTCAAGCCACTAGCCTACCTCCTATTTGGCCTCGCCTCAGCTGAGGGTCCTGCGTGCACGGCGAGGGTCCGAAGTTGAGGAGGCGTCAAGCTTTGAGGCTGGTAGAGATTCTGAATGTAGTTGGGATAAAGTATTGTTTTGGATTGTTCAAGTTGATGACTGATTCTACGGTGCTTAGTGCTCGCTGCAAAGTGAGATGGCGATGGGCGTCGACGTCGGCGGTGCCGTTTCGGCTGCTGAGGGGGTGAAACATGGATGCTCGCCGCGCTTCGTCGCTAATTCTAGAAAATGCAATGGAAGAACCGCCATGTCAGAGCATCACGGAGCCATGCAGTGGGAGCGTTTGCTGATGCTGGGTACGCTACCCAGGCTGGAGGTTGGGGAGATGAGGCAAATCGGGGCGTCGTTGGTTGCCACCCGGGTGCCACTCAGCTGAGGCCGCGTTACCGGCTGGCTGGGAGGGAGGGCGTGTGAGGTTGTTCGGTCAGACTGATGAGAGCACCAAGCAGTTGGCGGAGTTTTGCAAGGTTGGTCGGTATGCATCCGTCGAAAGCTTCAGCATGCTTTGGGCCCCCGATGACCAATAGCCAATGACCAATGACCAAAGTCACCCGTTCTAGAGTTTGCAGTTGACAAGAATCCCCTAAAATCCGTTCACTCGTCTAACACTTCCTTAAGTGGACTAGCTCCCTTGGGCCCCCGTTCTCGCTGCTGAGTGTGGCTCAACGGGAATGGCGGAATGCGCCGCACCTGCCACTCGCCTCGTCTCGCCTCAACCAGAGGCGCCCCAACCAGAGGAAAGAGCCTTTCCCCAGGATGCAGAGGTACTTACTCTTCTGAGCAGTTTCGCCGGTCACCAAGGTACCTTCCTCCCCTGTGGCCAGCTCGCCTTCCCCTGTAAACAGCTGGCCGTCCCTGTGGCCCAGCAGAGAGCGACCTTCCGCAGTTGACTGGGTTGAAATGCCCGCTGCGCCACCTCCCTCTTCGTCTTCCCAGCCGCCGTCGCTCTCGATATTGGCTCACCACATCAGCCCAGGGCCTTGCAAACACCTCCCTTTTTTGAGTCCCAAGTCCTTTTGTACACCCAGATCGAGAGTCAACGCCATCTAGACGCCATTGATAACGCCATACCCTCCTCTGTTCTCGCGCATGAGCCACCATCTGCGCCTTGTCATCTGGTTTTGGCCTCTTCCGCCGCTCAGCTTCCTCCACAATCCGAACACGCCCTCCACCTTCTCAACTTTGGAATACATGCAGGCTCGCAGGTCGAGGCCGTTGAATACTGGTAGCCGGGCTTGCAATCACCCCGCAACACGCGCATCAGTGTCTCCCGGCTAGACGCTGTTTCCACCCACCCAGCAGCCATTTATCATTGGTCAGAGCCCGAGATGCAAAGGCTCGCGATTCAGGCCTTCGTCTATTGGAGCTTTGAATTACACGTTTAGGGATACATCTTGTCCGATGTCCGACCTCTAACTTTGACTTGTGTCTGCACTCGTTCCCTACCCCGTACGGATAAAGATTACTGTTCAGGTATGTCTTAGCCACGCAAGAGACATTCCTCAGCCTAGTCCGGCTCGCTCGGCCCTCTGCTCTAATTTTATCCTCTAGTTGTATGATACCACATTACTGCCTTCCAACCAGTCCGGTGCTATTGTCAGTACTAATTACGGCTAATTTGTACATGCATCGGATTCGCACCTTCGTCTTTTGTGGGCACTATACCTCCGTACCCCGAGCGACTGTCGGCCTGAGAATGACAGGTCACACGCTGCTCATATTGTCCAACAATGCTGCCAAGCCTTGGGATTCTCTCATCAAGCTGCTGAATGGGTGTGTCGGTCTCGCTCTGCGCTCCCACGAGCCTCGTATGGCCAGTCCCTGTACCCCCGGCACAACCACCATCAGACGTTGACAAAGAGCTGCGATGCACCGTGTAAGCAACTATCAGGAACTCACCAGAACTGGTTCTAATGCACAGCGCACACCCACCTATGCCAACATGAAATAGCGTGTATTTGATGCGCTGCCCAAATGTCTATCGGTGGACCGTCCTTCGCTAGCTTGGAGTAGCCTTGTCGCTCCTGTACCTTGTCGCTCTTGCCCATTTTTATTAACAGTGTTTCACTAACCAGTGGAACTAACTCGGATCAGCGCTTGCAATCATTCATCACTTGTCAAGAGTAGCAGTGACGACTGCAGGGCGAGAATCCAGACCGCACCGAGCAATCTAGCGCAGCATCTTCACTGCAACCGTCTACCCGATAGAGTTGATGTACCAATGACCCCGCCATCACCGCGTTGATTCGCTCACTGGCTCGCCTCCACATGGCCGACATGCTCCTACCAGTACTCCGTGCTCCGTTGAGTTACACACTTGACAACCTTCGGTCCATGCTAGCCCAAAGGAGCACTAACACGACTTGACCGCAGTAAAGCTGCTCGGACGAGCGGCCGTGGACACGGGCTGAAATGCCAATGCTGGCGTGAGTGAGCTAGTGCCTTGTCGGCAGTTGACTTGCAGTGTCGTTTAACAAGACGTCGCTTTTGGACTTTTCTTCGACAATTGATGCGATTACATGTGCCCTTGGAAATTATTCATACGGCCAAGGCGCCAAACTCGAGCCGCCATGGATGGCTTGTTCCTCGCCGTTGGAAAAGTGCAAGCCATGGCTGAGCTTATCCGCTGGATGGCGCTCGTGGCTTGCTCAGAACAGATGGGCTAGCTAGTTGTCAGTGTTGTCTTGCAACGCTGGTGCTGTGGGTGGCTCGGAACCCCACGGGGGTGGCAGCAACGGCGTGATTGCAGGGGGCCCGGGCCTTCATTGCTGGCGTGACCCAAGAATTATTATCGAAAACTGATCCTCGGACGGTGGATGGGTGTGCCACAGACTTTTAATGGTTGTCCGTGTATAATCGGACTGGCAAGGTATACGAGCAGGTGCAACTTATCGGCCGGTATTATACATACTTGCAATGGCCACAATTACATGGCAGACTTGCGCAAGTTCAGCTGTGACACATTCAACGACTACTCATGTTGTTCCAGGAGCAGCAGCTAATAACGAATGGGGACTGTCCAGATCAAGTAGCTCACAGGATGGCGTCGACAGTGACAGAGCACTGACAGCCAGCCTCGGGTTCTGGCCAAGCAAGAACGCCACAGGGCGTTTCCAGGTGAGGCGAGCGTGCTATCCAACTGTCGCATAGCACCCGCGAGATTTGGGAATGAGACCAGGCTGTCGATACGATGTCGTAAAGGATTGAGAAACAGCAACACACCGGCTCGGCAACGAAGTCGTGCTCTGTACACCTTCCTGAAGTGGCAGGCACTGAATGGTAACATATTGCTAAGAAAAATGCCAGGCTCTACCAACGAGGCAGGCTACGACGAAGAGAGCAAGTGAGCGAAGAATGGGCAGACATCGCAAGTTGGCTGGGCCAAGTTAGCGCACAGGCAGGGGCAAACTAGGGGTCGCCTTGTCTGCACGCCCGTCTGGCATCGCCCCTCATCAAGCCACCAGCTGCGCGACTTAACCCTGTGGTGGCATTGAGGCTGGAGACAATTCCCAGGAACTTGGATTGGGGAATCTGGCGTAACGGCGGTGGTTGCATGAATGGCTGCCATGTTGCCGACCGGCGAGCAGCGCCTTCGCCAAAACGCGGAGAGCGACGCGGCCCGGCTTTGCAGAAAAGCGCTCTGCTCCAGAACGCATGACTCGAAAGGCTGCAAAGTGACACTTACCAATGCGGCACTTCGTCTACGAGGCCACGGCGGCCCATGGCACAACAGGAGCAGTCGCTGATATCATTATGAACGGTCATTACGGCGCTTTCCCAGACGGTCTTGGTTAGCATGTCACCGCTCGGCGACCAAGCTTATCAGGGAGGTGGGAGGAAGCTCGAGCAGGGGGTGACCCGCCCGTCGCAACGAGAATTTCTCGACTACTACCTGAACCGCGGCAGAGCGGCACACCATCGGGGGGAGGATGCAGACGCGCGCGGGTCGGGCAGAGCGACCGTGTCAGCACCCTCCTCTGCTAGTCTCCGCAAAGTCCGACAGAAAGGAGAGATTGGACGGTCCGTGTGGCTTGGCCGAGGAGGGAATTTCGAAGGAGAGCAGTGGTAAGAGCAGCAAGAGTACAATGTCTGCACCAACAGCGCTCGTTCACAAATCAGGAGCTGGAAGAGCATGTATGAGAAACCTAATACGAAGGGTGCCGCGTTTGGTTACTATTGCGAGGACCCGAAGATGAAGCTGGGCGTGCGAGGCTCCAGCGGGTATGACACGGAAGGACGAGTTACTAGTATCTCAAATTGAGGCTCTCACTTTGCACTGGCGAAAGCTCTCGGTTATTGGAGCAGTAGCATTGATATTGGACGAACGGCGCACGAACGGTTGAGGAAGGGGGCGCCATGCAGTGAGCACGGTTCTTGTCAGAAGCTTGTTGGGTGGCGGGAGGCGTTGAAGCAACGGGCGGCGCTGGGGAAACCCACAAAAAGATGCGGACATTCGGTATGTGGGCAAATCGGACCACAGTCATGACGGACTTGTCCGGAGCGGTATCCCTGGAGCAATGGCATCAGATGATGGCCCCGAGCTGTGAGATACCTTCATCGACGTACTCTTTTGCAGGTTTTGCAGAGTTGGAACGCAACTATTGGAAACACTGCAACGAGCCACGGAAGAACACCGAGCTTCTCATGTGGGAGACCAGCGACGAGCTAGGGTGCTTGCATGCAAGACGAGTGGGAAGGAGGACGCTAAGGCGAAGTAGGGCACGTAAAGCGAGTGAGGGCTAGTGTGCTCTTGGTAAGGAGGATGGGTGATGAATGGCTGCGATTGCGATGAAGAGAGTCAGGCTGGCAGCTATTTCTGGGTGGTCTTACTGGTTAGAGAATGCGGAGCGACAGTCTGTCCCACTTCGCAGCGGCCCTTGTCAGCTGGGATCAGGACCTCCACCAAGGTCTAGGTTTTTATGTCGCATTTGTTGACTGGCAAGAGATGCATGGTGGCGGAGGAAGAACGCAGGGGTCTAGGAGGACGAGGAAGGAGAAGAAGGGGAAAGAAAGGGGAAAGAAGGGGAAAAAAAGAAGGATGTGATGGTGACAAACAAGGAGACATTGGGGTGCGTCGCTTGGTATCACGTCGTCTGTTTCGAACGAGGCACGCCTTCCAAAGCTGCTGCGGGGAGCAGGACCAGGCGGACGACCAGCATGGGTGAGTTGGCCAAGAAAGATAAGTGAGCATTGGACTGGGGAATCTCATCGACGAGCAGCTCATTGCTGGAATGAAGGACTGGTGCGGTGTGCAAGTACAGAACCGGTTAGCGGGAAGCGCTAACGAAAGCTGGGCAATTCAGTGGCCGACCATCAGTCCCACAGATGGACTTGTCCACACGGGCTGGGCGGGCGAGGGTGTTGGTGATGCTTTGCGAGCAACAGCTGCGGTGGCACCGGGGTGGTCGCATCCCCCTGGGCGCTGGCAGCCTCCCCCAGGCGTGGCAGAGCAAGGCTGCCCGTCGTCCACAGTGAGCAAGGCTGCTGGCTGGCTGGATGGCTGGCTGGCTAAGATGATTACCTGCAGCTACGGAGTTTTTTAGTGCGGTGCTGCGGCATGGCTGGAAAAGGAGAGATGCGGGCGTCGTGCAGAATGGCGCCAAGGGGTCATGCTGTCAGTGGTGGTTGATGAAGATGATTCGGTATCGGCAATTTGAGTGTAGATGAGCGTACACAGATTTGGTACGTAATGGTACACGGTATACGGTACGGAGTACACACAGACTGACGAACGGCTCGGTTGTTGGGATCTGTCAGACTCGTTTTTGATGAGCGGGCGCACAGGACGATCCCGTCATGTTGGACGAAAAGTTTATCAAGGGCGGATCCGTGGCAGCAGCTACAAATACTGGTACATGCAAAAAAGGGGCTATTTTTGCTGGGCATGAATGAGCCTACGCCAGTCCATGTGGCATACGAGTCAAGCATTCCCAACAGAGGAGGGACGATGGACGTCATTGATTAGAGAACAAGTGAGGTGACTTTTGGCCTTTTGAGACATTTGTTGGACCGCGAAGATGATAGAGATGGTGTTGGGCGGTGGATGGATGGATGGATGGAGATGGACTGATGGCTGATTGATGGTGTTAGTCGGCTGCAAGCCATATCTGTGTCGCTCCACACGACAATGGAGGGGAAGGTGGGCACGGAGTGGGTAGAGGATGGAGATTTCTTTGTTCATTGCCTGCCATGGTGTTATTGGCAACAAGGTCATGATAACTTGGACGTGCTTGGCTTCAGAGTGTCGGCGGGGGAAGGGAAATCGGGAAATGCGCCGACGACGGGTATGGATGGATGGGATGGGATACAACTGATTGCCTGCCCGAAGCCCTGTTTCTTTCCTGTCATCTTTCAGCTTTTGGTTACATTTCTCTTGCATCTTGCAATAACGCTGGGACAAGGACCCTCCTCCTCCTGCTCATACCAGGGCCGGTGGTGCCGGGCAGGGCATCCATGTGCTTTGCGGCGCGACGAGTGGGCTGGAGGATCCGCGCGAACCTGGAGATTTTAATCTTTTATGGCTCCGTTTTTGAATTATTCCGGTTTCGCTTTGTCTCTTTTTTTTTTCTCGTCAATTTCAGTTGGTCACGGCCGAACGAGCGAATTACAGCTCATGAATGGAATTTTCTGGTGATACAAGGAGAGAGGTGGGTTCTTGTCGTTCTTGAAAGATGACCTTTTAGCGGTGACGATTCTTTTTTGGATGGTTTTTTATTCCTAGTCTTTGTTGGCGGAAAGGAAGAGAGACAGGATATAAGAATAATTATCAACATATGCAGCAGGTGATGTAAATTGCAGGACAACTCACACACCACCCCTTCGTCACTGGATAGGCCTGGGTACGGAGAATTCAAGTCTGGTACCTCCCTACGGATCTATACGGATGCTGGTACATACGTACGTATACATGTAAGCACAGGGAGCACCGCTCAGGGATCCTCTCAGCTACAGGTTCCAGACGCGGGCTTTTATATCTACACTTAATCTAATTTGCCTTCTTTTTTATTCGTAATTGCAGTGTGTTGGCCTGCAGCAAGTAACAGACAGCAGTTACCAAGCAGATACCACGAACAGCAGCCGAGTCAAGCGCACGCGGATGCCATGCTTGTACCCTGTTCATCTGAACCCACGCTATTCCGTTGACTCTCTCTTTTCTTTTGGCCCTTTCCCTGATGAATCTCCTTTTAGCCACGTTTGTTCTATTTTTTCAACTACATTCATTTGTAAGCCCCAGCTGGACAGACAGACACAACCCATCCATCCCCCTCTCCTCCCGCCTGACATGCCTCCTTCACCCACCCCTTTCATCTCGTTGCAGCCACGCCTTTCCACTAGCCACACCACATAACAGCCACACGCCCCATCCACACCCTCACCCACACCTTATCCCATCTCCACCACCCACATCCCTCCGCCCAACAGCACGATGCCCGACTCGAGGCTGCCTCTTTTTGGCACACCCCCCCTCCCCTCCTTCATCCTTTCTCCTCCCCCAGAGACAAAAAGGAAAAAAAGTAATAATAAAAAAGTACAATTGTTGACAAGTGGATTTTCTTTCTTGGACTCGCTTCAGCTGCATATCACACGCCCGGGGTACAGTCTTTGGGGCGAGGCTTCTTTCTCCCCCCCGTTTGACCCGTTGGACTACTACTTATTCGTAGTCTCCCCACTTCGCACTTCTCTTCTCTACCTTCCAGGCCATCATCGAGCACGAGACTGCTGCTCTTCCTACTCCTCGTTGCCAATTCTCGAGATCTATATATTCTCTTGGCCATCCCACCCATCTTGTGCTCCCGACTTCTTCATCACCAACCGACCTCGACCAACCTCAGCCTCGAGCAACATCAACAGCATACCACCACTACAAACGCCACCAACTCCCATTATCACGACCACCTGCCAACACATCTCGGCCAACACCCATCTATACACATCGTCGTCACTCCCAGCACCTGGAAAAGACACACCCGCCCTGCTTGGTTCTGACCCTCGCCTTCTCCGAGCAGCCGCATTTACTCAATTCACCCGGCCTCTCGCCAACCACCCTGCTGCCTTCGCCCGCATATGCGCCCTGGCCAAGACATGGAAACTATCACCAGCTTCGCCCAAAGACGCCCGGCCGCCGGCTCTCTCCCAGCTTTCTCCCTCCCCCCCCCCAACTCCGAGATCCCTAGTAAGCTATTGTCCCTTGATCGGTGCATCGAGCGCACCTCTCCACATTCTTTCTGCCTTGGTCCAGGGAGTCCTGTAAAAGGCACTTTCTGCGTTTTGGCTCTTGCGAAGCGCGCCTCGTTGCATCAGAGCACCGGCTGTCCAAGAGAAGCCGCTTTTTCAGCCACATTTACTAACGAATACTACCAAGGAACTGCAGACGGCCTCAGCCCAAGCCTCTCCTCTGTACACACAGCCGGATCACAGGCCTCCCAACACCACCAAAACATGAATAGCTACACCTTCTCCGGCGCCTCAATGCCCAGCAACGCGTCCAACACAGGCTCCATGCCCAACAGCGGTGCCAGCGGCGCCTCCTGGAGCGGTTCATGGAGCAGCAATAGCAATTACCCCCAGGGCCAACAAGGCCTACCCACCTCGCCTTACAGCCGCCACAGCATCAGCAGCGCCGGAAACCCTGCCAATGACAACGCCATGTCCTTCAGCAACCCGCGAACCACGCAATCCCCCGTCACCGGTCCTGATGGGCTCTCGGCCTCTCCTTATGACCAGAGCCAGCAGCACTACGCTCATTCCATGGCCACCGCCGCTCCTCAGCACCCTGGCCTCATGGCCACGTCCTCACAGCCACCTGCGCAGTCCCCCCTTTCAGCGCACTCAGACGCCTACACCCATGCCTACGCCCCAACACACACGCGGCCCGGCAGCAACCCTAGCTATTACGCGTCGTCTGGCCATTCGCAGTTCTCCTCGTACGCTCCGCCTCAGCACTCGCCGACCCAGCCGTCTCCCACCACTGGCAGCCCTGGCGGCCGTGGTATCGGCTCGCTTCCCAGCAACCTCAACTACCGTTATGGCACCTACGGCCAGTCTCTTCCCGTCATGTCCAACATGCACCACCCCGGTGGCCAGATGTCCATGATTCCCGGCATGAGCCAGCACCAGGGCTACGGGAGCCAGATGGTCTACCCTCACGCTGCCGCTCCTCAGCCTCGCTCTGAGCGACCCTTCCGCTGCGACCAATGCGTCCAGTCCTTCAGCCGCAACCACGACCTGAAGCGCCACAAGCGAATCCACCTGCCCATCAAGCCATTCCCTTGCAACTACTGCAGCAAGAGCTTTTCTCGCAAGGATGCTCTCAAGGTACGTCACAATTCGAGCGGTGGGCTTGTTGCAGGCCTCGAAACAAGTCGAGAGCCGACAGCAACCACCTTGACACCCAACCATAACATCGGCCCACGCTAACTTTATTTGCAGAGACATCGCCTCGTCAAGGGCTGTGAGACCCGTTCGCAACAGAACGGGGAGCAGAACGACGATAGCCGACGCGCGGGAGACCGCCCTCGTGATTAGGTTGCACGCTGGCAATGGCGAGGAGTGCGACTTAGCCCACAGTTGAAGTGTCGGTCTATCTGGGAGTGCATACGATACTCCTTGGACCACTTGGACTCTGCAGCAAAGACAGGTTACTCAGATGACTTAACCATCATATCCCTGGCAGTGCCTTCTTGCATATCTCAGCTGCGCACAGGATTGGGTACTGGCGTCACGGTGTCACTTAAAGGGGTTGTCCAGCGTTCTGTTTCATTTCTTATACGGCTTGAGCCGATAATTTCCTTGTATTTGCGCCATGTTATGATTGTTTTGGGACTTTTTATTGGGTTGATGGTCCCTGGTACTGAATCGAGCCGCACGACGGCGACAGACTTGTTTAACTGGAGTTGGGGATGAAGAGACTCGTGGTTTTGATGGATGTCTCTTGTCCTGATTTTATTGTTTTGGGGTATGACTTGGTCACCAGCGGTGGTTTCAATGTGATAAATTGTCGTATCATGCACCTGCTGGCTGTCGGTGATTCTGTTTCTCTACATGTATGCACCACATGGAATATGTAATAATGTGTACCCTATTATTGCTGCCAGTGCCCTCTTCCCGTGTACAACATGACATGTGGCCTGTGTGATTTGTGTTGCTCGTGCACTTGGCGATACAACAACTTGTCGAATATTTTTGATGGGTTCGGGACAATTGGGGTCGGACCATGGAGTCGGTACGGTGTGACTCGGTATGACGACGTATATGAGGGTCCCGAAACAAGAACAGGATACGTACATGATGTAGCGTATGTGGCACGTCACACGGAAACCCAGAGTATTGGGGAGCTGCTGGAGCTGCTGGACCTGATGGAGCTGATGGTTGTTGTTGCCTAGTTCCTGATTTGCGGCTCATGGCAATGTCTCGGAGCACCAAATGGGGGAAAAGATGGGACAAATTCTACCACTGCTGCGGGTACTGAAAATTGCTGGTTTCATTCTCAGGGTTCGGCCATGTGCATCTACAGTTTTCCAAGCCAGGAACGTGGATTGGCCGTTCGTGACCAAGGAATACACACACTCCCTTGCTTGTACTGTAAGAGAAGGGCAACGGAAGGCAGACGAGGGAAAAGCACGGTCCAGGGTGGGGACGATGCCCATTTGAAGTCGTCTTTGCTTTCTGCAAGGTTGCATTGGACGGTGAGGGCAGGCAGGGGTATTTCACGCGGTGGTGAATATGCATGTCTTTGCACACAGCCCCTCTTCAACCAAGGGTTGTGATGGATGCACTGTCAACTATCCGTATTTACGATTGAAAAAAATGGGAAGTGACAGGATGCTGTGAAAAGATGATGTTGAGATCAAACGGATCGCCACACGTCATCACCACGTGAGGCTGTGTTGCTCGCCGAGCCACCCCCGAGTCCTCGGACTACAACTGCCTTAACTTTGACATGATGTGCAGGGGCAAAGGAAAAAGAAGAGGAAGAGGAAGAAACAAAGGGGGCCGCCGTTCAAACGTCACACGGGTCAAATAACTCACAGATAAATTGGCCGCTGCATTGGTGCAAAATCCTTCAGGAGGGAGGGGGCGTCTTGGGCAGCAAAAGAGGTCTGCTGAAAAAAGAAAAGAGTAAAATGGTGGTGTGTTAATGTATATTATGGATTAATATGGACGACAAAGACTTTTTGATTCCATGTACATATTACGGAGTATTTTCCTTTTCTATAGTCTGGCTCAGCTGGGGAGGCAAACAAGGAAAGAGCCGCGCCCCGTTGCTAGGATTTTTCGCCGAAAAAGAGGACAAGCTGAAAGAAGACAACGGAAGAGATGGAAAGGGAAAGTCCGAGCCGGAGGAAGCAGAAGAGGAAGAAGAAGAAGAAGAAGAAGAAGAAGAAGAAGAAGAAGAAGAAGAAGAAGAAGAAGAAGAAGAAGAAGAAGAAGAAGAAGAAGAAGAAGAAGAAGAAGAAGAAGAAGAAGAAGAAGAAGAAGAAGAAGAAGAAGAAGAAGAAGAAGAAGAAGAAGAAGAAGAAGAAGAAGAAGAAGAAGAAGAAGAAGAAGAAGAAGAAGAAGAAGAAGAAGAAGAAGAAGAAGAAGAAGAAGCAAAGGACGCCACACAAACGTGCGGGCATAATAGAGGGACATGAGGGCAGATGATGCGCGAGGTGCATATACATACATGTGCAATATCAAAATGGGAAAATAAAGGATGCGACGCTGCAGCTGCAGCGCAAGGAACTTAACAGGACAGTGCAACTCTGGGATTAAACGAACAGCAGCAGGGGCAGAAAGGGGGGTCGCAGGAATTGACAAAAGGAGAAAAAAAAGGCTTGTATTTCTGACGAGAACAACCGAGGAAGCTGGGGAGAGAGGCGCGTAAGTTGAACGCCCCGAGTGAACGGCGACGTTTCAAGGAGCAGAGCGCTCGCTGGAAGACGAGCACCGGTGGCAGTATTTTTTTTTTTCAGACTGAAGAACTGAAGAAGCTCCATATATGATCGGTTTTATTTCCAATTGTAGCAAGTTCATGCACGCCGTTAATCCCGAGTATGAAGCGCCCCTGCTCGGCCGTGATCCGGCGTTTGCACGCAGTTGACGGGGTTCGCAAGTTGGCTCGGGCGCCTACGACCGAGGACCACGTTGGCGGAGAGCTCTTCACACCAATAGCATCATATTCTCTTCCTTGTCCTTTGATATGAGAGATGGCCCCCCCCCGGACGTTTGCTGTCCCCGCTCGATAATGCATTACACGAAAGCAGGCCAGCACCAACCATCGACGCTGAACTGTTCCTGTTTTTTTTTCTTTTTAAAAAAAAAAGTCAATGATGCTCGCTTCCTGTGCGTCGCATCGGTTATGAGACTTGGCAGCGGGCAGCCTCGACAAGCCCTGGGTCGAGAGCTGGCGGACGTGCGGCCAAACGACGTCGACGACGAGGGCGTTTGCGCAACTCGACCGCTGCAGGGTAGATGGCTGCTTTCTCGCTTCCTCGTGCATCAGGTTCACATCCTATGTCGAGGTTGAAATGCCGGACATGTGCTCTGAGGCATAGTCGCGTCGGCGATAGCACGGCATGCTGCGGCGCAAAAGGCAACCGGTGCCCAGCCCCTTGATCACCATTCTCATCAGTAGTTTGAAACGAATCAATTGCAGCAAGCATAAATCAAGTCCCTAAAGTCAACGCTGCGCCATGCCAATGTACAAAATGCAGCACGCAAAGCTGTCTTGCCAATCCTCAACCATCCACGCCTAGTATCCAGCACGTCCCCGACTCGCTCAGTGGTCCATATGACCTCCGAAGCGACCGACCGCCAAGCTGCCCAGGAAGACACCGCCGAGGACCGACATGAAGTATCCGACATTCATCGTCATGACCGCCAACATCCTATGCCACATGTTAGCCCATGCTTTCCTTTCACGACCTCTGTCCGTCTTTACACTTACAAAAGGTAACCCACGCCGACAATGGTCGTGTCGAGCAGCGCGCGGACCGGATCGACCGAGAAGCGCCAGGGCCGCGCCATCGCCGCCGCCTCCTTGCGCGCAGCCACCACCACCACCGACTCCTCGACGCCGTTGGCCGAGAGCACCATGGTCTTGGCGTCCGGGTCGTGCGCGACGGCCTCGGCGAGCGGCACGCGCCCGCGCGCGGCGACGTACCGCCGGTTGGTATCGCGGTCCAGCCAACGCGCCTCCTGCGTCGCCCGCAGCGCCACGAGCAGCCGCGCGATCACGCTCAGCACGATGAGGAAGATGCAGGTGCCGGCATACGCCCCGGCGCCGCGCGGTGTCCAGGCGTCCGAGTAGAGCGGCGTTGCCGTCTGCGTCTGGAAGACCATGGCCATCATCGAGGAGTGGCCGGAAGAATCGGCGGACGAACCCATGTCCATGTCCATTCCTGCGTGGCGGGGGTTGAAGTTCATGGCGGCGTATGTGGTTGTTTGTGTGTGTGAGTGAGTGCAGAGAGGGGAAGTCTTTGGTCGTACGAATTGCTGCTTGCGAGGGGAAGGGGGGGATGGAAATATCAAGGTCGAAAAGGTAGACGATTTGGAATATATTATGCCTCGCGCCCAGGTACGTCGTCGCCAAGATGTGCGCAGGTTTCTGAAGCACGCCCGTGTACTGCCGTCCTTTGCTCGAACAGAGGTGGCGTCTTTTCCAACACTCGGGGGTCGTCCGTTATTTTGCTGCTCGTGTCTGGCAGAGGTATGAAGGAGTCAGAACGAGCCACACAGAACAACAAGGGAAAAGCATCGCTTCCCGAACCTGCACGGGTCGCCGTCGCTCAGATGTCCCAAGGAAGCCGCAAGCGATGCGGCTGTCTTGGATACTAACACACCGAGTGGTAATTTTGGTGGGCGATTGTTAAGGAGGCTGAGCGGCGGCCGGATGTTAGTGGATTTGGAGGTGGGGAGGACAGGTACCGGTACTTCTTTCGACTGAACCTTGGATTTGGTTACAGGATTGAAGATGCACGTTGGAAATGAGTAACTGTCTCAGGCCCGTTTTAGACGCAAATCAAAAAGTACGAAAAGAACGCTGACAGATTTTCTAGGCATTGAGATCATGACAATCATCCGCCATCTTGAGGAGCTGTCTGCTGTTATGTCTTGCATCCACCTCGTTTAAGTATAAGTGTTGCCGCCAGACAGATTTACAACACCACACTTGGCGCACCTCCTTTGTCATTAGATCTTGCCTGTTAATTGCCCTGACCTTCTGCTGAAGAATACCTGAATACTGGTGGTTCTCACATTCTTTCTATGTATAAGCTTCGTTCTCTTGTCTTCACCTTCCGTCCATGAGAAGAAATCACGGTTCGTGCTCAAAAGTACCAGTACATGCAGCGCACAGAAACCTTCTCAAACATGCTCGCGCTAACCCGCACCCAGAAGGCACCGGAGCACCAGCCACATCTTCAGCCACATCACCAGCCACACGTGCCTGGTAATGCCTCACGATTCACCAGGAGGAATATATGAATAAACATGCAGTATTCCAGCGTCGGCTATACAAATGCTTCTTTGGACCGTTTGATCTGTTGTAAGTTTGACATGATGTAATACTAGTGCCGCTTAATCAGCCCATACCAGACGTTGCCTCCAGATGCCGATAGGATGCCTGGTCCGGCATATCGCTCAGCACCAGCCGCCATTTACCACGTTTGCCAGAAAACCATCGCTACTGTGGTCTCTCAATGGTTTGTTACTTCCAAATGAATGTCACCCTCTACCCTAGCTCTGTCCCAAGTGGAAGCCCCATTTCAACTGGCATCATCAGCCCGCGCGCGGTCGCCCTACACCGTTGATCGTTGGCGACGCCAAGGTTCCGCTTCCGCGAGCATCGCCAAACCCTCCCCTCGGCAAAAACAACACAGCCGCCGCTCCTCCCCAGCTCGCTTCTGGTGATACGATCGTTCCCCCCTCGGCTCTCCCTCCATGCCATCCTGGCCCGGCTGCCTCGCATCTTTCCGGGCATGAAGATTGCGGTAACACGCTTCCCCAATCAGGTTTAAGACGAAAAGGCGGAAACGTTTGCCTGATTTGGGCGATGATGCCCCCTCCGTCTGCAAGCAAGATTCCCGTCCCGTTCTAAACTAAGCTTGGCACCGCACGCACAACGCACAGGGTCGCCTTGCCCATTCATCGTCTGAGACGTCGACAAATCGAGTAAGATGCATCGGCGTTGAACCAACCTTGCCCCTTCTGGTTGCCCGTGCAGGTCGCATCAAGGCATTTTGTCATGTCGCGTATCGATGATAGATTGATGCCAAGATTTTAACCTTAATTTCGTGACCAAGCCAAATCCAGCGCCGTGGTCGAGCAGTTTACGACTTGTCTACACTTGAGACTACACACTTTGGACTCAACTTGATCGTGATGCATTTCATTCAGTTTACACAGCTGATCCATCCCGGGCCACGGTGCCAGTTCGTCTCTCCACCCTCACCCGGGTCTCAAGTAATTGCCCCAGCACAGCTCGCCTCTGGCTGTCACCCGTGACGTCGAGGCATGGCGTAGATCCATGTCGCCGTCCTTTTTTTTTGTTTTGTTTTCGCAGCCCGCATGGCTTTTCTTTTCTTGCGCACTCAACGCACGATCCGTAGCCAGACAAAAGAAAGTGAGCGTGGCCGCAACAGCAGCCAGCGAGTCAATCACCAGAAAACAGCACGTCAAGACTGCATCAACGCCAAAGAAAATAAAAAAGTTCTCCCAAGCCCCGCGCAATAAAACCCATATCCGCCATTAAAATTTCAGCCCATAGCATCCCAAGCGAGTCCCTTCAAGCTAAAAATTGACCACAACGCGTCTGCTTAAGGCTGGTGGTGGCCGCTGGGAGCCATACCAGGCTGTTGGGGCATGCCTGAGCCATAGGCTTGGTTGCGCTGCACATAATTTTGGTAGGCCATGGCTTGTTGGGGATCGAGCGGCATGTTGGGCATATAGTTACCAGGCATGTGTGGGTTCGGGGGCATGCCCGGCCGGCTCGCGGGAGGGGGAATGTGGGAGCCGGACTCTTCAGGCGAATCGCCGCCTTCGCCGCCGTCGACGCCGTTTTCGCCGCCAGCTGCCGGTTCAGGCGCGTTCAGACAAGCCTGAAAAACATATTAGCAGCCTATTCGAGACGTTTTCAAGGGCCAGTGTCGCGCGAGGACGCGCGCGGCGACGCGTCCTGGCAAGTCGTAGGCATCTAGCCCGGGAGGGGCGAAGCGAGTAGCAGATACGTACCTGAATAAGGTTCTTTCCCTCTGCCTTAGTCACAAGGGGCTGAAGCTTCGGCGTTGTGAAGGTATAGACGAGACCAGTTTCGGAGACGACGAGGAGGAGCACTTGAGTGCCGGTCAAGACGGACAATTCGTAAGCCTGAGGGGGTCACAGTCAGCAGGAGGTTCCTGGGAGATGGAGAGGCAGCGGCGACCAGGCAATGGGCTCGAGGCGGACTCGATAGCAGGTGGCGCAAAAAGCAAAAACGTGCAACGGCTTCGTTGCGGTTTGGAAGCCAGTGGCGTTGGCGATGAGTAGATTGTGGTGGTGACGAACCTTCTTCATAATACCGGCCTTGCGCTTGGAAAAGGTAATGTGGCGGCGAGACTTGTCCGAGATGAATTTGATCTCAATCTTGCGGCGCTCACGGCCGCCCTTTTCGTCATCATCGTCGTCATCGTCGCCGGGCGTCGGACGCTGGCGCTTTACGCCTCTCGACTCGGCGGCAGCACCGTTGCCGACCGAGTTTGCATCATCAATGTCGTGAGGGGAGGTCTGGTCGTGCTGGTCTGTGATGTCGGCCATGGCTGCGGGGGGGATATGAATACGGCAGGGTCGGTATTTGGAGGTAGAATACGGCAAGCGATATTGGGAATTGGACAAGACGAGGAAGCCGTTGTATCACGTTGAAGTGAATTTCTGGAAAAGGCAACAAGTGGTGGAGATGCTGCTTTGAGCGTGGTGCCGATGGATCTATACTGGATCTGGGTTGTCGAGCGGAGGAGGGAGCAGCAGCCCGTGTGTCGCAGAGAAACAAACCAGGTCTGGTTTGGGAAGGGAGAGAAAAATTTGGGGGTTATTTTTGATTGATTGCGGATGCCTGGCAAGCAGGGAAGGAGCAGGCGGATGGGCAGCTCTTTCTGTATTGAGCGTGGCGTGGGCTATGTACGCTGAGGGCTGAAAGCACTCGCTACTAACAAGCACAAGCACCTTGGTAACCACGCACCATCAAGAGGGTCGGCCGGGTACTCAGTCTAGACCAACTTTGTTCCAAGGTACTAGAAAGCACTGGACTCGACCGTTGGACAGCAGGTACCGGTACCGGGATTGGCATAAGCAGGTACATACCTCGCCCATGTTATGGCTACTGCCCATGATTAGCTGGTAGCGTTTTGCGCTGTGGCATGCAGATGCAACTGTCGGGGCGCTTGTCGGAGGCTCCGCCGCGTACAGTGCGAGGAGGACCAAGATGTCAGATTCGCGGTGAAGGTGGTCAGCGCATCGTTGCGCTGGCTGTGCCAATTCAGCCCTCTCCCAGCATTGCAAATTCAATCACCTCCGCTGACCCCTCCACTGTAAGTGATGTGCGCGGAGAGAAATCAAAACCTTGCAAAGTTGCCACTGTCCAGCGCGCCGCACCGGAGTGCGCTGTGCACACTGGCAGGTTAAACTTACCATGCACCATGGTGTGCGCCATGCCCACAGTGGAGGCCGCTACTGCAGTACGCCAGCCGCCACCGCAAGCCAGGTTACCAGCAGGCCGCCTCAAGTTCGAACCTGCAAGGCAACAAGGGCAAGCATTGACAGCATCATTCACAGCCATCCAACCAACCACCACCAGCAGGACAACCTTGCGCCCCCAACTCTCAATCCCTCCCCTCCAGAAGGAAACCGGGCATTCGGATGTCATCCGAGTGCCGACCACCGATACTTGTTCGTACTGGGAACCCCTCATCGCCAACAAACTGCACCGCCTTGTGAGGCTTTGCTTTTCTATACTTCTCGAGCACCTGTGCTTGCACCATCTGCCTGCTTCGGCAGGCCGTGATGTGGCCTCGCACATGTTTGCCGCCTCCGAGCATCCCTTGACTCTCCCGCTAACTATCTGCCTAGTCGGCCCAGTCCCCTACGAGTCTGCGCCTCGACCACCAACATCCCAAACTCAGCCTTGTTGTTGCCATGGCCAACTACTCCGAACGCTACCAGCTCTACGCCGAACCAGCAGATTCACCTGCTCGTAATCATCATGGTCCGGTCATATGGACGCTAAACACGAGTCCGCCACCACGACTTCAAGTGGGCTGGTCCCTGGCTTATCATAAACCCTATGAGCTCCAGCCCTCAGTGCAGTGATGCAAGCCATTTTAGTTTTGACTTTCACTCATCTTCCCTCTGGCTGCTCATCGGCTTAAAAACCTTGGCTTGCCTGTGAAGAGGAAGCTTCACTTCGCGCACCGCGGACAAGACTAGAAAAGCTAGTAGCTACCCCACGACGACATGACATTCGACTCGACGCTGATTGAAATTCAATTACCACATCGGCAGTCCTTGCTCATCTGCTAGTCGCTGCACTAGTTACTGCTGCAGGTCCACAACTGAGACTGCACCAACTGACAGGGACTAGCCAGCACAATTAGACGAAATGGCGCGCACGTTGCGTGGCTGCCAATGTCTGGGTTCTAATTTTGAAGATGGTCTTCAGCAATGGCCATTGCTAGCCTCTCAACAACTGGGATTCTCTGGCAATTGAAGGGTCTGTCTCACTCTCGCGTCTAGCGGTGATCACGGTGATCATCAGGCCATTCATTTTCGTGTCCAGCCTAGACCACCACCAAGTCTCCAACCACCTGCAGCTGTTCGCGCTATCATCAGCCAGCAAGCTTCAAACTCCACCGTCAACCAGCGGAGGCAGCCTGCCCGATGCGGGACGCCGAGCCCCAGGCTATCCACGGACTTGATTGTATTTGCAGGAAGATCACGCCTCTCCCTGGCGAGTTGGTGGAAACCAGTCGCGTCGCCTGACCTGGCCTTGGCCTGCCTATTCCTTCATTCGGACCGCAGGTGCAACATTATTGGCGGACGCGATAGCCACCAACTAGTTCCAGTGCCACCAAGCAGAGTCAGACGTACAATCGATTCAGAAAGTTGGTGCCAACTACGGAGTACCAAACATGAGTCCATAACAGCGCATCTTTCACCATGAGTCGAACCGTCATTGACACCGCCCTTCATCGCCATAGCACTGTCCGGCCGAAGGGAAAACGAGCCCAACCTTGCCAGACAAAAGCCATGGCATGTGAGGCGTGTACAAATATCAATGCGAGAAGCCACCTAAGTCCCTGTACAGAGGCAAGTACTATGCACAATCCCAATGTATATGGTGACCAGGACAGCGGCGTACAGGTTGTGGTGACACGAGCATGGCGAATCGCGTCTGGCTTAACGCAGGTGCAACTTTACAAGGTGTGCATAGTAAGCTACTAGGTAATTGGCGGCAAGGAGAGCTCGGGAGAGGCGGATGGCAGTTGGGGATCAGGCTCAATGAATAGGGAATAGTCTGAAGGGCAGCGCTAAGCAACCAAGGTCAATGTGAAGGTATTTGAATCTCGATTGTCGGTGATTAAAAAGCAAGCCAGCACGTCGCACATTGATTTCGACACCCCTACAGTTGGAAATGAGGAGCAAGATGAGGTTCTGCAACAGGATACAGGGGCTCTCGATGATGGCGACGACGACACGGCACATGGAGAAGGCCAACTGGCTCGCGCAGAGAAGGGCCAGCAAGGGTGCATCAAGGTGCAGTTCAGCGCGGTGGATACAACAGGGATTGGTGTTTTTGGAGGGGTTCGTCGGCAGCCAAGTGAATGACGAGCTAATGAGAGCAGAGGGTTAAGATGACAGCGGAGCGCATTCGCAGGGCTCACGAATAGCAGCTCAGCAGGTATCTGGGCTTGGGAGGTTCCAGACCGCAGACAAAGGGCGACACAGGAACGCTGCTAGGTTGCCAGGTGAGAAAAAGCAGGCTGTCGCTTGTGTCTGGCGGTCCTTCGTACTGGTACCCATACGAGTGTCTTGTATGCACATGGTCCAATGGATACAGAGTGGAGGATGGAGGAGGACAGGCTTGCTATCCGGAACATTGTCAGACGGAACAAACTGCGTGGCTCGTGTCACGACGCGGTGACGAGTGTCGATACTGGGACATAGCTTATTAGTTGAGGGGGCAGCTAGGAACGAGGCGAGGAGTATGATTGGTTGGAAATTCCAGATACGACGACAGGGCTGGAGGATTTAGGCTCCGCGGCGGGTGATGATCCAAGGCAAGACGCCGCAACGAGCAGGCTCAGAGCAATTGTCAAAAGTGGCCGCGCGAAGTAGTGAGCTGCTGACCAGCACGGAGCAGGGAATAGGGCGAGTGGATACGTGCTCACTCTATCGGTTTCAGTCTATCCGTACTTTTGCCAGTGGTTGTCGGCTTCTAGTTGACTGCCAAGTCGAGCAAGGTGCAGCGCCACCAACGGCTCTAACGACTTTGACGCGATGGTGTGGGAAGTTGTGAGCTTTCGGCCGAGCGGTCTGTCCATCGACCCGAAGAATGCCCCTCTAAGGAAGAAAGAGGCCGCAGGAGGAGAGCATTTCAATCTGGCCACGATGATGTGACCGGAGAAGCTGCAAGCACAGGTCTCAGGCGTGCAGCGGCGGCGAGAAGGCAGACGAGCATGGGGCTTCAGCCGCCGCCGGGGTGAGCGAGCACTGAGCACTGGAATCTGATGAGCGTGGACAGAGCTGCAGGGGCCTCACGCGGCGTGAGAATGGGGAACAAGTTATACGAGGGGTCATTACGGGCGGATGACGGGGATTTTGCAAGATGGGCCATGGTCTGTGGGAAGGATTCATGGGTCGTGTGAGGCATGTCTGTTGATAGTTACTTTGATGGTGCAGCTGGCTGTAGGATCTGGCGCGCTGACTTTGCGCAGGTTGGCAGGCAAGGTGAAACGGGTTCCAGCAGGCGGCAGCACGACGAGGTTCTGGGGCCAGAACAGCTACGTACCAGCATTCGTGTCAAGATGCTGAGCGTATCGAGATGGTCAGCGTGTGTCGTGTCTTTTCGGCATCCCTCTTTGTGGTGTCAGGCCGACCCACACACACCGCAGGACAGACTCACTCAGCAGTTGGCAGTGAGGGGATCAGTGCTGTGGTCTCGAGGCCTGCATAGTCCTATATTAAATCTTCAAAACCAGAAAAGAATAAGGCGACATATGACAATATCATCAGAAATAATTTTGAGAAAAAAAAAAAAAAGAAACAAGTTATCGTGACAAAAGGCCACCGACAACGAAATAGCAGGTAACATTGTAAAACAGTACAGACAGTACTGGCCGCACTGTCCACAATTGTGGAAAAAGGATCTGCGGCGAAGCAAACACCCAACGGCTGGGCTGGAATGGACGAGGCGGGGCGGCGCGGTCCCCGGTATGTGCATAACTCGTGGGCCTGTGTCTCCGGAGGGGGCATCACAGTGCGACCAAGCTTGGGCGCTGCGTTACGAATACTGGGCTGTCAGCAATAGACTGAGCCAGGCTGGGGCCTTCATCTCTCTGCGAAGCCTGTCGCCCTCGCTTGTCAACTCAGCAGCAGCCTACCAAAGTGCAGGAAACCCTTGCCTAGCTTCCGCCGTTCTTTTCAGTCCGATGGGACATTGGCGGACATTGGCGAACCTCCACGCTGGAACCGACGAGGGGGGGTAAGCCGTCCCAAGTCTCGCGCCAAGGTCCGGAGATGGCTGCAAGCAGCCGACTATATTGCGAGGCAGGTTTGCAAAAGGTGAAGGGATTCGAATAGCTGGTTGAAAGCGGCTCATTGTGACAGACATAACGCACATGCCAGTCAGCATAGTAGGCCAAGGCTGCGAGGCGGCAGGCGGGCAAGACAGGAGGACCCTTTGCTGTCCTGTATCGCGCCATACCGAATAGCTCTGTCTGGACACTCTGGCAGCTTCATGTCTGCCAGCGACACCACGGAATACTCGACATGCCACTCAGCCGAACCGTAGATCGACACCATTGTCGGCTCCATATTCTTCCATCTAATCATGATTGAAGGAAACGGGCAGCTTATTATCGTTTTAATCCCCAGGTCCTGATTCGTCAAGCATCTCTGGTCATTCGGTGCCGCGCTCCATCTCTGACGAGTTCAGTATGTGTAGCCGGAGCACCTGAAGCTGGTGAGGGGCTTCTGGTGCTTGATATCGCCGTTATCAGATGCAAGTCGAGTTTTGGAAGCCCCCCGGCAAGAAAGAGAGAGGGAGAGAAAACAAATTACGCGCGACAAGCTGTGTTAATTTATTTTGTTCCTGTTATTCGCCCAGGATTTCTTTCTGATGGCGCAGTTGCACCACTTTGCCCCATTCACGTTCCTGATGTAATTTCCATCTCCCATGACAGGTCAATTCGACAGAACGCTTTTTGCGTAAGAAAAACGAAATCCGAGGATTTTTGTAATGCATGCAATACCGAGTAAAATAATAATCGCTTGAAGCGCAACCGGCAAAGAAAAAGATGTGCTTCCCCTTTGGTGAAGTATTGCACCACTTCGACGCCCGCGATTGGTCGGTTCAAACTGCCTCCGACAACCAGGCCCTCACCACCGCGGTCCTGAAACGCAACCTCATACGGCTCCTGCGCCGAGAGGCAAAGAGGAAAGCCTGCACATTATAGGGATCCCGCTTCCGATATAGCCTTCCTGTCCCTTGATACTTGGCGAGAAACGTGTAGCGAAAAAGTAGACGGAATCTGAAATTGACGGGCCCGCTGGGCGATGCGGTCTCTCTGTCCCCTGGCTGCGCCGGCTTGCCCGTTTGCACTCCTCCTCTCCTTCGTGATCTTGAATCTTTCCTGTTGTAGATCCCTTCAACTGTGTGTGTGTGTTTCTGGCGGCACGGGTTGATCTCGTCGATACATTTCTTCTATTCTTACTCTCGTGAACTATTTCCATTCCGCTTCGCTTTGGACGCCGGTCGTCAAACGACAAACTTTTCCTATATCCGCCTTCAATTCAACGCCGCCGATCTTTCCGATATCTCATAACCCCCACGTTAACCTCGTATATACATACCTGCGAATCCGAACCGCCGCCCACCATGCCTGACAAGGTGCACCTCGCCACGCTGGCCATCAACTTCCTCTTCCTCGGCACCGGCGCGCTCGAGCTCGGCTTCTGCCTCGTCGCGCGCGGCATGTTGGCGTCCGACCAGGGACCCGACGACGGGCGCGAGGTCGTCCGGCACCTGCTGTACCGCCAGTTCCCGCTGAGCGCCGGCATCGCCAACGCGAGCATCGTGCTCGCCACGTTCGCACTGGCGCTCGTCGGGCTCGCCTCCAAGGGCCGCTCCGTGCTCAAGCTCACGGGCTACCTGACGGCGTTCTGTGCGATCTTTACGCTCTGCCTCGGCGTGGTCCTCTGGGTCATGACGCTGCGCGTCAAGGAGCAGTTCTTCCCGACGTACCTCGACCAGGAGACGTCCGTTCAGTCGGCGATTCAGACTGCGGTAAGTTTTCGGTGGGCGTCTTGTTCGACGGCAAAAGAGGGTTGCAAGCAAGAAAAAAAACAGAAAGGAAGAGGATCATGAGAAGGAGCGGAAAACTGACGCCATGTCTAGTTCGGATGCTGTGGCTACTTCAACGCCTCCACGCCGGCCTTCATCACCGATCCTACCTGTCCGAGCCCTGCCGCCGCCGCCCTGCTACGCGGCTGCGCGACCTCCATCTCGAGCTTCGCCAACATTGCCCTCGACGTCATCTTTACCGCCCTCTTCGGCATGGTTGGTGAGTTTCTTCCCAACGCCGTTGTATCCCCAGACCTCACTGACACCAGTAGGCGTCGACGCCATCTTCATCCTCTCCATCGCTGCGCTCCTCAAGGTCCGCAAGGAGCGCGAGCGCTACCGCCACATTGACGAAAAGGGCGGCTTCCAGCAATTCTAGACGCCGTGCACGGTCACGGCAGCTCCCGAGCCTCACGCTCCCTTCGTTTTGTGCATAACGCACCTCGTTTAATCCACCTCTTTTCCATCATTTAGCGCAGAATAGAACACTCATTTCGTCCTTTCTACTAATTGAAAACTAAAAATGTCGTCTTTATAATTCAGATTATCTAATGTTACGTAAAAAAATAAAGGTGATCCCAAGGTAGAAAAATAGTTGGTTCGAGGTACAATGGACCAGGTTGGCTTCGAGTTTCTGATTCTATCCAAAGACCTGCAAGGAGCCCCCTAGCCAGATGGCCAGTCACCACGATATCTATGACGATCGTATGCGCCTATACAACGCCGGATGCTTCTAAGAGATGAGCGACGAAAGAAAGTACATGATGATGCTGTTTACACCGGCGAGTCGTTTCGTCCCGTCGGCGTGTTGATGGTCGGCCGCTGCGTAGATGATCCACCAAGAGGCGAGCTGTGCGTCGAGTCCCGCCTGTCGCTGTTTTTCCACCATGAAAAGGAAAGCAAGTTGCTGACCGAGTCGCCCATGAATGAGTCCCGCTTCTTGAGATGACGACGCGCGACGAGCCCGGGGAAGCCCGTGCTCTTGCGTCGCCGCCGTGGTACCCGTCGTGCGAAGGTATCTGAGTGCGTGCTGCCCTCTTCCGGGATGGTCGATGAGCCGCTCACGGCTCTGCGGACGCCAGGCAGGAGACTTGTGGACTCGCTGAGGCCCGGCATCGTGTTCGCCCGCAAACGATTCGCCGGCGAGTTGGGATGCTCTTGGTCTTCCAGTTCGCCCCAGATTTCAGCGTCCTCTGCCCACCGAAACGTCTTTTTGGTCGGCGTCATGGCCGTCGATTCGCCGGGTCCAAACGTGTGATAGGATGGGAACGATTCGTCGGATTCGACAGCCGCCTCCCCGCTGAGGAGAGACTCCTCTTCGCCTTCCGTGTCCTCCACCATGCCGAGGCCGGGTGCCAGCGTGGACTGGCCAACGCCAGGCGCATGCTGCTCATCGCTGAGACGCCACGAAAGGGCAAGAACACCGCTTAGCAAAATCACCGTGCCCAGGCTAATGATGCAGGCCCGCAGCGGTGAAATAAAGCTTGTTTGGTCAAAGTATATTAGGCCATCCAGGATGGCAATAATGTTGTAAACGCAAAATACCAGGGGATATAGGACCGATGTCGAAACGAGCTTGAGACCCCTATGCAGATAATAGAGCTGACAAAGAGCTAGCGATACGAGAGCCATGACAATGGCCCAGGCCTGCCAGTAAATAAACTGGTTCTTGCCGGCGACCGTCTTGATGACTAGTTCGACGGCCGACTTGGCGAAAAGCAGCGCGTGCGCCGACAGATCGCCGCTGATAACACCATACGAGATGCCTTGGATGAGTCGAAATCGAGAGCTGTGCGAGATGCTGGATATCCTACTCGTCACATCGGTGGCGACGGCGAGGGCCACCACCAACAGCCCCTGGAGGGCCATCCACACGATGAAGGGCTTGCGCGCCATGAGGACCAGCAGCTCGTCCAGGTTATGGGCGGGCGATGGGATGGCGCCAAATACGGCGATGAGGACGGCGCCGGTGGTGACGAGCGAGGTGCCGGCGAGCGACCAGCGCGTAAAGGGTTCGCTGAGGATGAGGGTGGCGCATATGGAGTTGAAGACGAGGCCCGCGGCCTGCAGCGTCGAGAGAACCGGCAGCGGGAGGGTCGAGATCTGCACCGAGCTGCCAAGGATGTTGGCGGCGACGAACATGCCCATGCCGACCTGCCAGCGGCGGCGGCGGTATGGCGGGCGGCGGACGTCGTGGGGGCCCTTTTCGTCCTCGAGGATGTGCGACTTGCGCTGCAGCGTCAGCCCCAGGCTCTGCACACTAGTCGACATGAGGCCGACGATGATTCCTAGCTGTGGTCCTCGCGTTAGCACACCCATGCAGAGACGCAGTCAACCGGTAGTTGGCTCAGACGTACAGCAATGCTCCCGCCAGGGGAGATGCCGCCAAACGGCTCCATTGCGCTATTGGGGGATAGCGAACATCTGGGGTCGGGTGTATATAGAGGCGTGATCAGTTTCGCCGCATGAGAGGCGCTGGTGGTGTTCTCAAAGGAGTCTGGCTGTTCTGTTGGGAGACGGGTCTGGGATGGGACCACCGCCGTTTCGGCTGTGCGTGGCGGAGAAGGCGTTCGTTCGGGTATCGGGAGAGTAGTGGGAAATATGCTGTCGTGAGGGAAAAGCCGTCGAGGTGTCGAAAGGCCGGCGAGATATCCAAGGGTTAAAGGAGCAAAAGAGACGTGTATTGTACACCTGACGTGGGAGACAAGGGTAGGCGCATGTGGAATGCAAGCGGCATTGCGTCGCACTTCCACTTCAATTACAGCATGACCCCCCCGATGGGGCCCGTCAAAGCGCGCCACAGAATCTTGCCTGGACAGAGGTGTGGCTGGTGTCGTCACCTGACATCACCAGTGGATGTCATTGCACCGCCAGCGTTTTAGCGTTTTAGGCTTGCCATCGGCGGGTAACGGCGCTGCAGGCTGCCTGCCACCAAACAGCTGTGGCTGGTGAGCAGCAACCGCCGCCTTGGGGCCGCAGGCGGGATGAGCTTCCTTGCCGCTCCAACACTCCACCCTCTACCACCTACTGACGACAGCAGCAGGCCACTTGCTTGCACAGACCGCGGCGATTCATCGACAATCGGGGCTTCGTTCTTTAATCTCGTACCATTCATCTCGCCTCCTTTTCCCTCCACAACCCACGGCACATACACAATCGCCAGCATGTCGCAACACGCATTGTCCGACCAGCAGGTGCGCCTTGAATCCCCCAGCCGTGGAAAGCCGAGCATTGTCAATCCCACAGTCAATGCCCGCACCCGGCCTCGATCACCTCTGACTATGGTAGAAAACAGTTTCTAGCTAACACCGCTCTTCCCCTCCGTGATAGGTCGACAATGAGCTCCGCAAGATGACGGCCTTCATCAAGCAGGAGGCCATGGAAAAGGCGCGCGAGATCGAGATCAAGGCCAACGAGGAGTTTGAGATTGAAAAGTCCAAGCTGGTCCGCCAGGAGACGGACGCCATCGACGCCACGTACGAGAAGAAGTTCAAGCAAGCCACCATGTCCCAGCAGATCACGCGCTCGACCGTCGCCAACAAGACCCGTCTCCGGGTGCTCGGCGCTCGCCAGGAGCTGCTGGACAGCATATACGAGACCACGCGCCAGCAGCTGGCCGCCGGCACCAAGGACAAGGCCAAGTATCAAAAGGTGCTCGCCGCCCTCGTCCTCGAGGGCCTTTACACGATGAACGAGGCCGAGGTCCAGGTCCGCGCCCGCGGCAAGGACGCCGACGTCGTCAAGAAGGCCCTCGACGACGCCGCTAAGACGTATAAGAAGCAGCTGGGCAAGGATGTCACGGTGACCATCGACGAAGAGAATCCCGTACCGGACGCCAGGTAGGTCTCAGCCCGCGCAATATGCTTTTGTCTCGCCGTTGCTAACAAGGTTGGTGCAAAGTTCTGGTGGTGTCATCATCGTCGGCTCTAAGGGCAAGATTGAAATCGACAACACCTTTGAGACGCGCCTCAAGCTGCTCGAGGACTCGGCCGCCCCCGCCGTCCGCGAATCCCTCTTTGGAAAGAACGAGAACCGCAAGTTCTTCGACTAAACAACCCCCGCGCTCCGCACCCTCGTGTTGGAAAATAGAACGGTGCGTCCCTAGAGAATGCCTGGTTGTTGGCCCCCAGAAAGCAAATAACGGGCTTCAACTGGGCCGGGGGGGGAGCAACTGACACACGCACGCATGCTTGATGTCGCCCCTGTTCCTCATCGTCTGCATTGTTTTTGGCCTGGTTTTTGAAACTCTTTTTATTATATGTAGCTTAGAGGTTGTATCATAAACATTCCTACAGGTCTGGTCCCGCTACACTCGTAATGCGTTGAAGCTAAAAAAACTTGGGGTATCTTGCAATCGTACACGTGGCTTTCGTCACTTTCGGCTGTTACGGGAGCTGTGGCTGGCGACCCTACTCCAGCTTGACTTCAATACAATCCAGAACTTCCTCCGGCTCTGACTCTGACCCTGGCTTCGGTGCTGGTTTCGGCGAGGGCATCTTCTTCCGGAAGAAGCTCTTCATAAACTCCTGCTGCCGAGGCAGATCCCTCCGCTGCCGCTGCTGCTGCTCCTGGTGGCCGGGCAGGTCAAAGATGCTGGTGGGTGGCCGGCGGCGGGTGCGGACCGTGTGCGTGACGCGCTTCTGCACCCACTCGACGACCGACTTAGCCTCGGTGCGGGCGAGCTTCATGCCGGCGTCGTTGATACGGCGCCAGATGTCGCCGAGGCGGGCTGCGAGCTCGTCGACGCGCTCGTTGAAGCGGTCCTCCTCGGCGTGGTCGGCCGGCCCCGCCAGGACGGAGCCGTCGTCGACGGCCATGTCGAGGATGAGCACGGCGGCGCGCAGCTCGGCGAACTCGGTGCCCGGGCTGACGTCGAAGTCGCGCTCTCCGAGGCGGTCGATGATAGCTTGTAGCGTGATGGCGGCCTCGGGCGCGCGGCGTGCGAGCGAGGCGTCGCGGAAGAGAAAGGTGGCGGCGAGGCGCCGGCGGAGGTCGTGCGCGCGGGACGAGCTTGTCGGCAGGCAGAGGAGGGCGCTGACGCGGATGCACGGCGAGGAGAAATTGCTCAGGAGCAGGGCACAGGTATCATGACACTGCTGCTGTTAGTGGGTGCTTGGCGTGTTGTGCATCGATTCGGAACTTACAAAGCCGTCCCAGTCCCTAGGCGGGATGGTTTCGATGAGGTTTTTGAAAGTGTGTTCGAATTGATCGTCAATGTCAATATTGGTGAGAACAACCATGTCCATGGCCATTCGAAGTAGCAATTGTAACATGTATGTTCTAGTTTCTAACGGCAGCGCCGACGCCGTGTCGCTCAAGAGCGACAGGATGGCGAGAAGCGGCGCCCAGTCCCTGCCCTTGTAGACCTCGTCGCTCACCTTGGCAACGTTGATTCGACCGCGCTGTAGGGACGCGTCCGCGGCACCGATGCGCTCCCATATCGACTTGAGGAGCTTTGGGGTGAGAAGCGCGGCCACCTGCTCAGGACAGGCGGCGATGAGGTGGCAGAGCTCCGCGCGCGTCACGGGCGAGGCCCCCGGCGCGCAAATCTCTTCCAGCAACCAAAGGAAGACGGAAGGCGGCATGGCGCCCCGTCTCTCCACCACGCTAAACGGGACGCCTGAAACGAGGTTCTGCTCGCACACGCGCGGGTTGCCTTCGGTGAGCAGGGTCCACGGGATTCTTCTGGCCTCTGGCGGCGGCGGCGGCCGTCGCGGCGGTGGGCAGTCCGGCTCGTCAAGGGACGGGCGGAAGAAGCAGTACCGCAGCTCCTGATGGCCCGGGTCTGCCCTCTGCACGGCGCGAAGGACCTTGTGCGCATCGCCGGGTTTGCTTGCGCTACTAACGAGACCAGTGAGATCGCTACCGTTGCCGCTGCCGCCGGGCATTGATGGCGTCGCTGTCCTGACGGGGACCCGGGCGAGCTGCGAGCTCGCCTGCAGGGCCGTGTCGCGGCGCGCGTCCTTGGCGAGCGCTGCGAGGTCGAAGCGGTGCCGTGGGATATTTACCAGCGGCGATCTATGCCCTGGGCGGGATGATCCAGCAGCAGGGCGTTTGGAGCGCCTCTGTGGCGTGGTGGGCTGCAACTGGTGGTTGGCGGCAGTGGGTGGTGCTGGTGATGGTCCATGGCCACCTAGAAGCGCGGTAAGATCCTGGAGGGAGTCGTCAGAGGACGAGCCGTCACTACCCTCGTCGTCGGAGGCGGCAATCTCCCGGACGAGGCTTGGCGGCGTCCGCGGCCGGCCGAGTTGTGATGAGGCCATGCAGCTGTGGCGGTTGAGATCTGTTGGTCTATCTCGGGTGCTGAGTTGGCGTGGCTATGTGATGTCGTATTTACGTCTTGGGGTTTCTGGTTTTGGTAGTTAAAGACTGATATGGGCTTGTTGCACAGATGCCAGACAAGATTGATGCAGAAGCGCCTTGTCTTGTGACTTCCGATGTTGATGTCGATGGGATGAAGTGGATGCAGATCTAGCCCCACTAACTTTGAGGCTGAATTACCGCCGTTTACAAGAAACCTACCCTATATCGGGATGACAGGATGCCAACATGCAGCGTGGCAAGCTCTCCTTTCTTTTGTAAAGTCCGACTACTGCTAAATAACGGGATCGGGGCCTTTGAGGCTACACAATGATGCTGGTAATATTTTTCAGTACTTTTATAGCTTATTTAGGCAAGCAAACAAGACAAGTAAAGTAAACCGTACCCACGTGGTTCCAATTTCTAACCAAGGCATTGCCCATCCACTTACTACCTAGTCATGCACTAAGTTACCAGTTCAACGACTAAACAATGAGAATCTCCTCGAGCAGCACCACCCCAGTGATGGCGGATTCACCAGCCTCAGCAAGCGCGAGATCTGCTGCCGCTTCCTCGGCAGCTACTTCGACAGCCGTGGCGTCGGCTCCAGCAATCACAGCTTCTTCCTCGGCGGCAGTCGCGGCCGCCCCGGCACCTTCGAGAGCAGCCGCATAGAACCTGTACTCGCCAACCTCGCCTGCCTTGAGCGCGGCCTGGAGGTCGGCGTCGCCAATCGCATTTCCGGCGACACCTTCTTCAACAGCAGCTCCTTCTTCGACAGCTCCTTCGGCAGCACCTTCCTCAGCAGCACCCTCTTCAACAGCCCCTTCTTCAGCAGCCTTGACAGGCTTCTGCACCTCGCCCTTGGCGTTCTTCCATTCTCGGCTCTCATAGTCGACTCGCGCCCTGGGTAGCTCCTCCAGCTTCTCCTTGCACAGCACCGAGATGCCCAGGCCACCGCCTTCACTGTTGAGCAGCGCTTTGGGGATCAACATCTGCTGAAGGTGCTCTTCATTGTAAACTAATGCCATGCGCATTGTCTTTGCGGGGTTCAAGCCTTGGCCTGAGATGAAGCCGTCAATGGCTGAACTCTTCCACCAAGTCTCCCTCGGCACCCACACCTTGGCTGTGCTAGCGAGAGCCTCCGCATCGGCGAAGATGGCGCAGTACCTGCCAGCCGTTAGTCCTGCAATGAATGGTGCTTGGAATCTTGTTCAATCCACTTTTTGTTTCGGCATGACTACGTACCAAGGGTTAGAGCCGTGAATAGGCCACTCGCCAGGCTCGGGAGACGTGTAAACGCCGTCGCCGATTTGTTGGCCATTAGCAGGTCTCGTCAATGTGAGCGTCTTCTTGGCCATGTAATCTTGTGCTTGTTCCTGAGGAGCACCGTCAGTAACGTCTTGAAAAAAATGCAACGCATCCCAAGGTCCAAAGGCAACATCATCCATTTCGTGACGCACCTTTGCAACAGTTCTGTACCCGATGATGACATTCTGGCCTCGTTTGTCAACAGACTTTGTATGGTAGGGCGAGGCCGCGATGCCGGAAACGAGCACAGTGGCTACGAGTGCGAGCTTTGGGAAAATCATCTTGATAAACTTGGCGAGTGACTGTTAAAGAGGGAAAGAGAAAGGAGTGTTTCTCGCCGGGATGACTGTACTGTACTCTATTGGCGTGGGAGAAATGTAGAGCACACATCTGTCTACTTATATGAAAACTACATCCATCATTGGAACTGCCAATATCCAAGACACTTCGCATTACAACACCTTGGCAGCATTGTGAATGTTTGCATGAGCGACGATGCCTGCGTTGCGACCCATGACAATACAACCGCCCTTGCACGCCGGCAATAGACGAAGGATTTTCAGACATGAACACATCACTTCATGCTTCCACCTTGACATTTGGCACTTGCCGTTGACCGAGTAAAGTAGCCCATTGTTCCTATCAGTTTTATGCTAATAAGTAATGCTATACGTTCTTTTTTATGCGCTTTCCACCGTTAAGCCCAGCGCCTGTCGTTTGCCGGAGAAAGTGGCCTTATGATCTTGATAATTCAATGCCACTAAGCAATGCTATTCGCACGGCATGTTCTCTCCCATGCGCTCTTTTGGCGCTTTCCGGCAGCCGCGTAAACTAGTAGCCTTATATGCCACTGATAATATTATGCTACCGAGTAATGCTGTTCCTGTTCGCACTGCCATCCGATTTTTTATGCGCCTCTACCCTTGACTTCGGCGCTTCTATGGAGCCTCAACCGGAACATGCTGACCTATGTAGCTGGCCTTTCCTATCCATTTCTCCTTGGTGATCCGCCCGATAGTTTTATGTTATTGAGTAGTTCTATCTGCACTGCATATTCTTTCTATGCGCACTATATACGTGACAAAGATAAACTTTGCATTTTTCGATGGACAGGATGTGTGACAGGATCGACGAGGCCGAGTAGCTGTGCAGCATTGTACGTCCACCTGCCTTGTGAAGCTTGCATGGTTTTGGCAACAATCTGAAACGAGCAGTTGAGCTTTAGTATAGTTTTTCTAATAAAAGAATTACAACTTCTCGCGATCACAACGGTGGTTATGAATTGCGACAGTTAGAACGCTATTATTAGCCAAGGAGCGCTGTTCCTTTTCTTGACAAGTACGGCGTTAATTCGCTCATAAAAATGCCATAACAAGTCATGAAGCTTAATAGCCAAGTTAAACAATATAGGCTATGCTGGAGAAGGAATTTTCTCGTCATCTGAGCCGCTCATAATGGCTGGAAGTTGGTGGCATTTCGAGATTGTGGTGTTAAAAGGTTAAAAGTGGTGACAATTTGCACCCCCAAGGTACACAAACTTTGGTGGGAAATACATGAAAAACTAAGTACTAACACCATGTCGGCTTGACTCTACGGGAGGTCGCTTCAACATCGGGCGACGATGCTATCATCTCTATTATGATTATGGCCCTGCTATAAAATTATTTTGAGCTCGCATTAGGCTTATCGGCCAAGGCTTAGAACTCCAACTACATGGCATAATCCTCGGCAGCCAAATCCTTGCAGTTATGCAGTTCATGCTTTTCATGCTTTTCATGCGTAATGGCTTGTTCTTCTGCGACTTTCTCACTTTTCTGGACGAGCAACTTGTATTGATCAAAACTCGAGTCTCTTTAAAAGTCATACTCAGCGTTTGTGATTTAAGAGTGCAGTCCGTCTCAACTATACAGCCTTCTTCCTCCAGCCATCACACTCTCTTTTCTTCCAAGCCTCTACTTGTGCAAGATCCTTCAGAAAACCTAGCAAACCGACACATCTCTACAGAGCAACCATGCATGTCCCATCATTTCTGGTCTCCGGCTTGCTACTCCTCGGCGCCGGCCTTACCAACGCAGCAAACACCATCGACAATGAAGTTCTCTGCGATGGCCACCCCCCCGCACCTGTGCGTTGACTCGACTGCAAAAACTATCACAAAGTACATGGTCGAGAGTTTCTAACTTGCTTGCAATAGGGAACCAAGGACTATGAGATGTACATGAGGAACTGCCAAGGAATCCAAGAGGAGGACGTCAAGAAACCAGTCGCACCGACCAAGCCGGTCAAGAAGATCAATTGCGCCGAGGTGCTCAAGAATGGCAACAAGATCGACTGCCAGGGTCTGAGTCACAAGGGCTGCACGCTCCGCAACTGGGAGTGGGCTGTAAGTACTCACGAACCCTCCTCCCCTCCCAAAAAAAGAACACAAAACTAAGATGAGACTATCTATCTAGGGATGCAAGAAGGCACCCGAGTGTAAAGGCAAGAGTGGCGAAGAGGCCAAGAAGTGCGCTGATGACAGAGACGTTCTTCCCTTTGGTGTAAGTCCTCCCTCTTGAAAGAGCGCCAATAAAATCATGAAAGTTGCTGATTTGAGAAAACAATGCAGGCCGGTGTTTACTATACGGGTTACATGAGGGCCGCCGTGCCGCAGTACACGCTGAAGAAGACTGATGAGCCTACCTTCAAGGACCTCCCGTGCGAGAAGCTCAACCCCTTCGACTGCACTGGCTTGAACAAGTACTTTTGCCAGTTCCGCTCATGGCAAGCAGCTGTAAGTTTTCAACCTTTACTTGGACTCATTCTGCGGTTTTACTAATTTCTTCATCTCTCTAGGGTTGCATTCAAAACGTATGTATTTGGGACTGTGACATTCACAAAATCGCAAAGGCAACAACTAATCTTTTACGCGTTACAGGCCAAGTGCAAGAGTGCCACGGACAAGAAGGCATGCTGTGACAATCGCGATAGGGATCCCTCTGTAAGTGTTCCTCGATGCAAAGAGTTCCCTTTCCTCCCCTCCCCTCCAAGGTTAGGACGGCATCGCGCTAACATGGAATGTCAGGGCCCCTTTAACCAAACCTTCCTGTTGGAGTTCAACAACAAGTGCATGGCGTAGAAGTTGTTGATGGTACGTCCGGGCTGCCAAGTTTTCAAGATTGGCGCGCGAGAGAGGCCATGGTGATGGAGCGATGGCAAAAACGTTCGGAGCGCGTTGGAGAACCCATAGAAAAGGCCTTCATGCGTCGAGTTAGCCAGGAATATTAACGTATTTCTTCATTTTCACGGATGCAGGCTGCTTGCCAATATTCCAGAATGGACCAAACCAAATTTCGCTGCAACGGTACCCAAAATAAACCGAGAACATCAACTTATTTCTTCATTGTCACGGATACATATAAGAGACTATGGCTTCCTGGTAATATTCTAAAATCAGCCAGTTTTTTTGGTGGAAGACGCGAGCAAGGTCGAGCGCAACTTGGATGGAGTGAAGTGGTTGTTCACAAAACGAAAAGGAAGAGTCTCAAAAGGCAAAATTTCGTTGGAAGCTATTTGCGATTATTCATTGATCCCCTAACCTTCGCCCACAAAACTGCTTCCACTCCCAAAACTTGATCGAGTCCGGCCCCTCCTCCGGCTTCTTCCACTCATCCCGCGGCGGGTACGGCGACGTGTCAAATGTCAGACGAAGCTGGAACCTCGGCGTGAATTCCGTCAAGCCCTCCGGAGACTGAGCGTCGTAGGGTGTAAAAAAGTTTCCCTTTTCAAGAGTAAACGTGTACGTTTTTGGCTGAAAGGCGGCTTCCACCAGTAACGACTCGTTTATTTTATACTTGCTCATGTCCACATTCCCGAGCTTCGGGATGCGGCGCTGCGTGAGCGTCATGTCGACTTTTGTTGTCTGAAGGCTGGCTGGCGAGCTGTCATACTTGGCAATGTCGACCGTTTGGCTGAATGCTTGTTGGTCGTGTGGCTGCCAGTCAAATTCGGCGGCGATCCAGACATTGAGCTCCGTGCGACATATTAACTGCACACAAACGATTAACAAGGACTATATGATGGATATGCGTGCGTGCTGGGCTTACCTTGCCTGTGCCGTTCTCATGAAAGATGATGTGGTTCGCGTAGTCAGAGTCATAGTGCCATGTCTCGCTGCAAAGAAGGGACGAGAGTGATTCTTGCATGTTTTTCCCCTCCAAATTTTAATGTTGCTGGGAATATAATGTTGACGGCAGTGGCGGTGGGAGGAGGCCCAACTAAATGGATAGATGGACGGCTTTGGAAGGCGAGTCAAGCAAGCAAAAGGTGAAACGTGCCAGCTGGCGTTTATCTGTCTATTAGTAAGTACATGCGATTGAATTAATGTGAGCAACTAGGTCAGCGAAGGCCGTTTGGACACTTGATTGAAGAATTCGCATGTACAGAGAGGTACGCTAGAGGGTGGCAGGCTAAAGCTTAATTGGTAAATCGGCGCCAAGTGCGTTACAAAAGAGCTGTGGCGACAGACGCGCAAAATGCCCAGCTCGATGTTTATAAGACAATCGTTAATTGGGAACAGGCCAGGAAGAACTCGCAGTTGTCGTTGTGGACTTTCGAACTTTCGAGACTTGGAGGGGAAATCACGGATTGGTTCATGTGGTGCACGTATTTTACTTGGTATTGCTCGCATTGCCAGAAGCAAGACGGGCAGACTATAAGGACGTCTGGGCTTGTCTCAGGGTCCGGTACAGTGGGCTCGAGCTGGTGAGCGAGGCGCAAGGCATTGGCAAGACGGGGTCTGCTGAATTGTATTGGGCATCTCGCTCTTGTCGGGCAGGGAAGCCCCGCCGAAGCAAGATGGCCACAATCACAATGGAGAAGCTTGACAAAGGCATTCATGCAGGTCGGTCGGCAACTCCTCCTCCCTGCCTGGACGCGCTGGGCCTGGAAACAGGACAGGGTGGCTTGCAGGAGGGCACGCGCAGCGGCGCAGCGCAGCAGGCGTGAATCTGATGCGTGTCGTTGGCGACTCGCCAATGCTTGAAATTACGTTGGGCACCGTGTCTGTCAGCCAAGGAGAAAAGCACCCGACAACAATCACGGGATGGATGGTCACGGATGGTCATCATCATCGACAGGGGGACGCAACGATCAGCACCCATGGCCTGCGAGGTGAGCCAAGCGAAGTCGCCATGGCGCAAGCAAAGAACACATGTTGGTAACGACTTGAAGGGAGGGCGCGGCAGAGCGACCGCAGGCGGGCGTTGGGCCTCGAGTCCGAGGGGAGATGAAATCCGAGCAGCCGTATGCGGGTGACGAGGCTTAGTGTCCATAGCCTTCTCAAATATAGAGGACTGTGAGGGGGAACGATGTGACATCTTGGGTGTGCCAAGATTAAGCAGCGCTGGGCCCAATAGTCTCAGCGGTAACTGGGCAAGTAACGAAATAGACACTTGTCGATTAACTAATACCTCTATGCGCGCGACAAATGAGATGTCGAGTGAGTGAGACTATGCCTGCGCTCGCTGTCTCAGCCCAGCGGTGCGCAACGAGGATGACCTTGAGACAACAACAAGGCGCGATGGTTTCTAGGCCATTCCGACCATCTTTCAACTAGTCAGTATTCGTAAATCGTAATGGAGGAACCTGGTAATTTATTACTGGTAGTCTGGTAGACCCTGACGCGAGTAGGGGCCCGCTATAAGGGTCGTGTCCGACTGGTATTGCAAGCTGGCTAGGTAGTGAGGCACCACAGACGAGTCGCGGCTTAAGTGCACCAGCAAGTCGAGTAACTACTACTCGAATGAAGCAGTACTATATCTCATCCGTGGCGGTTTGAAGAGCGTTTCTTTCAGAACCCATCCCCTTGTGTTATCCATAGATGAGTTGCGGGTAAAACATTCGCCTATGGAATCATGGATACAGGCGGAGGGGTAGGCTGGTCCTGTGCGTTCCTCCTACTTGCCAGGGACCCCAAACGAATGTATAAAAAGGACTTGGAAAACACAGCGCCCCGAACAATTGCGTCTGCCCCTGGATCCGGAGATGAGATCGGCTGCGGCAAGATGAGTGAGGAGACACGGGTGCCTGATGTCGTCACTGCCTACGAAATCCTGGTCATTGGTAGAGTCGAGAAGCATCCAAGCATCTTCCCTGGTGATACCAGTACCAGTTCGGAGTGTCCGTACTCTGCGAAAAGTGTTCAAAATGAGGCTGCTCTGGGGAACGCCAAACGGGTTCCCAGGTTGGTTAGCAGCCACGAAAATCTTTTCAGTCGTGGTGATTTCTCAGCAGCCGCTTCGGATACTTGTAGCTGTCCGTCGCGCCCGAGGCTGCCGGCGATAATTTGGCGGCCACGGACGAAAGAGAGGTACACGCGCTGGTTAGACCAGTGGCGAGGTACTTGCTGAACATTGACCCCGCTGGGCAACTCCGCAGTGGGCGGGCGCGGCGCGGCGCGGCGCTGCAGAGGCTCAGGGGGCTTTGTTTTGTGAATTCATTTTCTTTTTGCCCGCCAAGAAGCTGTGCTTGATATTGTAATGCTTGGGAGTGTTGGGCCTCGGGTGATGCGGGAAGGGAGACATCAATACAGTTGGCATGTGCTGATGATAGTGTCTCTGGACAGGAGCGGGATGAAAGACCTGGCATGCTTGTAAAGCAGGGCGGAGGATGTGATGTAATCGTCAACAGCGGGAGAGATTCATTTCTGCAGCAGCAGCAAGTGTGATATGCATGATGATTATAAAGCTAGGTATCTGGGAACGAAACAGAGTTTATTGGGGGCATGGAGGAAGGCATGGGGGGATATGTTATGCGGGATCCGACGACGGTGAGGGGAGAGCAGAACACCGTGACTAAGTGGCCATGTGCATTTGGCATTTTCACCGCGTGCTTCAGTGGAGATTAAATGCTTGTTTTTGTCTTCTTATTGTATTTTGGACTTTTTATGGGATTCTTTGCGAGGTTCACAGGGACAACGGTAACTAATTGTACTGACGAGTTATGGACACTCGGATGGCTCGGAGACAGGGGTCAAGCCAGCGCCGTTGTAGCGAGGTTATCGTGGGTTCCAGTGAGGCTCTTACCCATTTAGGCCCTCGCCGCAGATAATTACAGTGGATGCGGGATAAGTCCGACACTGGAGAGTGTGCTGGGAGGCCGGGTCGCCTACTGAAACTGGCCAATTAGGAGGGCAGCATGCACTGAATCAAGGCCAGCGACCAGCACCCCGTCGGTCCCGTAGGTACCCCGTCAGCCTGGTTGCTCAGCTCGCGCCCAGCCCAGTTAGCTAGCCAGCAGTCGCCTGCCTGTTCGTGCTAACAATTCTCGTTGCGCTGGCCTCTCGCTCGCTCTCTCGCTCGCCAAATGTCCGCTACCCGACCCTTCCTTTTTCCTCTCCCTCTTGTCCTACCTGCCTCCAGTCGTTTATCCATCCATTCCCTCCGTCATCCTTCTCCGATCGACTAGTCCCCTCGACCTCGATTCTTTTATCCTCTCGCTGCCGAAACAGCTCCCTAGTCGTTCTTTTCGTGTCAATTGTATTCTACACCGGTCGCGCCAAGTCTAGCCGCTTCTCTCCCTTTACTCGGCGCGTCTCGTTGACCACCCCCCCCCATCCGACCGAAATCGTGTTCCAGGAGCCTTGCCCAGAACTCACGGACGGACAAAAATTCAATACAAGCGCGAAAAATTCAAGTCTCAAAAAAGGCGTCATTCGAGTCCTCCAGTCAACCGCCTCCCGCTTCAACGGCTCAGACAGCCACGGTCCCTCAAACCGCACCCCAGGCTGGCCAAACCAAACGGCTTAAACGGCGAATGTTCGCCTTTGCCTACCCATCATGCCCGATAACTTGACCCCCGAGGGTGCCGCCGGCAACGGCGCTGACCTCGACAAGGTCCAAACACAACGAGCGAGATGGGCCACGCGAAGAATGACGGTCAAGAGTGGCAGCACCAAACGCCACTCCCTCTTGAATCGACACAACCGCAAAAAGTCGTCATCTAGCGAAAAGAGCGTCGGCGCGCCTGGCGGCGGTGACAACGGCCATGGTCCCCTCTCCAATGGCGACGACAACGGCGACGCCGACGATCCCGAAGCCTCCGAAACTGAAGACGACGAGCCTGAGAACCGCCACCTCTACTTCAACCTGCCCTTGCCCGACGACATGCTTGACGAGGAGGGGCATCCTGCCAACAGCTATGCCAGAAACAAGATTCGAACTGCCAAATATACGCCCTTATCCTTTATACCCAAAAACATTTGGTTCCAGTTCCACAATGTCGCCAACATCTTCTTCCTCTTTGTTATCATCCTGGTTGTAAGTAAAGCTACGCCTGGCTTGCCTTGACCTTTGCTCACGCGCAAATGTACAGATCTTCCCCATATTTGGCAGTGTAAATCCCGGACTCAGCGCCGTCCCTCTCATTGTCATTATCTGTCTCACCGCCATCAAAGATGCCATCGAGGATTACCGACGAACTATCACCGATATCGAACTCAACAACGCGCCCGTCCATCGTCTGATGAACTGGGACAACGTAAACGTCGAGGTTGGCGACGTCTCTACGTGGCGAAAAGTGAAAAAGTCCACTTCTCGCTTCTTTGGTGGCATTTGGTACGCCGTTCAAAGTATCTGGTCCAAGCAGGCCAGACAAAAGAGAATCGAGCGCAAAGCCAAGGCCAACGGCGAAGAGGAGGAGGAGCCTAGACCTTCTGTCGAGACCCAGCGAACCCGCATGTCTATGCGCCGATCCATCACCTCACCATTTGGCAACAGACGGTCCACCCACGAGGACATTCAGATGACCCCGGTGCCTTCCCCTTCGCCCCCTGGTCACATCAAGATCCAGGAGCCCGACAAGCAGGACCAGGCACGCCTTGCTGCTATGCAGGACATGAAGACCGACATCATCAACTATAGACGCGCGCCCACTAATGCTCGTTTCAAAAAGGACGCCTGGAAAAACATTGTCGTCGGTGACTTTGTCCGTATTTACAACGATGATGAACTGCCCGCCGATGTTATTATCCTCTCCACGTCTGATCCCGACGGTGCTTGCTATGTCGAAACCAAGAACCTGGACGGCGAGACCAACCTGAAAGTCCGACAGGCCCTTCGATGCAGCCGCGCCCTCAAGCATGCCCGCGACTGCGAACGATCCGAGTTCCTCGTCGAAAGCGAAGCCCCACAATCCAACCTGTACAAGTTTAACGGCGCCATCAAGTGGAAGCAGACCGTGCCTGGCTACGAGGACGACGAGCCAGAGGATATGACCGAGGCCATCACCATCGACAACCTGCTTCTCCGAGGCTGCAACCTTCGCAACACCGAGTGGATTCTCGGCGTCGTCGTCTACACCGGTCACGACACTAAGATTATGATGAATACTGGTATGACTCCCTCCAAGCGTGCCAGAATTGCCCGAGAAATGAACTTCAACGTCATCTGCAACTTTGGTATCCTTTTCGTCATGTGCTTGGTGTCGGCCATCATCAACGGAGCCGCCTGGGCCAGAACCGACACGTCCAAGAACTTTTTCGATTTCGGATCCATCGGCGGCAGCCCTCCCGTCACTGGATTCATCACTTTCTGGGCCGCCATCATCAACTTCCAAAACTTGGTTCCCATCTCGCTTTACATCACTCTGGAAATTGTCCGTACTCTGCAGGCCATCTTCATCTTCAGCGATGTTGAAATGTACTACGAGCCAATCGACCAGCCCTGTGTACCCAAAACTTGGAACATTTCGGACGACGTTGGCCAAATTGAATACATCTTCTCCGACAAGACTGGTACCCTCACGCAAAATGTGATGGAGTTCAAAAAGGCAACGATCAACGGACATCCATACGGCGAGGCTTACACCGAAGCACAGGCTGGCATGCAAAAACGTGCCGGCATCGACGTCTCTTCCGAATCTGAACGCATCCACGCCGAGATCGCCAAAGCCAAGGCCGACTCGATTGCCGGCCTACGCAAGATGTACGACAATCCCTACTTCTACGACGATGCTCTTACCTTTGTCGCCCCCGATTTTGTCGCCGACCTCGGCGGTGAGTCCAGCAAGGCACAAAAAGAAGCCAATGAAACCTTTATGCTCGCGCTGGCTCTCTGCCACAGTGTCATCGCAGAAAAGGCACCCGGTGACACGCCGCGCATGTTGTTCAAAGCTCAGTCTCCTGACGAGGAAGCTCTCGTCGCTACCGCACGCGACATGGGCTTCACGGTTCTCGGAAGCTCCGGCGACGGTATCGACGTTAACATCATGGGCGAGGACCGCCACTACCCGATTCTTAACACGATCGAATTCAACTCTACTCGCAAGCGAATGAGCTCCATCGTCAAGATGCCCGACGGCCGCATCGTCATTTTCTGCAAGGGTGCCGACTCGGTCATCTACTCTCGCCTCAAGAAAGGAGAGCAGCGTGAGCTCCGCCAAGAAACTGCTGAACACTTGGAAATGTTTGCTCGTGAGGGTCTTCGCACGCTTTGCATTGCTATGAAGGAGATCACTGAAGAGGAATACCGATCCTGGAAGAAGGAACACGACGTCGCTGCTTCTGCTCTCGAAGATCGCGAAGAGAAGTTGGAAGCTGCCGCCGAGCTCATTGAACAAGACTTTCTGCTTCTCGGCGGAACCGCTATCGAGGATCGCCTCCAGATTGGTGTCCCCGATACCATTGAGCTTCTCGGACAGGCCGGCATTAAACTCTGGGTCTTGACTGGCGACAAGGTCGAGACCGCCATCAACATTGGTTTCTCCTGCAATCTGCTCAACAATGACATGGAGCTAATTCACCTCAAGGTGGACGAGGAAGCTGGCGACGACGTCTCCGATGACATGCTGCTCGACGAGTTGGAAAAGGGCTTGGACCAGCACCTTAGCCACTTTGGCATCACAGGCAGTGACGAGGACCTGAAGGCCGCCAAGAAGAACCACGAACCGCCTGGCCCCACGCACGGCCTCGTTATTGACGGTTTCGCCCTTCGCTGGGCTCTCCACGACCGACTCAAGCAAAAGTTCCTCCTCCTCTGCAAACAGTGCCGGTCTGTTCTCTGCTGCCGTGTCAGCCCCGCCCAAAAGGCCTCCGTTGTTGCCATGGTCAAGAATGGTCTCGATGTCATGACTCTATCCATTGGTGATGGTGCCAACGACGTCGCCATGATCCAAGAGGCCGACGTCGGTGTCGGCATCGCTGGTCTTGAGGGCCGACAAGCCGCCATGTCTTCCGATTATGCCATTGGTCAATTCCGCTTTCTGCAGCGCCTGGTCCTGGTCCATGGGCGATGGTCTTACCGCCGTCTGGCAGAGAGTATAAGCAACTTCTTCTACAAGAACATGGTTTGGGTGTTTGGCCTGCTTTGGTTCCAGATCTACTGCGACTTTGACATAACGTATCTGTTCGAATACAGCTACATCATCATGTTCAACCTGTTCTTCACCTCGGTACCTGTCGGTGTCCTTGGTGTTCTCGACCAGGACGTCTCGGACAAGGTATCTCTGGCCGTTCCTGAACTCTACCGCACCGGTATTGAACGGTTGGAATGGACGCAGAGAAAGTTTTGGCTCTACATGTTTGACGGTGTCTACCAGTCAGTCATGGCTTTTTACGTGCCTTACCTGATCTTTAGCAATTCTCGCCCCGTCACTTTCAACGGTCTCAACGTCGACGACAGATATCGACTCGGAGCCTACGTTGCGCACCCTGCTGTGTTGACCATCAACGCCTACATTATGATAAACTCATATAGGTGGGACTGGCTAATGCTGCTGATTATCGCCATCAGTGACTTGTTCGTCTTTTTCTGGACCGGTGTCTACACATCATTCACCTCTTCGTCTACATTCTACAAGGCAGGCGCTGAGATCTACGGCGAAGCATCGTTTTGGGCCTGTTTCTTCATCGTCCCTGTCCTCTGCCTGTTCCCCAGATTTTCCATCAAGGCTATGCAGAAAGTCTTTTACCCTTACGACGTCGATATTATTCGCGAGCAGGTCTTCATGGGCAAATTTGACTACCTCAAGGAGCCCAAAGCAAAGGACGACAACAAGACAGACTCCAGGAGTCAAGGATCTCACGGCAGCTCCAACAGAAGCTCGAGAAGATCGAGGCATGTCCCATATGCCAGCGTTGACGAAGACTTGCGACCAATTTACCCGCCTTCAACGGTGACGCAAAACACATACAACGGGGCACACAGCCAGCAAGGAAGTGCCGACACGACAAATATGCCCCGGTACTCGGTTGAGAACCCCATGCACAGAATCTCGACGGACCGCCCGCGACCGTCGTACGACCGCATGCGTGCTTCGATGGACCGCACGCGCGCCAGTTTCGAAGCCAGCAACGACTTCACTTCGGCTGCCCGATTGTCGCGGATAGAGTCTTCACATTCGCGCGGAAACTCACACTCGCACACGGGCATAATTCGCAGCCGTCTCCGCGCGCTGTCCTCTCTGTCCAAGAAGTCGGACGCCTAGTGGCCGTCTGAACGCCTTTCATCAGGGGGCGATTCGTAGCACGAGTCTACGCATCCGCTTGTACATAATCGACGATCCATAATGCCACCATGTCTTTACCACTTTCGCCTGCGGAGCCGTGTCACCCTCATCACTGCGACACGAGCACTGCTTGTTGACGACTTCGCATGAGCCATTTACAGTACTACACAGTACCACATTTCTTACAACTGGTTGGAATACAAACAGATGGGAGCGAGCCTGTGGACTTGCGGGCACAAGTCCTCACGGAAAGAGGATTGCTGCGAGCCGCTCGTCATTTGCTGCTTGGCGTTGTTTTTTTTCTGCGGATGATTTCGTCGTCCTGTCCTTTCACGCGCACACTATATATATATTTTGATACACCCCGTCACCTCATCCTTTCCTTTAATTGCGATTTGCATCCTAGATTCCTTTCCCCATTTTTCAACATGCGGAGCCGACACACACCGGTACACACTACTGCCTTTTTTTATTTACTAGTTTTTTTTCTATACACTTTTCTTGTTTCTCGTTGCCTGGGGTTTACCGAAGTGGTGGACACCGGATGCGCGCAGTCTCGGGCGTTTTTTGTATCAATTGCTGGCGGCCTGTTTGTCTTTGTTGTACGAGAGAGGGAGGAGGAAGCAAAAGCTGGGCTTGTTTTGCATGCTTTTTGGTCCCGATTCAGTAGAAAAACCGAGAGGAAGCGAGCGAAACAGCGAGAGATGGATATGAAGTGTACATAGCATCGTCCAGCTCAAGCGTTCAGAGGAGGTTTTTTTTGGAGACGATTGAGAATAGAAAGCTATCTTGAACTCGGTGCATTCTCGACTTTTTGGGCATGACGTATTCAATGTGTTGCTTGCAAGTCGAAAACATTTCTGTGATACGTTGCCTCAACTGCTGAAACGTCTCAACCGATCCGCCAGTTATGATGATTTCGGTCACACTAGCGATTGATGCCGCTGAGGACTGAAGCCCTCGCCATCTACGAGAAACCTGCTCTCCGGGGCTTTACCCGGCGACTTCTCCGTGAATTTTTCCTTCATGAGATCCTTCGGAACCTGTTGGCAGTTCATCTCAAACGCCACAGAGCATCATAGGCTATCGGAGAATTCCCTGCACAGAAGCCTCGGGGTTATTTATGCATATATCGGCATGCCGCTGACGTTGGTACATTCCACTTGCAGCGACCAATTTTTTGCTGTACCGCCACGGAGAGCGGAACTGTACGAGCTGAGATGCATGCCGCATCAACGGCTCGTAAAAAAAGACCCCCGCATTCTGCATCTGCAGCGGGGAATTTAGCACTCTGATCATTGCCTTATCTCCTTGACTTGGGTGTTGATACGCAAAATTGGGCTGCCTAGCTTGACGGTAGAGGGGCTGCCTCGGCGGGCGTTTGCTTCGTCAACGTGTCGCGGAGGGATCACTCGAGTTGTATTGGCGGCGGTGTATTGGTGCTTCTAATAGTAGTCATAATGGTAAAGTGGTGCCTGTGATGGATGATGAAGACATTAATGATGAAGATAGTATTGATGATGATGACAATGACGATGTCGATATCTGCTTGATTGAGCCCCAGAAGTAGCAACTGCCTCACCTCGTACTCGGAAACATGATGCCCCACACCAAGCTTCCAAAAAGTTGCCCAAATGAACTGACCCCCTCCTCGACTCGCCCATTCAACACCATCATCTCAAGACCAAGCTCCCAAAGAGTGCCAATTGCGTGCACATTGGTCGTCTTTCCGCCATGGAAGCGCCCAAAGCCTGTGTGCTGTCGCTCCTCCGTCGCGGCAGCGACTATGCCCAGCCGTACCTCCAACAGGTCCCGTACGACACCCCTTCCCCTTGTCTGAGAGCACTGCCTAACACTCTACAGGAAGCCCGTTCTGCAGGCCAGCGTCGCCGTAATTGCCATCCTTCTCACCACCATCCTCTTCCGCACCGCTCAAGCCTCCCTCGCCGCTCGTCCCCGCCTCTACGTCGTCTCGCCGCCCACCCCCGACGCCGACCCTTCCACGCAGCCCGCCGCGTCGCTCTCCTCCCACATCCCCTGCTACGCACCCGCGACGGGCCAGTTCCTCGGGAATGTGCCCGCCGCCTCCGCCGCCTCCATTGACACCGCCATTGCCGCCGCCGCCGCCGCCCAGCGCGCCTGGCGCCGCACCACCTTGCCCCAGCGCGAGGCAGTGCTGCGCTCCATGCTGCGGCACGTGCTCGACCACGCGGAGCAAATCTGCCGGGTTGCGTGCCTCGACAGCGGCAAGACTCTCGTCGACGCCCAGCTCGGTGAGATCATGGTGACCGCGGAGCGCCTGCAGTGGACGCTGCGGCACGGCGCCCGCGCGCTGGCGACGGAGCGCCGCCCGACCAACCTGCTGATGATGCATAAGCGGAACACGGTCAGCTACGAGCCCATGGGCGTCGTCGCCGCGCTCGTCAGCTGGAACTACCCCTTCCACAACCTGCTCGGCCCCGTCATCAGCTCGATATTCGCTGGAAACGGCATCGTCGTCAAGGTCTCGGAGCAGACAGCCTGGTCAAGCGCGTACTTTGCCGACATCGCCAAGGGTGCCCTCGCCGCGCACGGTTTCGATCCGGACCTCGTGCAGACGCTCGCCTGCTGGCCGGCGCAGGCCGAGCATCTTACCGCGCACCCGGGCATCGCCCACATCACCTTCATCGGCAGCCAGCCCGTTGCGCACGCCGTCGCCGCGTCCGCCGCCAAGGCGCTCACGCCTGTCGTCGCTGAGCTTGGCGGCAAGGACCCCTTCATCGTCCTCGACTCGGCCGAGCACGACCTCGCCCGCATTGTCGAGGTCATCCTGCGCGGCACCTTCCAGGCCGCCGGCCAGAACTGCATCGGCATCGAGCGCGTCATCGCCGCCCGCGGTCCCGTCTACGACAAGCTCGTCGCCGCCCTCGCCCCGCGCGTCCGCGCCCTGCGCCTCGGTCCCGACGCTGACGTCGGCGCCATCATCTCCCCGGCCTCCTTCGACCGCCTCGAGGCCCTCGTCGACGACGCCGTCGCTCGCGGTGCACGCCTCCTCGCCGGCGGTCGCCGCCACCAGCACCCTGACTACCCCGGCGGCTCCTACTTCGCGCCGACTATGCTCGCAGACGTCACGCCCGACATGGCCATCGCCCGCAGCGAGTGCTTCGCCCCCATCCTCACGCTCATGCGCGCCGACGCGTCCACCGCCGACGCTGTGCTCGCCGTCGCCAACGCGCCCGACTTTGGCCTCGGCGCCTCCGTCCACGGCGCGGAGAGCGACCCGCAGCTCGATCCCATCGTCCGCGGCCTCAAGGCCGGGATGGTCGCCGTCAACGACTTTGCCGTCTACTATGCCGTCCAGCTGCCCTTTGGCGGCGTCCGCGGGTCCGGCTACGGTCGCTTCGCGGGCGAGGAGGGCCTCCGCGGTCTCTGCAATATCAAGAGCGTCTGCGAGGACAGGCTCGGTTGGCTCGGGGTCAGGACGGGCATACCACCGCCCATGCAGTACCCGGTGCCCGACCAGAAGCGCAGCTGGCAGTTTGCGCAGGGCGTGGTCGAGCTTGGCTACGGCGACGGGGCGAGAAAGGCCAAGGGTCTGATGGGCATACTCAAAAACATGTAAAATACAAGGGTGTTTAAACAGTAATGATGAGGTACTCTGATACAATAGATAATAATTAAAGCTTGACAAGCTTGGCAGTCACACGACGGGCCACGGGACTGGACGGCTTTTGATACGCGGCCTTGAATTCACTAAACTACCTTTTCTCGAAATTGCCACTACTTTCTCATTAACTTGTAGCACGAATTATGCTCTCCCCGAAAATTTCTGCCTTCTACCAAGCTGCGAATAGTTTCTGATCATGTCAGCCTTACCAAGAGGCCAGAGGGGTACCAGTTCCCCAGGCCTGAGGTGCACGGGCGGCGGGGGCCGGCGGGCCAGCTGCTGGCGGGGGAGGGCCTCCCCAGCCGCCGGAGCTTGGAGCAGGGGGGATCTGCGCCGGAGCAATTGGGGGAGGTCCCCAGCCATTGTTAGCCTGGACTGCCTGGACGGGGACGGGAGGAGGAGCACTTGGCGGAGCTCCCCAGCCATTGGCGACGGCGCCTGGCTGGGCGGCAACGGGCTGCACACTGGGTTGTGAAACGGGCTGTCCACCCCGGCCGCTCTGAGGAACAGCATTAGTCGAGGGAGGGTACGCCGGAGGAGGAGTACCTGGTGGAGGTGCCCAGCCGTTGGCAGCAGGATTGAGCTGGGCGGGAACGGGCTGCACAGCGGGCTGCGAAATGGGCTGTTCGCCCCAGCCGCCCTGAGGAATAGCACCGTTGGTGCCGGTGACAGCTTGAGGCTGCTGACCCCAACCGGAAGGCTCGATCGTCTCGTTGGAAGCTGGGACATCGCCGACATCTCGACCAGCTACTTCGTTTGGATCAAAGTCGGACTCCGTCTCAAACTGGATCTTGCCAGTCTCGGCGGGTTTGTAAATCTCCAAGAACTCCGGGATGTCCTGCTTGGTCTCCAGAAGAGTGCGAGTCAGGACGCTGGCAATCGCCTCATCTCTATCCGTGAAGAGAGATGTGGCAACACCACGGTGACCAATACGACCCGTTCGTCCTGGGAGCGTTAGCTAATGCCGCAGCGAGGAAAGGCGAAATACATACCAATTCGGTGCGTGTATTCTTCGATACCGCCATGATCCATGGAAGGCAGATCATAGTTGATGACGTGCATCACGTTGCGCACATCAATGCCTCGAGCTGTGACTCCAGTTGCAATCAAGATGGGAGCAGTTCCGGCGCGGAACGAACGCATGGCGGCCTCGCGCTCCAGCTGAGTTCGATCGCTGTGCATGGAAGTCACGGGGAGCTTCATGTTGAACAGGAAGTCGTCAAGACAGTCAACTTCTTGGCGGCTGTTTGCAAAGATGATTGTTCTCACGCCGTGCATCTCGTTGAGAAGTGCAATAAGGGTATTGCGCTTCTCATGAGGCTCGACCTTGAGAACAATTTGCTTAATGTTCTCAGTTGTGCTCCCAGCACGGCCGACACGGAATCGAACGTGGGCAGCGGCAAGGTGCTCCTTGGCCAAGTCACGAGCCAGCTTGGGAAAGGTGGCAGAAAAGAGACCGTACTTGACATTGCCCTCGTCTTGGTCTAGAAAATATTAGATAGTGAGGATAAAAGTGAAACAGATGCGCTTACCTCCGCCGAGTATGATTTTCTGGAGATCTTCCTGCCAGCCAATGTCAAGCATCTCGTCCGCCTCGTCAATGATCAAATACTTTAGACGCCGCAAGGTCAAGTCACGAGGCTTGTTGATAAAGCCGACAAGTCGTCCAGGAGTTCCAATGAGCACGTCACAGCCGCGATTGAGCAGGTGAACTTGCTCAGCCACGGGAACGCCGCCATAAACGACACCAGGGCGCAGCATGGTGCGGTAGCAGAACTTGCGGGCCTCATTGAAGATCTGAACGGCCAATTCGCGCGTTGGAGATACAATGAGAACCAAAGGTTCCGCAGTAACCTCGTCTCTGCCCTTGCAAAAGGTTGCGGGGTTTGGGCGAGGTGCGGCAAGCTTCTTTGCCTTACCCATGAGACGGCTCAGGATGGGAATCAAATAGGCAGCCGTTTTACCCGATCCTATTAGAGATGTGTTAGATAACATCAAAGCGAAAAAGGGAAAACACGTACCAGTCTGGGCAATGCCGATTACATCCCGACCTTGGACGATGGCTGGGATGGTAAACTTCTGAATCGGAGTGGGATAATCATAACCTGCCAACTTGACGTTCTCCAACATGACGGGGTGCAGGCCTGCGTCTCTGAAGGTCTTGATGGGCTCGATCTTGACTGGGCCTTCCTGCTTAACCTCAATGCTTTCGATGCTTGAACATGTTAGCAGGGGAAGTAGATGGGAGCCAGTCAAACGAACCGTCGGAAGTCAAGGCCCATTCGCTCGTGGCGAGTAGCCGGATCACCAAAGAGCTCGAGCTCCAGGCCTTCTATTTTTGGGCCAACGTCTCCGTACTCGTCATTCCATTGGTAGATCGGGGCACTTCCGTCAAAGGCGTCGGAAGAGATGATGCCAGCGTCGGTTGCGCCGGCTGGTGGTGGCTCATCGCCAGCGGTTTGATTCAAGGCAGCCTGAGCGTACCCAGAATCCATTTTGAATCAGAAACGATATCGTAATGATGAGTACTGCCAGATGTCAGATGGGGGAAGGGGCGCGGGATTGCGAATGGAGGCAGGAAGCAGGACAGACCTTGAAGCGGGTAGATGAGAGGGAAGAGCTTGAGGGAAGAGGGCCAAAGTTCGAGCATCACAGTTATGAAGAGAGTGATATGAGGGAGGAAGAAGAAGAGGGAAAGAAAATCAATGCGCGCGCGTTGAAATAGGTAAACAACAGGTGCTGTTGCCAGCTGGCGGCTGCTAGCTGCCAGCTGCCAGCTGCAGCTTCATCCGTTTGCACGCGATTCCAACTTGGGATTTTGATACTATTTTTTAATTTTTGAGAGGCTTATAATTTCTGTTTGTAATAAACTTAAATGAAATAGATTGAATGTATTCTTTACATGCATATTGTTGTTATTTAAGCCTTTATTACCATGTGTGTTATTAGCCAACCTCGAAGTTTTGCGAGAGTGCTGGCACAGTGAGTGGTATGTGAATCCTTGCGCGCCCAGAGAAGGATAACATCATCTCCCGATGCTCTAACGTATTGGATGTTTGTACTCGGGCTCTTAGCTTCTTCATCGTGTATCCCATCACCATAAATCCAACAAGTCCTGCGTATCCAGTGCTGTCGATACCTCGAAATCCTTCATACCCTTTGCGAGCACTTGCTCTAACCCAACCGCTGCTCGCCCCGTGACGCCTCCCTCTTTCTTGGCCTGGTCTATCCCTTTCAAAATCGCGTCCAAAAAGCGCTTGTGAAAGATCTGCTGTCTAGCCTCTTTATTGGGGTACATCTCCGCATCCTCGTCTCGCTGTGCCACGAACAGGTTCAGATACTCGAACGCGTTTCCCGAGCGTGGCATCCTATATAAATTATCCCAGAACTGTGCGCTCGTCGGCTCGGCGGCTACCTCGTCCCTGAAGCCGGCCTGCAGGAACCTGGCCAGCGTCGCTATCTGCTTGGCGCGGTTCTGCGCGTCCTTGGGCTTGAGCGTCGTCCGGGCGTTGGCCGCCGCCGTCCATCCTTTAGTTGATGAGGCCACGGCCCAGCCCATGACGGCGCAAAACGTCGTCAGCGTGCGCACCCAGCCGCCGGGGCACGTCACGAGCTCGTCGGCGGCGACGTCAAGCAGCCAGTCCATGGCTGCGAGGGCGTCGCCGCTGATGTCGCTCGAGAGGTGCGTCATGCCCGCGCGGATAAACATGATGGTGTGCTCGATGACGGGCGGGACGTCGCGGCCGGGCAGCACGCGCAGCAGCTTGAGCAGCTGCTGGCGGACGGGCGTCGCGCTGTCGGAGAGGAGGGGGACGAGCTTTGTGAGGACGGCAGCGGTGCCGACAGGATTGACGGGCGGGTCGAGGGCGAGTTGACTGGTGAGGTAGGCGAGAGCATCTTTGCGCTGCTTGTCGGAGCGGGAGGAGGCGAGGGAGAGGTTGTGCTTGAACTGCTGGATGACGTCTGGTGCTTCTGTCGACAAGGACTGGTGTCCCATAACAATTGCTGGAAATCGTCAGCGACGCATAAAGAGGAATATAGAGGGAATAGTACCTTTCGACTTGAAGCTAGTATCTGTAAAATTGGAGGCCTTGGCCTTGGTCTTTCCGACTTTCAATTTTGTTTTCTGCCCTGGTTAGCAGCGGTATCGCCAAAGTCTAGCATAGCGCATACTTGGAAGTCCTTTTGCTTCTCCTTCTTTTTCTTCATACTGGAGCCCATTGTGACGGATGTAGAAATTTGAAGGCAATAATACTCGTATCAGTCGTCGTATTCACAAAGATTGTAATTATTCAAGACCTTGGGTTTGACATCTTGTAACGTAGAGGGGCAGGAAATTTTGGCGGTGTCGCTAGGCAGAATTGGAGCTGGCGCTGGCGCATCGTCACTGCACCCACTCTCCCCACCAAAGGAACATCCTGGATGGGGGCCCGACGATAGCTTGTCATGACCAAGCCTCGCATTTTCTAAACATATTCGCAGGAGCTACTACCGCATCATGATGGCCGATGTGACCAACGTACGTCAGACGAAGGGCGCAGATGCGTATACATTCAACGCCGGCCGGTTCCTACTGACTTTGGGCTATTTTTAGGGAAACAGTGCCATCTTGGACGAGAAGCTGTCGCGCCTGTCTAAGAAGCCCGGCGTCAAGGCCAGCATCGTCATTGACAGGGGGAGCGGCTCGATCCTCAAGACGAGCGGTGACATCTCGGTGCTGGGGACGACACAGTCGCGGACGGCCTCGACGGCAGCGTCCTTCTCAAACGAGCCGGCAGCGGCCGAGGAGAGTACCTCTAAGGGCATCGACGACTTTGCGGCCATGATCTGGAAGTTTGTCAACAGCTCGGGTGAGATGGTGGAGGAAATGGACAAAGATGTACGTTGATGCCGAGAGCAGACCTGCGCAGAGCGTGCCAGCGAGGGGGGGTGCTGACCAACTACTAGGACGAGCTGCGACTGCTGCGACTACGAACGAAGAAGCACGAGATCGTCATTGTGCTGGACCCAAAATACCTCTTGACAGTCATCCACGATACCCCTACTTCTTGAGACCGGCTAAGCCCCCGACACGGGGAAGAGATGAATGCAGGAGGCGGTGCCCACGCGATGGCATCCATAACATTACATACGCGATTTAAGATACCCTTTCCGAATTAGTTGTACAAAACGCTACCATGACGGAAGTCTGAGAAAGGAGAACTGGGGCATATACATTCGCGTCATGTCCTTGCCGAGAATGGCTTCAAGCAGCATAGCCAGCCACATCTAAGGCTCTGAAGGGCATGGAATAGAGCAAATACAAATCAAATATGTCCATATCGCTATCTTGGCCCCGTTTGTTCATTTATTCTACCGCGATGTTAGAGGTAGCTTGCTGTCTCGCAAAACCGCGCCAAGAAAGCCCAAGCTTTCACTCCCTTCGACAGCCACTCCGTCAAGTCCGAAACAATTGGATAGGAAGAGGCCTATGAGGGTGGAAGCCTCAATTGTTCGCTTACCATCGGCGGATACGGGACCCAGGTAGTGATAGAATCTCGCCCAAAAATGCTCCCGAAGCTCGCCATGGTTCGAGTGGTAGCGCCAAAATTCTCCCCTGCTGATGAGAGTCCCGAGCAAAATCTCAAGGTAGCCAAGCGACAGGCCAAAGGGACTGACCTCGGCGCCTCCCCAATCGCAAATGCCTGTGATCCTTCCGGTACTGGCATCAACATGGATGTTGTTCTCATAAAGGTCAGTGTGATTGGGCACAAATGGCCAGCCGTCGGTGAATAGACTCGGGAGCTCGGGGATAATCGCATCTAGGTGGGAGTGAAAAGACACCGGGAGCTCCTGACGTAGTTGTCGAAGCTGTGAGGCGTATTTCTGCAACAGCTGCTCGGGGTCTGGGCGTACCATCTGAGTAGGCGGGTTGTGGTAAGCGGATGCAAAGAACCTACGGTGCAAGGTTAATTCTGAGCTTGGAGCTTGATCTTGGGCTACATGATGGCGGCAAACCGCGCATAGTCATCTAGAGTCACCCATAGAAGACGATAATTGTTGCTCTGCAGCTCTTTTAGCGCTATGTATGCGCAGACTCCGCCCATGTTATTCATGGTATAGACCTTGGTGCCGCCAAAGTCGCCGTGGTACTTGTGATGTGGTACAAACCCGCGATAAGCCGCCCCAATAGATGCGAGTGATCTCATGTCTAGGACAGCGCCCGCAGAGTCCGGAACTGAACAACAAGACGATCGTCGGCCACAGTATATCTGCTTCCTCCCTGGCTTGCGGTTGGAGTGACGGAGCGGCCGAGTATCTCTTCAGCCTTTGCGTCACAAGACTCTTGTGTGACAGAGGAGTGTTCGCGAAAAAAGTTGTCTATTTGGTACTTGGATAAAGCGGAAAGAATGTTGGGCGCCATGTTGAAAGAGCCTGCGAGAGTCAATTAGGCGCTGCAAGTTATCCAAGCAGGCACAATGCTGGTATCTCTGGGCGTCTAGTGATTTACCCCCAGAGTGTTTGGTAGTGGACCGACGCGTCAGAGCTGGCAGTCCAGAGGATACGGTACAAAGATGACAGAGCGAGGCTGGCATGGATGGGATAGACGCGGAACATCCAGCCACCACTTCCTCAGCAAAGAGCGCCCGCAATGCCCATCGATCGATCGACAAGGCAACAGCCGCCTTCAAGGTTCAAAAATGACCGAAACCGCCTTGGGGGCCGACCAACAAAGGAGTCCTCGCATTTCTCTTTTACATGCTATTTCTACATTGCAGCTCATCGATTCGACGATCCGGGGGTCTTGGGTAATGCGTTACCTCGCAGGATCCATGACGACAGCGAGCAACACCACAGACGCCTCCTGCATCCAGCTGCCCATCCCCACAGCTGGTACGAATTATTTTGTGCACACTTCTGATAGAAGCATCGCTGCTTTCACTCGTTCAATTTTCCTTCTGTGTGCCGAGATGAAATTCCCGGAATTCGTTTCGTGTGACTATTTCGTCGTCTTCTCATGTACAAGGCGAGTGTGCAGCCACATATCCAAACTATCCCTGGCTAAAGTAAATAAGGTTTTGCCTCCTCCAACATCGCCACAGATAACCGAGAATATCTATTTAGGCAGTTGACGCACGCCGGTAGCCCGAATCGACAAGCGGCATCCCGCTGGGAGGTGAGGGTGTGGTCCTCTCCCCGCGGAGGCCTCCGAGCGTACGTGTGCGTGCGGCTCTGGCCCTAAACACGCCATCCCGGTATTTCAATTGGGCCATAGTATCAACGGTTTGGCGTCGCTCCTTTACCTGTCGCCAATCAGACTACCAAGGCTCAACAATGCGACGACAAATCCAAGTTCTTCCTCACCCAGCCTCCGCCGCCGACCACCGGCAATGAATCTAGGCGCCGCCATCGGCACGGCGTGCATCGCCTTCGCGGCGACCAACGTCGACGGCATCTTCGTCCTCGTCACCTTCCTCGCCGAGTCGGCGACCAACACGCACCTGACGCCGGCGACCATCCTCATCGGCCAGTACGCCGGGTTCACCGGCATCATGGCCGTCAGCCTGGTCGGCTTCGCCGTCTCGCTGGCGCTGGCGCCGCAGCCGATCGGGTTCCTGGGCTTCCTGCCGCTCCTCCTCGGGCTGTGGAATCTTCTCGACGTGGTCCTCGGCCGGGACGCCACTGGCTGCGTCGAGGCAGACCAGCCGGAGCTGCCGATGACGGCGTCCACCTGGTTCAGGAGCATAGTCAAGGTTGGCGCCATCACGCTGATCAACGGCGGGGACAACGTCAGCAGCTACATACCGCTCTTTGCTCAGGCGAAGCGCGTCGAGATCGTCGTCTATGTCGCGGTGTTCTACGTCATGCTGGGCGTGTGGTTCCTCGTCGGGCTGCTCATCATGAAGGAGGAGCACGTGCTGCTCATGGCGCAAAAGCACACTAGGAGGCTCATACCGTTCCTCTACATGGGCCTTGGCGTCTTTGTCATTGTCAAGTCCCACTGCTATCCGTGGTCGATTGAGCGCATCGACAAGAAGGGTGCGGCGCATCCGGGCCGTCTCGTCATGGCCGTGTCGACGACGACGCTCCTCCTGCTGTGCATGGGGCTCATGTTTTGCATCAAGTGGAGAAGGTGGCACGCAGTGGCTACTGAGGAGGAGGAGGAGGTGATGGCGAGAGATGGCGGTGCAGAACCGAATGCTGCCGAGGAAGAAGCTGACTGCGCTTCGCAGCCGCGCGGGGTGCCGAGCAAGCGGACTCTTCACTCTTCTACGGAACCACTGTTGAAGGGTGAGAGAGCCAAGGGCAGTACCATGAGATTCAAATACGTTTAGCTCCACACGCTCGACACTATTGCTTTTGGGATCAGTTTTATATGTACTTTTAATGTATTGATGTAGGTGGCGACGGAAACACACGCCACAGTCGTCTCCCAACCTTAGCATCGGCATAGCAAACGCATTCTATGCCCGGAAGGAATTTCATTTTTCCAATGACCAATCTAATGATGGCTCTTCAAGGCGCTCGCCATGTTGCGCCTTTAGTTTTGTATTGTACATATCGCCCACCCCACTCACCCGTCGTCTGCCGCCATACTGTGCGACTCGCATCTCCGTGAATCCCTCATTGTCATTTCGTTCGAATCGACGACTTCGACCTTGTTACGCGGGAGCCGGCGCAGGCGCACCCGTGGCGGTGCCGGAGCGATCGGGCGGGGGCATGAACAGAGGCATGTACGTGACGCCCAGCGCCATGACTGCGCAGCGCGTTAGAGAAGGGCGCGCAGGAAGGGGTTTGAAGCATCTATCCGAGGGTGGGCAAAGTTGACGTACCGGAAAGACCGACGTTGAAGTAGCCGGGCGTGCCGTTCTTCTTGGCCTCGGCGCTCTCGCCGAGCCAGTTCTGGATGGAAAAGACGACGCCGGCCCTGTGAAACAAGTCAAAAACATGAGCGCTGCTTTCATTTTGTGCGTGCGTGCGTGCATGCGTGCATGCGTGCGTGTGCGGGGGGGGGGGGGGGGGGGGTGGCAAAACGTACCAGCCGACAAACTTGTTGCGCGTAAACATGGCGGCCATCGGCATCGTCGACGACAACGTCGAGCTGAACTCGGGGTTGTCGCCCTTGGAAACAGGCTCCTGGTACGGAACGACTGCCGGCTATGTTAGCATCTTGGTACAAACGACACCTGCGTGCGGCTGCGCTGTTCTCCTGATTCATCTCTGCCGGGCGCATCGCAATTGGCGCAGCTGGGTAGGTTCAAACGTACTGAGTTCCGCACGACGGAGGTCCTTGGTCGGCGCCATTGTGACTGTTCGCGTGGAGGTTGATGAACCGGCTTGATGGGAGGAAGGTTGTGCGAGGGAAGTCGGCCTGGGTTCTGGGGTTGCACAGCGGTAGCTTCAAGATGCGGACCCCAACGGCCTCACTAGTGCAGACCAACCCACATCAACTTATTAGCAGGTGAAGAGAAAGAGTAGAATTGGAGGTAATATTTTAACTAAATTAACATAGATAAAATACATGCTATTTTCGCTTCGTAACATGGTATAAAAATCATAAAGAGTTATTGATACATCGGGCTTTTTTTTGCACGCCCCGCGGGCTCAGTCCACGCGCACAATGACCTTGTAGCCCAGCGCCCCAGCCTCGCGGATCGCGCACGCGAGGCAGCCTCGCTTGCGGCGGCTAATGATTGCGTTCCAGCCTTGCTCGGAGCACAGGGCGCGCACCAAGATCTCCAGGTCGGAGCCTGACTGCCGCTTGTGTGACTCGTAGTGCATCCGGGCGGCAAAGGAGAAGCTGTGCTTGCGGTCTGCGTGTGGCGACGACGGCGAGGCGAGCCGCTCGAGCACCGGCGACTGTGGCAGCTCAACAAGCTGCGTCATGCAGTCGATGACGAGCACCGCGTTGCCGGGCGCCTTGTTGTCCGGGTGGCCCGCGCCAAGGAGCTCGGACAGCGGCAGCTGCTTCTTCTGAAGTACCTCGGAGATGTGCATAACCTTGTAGTTGAAGAATTTATGTAGTGGATGACCTAAGGCTACGTCAGCAAAAAGGACCTTGGAAGCTGATAGGAGTAAACGTACCCATGCGATGCAGAGCCCGCGCTGAATTGCCCAGGGATGCCTCTCCGGACACGTCAATTTCGCGAATCGTTGGGCTGGACGGCGACTTGACGAAGCGCACCCCGCGCGGGGGCGAGCAAGGATGGGCATTGACAAAGTTTACGTCGTACAGCAGCGAGAAGATGTGCTGCCGCTCGGGCACTCCGTCGATGCCGACGCGGAAAGTCAGGGAGGCGGGCTGAGAAAAGAGATCCGGCGCCGGTGCCGATTCGTGGCGTGGCGTGGCCATAATCTCGGGCAGAGGCGTGGGATGTAACGACAGGGCCGACGGGGACAGCTGTAGAGACGCAAAGTCGACGTGTACGTTGGGTGGCGGGTTCTTGTATCGGTTCTCCCAGGGCATCGTAAAGTCAGCCGGGGATGCCGAGTCCTCCTGTCCGTCGCCGACAATGGACGCGTCCCGTTCGAGTCGCCGTTTCGCCCAGATTCTAGATTTTTTACCCAGATGTGCAACATCCTCTATTGTGTGTCAGCTGGCAATTAATTTAACAAGGAAGAAGGACATCTCTTACCAGCCACGTCTTTGACGTCAATGTTGAGCCAGCCTTCCTGCACGCCCATGGGCACAATGTCCGTCGATACCCACCCCATGCATTCGGCAGAGCCCTTGCCGGCGGCGAGCACGCGCCCGAGGATACACGATGTGCTCCAAAAACTCATTCCAGAGTAGACAAACCCACCACAGAGATTCGCAAAGGACCCGAGCTTGCTCATAGCGACGTCGTCATTTTCCAGCAACGTCGCCATGAGAAAGTGAGACAGCCCATCGCCCGGCAGCATGAGTCCAAAGATGTAAGACTTGGACATCCATCCAGACGGGTGCAGTGCTGCCGCTAGTCGCCTGCGCCGGGCCCTCGCTCGTTCTTTATGGTTGCCGCGCTGGCAGGTGACGTCCCAAGTTCCAAAGTAGTCGTCTTTCGAGTCTCCTTCAGACTTGGCGTCATAGCCGCAGTCGCACATGGAGGTGTCTGGTTTCCTCTTGATGGCTTCTCGCATGTGGGTAGTGATGCGCGCTTCATAGTCGTCGATGCCCGGCCATCTCAGCTTCTTGGCAAAATGAATGAGCCCATCCACTTGGCGCCGTCCGTTTCTCCCTTTGATGACGTAGTGGCGCGCGGGAAACGCCGGTGTCATGTGGTTTTGGTTGCGGTGGTGGCTGAAGGGGATATGGCTCACAATGGCGGCAAGCCAACTGGCGCTTTTTGTCTTGATGCTCTGCATGATGGTGGCGTCATGGTCGCCGGTGGCGGCTTCTTCCTTGGCCGTTTCGCTCTGGGTCGACTCGCCATCTGCGACAATCTCAATGTTGTCGAGCCAGCTGCGAGCAAGCAGCAGAGACCACTTAACAGTCGAGTTGGCGGCGCGCTCGAACTGGACGACGTCCATCGGCCGAAACGACCCCGCGCCGTACTCCTCACCCTGGGTGACGGCGTCAAGGCGAATGAGAAGCTCGGTGGCCATGAGAATCTGGAGCAGAAGCCAGTACTTTTCCTCGGCCATCTCGTCGGAGCACTCGGTGTTGTGTATGCTGGAATCGCCGTCGAGGCGGTCGCCGTGCGGCTCGCCCCAGAGGATCTGGCCGAGACGGATGCGCCATTCGACGTGGGACAAGTCGATCCAGACGTTGGCGGCTCCGAGGCACTTGAGGAGGGCGACGATCTGGTTGGTCAGGCTCTGGCTGTCCTTCTTGTCGAGGGAGATGTAGCGGGGTCGCATGAAGTGGCCAAACAGGTCGTTGTAGGACTCGGAGGACTTGCGGTTCTTGAGGTCGTTTTCACGGTAGAGGTGACCGTTGCGGCGCAAGCGACCGAGAACCTCGGCCTCGGGGATGCGGTGCAGCCAGCCGTCGTTGCTGAGCATGTGCTCGCGCGCGTCGACGATGGCGCGGGCCTTCTTGCCGATGCTGTCGAAGCCAAACTGCTCCTCCTCGAGGGCATCGCTGACGGCGAGCTCGAGGGCAGCCTGGTAGCCCATGGTGCCCTTCTCGAGCCCCTGGAGGCTGAGCATGTTGGGGCGCTCGCGGCAGCGGACGAAGAAGTGGGCGTGGCCGCGACGCTCGGCGCGGCGGCGCTCGGCGGCGGCCTCGGCATCGTGGTTGAGGTCGCGGGTGAGGTGGGGGTGGGCGGTGACGCCGCTCCAGGCGCGGGCCTCGATCTGGCAGTGGTCCGTCAGGTCACGGATCTGCAGGTCCTCATCAAAGGGGAAGGCGACCGAGGGGTTGGGGACGGCGATGAAGGGTCCGTCGTTGCGGGCGAAGAACTGGGGGGCGCCGGAGAAGAGCTTCTCGACGTCGTCCTGGCTCAGCGTGGCCATGGTGTCTTGTCTTGTCAGGTGCAGGGGGCGCAATGGCGAGGGGGCGGGGGCAATGGCATCGAGTTTCGAGGCGGGACGGGATCGGCGCGGCTTTGGCGGCAAAGGGAGGACGCAGGAGCGGTTGGGAGAGGGCTGCGGCGGGGTTGCTCTTTGTTTGCAAAGGGATGAGGTTGCTGGAGGGAAGCTTGGAGCTTCAGAAGGTCGGCCGATGATGTCGTGGAAGCAAGAGCCGGTGAGATGGTAGATGGCGAGGATGAAGGCAACCAATGAGGCATGGGAAAAGGATGAGATCGGGGGAGGACAAGGGTCACGAACCGGTCATCAAGATGCAGGTTGATGATGGGCTGAGGTTGGTTGCAGCATGGGCAAGGACTCAACGAATGACAAGCCGGCTGGTCCGTGGTGGCGCGAGGTCGAGGGACTTTGTGGCAGCTGAGGTAGGTACTTGGTAGCTCTGAGGTACCTGGGCACGCGCACTGATCCAGCCCTGGGGCGGGAGATCAGCGCGCCATTGAACGATGCAGGACATTGTACGAGGAGTGAAAATTACAGTGTGTATAGGAATGGGTAGTATGAGTGATTTGGTGAGTTGAATTTACATTTTTGGCCCTGTTGATGGAAGCAATCCGGGAGCTGCTGCGCCTGGCGGGCACTGGATGAGTGCCCCGCGAGGTACCTGGGTACTTACAGGCACAGAGCTGACCTCCGGCGGTTACAGCGGACAAAGCAGCCATCTATAGCGGCCGTGACGCCATTTTCCGGGGTCGACTCCACTGGAACGGGGCCGCTTAGTGCCAAAAGGAGTGCTAATGTGCCAACCAGCGCTAAAGTTGGACCTAAAGATGCTGCCATGTGAGCTCCAGAATCATCCCTGCTCTTTCGCTCTCACCGAGGAAACCAGCTCGGCGCAGGACCATTGTGCTGGGGAAATGACACCAGTCTGTTTTACACATATTAATATTAGATAATATTGGTTTACAAGGGGCCCCGGGAGACTCAGTCATCCCGCCAGTTTGTGTGTGTTGTCAAGGTTTCACGAGCTTCTCTCGTACAACAGGGCCAACACCATTGTCGGCCATCAAAGAAAAAAAGAGAGAAAAGAGAAACTAGAGTAAAACTGGCGATAAGCCGCAGACTATTACGTATATATACACATTCCAGTACCAGACGATCCCTCTGGGCCCCCTTTTCATAACAACTAGTGGCCTACCGAGCTTGGCGATGGAGTCGCCCACGTCTTGAAACGCTGGCGGAGACAGTCTGTGTGTCGTCCAGTGTCGCAGAGCCCGCCTGTCAAAATCATCGACAGCCCCCATTATCTGTCATAATCTCGGCCCCGCGGCTCTCTTCATTTCTCTAGATTTTTCTTCCATTTTCTTCCTTCAAGAATCGCTGCAGATATACGACAAAGCAACCACATCAATAACCGACAACACAATACAATATGCAACTTTCGTCAACAGCTCTACTGCTGTGGGCGGCTTCGCTCGTCAGTGCGGGAATCGTCATTACGCCCATCCGCGACGATCAAATAGTCGCAAAGACGTCCGGCGACTGCTTCTTCGGTGTCGTGACGCCCCAGGGATGCGGGTAAGCCATTCTCCCAGTATAAGCACGGGACCAAGGGAAATGCTAACTGGTCAAAAGACCGAAGAGAGGCTGAAAAGCACCAGTTGTCGAAAGGATAAAGAATCGAGATACAATGAAAGGCAAGCAATGCAAAGGAACATGCCAGGAGCATGAAGCGCGTCACTCTTTACATGGATACCATAATACCACATACCATAGACATACCATACCCACAAAGTAATTCAACTCTCATTTATCAGATCGCCTCTCAGCTCCAATATTTTCCGCAATTTCTACTCTTTGTAATTTAAAAGACCTTGTGCTTACAGGCCTTTCCGCTGCCGTCTGAAACGTCCCCTGCCAACCTGCAGCCCGCGAATAATGCCTCTGGTGATGAATCATGAAACTTGGTGATGAGCGAAACCAACACCGAGTTTCAGACCACCACTAACCCGCGTTTTATCCCTACCAGCAGCAAATCGATACCAATTTGTAATGCATGCCGCGGAAATGCCGTTTCTTTTGCTGTTTATTCGGAAAAATACTACCAAGACTACCTTTGGCCTGACGGAGTTGGCCGCCATCGGGCGAACCCGCTTACATCGATTGTGGTCCTGCAAAGTCACACACAGACACACAGACACGGCATGCACGTAAAGATGAACCATTCCATTCATGATGAAAAACCTGCAATACACGTGTGGGGGGAGGGAGTGATCCCTAGGCCAAGAGCATCTAGGCCAACAGAGCAGGAAAACCATGAACCGACCCTTGGAGATACATAGGAAAGAGAAGGGGGAAAATAAGAGTAAATAAGTAAAGAGTATTTGAAGCAATTTTCACATGCCAACGGATCCCAACACACACAAAAATCATGAAATAAAAAACACATCTCTGCTCAGGATTGAAGCTTGTCGCACGTTGCGAGCTAGAGAAAAGAGCAAATCTAAAAGCTTCCACTGTTCGTCTGCTCCCGTGTCATTACGACAGCTCCTGGACGCACTGCTGGAGCTGGCTATCGCACTGCTGGGGCTGCACGTTGCGGACGGCACCCTGCTGGATGCCCGTCTGGCAGGCGGCGCGCTGCGTGTCGCAGGCGCGCTGGACGGCGTCGCCCTTGGTCGTGAAGCTGTTGCCGTCGACGGAGAAGGGCCGGTTGCGGTCGTTGCTCTGAGTGATGGCCGGAGCGGCCACGCCGCCGAGGGCGTTGGCCTGGCTGGCGCCGCCGCGACCGCCGCCGCCGCCCTGCTGTTGGTTGCCGCCGCCCTGCTGCTGGTTGCCGCCACCTTGCTGCTGGTTGCCGCCACCTTGCTGCTGGTTGCCGCCACCTTGCTGCTGATTACCGCCGGCGACTTGGCCGTTGTTCTGCAAGCCGCCTGCGCCCTGCTGCTGGCCGCCTGCGCCCTGCTGCTGGCCACCACCGCCCTGCTGCTGGCGACCGCCACCCTGCTGCTGGTTACCACCACCCTGCTGCTGGTTACCACCACCCTGCTGCTGGTTACCGCCACCCTGCTGCTGGTTACCGCCGCCCTGCTGCTGGTTGTTGCGGCCACCGCCGCCACCGACAGCTTGAAAGCGGACGCAGTCATCCTGGGCACCACGCTGGGCAATGGGCATGAGCACGGGCTGGTGGTTCGAGGCCGACGTCATGCTGCATACGCGGTAGTTGCCAGGAGGCAGGCCACCGGTGACGGTGGCCGACAGGAGACCCTGGCCGTTGCCGGCGTCGTTGATGCCCTTGAAGAAGGCGAACTTCTGGGGGTCCAGCGGCTGCTTGGGGTTGAGCGAGCGGCCGGTGTCCTGCACGGTGACGTGGGTGTGGCCGATGACGTTGCCCTGGCGGTTGAGGGCCTGGGGCGCCGAGTAGTAGGTGGTGGTGGCGTTGGTGAAGGAGCCAGCGGCCAGGTTCGACAGCTGCACCTGAATCTGGAATGTCTGTCCGGCCGGGATCTGGTCATTATTCTGGGGGTTGATCATGACGGCCGAGATCATGTTCTGTCGGGCGGGGATTTGGCCCATGGCTGGGAGCGAGGTATTGTTAGCTCCGAGTGCAAATCATTTAACATTAGGCGCGGCACTTACGAATACCGTTGCAAGATCCAGTATCGATCTGCTTGCCATTTGTCAGAGTCTGACCAGAACAGAAGTTGATAAAGTTGTTCCTCGACCTGCAGCCACGTTAGTCAGCCGCATTCTAAAATCAAGTTGAAGCTTCTTGACATACGTCTGAGAAGCAGCCTGCTCGTTGGAGCCAGGGTTGTTGCCATCGTCAGCGGAACCGGCCTGAATAGCATCTTGGTCCAGCTGTATATTGCCGCCACCACCCTGCTGCTGGCCACCACCACCCTGCTGCTGGCCACCACCGCCCTGCTGCTGGCCACCACCGCCTTGCTGCTGACGACCACCTCCCTGCTGCTGGCCACCGCGCTGACGACGCTCGAGGGTAGCGTGAATAGGCGAGCGGCGCATATCAGCGGCATCTACAACCATGGCTGCGCCCACCAGGGCCGTTAGGATGGCCTTGAGTTGCATGTTGATCAAAGTGTCGTCTAGACAAAGTTGATGTGGGCTGGTGTATGTATCGTTGTCAAGAAGAATTAAGGGTAAAGCCACAAGTCACAATCTATGGTGCCAGACCGAAGATTATTGTAAGCGAGAGTCGTCGTGGTCGTTGTCGTCGAAGGCGGATGAAAGGAGCGAACGAAACGCGAAAGACAAAAAGCAGCCCAGCACGCTCAAGAATGAAGGATAGGTGTACGGCCAGCGATTTGAGAAGGGGAAAGAAGAAAAAGGAGAGGAAGAAAAGGGACGAGCGCAGAGGGCCAAAGGAGAGGGATGTTTTTAAAACGTCAAGAGAGTTGGAAAGGACGAGAGGGGCGGGCCAGAGGAGAATGCCAAGGCCGTGCCTTTAAGAACCCTGGCAGGAAGAGGCAACCCCTCCGGGGGGGCGTCATTAAGGTAAAAAGAGAGGCTAACAAGGGACGAGACGGAATCTCGGCTCACTAGGGCGGTGACGGGATGGCCTCAGGTGCCCGGAGGGTGGCAGGCTGCATGAGTGTAACGACCCGCGTGGGAGGAGGGAGGACCAACCACATCGGCACAGACGGCTTGCCAGGTGCGTTGCCACGATGATGGATGGACAGGGAAGTCATTGCTCGCATCTCCACGGGGTCAAAACCGGCAGGCTAGTGTACCGTGCATCGATGAGAAGACTGCAATACGGGCTGTTCGCACGGAGAGTGTGGGTGCAAGTAAGCTTTGGTGATGCTGGGGTGTAAGGGAGGACGGACGGACGATGAGATTGGGCTCACGTTTGGGGAAAGCCCGGCAAGCAAGGCACCAGACGCAAGAGAAAGGATGGGAAATTGAGTAGGATCGACGGCGCTGGCTCCAAACCAGAGGAGTCGCAGCTTGGTCGGTGCTGGCGCGCGCCGATGCTGTGCATCTCATTGAATCCCGGACGAAGGATGGGGCGGGGCGGGGCTGGTTCGCCCCAGACCGGACCTGTCAACCTGTCATACTGTCAGGAAGAGAAGAGAGAGGAAAAGGTGGTCCGCGCCCTGCGCCCTCTCTCCGCCGATGAAAACCCGGCCGAGAAGGAAGGGTGGTGACGAGAAAAGGTGAGGTGCGCAACGTCGCAGACGTGCGGCAGCCCCTGGTCAGCGGTCGGCCCGGGGACCAATGAGGGGGGAGCCCGGCCGCCGGAGGGGCTCCACCCCGCCGCCGGGCTCTTACACAGGTGAGGCAGGCGCCGCAAAAGACGAGGGGCCCCTAACGATGGCTAGACGTCTGGGACAGGGAGAAAAAATTGGATCGTTAGGCGAATAGGAGAATTTGTGTTGGTCTGGTTGTTACTGGAATTTGAATTGAGAATTAAAAAAAAAATCCTGCTCAGAAGCTTCTTTTGTCATCTGGTCCTGTACACCTGTAATAACACCACCACTCAGCCCAACTCATAAACCCACGCCCCTCCCTCCTCCGGCATGCCTCTTCGGGCACCCCACCCGGCCCCGCGCACACCGACCCCGGCCGAGAAGTAACCATGCAACTATTAGTATGTAACTCCCATCAAAGTCAATGGCAGCCAGACAGTAGTTATGTGTTAATGGGTAAACCAAAGACGTCATTCCGCTAGCCTCTCATTCCGCGCTCCCTCGTAACTGGCTCGAGCTCCAGCCCAACAATGTGGTGCAACTATCGCCGTTCAGCCGTCTCCCCCGTGCATGCATCCATCTCGTCTCAGGTCTTTGTGGCCACGGCTTTATCTGGGGAACAATTACACACCAAAAGCTCTTTTATTAGCAATTTAAAATCAGACTCTACATTAGACAAGCAAAAAAAAGCCACATGTCTTGGAGATGCAGCCCTCTGACATCCGACCCGATGCAGCCCTGTGCCGCCGTGCCGAGTAGAGTGTAAGAGCGGGTTCGCCCCCGAGGTCACAAACCACGCCTCGTCCTCTTCCAAGTTTCGGTGGCTGCAAGCTTCTGTGGCTATAGAATGGATTTGCAGATTTTCAGTTACATTCGAGGTTCAAGTTGATTTCTGTCCGCTGCACGGCATCGTCCTTCCGGAGGCCATCATCAGCATTGCCAAGTTGCCAAGATGCCGGGCATCATGAAACATTTTTTTCCCTCTCAGAACGTGGGCCATCACTTTTCCTCGCTCTGGAATTCGCAACTCAATCTAGTCGAGCATGGAGAGAGACACTTTCGCTCCCCGTACCTGAGCGGCTCCGCATGGTTTTGAACTCGATGGCAAGGTTGGCCCAAGTTCGGCCCCCCATCGTCCTCCTCCCTTTCCCTGGGCCGATTTGGAATGGGTTTCGTCTGATACCAAGAACCAATTCCGATGACACATTTATCGGACGGGCCTGAGTACTGTTGTGTAGCATGTTGATGACAGTTGTTTCTGGGGCCCTTCTTCCCCTTCCCTTTGCCCACCGTTCGGTAGATGGCTGCATTACGGTCCAGCTGGTTTGTCGCATATGCGAGATTTGGCGATGGGCGGGTTTGCGGATACATTTATCAGCCCATTCTTACATTTCGTTGTTCTAGATTTCCTATTCAAGATTTGATGAATTCAAAATTCGTCTCTCTGCATCCTTGGAAAATCCTCATATCTGTTACAGCTCAAGTTCGGCGGCACTTGTGGCATCCTCCCGCTGCGCGTTGTACTCGTCGGCAATCTTGTCGAGCAGGGCCGCCATTCTATAGCCAGCCAGCGCAACCTGCTTCTCCAGGATCGGTGCGGCGTCCTCGTAGTACTGCCCGCTCAGCTCCTGGTCATGAATTGCCTGCGGTCCCTGCGGAAGAACTAATCAACGCTCCTTTGTCAGCACGAGCCCACTTTGTGCAAACAACAACAGCCATGGTAACCGTGACTCACCGTGCGAGCAGACAATGGCGTTGGCCTCGCGCGACCACGCCAGCGCCGTGCCATTCGTGTCCGCCATGTCGATGCCCTTGACCCAGCTATCCCTCTCCTCCGCCCAGCGGCCCGTCTCAATCTCCGCCGTCAGCTGCTCCGCCCACCGGCGCCCCAGCACGTACGCCCTCTTGCCGCGGCCCGACCCCCCGAGCCAGCGCTCCAGGATGGCCGTGTCCCAGACAAAGTGCAGGTTGCGTTCCGCGCCGGCCCAGCGGACGTAGATGCCGTTGCCGCCGCGGGCCACGTCCTCGTTGTGCAGCGGCTGGTGCAGGTCGCCGACGAAGTGGACGACGAACTTGGCGGCCTGGGCGCGGCGCCAGGCGGGCAGCGCGCGGTCGTAGGCCTGGGTCGTGTAATTGGTCAGCGAGGACACTACGCAGCCGGTCTGCTTGCAGTCGCGCTCGAGGTCGACGTTGCACGCGTGCGGCGGCTGGTCGTGCGCGTCGATGAAGTGGAAGGTGCTGGTGAAGCGGCCCCATTTGGTGTACCGGATGGAGTCTGCCCAGCTGGCGATCGAGGCCAGGTAGTCGTCGTCGGTGCGCTGCAGGAGCTCCTTAAGGTAGACCTCGGTGGAATTCGCGATGAAGTTGCTGGCAATGTACGCGGTGGTGATGTGTCCCAGGCCTATGCGGGAGGGAGAGGGGTTAGCGAGGGAGGACCGGGGGAGTACCGAGGGGGGTCTTCTCAATGATTCAACGTTGTGCTGGCTTTCTAATTAGACTCGGGATTGAAGATGACATACTTCCCCATGCAGTTACTGCAGGCAGCGAGAGGAGGCCGCACGTCACAGCGGCGTTGAGTCTCATGTTGTCGCGATGACTGTGACACGGGTATGACTGAGGATTGAGTAGGGAAGGGGTGATAAGCTGAGGATGGATTCAGGAGGAGGTCTTCCGGGCGTGTCTATGTATCTATATCTTGAAAATATCCAAAAATGATTGATGAAAACAATAAAGCTGGCCGCCTGAAAGGGCCGCAGACGTGTTTTGAGGATAACGGCGGCAAGCGTGCAGAGGCAAGTCGAGGGCTGAAGCCTGGACAAACCATGGCCTAAAACAGTGGTCCACGTGAAACTACAGTGTGCTCACCCGAGATCAGGTGGCAGTTGCTTGCACCCAACATGGCAAAAATAATCAAGAAAGAAGCAGAAGTCTAAATTAATTAATTGAAAATGACCTGATTCAATTGCAGTAGGCTTGCTTTTTTAATGATAATGAATTTTTGTTGGGCATGCATAGATGGGCAAGATAACATTGGGCGAGTGATTGCCTCCAGGCACCAAGTCGGGTTGCAAACGGGCGGGCTAATTAGGCGCGCCTACAGTGATGGCTACGGGAAGCTCAGCATAGGCTTCGCTCTTTGCAGAAGCACGTCGCATTTGTGGGATTCTTCCCAGTAGTTTCTATCATCCTTTATAGGAACGGGCATGATCCCGAGCGTACCTAGCCAACATCTCTCGTTGCGGCTTATGTAGTACTTGCTTTAAGGTGCATCGCTTACAGCCTTCGCTCCCTATGGCGACAGCAATCAGGCTGCCTTTTCCTAATAATAAAAAAGGGAGCTTGAATACCTGATAAATGATTTCAAGATGGACTGCAGCTAGGAGCCGCCAGCCTGATTCGACGCACCCCACTCTACAGTACATGCAGTGGCCTCGCTTAGCCATGGACAACCGCCCAACACCTTAACATTCTCATGCACAGGCAATCGAGCTGTACACCTCACATGCTCAAGTCTATGCAGTCACTGTAACGCGACAATACTGGGGCTTATAGCCTCACCCAGGACCTCCCGACCTGCGAGATTCCGCCGTACGCGATCCTGTCCCATACCTGGGGCTCTAACGAGGTCATCTTCCCGGATCTCTAAGGCGCCCCCCGGCGAATACTAGTGGCAGCAGAAGGATGGCTACCGCAAAATAGAATTCTGCGACGAGCAGGCGCAGCGTCATGGGTTGCGACGCGTCTGGGTGGACACTTACTGCATCGACAAGTCTAACAGCATCGAGCTGCAGACGGCCATTAACAGCATGTTTCGGTGGTACCGCGATGCGGCGCGCTGCTACGTCTACATGACAGATGTCTCCAAGGTCGAGGACGATGGAAAAGAAGAGGAACAAGGAAAAGAGTCTTGGAGGGCGTCGTTTCGAAACAGCAGATGGTTCACCCGCGGCTGGACGCTGCAGGAACTCATCGCGCCCAAAGTCGTTGAATTTTACTTCAAGGAGGGGGTATTCCTAGGCGACAAGCAGCCTTTGGAGTCCATGATTCGCGACATTACGAGAATCCCGGTGAATGCGCTGCGCGGCACCGTGCTGTCTGAATTCACCATGGCGGAACGCGAGTCGTGGATTCGCTCGAGGAGGACATGGTCTACTCGATGCTCGGCATATTCCACGTCTTCTTGCCTCTCATCTACGGCGAGGGACGGGACGAGGCACAGAGGCGACTGCGAGAACAAGTTCACAAAGCAACCAAGGGTACGTACATTCTGCAGCCCGGGTGACCTGTCCCGTTTCAAGAGCTATCTGACCGTTTCAGGCGCACCAAATGAGGACTTGTCCATCACTTTCAGCCTGTCCGAAGCCCCAGAAGTTCAGCATTTCGTCTCAAGAGAGGCCGAGCTGGCAGAGATACGAGAGCGGCTCCTCTCAGATGGAAGCCGTCGTGTTGTCGTGCTTCACGGTCTCGGCGGGATCGGCAAAACGCAGCTCGCCGTAGCGTACATGAGAAGGTATCGAGATGAGTACTCGGCCGTCTTCTGGCTGAACATCAAAGACGAGCACACCATCCGACAGAGTTTCGTCAAGGCGGCGAAGCAGATACGGCGGCAATATCCTCATTCGCGGCTCTTTACAGAGTTGGGCAAGGGCGACGACACCGGCAAGGCCGTGGAGGCTGTCAAGTCGTGGCTGAGTCTTCCGGGCAACACCAGATGGCTCGCCGTATAAGACAATTACGACGAGACAAAGTCGACGGACGACAAAAGCGGTGCCGGAGTCGACATTGGCGAGTTCCTTCCAACGGCTTATCAGGGTGCTATAATCATCACGACGCGGCTATCGCTCATTGACATCGGGCACGTCATTCGCGTCAAGAAGCTCGAATCCATGGCGGATGGTCTAGAGATTCTCACATCCACATCAGGATGCTCCAATTTGGACCAAGGTGTGTTCTACTTGGAACGACTGTAAGACTCCGCTAACAGTGGCAGTAGATCCGGACGCGACGAAACTGGTTGAGAAGCTGGATGGACTACCACTGGCCCTTGCCACGGCCGGTGCGTATCTGAGACGCGTATGAGCGAGGCTGAGGAGATGTTCCTGCGGGTGATTCGTGGGCAGGAGAAGGTGCTCGGTGCCGAGCATCCGTTGCTGGTCTCCACACTAAACGGCCTGGCGTCCACGTACGCGGCGCAGCGCCGGTTCGCCGAGGCTGAGGCCTTGTACAAGCGGACATTGGACATACAGAAACAACATTGGGGGGCGAACGACACAAGGAGGCTCAGCACGCTCGGTCAGATGGCGAACCTGTGCACGGAACAAGGCAAGGTGGAAGATGCCGAGCAACTGCTCCTACATATCCTAGGGCGGTTCGAGGCGATCAACGGCAAGGGTTCCGAGTCTGCCTTGTGGACACGGTAAGACCTGGGAGCCGTGTATCTGCTCCAAAGGAAGCTGCCGGAGGCGGAAGACATGATTGTGCAGGCGCTCGACGGGCTAAAGACGCTACACGGGCTGCAGCACCTGCATACACTGGGCACGATGGTGAGCCTGGTGTCCGTTCGCGAGTCGCGGGGAAAGCTAGACGAAGCGGAGGCGTTGTGCGAGGAGGTGGTCCGGTTATATGAAGCAATACTGGGCCGCGAGAACAGGACGACGACCGCCATGCGCCTCCAACTGGCCAAACTCGACTACGCACGGGGCTGGCTAGCAGATGCAGAGGCCATCTGCCACACGTTCCTGGCGGAGATGGAGAAGGCATGGGTCAGATGCACTTCAACACCGCATGTATAGCGAGGAAACTGGGCCGCTGCACCACGAACAGTCCCAGCTACGCGAGGCTGGGGCCGCGTACCGGCGGTCGCTCGCCGGTTGGGACAAGGCGTACGGGCCGGGCCACAAGGACCGGCTGCCGCTGGTTTTGAGCCTCGGCCAAGTGTGCATGGAACAGGGACGGCTGGACGAAGCCGAGGCGCTGCTGATGGGTGCGCTGCGCGGGTATGAGGAAGCGCTCACGCCGACGCACTTTGCGCAGTACCGACTGGTGCTCAACGCCGCAGTCGATATAGGTCGCCTGCGCCGCCGACAAGGCAGGTACAGCGAGTCTCGCACACACTACCGCCGTGCGTACGATGGTTATTGCGCGTCCTTGGGGCCGGATGACGTTACGGCGCGCGGGCTCCGGGAGGATCTACGGATGCTGGGGAGGTTGACGCGCGAGACAGGCAGCGACAGGCAGCGACAGTGGCGGCAGTGGCGACAGTGATGGCGACGATGAGGAGATTTCGGCAGGCGAAGAGGAGGGAGGGCATAGAGGAGAGCGCACTCAGGGAGGCGTTCAGCTGGTGACGGATGACTTGGAGGAACGTGTAGAGGCACTGTTTGAAGATGAGATTGTCGCAGAGCCGTGAAATATTGCTGAGGCTGTGCTTGGGGGTGTGCTGCCAGCCACATAAAATGGTGTCAGGTGTCGCGCACCGTCAGGTTCCTCACGCTCTTGCATACACGTTGCTCTCCTCGAAGCACCGTTGGCACCTATGGACGAGTGCGCAACTCGAAACCTCAAGCCAGGGGCCATCTTCGCGGCTTTGAGGACACGGTCCCGATTGTGCAGGCCGTCAAACTACCCTATTTCTTGTGGATGAGCGAGTCTGTGGCCTGCGTCACCAGCGAGGTGATGGTCGAGGAAGTGGCGAGTGTGTGTAGAGTCGCTGTTGAGCAAAAGGGTACTCGTATCGATGGTGAGCGTGGGGTAGAAGATTTCGTACTATAACCTCATCGAGACAGTGAAGTAGCAAAGTCTGTCTAAAAGGAGGCAGTATATAATGCTGTTTGCTATTGATGAATTGATCACATCCGAGCGTCAAACAGCATGAACGTAGGTCAGACTACCTAGCGGGCCGAAGCGGTATCGGCAGCAGGATCAACAGCAGGCCACAAAAACGCCAAGACATGACGCAGCCATCATCGTCAAAGTTGGTGGTTCAAATATCATGCTGCGCTATAAGCAAATCAATCGCAGATATGTAGCTGCAAGATGCGAGATGACTGATCATGTGTTTCGGTGCTTCCGTACTGTAACCGTACTGGGCGGTCAGTGGACAGAAAATTTAACTGTGGCGCGACCCTCGAACGCCAAGCCAACTGTAGCGATGCAGCCACTTCAGCCACCGTACGCCCAAGACAGCTCGAACCCCCCGAGGCCGGCTGCACCAAGTGACAAGCCAACAAGCTGAATCATACCCTACCAGCCAATGGGAGCGTCGCCTTTTACGAATCTGCCCCACGCCAGCGATAAGAAACCTTGTATCCGTGACATTTTCTGCGTATGACTGCAGCGCCTGCCCGCCGCCAATCCTGATCTCGTGAACCCCGACTGACCTGACCGCCGACAATCCAATCTTGATTCTTTAAAATTCGACATTCGACACTTTGCTGCATTTGTCCGCTGCGGTGGGATCTCGCCGATTGAAGTCATTCTATTTATTTTATTGTCTTTTCCGTGCTTAACCCGAAACCGGCTACTAGCTCTCTACCTGGTCGCCAAATCGTCGCTTCGTCGGCGGCAGATAACAGCTTTCTCACGGCAATGGGCTTCCCTCTAACGGCCCTGGCCGGCGTCTTCGCCGCGCCGCACGACGACGGCATGCCGCTGCTCGAGGCCATCTCGGGCATCTTTGGCAGCATCAGCATGGCTTCGTGGATATGTCTGATGGTACGCATTTTGCTCAGCGTCCTTTCCTTTTCTCCGGCAAACCCCGAACACTAACTAACCCGCCCGCCTAGCTGCCTCAAATGGTTGCCAACTACAAGGCCAAGAGCGCCGACGGCATCAGCATGACCTTTTTGGTCGTCTGGATGCTCGGCGACATTACCAATCTTTTGGGTGAGTCCGATCCTTACTGACATGCCCAGCGATAAGCCCAGCTGACCCGGCCGCATAGGCGCCTTCTTCACCCACCTCGCACCGACGGCCATTGCGCTCGCCTGCTACTTTTGCGTCGCCGACTGTGTCCTCATCACGCAGTGCCTGTACTACAACAACCTCAACCGCCGCAGGGCCGCCGCCCGCGCCGCCCACCACCACGCCCACGCCCATGCGAACGAGGACTCGCCGCTGCTCGGCCGCCGTCACAGCGCTTCGTCGCGCCGCGCGAGCCACTCCTCCCAGACCAAGATGCCCATCGGCGACGACGCCCTGGACACGAAGCCCTGGGTGCAGAACCTCGTCAGCCTGGTGGCCGTCTACATCATTGGCTTTCTGGGGTGGTACATCTCATACAAGGCCGGGGCGTGGAAGTCGGATCCCACGCCGCCGTCCGACCCGTCCGAGCAGAGGACGACGCTCGAGGTTGTCGGCCTGATGCTAGGCTACGCCAGTGCCTTTTTCTATCTTGCGTGAGTAACGTGCATGTAACGATAAAAACTGTAGTGTCGCTAACGGTTGGAAGCGCTCGTGTGCCTCAAATCATCAAAAACTACCGCGAAAAGTCATGCGAGGGTATGCTGCCCCCCTCCTAGCAACCTACATAGTACCAGCTAACACCTCTCAGGTCTCGCTCTGCTTTTCTTCCTCCTTTCGCTCACTGGAAATGCCACTTACGGCATCAGCCTGGTCACCTACTCGCAGGACAAAAAGTACCTACTCAATGCCGTGCCATGGCTACTTGGTTCCGTCGGCACGATTTTCGAGGATTCCATCATCTTCGTCCAATTTCACATATACGCCAACAGCGCGCGTGTATCCAACTCGTCGGTATAAAGAGGTTGCCGGGATGTATGCCTCGCTTAGACATTTTTTGGCCGGGGTGGAATTATTTGCATTGACATTGCTTTGTTGGAATCTGCATGCATAAAGGCGTTTTCTCTGCACTGCTGCGGGGCAGGTCTTGGACCGGGTTTCTGAGTCTTTGTTGTTGTTGTTGTTGTTTTTGCAGTTTGTGTTTGTTTACATGATGTGTTAGGCTTTATTATGTCGCGATAGAATCGCTTGAGAGTAGCTATGAATGAATCGTCATTTATCTAACCCCTTCATCGTAGGTTCGTGATGGATGGATGTCTGGCTGATAAGGCAGAGCGGACCCCGAGATTCGTTGCGGCGATGCTCCGATGGCGGGGCAGCAAAGCGCCATTTTGGCGGGGCAGCAGAGCGCCATTTTGGCGGGGCAATCTGCATTGCTCATGAGTCTTGCCGAAATATTTTACGAGGGACATATATATCCTTGCGCTGTTTCACTTTTACATTCTGCCTATTCCTCCACTATCGAATCGATACACGACACTCCGCCAGTCTCTTCTCGTCCCAATGGCCACATCACTACCCCCCAAGAAGTGCGGTACGTCCCATTCCCTCGACCGAGCTCCGATACCCCTCCGGACAAAACCCATGTCGCCTCGTGCCATGCTGGCCAGGCACCTCACCCCCGGCCTCAATGGCAAAAGGATAACTGCAAAAGTCCGAGATTGCTAACACCCGTCCGGTTTCATCGAACAGGCGTCCTCGGCGCCACCGGCTCCGTCGGCCAGCGCTTCATCCTGCTCCTCGCGCGCCACCCCTCACTGGTGCTGCACGCCGTGGGCGCGTCCTCGCGCTCCGCCGGCAAGCCCTACCGGGACGCAGTCCGCTGGAAGCAAGCCTCGCCGATGAGCGCGGCCACCGGTGACATGGTGGTTCGCGAGTGCCGGGCCTCCGAGTTTGCCGACTGCGACGTCGTCTTTTCCGGCCTCGACTCTGACGTGGCCGGCGACATTGGTCCGTCCCCCTTCGCCCCCGCCCCGTCTTTAATATATATGCAGTTTGTCTGACTGATGCTACCCCAGAGATGCAATTCCTCAAGGCCGAGATCCCCGTCTTCTCCAACGCCAAAAACTACCGCCGCGACCCGCTCGTGCCGCTCGTCGTGCCGACCGTCAACCTGCCGCACCTCGACCTGATCCCGCACCAGCGCGCCACGCACAACCTCCAGCGCGGCTTCCTCGTGTGCAACTCCAACTGCGCCGTCATCGGGCTCGTCATCCCCTTCGCCGCGCTGCAGGCCGCGTTCGGCCCCATCGCCACCGTCAGCATCGTCACCATGCAGGCCGTCTCCGGCGCCGGCTACCCGGGCGTCTCCTCCATGGACGTGCTCGACAACGTCGTGCCCTACATCGCCGGCGAGGAGGACAAGCTTGAGTCCGAGGCCCGCAAGATCCTCGGCGGCCTAGACGATGCCAAGACGGCGTTCGTCGAGCAGCAGGGGCTGCGCGTGTCGGCCGCGTGCAACCGCGTGCCCGTGCTCGACGGCCACACGGCGTGCGTCAGCTTGGCGTTTGAGAGGCGCCCGGCACCGTCGGCGGAGCAGGTGAAGGAGGCGCTGCGCGGGTACAGGTGCGAGGCGCAGGCGCTCGGGTGCCCATCGGCACCGGAGCCGCCGATCGTCGTGTTCGACGAGGCGGACCGCCCGCAGCCCCGGCTGGACAGGGACCTCGGCAACGGGTACTCGGTCAGCGTCGGCCGCGTGCGCGAGGACGAGAGCGGCCTCTTTGACATCAAGTTCGTCGCGCTGAGCCACAACAGTAAGTTGTCAAATTGGACGCCGGACGTGGAAACTACGCATACTAACCTTTCGGAACAAAAATAGCCGTCATTGGAGCTGCTGGCTCGTCCATCCTGAATGCCGAGGCCGCCATCCTCAAGGGCTATATTTAAACGCGGCGAGTCCGCTACTCACTAAGGATGTAAACACATATAGACGGCGACTTGGTCAAACAGTCTCACTTCAAAAGAGAAATATCAATTCATTATACGCTGGCTTTTATGCACTTTCGCTATCGACATGACATGTCTCGTAGAGGGACAGCTGACGGCGAGATTCGCAAATCACTCCACGGCTTCGGCCCCGGACGGATTCGGCTTCGGACCGAAGACCTGATGTATTGTCCGCAAGTCCTCCCACCTCGCAATCGCTTCTTCGTCCCACGGGTTGAGCTCCGCCAAATTCTCAAGCAAGGCCACCTCATGCGCCAGCGACCGCCACCAGGCCGCCTCCAGTTTGCGCCAGCGCAACTCCATGAACTCCCTGAGCTGATATGCGAGGTCCCCCAAGGTGCGCATCTTGAGTTCCTTCGTATGCGCTAGAAAAACGTCTTGCAAGTCTTGTCGGACGCCCCATGGGGCCGTGTACTCCTGCGACCAGTGGTCGAGGGCGGCCTCCTGGTCGGCCTGCGTCCCTGCGTTAACCCTCCTTTCGATCTCCCCCTTGACATACACCGCAAAATCGGTGATAAGCTACATCATAGTCCGCGCGGACCTGCCGGGATGATGGGGATTCCAGACGTCCGAGGCGTAGATTGCACCACGCCAACGCCGCCACATGTCCAGAGTCAGGTGTCGAGAAAAACCTATGAAAATAAGGGTGTTCCGTGACAGCAGGCAGTCAGGATGCCAACGAAGATGGTCCTGGACTGTGGCACCATGTTCCCTGGAATCCCAGACGGGTGAGTCGCTGAAATGTTTCCGATCGCCATCCGAATCGGGGAGACTAACCCCGCCGTTGGCTATCAGTCTCTGCAGGTGGAGAGGAAGTATGAGGCTGCCGATGGGACGACCTGGCATTTTCTTTTTGCCGTACGCTGCCAGAGATATCGACGATTAGTGTATGGCGTGGTTGAGAAAATGTAGCAAGTTGAATGTGCTTCCGGATGGATATTGATCTTTAATGTATGACACGTTAGAAAAATGTAGCAAGTTGAACATGCTTCCGGATGGATGGATTGGTTTCCCAGACCTCCCATTTGCAGTGCTCTTGCCTTGCTTACTCTCCAAGTTGGCTCTACCTTCCTCCTATCACCAAGTATTCGGAAGCAAGACTGCAGTCAACTATGCACGTGAAGAAAACAGAGGAAGTAAGGGCAATAGATCATCAACGTTGATTTGTCGATAATCTGCCATCTAGTCCTGCAGAGTTGTCGCCCTCCATTACCATCCTTGAATGCCGCCGTCGCCAATACCCAGTTCCTAGAAATATCCCAACTAATTCTTCCTTTGAAAAGAAAACCTTAAAGAGGGGAAAATTAAAGAGTCTTGTTCTCCGTGCGTGATTTCCCGTGTGACGTTGGCCCTATACGTCCTCATTCGTCTTGTGATCTCCATCGGGGACTCGACCGTTGCGCAATGTAATTACGACTTCCTTCTCGCTGGTTGCTTCTTTCCCGTAGACGTAGCTGTAAAATATACGGTCAGCATAAAATGATACGCGAGAAGCACCGCTATCAGGCGGGCCAACTTACAATAGGGCCAAGTCGATGACCAGATATGCGCACAGCCAGGCGATCGCAAAGACCAACGCCGTCTGCAGCAGCGAATCGGTGGGCCCTCCCGCAGTCTCGAGGAGGTCAGATAATGTAGTGTCTAGTCTGGTCTCATGGCACTTGAGACTTCCGCCGGGCGCCAGCTCTGTGCAGTTGTAGACGAGGATGTGCTCGTCGACAGGGTGCACCTTGGCATACATGGATGAGTAGCCGTGGGGACGAACCAGCTTCCGGCTGCTGGCTGGAATTCCGGGGTTCAAGAAAATTTGTGCGGGAAGTCCCATCGCCCCGGCGGCGAAGGCGGCAAAGAGGGCAAAGGGTCTCATGTGGTGGGAGAGACGGGGGTGAAGGTGTCCGTGTTGGGTTGTCGATGTTGGTTCTTCCTGGCTCAGATGAAGTTGAGGACGCTCACTTTTCAATCCCAAACTTGGAAGCAGGAGCCAGGGAAATGTCTGTTTCTTACACTCGCTTGGAAACAAAGTTTTTTGGCATTTAGATCAAAATTCTGCCACTTGACAGGACTTCTGGGATTGGGTTTTGGCGGCCAACTTTCTCCAGTAGTGCTGTTCCCAGTAGCGTTTTGATGTATAGACGATCTTTGAAAAAGCCTAATAGGGCCAGACCCTGGGCTTGGAGTTTGCGATGATAAAAAGTACACACAGTATGTATATCCGGGCGTGTTGTGTCTTGGGAGGCTTTTCGATGGTTTGTACTTGAGGAGGCAGGCAAGGCAGCCAAGTTGTGCGACGAATGTATTAAATCTGGACTGAGAAAGAGGCGATGCATAAATAAGAGAAACAAGGGATATTTACATTTCTTAGCTAGGTAGATTCAACAGGAGAGACAGGAGACTCTTGTTTCAAGGTGGCTAGAGTTGATTTCGTATAAGCCATCCACGGCCCTATACAGACCGGACTGCCGCCTATCACGCCAAGTGGCGCGGGAGTCTTGTGATTATTTTGCAATACGTAACTAGTACCAGCTACTATCTAAGTTTATGCTTGCTCTTCTCCATGACTCAGGCAAACAATTTCCGTAAATATTAATAGAACCGTCTTATGCAACTCTTCGCCGCAGCAGATCGCCAAGGCTTGCACCAACAGCGCAGTTCCAGTAGTGCGACCCGTGAAGCTCTCCACTATTTTATTTTGGTTGCGCCATCACCTCGCCAGTGCCGAATCTAGAACCACGGTGACGACTTGTCTGGGGCTGAATTCCATACCATCTTGGCATCAACTTTTCTAGTCGGCTCGAGTAACCGACAGTGATACTTTGAAACCGCACTTTCTGTCCCGATCGTCCACGGACCGCGCGCCGAGCCACGCCGTTCCCACCTCTCCTCCCCCCTCCTCGCGCAACCCCCTGGACGACAACGCAACCGTGCTCGGTGCCGCATACTCGAACGACCCCGTTTATCAAATACACGGTTGCGAAGACAGAAACGTACATCGCTCGGGACCTGGCCAAAGGGAACTGCCCGAGGGGCAGCCCGCGATCATGCCGTCGCCTACAGACGACGAGATCCCCTTCCCGCCGCTAAGCAGCCATCATCATCATCGCTCCCACCTCTCCCCCAACGACGCGTGCGTCTCGCCCCCGCGGCGGTATGAGGGCGGCGGCGGAACCAGCGGCGGCGGTGTCGACGGCGCGGCCGACTCTGCCATGCGCATGCGACGACTCAACGGCGAGCGCAGCGGCAGCCGTCGACGCAAGCGAACGTGGAAGAAGCTCATGTGGGTGAAGCAATCATGTACGTTTGTCCACATACATGCACACACGCGCGCCTCTAGTCAGGCAAAGGAGGAACTCAAGTCAAATATGCTAATGCGACGATGATAAAAAAGACCCCGATAACTACACCGATCAGGCCACCTTTCTCGAGAACCTCCAGCGCAACCCCCGCCTCAAGCCGTACGACTTTTGGCCGCTCGTCGCCGACTCGACCGTCATCCTGCAGCACGTCTGCTCCGTCATCATCTTCGTCGTCAGCTTCGTCGCCATCTTCCACTCGCGCGTCTCGCCCGTCGCCGTCGTCAGCTGGAGCTCCGTCGGCACCTTTCTCGGCTGGATCCTCTGGGAGCGCTGGGTCGCCGAGGAGGAGGACCTTGAGGTCGAGCAGCTGCTGTTGCTAAATGGGTCGACAGCCGCCGCGGCAGCAGCAGCCTCACCGTCTGGTGCTGGCTCCGGTTCTACCACCACTGCGGCTGCTGCTGCTGCTGCTGCTACACTTCCCGCAGGCCCGATTGCCCGCCGTAGGACGCGCGCTGGTAGCTTGCGGCGGCCCGTACTACCCATACCGCCTCCGTCCACGGCTGGGTCGTCCGCTGCTAGCTCCGCAACGAACCTGACCCTCGGTGCCGTGTCGCCGCCGCCGGCCAGCATCAGCCGCGCCACATCCGCCGCAGACGTCACCAGTACGACTACTGGTGGCGACCAGGCCGTCGAGTCAAAGCAGCAGCGCCCGTCGCTCCCTCCACGCAGCTCCGCCGGCTCCGAGGTCCGCCGTGTCGAGTTCGCCTACCCAACCGTGCTCCCCGGCGAGGAGAGCCGGCTCATGCAGCGCCTCGGCACCATCAAGTCGGCCGTGCTCATCTACTCGACGCTCCTCGGCCTCAGCCCGATCCTCAAGTCGCTCACGCGCTCCACCTCGAGCGACAGCATCTGGGCCATGTCCTTTTGGCTGCTCGCCATCAACATCTTCTTCTTCGACTACTCGGGCGGCGTCCCCGTCGCCGGCGCGGGCGTCGCCGCCGGCGGCGGCTCCCAGTTCCCGGCCTCCCTCTCCACCAACGCCGCCCTCATGGCCTCCACCGTGCTCGCCAGCCGCCTGCCCGACACCACCCAGGTCTTCTCGCTCACCCTCTTCAGCATCCAGGTGTTTGGCCTGTTCCCCGTCTTCCGGCGGCACGTGCGACACCGCGCGTGGCGGTACCACGTGCTGCTGACGGTGCTGCTGGTGCTCGGCGCGGGGCTCGGCGTCGGCATGGTGCTGGGCGACGGGGGCGACGACGGGGCGCCGTGGCCGTGGAGGAGGGGCCTGGTCGGCATGGTGGTTAGCTTGCTGATCGCGGCGCTGGCGGCGGGAGGGTGCAGCTGGTGGCTGATTGGTCTGCAAAAGTACAAGAATGAGATTCGCGGCCCGTGGGACCCGGCCAGGCCCATCATCATGAGCAGGCCTCGATGGGACTGAGGGCGATGCTGCGCCTGTCTCGGACGAAACTCTGTACACTGGCTGTAATCACGATGCACCACGACTACTGCAGATACGATAATAGATAGTAATTCATCCATCAGTTCGTCTACGCTAGCCGTCTTCTCTTACTGAATCACGGTCACAACTAATCCATGTCCTCAATGTCCAGCACCCACATCTTCTCCCTCAGCACCACTTCGTGGGTGATGCGTACGCGCCACGGAAAGTCCTCCAGGCGGAGCCCGCCGGCGCGGCGGTCCCCGCGGAAGAGGTAGTCGCTCCGCGGCACCGTCATCCACGACGGGTGCAGGATGGCCTCGGGCGAGTTGGGCGCGATCGGGGGCCGCACGCCGGGGCTCGACAGCATGCCACCGTACTGCGCGACCGGGTTGAAGTCGGCGTCGAAGCCGACCTTGAGCGCGTAGCTGCGCGTCTTGGTGCGCACCCACAGCGCGGCGACGGTGCCGCCGCCGCCGGGCGGGAGCGTCACCACGCGCGCCGAGTCGTCCCACGCGCGGCCGCCGGGCGCCAGGTACACCTCGGACAGCGGGTAGTCCGGGTCGGCGGGGTCGGGCACGGTGACGACGCGCACGGGCAGCTTGCGGATGTAGAAGCCGTATACCTCCTTGGGAGCCAGGGGGGCCTTGGGGGCAGGGACAGCGCTGCTGGTGGTCTTGGCGTGGACGGCGACGGTCGTCGTGTTGCTGCTGCTACTGGCTGCGGTCGGGGAAGACGTGCCTGGTGCTGTCCGCCTCGTCCTCGGCCGCGCCGGCTCGGGGTCCGTCTGGCGGACGTATATCTTGCGGTACTTGACAGTCTGCGTCAGGCCCCGCGGGAACCCCTGCAGCGCGCGACTTTCCCGGCCAGCGTCGTCGTCGTTCTCGTTGTCGAGACGCACGCGCGCGTACTGTCCCTCCTCCGGCAGCATGCGCAGGTAGATACCGACACGGGGATCCTGAGCGCTGCCGTAGTTCTCACAGTCCAGCGCGGCCAGGAACGTCTCCGGGCCCCACGGCACGACGGGCATCTCGAGCGCGAGGCCACGGTTCGTCACGCTGTACGGCTGGTGGTTCCAGCGCTGGCGGGCGACGACGACGTCGGCGCACCCCGCAAAGTCGGCGGGCGAGTGCGCGAGCAGGCCGGTCCTGCGCTCGTCCGGAGCCCCGCCATCACCGGCGTCCCACGCAAACAGCGACTGGTCGTCGGAATCCTTCATGATCTCCTCCTGTAGGCGGCGGAACGCGCGCGCGCCGCCCTCGCCGTAGAGCGTGGGCATGCTGACCCCAAAGAGACCGAGCAGGCTGTAGGCGCGGTCCTCGGGGCGCGTGGTGACGCGGCTGGCAGCCCAGGCCATGCGCTGCGCGACACTGCGGTCGGTGACAGCTGCCTCGCCGCGGAGCACGTCGGCATCGATGCGGGTGGCGAGTGCGATGCGCTCGGTGAGGGGCTCGGCGTCGCGGGTGCCTAGCTCCTCCCACGCGGCATCGTAGAAGACGACGTGCGCGGGGGCGAGGAGCTCCTGGAGCGTCCAGCCGCGCGTGAACCAGGCGCTGGCCTCGAACGCGGCGGGTACGGCGGCGGCGTCGGGTACGTCGGACAGGAAGGCGTAGCAGAGGGCGGCGTCGCGGTACCAGGCGTACATGGAGTTGAGGGCCTCGGAGAGCTCGGCTGATGACGTCTTGTCGATGCAGCACGTGTCAACCCAGGCGTAGGCAAGGCCATCGCGCAGGGTTTGCGCACAGCACTTCTGGATCTTGGCGTAGCCGGCCTTGGAGGCGGCCCGGCCGGCTTGCAGGTCCTGGAGGGAGACTTCACCGTCGAGCCAGCGGTGCGAGAGGATAGCGTACTCGGGGACGGCGCTGCCGAAGAACTCCTCGAGGGCGAGGGTAGACGCGTTGAGGAGCCTCATATCGGTAGGTTATCTAGCACGAGCTTCTCGCGAGGTTTCTATAAAGATAGTCAGCGGGCACGGAAATGGATAGACAGCCCGGATATAAACAACTTTAAGCATACTTGCCATTTTGTCCTCGGCTGTGCCTACTTGCCTATTTGGTGACCCATGGCTTCAGCTGTAGCTCGCAAATCCATATTAATATGGGATTTATTTCAGCTACGGTGCCAGGGCTTCAGCCGCAGATGATGGAAGCAAGGTTGGCTCGACAAACGACAAACGACAAACGGAGAAAGGGAAGCATCGCGAGAGCTCCGAGACAAAGAGCTTCGGGGTTCACTGTGCAGACAGATGCCATCGAGTTGACAGTTCGCATACGCGGGGTGAAGAGGCGCATAATCCTACAGCGATATTGACTGATGCCAGGAAGCAAATTGGCAATCTCCAGCTTCTGACCCCGGTTTGTGAGGGGTTCGGCAAGCGGAGCCACTCAGCGTCTCACCTCAAACCAAGATCAGCGCATTTTTGCGCTTTCTATGTATTTGTAACAAAAGACCTTGGGACGAAATTAAATCTCAGTTAAATTGAATTAAATCGCAACCCTTATTCATTCAAGTCCTTGGCCAGAAGTCAAAGTACGCGGCCAGGGCGGACGGGACTGTCCTGTCAAAGACTGGAGCCAAGTTTCAAGCTTGTCGATCATCACGGACTGCACACTCAAGGGTGTGTCGCGTTTGACTAACGTGACTATTGTGAAATGGAGGACGAGATGGCCATCAGCTGTCGAGGACCAGTGATGTGTGCATATCACAGATCCGAGATTTCGTGTGCTTCGTACGCTGGCTTGCAGATGTGCTGGCGAGTTGATTGACTAGGATTTACTGCAAAGGGACGACGCGAACCCTTGCGTCTATTTTGGAAAGCGACCTCGTATTCAAAAGTTATGCGATGGAGCATGTGCTTCGGCAAGAAGCTCGCACAGCCAGCAATAGCACTGAGCGGCATGTAGACTCCTAAGTTGGTACGTCGTGGTACAATAGCAGCGAGAAGCAACGTTGGGTACAGGCGGGAAAGAAGGAGAAAGGAAAGCACTGATTGAACCTGACGTACACGTAATCCAGGGGTCGATTGGTAGAAAATAGTTTTCTGCCTCGGCTTGTGAGGTTAATGGCTGGCTGGGCCAAGAAGGCTGGTCTGATGTGGTTGTTGAGCTACAGCGCCGGGCTGTCAAGCTGGTGTGACGGCCGCATTGTGACAGTCTGGCCGGTCGCATTGATCTACAGTGCGCTAGCGCTGAAGCGTCGGGCGCTACGCAGTCGTGGTGGTGGTTTGTCTTGCGTGGTGTAGTGGTAGTTAGGGACGGTTCGCTGGTGTGGTTGCCGGGTGCAGCGACATTTCCGTTGTCTGAAACAAAAGATGCTGGGATGGTGGGATGAATACGGGCGATGCACGCGCTTGCAGCCAAAATCGACAATGGGATGGAACGTTGTTGGGATGTCATGGGAATCCTGTCCAGTCAGCCTGCAAGGAAGGTCAGTGGGCGCCTTTACGAGCGACCATGTACACGCAAACATCTTTGTAACAAGGACAAGGGAAGCAGGCGCTCGCTGGGGGGCTGAGCAGGACCCGTGGACGTGGTGGAGGGCGACGCAACCAGAGGTCCAAGATATTAATAGAAAAAAAGACTGGATGCTGAAGCATGATGGGCAAGGCACACAGAGCGGGCCGACGGTTTGTCCGGCCGGGCAGCTGCAGAACACAGTACTGATGTACTACCTGTACCAAGCCGTTGCACAGCCCCTGAAGGCTGGCAAGCCATGAGTTATTTCCAGCGCCAAGAAGGAAATGATGGGATTTGGATCAATTCAAATTGAAGATGACTGGGAGGAAATCAACAACTTCAACCAGCTTCCCCACGCTTGTTGAAGAGCGCTCTGGTTCTAATCTGTACATTTCAACGTAATGCAACCCTGCGTGACGCTGTCACCACTTTCACTTGTCGTACCTGGGAATTGTTGACTGGTCTAGAATCGGGGTCTAACCCCACTGTCGCAGAACGCATGGCAGGGCAACGAGGGTCGTTACGGGGGGCGACATGATTATTGATTCCGGCCAACGACAGAAATCCGAGTCAATTCATTTCATTGTCTTTTTTCTGTCTCTTGCCAGCAACAGCTTATTTCCTTTTTCTGCCGTTCCCTAGACAGAGCTAAAAGTATTGCTCCTTGCCTCCTCCCTTCCCCATGTAACCCCGTAGCAGAATCGAAACTTGGCAGATGGAAAAGAAAACAAGCTCCTGCTAAAGGAGCTGCCAAGTGGGGGCCAAGCTCTTGCTCCCCCATATTGAGGCGAGAAGACTCCACTGGCTTCTCGCCACTGCTGCAAAAACAAGGTGGTCAACAATGCCACTGCCTGAAACTCTGCCGAGAAAAGTTTTCGATTTGCGAGAGGGTGCAAAATTGAATCGACAATGCAAGCGGACAAGGAGGGAGCGGCCACTACCAGGCCATTGGGCGTTTTTGAGCGTTGGCTGGGCCGTTAGCAGCCGTGCGGCTCTGTGCAGTTCTCGCCGCTGTCTCTCACCCCCCACCGGTGACACGCCCCCAGTCTTTGCAGCAGCTGTTTCCAGCTGGGGTGTCGGGTCATCGCCAACCCCAACCCCATCGCCAGACCAAGGCCGCAGAAAGGCCAAGCGCTTGGCCTGGTTTGCTTAGGATACTTTGTTAGGTAAAGCAGCGGCTGTGTGGCTGGCTTTGCTGGCGTCACTATGGGGAAGAGAGAGAAGATCCAAGAAAAAGTCAATCCTGGCTGGCTTCCAGAGTTTCGAGGGGAAGCCGATAAGTCGAGACCAAGCCTCGGCGCGCCAATGGGAATGGCGCCTCGGTCGTTTGAGCTGCCCTTGGGTATAACCTGTAGGTTAAAACTAGGCCAACAAAAGTTGGCTTTGTTACTGTTGCGTCGGCCGAAGGGACGTGGTACATCCAGTTGATCAGGTACCTTTTGCGCTTGAGAGTTCGTTCCCTTTGGACCATTGCATGTACCGCTGGACCCAAGTGATGGCCTGGAGACGAGGCTCTTTCAGCACCAAACGCGGCAACGCCACGCGTACCTGGGCGGCGACAGCGCACTTGGTGCCAGCCGCCAAAAGATTATGCGAGCTGCACCACCGCCACAATATTTTCCATCTCGGCGGCAAGTGAATTTTTCAAGCTTTTTTTTCCTCCTCCTTCAGTTCCCAATTGCCTTCTGTCCTCGAAGGCCAACCACACACCACAACATTGATCCGCGAGCCTGTTGCTGCATTCTCCCCCCAGCTGTTTAGAAAAGTACCTTGTACCTAGGTACCCACTGCCTGCTCCCTCTCCACCGAGATCTCCACACCATCTCCACACCCACCTGGCAGGAAAGCTCCACGTCTCTTGTCTGTTCTGGTAATCCTCCCGTCGCTTTACTGGTACGTAGTCAACGGTACTCGTCGTTCCCAGCAACAAGCTGCCCAGCAGAAAACAAAAATATCTTCTCCCCCTGGTCAACCTCCTGCACCTCTCCCAGACTTTAAAAGGCCCAGCTTCCCTCCTATCCCTTCACCCCCGCCTCTGTCCTCCCTCATCCACACACCTATCTCCAGATCTCAGTCTTGCTTCGATCCAAGTCAACTTTTCTTTCTCCTCTACCTACACCATCAATCCATCAAGATGAAGTTTTCCATTGTCCTTGCTGCCGCCGGTCTTGCTGCCGCTCAGCTTGACATCTCCCAGATCCCTTCGTGTGCTGTATGTGCAACTCGCGTACCAACCAAACTTGCGAGCCCCGACTAACAACAGTGCTTCCACAGCTTGGCTGCCTCACTACGGCCGTGGCCTCGACCGGCTGCTCCCTCACCGACTTGTCGTGTCTCTGTGGCAAGAAGGACCAGCTCGAATCGGCGTCCAAGCCCTGCATTGATTCGAAGTGCGACGCCGCCGATATTGCCAAGGCCCAAGGCCTCGCCAATCAGCTCTGCGGCAGCTCCTCTGCTTCTGGCTCGGCCTCCTCTACCGGCTCCGGCTCGACCTCGGGTACCGCCGCTCCCACCACCACCAGCGCTACCATCACCGGCACTGGCGTCGTCCCTCCCGCGACCACCGCCTCCACTGGCCGCAGCACCGCTCTGCCCGGCAACGGCACCTCCACCAGCCACGCCACCAGCAGCACCCGCTCCGGCTCTGGCACCGCCACCACCTCGGGCGCCCAGACCACCACCTCCGCCCCCGGCTCCAGCGGTGCCGCCGGCCCCGTTGCTGGTGCCCTCGCTGCCCTTGCTGCTGCCGTCTTTGCTCTGTAAGCGTCTCGCGCAGTTCCTTGTATAGACTGGTCAGGCCTGCATGGCGGGTGTGTAGACGGAAAGGTGTGTGTGGAACTCCCTTTAATACGTGGATCAAATCTGGGAGTTCACAAATGTACGTGGGAATCGACGGATGGTGGATACGAGAATGGCCTATGGCCTACCATGTGTAAAAGTTGGCCCTAAGCCGGCCGCTACGTTAATTAATGCAATCATATCAATGTATGACTATGCTCCCAACACTATTACCTTCGGCCATGTCAGTGTACTTACTTGTAAAGAGTCTTGAGCATGTCTGCAGCATCGTCTTGGCGTGCATCCTGAGCCCCGATCTGTCACAGCTAGCATCTGGTGGCTGGCGAGATAAGATGAAGCCAACGCTAGTAGTCACAACTTTAACGAGAGAAGCACTACATATGTACACTTTGAATAAGACTAATCTCATCCCATCTTGCAGCACTAGTTGCATCAAGTATTTGAAGGCGCCTCGTCCAACTCCATGTCGACAATAAACGGCAACTGCGACGGTTCCTGCCTGTACCCTTGAATCGCCGCGTTCACAAACAGCGTGTGCTCTCCGTCTCGTTCCCCGTCCACGTCCAGGGGTTTAACCTCCTCCTCCCAGTCGACGCGCACGCCCATCTGCGCGCTCCAGTCCAACAGCTGCGCTATCTGCGCCTCCGTGGCCGGGGGATCCAACCACGTCATGGGCTTGACCTCGCTCAGCTTGACGATGCTTCGCTCCGCCGCAAACCCCCCCTCCTCCTCCGTCTCCTGCCCCTGCCGTCCATTGATGTCATCCGGTTTTGTCGTCGACTTCTTCTTCTTCCACCGGACGAGGTGCGCACCCCACGCTTCGTGAATGTGTCCGAAGCAGTGCACGCGCGGGCGGACGCGCGCCACCGCGGCGCGCAGTTCCGGGCAGCCGGCGTGCTCCGGGGCGTAGCCGTACTGCGGGAGCGAGAAGCCGGCGAGGTCGAGCACGCCGCGCGGCGGGCCGTGTGTCATGACGACGTCGACGACGCCGCCGCGGGGCAGCGGGCCGGAGAAGAAGGCGTGGCCGTCGGCGGGCTCGTACTGGAAGCCCCAGACGCCAAAGGCGGGCGTCCACGGGCTGGCGAGAAGGCGGAGCAGCGCGCCGTTGGGGAGCAGCAGCTCGTGCGCGCTCTCCCCGCCCAGGTACACGACGCCGTCCTCCTTGGCCTCCTCAATCATCTCCAGCGCTTCCGTGCGGTATTCGGGGTCCTTGTATCCCGCGCCGGTGTCGTGGCTCCAGAAGGCCGCGTCGAGGAGCCGGTCGTGGTTGCCGGGGATGACGACCTTGAGCGGCGCGCGCAGGCGGCGTAGCATGTCCAGGGTGCGGCGCAGCTCGCTCGGCGTGCTGTGTGTGGTGAGGTCGCCGCAGTGCAGGGCGACGTCGGCTGCGGGCAGCGGCGCGCGGTAGCCGGTCGTGGCGACGACGAAGTCGCTCTCAGCAGTGAGGGCGTCGCGGGCCGCGGTGGTCTCGGGGCTGTGCCCGTGAGTGTCGGACAGGATGAGGATGCGTGTCTTGATTCGTGCCATGATAACCAGCGGCAAGACGGGTGTGTGAGATGGTGGATAAGGATAAAGGTGGGAGGAAGGAGACAATGTTGCGCTGGTGCCTGGACGGTTATAAGACAGCGTTGGGCATGTCTAACACGGCGTGACCGTGGGGGCTGGAGTACGTGAATTGAACGACGGATGGTTGAAGTCATATGCCTTGCGATTTTCTTTCTTTTCTTCTTTAATTGTCCTCTCTCATATTGCTGCGGTATTCTACTTGGTTGTATTTGTTGTATTCTTCTGTCTGTCCTTCCCGCACTTTTCTTCATATGTTGTTCTGTTAGTTATTCACACCCAGGTAGCGTTACCCTTTTTTAAGGACAGGCTGGCGGGCGTGGCTTCTTCATGTATGAATTGGAGGCAATTCGCATGCGGATTTTGCAACAATACAGAAAGCCCCATCGTCTTCCAGGGCAGACGAACTTTCTTCGCCTTCGTGGCGTTGCCAATGCCTTCCACATGCTGTTGCTTGGAGGGTACAGGGTACGAGGCTGAGACGGCTGCGGCGCACATTGCAAAAAATCCACGAACAAGAGGCAGATCCAAGATGAATTGGTTACAGCTTCGATCCCCTTGCTTATAGAATTTGAATCTTTGCCAAAATTATTAACTTTTCTCTCCCACGATCGTGCGTGATTCTACCCAACGAGTCGAGAGCGCGCAAACATAGCCAGACAGTGACGTGACACCCACTGTTGTAGGGCGGGGCCAACAAACGGTGCTGCCTCGTCAAACCAAGACCTAGCACCAACAAACCGCGATCGAGCATTTGAGGCCGCACCGCACCTCGCGCCGGCCACATCTGTCGAAAGAACTAGACGCCATGGCGGCAGAGTCGAGCGACGTGCACATGACTTCGTCCCCGCCGCCCGCGCCGCCCGAGTCCAGCGAGCCGCGCTACGGCGGCTACTCGCGATTCGAAATCGAGCTCGAGGTAAGCCAACCCTGTCCCATCTCACCAACCCCTCCCGAGGCCCAATCCCGACAACAAGCTGACAGCAAACTTCCATGTAGTTTGTCCAGTCTCTCGCGAACCCCCTCTATCTCAACCACCTCGCGGCGCAGAAGCTGCTGACGCAGCCGGCGTTCGTCGCCTACCTCGCCTACCTGCAGTACTGGAGCCGCCCGCCGTACCTCAAGTACTTGACGTACCCGGGGCCAACGCTTCGCCATCTCGAGCTGCTCCAACAGGAGCGCTTCCGACAGGATATCATGAGCCCAGACCTGGTGCAGCGGCTGGTGGAGGAGGGCATGCGGAGCGCGGTGCAGTGGCACCGGGAGGGGGCCTGAGCAAGCGGGAAGGGTGAATGACGAAGCTACGATTATCTGTATATTAGGATTTGGAAATATTTGTATAAAATCCAACGGGACAGGGACCAAGAAAGAAGCATATTTGAAACCTTGGCAGAGAACGTCAAATCCTATGCGAGTGCTATTTGTAACGCCAACCCATGCAATGCCGACCTAGACACCGATACTATATCAAAGACAACGAAAACACAAGAGAGAAACGCGGACGGGCAGCCCCGGATTCCCTAATTCTCCCGCCACCGATGCCCACACACCATGCACTTGTAGAAGCTCGTCATCGGCTCGTCGGCGCTGCGGATCTGGACCTGGTAGAAGGCGGCCTCGAGGCCGTCGCAGGTCTCGGCAGGGCACTGGACGCGAGCCTTTTGGGCATTGTCCCAGGCGCCCGGCCCGCCAAAGACGTCCTCCTTCTCCTTGCGTTCGTAGATGCGCCGCGAGAAGACGGGCTCGGTGATGGTGTGCTCGAACGGACAGGTGCGGCACTCGAGGCGGTTGGTGCCCTGGTTGGTGCGCGACACGGTGAGGATGTTGGCGCAGTGCGGGCAGACTATGGGAAGGGGATGTTAGAGGAGGAGAAGCTGACGCAGAGAGAGAGAGAGAGGGCTTGGCCTTGGGGGATGGTACAGAGAAGCATGATGGCGGCGTCGCCGACGGCGTGACTGTGGGTGGATGAGTCACGGCTTGGGAGGAGAGCGGCGATCGCTTGGTGTGAGACCGATGTCGAATGCAGCAGCGGCTGTGTTATCGCAGGATATCTAGTCGTGGAGAGCGTTTGCGCAAGCTGGCGGCCAAAAAAGTTGCGTCTTGAATTAATTTTTGAGATAATGGTGGGGTTGGTGACGATTTGGCCCGCGCCCCACCATTCGTTGACAGCAAGCCAACATGCGATTACTTTGCTACATGGAGTCATCTACATGATGCATAATAAATATATTATTCATTATTTATTATAGCAAAATTGTCTCTGTGAGAAAGAAAGAAGCATTTCTGTTCATGTGTTGTCTATCATGCTATACTGTGTTGCAGTCCTTTGATTGGAGGTAAGTTGCAGCTCTTTGCATGAAAAGAACTAGGGTTATTGAAATGAATAATCTGTCCCAAAAATTGTCTTCAATCAAAATATTGGATAAATATCAAGATAAAAATAACCTCTCTCCTCGCGTGCGCCGTGAGCAAACCATTCATGCCGCGACGTCCTGGTGTAAGCCCGGTTTCAGGTCGCAGTCCTGCCCCGTGGCCACTCATCAGCCACACTCTATTCAATCTAGACACCGATCTTTGCCAATTGAAGCAAGAAAGATTCTTCTGCCCTGCCCCTTACGACATTTTCGATAATAACTACGGAAAAATCAGCGCCAGACGCAAGCTTCAGGCGGCCAACTTGACCACACCACCAACCACAACCTGCGCCCCGCTGCTTGCCGTCCTGCGCCACAAAACGAGGGGCCGAGCTGGCGTAGCGTCAAAACGTCGCCGCATCAACCAGCACGTTAACCGCCCGCGTTCGCATCTGCCTGGCCGGAGAGGTTGATACTCGTTTGACTGTATACACCAAAGCAAAATAGAGGCGATAGACGCATCATATAGACACAGAACCCCTCACAAGCGCCGACGTTCCCCAAGTGCCCCGCGCGACCATGGCAAACGAAGAGCACGAGGTGAGACGAAGCTTCTCTCAACACGCTATCCGAATCCTATACTGACGAACCTCTTTTTTCCCCCCTACCACCAGGGCGCCTCACCACAGGAGCTCCTCATCGAGGCCTGCCGACGCAACAACACCGACCTCCTCACCGAAGTCCTCGCTGGCCGACCCGACGCCGAGATCACCGCGCTCCTCAACCGCACCACCACCGTCCTCGGCAACCACCCTGCAAGCCCGCCCCCCCCCCCCCTCTTCTTCTTCACCGCGCCTTCCCACTGACAGGGTAGAAAAAACAGACGAGATCATCGACCTCCTCCTCGACCAGCCCGACTTCGAGTGCGACCCCGTCCGCCCCCGCGACGGCGACACCCCGCTGCACGCCGCCGTCCGCTGGCTCAACGGCGAACCGCCCGCCCAGCGCGAGTTCGGCGCCGCGCTCGTCGGCATGATGCTCGAGGCCGGCTCGGACCCGCGAAGGCGCAACAGGGCCGGGCTGACGCCCGCGCAGCTCGTGGACCCGGCCAACGCGGAGCTGCGCGCGCTGATCGACGGGCACCAGTACGCGGCGCAGAACGCGGGCGATTTTGTCGAAGTGGCCGGCGTGTCGGCGGCAGCGCCGGCTGCGGTGCCCCCGCCGCCCCCGCCGCCGGGACAGGCACCGCCGCCGCCGGGACAGGCGGCGCCGGGACTGCCGGTGGATGAGGACGCCGAGTTTAGTGGTAGTGATGATGAGGACCGCGCGGAGTGGGAGAGGAGGAAACGAGAGACGGCTCAGAGGTAGCGGGGCGAGGAGAAGAGAAAATAGATGGGATTGTGGGAGCGTCTCTGGTAAAATACAAGCAGGCCATGGGTAGCAAGGACCATGGATACGAATCATGAGTCAAGTCTTTACATTTAGTACCATGTAGATCAAGCCATACACAACTTTGCACATTTCAATTCAACGACACAATTTGTTATTTGTGGTAACTAGGACATAGCCAAGACAACCCCCAAGGCAGCAGTTAGAATAAACAGCGAGCTGCGCGCTCTCTCTCTAGAAGACGTCTCGTCAACGGACTGCTTGTTTTCGTTTACAAAGGAAGCATTACCAAGCCTCCTAATTGACAGCTCTGACAGCTTGCCCCCACTCGCCAGCTCGTACATCTGTGCCGCCAGCTGGTTTAGGATATCTGTTGAGCGTCCAGCCGGACACCAGATAATCTTCCAGCCACCACCTTTGGGCACAATGAATGTCGAGCTGCGATCGTCAAAGGCAAAGCTGTACGCGTCGGGGCACATAGCCTTGACGTTTTCGCTGTATATGGACGGCTTGCAAATGTTCGGATCGTGGTACTTGCCAATGCAACAGTCCTTGTCACTCCCCGTTGTGGCACAAGCACTCTTGCATGGCGAAAACGAAGGTCTTTGAATGTTGTCGTCTGGATAGGGGTAGATGCCGTCGCTGGGCCTCTGAGGCGGGAATGCCAGGTTGCGCCACGGACACCACTTTGACAGCATATCATTCGTCTCGTTCCTCTCTAGGGGTATAGGATACGTTTCGTTAGAGTAATAGGTACCTGAGCGTGAAGCATCGTACAGCCAGCCCGCTGTTGCGACACAGGCCGAGTTGGTGAGGTTTGGAGGAACGAAAGATGTGTTTTCAGACGGAAGGTGCTCGATGCCGACTGGCAGGTTGTAACCGTCAACCAGTGAAATGTCGTAAAATGTTTGCATTCCATTCACACCACCTGCGAGGTTAAACTCTACAAGAGTTGCCGGTACGGCGCCCTATGCTGGTCAGCAGAGCGCAATGTACTGAGCTCTGGTGAGATCAACCTACACTGAACTGGCAGTCTAGCTTGGCAAAGCAGTCCCCCGTTTGACAAGCGCAAGAATCACCATTGACAGTGCAATTTGTCCGTCCCCAGACTCTTCCCTGCCAGTTGGAACCCACTGTCAAGTTCTTGCTTTCGCCTGGCTGCAGCTCGAACCCGCCAGTTCCCGGCCCTAGCCCAGCCTGTGTTGCTGTACCCGGCCATATGGTCGTATCGCATCTGTTGGTGATGACTAGCGGGACTCTGTCATCGCTAGTCTTAGGCGGGCCTCGTCGGGTAGTATCACGTCGTGGAGTTTGCTCAATGAATCTCGCTTGCCAGTTTTCAAGGTAGGAGTGGTTTGTTCTTGCGCCTATACACTGGAGAATGTATAGGAGGATGCCGAGTCGAAGAAGAAAGCGACTGGGCGTGTATGCAGACCAGTCGCACCGGTGAGATGGTTGAGGCATGTCTACCAGCTGGTGAGGCAAAAGCGCTCCAAGCTTTGAATCAACCGCGGCGACTCTGTCTCCATTACTTGCACATATCAAGAGTCTATCGCAGTAAACTGTTTCGAAGCCGTCGGAGATTTTCGGGATCTGCTACTGGTATATGTATGCCTTGTGCTCGGGGAAGGCCGAAGGAGGGAGGGACAGTCGAGGATGGTCAAGGTAGAAGAGCCCGGCGGTGGCAGTCTAATCTCCAAGCCCAGAGTAGAGTGTACTTTGTGCGGCGAACAGATTTGTAGAGGTATCTGCAAAGTATATTGAAAGAATGAGGTAGTGTGGCGGATTGGTGATAGAGGATGATCGTCACCGTGCGTAGATGAGCAGATTGAGGTTGGATGATTCGAATGCACCGAGGTTGAATAGGAATAGATTGATGACATCAGACATGAAAGTCAGAACCAAGCAACAAACAGACTGTAGTGTAGGTACAAAGTCGCTGGCAAGGCAGGATCGGTAGGCTGTATACAATCTCGGCTGCCTGCCTGGGGGAAGGAGGTCAGGTTGCTGTTACGACTGCCCCCAAATACAACAAACACACAACTCAAATTCGGCGTCCAAGCGTTAGCCAAAATATGTCCATTTTCTATGGAAAATAAAGATGAAGGAAATATCATCACCATTCATAAATAATAATAAGAACCACTCCATGGTTGCAGCTTCTGTCAAATCCACCAAGGCGTGCAACATGCAAAAATCTTTCGGCCTAATAGAGCAGCAAGCCGCTGCAACGTGCTTACATGCAGCCCCGACACGTGCTTCCAAAAACATCCAATACTTCCTCTGCTATATAATTCAGGCGCTGTTAGGTATCAATGCTCTCCGTACTTTTTCGTGCCTCTCACAGCTCAAGAGGTGCCCCCATCCGTGTGTCATTAGCCCTCTACCTGAAGCGGGCACGGCAGCGACCCATGACCTCGCCCTGGCAAACGAGTTCGGTGCTGAACTCGGAACCATCCAGAGTAAGGTAGATATCAAAGTAGACTCGGTAAAAGGTGCCTTGTGGTGTGTCCATGCGCTCAAAGTCCTTTTCAAGGTTCTTGCGCGACAAGTCGGATGTGAGCGTGACGACTTCCTTGATACCTGGTAGCTGTTAGTAATTATTCGGAGCATGTCTGCATCTGACTTACGAGGATCCTTGGTGTATTCCGGGCACTGGTCCTCGTCGCAAGCGTAGAGCACATCCTCATACAGGAGGGTGGCGCCCGGTGCGACCTGTCTGAAGAAGGAGACCTTGACAGTCTCGCCATTCTTGACCTTTTGGCCTCTTTGGACGAAGATTTGGCGAGTAAACTTGCAGCGGTCCTTGCCGTCGAGAGAGGGCACGCGGTACGCCTCTGGGTGGTAACCCTCCTTGAAGGGCTGGAGAGTACCCATAAGGTAGTGGCGACGGGCGATACGGTGTGTGATGATGCGCTCACTGATGCCGGCAGTGACCGCACCCTTGACAATGGCGGCGACCGAGTCCATGGGACGAACAACCTTGGACTGGAACTGAGGGGGAACGTGGAGCTTGATCTGCTGGAAGAGGTACTCAGAGGCACCGAAACCACCAACGACCAAGATGTTTTGGAGGGTTCTGTTTTGAGCCTGAATGGCAATGATCTGGTTGCGAACCAGCTCGAGAATACGGTTGACAACAGGCTCAAAGCACTGCAGAATCTCCTCGTTGGTAAAGGTCATGTAGCCTTCCTCAATGCCGGCCTCGGGGAACTCAGCCTCGATACCGACATCAACGGCCCACTTCTGACCGTTGTTTCGGAAGTCGGCCTTGATTCTGTTTTCAAAGTCCATGATGCACTTGGCGTAGACACGGCCAGCGGTCTTGGAGCCCTCAGGAAGCTTCATCTTGCGAATCTTGGTACGCAAAATGTTGCTGAAGTTGCGGTTTAGGGCAGTGGATCCGCAAGAGTCACCAGAACCGGCGGTACACTCGGCGACGGTGAAGGGGTTCTCCTCTTCGACTTCGTAGGCGATCAAATCGACGGTACCACCACCGCAATCGACGATCAGGACGGCGTCGTGAACCTTGAGGTTCAAAAGGCCAGTCTTGGAGCAGAAGAGAGCAGCGGCTTCAGGCTCAGAAACAAGCGTGAGACGGTTGTCATTCTCGTCGCGCAAGAAACCAGCCTGGATGGCGGCAGCACGCGTAGCAGCCTTGCCAGCATCGTTCCAAATGGCAGGGACAGTGAGGTAGTATCGGATATTGCGCTCTTCGCGATTGAAGACTTCGCCAAGGGCTTTTTGCAGAGCTGCGCGCATGGCCTGGCGCAGCTTGAAGAGGTAATCGGCGGCGACATCGATCTCGGACTTGCCCGGGGGCAGAGGAGGGAGGTTGATGGGGTCGATGTAGGTGTTGCCGCTCAGCATAAGTTGGAGCTTGAACCACTCAACCTTTTGCACTCCAGGCTTGGGGTAGCCAGTCGGGGCGAGGGCATCAGCAATATCGGGACCCCAGCCAACAACCTTTTGGTACTGGTCGTAGTAGAGCACGGTAGGGATCTGGTGAATGAGGGTGTTAGGAAGAGGGCGAGCGTAGGGGACTAAGACCACAAACCTTTTGCTTAGTGTACGAACCGGCACCCGGCCATTCGGTAATGATGTCTTCCTTGGCTTCGTTGTTGGTAGCAAAGGCGAATGCGACACCAGAAAAGGTAGTGCCCTGTTGGAGCGGTCAGTTGGCGCGCTGGCGTTGGGCATATTCAGGGCGGACTTTGGCGGAATCGTGGCGGCGGGGTAGAGAAGGAACTTACGAAATCGATACCGACGATGAGCTGTGCCTTGCTCTGGCTAGAGCCCTCGACCTCGGCGCGGTTCTGGCCAAACTGCTGTTGGGCCATGGGACCGGAAGGCTGAGGAGGAGGGCCAGGAGGATATCCAGCTGGAGGAGGGTAGCCCTGAGGAGGGCCGCCAGGGCCGCCAGGATGGCCCATTTGAGGGCCGCCGCCCATGCCAGCCATATTGGGGGGATATCCGACGGGAGCGCCGGTGTTGATGGGAGGAGGGCCGTTGACCATTTGCGAGGGCGGGGTGCGGTTGGGACCTTGGTTGGTGAGGGGACTGGTGCGACCAAGAGGCTGACCAGCAGGGTTTTGCGGGTAGTTGGCGGTATAGCTTGGCGGGCGGTTGCCGGCCCCTGGATGGTTCATTGGAAGCGAGGTTGTCGAGGTGGACGAGGTGAGGGGAGCGAGGCCGGCGACGTTGGCTTGAGGTATTTGGCCGGGAGGAGGGGTATTGGTGGGCGGAACGCCGTCGACGGTCTGGATGCTGGCGGTGGATTTGCGCTTTCCGAACCCGAAGTTTTTCAGGCGAGAGTTGATCGAGCTCATAAGGAAGAAGAGAAGACCAAGAGGAGGGGAAGAGGGAAGAAAAGAAGAAGCGGAAAGCGGGTGTGGGAGGGGAGGGAGAGCAAAAAAACAGCTATGAACCAGACGGGGGTGTGTGGGAGAGGAAAAGCCGTGAGCTCGTAAGCAGGCAGGCCGCAGGATGCGGGCGAGGGGCTGGCAGGCTGGTTGGTTGGCTGGCTTTCTTGGGCGGAGGTTGCGGCGTGCGTGAGCGGGCGTTTGAGAGGTACCTGAAGGAGGGGAACTTTGGTTTTTTTGCCCGAGCAACAAAGCACAGAAGCACCAGTATTTTTTTTTTTTTTGGTTAGAAGCAGCAGCAGCAGCAGCAGCAGCAGCAGCAGCGAGAGACGGCTCGCTGCGTCAGGCTCGGTCGGCCTGGGCGTGCGAACCAGAGTGGGCTGGCAAGGCGCAGCTCGTGAAGCTAGTAACGAAGATGGATGACGAAACGGGGTCAAGAATAGAGAAGATTTTATGGCAGGGGATTTCAAGTAAGGCCTGGGAAATGAGATGGAAAAAGAAGAAATACAAGTTAAGATTGACAGTCACCGTGGTCCAAACCATGCCATCTAGTGTAACCTATATGGAATCCAAGCCAAGCTGAACCCAAGATGCATGTCGACGTGGTACAGTGACTGAGTGTATCTTTGACTGATGAGGCAAGTACCTGTGTAAAGGTGCTAATGGCAAGCTGCCTTTCCTTCCCAGGTATACGAGGGGGCTGAGCCGATGCCACACTGGCTCCCTCTTCCAGCAGGCCACATCACAAATGCCCACAGGGCAGTATTAACGACCATGGCCTTTTAGTACAGGCCGCTTCTTCCAAGTGCTATTTCAAGTGCCTGGTTACTGGCTCCCGGGCCTCCATCATGTCAGATTTTGTTTTATTTTTAATCACCTCTTTGAGTTGGTACCCGCAACAGTTAGCAATCTCGAGGATGGTAGTCTAATTTGCCTGACTTCAGCCCGTCGACGCCACGCTCATCAGCCACTGTGCCGCCCGACCTGCCTCCAACCGCACGTCGAATAGACGAGGCGCAGTCAAACCTCGCATCGTACGGATTAGACATGTGCATCAATGCATTACTGTTTCGACATCCCTGAGCCGTTTACTTCTACCTCAAGCTACCAGTACGAAGCGCTCTTCAACCTGACACCTCTTACTCGCCAAGGCCGTCTCATTGCCGTTGGCTGCTGCGTCTCGCCGTTCTCGCAATCTCTCATACTCCGTAGTACGTCACCCAAGAGTAGTTACGCAAACCATCGTCGCGTGTTATATACTGGATACAACCCAGCCCTACGCCCAGTGACTTGGAAGGGCACCTTTCCCAAACACACAGCCAAAGTATGAAACGGTGGTTGCCCGTGGCTGGCAAGCCACTTTGTGGTTAACAAAGTTGCCGCTAGCAAGAGCTGTTGACGATTCTAAGGCCTGCGGCGGCTGCCTCTTGAAAACAAGGTTCATCAAGGAAAGCCATGTGCGCTCTCTACCGTTGTCGATATGGCGCGTTGTGCCGCACTTGGGCCCGTTCATAAATAGCAACGCCCTCGATCCCGGGGCTGTGCCCAGCCACCATGCCTTGGCCGATGGGGGACGAGATTCTGCCCTGTTGGTGTCGTGTTGCAGCTCAGCCTCGTTTCTAAAATGGCAGGCCAGGCGCTTTCCGTCAGCGACGCACGTGACACTCAAGCGTATTGCTTGCAATTAACTTGGTTCAACATGAACAATTTGCTTGGCCGCATGCTCCACGCGATACGGCTTCCTAACCAGTGATAGAAACGGGTTGCGGTTATCAAAATGAATAAGGAAGCTTAGTGTGAGCTTGCCGGTAAGCTTCCCTTTGCTATGGAGACCAGTTAGCGCGTATCCGAGGTCAGCGCTGTAGTTATCCGGCAGCGAGTACGAGCCGTCACGACTTCGACCACTAATGACGTGAAGTGTAGAGTGATACCCTGGCCTACTCATGGTAAGGGGAAGCTAATTGGAAAGTTGGTCATGAACCTTCTTCAATTCTGAGAACTAGTTACAATCTCTTCGTCCGTTATCATGAGAAGCTGTGCCGCGTGGAGCATGCCGCCATACCAGTAGTTACTTATTTAGAGCTTCATTGTGTAAATGAAGATAGATCTGTATTTGTATCTGCTTCTTGTATTTGGTAATCGGCGCAGCTTGTCGATACGAGTGGCTTTTCGTAAATCCATATGTGGCGTCCTTTTTCGTACTTCGCCTCGGGATCCGATACTGTCGTCATCACCTTCCGATTGATCGTGGAGCCTGAAATCGTAGGGATATCATATTCGGCTCAGCTGATGATGGCTGGCGGCGGGTGCATAGACGCGCAACGAGGGAAGTGTTTCTGTACCCCCTAAATTGTGTTTGATTTTCTTCAGAGAAACCTCTAGCATCGGAACAAGGGCCGATCGCGGCTCTCCCTTGACACGGTGAGTGTCGTGTTACAGCGCACTGCATTTTGCGGGGGACCAGCTCTTCCCCCACACAGCGCAGGCATTGATAGAGCAAGGAAAACGATGCGATGCCCGTGTACCATACAACTTGTCAGACGGTGCCATGATGTTTCCATGCAAAGCATTTGCATCCATAGCTCCAGTAGCATTATAACAACCATTACCTGCGACGTATCGGCCAATAAGTCATTACGTACTATACAAATTGATACCACGTTGACACTTTTGCAAGTGGAGGTGAGACGCCCCTGCCAGCCGGCAAAGTCAGCCAGGGAAAGGAATTAATTAGTGCCAAAGAGCCAGCACTGCTCAAAAATGACAAACACCAGCTGCTCTCGGTCAACCTCCAACGCTGCCGCCTCGAATTTCCGTCAAGACACGGGCCCTTTGGCGGTTGCAGGAATCGAAGCTTCGGAGGGACCGTTGTGCACGATACAAACGGAGGTTCGATCATGGCTCACTGAGCTCAAGACGACAACAGCCGCCTACCGCCTGAGACCAGCCAAGCCCACCGAGATCACGCCCGCGAGCGATTCATCAACGACGTTGAACCCGAATCTCACCAAGCCGAGCTGCAACGACGACGGTCCAACACTGACTGTCTTGTACTTCTTTCGGCCCGTTCCCCATATCAGGACCCAAATATTACCCGCCAAACAATCCCGGACCGGCAGAGTTATACCAATCGGTGATTGCCTTGCGTCAATTATCACCAATTCCCGTCTGCGCCATTTGATAGCAACCTCTTGTTTTTCCTGGTTCTAGTGACGCTTCGACCCGAGTTGTTGGGGCAGTCTCTCCGCAATTTGCAGGCCCCTGGTCCGGCCGGTTCGGTGAAATTCACAGCCTGGGGCTTTTCTGCGACGTTGCCATCGAACGACCTGACATCAGTCAATACTGCCTACAACACTCTGGACGAAGGGAATCTAGTGCACAGTCAGTCTAGCGCCGTTGAAGTCGTTGAAACTGGTACTGGAGGACGGGTGCTGGTTACTGCGCACCCCCGCCAATTCATCACCACGGCGGCGTCTACATCAGAAGCTAGCGCCTTGTGGCGCGCTGGCTGGAGGCAGGATGTCGCAGCCAAGGAACGACTGAGGAGGACGGCGGTGGGAAATGTCATATCTGTGGTTGGGCTTTTGGTCATGTTTGCAGTGAGTTTTCTTTTCTTGCTTTTTTGTTGTCCCTGATTTATCGTCTTGTTTCAAATCAATTGCCTGTCGCTGTCTGTTTGCCTAGCTGGGGCTCTCTATCCCACCGCTGCCAAGCTCCCGCGGGTGAGTCTGACCAGGCGTCGGATTTTCAGTGCGCTGGGGCACCCGCTAATAAGCCGGCAAACCACCGGGGCTGCAGGCAACATGGGACACACAGTGCCAGACAGCGCTGGAAAACAGCAGGACACCAGCAAAAACAAGCCTCCCGCCACAACCTGGAGCTCCCCGCATCCCCCCAAAAACCACCCCCAGACCAGACACCAAAAAGCTCAGGCCAGACAAGCCTGTAAACCTGACCACACTGGGTGCTGGCACTCTTGCCACTGACCCAAAATGCGCCCCCAACCCACACACACCTCCCCTGCCATGCTCGCTCCATCCCATCCAGTCCATCCGCCAGCCAGCTTTCTGCCGCTAACGACTCAACAAGCTCGCCCAGCTGCTTCTTAACGACGCCAAGTTTCTCCTCTCCTACCTCCAGCTCGCTCATCCTTCCTCCACCTCTTCCCCTCACGGCTTCTTCATATCACGACTTTTATTCTCTCCCACAGCCCCGACAATCGAGCCAGTCTGCCAGAACCCAGCTCCTTTTCCCACAATACAGCCTGCCTCGTGGCCCCTCAACATGGGCCTGCAAGAAGAAACCAAGAAGGTCGTGTCGCAGTTTGAATTCTCCGACGCCGACGTCAATTCCCATGTCGCCGAATTCATTCAACAGATGAGTATGACTCCCAGGATTTTACCACCTTCCTATCTGCCCTGCCTTGCGCAATGGCTAACGACTCCCTGTCCAGACACTGGCCTCGAGCAGGATGGCACCAGCGTCAGCCAGATTCCGACCTACGTCACCGCCGTTCCCAATGGCACTGAAAAGGTTCCTCAACCGCTCTGCAAGCCTACACTGCCTCAAACTTACATTTCGTAGGGACTATACCTCGCTGTCGATCTCGGCGGCACCAACTTCCGCGTCTGCTCCATCATGCTCAATGGCGACACCACCTTCAACCTGACCTACAACAAGGTCGCCATCCCCAAGGAGCTCATGGTTGCCAAGACGGCCAAGGAGCTCTTCGCCTTCCTGGCCAAGCAGATAGAGCTCTTCCTGCGCGAGCACCACGCCGACCATTTCGAAAGCCACGTCCGCCGACGCCATACTGCTAGCACCCCTTTGGGCTACCGCGACGAACATATTTTCCGACTCGGCTTTACCTTTAGCTTCCCTGTCCAGCAGCTTGGAATCAACAAGGGCAAGCTTATTCGATGGACCAAGGGCTTCGATATCCCCGATGCGATTGGTAAGGATGTTTGCGCTCTACTCCAGGACGAAATTGACAGGCTGCGTCTCCCTGTCAAGGTCGCAGCCCTTGTCAACGACACTGTCGGGACCCTCATGGCCCGCTCCTACACATCGGTCGGCAAGCATCAATCTATTCTCGGTGCCATCTTCGGTACCGGAACCAATGGTGCGTACATGGAAAAGACGGCCAAAATAAAAAAGCCCATCACCGGTGAATATGACACCTCCACCGGCGAAATGGTTGTCAACACCGAATGGGGCTCGTTCGACAACCAGCTCAACGTCCTCCCCAACACACCTTGGGACAAGAAGCTCGACCAGGACAGCGTTAACAAGGGCTTCCAAATGTTCGAGAAGCGTGTCTCGGGCATGTTCCTCGGTGAAATTGTGCGATTGGCCATCGTAGACATGCTCGAGAAGAAGTCTATCGGTCTCTTCCAGGATACTAACTCGAGCTTCAACGATCGTGTCACTACAACCAGCATTGATCCCAAGTCCTCTCTCTTCACGCAATGGGGTCTCGACAGTGCGGTGATGTCGGTCGCCGCCAGCGATAACACCCCCGAGCTCTCCACCCTGCGACAGGAGCTGGAGAACGCTCTGGGCATCTACTCGTCCTCTCTGGAGGATGCGCAGGCATTCAAGGCCATTGCCAATGCTGTTGCGCGGCGCGCGGCCCGACTTTCTGCTGTTGCAATTGGTGCCATCGCCATCCAATCAGGAAAGCTTGACGACCCCGAGTGCGAGCTTGTCGACATCGGAGTTGACGGCAGTCTTGTTGAGCACTACCCCTTCTTCCGTGACATGATTTACGAAGCTCTGAGAGTGATGGACGGCATTGGTCCCAAGGGCGCGGAAAAGATTCGCATCGGTATTGCGAAGGATGGCAGTGGTGTCGGCGCTGCTCTGATTGCACTGGTCGCTGCGAGCCGCGAACAGCCTGGCGACTTCCTGGCCGACTTGCGCACTGATATCAAGCGCGGCCTTGACCGTCTTCCTCAACAAAGTATGTCATTCCGCGTCATTCATTTTGTTTCATGCCTAACGCAGTCTAGTCGAAGAGTCGCCCTTGTCGAACAATGCCTTGCTTGCGATCGGTGCCGCTGCAGCTATTGGTGTCGCGGCGTTGTGGTACTTGAGGCGTCAATAAGCATTTTTCTCGCTGGAGTCTGGTTATGGCGTCTATTATCTTTTCAAAACGGGTTACCTTTGTATATCTACACAATGGCAGTCATCTTATTTCTTCTTTCTTCACCAGCTTGCGCTTTCTTGCCTCTTGCGAATGTATGATTAAAGTATCTAGGTTTGCCGATGTAGCGGGGTGAAATGCAAGCTGTCTATATGAGTCTATCCGTCGTTACTGTATTGTCATGCCCCTGTAAGATTCGAACGCTGCTGTTCAAACACTCTCCTATGCCCTGCCCATACATTTCCCATACATTTAGTACATTTTTCTCGGCCTCCTCCAGCCGTCCCAACCACTCCGCCTCTCCATCTAGCCACGGGTTTGATCAGCCGCCAAACGCTGCCGCAGGATAGGACCGATCCCGCTTCTTCCTCTGTGCTGCGCTTGAGCTGCTCCGGGAGCTGGCGCCCGAGGCCGCGCCGGAGACGGGCTCGCTCCCACCTACGAAATTCCGCCGCGGCGGTGGTGGCAGCGACGTCATATCCGAGGGCAGGTCGTTCCACTCCATCTCGGGGCGCTGGTTCTGGTAGGAGCCGCCGCGCGGCGGTGGCGGGCGGGCGTCGCTGTTGAGGTTGGCGGACGTCGTGGGCGGGCGGCTCGGTGGTGGTGTGGCGGCCGCTACCTCCTGCTTCAGTGCTGGTGGTGGTTGTGTTGCGGACGGTTGACTTCCCATGTTGGCGTCCGCAGGGGAGGTCCCGTTCTGGACGTTGACGGCGCGGAGGACGGCACCGGCGCGGACGGGTCGAGAGACGAGAATGGCGGAGTCGGGCCGCAGCCGACGGTAGTAGCCCTGGATCGGGGCGCCGCAGCTCTCGAAGCCGCGCCGGTGGTACCAGGCGAGGCCCTGCTCGTTCTCCGTCCAGGCGTGCGCGGTGACGCTGCGCAGGGGCAGCGCGGACGCGGCGGCCTGCGCGACGATGTCGTCGAGTGCGGCGCCGGCGAGGCCGAGGGCGCGGTAGGGCGCGAGGACGCCGAGGCTGCGGATGTAGAGGTTCGTCTCGGCGGGGTTGGCGGCGGACGGCTCGGGGATGCAGACGACGGCGCCGACGACCTTGGGCTCCTCGGGGCGGCCGTCGCCGTCGCCGGCCCAGGTGATGACGCGCGAGTAGCGGTGGGACAGCGCCGGGTCGAGGACGGCGGCGTAGAAGCTGTCGGGGAAGGCGACGGGCAGCAGGAGAGAGTTGAGGCGGCGCAGGGAGGGGACGTCGGCGGGCTCGACGGCGCGGATGGTGGCGTTGCGCGGGAGAGAGGGGTTCGTGGCCGAGGTCAGGGGGGGAGGTATCGGTAGCAGCGGTGGTGAAGATGGTCGTGGAGGGGTGGCTGTGGTTGATGAGGGAGGAGGGGCGTAAGTGGGTGGCTTGGGAGGTTGAAAGAAGGATCGTATCGACTTTTGCTGCGGTACGCTGCCTTGACTTGGGAGCGGCATGGCTGGGGGAATGTGGATATGTGTGGTTTAGAGAATGAGAGTGAGAGAGAGGAACGTTGGGCTGGGCAGTTTGCGGGAAAGGAAGGAAGCGTGTTGACGAGGGTGGGCTATCGGGGTGGATGCTAGTTGGGTTTTGCAGGCGCATTGTTGCGAGGCCGGCCTGGATGGACCGGGGTAGTGACGATAGAGTTTGCTCAAGGCGGCGAATAAGCTGGCTGCATTACGGAGCAATTTATCTTTCAATTTACAGTGGTTTTTATTATTTGTTGCTCTGTATTGAGGTTCTTGCGGTTGGTACCTGAATGTGAGGAGGTGGCGGTCATGGCATCGTTTGCTTGATTGCGTAGGGTGCAAGTACAACAAAGGCCACTACTATTGAACTTTGTAATGCAGCGACGGAACGAACCTTGTTTGCTTGAAGATGCATAGACTGCTGTAGGTAGTCCTGAGTTGACAGGGTCGACAAGGCTTGGCTGTGGGAGGAGGCGTCACGGGCACATCTATTAACCACCCGTGTTTTTGATCCAGCGGCAAAGCGGCCATGAAAGGGGAGTATCCGTACGTACCCGGGCAAGGATTGCCGAATGGTAGGAACTTTGATGGCTATCAACGCAGGAAATCACACGCAATGCACGGGACGGCGACTGCAACGGCTAGGCCCTGCGGCTCGGCTGGGGCAGGTGAGCACGTGCTAAGCGGGCAGTGAGGCCGTTGTCCGGGGCAGAAAGGAATCAAACGGGTGCAGAGGCGGGATCGTGTGGCTTTCGATCTGCAGTGATGGAGGAGCAGATGGTGAATCTTCCCCGTGTCTTTGCGTGCAGTAGTGCGAGGGGGGGGGTGTTCGGTGGGTGGGTGGTGCTTCGAGTTGCATGATGTTGAGTAAAGGGTGGTAGCAAAGCAACTGTTTTATATTATTGTGTGTTGCGGTAGGAAATTGGTGGCGAATTATTTTTGTGATGAATCGTCCGCACGAGCAAATGGGACTGAATCGCGTGGTGCATTTTTAATTGGTTTACAGCTGTACCCTTGAGATGAGGCTGATGCGAGTGCCACAGCGTGGTGTCAGCACAGAGGGCGAATGAGCCGGTGTCGTCGGTGATGATGAGGTCAGGGTCGGGAATTGAGAGATGAGGCAGTACCTAATGGACGAATATACGGCCATGAAGAGCATTCATTCTATAGTCTTTCTTCAACTCTTCGTCGTTCTCAATGCATCAGTAAATATTTCCTGTCTCGCGCTTAGGGACCGCCGCTGTATTCTTTCTTACCTAGCTTACTTACACCTGGCACCTCCTCTCACTAGCCCATCCCCGAAAAGGCTGCATCGATCCCAAAACCACCTAAATCCACCTCTTGCACCCGACATCTGGCAACCCAAAATCCACCCCTGGTCGATTCGCCTTGGGTCGCCGCATCGTCAATTTTTTTTTTTCCAATCTCGAATCTTGTCGGGGAAGTCGCTTTTGTTCATTGTTCCTCTTTCTCCTCGACCGATACGCGGCTTGTGCTGCTGCTCATCCCGACAACGAGCCCTTGTTTCCCGCATCTGAACAGTAGCGACACAGAGAGAGGCTATTCATTGTCCCATCCTCCCGCCGCTGCGCCGTTGCTCGCCGACACCCCCCAGCCAGCCTGGGCCTGCCGCCACTCGAAACCCAGCCCGTATTTATTTATTTTGGCCTGGGTTTTGATTTCCGTATCGCATCATCGCTCGCCTGCCCATCATGAATAGCCCTTCCGGCCGGGCTGGACTCATCAAGGCTCGCGACGACGCCGGCAGCATGGAGAAACTGGTATGATCTCGGCCCGCGAACCAACGCCCATCCCGATCCTCCCACCCCCTTCCACATGCTCTTGTCCTCCTCGATACAGCAAGGTTATCCATTTCACGCCGCTGGGCGACTGTTGCCCGCGGTGCCATGCCGAATTGCGCTTTGCCCTTGCCCCCGTGTCGCCTGTGTGATCCTCTGCTGACAATGCTCTGCCCTCTCCCTGCCTTCTAGGCACACTCCGTCCTCGACGACATATTACACAATGTCATCTCCGACCTCCTTGTCAAGGTCCATCGCGATGAGAAGCAGGCCAAGGCTACCTCGGCCGTCATCCGCGTCGAAAAGCTAGCCTCGGACGCCTCCGAAAGCTCGACCCCCGACTCAAAACCCGACGGCCGGATCGAGACCGACGCAGCCGTGTACGAGGATGGCAAGGTCACCCTCAAGGGCAACCCGCTGAAGACGACGGCCGAGATTCTCTGCCCCAAGTGCCATCTGCCCCGGCTGCTTGCGCCCACCGATGGCAAGGGCGCCGTCAAGCCCGATCCCACCATCATCTACTGCAAGCGACACCCATACATCGACAAGCCCGGCTGCGATATCTACGGCCAGTCCTGGGTTGCTCCTGGTCCTGGCCGCGGTAAGAAGAAGAAGGACATGGAGAAGCCCGATCCGGCCGAGAAACCTGCCAACGTGCTATCGTTCCCCTCAGCCACCTGCAGCAAATGCAAGCGCTGCATCCTCGTCACCCGACTCAACAACCACATGGGATCCTGCATTGGCAACAGCGGTCGTAACGCTAGTCGCGCCGCCGCCCAAAAGATAAACGGCGGTTCCCAGAACGACAGCACCCCGCCCTCGTCGCAAAAGGCCACACCCGCCCCCGGGTCCCGCGCCTCGAGCCCCCGGAAACGAGACGCTGCCCCGAGTGATGATGGGGAAGAAGACGATGACGAAGACTCCGAGGCGAGCCCTAAGAAGAAGAAGTTTAAACCGACGAGCGCTGCAAATGCCATTACGAAAAAGGTCATTCTTAAGACGAAACCTAACATGAAGCCGGATAAGGCCCGCGTTTCTTCCCACCTCAAGCAAGAGCACAAGTTCAACGACAGTGACTCGGCGACTGACAAGACTCCAACAAAGCTCATCAACAAACACATGAGCCCTCTGAAAAAAGTCAAGGTACAAAAGCCTACGAGCTCGCCGCTGTCCCGCAACGGCAGGGACATTGACATGAGGTCAGAGTCCTCAGATCCAATGTCTTCACCCCCAGGTCGATGATGGCCAAGGACGAAGGACCTTTTCATACTGACTGATAGCCGTCCTCTAAGTCATGGGTCTCTGCCCTTGCGTTGAAAACTTGTATTAACACGTAACCCTTTGGATAACTATCGGAGCTCGAGGATGCACGCCAATCTTACGACAATCCGCCGGTGCATCCCTGAGCCTATTTTGTCTCTATAGCGGACTTTTTTTGTTTCCCTCCCCATCATATACGTTTTTTGCATCAGGGACAGGCTTGTTCCCTCCACTGTTTTTCACTACCCCATTACCTTTATTGTCTTGGCTATGTGGCTTTTCTTGACTCTTGGTGTTTTTTTTCGTGCGCTTCGACGCTGATTGTTTTGCTAGCTGTTTTATCGGAATAAGATAAAGCGAAGAAGCACATGATACACACTCGGCTTTGCGGGAATGAACTTATAAAAGAAAAGAGAGAGAGAGAAGAGAGAGAGAGGCAGACAGCCAACACACACACACACACACACACACACATCTTTAGCATTCCGCGCATGCGGGCCTGGCGGCGTTTTATTGGAGAATATGGCGTTCATGTCCTTCCATTGCTTTTCTTTTACGATTTGCTCTGCTGGCTACAGTGAGCTGCCCCTTGGAAAAGAGACGTTTTTTTGTTCTTTTTCTGTTTGGTTGTTGGTGCATGGATGGATGGACATTTCCTGGCGGATCCAGAAGTGTATGCAGTCAATTGGAGTAGAATGGGTATTCTTTTCTTCACATCGTTTGGTGATGCATAATTTGTGACTGCGCAGCTCAATGAGATGCACGTATGAGTGCGAACGTAAAGTTCGTCTCAGTTGACTATCGAGGCATGTGCTAGCCGTGTGAACATTTCTGTCTGTTTTGTATTCATTATATGCGTATCATTACTGACGAGCTTTAAACCTTTTTCCACAATACCCTCAATTCACTTCCCAAGTTTCAGACCCGCTCCTCCTCTGACCCTTCCACCACTCTCGCCGACACAATCTTGACATCCTCGACCGGACGGTCCTCGGCGCCGGTCGGCACCATGCCCAGGCGCTTCACCGTGGCCAGGCCCCGCGCCACGCGGCCAAAGATGGTGTGCTTACCGTCCAGCCACGGCGTGGGCGCGAGTGTGACGAAGAACTGGGAGCCGTTGGTGTTGGGCCCCGAGTTGGCCATGCTGAGGATACCGGCGCCGGCATGCCGCAGCGCGGGGCTGATCTCGTCGGCGAAGGCGTCGCCGTAGATGGACGAGCCGCCGCGGCCGGTGCCGGTCGGGTCGCCGCCCTGGATCATGAAGTTGGGGATGACGCGGTGGAAGATGGTGCCGGAGTAGTAGCCGCGGCGCGCGAGGGCGGTAAAGTTGGCGCACGTCTTGGGCGCGTGCTCGGTGTACAGCTCCAGTGTGATGGAGCCCTGTGGAAGGAAGGGTCAGGGAGGAACAGGAGGGGTGCGGGGGTGGGGACTTACCATAGTGGTCTCAAGTATTACATTCGTCGTCATTGTGAGAATTGGGTTTGGGGATGTGATACTGCGAGAGAAGAGAGCGCTGGTTGTCGCAAGGCAGATGTCGAGATGCAAACGTTGTCACTGTGGGGCGCCGCCTAAAGGGTAGCCTCATCGTTTACATCACAATAGACGTGCTCAGTGGGCACCGCAAAAATGACGCATAGCGGCTAAATACATCTTGAGTGTTCTCGTTCTATTACAAGCAAAGGTATCATAAAATGTTCAAGTGGCCATCATGTATCAACTCATGGCGGTCTCTTCCCGCTATCATGTGAGCTTGGGGTCAAACAACTCAGCGAACCCAACACAACCCAGATTAGTTGGTAAGGAGATTGACCTTGGACTTCAATCTATGCAGTAATGAGAAAAAATATTTTTAAATAATACAACTGTGTTTTAAATTGTATAATAATGATATTAACTAAGCTTGCTGTGCACTTCAATTCTAAGATCGAGTTATCCCCGGTTTGGTTCTGTAGGGATCACAGCTAATGCGCCTCCACGAACCATTACTTCTTCACCAGCGTCATTTTGTGGAGAAAAAGAAAAAAAAAAGACGGAAACCCGGATTTGCTTCAACTTCCGAATTCAAACATCAAATTGACATCTTAGTATCTATAATCCTTGTCCCAACTGATCTGGCAAACGTGACTTCGTCACACTGCGGGTAGCCCAATCCTTAGTCATCAGGCCTCGAAGGACCACGTATCTTATCACGTTTCACGCAACAGTCAATGCAGCAAACATCATTCTTTGCCCTCAAGTCTTGCGCGTCGAAGCTTTTCGAACCTAAGAGCCTCTCGACATCGCTTTCGAGATCTAGCCAGGGCCATGGCGACCAACTCGTCCCTGATGGATCCCAGTGGGGGGATCATGGACGGCCTCAACTCGACCTCTCACAGCGGCGCCCGTGCCCAGCCGGAGACATGGCTTGCCACCCTCCAGGACTTTGACTTTTTGCTGCTCGAAACCAAGCTCGTCCTCAGCGCCGCAGGCATTATCTACGTCGGCGCGCACGCGGCGCTACGCCGCCCGCCATCGGCAGCGCCACCCCGGGACGAGAAGGCCCGGCGCAAGACGGAAGAGGAAGACAAGCTGGCGCAGGGTCTGGAGATGTCGGACGCCATCCTCTTCCCCGTCATGGCAAGCGTCGTCCTTGTGGGCCTGTACTACTTGATCCAGTGGCTTAACGACCCGGCCATCATTAGCAAGGTCCTGCGCTGGTACATGTCTATCGTGTCAGTGGCCAGCCTGGTCACGCTTTATGCGCACAGCGCAGACCTTCTCGCGGCGTTTGCGTTCCCGCGGTACTGGCGCGGGCACGACGGCGTGCTGCTCACGGCGGACCAGAGGACGCGCGTCATCGTCCGGTGCGACGACGCCGGCAACGTGACCGCCGCGGCGCCGACGGCGGGGAGTAGCAATCCATTGCCGGGTGTGCTCGGTTGGCTTGCGCCGACGGAGAGGCTGCACCGAACGGCATGGAACGTTAGGGCCACGTTCAAACGCGAGTGGCTGCTGCGGTTGTTCCTGCACGGCGTTGGGGAGGAGAAGGCGCACGTCAAGTTTGCGACGATGATGGCGCTACCGCTGGCAGCCGCGACCGCGGCCCTGTACTTCACCACGACATCGCCACTGCTGTCTAACATGCTGGGCTACGGCATGTGCTACTGCTCGTTCCTCGTGCTGTCGCCGACCGACCTGCTCACAGGCTCGCTGATGCTCGGGGGACTCTTCTTCTACGATATCTTCATGGTTTTTTACACGCCGTACATGGTTACGGTGGCGACGACCCTCGACGTCCCGATCAAGCTGCAATTCAAGGCCGCGCAGCGCCAGAGCATCCTCGGGCTCGGTGACATCGTCATCCCCGGCATGTTCGTCGCCTGGGCGCTCCGCGCAGACCTTTACTTCCACTACAAGCGCCTGGTCAAGTACGAGTCAACGGACCTGCGCATTGTGGAGAAGGACGCGGCATCCGGGGAGCTGGTGACGCGCAGCGAGACGAAGCATCGCGAGGTCAAAGCGCCGTATGTCGAGGTCAAGGGTACTTGGGGCGACTGGTTCTGGACGCGCCGGCTCATGCACCTTCGCGCCGCGACGGTGGTGCCGCCGTCGGTCGCGGCGGGCACCTTTGGCAAGACGTACTTTTACGCGTCCATGGTAGGCTACCTGCTCGGCATGCTCGCCACGCTGGCGATGCTGCTGGTGTTCAAACGCGGCCAGCCGGCGCTGCTGTACCTGGTCCCGAGCGTGCTGGGCGCGACGTATGTCACGGCCGTGGCCCGCGGGGAGCTCAGGGATCTGTTGCGGTACACGGAGGACGGCAGCCTCGACACGGTGGACGTGGTCGTGGAGCTGGACGCAGATGGGAACCCAGTCAAGGCGCTTGGCAAGCTGGAGAATGGGGTGGTGGACATGACGAAGAAGGAGGGCAAGGACTCTGGTTCGAAGCAGGACTCTGCCTCGAAGGAAATCAACGGTAGCGCCGAAGAAAAGGGGGATGAGAAGAAGGCTGGTGGTGAAGGCAAGAAGGGAAAAAATCACCACGTCTTTCTGTTTTCACTGGAAGCGCCCCCCGACGATGGGGAGGCTTAGAGAACCGCAGCTGCTGCACTTTCCAGGGACTTGTATGACCATCTAATATAGACTCGGGGGAGTGTATGTGAAATCGCAAAACTTGACACAAATACATGAATAGAAACTACAGGAGGTAATCTTTCTCCAATAATTCGCATAGATTCCTCTGATCCATAATCATCGCACACTTCTTGCACGCAAGGTGGGGTTGGGAGCATGGCACAAGGAGGCCCCGCCGACAGACACCACCAACCAGCAGATCTCACCACAAGCCCAATCTTACATCTGCATCCAGCGCCTAGATTATTCTTCTCTCCTTCATATCTCTGCGGTTCTCAGATACATATACGTCCTTGTTGAAGTGCTGCTCTCTAGTCTTAACTAGCGACCTCCAGTGGCTGGCCCGGCCAAGGATCACCAACTGTCCCGCTCGAGTCAGCTTCCTCAAACATTGCTCCGAGCCTCCTCCACACTATCACGTTTTCGATAACTGCAGCTGAACAATGGCCACAGCCATTCAATGGGTGCTTGACACCCGAAAACTATGGCCAGAAGCCTCCAAGACCGCGGAGCTTGAGCATGTGGTAAGACCCCCCCCCTTTGGCAACTCGTCTTCCCTTCAAATGAAGATGTCCTCTGACAATGTTTTTTGACAAAGGCCGCGCGTGCCATGGACTTGCTCCTCCCCGGCGAGCGCGAGGCCGTCCTGCGCTACTTCCACGTCCGCGACGCCAAGCTCGCCCTCGGCTCCGCGCTGCTCAAGCGGCTCGTCATCGCCCAGCACGTCCCCGGCCTGCCCTGGGCCGCGGCCACCGCCGTGCGCGACGAGCACACCAAGCCCGTCTTCCGCGGCCCGGATGGCGCCCAGCCGGTGCTCTTCAACGTCTCCCACCAGGCCGGGCTCGTGGTGCTGCTGGCCGCCCGGGCCGGCGCCGCCGGCACGCAGCTCGGCGTCGACGTCGTGTGTCCCGGCGAGCGTCGCGCGCGCGACCTCGAGACCGTCCTTGACGGCCGCGATGGGTGGGCCAAGTACGTGGACATGCACGACTCGGTGCTCTCGCCCGTGGAGGCGCGCCGGCTGCGGGAGATGGAGCCGCGGGACGTGGGTGGTACGGAGGAGGCGGAGGCGGACCGCAGGCTGGCGTACTTTTACGCGCTGTGGTGCCTGCGCGAGGCGTACGTCAAGATGACGGGCGAGGCGCTGCTGGCGAGCTGGCTGGGCGAGCTGGAGATGCGCGGCTTCGCGCCGCCGGGGGACGGGGAGACGGAGCTGGAGGTGTTGTTCGGGCCGGCGGGGGGGAAGCGCGTGGCGGACGTGGACCTGCGCATCGAGTGGTTCCTCGGGAGGCAGTACATGATCTCGACGGCGGTGCGGAACCCGGATCCGGCCGCGCCGCTGCGGTTGGGGCGCTTTGAGCTTCTGGACCTAGAAAAGGTGCTGCGGCAGGCGGAGGAGCTCAAGGCGCTGAGATAGGACGATGCGTAGGAGAGCGTGGATGCGGTAGGATACAATGGAACTTTCACATGTTCATGGAGGGAGCTGAGATATTTGAGGGAACGAGCCATTTCCTATTTTTACTATTTTGGGTTTTTATTTGCGCATCTTTAGCATTCTTTGGTCATATTGAAGCGCAAAGTCGTATATTGTTCGTCACGAATTCCATCATCGCGTACCGTTTACAGGTGCTTGCCGAAGAAAGTGAGCAGGGCCTTGTAGCCGCGCTCGTACTCGGCCTTGACACGATCGTCGCTCAGGTTGGAGCGGGCTGCCATCCAGCCGTGGATCTGATCGGCAAACGTCTCGACATGCTTGGGCACGGTGAGCGCATCCTCGAACTTCTTGACGTCCTCGGCGGGCTCGTCACCCGAGGCGAGCAGGATGAAGGGCACCTTGATGGCGGGCGCATCGGCAGCGTCGACCATGGCAGGGTGCACCGAGGCGGCGGCGACGAACGGGTTGGACGACTCCTTGGCGCTCAGGGCGACGGCCTTGCCGCCCCAGCAGAACTACAGGGTTTCAGTCAGTACGATCGTTATCCTGTTGCGGTTTGGCGGGGAGGATTGCTCACGCCGAGGACACCGGCGGCGGTGATGGAGGGGCTCTGCGTCTTGATGGCCTGGACAAATCCGGGGAGCGGGGTCGCAGCGCTGGTCGGAGGGTTCTTTTCGAAGAAGGCACCAAGGTCCTTCTTCTTCTGCTCCGTGTTGGGAGGGTACCTAGGACCGGTCAGTTTCGGGTGGTGGCGGGCTTTGTTGCACACGGGCGGGATATCGTACCATTCAATGGGGCAGGGCTCGCCCTTGAAGAAGTCGGGCATGTAGACCTTATACTTTTGCTCGCCGCTGTGGGCGAGGATGTCGGCGCCCTGCAGAGTCTGCTCAAAGTAGCCAAAGATGTCGTAGATGATGACAATGGCCTTGGTGGCGTCGGCGGGACCGGTGACATCTTGGCGGCAAGTTGTTAGCATCGCAATTGAGTCAGGGATTGACGGGATCCAACTTCGGATGGATGACGATCGAGTTGGAATTGTACGTACAGGTCTTGTAGTCGCCAACTTTTTCGTACTTGCCCTTGGCCTTGTAGCCCTTGGTCACGATCGGGGGCAGGTTGCAGCAGGCCGCAGAGTGGCCGGAGGTGGCGGGCATGGCAGACATGGTGACAGATGCGAATCGGCTGTGCTTTATATTTCTAGAGTTGATCAATCTTCCCTTTCGAATCAGCGGCAAGGTTCGGGATTCAGCGCGGGGTGGTGGTCGGGGTGAAGCCAAAGCAAAGGTGAGAGGTTACTGGATGACTAGCCGGGACGAAGGCTGTGCCTAGAGTACATACCCTGAGAGTTTTATCGTGGTGAAGATTGTAGATTGAAGTTTCGCGCAACGGATTGGAAAAACAGCTTGGAAAGGAAGCAAAAAAAGTCGCAGCTATCTGTAATCTATCTATGTTGATCGTGGGAGCTATGGTGGGGTGCTGAGGGGTTGCCAAGGTGGCGGGGGCCTCGGGAGATGTTTTCGGATGATGTCACAGATAGATTCCGATGGCGGGAATTGAACTCGATCATCACGACGTCGCACTGCAGGGTCGTAGTTAATATTGGTTGCCGTTTGAAGCTGGTATATTCAAAGGCTGTACTGATTCTCATTGAATAATCGTCCGGCAAGATTTGGACAAACTCGCTGTTTGTGTAAGCGACTTAATGGTCACTTGCGGGGCCGAGGGTAAATTATTATGGTGCTTCTACCTGGAGATTCTGCGGCAACTATAACATTTTAATAGTTGTTGGTTGACAGTACCAGAATTAACTCAAAAATCTTTCCTCGGGGCCCACGGTACCACCGTATTACCAATCTAGGTTAATCGCGGGTATTTTACTTGCTGAAACCAGGCATGCGCAAGTTCAACGAGCGGCATCAAGCTTGCTAACTCGAACCGTAAAAATTCTTCCCAGCGTGCAACCTGAATCTTTATTTTGAATGATACCATTGTATTTTCTTTTTCTTTTCTTGACGGGTACTTCTGCGCAACGCCACATGATATCGCTGAGCACTACGGGAACCAAAACGCGCGGCCCGCTGTATACTTCAGCATGCCGCATGTTCCCGCAAACTCCAGTATTGACCCTAAACTAACGATTTGTGTAGCGCTGAAATAATGTTGTCTGAAATAAGTCAGCTTCGGTCTGGCGCTCGCATCGTACCTGATGTGACGCCGCCGTAAAAGCTGAGAACACTTGGAGAGCCTTGCAAACCAACCGCTTCCAATGGCACCCTGTAAACAAAGAAGTGGAATATATGCATGAGTCTTCAAGTTCTGATACCCTGATCTTTCATTTGTCTTTAACCGGAATGTTTCCGCTGCAATCTATCGCCACGCTTAGGACTGGCTCTCAGCAGCAATGACTTGGTACATCCCTGATCTTCGCACAGACATTGCTCTCAGTCTTCTGAACAAAAGCGAATAGAACAAACAACAACAACTTTGAGTTGAGAATGGGTCAAAATGGACAGGACTGCTCTTTGAAAGCCTCTAGGCGGTCTTGAGCAGTTGGCAGGGTAGGAAATGCGTCGTTGATAATTTTACCGTCAGAACCGACGTCGAACCGTCCAGCTTCAGCCACGACAGCTGGCGGCGTCGCCGAATGATCCGCGAAATTGAAGCGTCGGATGCCCTGCACTCGTGATTGATTTCATTAGAGGCCCGTGAGAAAGTGCCGTGCCCAATGCTCATGGTTGGAGGCATACCGTCGGAACAGCAGAGCAGCGAGGCGTGCATCAAGAGTTGCGGGGGGTGCAGATCAAGAGTCAGGCACCTCGGGTATCTAGTCATGGTTCTGTCCCATCGCTGCGCAAATCTTCGCTCTGTCTAACTACCATAAAGGGCGAGGGACGGAAGCGAGGGGAGATGACGCTCATGTGGCCGAGCAGGCGTATGCTGTCATGCCTTGGCAACGCGAGGACCGAGCTACTAATTCAAGGCGGGCATAAAAAGAACAGTGGTAGCTGTACGAGGAAGGAGCATGATTAGTAAAAAATGCCATGGCAAAAATGCCATTGTCAGCTTGGCACGTTTTCCCTGTTTCCCATCCGCTGCACGGACGAGATAAGGCCGAGTGCTCTTTGTCGTGACCAAGGTAGCGAAGCAAGGCGACTCAGCTGGGAAACATTAACCGCCAAGACGCTAGAGCGGCGCACAAAGCCGCACCGTCTTGGATCAATTCGCGACTCAATACTTCAGCCACTCGGCCCCGGTTTGCCTTGCTTGTTCGGGCAAGTAGATGTGAGAGAATACCCATCATCCCGACAGTCGGGACACGGCGGCGGCGGGAGGGGGGGGAGAGAAGTGGCGTCGGACCGGTTGGGCACCGGAGCCTGAGATGGGCGCGAAGAGCAGAGGGCGCAAGATGCCAAGGCGTAGATCCAAGCGTTGGACTAAACTGCTGCTAGACGGACAATAGACGGGCGTGACATGACGATGCGTGCGCGGAACAGCGACCGTTGAGTGCCAAGGAACGAATGCATCTCGCCTAAGTATTGCAAGGCGGGCGACGCGCGGTGGGCAGTTGAGGCTTGCCGCGTCGGTCCGAGTAATCGCGAAAAGACGACGACCGAGACATGCTTGGTTCCGGCTAATGCTTTCCGCATGTACCTGTTTCAATTTCAGGAAATACTGGTAGTTAGCAAGTAGGTTGTCCGTTGCGTGCGTGGCCTGGAGCTAGGAACAGGGCTTTGACTTTGACAACGGGCCCTAGCAAGGAAACTCGTCATTTTTCTTCCCTCGTGCCGGGCACGAAGTAACTAGTTAGCCAGTGGAGTAAGCCGTCGGGAGGCCAGTTCAACAGATGAAAAAGGATACCCGGATTGCCAGCGAGTTGGTTCCAAGAAGAGGAAAAAGATGGCGCTGTCTGTGTGGTTACATGGCGTGGAATTGACAAGCCGGCGCATCATGGGGGTGAGACCCTGGAAAGAGAGGCTGGAAACCATCATACCTGCTCGTTTCCCAAGAATAGAAACAGGCGCCGGTACAGTGTCAACCCGCATGAGCCTCTCCTACCGGTCGGTGTTTCATTTATCGGTATCGACGGGGGGATTTCCGTGCGCAGAGGGAGGAGGGCTTTCCCCGCGGAGGCGAAGGCGGGTAGCGACAGGGCTGACCTTGACAATATAACGGCCCCAGGGCGATCAAGATTTGGGGAAAACAGCGGCGGCGAGAACCGTAGCCAGTTTGGACAAAGTACATACGTCCAACCGTCCATCCGTCGTAACCCCCCCGCCTTCCATCGGAAACCGGAGGCCTAGTCGGCCGTGAACGAGCGCGGTCACGTTTCAAGATTCCTTTGCTTCGTAGGTATCCAAGCGAAGCGAACCAGTCAGTCACCTCGCCAAGTTCGCTCTGGTCAAATGCCGAAAAAGAAGCAGGCAAAACCTTAGCGGTCCCATGGCAAAGGAGCAAAAGTGCCTCAACCAGGTTTTTTTCTCTCTCGATGCTCATGCGCACCGCAGCAAACGGTGCCGCGTGGCACCCAACCCCCTGGTACGTCGTTTCATTGGCTGGCAGGTAGCCGTTTGCGAGATGCTCCCTTTTTGCGATCTTGAACTGTTTCGTGGGAAAGGGCAGCTGAAACCTGGCCTTCTTTCAATAGGCAATTGAGAGTTGCGAGATATGATCCGTACCTCTAACGGGAACAGCAGAACCACACAACCCCTGCAAAAGGCTTGTGGGATGATCATGTGGTCTGGACATCCTGTGGGTGTGGCCCAATCAGTAAATAAACCGAGACGCCCACCTTGCTCGTCAGATTTTTAATTAATATAAACTAATATGGAGTTTTTTTTTTCTGTGTGTGGAGGAGGCCATGTTGGCTTACCAGATTATCAGTTAAGCCGTATTTCCTTTTTTCAAAGAAATAAAAGTCTCTTCTTCTTCAGGAAAGGCAGGCTTCAGAGTGGAATACAGGGCATTGGATTGCGCTTTAGGAGGTCCTATAACCCAGTACGGGACTTTACACAGGCCCATAGGTAAGGGCCATCGCCGCATTTCTTTTTCTGGAAAATGAATAAAATAAATGGGCATCCGAAAGGTTTCGGGGGCGAATCTGGATTGTGGCTTCTTGAAATAGAACGCCGTACCGAGTATACGCACACCTATGTCAGTATGTAGGTGAGGGACGGTGATGGCTCCGTCATACGCAAGTAAGTCGAAGTCAACGAGCGCCAAGAAAACCCTGCAAGTGGGTTGACGAGCGGCAATTCGCATGTTCTTTGACCTTTCTCTGCCTCCCATAAAAAAAAAAGAAAGGAAAAGAAAAGAAAGGTTCAAGACGTGCTGCATCTCCCAAACTTTGGTGCGCGGCAGGGGGGTGGCCACAAGTCATCCCAACCCCCATCCATGCATGCTAAGCAAGTTAGTTATCTGCTGAAGCCCTCCCGCAAGACCCTACCCAGCTAGTATGTACGTAGTTAGTGACCTGTGAGTCGTCCGTCCATCCACATGCCAGCCCATCCAATAAGAACACATATGCATGTACTCTGTACTGTCGAGTACGTGCTTGGTACACCTGTGTCTCAGTCTGTGAACCTGTAGAGAGAGGTAGATCGGGGGGTGTATGTTGTGCTTGTCGTGCTTGCTGATTGAGGCTACTCCGCAAGGATGGCATTGCAGTTGCCAGTCGCACATTCATTGCCCCTGCACTAGTTATTTTAGGATGGATAATTTGAAAATGCAGATACTCAGTATATTGATTGGTAGTTCATTCATATCTAACTAACGGAGCAGCCCACCTCACTTGTGACCTGTCAAACCTGGCCCGCGGAAGTGCTCCGTGGCAAGTCTCCAGCACAAGATCCTTTTTGCTTGAAAAAAACGTATTGATAGACCCATCTTGCCCGAGTGTATCGTAAGACAGGCTGCACAATTCGTAGTTCCTTCCTTTGAGGATTTTCCCATAATCCCGAATTCCCGACGGGTACCCAGAGACGAGGCGTGTCCGTGCCTCACTGCGCTCGAGGCGTCGCCATCGGCAAATCCATATCCATATCCGCCTGCATCGGCCACAGCCCTGCTTGCTCGCTGCGCGCATCTCAATACGCAGAGGCCATCACGGTGGGGGTATAAACCTGGGCGTTTCCGATATGCCCCCGCTTGCCTGCAGCTCGCCAACGACCAGTGCCCAAAGAGCGTTCGAGAGACAAAGAGAGACGAGATAGATTGGGCGGCGTGCGAGGTGAGGCTGTCGTGACCCTCGGCCGGCAGGCGCATGGATTGAGCGAGGGTGTGCGTATGGTACGATGACCCCCGGCTTCTTGGTCGCTTGAATTTGCCCAGACCGCCCCAACAATCCTAACTCGCCCGCACTAACCAGTGACGACGCAGCCGGGGCACTCTGGCCGCTGGGCATCATGGTTACAGGGGTTGTCTCAGGTGGCGCATTCCCATGTCATTGCCAGTCTCTCTAGCTGGTCGTATCCGTGAAAAGAGAGGCTGCCAATGAATTTGCTCTTGCCCTGCTGCGTCGTCGAACACGCGCTGCTTCAGGATGGGCGGATTTTTCATCGTGGATAGTTTGCTGTCGAATCTCGCATCCGTCTCGGCTCGTTTGGTCTCGTGGGCAGCGTGTATGGGGTACCGTCTCAGCTTAATAAAACGTGAACTGTAGGGCTTTATACCAGTGCATGGTAAAGGCGCCCTACCGCCATTGTCCATTGTTGACTGTGTGCCTTGCTTGACAGCGCCGGCGCTCGTCAACCGTCAAAGGATGGGCTGCTGATCCGTCCTGTAGGTGCCTCCAAGTCGTCGCCGTGACAGCGAGCTTGGTGCAAACGTGATAGATAAAAAGAGAGTGGCATGGCGCAATCGCGCGCCGATAATGATATTGTTCGTTGCTCGGTCCATTCGCATTCGAACCGTTTGCCTGTCCGGCGGGCGGACAGGTTGCGCCAGCCAGCCGCTCGCTCCTCACAGGCGCTGAAGTGGCGGCCGGCTGTTTGACCAGGAAGCTCAAGCTACTGGCAGGGCGTTCCGCAGTAGCCGCAGCAGCGACCGGGAATCACCCAGACTTCCTTTCCGGCCAGGGCGCAGGTTGGGCATCGGGTGCCGGGAATCTATGGCACGCGACGAGGCTCTGGTCAGCCAAGGGACTCACGACAGGTGGGCAGGCGCATCATGTCGCATGCAGGATAGGCGAGCAAGGTTGCTTCGCTAGAACTCACCTTTGGTCCAAAAGAAAGGATTCCCTCCATATCAATTGCCTCGAGCATCACAGGAGCATAACGCAGGTCGCTATCCTCTTGCCAATCAGGGCAGGGAAGGGTGTTAACAACGCGGCGAGGTGGAACCATTGTGTAAGGCGGGTGATGTCAGAGTAACAAAGTGGGTTGTTTGTTGGAGCTGACGGCACCGAGAAGGGACAGGGCAGGGAGTTTGGTAATGTGTAAAGGAATTGGGAAAGAAGAGATGGCTGGAGAGCAAGTCTTTATAAGTTGGAGAGGAGTAGAGCTTGAAGGTGTTGTTGCTGTGTATTGCCAATGGTTAAGCAGGCTGTTCTGAGATGCTAAGGGAGTGGGGGCCGATGTCATTTATGGTTTTTCGCGAATTGCGACGAAAAGCAAAAACAAGGGTAAGAGGAGAGCGGGAGAAGGAGGCACAGGCAGGACCAAAAAAAAAAAGGCAATGAGCCGGCCAGGCAAGCCAGCCCGGGTTGGGATAACTACTAGACACACGGCCTTTCCGGGTGGTCATTAAGCGCGGTGGAACCCAGGCACCTGGGACAAGCAAGGCGTGACGGGAATGGGAAAGGGCCTGCGAACCAAGACTTGGGGATTGGGGATTGGGGAGGGGGAGTGGACGGACCACGGTATCTGACGATCGGGAGCCAGCCAGGCGGGCGGGCGGCCGAGGTCTCGGGGAGCTTCTACGAAGCGGAGCCCTGAGTCTGGAGCAAGACGTGGCCGTGTCATCTCACCTGTGAGACGCTTTGGCTTGTTGCTTGCTTACTGGGTAGAACACGGGGGATTCTTCTTCGGACAAGAAGCGCGAGAAGTGGCGGTGATGCTGTAGTTCCTTTTTGTCCGGTCAAGCAAGGTGTTGCACCACTCATGATGTGAGATTGTGTCTAGTACACTGTATATCGAGATGTGTGTGTCTTGCTCGATCGCTTGTGCGCCCTGGTGTTACCGCAAACCCAGAGAGCTGGGAGCGGCCATGGTTGCGAGCCCGGAATTGGCTGCAAACCATGGGCTTGTGCTTGTGCTTGTGCTTGTGCAGCATGGCACTGCATGTCACGCAGGTCTCTGTATCATGAGCCTAGACAGAGAGACCTCGACCCTAGAATTCGGTGCTACGGTATGGTCGCATGCACACCATGCAGCAAGTCACAGACAGACATGGTCCCAAACCATACAAGCTTGCGGCCGGGTTACATCTCGACGACGACGACCATGATCACGTCGCCGCCAGAATAACAACCGGGAAACAAATCAGGCGACACAGCCTGCGAACTGGGTAGGGCCCGGGAGCCGCTGCGGTCACCGGTGGAAAAAGCGAGGGAAAAATCAACCGCGCCGATTAGTTACTAGTTTAGGCCATTTATTTTCCTTGATGCTCACTTACTTACTTGTGTTGCCTCGATCCGTCGATCCGTCACGACTGAGCAACTTCACCATGGTCTGCAACGGAGCTGAGAAATGAACAAGGAGCATTGGAGAAAAAGAAGTCAGTTTTTCTTTTGCTGAAAAAATTTCAAACAATCAAGAGCAAGTGAGAGCGAGAGAAAATGCAAAAGTTGGCCAGGGTGAATGCACCGGCAAGTGGATAACACAACTGGCACTGTATTATTAAAACATAGTTCCAGGGAAGAGAAGACTCCCCAGCTACAAGCCGCAAAGCCACTGGGAAAGAGAGATCAAAGGTACTCTGTACGGAGTAGCCAAATGCTCCATATTAGCTCTCTTCTCCTGCAGTCTGATTATTGGTCAACTAGCATATTGGCAACCAGCACTAATACAAACTAGCATATGGGAAGGGGGAGGGGTTTGCTCACGCCCCTCCCCCCTGTCCAGGCGTAAATGCGGAAACAAGCACGGCGAGTAGAGGAAACGAAAAGAAAAGCCCCAATGCGAGACACATGAGGAACAATGAGACGAGAGGACGGAAAAAAGTCAAGTCAAACTAATAACGCCAAAGAAGGAAAATGTGGAATCACAATGTGCAAGTCACAGCTGAGAAGAGGGTACGCACGTACGTAATGTGATGCCCAGGTCGACGGCTCACGGGTCTCAACCAAGAAGAAACTAATAATACCCGTATAGAAACTGACGATGGCTGGGCTGTGACGCAACTGACAAATTTGCAACGTCTTATACCAATCGGGCCGTAGACGACAACGACGACGACTAGCTTACCGTCTCAAGTTACAGCTAAGCTAGGTCGAGACTGCTGTTTCTCGCAGCCTTGTCTCGCAAAGTGACGAGAATACATCATCCGCAGAGCAATCAATCATGCCTGTGGCTTGCGCGGCGGGCGGCGGGAGCAGCACTCACACACAACTGTGCACACGCGCGATGAGGCAGCCGCTCCGACCAACTCATCAGTGGCCGAATAATAACGGAGGGTGACAAGGGGTGATGCTTGTCGAGCACGCACACGCACACCCTGTCCCTTTTTTTTCTTTTCTTTTTTTGGGATTTTCTACTTCTCGTTCTTGTCACAAGCCATCGGTTGGTTGATCAAGTCCGTTCCGTGTTGAGACACCACCTGATGTCTGTGTCTCCCGGTAAAAACGGTAGGCTGTCGATAGATTCGCATCGTAGATGTGAAAAATATCTGGATTAATATCGGTATCAGTCATGTTTCGGACCAACAGTCTTGTGACCTCTCCGGCTTGTGAAAGCTGGCAGACTATTCAGATCGGCTGCTTACTGGTAACTGCCCGACTAGCCAGACAATGTTTTGGCCGAAAAGACAGAGCAACAAATCAGGTCACCAGTGAAATGGCGTCTTTTCGCTCGTTTGTGCGCGCCACGATCCAAAACTCTTGCACGAGAAAACAGCTCACATCAATCGCAGCGTCGCATCGCCATGCGCCCCCTGCGAGAGAGGTGACAGCGAGTCCATGCACGCACCACCACCATCCCACCACCATGGTACCGGGTGCTTCTGCCCTACTTGGTTTTAGCTGGCGCGCGCCCCCCCCCCTCCCTCCTCCCTAAGAAAAAAAAAAGACGTCAATTGAGGTGTCAGATCCCAGCAGCGGGGCAACCTCGGGGCATCGATTGGGTGGGAGAGCCCCAACCGAACGCTCGGGAAAGCACCTGCAACGGACGACGGAGCGGTAAGTTGGTGTGGCAGCTGCTTAGGCCCTTGGCCATCTTTTCTGCATTCAGGGCAGTTCTTCGTAGCTAGCGGCTCTCCTTTTATTTCCTTTTTGCCATGGGGTTTCGCGGATGCTTTGATAGCATCCGGTGTGATGGCGAATAATCCTTGCAGGTTTATTGTGGTGCGAGTTATGACACACCCGTTGGTTGATCACAATGCTTGCTGTCTGTGTAAGAAAACACACTACCTTGAGTTCGCAATAGAAGCCGAGTTCGGACGAAGCTGAGCTGATACAACCACCTGGTAGCAAGGACGAATTCGAAGGATCCGGGCTGTGGGCATTTCGTATCAGGGGAATAGTAATCGCCAAGTCTCAGCTCCTGCTGTGTCAAATCCTCCCGAGAATATTTGAAAGCAATGCCAATGCAGGTAGTCATTCACGGGAACCGGATACGTGGGTTTGCTATCCTGAGTCATTCTAATTCTGTGCCATTCTTTCTTCCCCTAGCTGCCTCACCAGCCACGGGCTTGTTGTGTGGCTTAATTCTTACCAATGATATCGCTGGCCCAGCATACAGTGCAGTGGCAAGTGGCTGAACCTGGCTCAACTCCAAGTGGCTTCACCCCAGCACCTTCTTTTCGTCCTGCATCAAATGCACCTCTGCCGATACATCCATCCATCTCAATTCATCTGCCCTCGCCCGCGCAAACTAATTGCACTGCTTTGACCTCCCAGACTAAGTAATCATGCCGGTCGGCTGTAGGCGGACTACCAACCTCCACCACACGGCCACGTCAGAGCCCTCATTGCGACACCGGCATGCAAACGACCAATCATCAACGTTTCAGCATCCCTCGGAGAAGCATTTTGCAAATTCCAATATTACCTGAAGGATGCATTGCATTCTGTGACCAACCCTATGGTCCGAACATGCAGATTAAGCCGCTGGAATGTGGTCGACATCCCTCGCCAGACCAACACTACTCGCTCAGGCATGGATACTGAAACGTCCCCAACCAAGGGGCAATGCAGTCGAACAAGCACATCATATTCAATGTGCACACCGGCTCTCGCGAATGTCTCACCCGAAAAAACCTTCTCGTTTCGCCTGAAGTATGTACATACCCGATCACCAATCGATCACCGCCAGATCCGTGCAACATCAAGACCAGATCATGTTCCACCAACTCCATATGACCACCTTCTCGGCCTATAAGACTTCTTGGTCGATGTCGCCTCCATGCGTTGTTCCAGTCAGGGCACGAGGTGCAGGGATTAGGCCGCCGCAAAACTTCGGATCAAGGCACTATAATTGGGCTCTTGCGTTGCCTGCCACAAGGAACAACCTCGCACAGCGATTCAGCTTGTACACAATGGTCGCCGATGGCCTCTTTTATTCCCAGCAACATCTCCTCACCGCATCTTCACCGAGTCTAATACGAGGAATGCAGCAAGAGCCTTGCTAAGCTTTTTCATTAGCCAGCCGCGTCAAGGAAACTGGGCCTCGTGCCCCCCCAGCAGCAACACAATGCTGTGGCCGTCAAAGTAATTTGCAGCATCGCCTACTCACGGCACTGTATTGGCCCCGTAGCTGAGGAGGGTCTAACATTCCGCCCCATGACCGTTGCAGCACCACAAAACTGCATACGCGCACAGACTCGATGGCTGTCCAAGATAGACAGCATTGAGTCGTGATTACTGATCCCATGCAGATGCCAATAACAGGTTTCTTCAGCCTCCCAACATCCACAACTGAGTCCCTTCCTATGCACCCCTAACAAATCAGCGATCCCATCTCACTAGTGAGAAACTAGCTCTCGGCTGCCATTTGCCCAGCAATACTTGTCGTATTCCCTCGTCGCTGCCGATGATGGATGTACAGACATCCTTGCAGGGCAAGCCGACCCCCACGCTGAAAACTAACCATGATGCTGATCCAACAAGCGAGTTGCGACCTGCGACGAAAAGGGGCGCAACGCACACACCGTCCGCCGGTTAGCAAAGGTCGCCGCGGTCAGACTATGCTTCATCTGATATTCAAAGTTGTTACCAATAAAGGATGATTCGACACTGTCATCTGTCCTGAAGAACAAGCTTGTCTAATGAATCGAGGTTTTGGCTTTTTTGGCTCACTTGACTTACCTTTTTTTAACAGCGCACCGGATGGGTGAATTCAGCGTTCACCAAGCCCTAGTTTTCCGTAAGTTTCTACTCTTTTTGGTTCTACAATTCCGGAACTAGGCCATTGAATTGTGTTTTGCTATCAGATGGGTGAGCTGTGTTGAGATCGTAGTCTCATCCACGGTCAACAGTTGTCACATCCGAACACACCCGCCACCCCTGCCCACGGATTGATGTCACCGAAACTCTTCGGCTCAGTGGAGGAGGTGGCTTTGGTGTCCAGCTGATCACATCTCTTTGCCCCCGGTTGCAGAACAACGAAGTTCAGCAGCTTTGAAAGTATCAAGAGCCTCATAGCGATGTTGCAGAACATATCTTTACACCGGAGTACCGATCGAGCTCGGTAAAGTTTCACAACCGGCCTCGCGGGTTGCTGCTGCGGGATGCGTCTTTCGAATATCTGAGGTTTGTTCTGCGTATTCCAACAGTCCGGTTCCTGCTGTCATGATCGAGCAATCTGAGAATGTGATGCATGATCCAAAGAGTCGCATTAAAGGGACCCATGCAGCTCTTTGAGAACTCTCTCTCTCTTTCGGCTTGAACGCGAGAGCTCCCCACCGATCACTTTTGCGATGGCATCTGATTCAACGAGACGTGCATTGAATATTGCGCCTGCCCATGGAAGAGGCTTATGTTAGCGTTCCATGGCCTCACGCAGCGGAGGCCCAGGTCCGCGTCGTCGGTTCTTGTCAGATCGCCCATGGCTACCCCACCACGCATATCCGTGGTGGAACTCTTTTGGCCACCCTGCAGTGGTATATGCTGCTCCTACGCTCGTGATTGCGATATTGGAGGAAGGGCGGTGACGCTAGACTGAGCCTCCTCTCTTCTGTCTTGCACGTCACTACCCGCAATTGCTGTCAACGCATGTGGTATCAACTCTCACGCTGAGAGTGGTCGAGCGTGGTGTTAACTCGAAATTAAGCAGCAGGGCTCCCCCAATGCCCCGTATACAAGATAAGGGTTGCTACGTGCAATCGCATTCTTTGGATTTAATCGCCGAACAATCGTCGTGTTATGCCTGAAGATGTCAGCCATGTCATAGCATACAAGAAGAAAGTCAACTGTATCTTTGGCTAAGGGGGCATCTCTTTGTGAAAATCGTCTAAGATGTAATATGCTGCCTCGTCTCGCATTGCCACCGCGATAACCTCTCACAGACAGAGACAGATATGTCCTTTTAGGGGCAATAGCTGACACACAACAACAGAAACAAAGCAACTCTACACCGCAGATTTCCAGTAGCGACCTCAAGACATCATTATCATTTGCGCCAACTTGAACCTGCTCCAAAAGGAATTCCAAGTACATCGCGTCTCAGTACCAGGCTGGCTCTTGCTTCACCCTTCGTCAACAACGTACAGTTTCCACGCCGAGAAATGAGGTTAGTTTGTCTCGCCCTATCGACTAGTGTGGTATGCGATTCACATCCAGCTAACAAGACATACACGCAACACCGACCGCGGAGCCTCTATTTCACCATTCGTTTCATCGCCGGTTGGCTAGTGCTGGCAGTGCATTCTCACCACTGCCACCATTGACTCAGCCATGTCAGAGTTTGATCTACGAATGTACATGAATAAAAGCTACATGCGCAACCTTGACAACTGGCAAACTCCCGATCCAAAGCTACTATCGCCGTTTGGCCTCCGAGGTAGCGAGGATAGTCCACTGTAAACCACTGGATGCTTCTCGGATGGGGCGCTGGACAACGCCAGGCAGAAAGAAGAGGAGGTCCCCAGAAACAGCGCAATGGCCACAAGGCTGGGGCTGCACTTTAAAAGTGTCTCAGTTTCCTCATTCAACTCCAAGAGAAGAAAAGAAGCAAGTTCTCTAAGCAATGTTTCAGGGGTCCCATGCCACTATGATGGAAGCAGTCTCACGGGCTTCTTTCCGCCTTTTGCGGCTCAGTTCTGGGATGCTTGACCTTGGGTGTATGTTGGCTGTGTATTGGCGCAGCGACATAAAAAGAGCAGTCGTCGGAGCCACTTCAATATCCACCAGTGAATTCAACGTGGAAAGAGGCAACAACAGAGCAGCAGTCCAGGATTGGGAAACAGAGGTGTCAACAAAAAGGGGTGTGAAACAAGAATGTCAAGCGCGCTGCGTTGGCCCCTGCAACGAGTTGCGGTGGCCCTCATTCGTTGTGGCTATGGAGGGGAAGGGAAAACGGACGCACAGAGGTAACGCAGGCAAGATGGAGTTGAACTGGGTCAGGGATAATGGCACAAGAAAGGGACGAATACTAACCTGACAGGGTAAGGTATCTGCGTGAAGCGGAGCTTGACAGGAGGGACCGGAGAAGGGATGGGAAAGTAACAATATGCTTTTCCCATCACCATACACCATACACCACACACCATCACAATCAAATAGCTGATCCCTACTCGGGGAAACGAACCGCCTCCGTCCCCAGCTGAATGCCAGCCTTTACCACGAAAGCTCTGTACTTGCCAGTACAAATTTTGCATCTTTTTTTAAACTTTGCTTTTTACTTCGCTTTTTCTCCAGTCTTTTCACCGTCGCAGCGAGCGTTATAACGGGGGAAGAGGGGTCGACGCTGGGCAGGAAGACGACATTATTCGTACCACGGCTCGGCCCTCTGGCTTCCGGGGCGATTGGCGTTTGTGGCTCAAGTGGACTTCTGGGCCGTCATTGCTTTTTTTTCCTTCTTCTTGAACTTTGACCTGGCACTAATTTATTCACTAGACAGGTGGGAAGGCTGAGCCGGTTATTTCGAGTGGGTAAAGCTCCTGACAGACGCCCTCTCAGCATAATACTCCCGAAATAGAGCATCTGCAGTTTCATGCGCCACGAACGTGAAATTAATTTAATTAAGGGGAGAAAGAAGACGACCAGGAATATCAGTTTCTTGTTTTCCATGTCGCAAGAATCGCTGACACCGGAAAGTTCGGGCCGCACCTCGGAATGTGTTCCCGTCTAAGCCGGGGAAACGTGTTGAAGAGAAAGAGAAAGGAAGAGAGAAGATGGCGGGTTTAAGGTTTACTGTCATGTTCCATCTAAGGAGCTGAAAAATGAGCCCGGCAGAGACGAGCACAGCTCCCAGATGATTTTTTTTTTCCGGCGCGGCTATAAACTTTCTACGCCATCGCCATCGGGGACGATGTTCACGATAAGTCCCCGAGGATGAGGATTTTATTTTTATTTTTATTTTCTTTCTTTTTTCATTTTTGAGTTGCGTCTCGTCGGGAACGTCCCCTCTTTTGGGCAGGTCGTTTCGACCACGGACAATGCATGCCCTTGTTTCTGGCCTCATTTCTGCTTGGAACCTTGGCAATCTCGTCGTATCTCACTTTTTTGTTCCTCTTTCGTGACTGACGCATTACGAGAAACGCCTCGTGCGGCGGCTGCATGACCCGATCCCCGCGATCCATCTAACTAGGCAATGCAGCTCCGAACCGTAACCATTTGTTGGTCGCCGACAATCACACCACCCCGCCCCTGACATGACCCTGGACCGTGATCCTGGCTCTTCTTCGTCGTCGTCGCGATTACAGAGTGGGAGGCTTGACAGCGCGGATCGGTAGGGGAGGGGGGAATGGATGTTGATGACAGCTGAAAAAAAAGAAAAATTGGAGAATGAAAAAACTTTTCGGTCCCTTTGACGGGTTTTATATGCAGGAAAAAGGTTATTTAATGGGTAGCTTCGGCTGTCGTGGCGAGATGGACATCAAGATATGTACTGTACGTCCGGCAGTTGGTTTGGTGAGTATTCGTAGGACCGAATGCGGTTGAAAACCTTAATCATGGCTTGTGATTTGCAAAAGTAACTAGCTATAGATGTGGTATCTGGCTCAATGAACCTAAATGGCTAAGAAAACACAAAATAGACAACAATGCTTGTGGGGTGATGTCCCCATGAATGCACCCGTACTCCTGGATTCTGGCGCAATTTATGCACGAAAGAAAGATAGTGTAATCAATGGTACAGTGTAATTGTGACAATTTCGATCCCACCCACCCTTGTGCTGGCTAACCAGCCCAAGAACATTTCGGACGCAGAGCAGCGGACATTTGTGGCACATCAAGAAACAGCGAATAGGTCTACTGACTCACCGAAGCTTTTTGACGACCTTGACGAACAACCGGCCCTGTTTAACAGGATGGCCTGCCATATCCATCAACTGGATGAACCGATAGCCTGGTTGGAGCCGGTCCAGTCGTATGCACGCCCATGCCCGCGTCGGCCAGTTGATGACGCCAGTGACGCCCACCTCGTCAATCTTGATTCTGCAATCGTGAGTGTTAGTCCAACCCAGTCTCTAGCTAGCAATACGGCGGCTGAACTTACAGCAGAAAGCTTAACTCCTCCACGACGTGTGGAATGTCATGGAACGTCAGCGTCTCGCCAGATCTGCCAAACGAAGGATGGTCTGACTTGTAGACCTGCGTCTTCTTGGCGTGCGTATCGTCCGTGAGCGTGCTGTCCTTTTTGAAATCTATGAATCTTCCCGTGCGAATCTCGGCCCTGGTAAAGGTGTGCAACGCGGCGCCGTGTCGCTCGGCGTCGTCCCCGGCGCCCTTGACGGGTATGTGCTGCGCCTTGAAGATGGTCAGGGCTAGGTCCATGGTGCGTACGGTGGCCGCCTCGTGCTGCGTCTGGCTCGAAGTGTCGGAGTTTCGATAACCAGGCGGCTTGAGAGCCCAGCCCAATTCATCAGCAAACATGCCGTAGTTGAGCATCATGCCATCGTCGGGATACTGCCAGTTCATGGTAACCATCTGCACGCCCTTACGCCAAAAGTAGGCGGGGTTATAATTCGAGCTGTTGACCCTCTTGAGGCCATCTGGATAGCTCCGCATGAAGAAGCTCTTGTTGTGCAAAAACATGGCGCGATGGTGTTTTTGGTCAAGGTTGAAAATGTCGTCCTCGCTTATGGAAAAGATGTGGTTAGGCTGGGCCGCTTGCTTCGTGTCTAGACCTTCGAACTTGACACCTCGAGTATAGATTGCCAGATTTTTGAGCTTTTCATGGATTGGTACTTTCGAATTCGAGTCGTGAGGCGGAGCGGACGTCGCAGAGGCAGACAAGGATTTTCCCAGCTTGGCATGGGGTTGCGGCAATTCGCAGTCATGGCCGAATTCCATCTGTGTTGTCGGCGCGGAGATGGACGTGAAAGGCTGTGACGAGGTTTCGTGTGCCCTCTTGGCCTTGATGAGAATTTTGCCACGCAGCTGCTCCAGCCGCGGTACTTGAGATTGGGGATCGCACTCGTCGTGGGGAGATCCGAGGAGCATGTCTTCCCATACCTCTTCCATGATGTTGACCATGACCTCCTGTTGCTCCAGATCTGCATGCATCTCAAAACTAATGATAACGGGCAGTTCACTGGCCACAAAGGCGGTTTCTCTGATGGCCTCCGCAACTTCGCGAAATCCACAGTAGTAAGTCAACATGGGCCCATGGCGAACTACAGGTTCTCCTTTGGCAATGGGACTGCGACCTCGGGGGGGGCTGCGACCTCTGGGGGCAGGGGCCTGTGGCAGATGCAGACGGTCGGTTCTATCAGCGGTAGTTGGGAATGCGTGTAGGCTCGATTTTGGCGAATCTTCGACTAGAGTGGCACTATTGGCACTCACACTTCTAGAGTGTGAGGCGCTTCCCAGGTATTTCTTCGTGGTTTCGCGAACTTCGTCATAGACGTGCGTCAAAGAGGTCGACGATGCCTGGTGATCATGCATCGCAGCGGGAGACTTTGAGCTTGACCTCGGAGTTGCCGGTTCACCGTTCCAAACGTCAATTTCTATACATCGGCCTCCCTTGAGCAGGACCTTTGGGGAGAGACATGGTCAGTAAAGCTGTAAACACGAGGCTCTATACTCGTGCGTCTGCGGTCTGCGACCTGCTGCACTCACATTTTTGTATGCTTGGGGTGAACTCTTGGACAACACTTGATGTCCCTCCAGGTAGGTATTGTGGCTACTACTTATAAAGTAGTCTGTCAAAGGCCGTGTCAAGTCCTTGTCGGGCAGCGGCGCAGCGGCATTCCAAGAATAGTTGAAGTACCACGTCGCTTGAAAGTCGCCGACTGTATAGCATTTATCTTGTAAGGAGACCGTTTTCTCGCCTTGCATATTGCGGAGGAACTGCTCGAATTTGGCCTTGGATAAAGTCTTGTCGTTGCCTCGCAGCTCATCGTAAATGTCGTTGAGAACGCTAGTGATATCGGCGGGCAAATGGACGGTGCCGGTGCGACTGTCGGCCGGGAACTGGCCCTCCAATGGAGCTGCTTTGGGGGACGCAAAGGCCGTAAATTTGACCATTTTGTGCAACGCGCCGGTCGCTTGGCCGTGTGTATTCCCGAAAATCGACATTGTTCGCATACGGCCGCGCTTGTTTTCGGGGCGAGACTGGCGAGATTTACGACGTGGCTGAAGAGACTTGGTCAGTTATTGATGGGTGATCCAAGGCGCCATTTGTAGGTGCGACTGCGATCGCTCGAACATACCCAAAGGCCGCAAGAGAGCGACATGGTGGCCTGACGGCGCAGCCGAGGCGCGTTCGCAGACAAGACTCGCTGGCAGTTTGCGGGGTGGTAGGCCAGGCAGCGACGCAGGTCAACGATAGCAGTAGCGCAGCCTCGTCAAGCTGAGACGTATGTAGAATGCACGACATGCAGCGTGTAGGTGCTAATGCAGCCCGCACAAGAAGTGAGAAAGGGCGAAGAGAAAAGCAGCGAACGGCCTAGTTTTGTTGCTGGAAGGGGCGAAGTGAGAGGGAAGTCTCTCATTTGCGACTAAGAGAGGCCATGATTATAATTGAACTGGCCAGGCGGATCTTCCCTGAACGGATACGGGATGGGTACGGGGCGACAAGCAAGTGGTCTTCAGCCTTTGGCAGGTCGGATGAGGCTGTGGACTAGTTTTGTTGTTAGGCTTGTTCGGTGGACGACGGCGTCAACGGGACGGACGGACGGCTCTTCCCAGTGGGTGGTGGCCGGGGCAGTGCTGACCACCAAAGATTCAGCTCTGAGTCGCGTGCTGGGTGTACTGGGGCAGTGGTTCAATGTTGTGGATGGACGACGCTGACGAGGCTTGGGCTTGAGTCGTCCGGTGGACGATGCAATTGGCGGTGATTGGATGGAGGGAAAGTGAGGCGGTTTGAAAAGAGTGCAACTTTGATACCGGGCGGCACTTGGCAATGCGTGCAAGATGGCAGAAGTCGGATTGCCCGTGGCATGGAATGAAGGGATGAAGGAAGATCATGCAAACAGAGCCCTGCCGTCCTGCAATAATAAATGTCCCTGGACGATACATGAACCTACAGTGGGTTTCTGTATGTACATACTGTACATAGCCCCCTCAAGGTACCTGTCAGTGCATGCATAGAGGTATCTTGATTCTTGATGCCTATTGGGGAGGTTGTCTCCGGCCCGTTATTTAGTACCGAGATACTATGGGCACTCTGCGATTTGTACCCCTAAACCCCTAAGCCTGCTCCTGTAACCTGTATTCCGTTCTTGGAACAATAACTACCTATTATCTAAACCATGAAATGTTGAAGATGTGTTGGAAGCCGAAGCCCCGTGTCAACTACTGTTCCTATCGTGCCTGCGGCTAGCACCGAGTACCTACAGTACATATGTATGTACTGTACATACATACATACTACTGATACGGGCACTCACATAATGAAGTGCCCGCAGACTTGACTCCCCCACTCAGCCCCCTCAGGCCCGCTGGCTGGTGAGTGGCACTGCCTGTACGCCCAAAATTCAAGAATGCAGATCCACATCTTGGCCGATGTGAATAGCAACTATCTTGTAGCCTTGCATTGTACCGCTTCGTATTTTCCATGACAAAAGCTGGCACCGCTGTAGAGTGCGTGCCGAGTTGTGCGTAGATATTGAGGTCAAAATCAGTGCCTACGGAAGTGCGGCAACTCGTTTCCAGCTCAAAGGCTTGCCTTCTGCCTCAAAACCAAGGCACCCGTTTTGTAAACTTCAACACTGATTGCGGATGCGGATGGCGCACCAAGTTCCTCCTTGCACCGGCAATCTCAATCTCAACATGCCAATCTTATTCTCGTCAAGAACTGGGAACAGTCCCCGACGCGTAGCGCTGAAATCAAACACGCTGCCCTTGTCCATTCGAATACGCATCTGGGCCAGCCAGTTTATCTCACCTCGGCCGGAGTCGCTGTGGAATGGGCAACGTCATCCGCCTGCCGTTTAGGAAGGTCATCAAGCTCAACACCACCTGGGACGAGGTAGAGGCCATGCATTTTGTCCGCGGTCATACATCGGTACCTGTCCCCAAGGTCTACGATGTATATGAGCGGCCTGATGGTGCTATTCATGTAGTCATGGGATGAGTCCAAGGCAGTGACATCGCCTACTCGGCCATGGGCCCAGAACAAACTCGTGCGTTTGGCGAGCAGCTTTCTGCCTGTCTCCACCAACTACGAAACCTCGAACCACCCGCGGAGGACTTCATCGGATCGGTGAATAGAGGATCGCTACTGGACCACCGGGCTTGTCATATTCACTTCGGGCTCTTCCATTGCGTGGGCGACTTTCAGTCGTACCTACGTCTCGGCGGGCCTCTTTATGCATGGCTATACGACTCAGTGGTCAAGACAGTTCATGGAAGATCGGATGAATGCCGCGTCAAGTTCACACATGCTGATCTCAGCCCAAGAAACATTCAATACCACAACGGGCGCATCACCGGCATCATTGACTGGGAAACCGCGGGCTGGTACCCTGAATACTGGGAGTATACTAAGATGTGGTTTGTCGATCGTCCCGCTCATCAGGAGTTCTTTAAGGCCATAGAGGGCAATTCGACAATTGAAATGTATCCGGAGGAGCTTAAAGCTGAACGGGATATTTGACGACGCCTTAGCCCCTGGGCATATGACGATTACTATGGAAACCAGAAAATATTGCTGCATTCAATAAATCCATTACTGGCACGCAAGGCCAGCGTGGAGAAAGTGCGGTTAGTGATCGTTAAGACTGTATGAGGAGTGAAGCTGAATCGCAGATTTGGCTTGGCCGGCGATAGTTGAGGATACCACGTCAACTAATAACCACGCGAGAAGTTTTGGACCACTTCTTCTATATATAGAAGAAAATATAAAACAGGTAACAATACTCCATGTCACGTTCTTAAAGCCCGAGATGGGCTCCCAGCGCAGCAGATGCGTGCCTTGGCAAGCTCTGCAGCTTTACACTATAGGAACTTTTCCAGAGAAACAACCAGCAACCGGGTCCCGGACGCCGAACCGGTTGAGTTCTTGTTTGGCATGTAGGTGGTCGCTGCCTGAAATGACACAGCGACTTGTCACGCCCGGCTGTTTCTCCTATAAGGCCTCGATTTGATGGCAGGGTGTAAGAACGTTTGGCCCTGCCAAGACCCTATGCCAACCGACTTTCTGCCCTGAGTTCGGTATGGTATCATGCCCCAGTTTATAGTGAGACTCCTCCTGCTACTCCTGCGAATGGTCAAGGTCAGCTCTGCATCATGCCAGGCAACAAGTATCGAGTTTCGGTCGCAGCCTTCACGCGCGATGGCATCACGAAGGACGCTTCTTTGGAGGCAACGTACGGTCACGCCATGTATCATTGGTCTATCTGGGTGGAGCCAAAGAACAGCAACGGATCAGGACGTATATATCAAGTCGAGGAACATGAGACCATGAACAGCGCGACTGGCCCAATTCCCGGAGGCTGGAAGTTTGGCTTGCGTGACTCCATTTCCATGGCCAGCAGCCGTCTAGTTGGGCGGATAATGATCGGAAAACTTCCAGCCGGTAGGGGTTTCCCGGAGACTGAAGCTCTTCTGAGTCAGGTTCCGCTACCAGCCGAAATCAATGAAGATAACTGTCTCAGTTGAACGAAAGATGGAATCCATCTACTACAGAGGTACCAGCTTCCTGGGCAGAGGCGTTCAATGTGGACGAGCTCATAGAGTTCGCTTATGATCGCATCAAGGCCTGGCATGGTACAAATCACTGCATGTACAAGGACAAGAAGGAAACCTACGTGAAGAGGAAGTTTTGATCAAGTAACTTCCTTGATACTCGGCTTGTAAAATCCCAGGGGATCATCTAAGCTGTCGTGGGTGCGAAATGCACAGCTACCGCTCCGGGGGCGAGCATGTATCACCGGATGTTTCCCAATACGATATATTTCTAAGCCATGACGCTCTAGAAAATGCCTGCTGTTCATTAGTTAGGAAGAAAAGACGCTGGGAAGCAAGATTCCCATACACACACCCAATGGTGCGATTGCATTTGCTTGCCAAAGCCATAGGACTACAGAAAATGAACCAAAACACCCAGTGTTGAAATATCTGAACGGAGCGCAGTATCAATAAGGGTACTCCTTGACTGAATGTTATGATCCACCATGGTGAATCCAGAATGCACGAGATTCCCGAGAGCTTGGGCTGTGATCCGTGATCGCACCGTGATCCGCACCGTGATCCACATCCCCCTCACAGCATCGTTTATCGCTTTTCCCCATCTTCTACAATACATGCATGGTGAAAGCTAGGGCATTTTTGCTTAAACGACACTACAGAGTCGTTATTTCCAACCATAGCAGCCATGCGTAAGCTTCATCTCCGTATTCTGTCTCCAGCAATCTCAGCACTTAAGAAGTTCTCTTGACTCAGTCATGAGCGAAGTCCGAGCTCGCCGTTTATATAGCCGCAATATCACGACAGCCCTTATTTATTTTATCCCATTAGCTTTTGATAGAGCCGGCTTTCTATTCTGAAAGGAAGCGTAGATGTTACCGAACTTATCATATGGAGTAAAAAGGATTGCTTATCAGGCCATTGCGAATGCACAACCGTGGCTACCTGCTAAATCTACTCTTTTTGAAGTCGCTGTGCGGCCTTCTCAGTCAGTCTCGACCACATATAGAGCCGGGTGCCAAGAGGTCGCGGTGATTTGAGATGAAAATAATTCTTCTGCCTGTTTTTATCTCAATCTTAGGGAATTGCCTCTTGAACCTGACCGCCAACCTACGGCCGCTGGGTGTTAGCTATGTCTGAATGTATTGTACCTTGTATGTACATGTAGCATCGCACTTGTTTATACCTACACAAGAGGAGTAAAAGGAGGAATACCGATTGGGTGATAGCTTAGTATTTTATGCAGCGGGGTTCTAGTTATTTCTGATTTACTGTATTTACATTTGGACTGTCAGAAAAGGTGACAAGGTTAGAGAATATGCATTATCTACATTACCTAATTAACTTAGTTGTAGCAGGCCAGGGCAGCTTACCAGGGTGCCTAACACTTCTGAAACCAGGTACCTTGGTACGTTACCAGCGACAGTCAGCCCGTCACCTTCTGCCACACCTTTGCGCTGCCTCATAATACGAGTATTTTACTACAGCAAGACCGTCATCGACGCTTCTGCGCCATCCTGAGACGCCATCCTATTACTACGGAAGCTGAATCCAAGGATAAATCATGGGGCTTTAGCCATGTGTTTACCTGGACGGCCTTGAGTTATCACCGAAGCCACCCCCGTTTAGTCAGTTCCTACCCTGTAGTTGGTTCCTCTCCCCAACATGGTATATTTGGTCGGACCTCAAGGTATCTGTTCTACCGTTCTAGGTATCTTAAGTACACAACTATCGTAGCAATAGCCAAGTTACCTACATAGCGGGGGACAAACACATGGTGCTACCCACGCATGCACGGCCCAACGCAATAGCACGTCGTGCTATACCCCTCCAGCCCATTGTTTGTCCTGCGGCACTCCTGCGGCATTATCACTATTACTGATTTTGGCGACTGAGCTACGGGGATCGCCCGATATTATATCCAAGCACGCCAGGTAATAGCATGGCGCGTGGGGGCTGGATCGATGCTGGACCAAAAGCCGACCAACCCCAGCTTCATTTTTCAAGGGAATATGTCGCCATCAATGGTCAGCACGCGGGGTCGAGGGGCCTGGAACATATACTGTATCCTATACTATATCACTCTTTGCGGGACTGGGAATAACGCGATAGTGAGTGTTACTCAAAGTACGTCTTCGTGGGATGCTCACACCCACTGTTCAGAACCAACGGCATACTGAACTCACAGATCTGTCTAAAACTGGAGATAAGCTTCCATAATCAGTTTCATTTACCTTTTGGGCTTACCTGTAACTCTATCGCGTGCGTGATGAGCCAAGAAGGCAACATATCAGATGAGTTGCGACTGCTGAGTCCATGCGGTAGGATGCGACAGGAATCGCCTGTCGCATGGTAACATCTATTCCCAGAAGCTCAGCTGACATTGACGAGCCGAGCAATAGATAAAAGTATGAGTTACATCCCGCTCGATACCGAGTCAGCAAGGCTGCCCGCCTCGTGCAAGTGCATGATCGATTCCCGCCCAGAGGACTGCTTTGAGCGCAACAAAGCGGCGACTGTATAGAGTAGGCTAAGGAATCGCCTAGAAGTAATTGTCTTATCTAGACAAAAAAAACCATCGACAAAAAGAAATAGCCTGACCTCGGAAAGTATAATTTACGTTTTCACGTGCTGGTTCGCGTCGGAAGGAGAGGATGAAACGTGGCGAGTCGAGACGGATGGTCCTTTTGCTGGCAGGATGCCTTTCACAAGGGCAGACGATCAGTGTAAACACAATTCTAAAACAGAAAGCCGAAAATAGCCAGAACCATTGCTCGGACGATTCCGCTCCGCGTGCTCTCGCATGGGTGCATTCTGCAACACTGGGTCCAACACGGGGGGCCGAGCATGAGAACCTTGAAAACGGCATCGCCATAGCATGCATGGACGGATGACCCCTCAAATTGCCGTTTCGCGATTTAGCTTGTTTCACGGAGTCTTGGACTTCATCGTGGCTATTTTTTTGACCTTGTGCTCGTTTGTCTAAATGCAAGTATGCTGCCACTTTCCTTTGATTCATTTCTTTTTTTTTTCTTGGCTGGCTGTTGGGGAGTTGCTTTCATCATTTGTCGTCGTTTTGTCCCCAACATACTGCCTCAGCCACTGTTGGGCTTGGATCCCCCTCCAAGCCACACCTCGTTTTTGCGACAATGGGGAATGTCCCTTCAGCACTCGAGGAGCCGAGAAGCCCATGTCGCCCCCGAAGGCGTCTCTCGAAGCATCAGGCCGTCATCAACTGGGTGCAGGTGGTGGGTGAAAACGACTACCATGTTCATGATGCGCCGACGACGCCACGAAGTGGTGCTGGCTACCGCGGCCTCGACGAAGCGATCCCGACGGTACCAAGTCTCGCGTCGATGCAGGGCCAGGGCCCGTCGCGCATTCATGAACCACCCAACAAGGGAAATTTGACCCTTGCTCGCGGCCAGCATCTCTCAGCCGCAACTGGTGGACACAAGAGTCGACCCAGCCGCCACAGCACGGACGCATTCCACCCACTTCGGAGCGCTCCCGTGTCAGGGAGCGCTCGGGCGGCCAGCATGAAGGAGGGTGACGCGCCGGGAAATGACGTGGAAAAAAACAAGCTGGACGAGCAGTCTTTTTCGTCGCCTCCCGACCTGAGCAGTTCATCGTCGACTGAATCCGGGCGAACTCTGTCCTCAGACTCGGACGCCAGTCGAGAGTCGCCTCATTACATCCCGTATCGGCGCCGCTCCCTGCAACAAATACCCGGCCTCGCCACGCGGCCCGGAAAGGAAGAGATCCGCCGCCGAAACCTGCCAACGTCGCCGCCACATCACCCTTACTCTCCCCCCGACCAGGCTAAGGACAGAGGCGATCCTGCTTCTTCTCTCACCACCACCACCCCCACCCCTGTCCTTGTCCTGAACGACGACGCCAATGACCTCGGCAACGCTTCCGAGGTGGATTACAGGCAACTTGGAAGTATAAAATTTGGCTCCCTCCGTATAACAAATGGCTCGCCCCTTTCAATGCGGAGAGGTGAAGAAACCAGTGCCGACCAATTGGTGGATCTCGACGGCGACATGAATGTGAATCAGGGCTCGTCGAGTGATGCCACCAACGCACATCTTATCTTGCCATCGGAGCCCCCTCCCATCAAACATTTCTCTCCTGCCAATTCAAACTGGTCCCCAGAGAAGCCTCTCAACAACATGCACGTCAGCGAGGCCGTTCGAGGGCGGCAGGGCCGAATGTCGAGCGACACTCCTCGGCCTTCGGTGGAAACAATACGCAATAGAATATCATCTGTCATCGAAGTCATTGGCGATGAGCAATTGAACCTGGTTAGACGACCACGAAGCACACTAGTGACGACAGACGACAGCTCCAGTATATATTCGGATAACCTCATTCCTGTTATGATTTCCGACGACATCGCGGCTGAACAGAACTATATTCATACCGACAACAGCAATGGGCCGCATTTATCTTTTCAATCCTTTCGAGATCTTATTCGACAAAATAGAGTCAAGAGTTATCTGCAGGCAAATAACAAAGCGGCAATCATCAGCAAGCCCTCGCATTCAAGATCAGCATCTAAAGAAGACGCCTCTTCTATAGCTTCGGTGGCAATGAGCCCGGTAAAATCACGCCGCAAGCTGGCCAAGAAGAACCATGGTCCCGCGCCGCCCTCAGCACCATTGCTATCCAGCGCGAATACTCATGATCCCCAGACTGCGCAGCATCGGCCACGAACATCTAGTGGCTATATTGCTGGCGAACCTAGGAAACGTCATGTCGGGAGTCATTCGGATAGCCAAGTACCTCGCATGCGCTCTTCCAGTCTTGAAAAGGTTGCTGTGCCTCGTACCCATCGTCAACCGGAGCCTATACTCCGCAATCGCCAGGAGTCTTATCAGACGACCACAGAGCATGTGCCGATACTTCTTGATAGAGCGAGAGCGACGTCGAGACCGCATGTCAATTTCGAAGGGGATTTGCCCAAGCAAAAGTATAGACCAGCCAGAGTCGAACAACTGCGGCGGTCTCAAACAGCGCAGTTTAAGCCTCTGCCCACACCAAAGCCCGAGTTGCCGCAAAGGCGAAAACCGGTCAGGGTTTCTGCACCGCCACCCATTGTATTTGGGACCCAAGTTTCTCAGGAGAGCCCCGTTGAGGGGCGAAGTACACAGAGCTTGTATCCCCCTATGCCGTCGCAGGTCCAGTCTGATAGGATGCCTCTCGAGGGCCGGCAGTACATGCGAACCCGCGCCGCCGACGACGACACCCCCAAGCTACGCTTGTTCTTCCCCGATAATGACAGCCCGTATGTATCGCCGCTGAGCGACGACGGCGAAGACTTCTGGCCCCTCGACGCGGATTTTCAGCCCCGCGAGGTATCGCCGATACGCCAAGCAAAATCGCTGTCCAACATTCGCAGCGGCGGCGACGATGATGAGCGCGAGACTCGCTCGCCCGCGCCGCCACTGGTCAACACGCCCAGCCGCCGCGCGCAGGAGCTAGCTGAGCGGTGGCAGCAGCAGCAGCAGCAGAGTAAGCAAGTGCAGCAGCAATCGCGCAGGCCGTCGCTGGAGCCGCAGCAGACTCGACCTCCGGCCTTTGACGAGCAAGCTTCCACCGATCGTCCGACGACGGCGAGCGCAATCGACGAGTATTACGGCTCGCCGCTTCTTCTTGTCAAGCGGGACAGCAGCCTCCCGCCAATGGTCTATCGCAACGGGACGCGCAGAGGCGCCGAGATTTCTTCGGCAGTGTGGCGGCCGCCGTATCGCGTCTTGCATAGCTACTATTCGCCAGCATATAGCAACGCGCCAATATGGGGGTAATAGAGATGAAGAGACTATGTGTTGGATAGGAATAGAACGGGATAGAGGTGTAACGAAGGATCGTGCCATGGATGGGTTTATGAGTATAACATATAAATTAATTTAAAATAAGAGGATTCCAAAATTTAATCCACATAATTACCACGCAATAAGATTCAACATAAGATGCAGCAAAAAGTTAGAATGCGCCATCGCGCTTGGTATACGACGGCCCCTTGACAAGTTCAACCTTGTTCCTGCTCGTCAAGACTGGCGGACGGGAAGTGAGGGACAGGCCTGGGATCCTGGCGCCGTCACTGTCCATGGCCCAGACGGCGACGCCCAGCCAGTTCTCTCCATTGTAGTTGAGGATGCCCTCGGGCACCGGGAACTCGGTCTGCGGGCCAATGTTGCTCACGTACCTGCCGTACTGGAAGCCGTTGACGTAGAGCAGCGCGCGGTACGTCGGCGCGTTGCCGTCGCCGTCGAAGCGCACCGCGATGGGGATGTCGTACTCGTCGGCGGGGAGGTCCAGGTCGAACTTGGCCGCGTAGTAGCTGACGCCGGCCTCGGCGGTGCCGTTGAACGGCGAGGCCTTGGCGAAGCGGTCGAGCGGCGGCGACGGCTGGTGGTAGCCGCTGCGCTCGAAGAAGAAGCCACCCTCGTTCAGCGGCCCGCGGAAGCGGTCCCGGTAGTCCTCGCCGCCGAGGTTCCCGGCAATCTTCCAGTCGGTGATGGGCGTTGGCCCGCGGGTGCTGTTCGCGGTGGAGTGCAGCTGGTAGTCGAGGATGCCGCGGGGCGCCTTCATGTCATCGTTGCCGGGCGTCAGGTTCTCGTTGAATCCCATGCTGTCGACGACGACCGTCAGCACGTGGCGGCTGCCGGCGGGCTGCGGTGGGATGGTGTGCGTGACGATGACGGTATCCCAGTCCTTGCGGCCGGCAAAGGACCCGACGAAGACGTCGTCGATCCACGCGGCGGCGGCGTAGGCGGTGCCGCCCGACGTGGTGAGCAAGAGCTGGTCCTCATCGCCGGCGGCGGTGAAGGTGCCGCGGAAGAGCAGGGCGCCCGCGTTGAAGCCGTAGTCGGCACCGTACAGCGACACGGGCGTGCGGAGCGGCGCGCCGCGCGGGTTTGGGGTCGCGGTGAGGTTGGCGCGCGTCCAGAGCGCGTCATCGTATGCGGGCCGGATCTCGGGCAGCGAGTCGACGGCGTGCCAGTTGAGGGCACGGAGGTCAGGCAGCGGCACGGAGGTAGGGAGGCGGATGGACGGCGTAGACAGCCAGGTGCCGTCGGCGGTCTTCTTGAAGCGTGTGGGCTTGCCGTTGACGGAGAGCTTGGAGGCGCGTCGGGGCGCCCCGATGACCTCGAGGGAGGTGGTTTGGTTGAAGTCGGCTTGGATGGACACGGTGGCGCCGCTGACGGAGGCGGAGCGGACGAGATAGCCCCCGTTGACGATGATGGTGTCGGGGTTCATCACGGAGCTGCCGTACGCGGAGCCGTCCTTGGGGAGGACCGGCACCCAGTAGTCGTAGGCACTATTGCGATCTATGTGGCGTGGTGTTAGTAGGTGGCCATTTATGTCTAGGGTTTGCGCGAGTTGTTGTTTAACTTACCGAGCATGAACACGGTAAGGTCGCCGATGCGAATGACCTGACGCTCCGGCGTCGGCGTGAACTGGACGATGACGGAGCTGTTTCGCTGCTGATAGGCCACGCTGCTGCCGTAGCTGTCGCCCACCCGCACGGCGTTCTTCAGCGCGAACTCGTGCATCTCGCCGGCGCCGCCGTATAGGATGACAAGTGTCCGATTGTCGAACTTTTGCCAGGTCATGATCTCAGCCGTGGAGTAGAGCAGAGTATAGTCTCCCATCACGTAGTCGGTGACGTGGAACTTGGAGTCGCGGCCGGACAAGGTCAGCCTGCCGCCGGCCTGCGGGATGGACAGCGTTCCTTGCGAGGTAGGCAGCTTCACGACGTACGACGTCGAGTTAAGGCTTTGGTAGTCGGCATGTCGGACGACGAAGTAGTTGCCGGCCTTTTTGGAGAGCATGGGCGTGATAGCAATGTCCTTGCTGTCGCTGTACACACCCGTGGTGGCATCGCCAGGCGTTGTTTCCAGAATGGAGGGGGAAACGCGCATGAACTGCGCTTCCAGCTTCGTCTCAGAGTATTTCTCGCGGTCAATGTAGCGGTCTTCTCGGATGCTCTGTGAAAGAATTAGGTTGACTGGTCTTTCCCAGGCACAGACTGAAAGACAGTAACTCACAGCACCGTAGTCGTACGATGTATACCCATTGGGATGACCTAGGTTTCCCCAGTTGGTGCCGCCAAAGATCTGCCTCCGTTAGACATCCGTCTGTGGCGTCTGTTTTTGCACTTACCATGTAGATGTTGAAGATATTCACACCCGCAGCAAGGTTGTTCTTGTCAAAGACGCGAGAGAATTCGTGGTTCACCAGCTTGTAGCATTGATCAAAGCCGTAGCCACCAAAAGGATCATAAGATCCGCCTTGGAACTGTAATGCATGAAACTTTAGTTCTTAGCTCTCTCTCGAAAGAGAAAAAAAAAGTATTTTACCTCAACTATCGAGAAGGGCGTGCTTGGACTTAGTCGCATGTGCGTCTTGTGCAGGTCGGTGGGCAAGTTACCTGCCGGCCACACATCCGGATGAGCCTACTGTGTGTTAGTCAAAAGAATTGATTATTATCAAGAGATTGCTTACGCAGTCAAATCCAAGGGGATAAGAGTCAAACCCCTAAAAAAAAACAGTTAGTACAGGACTTGTCTCCATCTTCGAAAGTTTTACATACATAAATGTCGACTTCGCCCTCACCGGTGCCAGGCGCACCAGTGCCGCCGGGATAGGAGTCGTTGTCGATCAGCGGCACCACGATGCCGGCCTTGCGAGCCTGGTCAATGACGTACTGCATGTACTTTTTGTTTGGGAACGGGGACACGGAGGCACCGCTGTACTCATTCTCCGGCTGGAACAGAATGACCGGCCCTCCGTTTGTGATTTGGGCCTTGGCGATAATGGCGCCAATGTTGGCCATGTAGCTGTCGTGCCCGGTAGTTAGCCAGACATGGAACACAAGACCCTTACGTGTCGGTCCGCAACTCACTTGTCGGTCGCCGCGAGATAGTCCGGGGCGTCAGTGCGCAGCAGGCCCTTGACGCGCTGCAGCCAGCCCGGGTAGCCGCCGCCGGAGACCTCGGCGTTGATGTACGGCCCCGGCCGGGCGAGCAGGTAGATACCGGCCTTGGTCGCGGCCTCGAAGAAGGGCTCGAGCGCGAAGATGCCGTCGGCGCGGAACTCTCCCGGCTTGCCCTCGAGCAGCGCCCAGTCGACGTAGAAGGAGACAGTGTTGAAGCCCAGCGCGCGGATCTTCTGGAGGACGTCGAGGTAGAGCGAGGGTACCGGCAGGCGGAACGGGTGGACCTCGCCAGAGAAGAGCAGCGCGCGCTCGCCGCGGATGAAGAGCGACTGCGAGTCCCAGGTGATGAGGTCCTGCAGGAGTTCGCGCTTGCCGGGCTCGTGGATCACGTTGTACGATTTGGAGCGACTTCCGAGTGTGAGGCAACGGGTTGCCGGCGCGGCAACAGCCGCCAGCAAGGTAAAAGAAAGCTTCATGACTTGGATAATGAGGAGTTTGTCTGTCTCATTACAGCAGCATATCGCCAAGGACAGGGTCGTGTAGGGGGAGAACTGGCACCGGGCTCCTTTTAAAAAGCGATCAAGCGCCAGTTCTTCATCCTGCTAATTTATAGCAGTGACACTACATACATACTTGCAGCCAATATTTGTTCACGTATGCAAAAGAGCCACGCCGTCTCGGCTCCCCGCTGACGCGCTGCGCCATTTCGGATAGGTCAATGCCGAGATACCAAGTTGAAGCACGGGTATTGGCGACTTCGCACTTGCTCCCGGGAGACGATGGACTCGCGTCCCCCATGACGCCGAGCACGAGGGTAAAGTGGAAGCGAGTTACTGTCTCCCGTGGGCTGTGTACGAAGGACGCCGAGGGGACCGGTAGTCTGAGTCACGATGGGAAAAACGGGTGAAGTGGTTCTAGCAAGGAAGTTGGTCGGACAGAAGCGGAGTTTAGAGAGAAACGCTATTATCACTGGAATGAAGGGGGCGAGGTTGGCGATGGGAGAGTCGCACGGGGCCAAGGCCGCAACCTTGCTCTCTATCGGTTCTCACTATCCGTAGTAGCAAATGTTGTGCCGCTACTTTTTTTGAGTCAACAGCTCGTCTGGGATTGCAGATTGCGCTGGACTGTTAGCGTCGACCTTTGTCGTGGGCTGGGAAGACTTGACGCCAGGTCCAGTGCTCATTTTGGCCTGCATCTGCAGCGTCACATTCGGCATAATACGACCGTGAACTGCGCTCGAGACTTGACAACCTGACTAGGTTCCGGTGTGCCATCATTAAATGCTAGCTAGGAGCGCGACGCAGGTCGTGTGGTTTCGGGGCGAGTTATTACATGAATAACTGCGTGTTGCCCTTGTTGTGCAGCGCCTCTTGCATGCAATATTTATGAGTACTGGATATAGGCATGTCAAGATGGACGCCCTTTCATTTCAATCTCCGAAATGTGATAGTTACACAAGTTCCCAGGTAGCGTCGGAGTAAGCAGACTCTTCCATGATGCGGTCAATAAAGCCGACGGGAATGCCATTTTGCTTCCAGACATGGGCGTCCTTCATGACAAAGTTGACTTTGCGGAGCGCTTTGCTGTCGACGCGGGGGTCGGTGTCGAGGGCGATGATATCGGCGCGGGCTCCCTTTTCGAGCCAGCCAAATCGATATCCGCACGCGTCCTTGCCACATGACTCCCAGCCGCCGAGCATGCAGGCTTCCAACACATCCTCCACAGGGACGCCGGCTTCCATCAGAAGCTCCATTTCTCTTGCGCCTTGCCCGTGGTTGAAGGCACCAGTGTCGCCGCCGGCTGCAAGGCGCAAGCCCATAGAATGGGCCTTTCTCGCGATCGCCTGGACCTCTGGGACCCTGTCTTTGACTCCGGACTCGACGATGGCGAGAGTCGGGACGTAGATGCATCCGTTGTCGGCCATGGCCTTAATCGCGCCGTCGGTGGCCTCGGTTCCATGCTCGATGCTCGTTACGCCGGCTTTGGCTGCCATAAGAACACCCCTCACGGTGCCGGCGTGACAGGCGACAGGCAGGCCGGCAGACTTGGCCTCACTGACAATGGCGTTCATCTCTTCTTGGGTAAACATGACCGTTGCGGGGTTTCGGTTCATTGGAGGGAACAAGATGGCGTCTCCTGATAAAGGGGAACGCAAGGTGTTGCGCCTGTAGTCGGCATAGAATTTGATAATGTCGGCGCCCTCGGCCACTCGTCTGCGGACGGCGCGTCGCACTCCATCGGGACCATCGCAAGGATCACATATGAGTGGGGGCTTCATGCCATTGGCATAATTTTCCGTGCGGATTTCGTAGGAGCCAGTCGTAGCCAGGCAACTTGTCGCGACAAATGTGCGCGGTCCAGGCGTGAGGCCGCGATTTACCGCGTCCCGAAGGCTGGCATCGTGGGAAGACAGGCCCTCCGTACCCAGATCGCGATACGTAGTGTATCCCGAGAGCAGTGCGAGGCGCATGTGGCTGACGGCACGGACGGTTCGTTCTACAATGCTTTCATCTCGCATTTGTTCCGCTGATGAGCGCTCGCTGTGTCCTTGGTCAGTGGCATTATCCTTGCCTTTCCACCACTTGTTGGTGTGCGTACCAATAAGCATGGAGGAAAACATGGGTATGCGCATCTACAAAACCAGGCATGGCGACCCTGCGACGCAAGTCAATGTCGCCAGGCTTCACCTCGGCGGTAATGCTGTCTCGCTGAATGACATCTTCGATGGCACCTGAGGCGGGGTTGACGACGATGGATATGTTCTTTTGAATTGCTTAGAGGTCGGGTCGAAAAGGGTGCCAGTATGAACAGTGAACGTGGCGGTGGCCATGCTTGCGAGATGTGAAGAGACAAATCAAGACGGACTGCACTGCACACTGAGCTAAGGAATTTTCAGGGAAGAAGAATTATGAATGCGAGCTTCTTGGATTTCCAACGTTGTTTGTAGCAGAGATGCATTTGGCGCCACGGATCCTGGCTGGCTGGTCAGGCTTGTTAGCCCAAGCTAACACCGGAATTGGCCAGACGCGTCGCCGAGTGAGTGCTCTGGTGCAGTCACCTTCTGCATATTCGGTAAGCAGTTGCGCTCTAGCCATCTAAAAGGCAATTGCAGGATTGATTGACGTTGCACGCCCTGCCGTGAGTGGTTATAGCCTTGTGTGGCTATGTGCTTCGAACCTGGGCGGGGGATAATGATGCATGCACGGAAGGATGGGAGAGCGGCAACCAATCTTGTGCATCTTGTGCCAAGACGCCAGTGCCTGATCCGCGAGCTGACAACAGACGTACTGCCCATGCTTGACCGTCTTGTGACGGAGGCATGGTGCCAGCCAGCAGCGACCTCTGGGCCAAGTTGGGAGTTTGTGTTGTGAAACCGGGGAAAGTTGCCGTGGACCAAGGCCGATTCTGTGACAAGCGCCGTGATTCTACATCCAGCCTTGAGTCGCTGACCACCACACCGGAACAAGTTCAACTGGAGAGAATGCAAATTGAATGTAAGAACTGATGGCTGCAGGCTGCATGTTGGCTGGGTCTCTCTGTATTGACGGGGCCAAGACACAAGTTCTATTTTTGGAGGCTGCTGTTGAGCACTCCTACAACTGAACTGGCCTTGTATGGTATGCAAGCATCATGAAATAAACAATTGATGCTATGCGCAATGCTTACTCCGTAGCTGCTTGGTGAAAGCCAGAGATGTTTTTTCTGCATCCCAATCGGTCAAGTTGCAAGGCCTGGTTTGACCCCTGCAACTCTGCGACATGAGCAGCCCCGGGACCAAACTGGCAACAAGGTTGGTGAGAGACAAAGAGTCAACTGATGATGGCTGGTGCATCAAGAGAGGCTGGAGCCAGGCACTGGTCAACCAGTCAGGAGAGAATGGCGGGGCCGTCGTTAATGCTTGTGTCGATAATAGTTGGCTTGGGTTGCGATGAGTCCATCGTGACAAACCGAGCCGCCAGGGCAGCCTGCGTTCCCATGAGCCTGCACTTGAAGATTCCTCGGCGGCAAAGCGATGGTGTTACGCGGTGTCTCCCGGCAGATTTCATCGATATCTTACCCAGTATGGTTATGGACGGGTTCGTTGGCGCCGTGAAATATCGCGACATGATACCGAATAGTGTTATTATTATTGCTCCCGTTGAGCGACACGTCAGAGCAAGCCTTGGCGGTTCCGCCCAGCAAGTTAAAGCCTAACAAGGGTCAAGTGAAACGGTCACGGCTTACCACGTAACCTCTGTAGCAGGTGGCAGTACTTACTTGGTACTTACGGTGTAGCACCACGACCTTGCTAGTTCCAGCTCCCTCACCCCAGCTTGAAAGTACCGTGTCAGTATCTGCAAGTATCAAAGTGGCGCCCGCTTGAATACGAGCCCTCACACACTCCTTTTTGCAGCGCCAATCTGCAAGCCCTGGTTCATGGCTTTTTAATATCTCTCTTCCCTTCTAAAGTGTATCACTTGGCTCTCGAATAAATCTCTCCGTTTTTTTGTCGTTTTCTCGTCATTTTCTCTTCTTCGCTTGCCCGGCCGACTCCTCTCTCTTTTCCTTCGTACTCTTTCGCTACCGCCTTGCTGTCATACTCGAGTACCTGACAACAAAGACCCACGACGCCTTGCTATTCTTTTCGTTTCACTTTCCCGTCATCGTTGCACTCTCGCTGCTCTGGCCTGAAATACCAGTAGCGACATTGACAGCACTTGGCAAGCTGCTGCTGTAGTATTTCCGCCCCCCCCCTCCCGTTTGAAGCGGGCCAACCACCAACCGCCTTCCTTCCTACCCACTCAACCATCCATAGCGACGACGACGGAACCAAACGGCATCTTGGCCGCAACTGGTTCTTTTACGGGATTCATCTTTGCCCTGCGCATACATAACCAACACATCAATCGCTCGATACGCTTACACTAGCCATTGTTCGCCATGTATTCGCCTCGTTTCTTACTACTCATTGTGGCAGCGCTGTGCGTCGCTGACGCGGCCTTTCTGGATCACTTCCATCTCGGACGCCGCGCAGACCTCGCCGCCAGCGCGTCGGATACTGGCAGCAAGAGCTCGTCGACTGGAGGTGCGACGACACCGGCTTCAACACCCGCGAGCTCCTCCCCCGCCTCAGCCTCGACCTCGCCGCCAGCCAGCTCCAGCAGTACCGAGCCGTCCTCCTCCTCACCCCCCTCGTCAACTGCGACTCCTACCTCGCCCCCCTCGCTGACTCCCACGCAAGCCGAGCCATCGAGCACCGCCGCGGAGCCCTCATCGCAGCAGCCCACATCGCAGCAGCAGCAGCCTACCGCGCAGCCGACTTCGCAAGGGGACTCGAATCCCAAGTCGACCTTGACCAGCTTTGTCACATCGACCACCACTCAAGCCCCGGCTAGCACCTCTGGGGCTACGTCGACACCCGGTCTCAGCTCGGACAAGGACGGTGCTTCCTCGGGCATGCCAGTCAAGACCCGCAACACGGTTATCGGCGTCGTGGTCGGCATTGGCGGTGCCATCCTGCTGGGTGCCGCTGGCATGGTTGCCTATCGGATCTGGGGCCGCAGGAAGCACTCAGAAGAAAGCGATGGCTTGATGAGCTACGATATGAGCACCAATGGCTATGAAAAGCACGAACCGTCCAACTCGATTAGCAGCAACAATCAGCGAACGCCTTTCCAGTCAACTTTGGACAACTACCACCAGCCGAGTAACGTCAATCCCTCGTCCAACTTTTAAGCCTTGCATCTTTGAGGTAAGGGCTTGTCGGACTATGCATTGTACCTAAGGACCAGGTTATTGAAAAACAGAATGAAGTGGAAGGAGGTAATGCAAGCGCATAGAAGCGGCAAACTGTCCAGCGCAGCTTACACATTATACGCACGATTCGAGTGGTTGATTGCTTGCTTGCTTGTTTGGTTTATTAAATGAAGCGAGACCCACGGTCATGGCGAGCCGCGGGCGCAGTGCCTCATCTATATCTTTTTTCATTGTTTGTTACTGTTACCTTTTGCGCCACATAGCGAGTATTGCTGTCACTATTGTACTTAGACCCGTTTAATACTATATCGCATGAATACCAATATCCGGCGCGGCGCTGTGCTTTCTTGCGATGCTGCAGGCAACCGGTATGTGAGTGTGGTGCTTGGCTGTCCTGCACCCAATGCAGTAGGCCGCGGTACCGAACTGACTTGATGAACTTGTTAGATTTATCTACACATAGCGCTCGCGTTGGCGATGATAATGTCACTGACGGCGACCGTGCATTTGGTGTGCCAAAGGACGCTCCGGCCCTACGTCATACCTTCTTTATTATTAACAAAGCCAACCCCAGAGTCCCCGTCACTTGTCGACTGCAAGCTCTTAGCTACATGGCTCACATGCCTACTGTCATTCTCGTACTGGCGGCTTTGAATACCAGTCCGCAGCTTTCTCTTCAACCCAAACCTCTGGCCCACCACCACCAGAAACCCGCTGAAAAGGTTGGGCCTTGGGCGGGAAGCGCTCGGCTGGTCCCCTGGGCCTAACCCTTTCTGGGACCCCACCAGCCCCCGTGCCTTCCTTTCTTGTGGAGTCAACTTGGGCAGAAAGTGGGCGTCATCATTTAACTAGGTACTTTTTGGATGGCGCCCTCAAACTTTTTTTTTTGTGTTCGTTCTCCTCTGAATTACTGACCTACAGCTTGTCAAAGTCACCGCCATCTATTGTAGAGAGGTAATTACTGGTAGAAGGTGCAAAAAGAGAAAACGAACGACTCCCGAGACCAGGTTTTACCAGCACCTGCGCTACTGGTGAACTCAGTGTCAGAAAAGCCTAGGTTGATGCTCAGGTATCTGCACCAATATATCTGGTTACGTTGCTGACCCTGAGAGGCGTCTATCTTCAACTACCTACCTACTTGCCTACTATGTACATACACATGTCCAGGGTAGGTATCAGTACATGCGCTGGCCCTTGACAACATCTGTACGCAAAGGCCAGTGGCCAGTGGCAAACTCAACTGGCAAAAGCGCTCAACTGATGATGGCCCGGACCCCTGCTCTTCCAGCCTTCTTCTCATTCACAAGAAAAATTATCGCAGGGGAGATTAAGTTACAAGGTAATCCGTAGGCTATACCAGGTACCTGCCTAGTAGGTTACTACCGCAAGAAAAATGCCACAGGTTGTGGTCAAAACCAAAAGTCGCTAATAATACAGCAGACTGGCCGACTTACTTTGGTCCAATTACAAACCTTGATACTTCGTGGGGAGGTACCCTTCTTGCTGTCACCCCAGCCAGCGCTTTAAAGACAAGTCACCCACCCCATCCCCCCATCCCATCCTCCAATGCCGCCAATTCGAACTTCTCTTCCAGCATCCCTCGCACCTCGGTCGCGATTGTCTATCCTCCGATGTGTTCGGGCGCATCGACTCATCTCGCCCTCGTTTTTTAAGCAGCTCGTCTCTGTCCGTTGTTGATACCCCCGCTGCTTTTGTCGCTATACGCCGGTAGCATTTTGCGTACCCGCCCCCTTTAAATTCCCAGAAAGGGTCGTCATAAAATCGACGCGCGACGCGTACCCACACACCAGAGCCAACTCCCTTTTCGATCCTCCGGTTCGGCATCTCGAAAAGAAAAAAGGAGGGAGCACGAGAGTGGACTTATACGACACATTTGAGAGAATCAGTGGCAGGCGACAAGTCCTTCGTCTGCGCTGAATCTCGGTTGGTAAGGAAGCAAACGCCCGTTACCCCTTGCATAGACTCGCCTTGTCTTATGCATTGCCACCGACCCGAGAACTACGGGCCGTCTTGATTTACATGCGTTTCGGCCATAATGATCTCCGACTAACCGACTGCTCCCACCCATAATTAGACCCTTCATTACGACGTCGCCCCCAAAGCCGTCAACTACCGGCCCTCCACGTGCGCGGGCACTGGACGGTTCTGGAGACTATCAGCCCAAGCAGCAACCACCAGCATCTCCGGCCTTGTCTACCGCCTCCACCGCAGACGGAGACGACGACGCAGACCTTGAGTCTTCGCCTCCTGCCCCGGAACTCCCAGCGCCAAAGCTGCCTGACCGAATTTCGGCCCTGCTCCAATCGCCAACCCGAGCAACCGACGACGTCTTCGAGACGGCCAGCTGGGGCTCACCCTACCCCCCGCACGACCGCAACGTACGTCGTCAGAGTTCCAGCAGCGACCTCTCCGAGGACTCGCCAATTCACCACCTGGACATCGACACCCCGTTTCTTCGCCCAGCTCCTCAGTTCCCGCTACAGGTTGACACTGAGGCCCGCGAGCCGCTGAGCGCCGCTGCCGCCGTTCTCGCCAACCGGGTCAGGCGCAGCAACAGAGGACTCACCGAGGACTGGATCCGCGCGCACACCGCTGCCGGAGAAGGAAACATCGAACCCCGTCTCTGGCTCAGCGACGGAAGCGATAGCGAGCACTCTTCATTGAGCGGCTCCGAATTAGCCTGGCTAGGCGAGCTTACTCCTAGAGCCGTCAAGGCTGCTCAGGCTGCCAAAAAGCACACGCGACAACCACGCGCAAGTGCCAGCAACGAAACTCTCAAGCCTTCCAAGGGAAAGAGTATCAAGCTGGGTAACTCAACGAGTATGGCGGCAGAATCAGAGCTCATGCTTGAGCCAGCCTCCAAGGCCCCTCCCCAGCGCAACGAGGCCAGCGCCCAGTCTGCTGAGGAGGGACAGATCACGTCAGAACATGCGACAAATGCGGGCTCGAGGCCGCCATCAGAACCTTCACACAAATTGGCTGACAAGCCCGCCAAAGCCGCCGCGGAGACTCTGGCCGCGACCTCTATTCCCTCGACGCCAAAGAGAGTGAAGGAAAAGCCTCTACCGAAAGAGCCTCCCATGACACCAAGAATCAAGAAAAAGGTTCCCTGGAAAGGGAAAAATATCATGATATTAGTCCCTCGCGATGACGACCGTGGTAAGCCTAGCAAGACCCCCATGCCGCTGCGCCCTGATGAGATTGAGCGCATGTTTGCCTCTTGGAAGGAACTTGGATACAACGTGGACGGTTTCGATCTTGTAGTCAAAGACTACCAGCCCCTCGGCACCGACGACTCTCAGAGTCGAGACTGCTGGCCCTCCACCGACGATTTGACCAAGGAGCGATCGAGCCGTCACTACCCGGTCAATCTGCCAGACCTGAACGCATGGAAGAACTACGTCCAAGAGCTCCAAGAAGCCAAACTCAGAGCGCTTGGCGTTTCTGATGCTACTGAGGAACCCCCTGTACCATCCATATCGCCGTCGCTTACTATTCCTTCGCGACAAGCTTCCGCGCAATACCCTCCGCTGCCTTTCTCGCCACCGATTCCCACTTCGTCCGCGTCCAGCAACCCTGGCTTCAACTTCCAATCACAACTGCTCTCTGGCACTACAACAACAACCCAGAGCCCTGCAATTGCTTCTCCGATTCCCTTTGGGCAAGTACAGGGCAAGTTCAACCCTCGTCAGTCTATCTCTTTACCAACAGGCAACTCTCCCTTCCAGTTGTCGAATGTTCAAGGGTGGCAGAACCAAGCCGGCATTTTGCAAAGCCTTGCTCGCATCGATTCACCGCTTCTCAGTCTGAATGGAATTGTCTCGCCACAGTCTCCCTATGATCTGGACGGCTTTCCCATTTCGGCAAGCCCTGCCTTCAACGCTCACCAAAGACACCAGTCTTTGCAGTACTTTCCTCAACACATCTCTAGGGCGTCGCCTCACCTGCAGCAAGTGCGCGAGGATGAGGAAGAAGAGGTGGATGACTATGCTAAGAGCCCTTCCAAGACACCAGAGCCCACCAAGACGCATCAGCCCTCAATGCAGGCTGAAATGCAGGACGCTCAATATCACCTGGAGGAGCAGCTGCGCAATCAGCTCGAACATGAGGACTACAACCCGCAGGCCCAAGGAAACTCTGCCACCAACCATGAGAATCTCGCTTTGGCCCACGACCGCCAAGCCTCTGGCAATTTGGCTGTTTCTGAACACTTTGCTAATGACCAAGTCAAGCCTGTCGTCCTTCATCATCCCCGTCCTCATAGCCGTGGCCAATCTCTGACGCAAACCTTTTTCCGAGATCACGATGTTCAGGCTGATGGATCCACGTTTGGCCGGCTCAACGGCATCCCCGAGTCTAACAAGCCCGAGGGCGACGAGGCTTATGAGATTGAGACAAACCCTAGCGACTTGGGCACTCCTGTGCAAAACTTTGACTTTCCCGCCATGCTTCATCAACATCAGAAGACACTGTCGACTGCAAGCAACCCTTGGAACAATGTGAATGAATCTGTCGAGGCTCCTGAGCATGAGAGGAAACCATCGACATCGAAGCTCAACGTTAAGGCGCCTGAGTTCAAGTTCAATCCTACAAGCAATTTTACTCCTGGCTTGTTCAATTTCTCCTCTGCTGCGACTTTCCAGCCTGGCGCAGCAAGCTTCCAACCTGCAGTCCTCCAGGCTGGCGTCAGCGACTACGTTGAGCCTGCTCCTCCTGTTGCCCAGTTTGGCAGCAACAGTTTCGGTTTCGCCGCTGGCTCTCCATCACTTAACCCAGACCAGAGCGAATTCAGCTTTTCCACTTCGGGACCCAAGTTCAGACCTGACGCCCCGTCCTTTACCCCCTTCCAGTCACTGTCCAGCTCAGTCAAAATCCCTCGCAAAGGGCACCAAGGGCGCACAGACTCTATCTTTGGGGACATTAACATTGACACGAGCGAAATGGTCCGCCCGGTCCGCAAATCAAAGGCCATTCCCATCATCCGACCGTCTAGCAGAGGGTCTGCCGAGTTGCCCCTTTTGGGTGTTGCCGAAGAATCTGGCGAGGATGAAATGGATAGCGATGGCCGCCCCCTTCAGGATGAATCGAGAGCCAAGCGCGCAAAGTCTCTGGCGCCAGAAAGCCAGGATGTCGCCTCATTTGCTCAGATGCCTCTTACTAGCATCTCGGAGAGTACCAATGATAACGCCCTATTCATTGACACATCAATGTCGTCCGCTGGTACTCGGGACGTTGTAGAGACTGATCAGACTACCGCCGCTCCTTCTGAGACTTCGCCGGCTACAAATACACATGAGTGGCAACCCCTCCAGGCCAAAAAGGATGCTGTCATTAACAGCCACAAGGCCCAACATTCTGCCGAGCTCAAGTCGAAGAAGCACGCTCATAAGAGAAACTCGCTCTCTGCTACTGCCATCCCGTTCTCGCCTGGAGCTCTCTCCTATGGAGAGGAGTCACCTGCGACATTAACCCGTGCAGAGCCAAGCCCTGTAAAGATGACGCACTCCGGTTCTATCTCCGAGCTTAAGAAAGACTCCCCGAAGGTCTCTGACGAGTCTCAATTCTCTTCGCCGATGCCTTCTGCTAAGCCGAAGGGCCTCAAAGCCTCTCGCTTTGCGCATGTCGAGGCCATCCCCGCCGCCGCGACTCCTGCCCCTGCTCCTTCCTCTTCTCCCGCCCCTGCTCCTGTTCTTACCTCTGCACCGGAGCCCGAACAGCCTGAATCCGAACAGCCTGGATCCGAACAGCCTGGATCCGAACAGCCTGGATCCGAACAGCCTGAATCCGAACAGCCTGAATACAAACAGGATACCGTCCAACCCACAGCCACCGATGTCATACCATCTATTGAGGCTCAAAACACCCTGGTTGACCTCAGCGAAGAGTCCGTTAAGACCGATGCCAAGGCAGATGAGCCAACCTTTGAGGAGATTGACGCCGTCATGCAGCAAATGGAGATCGATCCTACCATGGGTGTTAAGAAGAAGCCCTTGGAAAAATCGATCTGGAATCAACCCACTCCAGTTGCCAGCCGCCAGGCCTCGTACACGCTTCGCCCCGCTGTACACGACTTTGTCCCCCAATTCAACCAGCCAGTTCCTCCTTACCCCAAGGACCCTCAACTGGAGGACCCTTTCATTGACCCGCCCAGCGCCTGGGACAATGGACAACAACATGAGGCTATGCCTCCCAGTGACTGGGAAGGTGCTTTCTCAGAGGATGAGCATTCCAAGCTTGAGAGCAGGACACAGTTCTTTGACGGCAGAGTCAACGAGATTGTTGGTAACTTGTTGACGTCCCGCCTTGAGCCTATGGAGAGAACTCTGCTCTCGATCCAATCCGTCCTCGCCAGCAAGAGTCGTCGCGCTCCCTCCTCGCGCCGCGACATCAGAAGTACAACTGGTGAAAACCAGGAAAGCGATGCTGATGACGAGGATGACGAGCTGATCGTGAATCGCTCCATGAGCCCGCGCAGAGACCGCCGCATGGATCAAATCCGCGTCGCCATAGCTGAGGCTTTAGCCGCACAGAATGTCCAAGCCCCGATCGAGACGCCACCTGTCGATCACACGGCCATCTTGACTTCACTTGAAGAGATGAAGGCTCATATGAGCACACTCGCCAGCGCATCGCACCTTGACCGTGAAGTAGAGGACGAAAATGACGAGGACATTCGGCCTAGCACATCCAAGTCTGATGATGCTATTCTCGCCAAACTGGATGAACTGCAGACAAAGAATATTGATCTGGAACAGCGCTTGCAATTCGAGCAGCACAAGATTGAGAAGGAAGTTCAGGAACGTCGTGAGGCGGAAGATGCTGCTGCTGAGCTTAACCGTAAGCTAAACGCTGCCGAAACCCGCGTCGAGGTTGAGATCATCAACAAGAGTGTCTATGACCAACGCGTGGCGGATCTTGAAGAGCGCCTCAGGCTGCAGGAAGAGAAGACGGAGGAAGAGCTTAAACAACGCCGCCTTCTCGAGGACAAACTCTGTGATGTGCAGCGCCAGCTCAAGCATGCTTCCGAGGAGGAAAGTCGTCTTACCGAGACCCTTGAGGAGCGTGATCGCAGAATCAAAGAGTTAGAGCAAACTGCTGGCAAGAAAGCGATGCGCATGACTCTGCTAGAAGCCGCTTCCAACAACGCGAGCCAGTCCCAAAGTGAGATGACGAACAAACTCAATGCTCTCGAAGGCGACCTAAAGGAGGTCCGCCAAGACAACACACATTGGCGCACCGAGGCTGAGCGAGCTGACGAGAATGCTCGTCGCAGTGCGGGCGAGCTTGCGGTTGTCCGTGACGAGAACAAGAGCCTCCAACAGACCATACAAACCCTCACTTCTCAGTTGCAAGAAAATGAGCGCCTTCGTGAATCCTGGCGAGGCAAGTTTATGTCCCTCCAAGAAGACATGGCAAATGCTGCTCGCGAGGTCGCTGAGGAGAGTGCCAGGCGCATCAAGAAAGACCAGGCTATGCTTGCCCGCCAAGAAGTGTTGGATGCCAGATTGCAGGCTGAGGCCAAGACGCGCGAGCGCTTGGAGGTTGAGATGGAACGCCTTCAGACCAACGAAAGAAGCGGCATGCGCGCACTCAATGAATGCACGCGCCTTGAGGGGATCCTTGGTGAGCTCCGTACTGAGAAAGATAAGCTCCAGCAGACTGCTTCGCGCTACTTGCGCGAGTTTGAGGAGGCCAGAGAATCCGGTGCCAGCGAAGTCAAACGCACCAGAATTGCCATGCAGACAGAGATCGACAACGCCAACCACCAGGTCAATGTTGTCCGACAAGAGCTTGAGGAACAAAACGCCAAGCTTCGCGCTGAGGTTGACAACATCAGACTCGAGGCTGACACTTCCAAAGCACGCAATGAAATGCTTATGGAAGAAGAGCAGACCACCAAGGCCAAGCTCTTGGAGGAACTGGAACGTAAGCATCAGAACGAAGTCGAGGATATGCAAACCCGCTACGAGCGCCAAATCAACAATGCTGCCGAGGACAGTCAACGAGCCGAGGAGGCCCTTTTGGAGCGCCTCAGCCTATCCTCGTCCAAGATCGACCATCTCAAGGACCGCGTTCTGCACCTCGAGGACAAGCTCGAAATCTCCAAGCAAGCTGCTGCCGCTGCCGCTCAGGCTGCCAAGGCTGCTGTTGCCCCGGTCGCTGCCCCTGTTGCTGCTGCTCGCACTGCAGTCGCTTCTCAGTTGCCCGAAAAGATCTCACCCCAGGCACTACGCGAATCCATCATGGTCCTCCAAGAGCAGCTCCAAGCTCGCGAGCAGCGCATCGAAGAGCTTGAGCAGGACGTTGCCAAGCTGGACCCCGAAGGACCTACCAAGATTTCGAAGCGTGATGACGAAATTACCTGGCTGCGTGAACTCCTTGCTGTGAGACACAGCGATCTGCAGGACATCATCACGGCCCTGGCTGTCGACTCGTTTGATCGCGAGAGAGTCAAGGACGCCGCCATAAGACTCAAAGCCAACCTGCAGATGGAGGAGCAAGAGCGCGAACGAGCCGTTAATGGTGGCTCGGCCATCACCCTGCCCAACATTGCTCAGAGTATCCAGGCCGCCACCCCGCGCGTCGCTCAGACCATTGGCTCCGGCATCAATGCGCTCGACCGATGGAGGAAGTCAAGCCAGCCCTCATCGTTCTTTAGCGTGCTCAACACGCCGACGAAGAGCAGGACGCGAAGCAGGAGCGGGCTACTAACACCACCTACAGCTCGCGAGGTTGAGGGGGCTGAAGACCTTAATCACGACTTTTTTGAGGATTAAGGGTTCAATATTCACTTACTAATTCTATTTTTCCTTTGTTTTTGTTTTCACCAGCAGATGTGTGTATTAATTATACCAAGAAAAGCGCCGAATCAGCGAACGTTTTCATTGACACTCTTTTTTTTATTGTTGATTTATTAGACTGGGAATAAGGGCATGAGTTTATAGTGTTTATTTATATAAATATACAAGTAGTTCTCGATTGGTGTACCATCTGATCGAGCATATATCTATTATCCAGAATTGTCCAAGTCAAGTTTTCTAGTTGTTGCTGAGAAGCTTCTCAACAGCCCACTTGACGGAAAAGTTGCGCAAGTCCGAGTAGTGCTGGCCGACGCCGACAAAGAGAACAGGTACATTGGTAGCGTGGACCAGGCTGACGAGGGTGCCCACCATATCGCCGACAGTATCGCATTTAGAAATGATAAAGCCATCGAGGGAGCGAACGGCACCAAAGGCAGCGTTGAAGTTGCGTGCCTGGGCGACCGAGTCTGTACCAACAAGGGCCTCGCCGACCATAAGGATCTTGTCAGGCTGAGCAAACTTGGCAAACTTTTCGAGCGACGACATGAGGCGTTGGTCGTTGTGCCGGCGGCCGGCCGTATCGATGAGGACCACGTCGTAGCCCTCCTGCGCGGCGTGGGTGACGGCGTCCTTGGCCACAGTAGCGGCATCCTTGCCGTAGCCCTTCTGGTACAGCTCGACCTGGCCGCCCTCACGCGCCGTCAACTCCTTGAGGTTGCGAACGTGCACAGCAAGCTGCTCGACCGCGCCGGAACGGAATGTGTCTCCAGCCGCGATAAGCACTTTGTACTTGTTTTGCAACAAAAAGAAGCAAATCTTGGACAGGTTAGTTGATTTGCCCACACCGTTGACGCCAACAATCGACATGACATAGGGGCGGCGCTGGCGGAGAGATGTAACAGGTGGTGAAGTGATGGAGTCAATGTCGCGGAGCAGATCAAGAGATGATGTCGGCGTGAGCATCTTGGTAAGAGAGGCCTCCATGGCCGTTTGGATCCTCGCATTGATACCTGTGAGCCACGTTAGTATTAGCGATGGTTGGTGGATTGTGTTCGCAAGCTTGCCTTCAAAGGTTCCAGTCTTGGTGCCTACTAGTTCCTTTTCCACACCTTCGCAAAGCCGCACAGCAGCTTCTCTGGCCACATTCTTGCGAAGCAAGTGCTCTTCCATGCCTTTCATGGCATTTGCGAGGTCCTCGGATGTCAGGGTCTTGCCGCCAACGACGTTGCGGAAGAGTCCACTGATAGCGTTTACACCCGAGCCGAGGATACCAGCTTTCGCCGACGCCGCACGCGATGCAGCCGCCTTTTCTGCCTGCGCAGTGGCAAGGATGCCTTGTACCTCGTCGCCCAGGTCACGCAGCACGAACTTACCCTTGGCCGATGTGCCCCAGGTAGATGAGTCAACTGACTCTACTGTGCCAGACTTGCCTGCGCCGCCACCATCATGTGCAGAGTAGTCGAGCTGCACATCATCATCTTCGTCTGCGAAGCCGTCGGCGTCCCATTTTCTACCCTTTTTGCCACCCGCAGCCTTCTTCGGGCGAGAGGCTTCGTCTCCCGACGAGACAGGCGCCGAGTTGTGCTTAGCTTTGCGCGCACGCCTGGACATCTTGGCTACGGGACCGGCCTTAGCAACTACTAAATTGCTGGCAGGTGTCGATGGCCGCGACGTATTGGGCGTTGAATCGGCCGATGCTTCCTCTTTGCCAGCGCCATTAGAAACAGCTCGGCCTCTGTAAGTCAATCCTGGTGCGGAGAGTTTCTTGCTCTCTGGGGAGTCGCCCACATCATCAATAGCCTCGGTAGGATCCGAGGTACTGGATTTGTCGAGTTCCCGAAGTTGTTGATCAAAGTATTCATCGAACCCGTGGCATTCGACCAGTGTCGTGCGTGGTTTCTTGACCTGCTCGCCATAGAGACTGACAAAGATGGTACGGATGTTGTCGACGAGTTTATCCACCCAGCTTAAGTGAAGAAGTGATCGATATACAACCTAGCAGCTCGTCAGTATCTATGATTTTGTTTCGCACTGGAAATGCCATCGGCTTACAACAAAGATAACTCCGAGCTCCTTTACCATGGTCCACTTGAGGGTGTGATGGTCCATCTTGTAGGCGGGATTTGAGGAGGCCGATTGAGAACTTTGGACGACATTGCCAGAGTGCTTTTCTTCAATGAAAGTATCGGTGATGAAATTGTTAATGATCGAAGGGTTCACCGGGCTGTATGTGCGGGACCAGAGGACAACGCCCGAAGTCGTTATGATTTCGAACGTGTCCAGCATTGCGATTAAACTTGGTGGGGAGGCGACAAGTGGCAAGATGGAAACGAAGGGGAAGAGAGGGATCGAAAGAAGGTGCGGCGGTGAAGATGAGATTAAGAGGAAAGATAAGCCATGCAGGAGCAAAGGTTCGTCGTCTGTCTCGAACACTCGCTGCGATGTTGTGGGTGCTGCAATTCGCAACCTGGGATTATTGGAGAGCTGGCGGCGTCGCCGGAGGTATAGCGGCGCGACGGATCAGTTAGCCTCACCTGCTGGCACCAGGCAGTTGAAAGTGGTGCCTTCCGGGAGAGTCTGGCCCGTATCACGTGTGGTAGCCAGGTTGTTGAGCCACTTATGTACACCATCGGTGTGGCTGCTGCTGTCGTGGCGTAGGGGCCAACTTGCAGGCTGCCAAATTGGTGGTAGAACTTCAGGGAGCTCAGCGCTAACAAAGCTCCCCTTGTTGCTACTGCCAGAAAAAGTGGCCAGCGCGACTACATATCCTCCACGTCCACCTTTGGCCACGGTCGCATCCATCTCTCGTCTCGCCATTCCGTTCGCCATCTCCGTCTGCACGCTGCAGACAACTCAACTTCGACATGCAGCGAGCCAACTATGGGCAGTCGCCGCCCCTGCACCACCCCGTACCCCAGCACGTATCGACTGTGCCCCAGCTCCGGTCGCCCCCCCCTCCGCCAGGCTCCGCGCAGTCGCAACAAGGCTATGGCGGCAACCCGTATCAGCAGCAGGGCGGCGGCACGGGCAACGTGTTTGGCGCCTACGGACAGTTCATGAACGATCCTACCGCGCAGGTCGCCGCCCAGTTTGGCCAGACGGCGCTCAAGCACGGCCAGGAATACGTCGAGCAGAACGTGAGCCACCGTCCCCGACCCCTCCGGTTGTCCCTCTGCGGCCACGACGACTAACCAACCCGCCAGATCGGTCGATATGTCAACGTATCGGCTCTGAAGCACTACTTCAACGTCTCAAACTCCTATGTGATCAATAAGCTCTTCCTCGTGCTCTTCCCTTGGCGGCACAAGCCATGGGCGCGAAAGCAGGCCACGGCGACCAATGGCCAGGAAGGCTGGTACCTGCCCCCGCGCGAGGATATCAACAGCCCCGACATGTATATCCCAGGTTAGTCGGTCTGCTGCGCGCTCTGCGGGCATGTACTAAATTGAGTCTTAGTCATGGCCATCGTCACGTTTATCCTCCTCTCAACTCTTATTGCCGGTCTTCGAGGCGATTTCCAACCCGAGCTCCTAGGCTACACTGCAACAAAAGGACTGGTCGTGGTTATCGTCGAAATTATTGCTCTTAAACTTGGATGCTATCTTCTCAGCATCTCCAGCCAGTCTCAGCTTTTCGATCTGATTGCCTATTCCGGCTACAAGTTTGTCGGCATCATCGCCACGATCGCTGTTGCCGAAATTGTCAATGGTGGCAAGGGCACCGGCGGTTGGATCGGCTGGACTGTATTCCTTTATACCTTCTTAGCCAACTCCCTCTTCCTGGTATGCAACACATTGAGAGTTCCGGTATGGCATTGCTAACGCTACTACAGATGCGGTCTCTGAAATACGTTCTACTGCCTGAGAACGCTGGCAGCAGTGGGGGCCCTATGCAAACCGACTCAAGGGCGAAGCGCAACCAGAGAACTCAGTTCCTTTTCTTCTATTCCTATATTGTGCAATTTTTCTTTATGTGGGTGTTGACACGAGCATAATCCCGGCACAGTTCCAAGACGGCTGTCAGTAGACAGGATCAAGGAAGACTGTGATCTGGTATCGAAGGTGGGAAAGAAGGGCGAGCTTCTTGGTGAACTGTATCTCCCTGGCAGACGGACCTAAAGATAAAATTAGACTAATCTCGACGAGAAATGTAATGAAGTATACGTGACATGTTCTCAGGAAACCAAAGCCTTGGTTGATACCATGTTCTCTCCCCTCGTGAAACATCGTGAAACTAGCAGACAATTGAAGTCGTACTTAATACCACCGCCTCTGCTCCTCTGATTTTAGCCTGAAAATGCATCCATCAGTACATTACTGCATCACTGCATGTCAAGGTCGGTGTGCTGGGATTCCAAGTGATTCAGGGCACGCCCCACATACGACGCTGGACAGCAACCAAGAGCCAAGTCGCACCCGTTCTGCATCAACCTTTCACCCCCCCTATTCGGCCTCACCTAGGCAATTGACTCTTTCTTAGTTCTCCCGACAAAACGTACTTTACCATATATTTTTGCACCCACCTTGAGACCTTAGACTTAGACGCCATGCCCTCTCCAATTGTGGAGGCGACGATACAGTCGGCCGGCCTCGGCGTCCTCAGCAGCATCTTAGCGCAGTGCATCACGGCGTACAGACAAGCGGTAAGCATTCCGCGGTGCAAGTTTTCCACGGTTTTTGTTCTTCTAGGGGGGTTTTCTTGTATTTTTGGAAATGAGTTTCTAACGGGCTTCGCAGGCGTCATTGTCGATTGATTGGATCCCCGTCTTCCAGTACCTGCTCTTCATCATCGTCAGCACGCCGCCCAACTTCTTATGGTAACCATCTCCGCCGGGGCAGATTTGCCCCCTTCCACCCATCATGAAGAAATGCTAACACAGGTCGCTGCAGGCAAGAGTTCATCGAGGCTACTTTCCCCTCGCACCCTGAGCCTGCGGCCACCCCCGCCCAGAAGAAGAGCGGCCAGCCCGCAGAGCAACCGCCGCTGTCCACGCGCAACACGGCTATCAAGTTCCTGCTGGACCAGACCGTCGGCGCCGCCGTCAACACGCTGCTGTACAGCACCTTTACACGATCGCTGCGCATGGCGAGCGGCCACGCGCCGCGCGTCACCAGCGTGGCCAAGGCCGTCCGCTACTGGGTCAGCCCAGACGCCGTCTACTTTGGCAGGGTGGACCTCGACGCCGTGTGGGCGGAGGCCAGGGCAGAGTTCTGTCCCCTGATCCTCGCGGGCTACCGGCTCTGGCCGGCCGTCTCACTCATCAACTTTACGCTGGTCAAGTCGGTGCAGGGGCGGAACTTGCTCGGCGCGCTGGCCGGAGTCGTATGGGGTGTCTACATTTGTTTGTTCTCGTCAAACTGAGACGAACTTTGCTTCTCTGCCTTGTATTGCTTGAAGTCTTGGTTTTCATGCTCGTATGGCATGATTTGAATCACGCTGCGGACGCGTGGGACGCAGCACGTTATGTGAATAGACCGTAAAACATTTCAAATTTTCAATATCGCTAAATTGATACCCACCTGCTTCGCTAACCTGATCGTGGTAAGAAATACCAGAGGATTCTACTCATATGGCGTAAACAAATCAGCGCTTCTACCTTCCTGCAAAGAATGGCTCAGTATTTCGGATCTCATCTCGGTCATGCCCGCCTTGCAGCTTAGCATATCTCGTTAGCACCGTAGAACTCGCGATCCGGTGCTACCCTCGGGCTAAGGGGTGGTAGCTAGGCCCGGAATAAACTCGGGAGCCTCCGGTCGTAATACGTGGTGCACAACCGTTCCATTCGAGCTGGTCGAGTCATCCTCTGCTTCTTCTAGAGTCGCCACAGACGTAGTATGTTCACTCCCATAGGCTTGTTGAAACCAGTCGAGTTCGGGGACAAACACAGGAGCATCAAGCTCTTCAAACACTAATCTGGCAACATTGAGCCAGTGTTCTAACCAGCTTCGCATATTCCACATAAAGTCTTGTGTGTTATCAGGTCGCAGCATGTCACTCGCGAAATTGAAGATTGTCGCAGCCAGCCATCTGCACGGCGTGGGAAGATTGGGTTTAGATTGAGCCATGCATGCCCAAAGTCTCGCGTCTTTATAGATCTGATGGCCGGTGGACTCCCACTCAGCGAGAGCATTGAACATGTTCACTTGTTCGTCGTCGTAGATGCAGGGCTGAAGAGCTTCGAGACCTTGAAAGGTTTTGAAGCGGCACAATCGAATGCCCAAGCTTGAATTGCTCTCGATCAATACTCCATCGATTGCAGCGTAGCTTGGATCGTGAAAGGGGATTTCTTGGAAAATGTCGTCGTGCATTCCTTGTGGATAGCGGAGGTCTATTATTTCGCTGGACGAGGTCTCTGAGCCGCTGTCGGTTGAGGATCCGGCTCGTCGTCCGCTTCGGACCTCGGCCCAAAGCGCTGTCAGGTCCAGCATGGCGTGCTGTACGACAGCGTCTTCGTTCGTTGTGCGAGCGACAGAGTCCTCCGTGCGCTGCTAGACCGCCGAGGGGGACTTGTAGAAGAATAGCGCAGCACATTCGCCACATAATGGCTGCGCAGTTTTGTGCTCGAAGCGTATCGCATGATATCGCCGATGCAGAGGGCAGTGGTACTAGGTTGTCCCGCGGCGTGAGCTTCTGTGATGATGGACGTCTCGATAAGGCAGGGAATAGCACCGTCCGGGGCAGGCCATGACGAGATACGGTCGAGTGGTAATACTATGTTCTCGGGTTGTAAAATCGGAGAAGAGGTCAGAGTAATGATAATCTAGTTTTGCTAACGAGCGGTGAACATGAATGAAGATGATGCAAGTCCGAGACTGATGGGAAGAGAAGGAACCACAAGGGGGCGATCAAGCACGGACCACCTTGCCAGCTGCACAAATCGTGTCCCCTGACGCGCTTGCCTTCCGACTCACGCTCAACTAATAATGGCATTCCAGGTGCAGCTTTTTGGTTCTCGGAAAAATCACTGCCTTGCTCGCATTGGTGAATTCTTCAAGCCGTGAATTGATGCCCGCACTTGGCACACCGCCTTGGTTTGTCTCTCTGCGCCAATCCCGGATCCTGTAGCAATGAAAAGCCCAGACAGCCATCTATTACAAGCAGGCTTCTCATTCAACATAGCCAAGTCCCATGGAACAATTCCATCCTGCATTCTTTATTTATTGGCTTCCCGGGATTTTTGATTGGCCACTTGATGAACCGCAGTTCCTCTCCAGACCTAGCAATGGCGGGGTAAAGTATCCATATATAAGCGGAAATGTCGGAATAAGGAATCGAAGCCGCCTGCCCCTCTTGGTGCCTCTTGGTGCCATCCGATTCAAGCCGCTCTCATGAGCAGTAACTAGGCATGACTTACCTCCGACAAATCCCAATTCCGAAAACCCAATTTCTGCTACGAATACCTCTAAGACTCCGTTTCCCCTTTTTCTGCTATAAATAAGATTGCCAGGAACTTCTTTTCTTGCCAGCCCATTCGCCATTCCAACCCCAAATCTCATCTCCAACAGTACCTTCACAATGGCCGAGCGTGTCCACCGAGTTACCCTGTTCAAGCTGCCCAAGCCCGAGGATGTCGACAGGTTGATTGAGCAGTACAAAATTCTCGAGGCTACACACCAAAAGGTTCGTCCAATTCGGTCAACAGTTGAGGTTCTTGTCTTGATAGACATGCTTACTGATCACTCCCTCGCAGAACGGCAAGCCGTACTTGCAATCCGTCGTCATCGGCAAGCCTGAGGCTGACCCTCGGGCTCAAGGCTATACCTTGTGCGCCAAGACTGAATTCGCCAGCGCCGAAGATATGAAGTACTATGATGAGGAGTGTGAGGCTCACAAGACGCTCAAGGGCGTCGCCAAATCTCTCACGCTGGAGGGCGCAATGAGCGTCTACTTTACACCCACCATCTACAAGCCCAACATCTCGCAATAAGGAGCCATTATGGAAATTATTAACATCACTGAATATATTCATCAATTTGAAGATCAAATATGTTTTGTTGAACTTGCGCCTTTGTCATTTTACGACTCCACTAGCGCATAGCATTGCTTCAGTAGACAGACCCTCTATCTTTTCACAACTTCCTCAGCACTTTCGGTGTTCTCGACAGGCGCCGGCTGCCTTTGAACCGCACCTCATCGACCTAAACAATGGGTCTGTGCCTAGCGAACTCATAGAGCTCTGTCGAGGAATCGCTGTTCCTACTGGGCCCCATCTTTTCTTTCGGTAATGATGTTAAAATCTCCAGTGAGGGCGGATGCCTCTCCAGAGTGAACAGCGAGACCACCACCATGACTGCGCATATGACTACCATGAGCCTCATATCTTCTGTAAATGCGCCAGAATATACATGCTTCACAATATCCTGTTTCTCGGTAGGAAACTGTAGTGCTGCGACTGGTGACCTGTGTATTTGCGCAAGTTGCTCCGACGACAGCTCTGACTTCAACGATCCATTTACGTGGGCATTGAACACAACGGTACAAACCGACAATCCAATGGCACCACCGAGTACCCTAGCCTGTGCCACAGCCCCTTGAGCAGCTGCCCTTGTCTTTTGCTCGGGAGCTATCAGGTTTGTCATGATAGTCGCAGCTGAGAAACACAGCCCGACTCCCAGTCCGAATACAACCTGGAACACGTACTGGGTTGCCTGAATATTGGACTCAATGATTGCCATGAGCGTTATCCCAAGAAGCTGAATGCATGCCGCTGCAATCAGAGTATAAGAAGTATTGTTTCTCTTGCTCGAGATTGCCCCGCCCAAGAAGGAGCCCGTGGCACATGCCCCAAGCAACGGCAATATGTGAACGCTAGCCATCAAGGCCGACTGGCGCTCAACGATTTGAGATCTCTCGGGAATTGTAATTACTAGAGAGATGTAGGGAAATCCGGTCAGAACGGTGACACTGTCGGCGCTCTTTTGTTAGTACGTGCATGGGACTATCCCGCCGGGCCGGCTTACTCACAGTAGTCCAGCGGAATACACTCGTCGCTGCATAAGCCGTATTGGGAATATTGGCTCGATTCCACGATACATTTTCTTCTCGAGGAGAATTTGCCACATAATAAATAATATCCAACATATTATGGACATTATGAGGGTGACTATAATCTCCGGGCTGTTCCAAGTGTATATCTGCGATCCAGCCTGCTGAACGGCAAACACCAAGAGGCCGGAGCCAGCCAGCAGTGTAATGCTGCCGACGAAGTCAATTTTGATGAATGCGTCCCAAGAAAGCATATTGGCGGCATCTTCAGGCGGCCAGAAACTGGTAATGGCAAGCATTGCCACCAATCCGAAAGGGATGCTGGTGGTTGTTAGTGGCGGCTCACACGCGAGCGACATCTCCGAAACTCACTTCATGTTGAAGAGCCACCGCCAGTCCGAGAACTGCACTACCACGCCGCCAATAATCGGACCCAATACGAACGCAATAGTCAAAGTAGCGCCGACCATTGCGCCGATCAAACTTGGTCTATGAGATGGGCCAACTTCAACCAAGCTAATCTGGGTCAGGCTGTAAAGCCCAGATGCGCCGATGCCTTGGAACCCGCGACAAATTATTCTGTTGTCGAGTTAGTATATCATGAATATTTCAGAGTGGCACTTGTACACATACAGTGCTACCATGCTTTTGGACGAGGCACAGCCCATCGAAAATGCTGTGAAGAGAACCCACGACAGCACGAGCATGTTTCTTCGGCCGTATATGTCACTCAATTTGGATATAACGACTGCAAATCCTGCAAAAAGAACAATTAGATGTATGAGTTCAGTATGCGGCGAATTTGCCTTTACATACCCATGTATGTCAAGAGATAAGCCAGCACGATCCAAGGTGCGTTTGCGAAATCACGCAGTTCTCGCGATATAGTCACCAAGGAGGTGGAGGCTATCGAAGTATCCAGACTAGAGAAAAGAAGCCCCAAAAGGAGACTTTTTACTGATATTTAGCTTAAGCGACCATTTAACATTCAGGGTTTGCGACGTACCATGTCACCAGGACAGTCTGGCTAAGCCGGCTCGTTGAATGCTTCGCAATAACAACTGATTCTTCTTCTGGCTTTGTCAAGGGTTGCTCATCGCTATCTCTTCTTTCGTTTATTGCATTGTTCATCTGGCAGAGGGAGGGGTTTGGATATGTCAACGAGAGACGGAAGCTGTTATCCATTGCGTTTGGCATGATGGCACGAAGGGGACCCAGCTGCTGCTTCGTCTTGGTGTCCGGAGAGATGTCGGCCGGTTATCACTTGGTGTGAAGAAGTATGTACATTTATTTGATAGCAGAGATAAATTGTCAAAGGAGAGCATTGATGATGCTGTGTGATGGGGAAGGAGCGACCGAGGGCAGTCAAGTAAGTACGCATTGGCCCCCCATGCAGCTTCATGCCATCGTCTGTTGGAGCATTTTTAGTCGAGCCTGCCCATTGAGTCTTGATCTGTGGTACAAATACTAGCCTTTCAAAACCTACGTTTCCCGTGTCGCCTCCGTGTGGCAAGTTGGGCTACCAATCAAGGCAGCAAGCACTCACTCCGGAGGCGAAGATGCGGGAGCAGCCCGAGGATAATAGTAGTTAGCGACTGGTGGGTATTGCCCAGCAGAAACAGAACAAACGTTTGGTCCATCTTTGTGATGTTTCTAAATTGACTTGTATTGTGGCTTGTCTATTGTTGGTAGGGGGTTCGTCAAAGACATGCATGTGCATGCGGGATGATTTATCAAGACAAGGAATATGATTGCTCTGCTAGTTAACATGAGAAGAACTCGACGGAGTGTGCGGAGTACGGAGTAGTTGAGTGGGTTGATGATGGATATCATTTTCTTCAGAACAATCAGGTATCGCCCTCGCCATCCCTGTCTCATCCCCTGAATTTCGGATGTCAGTTGCATGATGCGACCGAGGAGGGCCGGCGGTTGTCATGTCATTGGTCCTTGATGTAATCCGTACTTGTTTTCGAGGTCCTTTACCGGTGTATACAGATTACAAGCATCAACTGCATCTCGTGCCTGTTCGCAAACATTGTCGTTTTTTAGCATGGCTTAAGCACCGTTCTGTTTCGCCGATGGCCCAAGCCCCCGTGGCGTGTACCATGTTCCCGTCGCGTCGCCCGTTTAATAAATGGCATGCCATGTGGCACAGCTGCCAAGGCGAGGTGAAGAGATCGCTTGTGGGAGGAAGGACTGGTGACTGGTGTGACAGAATGGTCGATGGCGACGGATTGCAAATGCAGGATGACGAAGCAGTGGCAGTGGTACGTACCAGAGAGAACGGCTTGCTGACATGTCTGGGATGGAACGTGCACGTTTTTGTGTGATGCGTGATTGTGTGATGTGTGATGATGTGCAGCTACCCGTGTGGTACGCGTTCTCGATTGGTCCATGCCTTGGTCTGTACCGGCCAGTATGGCTCTCTCTTGTTCTACTTGGTCGTCACGGCATGTTTGCGCACGTCTTTTCGGAGTTGACAAACCAATACACTAAAAGAAATTAAGCCAAAAATATTTTTTAAAAGAAAAAGGGGAAAAAGAATGAAGGAGATGATGATGATGATGATGATGATGATGATGATGACAATGGGCTTCGATCATGTTTGCTCGGCGTGATACACCTTGCGGAGCGACTCGCGGTCGCAGCTCCATCCAAGTTTACAAGTCTTGCTTGGGTCGACTCTTGTCTTTCTTTTCTTTCTTGTCCTTCTTGTCTTGCTACCGTGTAACCGAAACCCTCCCCTCGTACCAAACGGCCTACGTCGCGGCAACAATACACTCCACACCACCACATGACTTGCAATGCTCAAGATCGATTCACTCCATATCTATGTATATACCCATTAATAAAGAGGTTGTTTTACGGCCTTGTGTTCTCGGAATTGTTTGTCTACAACCTGCATGCACCGTCTGCGGCCCCAGTCACGGCGCGGGTTGTCCTGCGAGCGCATCACCATCAGCTAACCCGAACCCGAGAGCCCGAGAGCCCTGCTTTGTCCACACTTTCGAACCATTCTAATTAGTAACAACTCATGCCCAGCCTGATTCTGTGCTCCCCCGACTTGCACACCGTACTTGCTCACGGGCCCGCGCGCTCTGGGATCTCTCGCCATGTGGCCCCGGTAGGTGGCCAACTGATTGATGTCCGGCCCGCACTGGGGAGTTTCAAGTTCCCAAGATTAGACGGCTAAATGAGCATATCGGCATCTGCTTTGTTTGCTACTCAGTTTCAGTTGTCTTTATACCTCACTAAAAGTCCGGGTCATGCTGAAGATTAGCCTCATCGTGTGTCCGCTTAACCAGCTCTGGGGAATCTTGCGAGAAGAGCCGCGGCCCTTCCGCTTTTCTACGTTGATAACATACTCGCCCAGTAACCACGGGATTGTAAACCTCTGTATTTTTCAGGTGTTAATTAATCAATTAATGAGTAACAGGTTTCTTCAACGCAGTTCTTCGAGGCGCATCCGTTGACATGGCATGCTTGCTGTATGACCGAGACGGCGGGCAAGCGCCGATATATCCATTCATGGTCTCTTCCCGTCCGTCCGCAGCGACTCTCGATCGAGTCATTGCCTCTTTGTTCACTTTTAATATTGTTTCTCAGGACCAACCCTTGTCGGCATCGGATCCGCCTCGTCCTTGTCTTGGCTCGGAGTTTTGGATACGGCAGGCGACATCCCCATCCTGCGCGGCGGTATTTCCACGACGCCTCCATCGGTCCGCTCACCCAACCCGGTAATTTATGCAGGCATCACATCTTAAGTGCTCGCTTTTGGTCGAAGTTGATGATAGCACAGTCAACTACCCCGTGCCGGCTTCTGCTGATACTCTTGCTTGAGCTCCGCTCCCTCCTTGGGGCTCTTCCTAATCACGGCATAACGGACCAGCAGCCCGAGACCCTGAAAAGAAAAAGAAGTGGCAGCCCTTTTACGTTGGCTAATATTCATTCTTAAACCCTCTTCTTTTCCCTTCAGCACTTTCGCTTTCTCATATTTGCCCTGTTCTTTACTCAACATCGTGGCGTGTCCGTCTTCATCATGGATGACATTGCTGTAATAGGGCTGGGACTTCGGTTTCCTGGTGACGCCTCATCTCCACAGTCTCTATGGAAGATATTAGAGCATGGAGAATCTCAGTGGTCAGAGATTCCAAAGGACAGACTGAACATCAATGGCTATCATCACCCTGGTGGTGAGCGCCAAGGATCTGTAAGTTCCCCTCATCGTAAGAAGCAGCCTCCCAAACGACAGGGCTAACTCACTACCAGATTTCTTTTAAGGGAGCTCATTTCCTCAAAGGAAATGTTGCAGAATTCGATGCTTCGGCAAGTAGACAATTTACCATTATCAGTGTGTCCCCACGACTAATCCAAGCTGCCAGTTCTTCTCCATCGCGGCCGCCGATGCAAAGGCGATTGACCCGCAACAACGCTTGCTTCTAGAAGTATGCTACGAAGCTCTTGAAAATGGTATGCAGCTCATACTCCCTCCACCTTTGCTGGGATACTTTTTCCTGATTATTTTTCTTTAGCTGGCTGCACAACAGAAGATATTGACGGTACCGACACCTCCGTTTATGTCGGGTCGTTCGTCAAAGGTACGAGTCCTCCTCCAACGAAGGTTTTCAAGATCAAGTCCTAATTCGACCACCTAGATTATGAGCAAATCTGCTTGCGTGATCCAGATTGGCAACCTCAGTATGCAGCTACCGGCAACGGCATTGCCATCATGGCAAACCGCATTTCTTATTATTTCAACCTTCATGGTCCAAGCATGACCATCGACACGGGCTGTAGCGGAAGTCTCGTGTCTGTTCACTTGGCTGCGCAAAGCTTGCGTTCTGGTGAATCATCTCTAGTATGAATTTCTTTTCCTTTTCACTTTTTTTTGTTTGCTTTCGGGTTTATCTCTGTTATAAATGCTGACTTCCCTAGGCGATCGCTGCTGGTGCTGGTCTGATTCTGACACCGAACACGATTATGCCAATGACAGCACTCAGCTTTCTAAGCCCAGACGGCAAGTGCTTTACCTTTGACGCTCGGGCAAATGGCTACGGACGCGGCGAAGGCGTCGGCGTTGTCATCTTGAAGCGTCTTTCGGATGCTATCAGGGACAATGACACTATTCGAGCTGTCATTCGCGGCACACACGTGAATCAAGACGGGCGAACTCCTGGTGAGTGCAGGTCGCATGCAATTAAATATCTTTACATATACCAACTACTTTGCAGGTATCACTCTTCCGAGTAAAGAAGCACAGGTGGCCAACATCAGGTCTGTCTACTCCGCTGCTGGGCTTTCCTTCTCCGATACTGCTTACGTCGAGTGCCACGGAACAGGCACACAGGCAGGCGACTGGCGCGAGCTAAAGGCCATCTCGGAAACACTCGGAGCATCTCGTACTACAGATAATCCCATATTTGTCGGATCTGTGAAGCCAAATATAGGACATCTGGAAGGCGCCGCTGGCGTGGCTGGTTTGATCAAAGCTGTGCTCATGCTGGAGCGAGAGCGGATCCCCCCTCACGTCAATTTTGAGACGCCAAATCCTGATATAGATTTCAGGGAATGGAAAGTCAAGGTGGACATTTCCTTTGCATTGCATATCTTGGTCTGAGGCTTACATGCATTTCTTTATCAGGTTTCTCGAGCGGCAACGGCCTGGCCCTCCAACTTGAAAAAGCGGGTCAGCGTCAACTGCTTTGGCTTTGGCGGCACAAACGCACACGTAAGTGACTGACACTCTTCGAATTCTTCTCCATCAGTTACTACTACATAAAATTGAGGCTAAAATTCCACACCACTCAGGTCATCTTGGACGGAGCCGCCGAGTATCTCCAGACGAAACAGCTTGTTGCCCACCACGCCTCGGCAAGTCCCCGAGCCAACAACGGCTTGCCACTGCGAAATGGATCGCTGCAAAATGCATCTTCTCACTCAAAGCACCAGGGGCTGGGTCAAGAAAATTGGCAGATCTTTTGCTATTCTTCCCATGAGCGCTCCGGTATGGAGAGATTGGTGTCCCAGCATGCCTCGATGCTTCGCGAATCAGACAATCTCGCCGACGACTTCTTGACAAACTACGCCTACACGCTGGGATGCCGCCGTTCACGTCTTGAATGGAGATCATTCTTTCTGTCTGACTCGATTTCGAACTTGGCTGAGCAGATGGGCCAGCCACAGCACTCGGTAATACGATCTACCAGGCAGGCATCTCCACGGCTCTGTTTCTTGTTCTGCGGTCAAGGCGCTCAATGGGCACGCATGGGCCTGGATCTGAGGCCGTTTCCCGTCTTCTGGAATAGCATCAATTCTGCGGCCTGGTACTTGAAAACAATTTTGGGGTCTCCTTTTGATCTTATAGAGGAAATTTCCAAGGATACCCAAGACTCTGCGATATCCAGCACTCGCATCTCGCAGCCAGCAACCACCGTGATCCAGATTGCCATCGTGGATTTACTACAATCATTGGGGATCGAGCCCGATTTTGTTGTTGGACACTCATCAGGTGAGATCGCAGCTGCCTACGCATCCGGCGCCCTTTCTCGTGAAGAGGCATGGGAAGTCGCTTATTATCGTGGGCTCGCTTCATCGACATTGCAAAGCAGGCGTCCGGGATTTCGGGGTGGCATGATTGCAGTGTTCATGAGTTTGGACCAAGCAACCTCGTACATCCACACATTTTCCGATCCTCTCGAAATAGCGTGTGTCAATAGCCCAAGCTCTATTACCCTCTCCGGAAGGCGTGAGACGATTGAGCATGCCTCCCGCGACCTTGCCGCAAAGAACATTCGCCAGCACGTCCTCCCGGTTGACATGGCCTATCATTCTACTCACATGAAGAATGTTGAGGACCATTATGTGCACAACATCAACTGCATCTCACCAAGACCCAGTCGAAAGGCCGTGCGGATGTTTTCGTCCGTGTCTGGCTGTGAGATACAGGGTTCCAGCCTCGATGCTGGCTATTGGGGCAGGAACATGGTGTCTACGGTGCAGTTTTCCTCGGCCATAGAGTCACTGATGGCTCTTCCAGAGGACCAACAGCCGTCTACATTCATTGAGATGGGACCATCGGCTGTTCTACGAACTCTAGTTCTGAATACTCTTGGAATACGTGTCAAGCCCGAGCAGATTCTCAGCGCACTAGACAAGCGTCGTCCCGGCGTGGCCTCGATCCTCAATGTTGCCGGCGGTTTATGGTCAGCTGGCCATGAGGTCAATATCAAGAGCGCTATATCTCGCCGATTTGGACAGGGCCGGCCCAGATGCCTAACAAATCTACCGTCATATCCCTGGAACCACACCAAGTCCTACTGGCATGAGTCCCATCTCAGTCTAGCCAACAGATTTCGAGAATATGGCCGCTTAGACCTCATTGGAGCACCTACTGCAGATTCCGTCTCTTTTGAGCCTCGGTGGCGCGGGTTTCTCAGAATTTCTGAAAACCCTTGGATCCAAGATCATCAGCTTCAGAAGACGGTCATCTACCCCGCCGCCGGCATGATCTCTATGGTCCTCGAGGGAGCCCGGCAACTGAAACGGGGCTTTGAACATCTCATAGGCTACGAGATTCGTGACATGTGCTTCGAGAAAGCGATTGTTGTGCCAGACACTGCGCACGGCGTTGAGATGGCGCTGAATATGAGAGCAGAAACCGACGCAGGGAATCAGCGTCTCCCAAATGGCCATTTTACATTTTCCATTTATACCAAGGCCTTGGAGAAAGAATGGGAGCGGCATGCGACGGGAAATCTGCACTTTTGCTGTCAATCGCAGGATAGGGAGGCGCTCCTTGCCGCTTTCCACAACCAACACGGCCAAGTGAGCGAGGCGTGCACCGCATCAGTCAACCCGAGACAAATGTACGAGCACTTGGATAGCGCTGGCATCTCCTACGGCCCAACCTTTCGAAACATTCTCGAGGTCAAGAAAGGGTCTGACCGTTGCATCAGCAGGATTCGCGTCCCAGACACCAGATCGAAGATGCCAGCCAACTTCGAGCACCCACACCTGCTTCATCCTGCAACCCTGGATTCAATGTTCCAGACGCTATTTGCTCTAGACCCGGTACCCAAAATCCCTTGCTCGGTTCAGAGTATATTTGTCTCCGATAAGCTGGATATGAACACCAGCCAAGAGTTTGTCGGCCACGCCGTTGCCAAACAACAGCAGCGCAACGAGGCCGTAGCGCAGATCTCAATGTGTTGCACGGATAGACCACTGGATCAAATCATCATAAAGGGGCTTCGCTTTAGTGGAAATCTCTTTGCCACGTCTCGTCAGTCTTCCTTCCTCCCAAACTATCGAAATTTAGCCACCGAGATAGTGTGGCGGGAGCACTGCGACACCGCACAGTTCAAGTCTTTGAGGCATGCGATTTCGTTGCTCTGCCACAAGAACCCCAGGCTTTCTATCCTCCAAATTGGAGGCGAACTGTCACTTGCGCAGTGTGCCTTGCTGGCGGCTTCGGAGAATGCAGACCAGCCGATACGTCTTGGGAGGTACTCTTTCATCGATCAAAAGCAGTCCAGCCTGGACTTCAATGATGTCAATACAGCTCCATACAGCAGATATCTGGAGCAGATTCCAGACATGGCTCTCGTTCAGTCCAAATACGATCTCATACTGTTCAATGGGTGCGCCGAGGACGAGCTCAACGAAGCTGAACGCTTCTTAAAGCCCGACGGCATAATGCTCCAATCGATTGCAGTTGGTAGCGGAATTGAAACGCCAAGCGGCAACAATACCACCTCCAAGTTTGACCTTGGTTGGAGCCGGTGTGATCTGCAAACTGAGTGGCGTCGGCGCACTGGGACGCCATGTGCTCTGGAGATGGATGAAAGCTCAGGACCAATTCTGCGCAGAATCTCTACTCGCGGTCAAGGGCTACACTTGCCACAGAGTGTTGTTCTTCTCTTTCCTTCTACCATCACTGAAGAGGCATCTATTTTCGAGGCACAATTTGGCGAGTATGCTGCCGTAAACTTTCCAGCGACCACTCTCTCTGCTCAACAGCTATCAGATGCAGCACGCCGTGGTTCATTTCAGGCCGAAGCGCTCTATATTTCCCTTGTCGATGTTTTTTCAGAAAAAGCCACGGAGGGATGCATTTTCAATTGGAGTGAGGCAGATTTCAATGCCTTCCACCTTCTACAGCGCACCGTCAAGACAATTGTTTGGATTACTAGGGGAGCTGGCATGATACCAACTGCCCCCCGCGCCTCGCCGATTATTGGTCTTCTGAGAACCCTCATGTCTGAGGACCTGCAAAAGAAATTTGCTACATTCAACTTAAGCCAAGAATCTTCGTTGTCTGCGCCGAAAACTCTGGACATGCTTGTCACCGTCTGCCGCAGCATGACAGACCCTACTCTCAGCGCCGGGGCTTGTGAGGTGGACTTTGCAGAGAGCGGCGGTGCCTTATTCATCCCAAGATTAGAAACCTTGAGCACTTTAAACAACTTTATCGAGAAGGGCGATAGACTCAATAGCATCGTGGAAGGGAGCTTTCGGACTACGGAAAGTGAGGCCGGCCGTCAAATTGTACTCGAGTCATCTCTCCACCAGCAGGACTCACCACCAGAACTAGACTCGCCCTTTTGTTTCAGAGAGGTTGACATGGGTGAATTAGGCCCCCAAGACATTGCTATTTCATTCGAGTCCGCCATCTTGGTGGATGGGAACCCTGGTGCCACGGGTCAAGAGGCTCGCAAATGGCAAAGCTATGATGTTGCTGGCTACGTCTCTGCTACAGGGAAGGACATAGAAGATTACACAATAGGCGACAAAGTGATGGCTTTGGTTCCGGGAGGCAACGGTTTGCGGACCACAGTCCGAGTTGACGCGGCGCTGGTCATGCCTCACAAGCCTGGGTTCGTGCCTAGCCATTTCCTCTCTGCATACTATGCGCTCTTCGACATTGGCAAAATTCGGAAAGGAAAGAGCATTTTGATCCATGCTGGCGCAAGTGGCTTCGGTCTGGCCGCCAGCGAACTCGCCCTCATGTCTGGAGCCGTTGTCTTGGCCACAGTCAGGGGCCCACAACCCGACAGGCAAAGAGATATCTTGCAAAAGCGCGGCATTAGGCATGATCATATCCTCGATGGTAACCATGACAGCTATCCCTCTCTTGTCAGGCTTCTCACCAGAGGTCGGGGAGTTGACCTCGTCTATAACCCTACGCACATGGATACCCAGCTCTCGGTTGCATGCGTTCGTCAATGTAAGTTCAACAAGTGTACACACATCTCGAACATTGCTAACAGAATCAGGCGGGACAGTTGTTCACTTCATTAACTCTTCGGAGGACTCCTCTCCTGTTAATGCGCCTGGAATGCCGGTGACCATGGTTGGCTTTGATCTAGCCACTTTGCTCCTCGCGGATTTGGATCATGCGACAGAGATGATTGGTGCGCTAAATGACTTCGCCGCAAGTACATCCTTGGAGTGGATGTCGGACTTCACTCTCCAGCAGCAGTTCGATATATCTCAACTGCCAGACGCACTGGAAGCCGTCGATGAATCTCCTCACATCGGGTCTGTGTGTGTGACTGCGGAAATGGCTCAAGAATGTGCAAGCCCAGTTCAAATTCTTCAACAAAAATCTTCAATGTCTCTGAGCGGTTTCATACACGACGACGCAACATATGTCTTAGTTGGAGGGTTAGGAGGACTTGGAAGAAGTATTGCTGAGCTGCTCACCGCTAACGGGGCAAAGAATATCGCCTTTCTTAGCAGATCCGGAGCATCATCCTCGACATCGACAGAGTTCTTGCAGTGGCTTTCTGAACAAGGGGTGACGGCCAAGGCGTTTTCCATTGACATATGCGACCAGGCGGCTCTTGAGCATCTTCTCAAAGCCACTGTTTCTGCAACCATGCCGCCAATTGCTGGCGTGTTCCACTGCGCAGCTGTGATCAAGGATGCCGTCTTCGACAACATGACATATGAAAACTGGAATGCCGGGTTCAAGCCAAAGGCTTTGGGGGCAGACAACCTCGTCAAAGCAGTGGATGCAGTCGCCGACGACCCCTTCTACGTGTTTCTGGCAAGCTCTGCGGGTGTCATCGGCACGCGCGGACAGGCAAACTACTCGGCCGGCAACGCCTTCCTAGACGCCCTGGCCGGGAACTTGCGTATTCGCGGCAAGAGAGCCACGTCTCTCGACCTAGGCCCCATTCTCGGCGCGGGCATGCTGGCAGAGGACGAGGCCCTGCTTGACATCCTGCGGGCGAGCGGGTTTTACGGCATTCGACATGCCGACTTCCTTACCGTGATCAAGCACGCCATCACCGGGGAGACATTCCAAGGCGTGCCACTGCCGTCGCAAATCGTTCTCGGCGTCGGCACCGGCGGGTTGATGCTGCAGAACCAGCCCGCAGACCCGTACTGGTCGCGCACGGCCATGTACTCGTACCTGAACATCGTCGACGTTCCGGAGCCAAACCTGGACGCTCCTGCAGCCACGCCCTCTCTGGGCATCAAGGCTGAGCTGATGAGTTGCGGGGATGCCGAGGCTGCCGCCAGCATTGTCTGCGGTGGCCTGTCGAGCATGCTGGCCAAGTCGATGAACATGGCCGCAGAGGAGATCGACCCATCCCGGACCCCAAGCGCGTACGGGGTCGACTCCCTGGTCGCCGTAGGTGTTCGGAACTGGGTGTCCGGGAATTGCGGAGTGGACGTCTCTGTTTTTGAAATCATGAGCGATTTGACCGTTCTCGAGTTGTCCAGGTTGGTGGTCCAGACTGGCAAGTTCGGGTTGCGAGCCCAAAAGCCATAGGGAAATAGATAGTGCACGATGAATCAATCAACTCTACTTTCGAGTAACATTTTCGTCTAAAAAGAAATCCAACTACAATGGTGAAGCACAAAGACAAAGGTCGGGCAACAGCAAAAATTATGGGCGGAGCAAAAATGCGTGATCTGGGAATCGAACCCAGGGCTCCCCGACGTTGCTGATGGCAACGGAGAATTTTACCACTAAACCAATCACGCTTGTGATCAACTGATACATACCTTAACCGTATTTAAATTCATATAATGTATCAGATGCAGACCCCCAAACTTGAATAATAGTTTCGATTTGAACTTTCCACTCCATGAGGGCTACCTTGAGTTCACATACTACTTGACTTGAGTATTATCGCTATATTTGCATATTTACTAGTAAATTTCAGCCCATCCTCTAGTCGGTAGGGTTGTTCAAGGCTACAGGTTCCTGTTCTGGATCCCATACAGCCTCGACCACACTCATGCGACAGCCTTCTACTCTTGTAACACCCTGCCGCAAGTTAGTCTGAGTTTGAGTAATTACTGCACGCTACTAGGCTCACCCGGAATTTAAAACGCGGATCCGCAGCAGCAAATAGTGCCTTGAACTCATCCTCGTCACGCTCCTGGGCATTCAACAGAGTGAGCATGATCATGTCCATGCCCCTAATCAGCTTCTCATCCCAAGGATTCTCCGTGCCAGGCAGTCGCAAGCAATGATCATTGATCACAATTCGCGCTCCAGGCTTCAAAGATGGTATCAGGTTTCTGAGAATGCTAATCGCATATGGCGTTGAGTAATTATGGATGATCCAGCGGAAAAAGTACACTTTCATTCAAATGCGTCAGCCAATTCGGACAGCTTACTGACAGGTGCATGGATGACTCACCGTCCGCTCCTTTGACGGGTTGTTCGGTAAAGAAATCGTGAGCTTGCATCGTTATTCTGCTTGCGACAGACTCGTCCTCGGCGATGGGACTTGGGGCGCTGTCAACGGTTTTCGGTAAATCCTGGACGATGAACTTGATGTTCTTCCACTTCTTTGCCAGATCCACGCTAACAAAGCCATGGCTACCACCAACATCAACGAATGTTCCGTTGCTTTTGTCGATTTCCGAGAGATCATAATTGTCGACAAAATACTTGACTTCGTAACCTTCGCCCCCGGTGAGGCTAGCCATAGCGGCGCCCATTCTTTTCGCGGCCTTTGGGTTCTTTCCGAATGTCACAAACATGGGTTCCTTGTCGATGGTGTCAAAGGCGAAATTGAAGCCGGTTGTGGTGAGCGAGGTCGCCTCGGGATACGCTTTAAGAGACTTTAGCACGTTCGCCGATGCTGGAAAAATGTCTTCCGAGTTGAAGCCTATCCAGTTTTGCAGTGCCGTATCTTGGGCGAGGCAGCGAGACAAAGCAGTATGCGCAATGAGCCCTGGGGTCGGCTCGCAGAAAATATGATTTGTCATTGCATGCCGCATGATTCGAGCGAGATTTATCGCGTCCAGAGAAGTCTTAGACTGCAGTTCGGCAAAGGAGACGGTGCCCGAGGCAGGCACGAGAGTAGCTACGCTGACGTTAGACTGCTGGCATCTTCGTAGTTGAAATCTTGCAATACCTACCGATATCATAATGATTGATAATCTGCAGAGTCAACGAATCCAAGAACTGTGCAATGTAAGTGCAAGTCGCGTGAGACACACAAAAGCTATCAACTTACTCCCCAGACACCCCATCTCACACTCTCACGCGGGCCGCGAACTAAAGTTGAGAGCTCGCTAGCAGCAAAAATGATTTCTTGGCGGCTCTTTTGAATATGAGCAGGGAGCTTCGGAAAGTCTTCGGGAGCATCTGCGTCAAATGACGGTGGCGCAATGCCTTGGCTCTTGCAAAAGCTGTCGAGTTTATTGGACTCTTCGCTGATGATTTTTGCAAGATGAATCATACGAGAATCGACTGATGTGTCAGGCTTCGTCTCTGTTGCCGAATTGGATTCGATGTCCGATTCCTTGACGCCTACGCGGCTGTCGTTTTCTCGCTTTGATTTGAGATTTGTGATCCCCGAGAAAGATCGCCGATTGAGCTTCTTTTCCTCTGTCGTGGCCGACCGTGACGACACGGCACTTGAGCCTTGGATCCAAGACTTAAACTTCCCCATTTCCAGCAAGTACAAGGATGAGATTTGTCTGTTTCTTTAACGAGGGGAGTATCTAAGTCTGGTAGAGGTCAGCAACGCAATCGGGAACATGAATTGGAGCTGCATTGGGGTGGCGTTATGGGCATCGGTAGCATGAGACAATGACAGGCAAGAATTAACAGAGTTCAAGGAGAAAGGGTGACGCTGGTGGCAGGCAGGACGGGCAAGCCGTAGTCTAGTGTCTTGCATCATGGAGTCGGTAGCCCATGCAGTCGCGATAGGAGGAGAATCGTTCAGCAGCTTCGAGTTCTAGTCTCTACCTGGTTGTCCATGTTGACGTGAAGAGGAGAGACTCGCAAGATCCTCTTCAGCAAGCAACCCAACTTGGATAGCTACCGAGTAAGTAATCGGTAGATTGCTGCTTTGAGCATATGCGTGCCGAGCTGTGCTCCTTGGAGACGCCAGGGATTGGCAGTACACCCCGAGCTGGATCAGTAAGGCAGCTCGGACGTCGTGCAGAGCGGCGGCGGCGGCATCCCCGGTGAAATGGGAAGAATCACAGGGCCAAAAAAAAAAAAGGTAGGAGGATGGTTTTGATGCAGTATGAGGTGATGATTTCCTACATTTGCGGTTGGCAGTACCTTGCGGAAATGCTGATGAAGGCCAAGCGATTTGACGGGAGGGAAGTGATGCATAAACGGCCTCGGAGCGCCCTCTGCTGGGGTGTAGCAAGGTTCAATGGCAGTCCAGAAGCATGTATTGGTCCGAGAGCAAGGCGATGTAAAGCAACAATTCGGCAGAGAATCGTACCGCTGCGGGATCGAGTATGGAGAGCGTAAATAGAAGAGGTGCAGCTCCTTTGGTGTCATATTGTGTTAACGTGGTAGCTGAGGTAGCAAGGCACTAGTTGCCTACATAACTATGGACAGGATGGGGGGGGTTGCTGTACCTCCTGGGTAGGCAGGTAGGCAGGTTGCAGGACAAAGCGCTCAGGAGCTGCATCCATTGAAAGTGGCGCCACTGCTTATTTCACCCGAGGCGGCGGGACAGCTCGGCGGTGGAGGGTATGTAGCGGTACTATTGAATCATCAACTAACCTAACTTGCCTCCCTGTGCTCTGGCTAACGAGTGGCAGCAGTAACTAGTTTAGTACATAGTACTATGTGTAGTGCCGCTGGTGCTAACTAGTCAAGGTAACTCGGCAACTACAAACATAAGGTAGGTATAGTACCTATCTAGGTACGGATTGTTTTAGTCGGGTTAATCGTCCCCGCTGGCGCAAATATATATCCAGTTTTCGTGAGGAGACGTGTCTGCAAGAGCCACTAAAGAGGCGTGGCCTTGCTCCTTCTTGGCTGCCTTTTGTGTCGCGCGCAAGCTCACAGAGAAGCCTTCCTCCCACATGGCGGCCCCTAACTAATTATAATAGCAAATGACAACAAATTACCCCCACCGCTCCAATGCACTGCAACGCTGGGCGGTGCAGCCAACATCCTGCCGGCTTCTTCACCGTGCTGCGGACAAGCAAGACCCCATCCCATCCCGTGCGTGGCATTCATGCGCAGCAAGGCCGGCTGGCTGGGCCATTGTCACTTCACCACCACACCAAACCAGCCAGCCTCGCCTGGCGGCAGTTCAGGCTCGGCCGGGCGTATGTAGGGTCTCAGCAATGGCCGGACCAGCCCGGCTCCGCGCAACTTGGAATCTGGAAAGGCCACATGGACCAATTATGACAGGTCAGTCAGACAGTCAGGCTCCCACACTTCCAGCCCCCCCGCGCGTTGGCTTGCATGCAAGGGCGGCGCCCCGGCAGTTTCTGTCCCAATGGCGTGGACACTTTCGCCATTGGACCATGTGTCTGGTCTTTCATGATTGGCTCGTCCAGTGTCCTGCAGGTTACCCTCATGTATAATACCATAATCCGGTATAGTCATGTCTTGCTTTGTCCTTTCTTTTCTTTTCCTCGCCCTAGTCACCCTGTGCCTTCTCAGCCGCGAACCAGACGATTTCTCTGCCTGGGCTCTGTAAATTCCGCGCATTTGGCGCTGTAAAATTGGTATCAGTGCCGACTAGCCCCGTCGTGGTGTCCCCAGAAGATACCTTCTCTATACTCCGTGTTTGCTATGTAACTTATACCTCCCCGCTGATGAGACGCACGCCGCCAACTTCCCCTGCCTCCGAAACTCAGGGTTGGATATACTGGAAAGCCAATAACCGGACAACAATCTCGGTAGCTACCTCAATAACCACCCACCCATCATTTCTACGTGCAATCTTCGTTAACCCATATCGCCTGATAGCCCAAGGAGATTAGACGTCTTCCAAGACAGCCACCGCAATCCAAGACACTCCAAGACAGGAACTGAGATCAAGTTTATATCGACGCTGCTAAAAGTACAGACAAACAACGGCGGCAGGAAAAAAATAGAACAATAATAGAAATCAAAATCCAAGCAAGACTCAGTACGTAACGAACATGGTATCCGCGGATTCCCTGCTGATTACCCCGTACGCAATGCGACAAGTCAATCATCCCCCATCATAAATGCTCCCAAACCAGTGTCCGAGCCTCCATAAACACCGATTTTCAACGCCCTGATAAAAGAAATACAGCATTGTTTTTATAGTCGGCAATTCTATTCAACAGCCTTGACGCAGTGCGACGGCCCCTTGTGCCTCTCGAGTACTTCCCTTAGCCTTCATCCCATATTATCTGGCTTCTGTGCATATATGATGTGAAGAGGCATGTACATGAGTGCGGCGTTGTCGTGGTAGGCTGTCCTAACACCGGCCAGAAAAACCTCTACCTCTTCACGATTCCAGTTCAATCCGCGCATCATTGGTCCAAGAGCGATTGCTTGCAAGCCATCTAGAAGAATTGTGCGCCAATACAGTCCGACCGTCTTAAGGACCTTGTTTTTTGGCCACGTACCGATTGGCACGTGGAAAACGCGCTCCGTCACATTCACGTAGCCTGCTTCTTGCAGCATCTTGGTCAGCTGGCCGCCTGAAGAAATGTTGAGATCCACGCCAAGCTTTCCCAGCCCAGCACTAACGTGAGACCAGAATTGCGCGACTTGGTGGGTTTCCGGCAAGTCTTGCTCAGCATTGGCACTTCGGGGTGAATGGTGAATTTCTTGCAATTCTATCCAGCCTCCAGGTTTGAGATGCCTTGAAGAGGTGTTTTAGTATAGTGATTCTATAAAGAAGTGGCAAAACACTTACTCCAATGCTCGACGGAAGAGTCGCATCCAGTCCTTCAAAGCCATGACCGTGTGTCGGGAGTGAATGTAGTCGAAGTGATTCCGAGGGTAAAGCCAAGGAGACTCGGCATCATCGACAATAAATCTAACGTTGGGCGGTAGCCAATCAGGCTGGATTGGGGAAAGATCTATTCCAAGAACGCTGGCACTTGGAAATTGATCGCCCACTGAACGAGCAAGCCAATCGATGTCAGCTTCTGTTTGTTGCATTTTAGCCGGGAACCTAGGGGACTCACTTTCAATGACCCAAATTCCGGTTCCAGTGCCAATATCCAAAATCTGCTGTGGGTTATCTCCAATCGGGGCAAAGAACAGCTTCTGGCCACAGAGAAGCTTTACCATGGCATGCTTCATATCTTCTCTTTCCTGTTCCACGTCATCATTGGGGAAGTTGTAGGCTCCCTCGCGGAAGCGATGGTAGCGGCGACCATTTTCATACATGTAATCCCGGACGGACGATTCTGCAGAAGTACTGCCAGAGCTGAACCCTTCGCTTGCGTATCCTCCGTCTGACGCATCGTCTCGGAAGTCCTGCGATGCGTCTTCAGCAACAATTGAGTCCTCCGCCTGGGTGAAGGCTTCCCATGACATTTGTTCTTGTTCCGTCGCCGAGAGTGATGGAAACATATTTACACCATTCGGATGGGTAAGAGGCGACACTAGAAGTGATTCTGGTCTACCACTTGCCTGCGAACGCCCAGTCTCTGACAGTGTTTCTGCGGTTGCAGCCGAATCTTCCTCAGACGCTGCGCGTTGGTTCGAGTCTGTTTTTTGGCCCTTATCTTGTGTTTCATGGTGTTCCACTGTGTCACTGGGCTCCTTGCTCGTTGGGTGACTCGCAGTTGTAGAGTCGAGGGTACAGTCGGGAGCTTTGACATGTTCACGATTCGCTTCAGTGCCCAATAATGTCCCTTCTGCGCCTTTGATTATGCCTTGGGCCGCACCGGTTCTGGCTCCAGATACTGCTGTCGACGTGTCCTCGGTGGAGGACTCGTGTTTTGGGGGCATGTCGATAGTGGACGTCCGTCCACCGCCACCATTGCTCGTTCCCTCCAGAATATCCATTGATACTTGGTTTGTTGTGTCGGTCTTTTGGATGTCGTTTTTCAGATCCATCTCCGTGAGTGATGACGTTTTAACGAATTATTCCCGGCTTTCGTTATCCACACCACAAAGATAGTGAAGAATGGCTGATGTCTAGTCACGGTATTCGGTTGTACGGGCACGGTGTAAGTTTATTCGCATGCGCATCGGCAGCACATTGTCGTGCTGGTCGTATTTGCTTATCGCGGCGCAATTGTGCCGAAGACTAGGAGTCCTTTAGCACGACAGAAGGCGGCCAATGCTGGCGACAAAGCATACCAGATGTGTAGGCGCAGTAATTATGTCGAGATCATTCGAATGCACGCAGTCTCCCAGTGTTGCGCAGCGCCGGTACGATGCAAAGCAAAGAAAGACGAAAGAAACCTTTCCTGGTGGTAGTGGAGAGAATGTTCGGAGTGAGAAGTGAAGGGACGGCAGGTCGTAGTTTCGTGAGGAGTGCTGTCGGACGAGTGATGAGAGCTGCTCCATTATCCCGAGGGTCAGCCTTGGAGTTCTCGGGGGCCGCTTGTGGGTCACGCCTGGAGCTCCGCCAACCTCCATTCTAGATAAACTCGCTAAGCTCCCTACTACGCAAGGTACCTGCTAACATCTTGAGTCCGCTCTCGCAGGTACCAAACGACCGCATCGCTATCAGCAGGTAGTCATTTGCTTGGACCTTCCAATTATCAGTCTCCCATGGCTTCTTACATTCCCATCCTCCCCTTATGCAGAGGGATAAGGAACCCTCCATGCCCTGCACTGGTACAATTCCACCCCGAGCGTCTGCAACCCCCTTACTTTGGGTAGGCTAGGCGGTTTGGGCGTGATTCATGTGTGCAATCAGCAATCCTCAATCATCTGTTATTCGGCTGTCAGTTATTCAGTGTGACAAACTGTTTAGTTTCCACCTGCTTCTAGATCTGACGATGTGGCGGCGAGCCGAACAATATCGGCTTTAGAACACTTGGCCCATATAAAGCAACATACAGGTAACAACCCACCTAAAGCGTGCAGTAAACGACTGGGATAGAGGACACATGAGTCTTCCCCTCACGCTTCAATACAGAGTACCTAGGGGACGTCGACTACCTTCATGACTACCTGTCTAGTTAGTAGGTAGATGCGAATTTACGAATGGACGTACATACATACATACATATGAGGTATGTACACACATACCTTATGTATGTACTGTACGTGGGTAACCAGTAACTGCCTAGTAGTAAGGAGGTACTAATAAGGTAGTATGTTGTACATAGGTGTCCGTCAGAGGCAGTGGGCGACCCACCGACCCAAACGAAAAGCAACCTCTCGAAACGGCACAACAGACTGCCTTCGTTAAAAGACTCGTCTCACCACGTGTGACACAGCCCGACTCAAAATGGCACTTGAATTCAAGAAATACTGTGTCGGCTCTGCAGAATTCGAGCCCTCCACTGTGGCCGGTGATGATAGCCTACAGGCCAGAATCGGCGAGCTTCTAAAGGAAGATGACCTTCTCGGTGCCAGCAGGGTGTTGTTTAAGCTCCCGGAGAATGACGGCTACATATACCATGCCACTGCCAGCGTCAGTCTTGCTCAAGTACAGCACATATTACAGCTTGGGGATGTCAATGGGCTGCACGATTGGTATAAAAACATAGATGGGACGCGAGTAAGTCCCCCATGGCGCCGCGCGCGCAGAACGAGCGTCAATTGCTAATCACCCACTGTGCAAAGAGAGATGCACCGTCGCGAGCGGATACAGCCGCGTATACATCAATTTTCGATCCCAAGACAGCAACGCTCTCCGCTCTGAAAAACTTCAAGACCAACGCCAAGAAGGACTCGGTTCGAGCCGAGTGCGCCACCTATCTCGCCGACAAAAGATTCATACACCAGGCTCTGGAATCGAAGCTGAGAATTCCGAAATTAAAGTCCTCGTCAATTTACAACCCGTATTTCCAGTTCTGGGAATGGTCATGCCGCTCATTGCAGTGGTGCGGTCCGTGTGCCTCTTCTGAAAGGGTAGCTACCAGTCATCATGTGCTACCGATTTTTATGCATCATTTCGGCTGCGCGACACCTTCTCATGAGGCTTTACAGACGCTCAAAATCTTGGCAGATGGCCGCAACATTGCTGACATTGGCTCCGGAAACGGGTACTGGAGTTACATGTTGAGAGCATACGGCCTGAAATGTCACCCGGTGGACAACCTGCAAAGTATTTGGCGGGTATCCTGGGTTGACGACACAGCGGTATCAGAAGGTGTCAATTGGCTCAAGCGGCACGAAAATGGCAAGCAGATGGTCCTGCTCCTTGTCTACCCCGTCGTTGGAGGCAGTATCAGTGGTGGCGTACAAGGCGCCTTTACTAGAAACCTAGTCAACGCATACGACGGTGATACCATAGCTGTGGTCGGCACCCAGAATCAAAATGGATATACTGGGTTCAAAGGCTTGACAATGGCCGAATATATGGAGAAAGAGCAGCCGCACTGGATCAAGGTCGTCCAAATACCTCTCCCCAGCTTTGGCGGCAAAGATGAGGCCTTATTCATTTTCCAGAGAGGCGAGCGCGTCTCTTACCTAGAAACAGAGCTCAACCAATAGTATTTAGGTAGGCAAGAGTTCTCTCTATCTCTGTCATCCATACATCCAATGTTTACTTCTTACATTAGTGCGCCGCCGACTGAGTTCGTCTACAGCCATTGTTCTGTAGCACAAGTAAGCATATAGGTACTCAGGTATGTATACATATGTATGTATGTACATAGGTGCGTAGGTACTTATCTACAGGTGGTGAGTCGCACTACCTAGCCAGAAATAGCATTGTAACAGAATATCCGACATCAAAATGGGTGCGCCAATCGCTGACATGCGTCAAGAGTTTTAAACTCGTCATTTGACAGGGAATTATCAACTCAGCACCCCCACCTCCAGCCGCAGGATGATGAATGCTCCAAGGCAACGGCACACGCTGCAGCTAGCTTATTAGCGGCTACTAGCGTTATAAAAGCAAAGCGTTGCTAAGAGGGGGCACACGGCCATCCACTTTCAGCAGCTACGACGTCGCGCTCGTTTTTCGGCATCACCAAGTGCGCAGGAGTTGCGTCCTCTAGCTGATTTCCCGCATCCAGTGCTGAGGAACTGCCCATTTGAACACCGCTACTTCTCCCGGTGAACGCGCCCTTCCAATACCCTCCCTTTCCCGACCCCGCATAGTCCACCCCGCTTGAACAATGTCTCTGGCGGTGCAAGGCGAACGGCACCGCGATAGGTCCAGGTCCAGGTCGCGTGACCGACGACCCAAAGACGAACCTGAGCGAGGGGCAATCTCATATGCAGATATTCGAGGATCAGGCTATGGCTACCCCGGCGATGTTTATGGCGACAGATACGACGATAAATACACACAGCCTGAAAATGAACGGCTCGCGTATCCCTCGGGCAGCAACTTTGAACCGTTAATGTCTGGTGCCCAGCCGGCGTACCAGTACGACGAGAAGCGTTCTTCATATAGAGATAATTATTCTCGGTCAGACTCCCCGGAGTCGAACCACCTTCCCGGATCTTTCCCTGACGAGGACCGGCCTCGCCGAGGCGAGAAGGATGCTCGTCACAAGAGTCGCAAAGAAACCCGTGGGGAAAGAAACTACAGCAAATACGACTATGATTATGATGATAAGCGAGACAACCGCCACTCCGAAGCTAGGCGCGACAGGCAAGACACAATTGAGGCCAGCGACGATCGACTGAAGTATCTTCCACAAAAATACAGTCAGAATTATGATGACAAGGGAGATACTCGAGGAAAAGTCAAACACACGCGACCGGACTTTGAAGATGAAGCCTTGACTTATGGCGGCCCGCCTCCATTTGATGCACGTTCGAGCTCTCCTCCAACGTATGGGAGTTACATTCCCGGGTCAAGCGCCGGTGACAAGCGCAGGTCCAAGTACGAGGACGATTACCATGATAATAGGAGACGTTCGTACAGCCTCGAACCAGAAGATCGGTTGTCTAGGAAGCCAAAGAGCAACTCCTATCGGGAGTACTTGGACGATCCAAGGAGCTCCAAATCGAGCGCTCTGGCCGTGGAATCATCTCAGCGAAAAAGGGATCGCTCAAGGGATGCCAGAAGGCTTGCCTCACCAGGCCCAGCGTTGTTGACAGCCGAACCTGACAAGCATGGACGGGGCAAGTCTCGCGAGAGATCTCGCGACAGGCGGTCATCCGAGCGAGAATCCTCGCCTATGCCACCCACCACCCGGATGTCAACCCTCACAGTCGACACAAATCGTCCCGTCAGCATGTCGCTAGCGGCAGCTCCAGGATCCCCCCTCCTTGAGTCATACCATGGCACCTACCAGGACTGTTCTCCTATGCCATCGCCGCTTCTTCTTGCGTCGCAAGCAGCCAATGAAGCCCCAAACATTGTCGACGCGCTCTCCCCTCTCAACTCTGACGTCGAGGGAGACAGCAGAAAACGCAACCGCAGAGCTCGTTTCCATGACCCAGAAGACATCGCATCACGCTTGGCGCGCGCTTTGAAGGGCGATAGACCGCCTGATACAGAGCCTCTCATTGAGATTCTCCCCAGTTTGTCCCACGATCAAGTGATGGAACTCCGGACGAAGTACAAGCGTATTGTCAAGACAGGCTCCGAGCGCAAGGGAGTTAACATCGCGAAGCATGTTCGAGCGCGACTCAAAGACGAAGATGCCATGCTGATGAAAGCGTGCTACTCCGTTGCCCTCGGAATGTGGGAAAGTGAAGCCTACTGGGCTAATTTCTGGTATCAGGGAGACAAGACGCGGCGCGAACTGCTCATTGAAACGTTGATGGGGCGCACGAACGACGAGGTTCGCCGTATAAAGGATGCATTCACTGATAAGAAATACGACAACAGCCTTACTAAATGCATGAAGACCGAATTGAAGGAGGACAAGTTTAAAAAAGCGGTTCTGACGGTCTTAGAGGAGCGACGGATGGAAGATTATGATCACTATGGCCGTACAGTTCCGCTAGATTATGATTTGGTCGATCGCGATGTGGATGAGCTGAGAAAAGCAGTCAAGGCTGAGAAAGGTGGCGAGACTTTGATGATTGCGATCGTTTTGCAACGCAGCGACACTCATCTCAGAGCTGTTCTGAAGGAATATGAGCGTCACTATAGAGGCAATTTTGCCCGCGAGGCGCTCAAGAAGAGCGGCAATCTTGTGGTAAGTACTTCCATCTTCCGCTATATCTAAGTACCGAACATGGAGGACTAATTTCCCAAGGGCGAACTTCTCGCTCATATTTTGAACGGGGTAATCAACCGTCCTGTTCGAGACGCCTTGCTACTACACCACGCACTTACAGCCTCGCGCAAGGACGCCCTGCGTCGCGAGCTGCTCGTTTCCCGGCTTGTCAGATACCATTGGGATCCTATGCACATGCAGGCGGTCAAGAGAGCTTACAGCGAGAGGTACGGCCGCGAGCTTCAAGACGCCGTCCGCGATGCAACCAGCGGAGAATGGGGTATATTTTGTTTGGAACTGTGCATTGCGCGAATGCCTAACCACGTTCGCCGCATCGAAAGGGTCAGCGGAGGTGGTCGCTAGGCGGACGTAATGTGTTACCTGAACGGTACAGGTATGCTTGCACAAACGTGTATGTCCGAATTCCATTTCGTATTCCACGGTGGACTATATAGAGCTAACTAGATAAGAAAATGAATTTGTCTTCTATGCAGATTATTCTTTACCTGTCATTTGCCCTTTTTGCCACCCTTTGCTTGATTCTTGCCTCCCCCGGTGCCACGGCCGCCTTTGGAGCCGGAGTTCGCACCAACAACGACGAGTCGAACTCGCCCAGCAGGTACAGTGTTGACAATCTCCTCTGGCTTCATGAACTTGATCAATTCCACCTCTCGAGGCCACATCTTCTCCATGTCCGTGCTCGTTTCATCCAGAGCACCTTTTCGGCTCGCGTCCGCCCTCCAACGTTCCAGCAACTCCTTCACTGCTTTGCCCTTCTTCACGGGGCCCGGCTGGAGCTTAAACTTGTATTTGGATCGTCCCAATGCAGCCCAGGGGGCGCATACGACTACGGCTTCCAAAATTTCGTCACCAGGATGAGGCGTGCCGACCAACAGGTCGATTGGCGCCTGCTGTTCCTCTTCGTCGTCTGCTTCGTGATCGAGAACGGCACGTCTCCTCTCCTCGTGTTCAACTACCTCTTTTTGTTTCTTTTCGTGCTGTTCGCGACGTCTCGCCTTCGCATGTTCCATTTCTTGCTCTCGCTTCAGCTTCGCCTGCACCTCAGCCTCAGCTTTCTGTTTGCCCGCAGCAGATCCAATCAGCACCTCAGCAGCAGCACGGTCCTCTTCATCCTGGTCTTTGTATTTTGCAGCGATCTTTTTCGCTTTTCCTCTCTGGCCTCTCTTTAGCTTCTTAGACTCAGGCGGTATTCCACTACTGGCCGCAGCCGTGGCAGTACTTTTCGTTTCTGTGCGAGTTTCCATGATGACAGCCGCCGATTGGACAGCAAACCGCTCGTTAGCGCCCTCATCACTCTCCTCTGTGATATTCAGAGAAGCCAGTGTCGGTATCGTTTGTTCCTTATGTTCCTCAGACCGCGTGGTCTCGCCGCCAAGGTCCTCGCTATGGAGAGGATTGGCTCTGACGGGTTCTTCATCCTCATCTTCATTGTCAGTTGCATTTCCTTCGTTATTGGACTCATCGCTGGCTTTTGTGGTAGTGGTGTCTTGTGGGGTATCATTCGCTGTCATTGCCGGTTCAGCGTGTGAAGACTTTGAATCAGTTTCCCTTTGAGGAGCGCCCTGTTCGTGTACACGGTGCTTGTTATGGCGCGCCTTGCTTTCTTCACTAATTTTGAACATGACGCTGAGACCGAGCATCAGCTGCCCTGGGGGTAAAAAGTTCTTCTCGCCGCTGATGTTGAAGTTGCCCGGTTGCAGAATGTCTCCTGTTGCAGTTGACTTAGACACCTGGTCAGAAGTAACCCACCAAGCTCCAACCCCAGCTTTTGAATCCCAGGCCTCGGAGGAGCAAACACTCAGTTGGCCGGCTTGAGCGAGCGTGGCTGGTGCAATTGGTGCCTTCGCTGTGTTCGGGTTATTTTTCACAACGACAACGGCAGCATTATTTGCGTCAGCATGGCAGAAGACATCACCAGTACGCAAATGCCGCCGATATAGAATCTCTGCTTGAGACTTATCCTTTGCGCCAACGACAAGATAGCCATCAGAAGAAATGAACCAATAAAACTTCTCAAACCACATGAGATTCCGAATAGGCTGCAGTAACGCCTTCTCTTGCTTCAAGACTCGCTTCAAATCTTGCTTAATCTTCTCTTCGGTGCTTTTGATGGCCTTGTCGGCCTGCAGCTGAGTTTTTTCTTCCTTTATAACAGCCGTCCTTCGTTGATCGTAGTATTCTCTTGCATTGCTCCAGGGACTGAGCGTTAGGACCACTTCAACAACCAGAGTCCTGTCTGCACTTGTCCGATCCTCCTTGAGAGCTTCCAAACCGTCTACAGATTCCTCATCACTGTCATCTGTTTCAAATGGGTCCTCCTCTTCGCTCTCGGTATCTTCTTCTTCGCTCAAGCGAACCGAGATGATATTGTCGGCCAAATTCAAAGGCAGGCAAATCAGGTTCGCAACTGGGTTGTTTTTCTTTTGTTCTCTTTCAACAAGCTTCCCTATGTCGACCCAGTCCATTCCTTGTCTTAGAAGGCCATTGATCGAGTCCATAGCCTCCTGGACCCGTTCAATGTTCGCTTCAATCGCTGCTGCTTTCCGGAAGTTGTCAGACTGGGCAGTTTTCAGTCCCTTGATTCTGGTTACTTGATCTTGTTTAGCTGAATCGAGTTTCCGTTGAGCAGCTGCTTCTCTCTCCGCAAGGCGATTCTCTAGTTTTTGGCCCTCCAAAGATGAGAAGAACTCATCGACAGTTTTGTTGTAGCCCTGGAATCTGAGAAGCTCGATATTGCTCTTCTTCTCGAATTTGGTTGGGACAAAGGGATGGAAATCTTCGTAAAGCAGGCCGGTCCTGGAGTCGCTGTCCTTGCGCTGCTGGATTTGTTCCTGGTGTGTTTTCTTTGCAAATATAAACCCAGTGCATACTGCAGGTGATGTGATAGATTCAACAAGCTCTCTTGCTTGGCGCAGATTCTCCGTCAGATCATTGAGAAGAGAACCATCTTCCAAAACTACCTCAGGCTTAACAGAAGTGTCGAAATTGTTCGCCTGTAGAATGTGGTCGACCAAAATAGGGGGCAATTCCGTAATCGACAAAGCCAAGCATTTTCGGAGTACATCTCCTGGTTTGGAGATCGGTTTCGATGTGGGAGCTTTTGCGGCTGACGACCTTGTAACAGCCTCAACCAGTGCAGCACGAACTCTTTCTTGCGTAAGATCTGGTATTCCAAGGAAGTTTTGTCTGCTTTCAAGGGAATAATGTAGCCCAACCTTCTGCGCCTCTTGACCTTCTCCTTCGGTTACATTTCTAGACAAGGCAAGTATTTTGAGCTCAGAATCGGTAAGGATTACATTTCCGCTCTGTGCATATTCAGTCAATTGCTGGGCTGCATACATCGCCATGGATCCGCAAGCATTCTTACAGCAAAAAATTCGAGAAACAGCCTGTATTGACCATCGCTGAATTGTAATTCGAGGATGCGGTCAGTTCCTATTTGAGATACCGAAGTAAGGCGTCGTGTCTTGAGGACCTTGCGCAGTCGAGAAACAAACGCCGAGGGAGTTCCTGCGGTCGCGCGAGCAAATTCCGTAGTGTGGCAACGAAAGCCGATGTCTATAAGCAGTTGCTTTTTCGTATCCGGTTTCGCAAATTTGAATAGCAATATCTTTGTCGAGAGGTCGTAAATATTGGCGACTCGAAGCGAAGTCAGGCTCTGGTTCAGTTCATGAGCAATCACCTATGGCGTGCAAGCTAGCCGTCAGCAAGATCGAAGAAAGTGTGGCGCGTGGGGGAATAATTGCTATCACCTTGACATCTAGAGAGGAGAACCTTTGCTTCATATTGGAGGCTCGCCTATAACTAGGATCTCAAGCAAGCTTCGTCTGTGAATTTGCTGGTCTCGTTCTGTTCTGCGCCACCAGTAAGTACAGGTAGTCATACGTGGGGCAACCAACCTTCTACATGGCGGGGTAGCAAGACGCGGCGAACTCTGAAAGTTCTTTCCGGGTAGGGAGCTTGAATTGTCACGTGTATCGACAGAGAATCAGCAGTATCATCACCACATATCGTGATTCATTGATCTCTATCGTTCCAATCACTATTTTCACTATTTTCACCGTTGTTGTTGCTTAATTCAACATACCTTTTGTGGCGAGTTTACGAGTTCTGTACGCTTCCCTTGTCCACGCCCTTGTTGACGGGAGAGCGAGCCTCCATGCAGGTAACTATCTGGCTAAGGCCAGTGTCGTCAATTGCAGGCAGCGAACCAGACCTTGGCGTCACATGTTAGCCACAATGAACTAAATAGGTAGCCGGGAACCGATATCAGCAACGAGCTACGTACATATGTATACCTTGCCGTAATTAAGCAGTTGTTTTCACAGCATTTTTAGCCCAAAAGCACATAGATGGTAACAGATATGCAGATGTAGTGGCTTGCAGGTACAATCTGCATGTATTAGGTATCCAGATATGTGCAGCAATACTTCGTAATCAGCAAGGTGTATGCATCCATCAATACAATTCTTTAGCAGCGACATATACTCCGTACGTACATCTACTACGAATCACAGCCGAGGCATAAACGTACACAGAAGTTAACTTTACAATGTGCCGTCATGTCGCTCTTAGCGCCACATAGTTAATTAATGGCGAACCATATCGCCGAGGCGGGCTCAAGTTCATAAAACAAACAGGCAGAGTGCTTGTTTGATTGACGGCGTAAGCTTGTGAGAGCAGCAATGGGCAGCAAAGAGTGCCAAGATGGGCCAGCCCCTATTGCTACCTTTGGTTGTCGTGGCAACCCTGCTACAGCTTGCTCGGTTGTGCGATCAGACGCGTCCACCGCTAGAGTCCAGGAGCGGCCGGGTTCGCTGGGCCATGGATTGATCGGGCAGTGCGGGTAAGCTTCATTCAGCATGGAAGCTGTTTCTACCTACATACCTTTATATGACACATATATGTTTAAAGATGACTGCCAGAGCCAAATTGCTCGCCAGATCTAACCGTTGGGCACCGGAATTTCAAGCCTTGGGCCCAAATCACGTCCTTTCGAGGTACAGATTAGTGCTGGTCATTTATTACTGGACCTACGAATACGGGGACGGGGATATTTACTTGATGAGGTTCCGAGACAGTGGAGCCTATCCAAGACAGTTTTGAAAAGATCCCGTTTTGAACAAAGCCTTCCCACATACCAGCATGGCCTAATTGTGGGCAACAGCCAGCTCATCAAGCATTGTTGAATGCAAGCCGAAAAGCCCAATCACCAGAAAACCCCGAGAAAGACATGACAAACGTCCTAGGCAGAATGATTCTCTCCGCTTTTCTCTTCGCCTGATAGGTCCCGTTGTGCACCCTAATAATAGGTTGGGTCGTATTGCAGAGAGCTTCCCCCTTGTTTTTACTGCCTCGCCTGGGTCACGGTGCCACCCGCCGCCCACCGCCTCCCAGTTGCCAGCCTCCATGCAGATGAATCAGCAAGGGAAGTGCCGGGTTGCCTGAGCCGGCGCTTTTGGTGGCCGTGCATCTCTATTTCCTACCAGTAGCTTCACGCTGAGGCGCACCCCAGTGGGGAGGTATCATCAGACTATTCCGGTTTCGCTGAAAGTAAACAAACCCCCAGCCCGTGTCAACAGTGAACACGCCGCAAGGCATCGAATCAAGAGCATGGACGGAGTACAGACCCAAGCAACGACAGGCCCACGTAATAACATGTAGCCAGCCCGAATCCCCGTCTCCCCCGGTCCTCAAAAGCCATCGTTCTGCTGCATCCGTCAGGCCGCCATCCTCCCCTTTCCAAATTACTTCCTCCAGACACAGACGCAAACTCACAGCTCCTGAAAGAAAAGACTTCGTCGAGGACCTTTCCCTCCCTTTTCTTTCTCCCCCTTCTTCGACTTTTGTTCCAAAGACAAAAGCCAGAGGACTTCTTGTCATCCTTTCGTGCTCGCTACGGAAGGTTGTATGAGAAGATTCTCTCGCTAGGCAAAAGTCGCCAATCTGGACTTTGAAGCCCGTGTCCCCGTGCCCTTCAGCATCTTTCCCTCGACGTACAGGGACAGCGAGTCGCAGACAACCACCCAGACCCACGAGGAGGTTGACATCACTCTTCCCAACAATCAGCCAGCCGGACGGGAAGGCCAGTTCTCTTCTCACAAGGTCAACGAGGAAGAAGTCCGTTTTACCCGTGAAGAAGATCTTCGCCGCCGTCCCGGTTTCCAGTCGGAGCAGCAGTACGTCAGGGAAGATCGCAGGTAAGCCCATACGCTTCTCTTGTCACATTTGCCCCTCTGCAGCACCTGCTTGCCAGCTTCCCACAATTTTCCCCATCCATGCAGGCTCTACCCGCACCCCCAAGGTCAGAGGTGCGGTGAAGCCTCGCCACGACGCACCCCCGATCCAGGGGTTTCAGTTGCCCCAGGCACCATGCCTCCTATCCATCTACCTACCTACATACTACTTGCCAAAGTTCTCCCAGACAAGTACGGGTACTAACGATCTTCCCAGACCTGCACACACCGAGTACGCAGACACTCACATCGAGGTCGATACTCACCGTCAGTCCTACGGCACTCCCATTGACAACATTGAGCGTGAATATCGCGAGCGCTACCGCCCTCGATACAACACCACTGTAGACCCCCCTGCTCAGACCTTCCAGTCCGAGCACATCCACGTCGACGAGTACACCGTTGACGCAGGCGCACGCCCTTCCTCTGTTCACAAGGAAGATATCAAGATCACCGAGGAGACCTTTGAGCCCTACCGTTTCGGTCGCGCTGATCAAAAGTCCAAGATGGGTTACTACGACGAAGACGGTATGTCCTGCCCAGCAAGCTACCCAGCGCAAGCTCCCAGCTTCTAACATGATTGCCAGGCCACTACCACTCCTTCCGCCACGGCATCCACAAGCTTGCTGACCGCGTTGTTCACCCTCGTGGACATCATCATGAGGAGCACATTGACGTAGAGATCCGCGATGGTCCTGCTCCCGCTCCTCGCGGTCGCCCCTCTGAAGCCGGCCAGTACCTGCCCAACACCGTCACCATCCCTTGCCACCACATTCGCATCGGTGACTTCCTGATGCTGCAAGGACGCCCTTGCCAGGTCATCCGCATCTCTACGTCCTCTGCCACTGGCCAGTACCGCTATCTTGGTGTTGACCTCTTCACCCGCCAGCTGCATGAGGAGTCTTCCTTTGTCTCCAACCCCGCTCCCAGCGTAGTTGTTCAGACCATGCTTGGCCCTGTTTTCAAGCAGTACCGCGTGCTTGATCTCCAGGGCGGCAACATTGTTGCTATGACCGAGACTGGCGATGTCAAGCAGAACCTGGCCGTCATTGACCAGTCCAACTTGTGGTCTCGCCTTAGCAGCGCCTTCGAGTCTGGTCGTGGCAGCGTCCGTGCTCTCGTCCTCAACGACAATGGTCGCGAGCTCGCTGTTGACATGAAGGTCATCCACGGCTCTCGTCTGTAAAGAGCGTCGCTCGCTCGTGTATGAATCAGATCAGATATATTACTTGGATATGTAGCTAGTTTATATCGGCCTTGTCGGCCTCGACAATATGATGAAAGACTCTGGTCTCTCTGTGCCTCTCTTTCACCCTCATGTAGTGCTCTCATTACGTCACCGCTCTTTTCTTGGGCAGGTCCATCCTGCTTTGTACGTCTCCAATGCCGTTGTCCAATAACCTAGCGCTGTCATTCATGTATATCACATGTAAACATCCATTTAAAAGTCAGTGACATGACATGGTCATTGACTACGGGTACCTTATCGGACTGACTGTCAGCACATGCCTCATTGTATCACAAACTAGCTCTTTGAGCCATCAAGGTTCTTAAGCCGTCCAGATACCAACTGTGCTCTCCCGCTACCGGGAACCGTCAGAATTTCCTATTAATCGCCAGGGGGCATTTCAAGAATGTAGCCTTGATATTTATATGGTATAATGTAAAACGTATGCTATAATGTAAAACGTATGGTATATTATGTAAACATTCTAACGTTTTTCCCTAACGTTACTCTCCCTACCGAGTGGTAAGCACGGGTAACAGACCCGTGATGGTGTGTTCGATCACAGGGAATGGCCGCGGCGGCAGGGTTATCATCCCGGGTTGCTTTCAATCCAGGAGTCTAGACCCCAGCTTGGGCTCTAGTTAGATCCCGTGGCCTAGTTGCAGACAGCCGCCAGGGTGATTATTTAAAGCGCGAGCATCCCAAGCAGCCTTGTTCAGGATACTTCAGCTGCCTCACACTGATACATCGAACGATACACATGACCATCGGTAAACTTGGACTTCCTTTAACAGCAACTCAAGAATACAACATGGGTGGCCAGATGTCCAAAACGTCGCAAGCAGTTGAGCCAGCATGAAAAGGCGGTATATGATCGTGCTCGCAAGCTTTGTATAGAGGGAGATTACGCTCAAGTATGTAACGAGAAAACAGATCGGTGGACATTGCAACTGCACCTGAGACCTCCACAGGGTGTCGATCCTATCACTTCAAACGAATTCATTCGACAGGTGCTTGAAGACCCGAAAAACAGGTACACATTACTACTCCAGCAAAAGAAGCAATGTCCGTATCCATGACTCGGTTGTTAACTTCTGCTCAGACTTGCTCTTACAGCGCTGGGCTCGTCGAACCCACGCCAAGTGTTATTATCCTCGGCTGTTTCCCAGCTTGATCAGCAGATTTTCAGCCATAAGATCCCGTTTGAGGGAGATCCAATTACTTCCCAAGGATCAAGTGGTCGCTGCTGGCTCTTCGCCTCAACAAATGTTTTTAGGATCGCGCTCATGCAAAAATATGGACTTGAGTCCTTCGAGCTCTCCCAGGCATACCTGTTCTTCTGGGACAAGTTTGAAAAAGCCAACTGGTTCCTCGAACAAATCATTGATACCAGCCAAGATGACATTGAAAGTCGGGTTGTCCAGCAGCTGTTCGCTGATCAAATCAGCGATGGTGGACAAATGAGCATGGTACAGGGCCTTGTTGCCAAATACGGCTTGGTTCCCAAGGGCATTTATCCTGACAATTGGAATGCGATGAACTCAGGTGTTCTGAACTCCATATTGAAAACAAAGCTACGTCAAAACGCGCTCACGCTGCGGAAGCTATTGCGCGGAGAACTTGCTGTCGAGCCCCTCCCGGCGATGGTTGAGGGATATAAGGCTAGATTTCTGCAGGAAGTATTGATGATCATGACCCTACTCCTGGGGCCGCCCCCAAGTAGCACCGAGTCATTCATCTGGGAATACAACGATAAAAATGGCGAGGCTCATAGATTGAGCACTTCGCCGAAAGCGTTTGCTCGCGATATCTACGGGTCAGCGATCCACGTCAACTCGGAGACTTTGGGCGGGATGATTTCGCTTGTTCATGATCCGCGTCACAAGCCAATGTCTCTCCTCACAGTCGACCGGCTGGGCAATATTGTGGGAGGCCGTAAAGTCGAATATGTCAACGTCGACATGGAAACTCTCAAATTTGCGTGTGTGAGGATGATTCAGGCTGGTATGCCAATCTTCTTTGGCTGCGACGTCGGTCAGTTCAGCGACAAGGATCTAGGTGTTATGGATACAGATCTTTTGACTATCAAGTCGGTATTAACACCAATATGCTGGGAATGAGCAAGGCCGAAAGGCTGGTAACCGGAGAGAGTAAGATGACTCATGCCATGGTTTTGACGGCCGTGCATATTGACGATGCGACTAAAAAACCCATCCGATGGAGAGTTTAGAATAGTTGGGGGCTAGCGGCTGGTGACAAGGGTTGGTTTGTGATGACGGATGCTTGGATGGATGAATTTGTTTATCAGGCGGTTATTGACCCACGACTGTGCACGCGGGCAGTGCGAGATGTCTTGAAGCAGGACCCCATTTCATTGCCACTGTGGGATCCTATGGGCTCTCTTGCTTGATTATGACGCAGCCACGCGAATATGCTGGTTGAAGAATTGCTTTGAGAATATTGCGATGCTGCATACGGAGTAGGGATGCCATGTCTCTAGCATCCCTGCCGTTGGGCATCATGATGGGGCCGGTGCCAGTAACAAGTGGTGCCCAATGATGTCGTACAGATATGGGCTGCTATGTATATCCTTTACAGTGCCTGGTAGTATGAACTACTCGAATGCATAACTTTTTGGGGGTTGGCGAAACCTTGTCACGCCAATGTCGGGCAGCCATTGGACATCCTTCACGATAGTGCGGCATAAATTCAAAATCAAGGCAGCCATGTCGGCGATAGCAAGGCAAGTGGGAGGTCACTGATGGTCCAACACGTACTACCTGGTTAATACCTCGAGCAGTCGCAATAGTGGTTTATCGGACAGGCCATGTAGTGTTATTAGCTTCACCGAACCCATGCCGGTCATGCAGCCCACGTTCCGAGAATGCAAGTAGCGCCCTAGTTAGGGGAGCGCTGGTAGGTTTCTAAAACCTAACTCGCGGCTGGTATCCGTAAAATGTATAACATAGCAGGCGAGGAGTTTGTTCCTCGCTCATCAGCGGTAACACGACAAGACAGGGCGGGGGAAGAAATACAGAGTTGGCGCTCTGGCGGGGTCGTTTGGCTAATGTGGTGCCATGGTACGGATAAGTTGGTTGCTGTTGACAGTCGGGACTCAGCCCTGTAGCCCCTGCAAACTACAGGTATACCTATGCACATACATACCTAGGTACTCACTTTGCAGGTACCGACCCTAAGGTACTAACGTTCCCTGACCTGCACGTACCTATGTAGGTTACATATTGGCACTCGTAATGAATTGAGGGTACTGCCTATGTATGTATGTACATAGGTACGCATGTACATACATGTACATAGGTATGTGGCCAGCGCAGCATTTACACCAACGCGGGGATGCGGCCTTGTATTCTCCGAAAACTTTTTCTCGTGCCCGTTCCTTGTCACTTGTTCAAGTACTTGAATTCCAGTAAGTGGTGTCTACGCCCAGTATCTTAACCTAAGTACGTGCCAACTTATTTAGGTAACAATCTGCTTTTTGCAGGGTGACGTCGTTGGTGGTCAGCCTCTCGCTGGAGCTAGAAAACCATCCAACCTTCGCCCGCTCCATCTCCATCTCCCATTCCATTATAATCTGTGTCTGGCACCAACCAACTTCTGAGTTTCCGCTCGTTGCAGGGCAATCAGACTTTTTTTTCATATAGCTTTCTAGCGTTGCATCACAATTGTCACCTCCCTTGAGCTACTATAGACGAGTATGTGCCCGCCTCACGCTCCCCATTGTCGCCCTTGGCAGTGACTCAATACCCATCCATTCCTACCTACCAACCATAATACCATGGAATCTACCAGTGCTCTAACGCGCTTCAAAGCAACCCGCAGCTAACTATTTAGCTAACCTACATCGCATTGGTGGATATTTGGCTCTCTTCCAGCTCCTGTGCGATCCTACAGCCCTGAAAATCCTATACCAAACAACACACAGTGTTTAACGACAAAGCCCCGTGCACAATACCAGCTCCCACTAGTATTGTGCGCAGCCCCTCACCGATAGAGCGGGCGCTCGCGACCACCACGATTCCTCCGATTTCCACGTTGCATAAAACGGCGCTGCATTACCGACCCTAGATGCTGCCTATTGCCAAGGCTGCTTGAATCAGAGACTTCAGGCTTCGATCATGGCGGATCGACATCGCAACTATCATCACCTCAGCCGCCCGGCAAGTACGAACCCTTCGCGATCCTCTGTGCCGGCTGGGGTGGTATATCAGACGTCATATGCAGACGACTCATATTTGAACGCGGCCAGCAGCCGCCATCCTGCCACTTCGCCTCGTGGCCACTCCAGCTCCGCGGCTTCCTCTGGCCAGCCCGCCACGATAAGAACTTACGCTTTCCCTCAGAATCCCCGATCTCACCTTGCAACCCGCGACCACATCCACACCAGGCGATCAACCATGGACTCGGTAACAAGGCCGCCTATGATTATAACTACAAGACAAGTCGATCGACCTCATAACAGCCCAGTTCATAGCACCGGTGCTCGTAATAGCAGCCCCGTCCGCGACGACTACCGCCATGCCAACTCCCAGTACTATGCAGTGCCAGCCTCCACGAGCCGTTCCTGCAGTGCTGCGCGGCCCTACTACGTTGAAGGCCATACTCACCGCAGAGGCCGTGGAGACAGCCTCCTAAGCCCCAACGATGCTGAGTCTTATTGTCTACCCCGGCCTTCCGCCCCCTACTCCAGCAATGCCCGCCATAGTGCAGCATCGATCGACTATGGAGATGACGGGTACAAGTACACAAATGCTGGAGAGTTGGTCCGGTATGATCTTGACCACCCTAAACCATCTCGGTCCCAGCGATACGACAGCTTTGAACGGGGCTACTATCGTCCTCGAGCATCGTATGCCATGGACCCCAGGAGTGATGGCGCGAGACACGAGATTGATCGGGCCTATGCCGTGCCTCATGGACGACCAGATGCGCGCAGCGGCCTCCCGCCATCCACCCGCAGATTCGACAAAACGCACAGGGACTACACCCTCGACCCAGATCACCAAGCCCCGCCTGCCGCGCCGAAGCCTCCGCGGCCACTCCCATATTCCGAAACATCTGGGAACTTACGGGACACAGGAGTGAGGCACCGGCGACCCGTTTCCATCAGTCAGGAGCCATCCTATTGGGACAATTCATATACCAGTCGAGAGGCCCTGCGAGATCCTCCCAGCCACGCTCGTGATAACAGTGATGACAGGGGAGTGGAGAAGAGGCGACCTCATTCCACACACTTTTACGATGACAGTGATCCAAGTCGTGGCTTTGGTGTTCGCACAAGCCCGGATGCTGCCCCAGACAACCGACCGAATAGCCGACGTGATGGCCAGCGTGACCGAGACGAACCTCGGAGAAGTGATCATGTACGCTCTGGGGAGAAGCCACTTTTTGAACCTCGCAAATCTACACAGGATCGCCCAACGCTTTTCACTAGTGAAAGCAAACATCTGGAGGGCAACCGAAAGGATAATAGCAGAGAGACTTCTCACCGTGTTCTTGAAACCGCGGGCACAGGCCTCGGCATAACCGCTGCCACGGCCGCACTTTCTGCGTCTAGGAGAGACAATGAGCCCGAACCGGTCAGCGGTCTTGGTGAGCAAAGAGACGCTGGGCCCAGCTCCGCTACTAGGGACTCGATCCGTCGTGAGACATCAGACGCTGCGAGGACTTCTTCACCCAAAGGCTCTGCAGAGGCTACGAGGGATCGGTATAGCCCACGACCAGAAGCTGCCAGAATAAACGAAGATTCCGGTGGACTCTCGGATAACGGGGGAGCTTCTTTGGTCAAGTACAGTACGCCGTCTGTATCTGACTCAGATGATGCGGGGAGGGGCAGAGTTGGAAGAGATTCGCGGCCGTCCAACTCTTTTAACCCCAGAGATGCTGATGATCTCCGCCGGGTGAAGGAGCAACTTGCTGCTCTGCGGATGCAAGACAGTCAACAGCAGGGTAATGCTACTCCGTGCGGTGAAAATGAGCGTTCGGCCCGCTCCCCATCCCCGCGAAAGGAGGCCCCGGGTGTTCCTGCACCAGATAATGCCAACCAGAACTATGCTGTCGGCTTTCCAGCCGACAAGAAACATGCCCGTGTCGTTTCACCTCCTCGTGATAAAAGAGAGGACAAGCCTCTGAGGGGTATCCTCAAGCAGCCAAGCGCCAGCTTCCCTGAGGAGGCTAATCCTGTCCGGGAGGGGGTTGCTCCTCATAAGGAGGATAAAAAGCTCAAGGAAGTCCCGCCTGGGGCAAGGTGGACAAAAATTAACCGGAAGGTGGTCAATCCCGAGGCCCTTACTATTGGGCAGGAGCGATTTGAGGAGCGAGATGATTTCGTGATTGTTTTGCGAGTCCTCAGCAAGGAAGAGATACAAGCATATGCTGCCGCGACTCAAGTTCTTCGAGGTAAGCTCTTATTTTGCTTTGCTTAGACGTATGATTCTAACTTGCTATAGAGCGACGGCGAACGCGGGATCGGCCAGACCGTGAACAGGAGCGGAGGCATCGTCAAGACGACGACAGCTCCCGTCATCATCGCTCACATCGCCCTCATGGGTGGGGTGATGGGTATAATAATTCCAACGACGGTAAAACACGGGCTATTGATGGCAACGTTGACGCCAATGGGGGGCAACTAAGTGCCAGTGATGACGGGACTGACGGTCCTAGTGGTGGGTTGGTGGGCGTCGATGGCGAGGGTGGTCGGGCGAGGCGATCGAGACAGGAGGATGAGGACAGTGATACGGCGGCTAGAAGGCGAGACAGGGCCCGTGATGATAATGCAGATGGGGATTCTGAGCGACGGAGAAGGCCTGCGAGGGATGATGACAATGGGCGTGAACAGCATCGTGGTGATGGCGATAGATATCGCCGTTAGGGCCGGTAGTTCGGTAGCTCTCCTTGTGCTCGCCTAGTCCATACCATTTGTCATGCTGTGTGTCTGTGGGCTTCTCCTTTGTGATTACTGTATGTTGAGCCACGTGTCTGAGCCAATCTTTGCTGGGATAGGCCATGCCTATTCTAATTATTGTAAATATATCGGTTTACACAACCATCACAAGTGGCGCCGGACTACAGCCAATGACCTCGGCGTGCATATCCCCTAGCATACGCTTGTCTTCGAGGACTGGGCCGCGGAGACGCTGGACGAGGTCGGGTAGCCAAGCCATGTGAGTAAGCAACAGGAAAACCAACGAAGCAGCCCAGGTGACACCAACCGGCGTACTACAGGGTAGCAGGGCGGCACCCCCTAGCCACCACCACCTGTTTGGCTGGACAGCGTGTATGCACACAACCACATGGCGGCGCTCCAGAGTAGGAGGACCATGCTATAATACACAGTGTGTTTAGATTTTGCTTGTCGCTGCTGGCTATACGGGCAAGTGTTGCGATGGGACTATGCATTGACGCCCATGTAAGTGGTTTTGTGACATGGGGACCGTGGACAATGGCGGTGATTTGAGGCCCCCCCAAAAGACACGCCATATCGACCAGACTCTCCATCCCATCAAGTAATGACATGAGGGATAAATCACGAGAAAGGCCGCCAAGAATACCTGCCCAGGCAAGGGAAGGTCCACATGCTTAAAGCCTGAGAGTATGTGCCTGCAACGGAGGTATTTGTACGGATGATGGAGACCGTATTTTGAACTACATACATACTCCAGCCTGGCAAGGCCTTGGCGGCGCCTTACGTGGCCGCTTCCAGTGATGGCTGCGAATACGGGATGATATGATTGGGGGTGGAATGGTGTCGCGCAACGACGAAGAAGCAGCGTCAAATAGACAGAGAACTGGGCAAGGAGCTCATAGCCAGAACCATGATACTGCCGACCTCGTATAGTCGCACTAGTGTTAAATTAACAAGATCGAAAGAAAACCCGAACGAAGTGCAAGTGGCGGGCTCGAGTCCCGATGGTACACGGAGGCGCGCCGAAAAAAAAAAAAACCCTGAAAATGGGAAAACGTAAAATCAAATAAAATGAAATGGCAGCGAACGCCCGACGCCCCAAAACCGAGTGCGTGACAACCGCGTATGTCTTCCGCAGTGACGACGGCCTGAAACAGAGCAGTGGGGACGGCACTTGCAAGCTGACAACGCCTGCCAGCCATTATCACATCCCGTCACCTCGCACTACGAGCATTTTTCGCGCTGATAGTCACAACAAGTGCTTTTATTGGTTGGTAGTGGCGGTCGGGTCTCTAGTTTGCACTAGTAGGGCGGAAGAATCGAGAGAAAGGCTGCCAGACACTGCGGCCTGGCTGCCCAACGGGGGCGCAGTCGTGCTGGATGGAGTATTAGGAAGCAACTGGCAGTTAGTACATAATACGGAGTAGTGAGGGATGGTGGTTATCCCTTGGTGCAGATCTGTTGGCGTGCTGAAGCCAGGCCAGCTGAAATCACTAAGTATAGCGCCGGTTCGATGAGGCATCCATTGTGCGTTAATCAAAGGCGTTGCCGACTGAACACTGCACATGACAACTACTATAACGACGCCTACCAAGTCAACTAGGTAGGTAATTATTTACTTCGGGGAGGGCGCGCTGTTCTCACCTAAGTTGGCCGCTACAAGTGACCACAGCAACATGCGCGATTCAGTCTTCGCCCAGAGGCCCCACGAAGGCTGCATTCCGTGTGAGCAGAGCCCACTCCATCCGAGAAGGAGGGTACCTGCCTGCTCCATAGGTAGGTAATAGTAATAATAAGGCGAAGGTACGAATTAGTGCGAGGAAGATAAAGGCTGAAATCAGCAATCATGGAAAGTGAAAAGGGCGTCCAGACGGGTGCATGTATTCATTCACATGGTCGCGGGGCTACGCATCTTGCATTAGCATTAATAAAGAAAGATTGATTCCACAATGATGATTGAATCAGATACGCACGATTTTGATTCATGTGCGACAATATGTTGGCTGCTGTGAGAAGGCGACGTTTCATCAGGGGTGGGCTTTTCAACTCCTCGAATTGCGCCACCCCTTGTTGCCTCCCGCTCCAGCCCCTTTTCATCTTCTCGCCTGTACTCGTTAGCGCCACCTCAATGGATACTGTCCTTGCATTCCCTTCATGTTCTGCGATTTCTGCCTGTGCCAGGGCCGAGCCTCTCGGTAACCCGTCGTCCGTCAGCCGGATTTACTCACCACGATGGTACGTACCGGTGTTGCAATTATTCAGCTAACCACCGACAGGCGCTCTAGAAAGTTATTACGACTGGGTAGGTCGCAACACACAAGTAGACCCCTGGTGTTAACTAATTGATTTATTAACCGAAATGCGACTCACATTTCTCGGAGACACAAGATTAGATGCAGGAGATCGTGCAGCGATGCTAGCTGTGCTACCGCGTATCCATGGCATGAATGCACCTCTACTTCTGATCGTGTTGAACTGATATGTTTCCTCCCGCTAGTTGGCGCTAGGATTTACGTTGACAGTCGCAAGCCCTCCAACTAGCTAAGCACAGTAACTACCGTGCTTACATAGTTGCAAACAGAGACACCACTACATAGGTGTTCTCGTCAAGGGGACCGTAGAAGGATTCTAGCGTTTCTGCCCCAGATCTAGAAGAAAATTAGTTTCTGCAGGTTTTGCACCAGTCTCGCCAGGCAACCTACCCGTGCTGCAGGGAGAGGCAGCCGGGGTGGGAAGCCCACCACCCAAAAGCTTGGATAATACAATGTGTATTTACAGTGGTATGGTGGTACTAGAGGTAGGCTCCTGCATGGAGGCCCTGACCCTGTGCAGGCATCGGGAGCCCCTGCCTTCATGCCAGGCTCTGCAACGATCGAGGCTGTTGCCGAGTATATTGATGTTGCCGCAACGGCTGAACTGGGATGTTATAAGACGGTGTACCTTGAGATGGCTTCCTGTGTCGGCATAGGAAGACCTTTTTGTCCGGCGTAGTGTGGTAGCGATGCTAATCACCACGTGGTCAAGCATGATAAGATACAATACGAGCCAGGATTCAAGATGCACGAATTCAAACGCGCGAGAGCTGACTCAGCGATATTAATCGACACTCTTCGACCCTATGAATACGTGTTTTCGCTGGTGACTGAGGTTAGTATGTGAGATCGAGTGTTGAGCGGTGACAGAGAGACTTTTATGTCTTTTGGATACGACATCCAAGGTAGCAGCCCTAATCAGGGACGATATGCCGATCACTAAACACCTCAAGGGTTTAACTTTTAATCCACCTGCAGCTCCGCCCATGTACGCATCTGGAGGTTTGTTTGCCTTCATGAGATCGTGGCGTATTACCAGGTTGAACAACGATCTAAAAGAACCCTGTCGTGCACAGAACGAGGGGAAAGGCCCAGCCAGCACATGAACGTGGTAGCCTTTGTCCAGGAACGATGATCGTGGCAAAGTTGCCCATTGGCTGGACTAGCATTGACTACATCGATGAAGGAGCAAGGGAGTGTCGGGCAGTCGAGGACATGCACTTGAGGCGGCGGCACCCACACACTCGCCACCACCAACATCCTGGCCATTCTGTCGTGTCTTGGCGGAGAGGATACTGGTAGAACGAGTTCATGTTGATTAAGCCTTCAGCCTGAACCACGCCACCGGGTCACGCATCCGCATGAAGGCTTGGGCATTGCATACTAACTAGTTACGTATGTATTGGTTGGACAGGGGTGGAGGGGGAGTCGCAGTAAGTTGATGCTGTCTGCAGGTCATCAAAGACTCGAGTACGGATATCTGGGTAGTAGCTATGTAGTTTCATTACCATCCTATCTTTTGCACACGCTGGTCTGTAATGACTGAGATATTGAAGTGGATGCTCTGTATCCATTTCGTGGAAGTTACCGCACATGGTACGCTGTTAATATTAGCAATAATGATGTTAGCTACGCAAGTAGGTATGACGAGGAGCGCCACCTCGGAAGCATAGCGAGCCAAGGACAAGTCACGTATCTTGGGTAACTTTGCTTTGAAGGTAAAAAGGCATTATCTGGAGTTACAAGCCGTACCAATACTGCTGGTAAGTTGGTGGCCAGCTTCGTGGGGCACAGGCAGACTGTCCCACGCCAATTTCGTCGAATCCGCCAGCGCCCCATTCAAAGACTCCTCCATTACGCCAAGCCTTCCGGTTTTCGTCCCGAAAGGTTGAGCTCCAGCGCTTGGTCCAACTCACTACTAACTAGAAAGGGCCGTCGCTAATTATTAACATGCGGGTGCTAGTAGGAGGGAAGAAAGGGGAGTGGAGGTGGGCGCTCACACGGCAGCCAGTGTGGGTGTGCCGCGTGCGTGCCTGTGCATACATATGACGGAAGGATTGATTGACGATAGCCTAAGAAAAGCAAAAGCCACCACCTCACTCGCTGCCAGCAGTTATCTTGCGATGCATGAGGCGCAACATGGGCATAATGCAAGCCTCCAGGCAATTAGAGCACATGTACCATGTAGAACGTAGGTTCGCCAGGCAAATTACAATTGTCATGGCAGATGTTTCGGATGAGGACAATATGCTATTAATATCGCCCGAGGTGAGACTTGTTGTCCCCCTTTTCCGGCCCACCAGGCAGGCTTGACTTTTTAGCCAATTTGCAGTAACGGCATGCCGGTAGGTTACTTCATGGTAGGTATTTGGGGACCAGTTGTTCGGTTACGGGCTTGGAGAATAGAAGTGAGCTTCCCATTGACTGACCACCAACCCAAGTCCGTTCCTCTGATCCAACGGCTCCGCGAGGACCTTGCATTTGAAAACAGGGGCAGCCTTGCCTTGCTGACCCGCCCTCCCTTTCCACCCTGACCTTGTTCTGCGCCAACCGTTCTTTTTTCTCCAACTTCCTCACTTTCTCACTGTTTACAAAGTGCTACTGATCTGGACGTGTCAGCGTGTTTCTTGCGCCCATCTTGACGAGCCGGGTTTCAATTCGACGCTGACCAAAGGACAGAGTTTGGAAGAGTGTAATCGCGAAGCTTTTCAACTCATACCAGGCCCTCTGGTGCGCCAGTTAATCGACAACCTCGACGTCGCTCTGCGTTTCTTGGGACGGCTCGAATCACCTCGAGACTTCGCCTTCTTCGATAGCACCATATCCCTTGCGGGCTCGAAGTACACACAAACTGGCGCAGTATCTTCTTGATCGTTGCGCCCATACGCTTCTACACACCCACAACCGGCGCGAAAGTGCTGCTGAGACAGCCTCTACATTCGTGCCTACTCTTCTTCTGGCGCTCCCCATCATAAGGCCTCGCTACCGCCTACGATACATACATACACACAAAACCAATGTTCTTGGAGGAGTGCGTCTGGTAACCGCCAACCTTCCTAACTGCCCAGTCATACCTCGACTGTACAATTGGTAGTTTTTGGCGTCACCAAGCTCCAAGCAGCCTAGGTAGTACACACAACATCAAGCAACGACAGGGGGTTCTAGTGCTGACCCGGCCTCTAGTCCCACTCTTTATCGCAACGGTCCCACTGCATTCTACCGACATACCAAGTTGATATCACCAAAAAACTGCAAACTACGTCGTCACATTCAAGTGCAACAGAGACTGCGCGTTTCGCTTCTTTCTGCAGACTAGGTAAGGGGCTAGTTCTACGATCGGATTTCTGGAATGCAACATCTGTACAGCAAGGGGCTGATCAAACCTCTTTGCGAAACCAGGGCGCTACTGACATGACCTGGCGATAGTTTGCGTCCCTCACGAGGTGTATTCTTCTCGACGTGGGCGACATTTTGCCCAACTTTATTGCCATATTTACGCCGTTGGGTTTTTTTCCTTGCAGTGTTTTGCGCTGACTTCAACGTCGGACCTTTGTGGAATTTGACAATACGAGCGTTTGCCTACACTGAATCTTGCATCTCGAGTAAGTTGTTCTTTCACGGAGCTACATTACATGTAGTCCAACACGCCATCACTGGCAAAACATGCAGCCAGGTAGAACCGCAGCTTCAGACCATTGCCACGAGAAAAACAATCGGCATAATCTTGAGCAATATTCGCGTTGTGTTATCAGAATATCTGCTAATGGTGGACTAGGCAATACCCAAACGAAACGCTCATGTCAAGCGTCGCAATCATGGCTACGTCTCAGCAGGTCCGGAACCACTTTAAAGATGATTTGGTAAGTTGATTGAAATCTCTTCCTGTTGCGTTCTTTCACATGAGCAAGAAAACACCAATGGAAAATCACCGGAGACTGCGAGCACGGTGAAAACCAATACCATCCAAGTGGCTGAGGATTGGTGTATGTTCACATTGCGTGGTGAAGGAAGCGAATTTCGAGGCGGCTGAGTGCTACTCTGTGCGCATCCGCGTGCACAATGTTCGACAATTCAACGCCCAGACTAGCTTCACGGTTCTTTCAAGTGATGGAATCCACGTTTGGCGACATGGCCGCCGTGGTTGAAAAATGGTTAAGCCAACTGTGCCAATAGGCAACTTGTGGGTGACTGGCTGTCAGCGTGAGTGGTGGTTTGCGAAGCTGCAACTTGCCCTGGACCCTGACTCCCAGGGCCGGTTGGACATAACGGGCTCAGCGGGACATTGATTTCACTTGCAAGCCGCGCCAGCCTGCCAGCATACCAAGCTGCCTCCCCAGCCAGTGGCTGCACAGAAACACATTCTTGTGGGCCCGCTAAGGGGCTTATCCGATGGCAAGAAGAAGAAGTCTAGCACGGCTGAGGAGCAAGTACCGTTGAGCGCGAAAGCGCCACGCCACGACTTCTGCGCGGACAGCTTGCTACCTTATGAGGACAACCTTCGAAAGCTGTTGCGCCACAGCATGCTAGCTCGGCGGACAGGCCCTGATTCAGGCTCGCGGCGCCCCCGATCACAAAATGACCATGTACCTACTTAGGTACTGTCAGTTGCTGTTGCAGATGGGAGCAGTTGTGTGCGGAGGTATTCGAACAGCTGCTTGCTCGTGCATGATGGCAGTCGCTGCAACTGGTGGGGAGTGACGTGGGTATTCTCCATCGTGATCAAGGCCGGTCACGATGGATGGGGAGCCAGCCTACCCGAGTCCAAGCCTGCCTGTGCCTGGTTGCTTGCCGTCGACAAGGGCGGCAGACGTGGGCATGGGAGGATGGGGAAGACCTGGTGCCCCCCCCCGAGACAGGGGCAACCCTGCGGCGACCTGCACACCGCTGTCGCCAGCCAAAGAGACGCAGCGCTTCGTCGCTGCGCTCCGTTGGTCTTCGTTATTGCAATCTTGCCACTATACTTCGCCATTGGTTATTTAATCAAGAGCCGGAGCCTGTCTTGGTTCCAGTGTCGCTGGTCAACTCTGGCTCGCTGCCTTTCGGGGCACTCTCTGCGCTGTGCAGCAAACGCCATCTCCACCACTGGACTCGTACCAGTCCATTGCGGTATCCACAACCCCCCGGCGCTGCATGAGCGCTTCACACAGGTCCTGGTTGCATCCACCCCCTTGTTGACCAGGCCGGCAACCAAGGGGATAAGAGGACGCGAGGAAGCAAGCAAAAAAGGAGACAATATGCCATATATGCAAAACTGCGATCTCTGCCATCGCTGGAATGCAAGAATAGGAGAAGAGAAGTGAACGGCAGGGCGCCGCGGCTTCGGCACTGCTTTCAGGCCCAGCGCTCCTCTACCCTGACTTGGCACTAGCCCGTCACTGCTGATGGACATTACTACTCAACTTTTTACTCAGACTTATTTCCCAGCACAAAGGTCGCGCCGTTTTTCGTCTGTGTCATCTGGGATGGTGCCAATCACCACCCAAGCCGGCATCTTCCCCTTCCACCACCCCGCTCCTGGCCATTTGGAGCGCCCAAGTCCTTTTATCAGCTCATTTTTCTTACCCACTTCAGTTCCTACTTTGGACTCTCCTCTCTTCTCTCCCCCCTCCAGAGCTGTCCAGACTCCCGACAAGACAGGTTTTTTTAGACTGGCTCGTTTAGCCACCTTGCCCGGCCAGCAAGCTCATCCCCGTCCCCGGTCTGCCAATCTGCCTCTCTGCTGAGATGTGTTGATCTGCCCCTGGTCGAAGCTGCTGGTTCCCCGTCAAGTCGTGATCTAGCATCATAGATGCGGCGAATCCTTGCCTGTTCTACAAGTGTTGAACGCGCAAGGGCTGGTTGCTCGATGGAAAGGAATTAATCCCTGCCAGCACCTACCAACCTGGGTAGTACTTGCCTAGCCCCCTCTGTCCCAGCCGGGCTGGTGCTACTTCCCCACGTTGTGGCCCGCCACCCCCCAACGCTCTCTTGACTGGGCAAACAACCTGCACCACGACCCAGTCTGCTTTAATCAGCCCCCTTTCTAGGCCTAGCACGCCTCACCCGTGGCATCCTAGTCTGGTCCCAGGGGACTTACACGCTCCACCACACGCCTCCCCGGACCTCTTCGTTTTTTTCTCTCTTGGACCATCAAGGGGTTAAATAAAACACCACCACTGCCTGACAACCTGCTTCACCAGGCTCTGTTTTCTTTTGCGCCTTGGAGCCTCTCTTCTTTATTCTCTCATTAATGTCAATGTCTTACTGATGGGCCTCCTTTCTATGCAGCATCCTCCCCACCAGCAACAGCAAGGTCCTTCGCCTACGCAGCATTTGCATCACTCCCGGCCGCCTAGCATTGTTCACCAGCAGCATCCCAGCCAAGCTCACCAACAACAGCAATCCAGTCACCACAGTGCCTATCACCCGCCATCGCAATCCCTTCCTTCTGCGTATCAGCAGGGAAATCAAACTGGAAGCACGCAGGACAATCTCAACTATTACAACCACCCCAGTCCGTACAGCACACCTGGTGCGACGAGCGGATATACTTCCGCCGGTGAGTGCTCCTGATACGCCTCTCTTTGTGCTACGGCCCTTTCTTCTCGATTCGATCTTGCCGAGATCTTCCAGTGGCATGGCGTTGCTAATAGTAGCCTTTGCTCACAGACACTTCCGACATGATGGCCGCAGCGCAGATGCCCCGACCGCCCTACCCCCCCATGTCCTATCACACGCCGCAGTCCAACTCTCCTGCTTCTGTCGCATCTCCTTCTCAGCATGACCAGCACCGAAGCCTCTATGGACAAGCGCCTTCCCAACACTTGTCTCAATCTATGTACTACCAACCGCAGCCGCCGTATCAGCCGATGCCTTCTCAGACCGGACACTCTCCGTATGGCCACCATGCCCACCATCCGCAACAACCGATGACTTCGCAAGCCAACTTGATGATGTCTCACACGACTGCGCCGAACCAAATGCAACAGCATGCCCCTCAGCATACACAACCTGGCATGACCAGCAGCCCCCGGCCGAAGATCGAGCCTCAGGTCCCCCTGCAGATGCAGAAGCAAGCTCAGGGATCTCCAATGCCCCAAGCAAATCACCAGCAACAACCACCTCAGATGCAGAGCCCCGGTAACCATAGTACGGCCGTTAACCCTAATGCCGCTCCTGGTCCGATCCCCGCCACGACGCCACTTGTTGTGAGGCAAGATGGCAACGGTGTTCAATGGATTGCGTTTGAGTACTCGCGCGATCGAGTCAAAATGGAATACACCATTCGCTGTGATGTTGAATCCGTGAACACAGATGAGTTGTCGGCCGACTTCAAACAGGAAAACTGTGTTTACCCTCGCGCCTGTTGCCCCAAGGACCAGTATCGTGGCAACCGCCTGATGTATGAGACGGACTGCAACCGCGTTGGCTGGGCTCTTGCCCAGCTTAATGCTCCGCTCCGTGGCAAGCGAGGTCTGATTCAGAGGGCCGTTGATAGCTGGCGCAACAGCAACCAAGATCCCCGTCTACGAAGCCGCCGAGTCCGCAGGATGGCGAAGATGAACAATCGCAAACAGTCCCAAGGTCCTGCTCACCCGCCCGCTGCCCATATGCCTGGCCACGGGCCACCTCCAGGTTTGGCGAATGGACCTAGCTCCATGGTGCCCAGTCCTACACCGACGATGGAAAGCAAACCTAGCTTGGCGAGCATGGGTCAACCGATGCATCACCATCATGCAGGTGGTCATCCTGCGGCCGCCACTGGAGGAGGAGATGAAGTCGGTATGTTCCACCAGATGTGATACCCTGCATACACCTTGCATCTGCCACACTTTGCCTTTTTTGTTCTTTATTCATCATCGCATTGCCCTCACTGCAACTGGTCGCATTCTGTCGCCATTATGCGTTCTGATTTGATGATACCACCCATTTTCTGCTATATATCACCCCCAAGGGAGAAAAGTTTTGCGTCGGTTTATTTATTCTCACCTCAGTTTGGACTCACTGCACTTGATACTTCATCTACTCAAATCCCTCTACTTGTCCTATATCTGGTCCTCTCGCTGCTATTTCCTTGTCGCTATCTTGGGGCTTACGCTGGGGGGCACACTTCCACGAGAGTTCGTTTCTGTACAAGGTTGAATTCTGTCCGTTACCACTGATTTTGTTTCATATGTCGGGAAATCGAGTCGGGTCGTTGCTTTACTTGTTCTCTACACATTTCCGCCTCGCAGGCAAGGGGCTGTCGCGAAACCGAGTTGTCTTTCCTTTTTCTCTCCGCACACAATCCTGTACATTATTGTCTTAAAACCAACACCTCAGTTTGCAGCTGATTCTGTTTACTTCTGCTCCAGAACGCTGCAGGGTTTTGGCTGATTTTTAGAAGAGCTTTCTGAGCCTCTTTGACTATCAATGTTACACTCAAGAGCATTTTTAGTCGTTTTTTTTTTTGGATTCCCTGATTGCTGCGACCTATCCTTTTAAGACCCGATGTCTTCCTTCGCATTCCGCTCACGCCCTCGCATCATTCACCGCCATCTGCCGTGTAAGCTAACATACATGTGCAGCGGATAGCAACTCGCATCAAAGTGATCTGCCATACCCAAGCAATGGCCAAAGCACCACGAACACACAAGACGTACGGACTGCCCACGTATTCACGGGATATGGTGGCCATAACTACCCCTCGGCCACACCGGCAGGTGCGGTATCTTCGCATACGCCTCACACCGGGTCCGCGGTACCCGCAAAGCAACGAAGCCGTGCTTCTGGCGATGACCAGGATGGTCTTTTTCCCGACCTGCCGGAGGCGAGGAAGCGCAAATTCGTCCTTGTAGAGGACAGCAGACGCGGCTCTCGCCTCCGAGTGCGCGTGACCCTTGACGGCGTGGATACCAACGAAATCCCGGATAGCTTCCGAACACGTGCCAGCGTCTACCCGCGTAGCTTCTTCCCTCGAGAGATGCAAAATCCGCCACCCAATGCCCTTGGAGCACATTTCTTCTCAGATGATGCGTCTGACGATGGTATTCAGGATACCGACGGGCGCGATGTCAGCAGACGCGGCTCGAAGCTCGCCTCGTCGACCTCCGTCAGGGTACCACTGCCGGACAGTCAGGACGGTGAGGTTATGATTCCCAGGATGAGAAGGTCAAGGCGCGCAAGGGAGTTGAAGCTCAACGACATGGGTCACCGTATGGCCTGGCTCCAGAGCAGGGTTTTCTCGGGCAGAAATTTATTTTTGCAACGCGCCTGTAAGTTTCTTGCGACACTGTGACAAACTCCATATACTCAAGGCTAACAAATCATTCCAGTGGACTGCTACCGGACCAAAACCTGCGCTGCTATCGAAGGCAACATGCAAGACGTCCGAGCTAGTGCTGCACACTTTGAACTGCGGACAGGCAAGCGCAGATGGGTTGATCGTAGTCGCCATGGCACCGACAGATCAGCAAATTAGAGCAGCATGCAATCACTCCCCTCACAACGAGCAGAACCCGATCCTCGTTGCAACGCGTCTTGGTTGGACTTTACGGCTCCCTTACTTCGGCTCCGGGCGTTTCTATCTGTAATCGCATAATTTTAGGAGCCTCTACGATAGTATTTTCTCATTCTTTTCAGCCTCGTAGCGGTGCTGATGTATCTAAATGTTTGGATTTTCAACGCCTTCGGTGTTATGCTATATAGCCTAAGGCTACCTACGCTGTAGTGGCTTTTTAAATTCAATTTGTCTTGATACTCACTGTGAGTAGCCTTCAGCCACTGGGTAGCCGCATAACAGGCTGCAGTGGCGCTTGGTTTTCGTCGTGTTCTTTCATTGTTACGAGGTTTGCAGGTAAATGTACCCACGCACCCAACCCGTGTTGGTAGTGGCTACCTACTGTACATACATACCTATTGTGGCTACGACTACCGTTGCTCAGCTTTCGCGCTACCAAACGCTGACGTGCGTATCAACGTACTCTCCGCAATTAAGTTGCGAGACACACATTGCTACGCCGAAAATGTCGCACCAGCATCAAGCAACGAATATGTCGGATGATCATTATTGCCCCGCGGAGCTGGAAGCCCCGCATGTCAGACTCCCGCAGCCTACCAGCCCGGATACCGCTGTCTTTGAGCTTCCGGGCGAGTCGTCGTTGCCGACGCAGTCCATCCTGCACGGCGCATCCTTCCGCGTAGGCCAGGGCGCTCTGCCGCAAGCAAACCCCTGGCCGTTCCATCTGGATGATTTATCGAGAAAAACTGGGAGTCTCGAAGTACGACGGGACACTAATGTGACAAGTGACACCAACTACCGTCTCGCCAACCCGTGGCCATACCACGGCATTGAGAGCGATAGCCTTGACATTGGGAATGCCGCAGGGAATAAAAAAGCTAATGAAAATTCAACTGACACGACAATATCGCGTGCTGAATGTGACGGAATAGTGGCCAGGAAACCTAGCTCGGACTTGCATAGTGACAAACCAGTGGTTGAGTTGGATGGGCTCGCGACAGACCGCAGCAACGATCGTGCCCCCCTCGCTTTCGATGAACATCGACGCCTAGATATGCCGGAATCCCATTTCAAAGACAGCGAAACTACGGCCCCGCTGCAATTACTAGCGTCGACAAGCACACATACAAATCCTACTATCGTATTCCTGAACAGTCCTGCAAATACAACTTGCGAGCCTCGGATTCGCAGAATTCTGCGCTGCAGTGGCACATCCGAAAACTTGAGTACGTTTGAAGAAACAATGCCCCCATTCTCCACACGCAACTCCAGGAAATACATCCACTAACAAGTGAGGGCCAGATAATATCACACTTTGTACCCAGGGCACCTTGTCAGATTCGGAGGAAGACGCCGCTATTTCGCCGGAAAAGCCTTTGGATTTCACCAAGGAAACACCTGGATTTCAGAGAGAGCATGAAACTCCTACACACTCATCTCATAATCTCCAAATGCAAAATCAAGTCACCTTGAACGAACCCCTGCACTCTCAGCCAAGATGGCAAATGTCAACCGGGATGGACTCTCAACCACCACCACCCTACTCCCTCCAAGAATCCACAGCCTCGAGCATCGAAAACATGCACACTGAAAGCCACGTTCAAAGTCAGAGCCCATTTGCATCAAGCATCAATACCGCCCGGCCATCGGTCATCGTACCGGAACCTTCCGCGCCTGTTCATACTCAAGGGCAATCATTTTCTGCTGAGCCTAGATTTCCTCCCGAGGCGCCACCTTTACCGCCGCGACATCCCACTCAGACAAAATTCATGACAGGTCTGAGCAACGGACCTCATAACAATGTTGCTTTTCCCCCTCCTCCAAAAAGGCATAATGTGACACCATCACGTTTTTCACCGCCAACCCCGCAGCGACCGATGCTATCTTCATCACTTTCGCCGTCAAAGTTCTTAGGGAGCTCATCGGCGAAGAAGTGGTTTGAGAAAACAAATCAAGTTATAGAAGATACTTTGGATGCTGTGTTACAGGGCCCGGCGGGACATCCCAGCCGCCCTGCCTACAGTAGCCGCCCTGCCCAAAACTCGAGCCAACAAACACCTCAATCATCCATGGGCCTCTATAATTCAACTCAGGAAAGACGAAATTATAACATCTGAACGAATGTGGGTAGAGTCCAGCAAATCTTGGCTGATCGCTGGATTAAGCGTTCGGCTGTGTTTTGCATAGCTTGGGCCCTGCCTTTGCCTTTGTATGTCCTCAATGTATCAAATCTGGCAACATTTATATATAAACTCTACCAATACATAGATTTTAAAAATTATTCAAACCTGGCTTTTCAGGGTGTATTTTCTATCCAGGTATTTCATTCACATTAGCGCTTCCTGCGTAAGGCGTAACACCCAACGTTTCCACCTGCTCAGTATTTGACAAGTACGTGCGCACTATACACTGGTCCATAATGTAACTTTTCAGTGAAGATGATGGCATCATATCACGCGTCTTTCGTAGTTCAGATTATGGACGCGTCGATTTTTCCATTGGCACGTGGAAATGCTATTTCAGGCGCAAACCAGACGCTTCGCATGGCGGCCGCGTCCCTTCCAGCCTTGCTGCACATCCGCATTCCATATCAAGAAAGGGCAGGAAAAAGGCTCTGCGCCCTTGCGTGATAACTGTACATCGGGTGTATTACCTGAGGCAAGCCTGACGGCCGCGTGGATGTTGACCGCGCCCAACGAGTTATGAACAAGGAAGGGCGTGGAGCCCAGGCGGGCGCCGCCCTCAGTTGCCACTGGATTTTCCGACACACCATACAATCATTCCTTCATGCAGAGCATAGATTGCTATGCTTTCTTTCATACTACTACATTTGCCAGCGCTTTGCATCGCGTGTGCTGCCAAGAGCCGAATACTGGTATTGCTTTGCTGGTTGTTGGGCAACGTGCTGGGCTGGGCTCACTCACCTGGCACTAGCAAAATGCTTAGGTACCTGGGCAGCTTATCTAGCTGGGCAAGGTACCTCCTACCAAAGGAGTTTGGTACAAGGCATTAGTCGCAGGTTCTACAGCCCAGAAATGTACCTGCCACTGGACTGCACAGGCCACGCACAGGGCGGCAACACCGCTCCACCGGCTGACACAAGCCCAGTAGCCCCCTCGAAATTCCTTCTTCGTTCATAAGGCGCCTCTCCCTCTTCTCCTCCCTACCTAGATACTCTGCCACTTATCGTCCTCCACCCATCACCCTCTCCCCCATCTGCCAACCTCTTCATAGATCGTTTTGCATCTACTTTCTGAGGCCATTCTCCCCTCATCATTGATTTGAACCACGTTGCAGCGTCCTTGACCGCGGAAATATTGCCTGCGCTTGCGTGGAATTCTCCATCTCGTTACCGCCATCATCGAGCCGAAAAGCCGTCACCGCTTGAGCCTCTCCATCCGACACTGACGGGTGCCATTCATCTCTGTATTTTGTGCGGTTGCCGGTTAGTACTCTTAGTTGCATGATTCCCAACGGTTGGATTCGAATTGTTCTTGTGTACTGGGCTGGGCATGATACCAGCCTGATTCTCACTGCCAATATGGGCCGAGGCAAATTTGGGTGGTTTTCAATGAACTATTCGCATCTTTACATCACCTTGCATACCCGCTCTTGCGTTTGGAGTTTCAGTTTCTTGCTGACACCTATTGCTTGCTTGTCCCAGGTATCCTAACAACCCTCGCCCTCGAAAATCGACCCATTGGGTAATCGGGCCCTAGAACGACTGCACAACTAGTTGCTTCAGAATGACGACCATGGTATGACTCAAATAAAGCGCCTTTTGAACGGATAGCTCTCGGGCCCTCCCTCAAAAACTAGCAGCCCCAAGCAGAACATCTGCCCTAACAGGCGAGCAGGATCTCCGCGTCGGCAACAAATACCGAATCGGTCGAAAGATTGGTTCTGGTTCGTTTGGCGACATTTATCTGGGCACCAACATCATCTCTGGAGAAGAGATTGCAATCAAGCTGGAGTCGGTGAAAGCAAAGCACCCTCAGCTTGAATATGAGGCACGCGTGTACAAGTCGCTGGCTGGCGGTGTAGGTATCCCGTTCGTCCGATGGTTCGGCACTGAATGTGACTACAACGCCATGGTTCTTGATCTGCTTGGACCCAGTCTGGAGGACTTGTTCAACTTCTGCAACCGCAAATTCTCGCTGAAGACTGTTCTTCTTCTTGCCGACCAGCTCATCTCCCGCATCGAATACATTCACGCCAAGAGCTTCATCCACCGGGACATCAAGCCTGATAATTTCTTGATGGGCATCGGTAAACGTGGAAACCAAGTCAACGTCATTGACTTCGGTCTCGCTAAGAAGTACCGCGACCCGAAGACTCACTTCCATATCCCCTACCGCGAGAACAAGAATTTGACGGGTACGGCTCGCTACGCCTCCATCAATACCCATCTTGGCGTGGAACAGTCTCGCAGGGATGACATGGAGTCTCTCGGTTACGTCATGCTCTATTTCTGCCGTGGCTCTCTTCCCTGGCAGGGACTCAAGGCTGCTACCAAGAAGCAGAAGTATGACAGGATCATGGAGAAGAAGATGACGACGCCCACCGAAGTCCTTTGCCGAGGCTTCCCCAACGAATTTGCCATCTATCTGAACTACACACGTTCTCTCCGATTTGACGACAAGCCGGATTATAGCTATCTGCGCAAGATTTTCCGGGACCTCTTCGTCCGGGAGGGCTTCCAGTACGACTATGTCTTCGATTGGACTGTGTACAAGTACCAGAAGAATGCTCAGGCTATTGCCCAGGCTGTTGGCCAGGCTGCTGATGACGATGAGAAAGCACGTGCCTCGCGAGCAAACGCCACTGCAGCCACTCCATCTGGTGCTGCCAAGCCTGGTGCCATCCCTAGCTCTCGCCGCAAGATGCTTGAACGTGGATCCGGTGCCGGCGTTGACACTCCCGACACCAACCGCGCTATCGGCGGAAGCGATAGGATGTGAGTTTCTTAATCAAACCTAAAACTAATTTTCAACAACTCTCATTTCTACGAATATGTGGACTTCGCTTTCGAACGTTACGCGGAAACAGACATTTGCTGACAAGTGCGGCTGACTCAGTGGACGATAAACAGGCTTCGCTCTGCTTCAAAAGGAGCGAGATACGCCTCTGGCAGCTACCGACAAGAATGACGTTTACAAGGGCTCAGCTTTCGGGTACCCTTTTGAGACTGCAGCCCGGGATATGATGGAGACGATACTCGCCAGCAGAGGGCAGCCAAAGAACGGCTGCTATGTTGTGGCAATTGCTGGAAGTTCCGTCTCTGTCGCACAAAGCGGCTCTCAGTCTATCTCTAAACAACGCATCACACTATCTTGTTCTTCAACGCATCATACATTTACGACTTCAGCCATGGCTCGGATGGTATTGCACGTGGGAAACAGTATCAAAACAGGCTTACACGCAGTCTGTGCTTGTACATCCCCGTCAATGCTCCATCGGAAAGGCATGTCCGGGAATGCCACGCTGGCATTCCCGAACTTCCTGGCCCATCTGTCACACCGCTGAGAAAGGGAAGCTTCTCGGCTTTCTCTCGTGGTAGACTACGCACCGAACCTCTGTGGTCCTACGAAATCAAGCTCGTCGATGCGGAAGATGCGTTCGGTATTCAGTTTTCCTTGTTCTTTATGTCGCTGTTCGTGTTTTTTTTTTCATCTTGGTATGGGAATCTGGCTTCCTCGGTCTTCTGGTTGATTTTGCCGCAAGCCTGTACAGGCTTGAAGGTGCCACCAACCCGGCTGTAAATCGGGTGCCGAGCGACAGCGCAACCTCGTTGCCTAGTTGTCGACCATGTCGACCCGTTTCCGCTACTCAATCTATATTGACGAAAAGCTCTGCCGTGCCCATACCGGAAAGGATGCCGGACAACTGCGTGCCCGGTGTCAGACGGAAGCGTTCCATAGAACCTGGCAGCTGAAGATCACTGGGAAAATGGAACACAATGGTGGTGGTTATGCATCGCGCACGGAATATCAAAAGAATGCGCTTCAAGACACGCGCTGGAGGAGCCTATTACCCATAGTACAAGTGTGCACCGATAGTTAACAGATTGTTTTATCCCCTATGCTATCTTCTACCAAAGAATCAGCCCGAATGGCTGTTAGCCCACGTAGTTACCCGTAAAGACGTGGTGTAATTTGCGGCAGCGCCCCTGTCACGCGCTCATCACGCGGCCTTTCAGCTCTGTTGGATGGACTGGTGGCTTTTTACCGCATGACCGCTTGGCCCACGATAACTTGCCGCCTGTACGTCACTTGGCTCGATACTTACCTAGAATTTGTAGTCGTAGCGACATGTGGAATAAATTCTATATCAACAGCACTATTAGGAGGTATGTACATAGCCGTTGCCCTATTATTATTAAAAGCTCTCAGCAGTTAGTAGCAGGCCAGCATGTTTCATGCCCAAAATGCAGATAAGCGAACCTCGCCTTGTAACTTCGCAGCGTTGCACAGCCCACTTGTTCCACAACGCAATCGAAGCGCTCCACCCTCCCCTCCGTAGCGTAGCCTTTATACCTACACCCTAGTACTTTCCTACCTACATTACTGAAACCTTCAAACTCTCCCCGACCAGAGTGCGTGCGCTGAGCAGCAAGACGCAATGGCACCGTCGACTGTTGATCTCTTATTTCTGACGTTTAACTGCGCAAAAGCATTGATAAATACGCCGGTTTTCGCGAACCACCTAGAGGTGGCCTTTGGGCAGAATGCCACAGAGCTGCCAGACCTCGTTGTCTTGTATGTATCAGTGGTGCGACGCAATGTCTGTTCCGCGAACTCTGTGCTAACTTATCGCAAAAGGTCTCTCCAAGAAGTTGCACCCTTGAGCTACGCCTTCATCGGTGATTATTTCCTACGGCCGTACATCGAGCGTTTCGACACCGCTATTAACCTAGCCGCTTCCCAGCACGGATTACAGCGCGGAGCTCCTGTCCCCGCCATGTCCACCGCCGAAAGAACGACACAAAGAAAGCGGTACGAGCTAATAAAGTCCAAGAACGTTGGATACACAGCTATACTGCTGTTTGCAAAGGATCCAAGTCGCATTATGGATATTAAAGAGGCAGAAGTTGGTTTTGGCGCTGCTGACATGGGAAATAAGGGTGCCGTTGGCCTCAGAACTATTTATGATGCAGGCGAAAATGGGTTTGCCGAAATGACGTTTGTTGCGACGCATTTGGCTGCCATGGAGTGGAACCTGCCTCGGCGCAATGCTAACTGGGCTTCAATCATGCGGTGCATGACGTTCGGCGACCCGCTGCCTCTGCTCGAGATGATGCGCGGTGGGAAGAACCCTACGGCACCCGAAGGCGACGCGCAAGGGGAAGGCGCAGGACTGCTACAAGGAGAGCAAGTTGCACCAGACATGGACGAGCTGCGAAAGCAACTACACGAGCTATCACTATTCAAACCGTCGTCGCATCTCTTCGTCGGTGGGGATCTCAACTATCGTATATCAACCAGCTCCCCGCCTCCCAACGCTGCCTTTCCTAGCTTGGAACCTGGCTCAGAGAACTACTACCCCAGGTTTTTTGAGCTGGACCAACTTACGCGAGAAAAGGCAGCAGGGAGAACTTTACATGGTCTGACCGAAGCCCCGGTACACTTTCCTCCGACCTACAAGTACGATGTACTAGCGAGTGATGGTAAGGACGAGGACGAGATGGCTCCTGTGCTTTGGAATTTTGCGTCGCATCGCTATCCTAGTTGGACAGATCGTATTCTGTATTTGGACTTGCCCAACTGGGCCACTTCTAAGCAAGTGGGCAGCATGAAGGTCCGTGAGTACGATGCTCTGCCGCTGATGCGAACAAGCGATCACCGACCTGTTTTTCTTCGTATCGAAGCTCCCGTCCTAAGCTTATCGGATCTGACGCCAACCGCAGAGTGGCTGGCCACCTCTACAGATCCCCGAGTACGGCTGCCAACAGAGCTGGACCCGGAGGCATGGCAGCGTCGCATGGTGGCGAGACGGCGCGAGCTTCTTGTGGGCTGGAGTATGTTTCTTTGGAGCACAAAAGAGGGTGCGTGTATCTTGGCCACTTTTTTGATTGCCTCAATTGGCGGTTACTGGGTATATCGCTCGGCATAGAAACTTTCACGCGTCGTCATACGGCATCTATTGAACTGTCTCGTGATCGTAAAGCTCATGAATGCAACAACATTCTGTGTAGTGGTCATCGTCGTTATCGTGTGTGTGGCTCGCCTCAGGTACCATGGACGCCTATCCAGAAATCACTAGTTAACTGCCCGTGCCATGCTCTCTTCGGATGTTGATAGGGCAGAGACCAACCCCACGCCAGCAAGGCGGTTGACCTAGAAGTCCCGGAAGTACTCATCATACTGTTGGGCCATCTCTGATGTATACGTGTCCCGCTTCCCATCGTCCTCTGGATATATATCAAAACACTGAGCATCGCCGGGATAGCGGACGGGCGGGATAATAGGCCCCGAAGTTCGTCGTTGTAGGATATCATCCCAGTTAAGGTCCTGGAAGAAGCAATGCGATTTTACCCTGCCTGCTCCACCACTAATGTTTCCAAGTCTCCGCGAGCGATCGACCGTGCAGAAGGAGCAAATAATGTCCTTCGCCGCGGGGGAAATGGGCGGGTCTGTTGGGAACGTAATAGGCTTCTCTACAATCCTGCAGCGATAATTAGGAACAGCTTTGCGACGACAAGCCACGGTGTTACTCACTGCTTGTATATCTCTAGCGGGTTTTGATGCCAGAATGGGGGATATCCGGTGAGAAATTCGAATAGTAAAATGCCCAGCGCCCACCAGTCCACAGCTGTAGTGTGCCCTTTGTTATGTATCACCTCTGGTGCCAAGTACTCCGGTGTCCCACAAAGCGTGTACGTTTCCACAGGTCGGTCATCATGATGCCCAAGTCGCTTGGCGAACCCGAAATCAACAAGTTTAATATGACCTTCTCTGTCAAGAAGGAGGTTCTCAGGCTTGAGATCCCTGTAAGCCACGCCACCCTGATGCTCGTGGAGAAATTCAAGCACCAAAACGATCTCCGCGGCATAGAATCGAGCAACTGGTTCTTCAAAGTGTCGAAATTTCCTGAGATAGCTGAAAAGCTCACCGCCAGGCACATAGTCAAGGAGCATGTATAGGGAATCGGTGTCGGCGAACGAGGCGATCAGATTCGTGATGAAGGGGTGGCCGGCAACGTCTGCAAGGACAGCTCGTTCGTGACGCACATGGTCGATTTGCTTAAGTTTGATGACCTCTGTCTTTCGGAGAATTTTCAACGCGTACACCTCGGAGTCGTCTTGCCGGTCCAGTGCCACAGTTGCACCAGCCGGCCGGACAAGGCAGACTCGGGCAAAGGTGCCTAAAGCGAGGTCAGTTTCGTGGACAGCAGTGGGGCGCGAGACTGTAGATTGAGGGTACACGAACCTGTGCCGAGCGTTCTGACGAGCTCAAAGTTAGACAGTTTGAGGGGACGCGCTGGCGGCAGCGTGTGCACTGTGCTACTGCCATGAGCTGACCCCTTGGGCTCGGCGCCCGCCATACCATAGCCAGCATGCTGAGCAACAGAAGAAGACGCCATGGTTCGGGTAAAGTGTCGGACTTCTCGACCGTGGCGTGATCAAAAAGCAGTAACCTCCATTCGTAGCCCGTGACCGATCCTGTGAGTACAAACCGCAATGTCTAGCACAGCCAGACGATTGATCAATGCTGCGATCGGGTGTGATCCATGGCCGCAACCAAGCAGACGAATTGGCGGGCTGAAATAAGGTTCTAACTCCAGGTTAAGAGGCGCTTGTAGCAATGTTTGCGCCAGCGGGTTCTTAGGTACAGTTGAGTCCGGGTCAGAAAGACGTGTGTGCGTTGAATGCGATGCAAGGTTTGGATCCTTCGACCGCGACGACATCGACGACGCCGGCGCGAGTGTGCAAGGTGGGGTAGTGGCGGGCGCAACGATGTACCTACAGTCGCGACAGCAGGTACATACAGCGGCTCTGAACGGTACCTCCAGAGTGGAGAGAGGTGCAAGGCGGGGCAGTCTGGGTCAGACAAGTGTGGCTTGACGGCGCAGAAAGAGTGTGGCGCCACGGCCTAGGCCCCCTGAGCAACCTGTCGTGTAGGTACCAATCACATCCCACTAGCGACTGATACAAGCTCTCTCATGTAGTTAGTAGAAGGGAGCTCCACCGACTCGAGTGCAGGCGATGACATAGGTACCACTCGCAGCCACACAAGCGAAGAGAGCATCACATCACGCCCAAAGCCGGAGCAGCCCCGGCGTCGTTTAGGATCTCCCAGTACATCGGGCCTCGCTTGCCATTTCACGGATCGCGCTTCCATCATCTGCACTCACCTACACACGATTTGGTGGGCTCTTCCGCAGTGGCGAGGGTTGAAACGACAACGGCTCCGTTCGTCGCCATGCGCGTCTGGTGAAAAGGCAGAAATCATGTTCTCCAACTTGACCAATATAGTGCAGAAGGCACAGCAGCTCATTGACCCCACGCAAGGACTTAACCTCTCCAGCTCCGATCGAAATCCCTCCAAGGCGTCGCTCTTCCAGAGCCAGTTCCGTCTCCCAGCCTCCCAGAACCCCCTCTACGAGATCACCGCCGAACTGACCATCCCACCATTGAATGGAACAGGGGGCGAGAGAGAATACGATCGAGGCTGGCACTATGCGGGAAAACTGCACCTTTCCGAAGCTTTTATCTGCTTCTCGACGACACCCACAAGTTTCCTGCAGTCGGCGAGCACGAGCACTTCAGCTGCCTTCACAGGCCAGACGCACGGCGGCGGGCCCAGTGGGAATGGTTTTACTTTCCCTCTATGCGCCATCAGGCGTGTAGAAAGGCTCAACAGCCAAAATTTTCAGGTACTGGAGAGGCTCGGGGCTCATAAGGTAGTTGCTAACAGCGCCTATGTAGTTTGCACTGGCCATCACGACCTGGAACGGCCTCCTCGCGGAGAACCAGAAAGACAAGGACACCGGGACGAAAGATAGCAGAGAAACCAAAGAACAGCGAATAACCATTCACCTCGCGGGCTCTAGACAGGCGTGCGAGAGGTTCTGCGACGGCCTGAAGAAGGGCTTACGAGCCGGGGTGGGCAACGTGGGAAAACTGCGTAGGGTCATCGCCGAATGCTACTCGGAATACCTCTTGCGGCCGGAAGAAAAGAGAGATAGTACCCCTCCGGACGCAGGACTCGGTCTCACGTTTCGCTACCCTGGCGACCCGAAGAAATTGAGGGATCGGGCGAAGATGCGACTTTGGGCAGAGTACCTTCGCGACAACGGCCGTGCCGCCACGCTCATTCGGCAGCCTACCTTCCACAAGCTTATTCGGGTCGGCTTACCAAACCGGCTGCGAGGCGAGATGTGGGAGCTGACCTCCGGTTCGCTGTACCTGCGCTTGGAGTCCCCGACTTTGTACGCCGATACGCTAGCTAAGTTCGAGGGCCAGGAGTCGCTTGCGATCGATGAGATCGAAAAGGATCTCAACAGGAGCTTACCCGAATACCCTGGTTTTCAGAGTGAAGACGGCATCGGGCGTCTCCGCCGCGTATTGACGGCCTACAGCTGGGTTAACACGGATGTCGGCTACTGCCAGGCGATGAATATTGTCGTGGCCGCTCTCCTCATATACATGTCCGAATCCCAGGCCTTCTTCCTGCTCTCTGCTCTCTGCGACCGGCTAGTACCGGGATACTACTCCACCACCATGTACGGCACCCTCCTAGATCAGAAGGTCTTTGAGTCTCTCGTGGAGCGCACCATGCCTGTCCTCTGGGAACATCTTGTCAAGAGCGACGTCCAGCTGTCTGTGGTTTCGCTGCCATGGTTCCTTTCCTTGTACATCAACTCCATGCCGCTTGTATTCGCTTTTCGTGTCTTGGACGTCTTCTTCGTGGAGGGTCCGAAGGTGCTATTTCAGGTTGGTCTGGCCATCCTACGCATCAACGGGGAGGAGCTGCTTGATGCCGCAGACGATGGTGCCTTCATATCGGTTCTGAAGACGTACTTTGCGCGGCTGGACCAATCTGCCCACCCCAAGTCCGAGAATCCCAAGCTTCGCGCTGTCACGCGGTTCCAGGAACTCATGGTTGTCGCCTTCAAGGAGTTCTCGGGCATCACCCACAGTAGCATCACAGAGCTGCGTCTGCAGAAGAAGGATGCGGTCCTCAACAATATTGAAAACTTCGCTAAGAGAACGGCTATCCGCAATCTTGGCCCAGACAGCAAGCTTCTCTCCAACAATGAGCTAGCCTCTCTATATGACAGGTTCTACAATGTGCTCTACGAGCGCCAGCAGCGAGATCGTATGATACAAGAGGAGGCGCAGCGTCGTGCCAAAGCCAGTCGGATGCGAGCATCCGAGATCTTCGCCGCTGGTGCCCCGGATCAGGTGGAAAAAGGTCGCGTGGGGCTAGGGCCAAGCACCAGCTTAATGGACTACGACGCCTTCCGCGAGTTCCTCGCCAGCATGTCCCGGTGGGCAGTGTCTGACTCGCCCGGCCAGTCTAGGAGGGGCACCGGGGCGGAGACCGAACGACATGGCAGAGTCAACGGCGGCCGCGGCCTCTCGCGCTCTCCTTGGGGATTTGGACCAGAGCCGGCCGAGCATGAGTTCTTGCAGCGCCTCTTTCAGAAATGGGATGTTGATCGTAACCAGGCGCTCACCTTGCAAAATGTTGTGTCTGGTCTGGCAGGCATCAAAGGCAAGAAAGATATCATGGGCACCATCACGTACTTCTTTGAGCTCTACGACGACGATGGAGATGGTAAGGTTGACCGAGAAGGCATCTTGCGCATCTCAGAAGCGCTCTTGTTCCTATCGCGACGCGGTTTGGAGGGCTCTTTGAATCCGTCAGCCCTGGGCAGCACCGATGGCACTAACGAGCCCTCTGGCAGCCAGGCAGCCAGTGCGTCAGCGAACGAGAAATTCCTTGGGAGCGTCAGCGCCTTCATTCGTCGTTGTTTTGAATATGCAGATCCAGACTGTCCGACGAAGGAAGACGAAAATGAGGATCTAATCACGGTCGACGGTGACCACGGCCAAGGATCCAAGGGCGAAGACGCGTTTTCTGTGGGTGACGATGACGACGACGTCAATGATGATGAAGACAATCCCGGGCCAGCTGCACACGCGGAGAACGACCTACTTGGCCTTGCAGCCGTCGACAATACCGCCTCCAAAGCCGAGGGGAAGGGCTCTTTGAGCCGCGATAACAGCAAGGCAAAGGCAGAAGCCGCCAATGCGGCCTTGGATCCCGCTCACCCACTTCACATTACCCTGCCTACGTTTCGGATGGTAGTGTTGGCAGATGAGCTCTTAGAGCAATTCTTCGAGTCTTCATTCCCCTTGTCATTTCACATCGTGGAAGGAGTTTCAGACACTCTCCCTCCAACTGGCTCTCTCACAACTTTCTCCAGTTTGGGCTTTGGCACAAGGCATCAAGTATCGCCACAGATCGGCCCACCCGGGGCGGGACGGGGACTTCGTGGTGTATTGGACAACATAGTGACCGACGGCATGCGAGTCGCCACGGAGGTGCGACGGCGTATGGAAGAGGCGCAGAGAGAGCTGGAAAGGAATGCGGCTCCTGGCCAACGCGCTTCTGATGATGACGATGATGATGATGACATGGCTCTACGTGCGGAGGTGGTATCTCAGAGTGCAGACATCGAGCGCCGCTCTGTCCGAAGCTCCGACCGGGATTTGCTGGAGGGTGCGGACGCTTCCGCTGGTGCCTCGATGAAAGAAAACGGGGGGCAGTTAGTAGACATGGGAGCAGAAGATGGATCTGTTACCAAATCTGCAGCACATGACGGCGTGGGCGTGGGCGTGGGCGTGGTGGAATTTGACACTTAAGGCAGAGGAGGCATCGTAAGACGAGGAAGGTGTCGGGTTTATAGTTTTTTATCCATTGCGAAGCTGCTCAGAAAGTTACATCAACCCCAACGACTGGGGCCTGTGGCCACGTTTATATGTCGTAGCCCGTGTTGCACATATCTGCCAGAACTTTTTCTATCACTTTCCCATCAGCCTCGGCGCTCATTCGTGCTGCGGCATCTCTGGCATCAACCCATTCGAGTTCAAACCCTTGTTCCCAGGCTTCCCTCGTGTTGTCATCTGGCTTGGTCGCGGAATCACCCTTTGCCGCGAACCAGAATATTATCTTGAACGAGTGCGTGTCCCGACATCGGTAGACGCAGACGGAGGACGGCTCACAGTTGACGAACCCCGCTGTTAATCCATTAGGTGTAACAGTGAGTGTGCTGTCCCCCAACATCATATCCGGTGTTGGTGTCGCTCTTGTAGCAACCTTTAATGGCAGTGGAGAGAAGTCCAATCCTGTCTCTTCGCAGGTCTCGCGAATGGCGGCAACGTGGAGATCCTCGTGAATGTTCTTGCGGCCCTTGGGTAACTGCGTGTAGCCCGAGTTGTGGTCATAGATAATTGCAATCTTCCGCGTTGCAGGATCAACTGGCACACAACCACATGAGATCATAAGATAGTCTGCCGGAATGAAACGTTGGATCTGCTGGTTCTCTGAGGGCTGTTCTCCAGCATCAGCGTTGTCTGCTACCGAAGCTGCAGTATCCGCCATACTGTAGGTGTATTGGTTTGTACAAGAACACGGTCAATGTTGCCAAGGAAGATGAATAGGCATCCACGTATCTATAGTGGTCATCGTAAGATATAGCACGCGATTTCCTAAGGGGGCTGCCTACGATTATGACTCCTCGCCGATAGAAATCTTTGCTGTGGTGACCATACGACACGGAGCTGGACTGACTATTCACAGCAAAGAGCTTCACCGGTGAGGAGTCATAATCGTAGGCAGCTTGATTTTTAGTATAGAAAAGAAAGTATTGTATGTCTGTCTGTCTATGTCTATAATCTACTCGGAATATTAAGTCGCGAGAGAAACTTTAACGAAGCTAATTGAGGAGCCTCTATAACAACAGCAGCATTCTAGTTGAGTTTGGCTATTATTTTGTGTCCTTATTTTATTTCCGAAGGCTCCCTCTACACCTGCAGTGTTCGAAGAAGGTGCTACTATTCGGCTGGATTCAATTAGTTCTTGAGGAGGAAACTTTACTCTGGATTAACGTAGTTCTTTTTCTTTGGCCTAATTACCCTTATCGGTAGCGCGAACACTTTTTTTTTTTTTTTTTTTTTTTTTGGCTCGGCAGCTGAGCCTACCGTACTAAACAATAGAGCTAAAAAGAAAAGAGAACAAAATGTGCTCTACACTTTTTAATGGTTGCTACGAGTCTATAATAATAAAAAGTCTCATCTCGGCCCATTACTTTATTTATTGCAGTAGAATTTACTGAACTTTGGCCGCTCCTGCTTCGTGTTTTTTAGTTCTTTTTCTTTTCGGCTTCGCGGCCCAAGTTTAATATATACGTTTCTTTTTTTTGGCAGGGTTCTAGAATGTTTTGGCAGGTCACTGTTTTAGTTTTAACACAAAGAGCTAAAATAGACTTGTACGGTAGCCATGCCCAGGGCGAGCTCGTCCGCAACATCTCAAGAGTCCTCTGCCAACAACAGTAGCAGGATGGTCACTGTTGCGACAGGATTAACCCGTTCTTAAGAGTCTGCCCACACACTCTGCACATTCAAGTCATCCGTGAGTGGTGATCCTATTACGTAAAGCTGCACTGCACTGGTAGTTGTCTGTAGATTGCAATACCGCTTTTGTCACCATGTTGTTTGTACTGGTCGATAGAGAGGCACCTTGGAATGATGGATATGGTCCCGGGTCCGGTTCTACAGTTGCAACCAACGCCCTGAGGTTGCGTCCGCACACATTTATTAGTCTCATGAATCCGTTAAAAATAACCAAGGTGCCTACTAGGTAATAATGCGGCCGCTCCTCGTGGTGGATCGTCAATAAAAAGTTAGTTTATCCAACTGAACGCGGGTGCTAAAGCGGGACAAACAGCCCCCTGGCAGCCCCTTTTTGTGCCAGGGGCTTGTCACCCCACGGCGCCAGAGGCCAAGTCCTTTCAACACCCTCACCCAGACACGCAACCAGACACTCAATCAGACACGCAACCTCATCGACCGTGATATCTCGGTATTTTGTGAACTTCTCTCAACCATACGCCAGCAGCATCCTGCTGCAACAGAACACCACAATGTCAACCGCTGGCTCTTCTGAGCCGCCAGGTAAGAGTGCAGGCACTTCCTCAACAGGTCCGCTGCCGGGACCCCGCGGTCGCAGACACATGTTTCGAAGCGGGTTGTCTCGTTTCGAAATACATCTCTAATCTCCTTCGATAGGACATCAGGGAGTCAAGAGAACTCACTTGTCTGCAAATCTCCTCTCCAACAATCCATTCCGAAACCGTGCCGCCTCTCCGTCAAACGTCGCGACCGGCGTGTCAAATTCTCCGTTTGATGACCCTGCGCCTCACCGACCGCTTTCGCGCAATCCGTTCCTCGATCAACCTCCTGCTGTACGCTCACCGGGCGTAGCATCTACCCATTCCGACTCTCAGAGTTTGTCAGCGGAGGATATATTTGTATGTGCGGCAACAGACCGTCCTTGGCAGCCCGCAGCTCGCGCATAGCACCTGCTTGCAGCCCCAGGCCGTCTGGTGCCTCCTTCCAGAGTCGTGCCGCTTAGCTGTGATGAACGCTACTGACAACGAGTATCGTGCAGAATTCATTGACTCTAGACGATAGCAAGCCTGTAGATTTTCAGCCATCATCTCTACCCAACGCGAGGCGACCAATGGAACGACGCGCACCGCCTCCCCGTCCAGGCGAGAAGCCTGGACCTCAGCCTCTGCTCAATATGCAGAAACATCGGCCAACAAAATCCCAAGAAGAGGCTCTCAGAGCAAAGAGGCAGGCCCAAGGCTTGCAGCCTGGGTCGTCAAAATCTCCTCAAAGAAAGCCCCAGCGCCGTCCGCGACGCAACTCTGAGTCTTCGGTGATGGATTTCGATATAAAGCCCATCACGGAGGAAGAGCGGAAGATGATTGAAGAAAAGCGGCGCGGAAAGGACAGGCTGCGGCGTGAGGGCCGCGATGGAAAGGATAAAGGCCGGTCCGGCAGACCGAGCCGCCGAATCGACATAATTGACCAGCTCGATGCGACAAGCATCTACGGAACTGGACGTAAGTACTCTCGCGACTGTCGGGCCGGATACATGATACTAACAAGCTGGAAGTGTTCCACCACGATGGCCCTTTCGATGCTCTGAACCCGCACCGCAATCGACAAAGTAGCCGCCGCGCCCCGATGCAAGCATTTCCAAAAGACTCCCTCAACAACTCTCTTGGCGGTTCTGGGCCGCTGAATCAACAACCAGACCATTCAACGTTCATGGGGCAAACCGACGAGGCATTCAGAGACTATGCTGCTGGCGCTCGAGCCAAGGATGCCGCCATATTCAATCCTGTATCTCGTGGTGAGGTGATTCATGGTAACGAAAGCCATGGACTCGGCACCTCGACTTTCTTGGAAGGAACCCCGGCCGCTCGGGCGGCTATTGCTCGACATCGGGCCGAGGAGGCGCAGGAGGCAATGACGGTGGGTATACAGCGAAAGAAATCTTTGGCGCACCGCATCCGTCATATGAACAAAGGTCCCCGTGAATACCACGGCACCGGACAATATTCACCTGACACAATGCCGTCTCGACCTGCTGACGGCTCTGAGCCCAATCAAAGCTACTTCGCCGAATTCGGAAAGGGCGAGGATAGCATAACGGTACAACGTCGAGACGGCACACTTTCGCCTGTCAGTCCGCCGCAGGTCCCAAGGCGTGGTTCTGGTGCGACGCTTGAAAGGCGAGCCACGACAGATGCTACCAGCCCAGCAGAGGAGGCTCCTGCAAAGCAAAGCAGCCTTCTGGGAAGAATGAAGAGCTTGAAGGGTGGTAGAAAGCCCAGGAATGTAGACAGTGTCAACAACACTTCAGCGAACCAGGGCTGAACCTGCAAAGGTGCCAACGACTGAACAGCGGACGAGCAAAGGACACCATTGACTATGCCATGATAGCCGAAGTGTGGCGGTGTTCGCAGCAGGCACATCAGTTTTACCACCACTGAGTTGTGGCAGGAGACTGGTACGAGTCTGCTGCGGACCGGTTCTGTTCGCGGAAACGTGTGAGACGCCAAAAATGGTTATTCCGACAACAACACAGCAGCTGAGGAGGCTGGCTTTGGTCGGTGATCGTCACAACGACGGGTGGGCCGGTAGTAACATCGATATTCCTATCTGCAAATGCAGAAGTAGTTCTAATGACTCAATTGACAATCCATCAAGTTGCTGTTGGTGTTGAATATGTACGACGGACCATGTTACCGTAACACGCCTTGATGTAGGTGGGGCTAGTTTGGACCACATCACCAGAGGGCCACGGACCTATTGACACAATTAGGCCCGATAAGCTACCAGCAAGTAGGTTGTTCCACCGTTTTACTGTACACGACAAGGCGTGCAGGACGTTGTTTATCAGCTACATCTAGCCTGGCGGAGATGAATCCCTTTGATGCTTCGACACCGCCTGCAAATGACTCGTATCGCGAGCCTATTCCCGTTTGCGCGCCAATGCTCGCCGAAACAGAAGCAAGCCTGCATAATCGTCTTGGCAGGTTGCAGCCAGTCAAGTATGGGTGTACGGACCTGGACAGCACGATCCTTTTTGGCGGACTGCAGAGAGGCTCCATTGTAGGCATCAGCGCCGACGACGCAGATGGTTTTGGTCTACTGGTACGTTGCCTTCCCCCGGACCTTCCAGGACGGATGCTGAAGCGCTCAGATGGGGTTGCAAAGTATGATACGGGCAATCCTAGAAGGCTCAGTGAATTGCGCATTGGTTATAACGCCAAAGCCGCTGGCATCGATATCAAAATTGATCGTGGAGATTTCAAAATCTGAGTTGTCAAAACACCGATTGAACCCAGTCCAAACTCAAGAGAAATGCCGGGCTGTGCTGGATAGCGTGTTGCTTTCAGTCGTCTTTGACATAGACGGCATAAGGCAAACGCTATACGAGTTTCCACAACCCCTCACCGCACTTGCGTCTCCTTCTACTACTCTTGAGAGACCGGAGGGAATGCCCATCCCCATCTCGGAAAGCGAGGGTGAAGACACGTCACAATCCGTTGGACAAGTTCACGCCACCCCGTGCCAGCAATCAAGCGCGTCAGCGCATGAAGCTCATAATTCGCGCTCGTCAGCCAGATGCATTCCAGAAGTCATTGTCGTGACGCATTTCTCGGCCCTGCTTAGCTCTCTCTTTGCCTCGAGAGAGAAGACGGAGGCTCATAGATCACTGGCAGTCTTGAGAGGGCAATTACGTAGGCTGGCTCATTCTTCGATCACGAGTCCTCTGTTACTCCTAGTCAATTCTACCACAGAAGAGACTAGTAGCAGGTATAAAGAATCAACTTTAGACCTCAGCAGCTTGATTTCGAATCACAGGAGCCCCGAACATATGCCGCATTCGATATTCGCCTCGGTGCGTACCCTACGCCCTTCCCGACCAAGTTTCGGTCTCGTTTTCAACCAGTTTCTTGATTTACATCTTCTCTGTACTGATCTTGAGAAAAATCAAACAAGTAAAACATTCTTACCTGAGAAATCCTTCATCTCAACAAAGAAGGGCCGTCAGGGCCACTCTCCTACGTTGGTAGAAGTTCTGCAAGACGATCTAGGACTCCAAACGGCCCATTTTCACAGACATCACGAGCAGCGATGGGCCGTTTTCAAAGTGTCTAACCTGCAAATTGTAAATGGTTGTGAGACTTGACACCAGAACCACGTGGTAGGCTAGTATTTGCAGAAGTTGACAGTTACCAGTTGTGTCAATCCAAATCAATGCTCATGAGTTGCAAGTTCCCACAACTTTCTCAATAGCTCATGATCTGTCTTTATTGTATAGAGTTCAACTATAGCTCAAACACAGTCGGCATGATTGAAAAGGGAATTTTTGGATCAAAGTTACATATCTTGCGACGCCTTCTCTACACTTGATATGATGTTGACCGAAGTATAAAAAAGACATCCGGAGGAAAACTATCTGCCGCCGAGGACGTAGAATCCCATTAACAATCAAATGCACAAAAAAAAACACTTCGCTCATTTTCGCTTCTAAAAAAAAGGAGTTGAACAGCAAATCCTATTGCAGCTCGTTTGCTGGGATATGAAACAAGCTCCCATACAATCAGGGCGAAGACGAGCCAGGAACATCCGAGCGTCTATTGTTCTTCCAAAAGTCAATTGCCTCCACGACGTCTTCGCCCTTTTCATCCTCGTATGCATACAAAATCTGGTGATGGTTAGTTTAGCATTGCATGGGCGGTGGGGGCTGTTGGAATACCTCATGAGTACTGCTGTGCAGCATCCTTATACTCTTGTGCGGCACAATATGGACGGTGCCATTTTCAATGTTGCGCAGTTCGATGAAATTAGGCTCGAAAGCGAGAATAAATGGATAGCTCAATGCGAAGCTCTGTGGTGCGCCTTCCCAGTCAATTCGCCACTCTGGCCGAGCTCTCCAGCCATTGCGATTGACGAAGAACGAGAATTCCGAGTAGTTGAGCAAGAACTCGCCATTCAACCGCTCAATGTGAATAGGCCGCACTCCCTCCCTCCTAGCGACGAAATCAAGGGAAGTGTCGGCTTGATCAAGAAGAGATTGCGTCTCAAGAGTTTGCAAGGACACGACTTCGAATCCTCTCGCACACGCCACACAAAGAACCGACTTGAGAAAATGGACTGATGTGGATTCCGTGGGGATGTAAAACTCCTTGAATGGTCTAAGTTCATCATGACCACTACTGATAAACTTACCAAGTCCCTTTTGTTTCTTTCCCTTCGTCATCGCGTCATTAGGTTCGAAAACTTTGATGGTGGTCGATAGTGTGGTGGACTTAACGCAGCAAACAAGGTGCCTGCCTAAGCAGATTCCAGTCTTGAAGAAGCTGCAGTGGTTCTGTATCTTCTTCGGTCTCTTAGCCAAAGCTGGTTCGTCGGGGTTCAGAGCTGACAAGGCGTATGACTGTAACGTCTTGTTTGACAGAACAAGGAGTAACTGATATTCCTCCAATATATCGATTTGCGTGACGTTCGGCGTCTCAAGAACCCGTCTCGGCAGTTGCTCCTTTACTTTGCGATCGGAGACATAGATACCGCTATCAGTGCCGTAGAGTAATTTCCTCCCGCCGTCTGTAACCGGTTAATACATATTCTCTCCACCGCTAATCAGGCTTCTCTTACCAAACGGCGTAACACAGTTCACCTGGTTGGTGCCTCCAAAAAAATTGCTCGAAATTGGAGTCGTGTTGAAGAAATCGGCGCGAGCGCGAAGGCGCTGCTGGGCATTGTCGATAAACTCTAGCCATTTCTTTCTTGCTGCTTGATTAGAGGCATAGAGAGTCTGTTCGTAGCCCGCTTTCCCTAAATGTCGAAATGTGATGGGCCAGCCTTCGCCCTTCTTGGTATCTGACGCGGTTGTTCGGATTGACGGAATAAGACTTGAGGACGATCGTTTTATCGAGCCCTGCAAAGGTATCACTTCGTCCATCTCTCGAATCGCAAGGAGCTCCAGAGGTATCGGTCGCCGGTACGCAGTGATGTCTTCTATCTTCCCCTTTTGCTTGATACGAACCAGCAAAACGGCATGATCAAACAGGAATGCTGTAATCTCAGCTGGGTCTGTCGGTGACTTCTTGAATTGACTCTTGAAGACGAGTTCACGTCCTTCTTCAGTCAGTCGAAGGTCAACCTTTTCGTTTGGTTTAAAACGTAGCTGCTCGTGCAAGCGTCTCAGATTGAAACGATTCTCAGCCTTGCCAGATTCTGCATTCACGCGGCCAAGGAGATCTCTGATCATGGTGAGCACTTTGGGTATGTCAGCTTTATCGGGATTGTCATCCTCTGTATATTTGAGGACATTTTCAAGCAGGAGGGGGTACCGAGCCAATCGAGTGGTTGGCTTGGTCAAATACCCGTTGAGTTCGAGTTTGCGGGATTCCCTCTTTCTCTCAATTTCATCGACAAAACCGGAGAACTGCTGATTTATTGACCGCTCGTTTTCAAACCCGAATTTGCCCTCAAGCTGCTTGGATCCGTACCAGATGAAGGGCTCAAACTGGGGTACAAATTCCAGGAAAACATCACCGATGTTATGAACAATCGGATCCTTCTGTTGACGGTTGGTGAGAGATGATGCGAATCTTGAGCTGACAGTATGTATGCTGGGGTGGTCGATGATGTTGCTGAAAATTGTTTTGACGACCTTCTCGCGACGTTGTGGGGGTATTGGCGACTGCTTTGACCTCAGAGGGAGAATCCAGAAGTCGCGCAAATACTCAAGATCCTTGACGAAGTCTCTTTCTGTGTAGCAGATCTCAGAGATGACTTCTTGCCTCTTCTTTTCTCGCTCGCCAACAGCATCCGCTATTTCTTTCGGTACTGAGTTGATCCAGAGTTTTTGCTCATCAGTCTGGTCTGCCTCATCATCGTGCAGGTTTGTAGCGTCATCTTTTCGAAGTCCAGGGTTGATTTTGAGATTCAAGCGTGACACCTGTTCCAATCTGCGAGGACACGCAATCGAATAACAAAGTTGCTCTCGTGTACAAGTAGGCGAGTAGCATTCGGAAAGTAAGACGAAGACACCATTAACGGATGATTTTTCTTCGGGCTCGTCCACCAAGGTTTCTTTGAACTGATACATCTCGGACTGGGAGTCTCGCAGGCGATGCTCGTAGGTAACATCATGGAAGAATTTTTGTGCATCCAACGCACGACCAAGAAGAAGTGCAAGATTTCTATCCGTCGTTCTGATAATGTAAGACAACACATCGACAGCCTCAGAGCCGCTAAAGGCATTTTTGTACGTCAGTTCGTTCTTGGTGCGGTCTCCGACGTAGATCTTTTGTCTAAAACACTCGGCGACTCGGGAGAGTAACGCAGGATAAACAAGCGGGGGGCGAATTTTTGTTGCCGTTTGTGGGCGCTCGCTCTCGATAGATTTGCTGCGAGATGGGCGTTGCACAAGTGTCGCTGAATCAGAGTCGGAAGGAACAACAGTAGGCGCAATACTAGATGCCATAGACATAGTTCGAGCATGCTCGTAGGTGCTTGTCGATGAAGCCATGCTCGTAGTTCTGCCTTGCGCATGTGCATACGATCCACCATGTGGCATATATCCGTTCGCGGTCTGTATGTCTGACGGCGTTCGTCGGTTGGGAATGATGCGCCCGCTCATCGTCTGATGGGCATCTCTATCTTGCATGTTGTATGGGCCGGTCATTGACATGGATCGATCCTCGTGCCTTTCAGGGACAATACGGCCCTGGGCAGTGGTCCTTGCAGAATGCGGTTGCGAATAGGGGGCCTGGCGAGATTGGTTTGCAGGCGACTGTTGATAAGGATGTTGTGACTGTGGGTAAATTTGAGGTCGAGAGGTGGAAGCCAAGGATTGAGACCGATAAGAGTCGGTGTTCAAGGCAGCTCTGTGCGGTATCTGATACGTTCTATGCCCAGGGTGCCTGCCGCCTGCCGCCTGGGGTGGTCCGCCACCTCGAGACTCCATCCTGGGAGGTATCGGGCCTCCCGGATTTGGATACTGGCGTCGTTCCTGCGGCATGAACTGATTTGGTGGATACTGCCCGCCAGAGATAGATCGTTGGCCTTGGTAATAGCCAGCAGGCATATTACCTTCGGAGATCCGGCTGCCAGCGGAGGCTGGGTACTCGTGCTCACCATAGTAGCCTTGGAGATGCCGCTGCTGAGGAGGGTGCCGGGGAGCGTTCGGCGGACCTCTTCCTTGATCCATCATCGGAGGTGCTGTGGATGAGGTCATGGTTTGCGACCTTCCTGGCGGTGGCGCGGCGCCAAATATATTAGAGAAGGCAGCATCGCGCTGTGAGTTGTTGTCTGGGTAGCCTCGTGGCCGTGGTGGGGGTCGCGAATCGTAAGGGTAGTCCGCCATAGCTATAGATATGTCAGAGTTCAGTCACTTGTTGGTGAGATAGGTTTTGTGCACAAAGAGGTGGTGACAGTACCTTGGGGGTGGTTTGGGCGCGACCGAGATAGAGAGGCAGGCGAATCTACTAGACAATCTCACCACCAAGGCCAAACTCCGATGGGAACAGATACGCGGTGGTCGTGTAATTTGTAGTCCAGAAGGTTCGCGCTGGATTTGGCTTTCGTCGTGTCAGGTCAGCTGTAGACGCTTCTCAACCCAGGTCTGTGTTGGTAGGTGCGGCGGTTAAGAGGGGGCAGCCGCAAGATGAAGAGAGGTTAAGACAGCAGTATCGATGTGTAGGCCCGGAGTGAAACGGTTTGTCCCTGGACAGTTGTCTCTCCCACCCGCGTCGTACTTTTGCAGTATGTCTCGATCAGGTCGCGCCTTAGGCCTCGCCGACGCCGTGAGGGATTGGTTGCGAGCTGTCAATTGTCTTTGTATGTGGCTTAGACCATCTTCGCGTTGTACCTAGTGATTAAACCGCGCCACAGCACCGCTGTGGCGCACGGTGGCTGGTAAGCTCAGGGCCAAAACCGGACGCGAAAGGACACTTTGAGTGATGCATGAACCGAGATAGACTATACCAAAATCTATAAAAAATGATTCTTTCTTTTGGGTCACTGATCGAACCATACTCTGGCCTCCAAATTAACAAAGTAATAAGCGCATTGCTGCTTTACCTCTGAGATTCTCGGACTATGAGTCACGTGCATAAATGGGACACAGCTGGCTGGTGTAGCTAAGCAGGCGCCAATCATGGCAGCCACCTACCTACACCCTGCCTAGACGCCTAGCTCCTGTGTTCAGAGTGACGTGCATCATCCAACAGGCAACACTCACACGCAGCGTCCGGCATATTCACACTCAATATGGATTCAGAGGTTGCTCCAAAGTTTGCGCCCTTCATTGGCATGGTGAGAATCCGGAAGAAGCCCTGTGGCCAAACACCTCTAACACATTGACTAGGGTGGCATCGCTGCAGCAATGGTTTTCGGATGTACGACCGATCCTTCCAACCCCGATTATACAATATCAACTGAGAAATTTTGACTGATCTTCTACAGCTATCGGTGCTGCATATGGGACCGCAAAATCCGGTATCGGTATTGCGGGAGTGGGCACCTTCCGACCTGACCTGATTATGAAGGTAGATTTCTGGCTCGCACTATTCTTTCTTCCCGGACTCAACGCTCTAACTCTCGCAGTGCCTAATTCCCGTCGTTATGTCAGGCATTATAGCTGTCTACTCTTTAGTCATATCGGTCCTGATCGCAGAAGACTTAACACCGCCATCCGTGGGAAGCTACAGCCTGTTTGCGTAAGTGTGAATCATGCATCGTGATGCACAAATGCAACTTACAATCACCGCTAACACTTAGTAGCGGATTCCTACATCTTGGTTGCGGTATCGCTGTAGGAATGACAGGTCTAGCTGCGGGATATTGCATCGGAGTCGTAGGTGAAGCCGGCGTTCGAGCATATATGGAGCAGTCGAGGGTATTCGTTGGCATGGTACTGATTTTGATCTTCGGAGAGGTTCTTGGACTCTATGGGTATTTGATGTCTACCCTTGAATTCCGTTGCACGATTACTGACTAGATTGATAGACTCATCGTGGCGCTGCTTCTCAACACTCAAAGCAAGGGCTAAAACACGGCTCAATTGTCGCCGCTGGCAGCAGGCTACTGTGCGAGTTGCAGTTTTCTGCGCCGTGTCAGGGGTTGTGTTGTGACCGACTATACTGTACGATTTGGGTGACGTTTGGGGAGGCTTAGCATAGGACGGCTGCGAAGTCGATATTCCTCGGACTTGTGTATAACTGTCTCGAGGTGGTAGAATACCAAGTCATGATGTACATTAACTTCGAATACTGATCGCTGTTGTCCGCCCGGGATGTCCCAGTCATGCCTATGGAACCCCTGCGTGCACTGGACGAACACCACGGGTGTGGCGTCAATGAATGGGTAAGATGCGCTCGCCAATTCGGCGGGAGAGCCGTCTTCGTTGAAGGGCATCAGCCTCTCCGCGTATTCTGGTCCAGCTACGCTCTCGCTCTTCCCAACCCCTCATCTGGGCTTTCGCGGCCGTTAGGTGCATTTCTGTTCCTCTCGATATGACGGCATAGTTTGTACTGACCAATTAACCAGTCCCACTGCCGTTCTTCCTGCTGCAGCGTTGTGCTTGATGCTTCTCTCGCAAGCCGTTCCCTCCTGGCTTCGGCGGCAGCCTGCTCGCCCACCAGGTATGGATCCTCGAGCGGCCGAGAAGTCTCGTTGTGGGCTGCGTTCCGCTGCTCAGTCAGTCTTGCTGCTCTTTGGCGCTCTGGTGAGCCGGCTGTTTGGTATCTTCCGTCTACCACACGACGCTCGGCCACCTTCAGATAGTGCCTGGTGGTTGGCGTATCAGCAGCCGACCACATCGGGAAATGCGGCGGCACCCTAGTAGGCGGGCGTGCCGGTATAGGTGGGAGACCGATCGTTTCGGGCCGAGCAGACTCTCTAAGACGCTGGTCAACCTGCGACCCTGCTTCTACGGTGAGGTTGCTTTGGGTGGGGATTGGGTGTCTTCCAGGCGTGTAAAGTGGTGCCGCATCCGCGTTTGGGACGGTCGAGTGGTATGACGGCGTGTCGGATACTATCCGTTGGATTAGCCGACTGCGCTGTGCGGTCTTCTCGTTTGCGAAGACTCCCTCGCTCGGTCTGTCTCATGATCATCTTCCTCGCTCACCATATGATGGGGCCGCCGATCTGATCGAAGCCGTTTCTAGGTCTTGTGTGCTGTATCTTGGTGCAGTGTTTGCCACAGGCATCCTTATTCTCTGTTTCGCTACTAGGTAGCTGCCAAGGTGTACATACACTGCCCGGTGATGGTCTGCGTATGGTTCTATTGATAGTAGAGGTGCAGAGTGTGCCTTGCGAGCTATATGTTAACAGCTCATTTCCTTCATGTGCGGGGGAAGTTCTGACTGTGTACAATATTGACCTCCTCTCATATGCGGCGCAGTGGACCTGTATTAGTAACTGCATGTTGATATGATTTGGGCGTGGGCACGCGACCCCGCCACGCAGAGCGTCATGGTGATGAGTGACCTCGGCGGCGTAGTGGTTATCTGTTGCATGGAAAACAGCCCTCTAGTGGCGTGATGAATGGCTGGTGGCTGAGAGATAGACCACTTACATGGCATTGAGTCGCGGTTTTAGTGGCCCATAAGACTGGCGCCTTGTCGTCTGTTCTCCCTTTGGTGTTAGTTCGTCTTTTTATCGCGACGGGGTATCACATGCTGAATTACGACCACCAACCGCTTCCGCCTTCGTCACGGATGCTGCGTGGTTATTCTTTCGTTCATGTGTGAGCCTAGTATGTCTGCAGTGGTTAATGCATACCTGTCCTTTGCTGCGCGGCATTGAATAAGGTTACTGATGGCTCATTTCTCCAATACAAAGGCGTAGTGGGGTAGATGCTGGTGCACACGACAGCCTGCCACTGGGTGTGGAAGGTTTGCCACGACTGCGAGCAAAGTAAACGTGAACCGCAGAAAAAAAAAACCAGACGATACAAAACAGGTAGAAACGCGCACTACAGCACCTACGCATCCGGCAAGTCATACAAACTTCCCATGCGAGGGAGCCCCCCAGGTATAGGGTAGCACCACCAGCGCGACGGACTGATTAACGCGTCTCCGCAACCGCCCGCCCACAACGGCAACGGACCTCTGAAAGTAACACACCACCATCGACAATCAGAAACGCATGCAACCGTCAACTGGCCAGCGAATCGAGAGCGGCCCCATATAGCCGCGGCGAGAAGATGGATGCGCATTCACGAAATCAATGGGAAACCGACAACTCCCCCCCAAGTGCGCAACAGAACACGCGTCGAAACGCGGAGCACCCCCCGCCCGGCACCAAGAGAAAAAGGAACCATGGCAGTGCAGAGGGCGGTTCAGATGCAGCGAGCCGCGACCAAACACCAGAGAGCATGGCTAGCTGCGACGAGGATGTATACGACCCCGACCAGCCGCTTGCAGAGCGCCGGAAGGTTCAGAAAAGCTTCAGAGAACTCCTCCGCGATATAACGGAAAACTCGGAAGAATACCTCCAGTCCGGCTCACATGGACTATACGACGCGATAATCAAGGCAAACGAACTCACGAAACAAGTCAGGCAAACGACAGAAGCCACGATTGACTCGCGACTACTCGTCAGCACGACAGATCTCTCGTACCGGAAGACGCTACGACTCACACAGGGCAGTCTCTCGCAAGGCATTGACGTGGATGAACTCGTCTCTAAATGCATAACATTCATGCGCCAGGAACGCGGAAGTTCGGGCGGAGGGGAAGACGAAGACGGGGACGAAGAAGGCCGCACGACGACACAGCGAAGACATAGAAGGGAAAACTCCAACGGAATGGATGACCCCGAAGACAGGGATGGCGATATGATGAACTGGGATCACCTAGGCCGATTCGCGTGCCTCCCACACCTAAGGAGACCAGCATTAGCTGGACTGCTTCTCGGTCCGCTATCGGTGGAGAGGAAAAAACGAAGAATTACAAAACGCAGTGCTCCGTTCAGACCGAACAATCTTGCTGAAACGCGACCAGAAATTCTGAACACAGAAGACTTGGCCAAGAAAGGAAACGATCTCACCGCCATATGTGGCAAGATATTCCAGCAACTTCAAAATACACAAGAGCAGCTGCAAGAGGCAGTGGCCGAGGCCATACAGGACGAGATGAGTGACGAAGAGAAAATAGAGATAATGCACAGACACGCACTCCGGGGGACTGGCGGTATAGATCTCATGAGATTCGTGGTCAACCCTAAATCGTTCGGACAAACAGTCGAGAATATTTTCTATGTTAGTTTTTTGATTCGGGACGGAAGGATTGAGATTGAATACGACGAATACGATCTCCCTGCATTAGGTAAGTTCGATGCGCTCTTGCACGTACCAAGGAAGCAGCTCACAGAAAGCTCACAGCGCCTGTTCTTGGGGAGGAACACGAGGATGAACTGGCTCGTCAGAGTTCTGCAAAGCACCAGGCAGTATTATCCATCGATATGCAGGCCTGGAAAGACATAGTCGAAATTTTCAAGATCGAAGAGCCAATGATCGAGCACAGGCAAGAACCTGTAAATAACGGCCCTGGGGCGAGAGGTTGGTATAGTTGAATGCTGACAAGCACGTTTCATCTGAATGCTATGCACGTTTGATGGCAAGAGACAAACCAGAAGGTGAATGAAAACCTGCCTGCACATAAAGGGCCTTTCACTCGAAAGCAAAGCGTCGGCACGAAGCGATGCAGGCAGGGAATGTCAAAGGAAACTATAACGACCAAGGAGAAAGTATTTCTGGGAAGGACAGCACCAATGTTAACTCTCCTGTTGCATAAGTGGATTGTCATCATTTGGGGACACACTAAATTGTACATAAGAAGATCAGCCGCTTCTTGCTTCTCAACATACCGGGCTTGCAAATTTGAAAATGAAATTCCATCGCAAAAACCTCACCCCGCGTGCCCGACAAGTCAAAATGGATCACTTAACCAATACGCCACAGCCCGTCACTGAAGCTGACGATAGCATCATGAGCTCCGGGCTTTCTGAAACAGAACAAGAAGAACAGGCTTGGAGAAAACAGCAGACTAACGCGCGGTTACTGGCTGTCAGAAAAGCGCAAGACGCCCAGGACGAGGCTAACGAAAAAAGCCAGTACATCAGCGACAGCGTACCCAAAAGCGACCGAGGCGGGCAAAAGAAGCATAAGTCAATCAAAAGAGAGGCTCTCGCGGCTGGTTGGGCCGAAGTCGTAGCCGCTTGGGGCAAAGTCAAAGCTCATGAACAGAAGCTGGCAGAGGATGAGCGAGATCTTGCCGAGAAGAAAAAGGTCCTTGAAGATGCACAGCGGATGGTTGGGGCTATGAGTGCAGAGAGCGATATGCGGAAAAGCCTCAGCAGCACAGACAGAGAAATGAGAATGGGTGGCGAGCAGGAAGCGTCGTGCTACGGCGATGCAGTACTATCACAAAACGGAGAGAAGATAGATCCTGCAAAGTGGCTGAAGGATGACAACCTCGGGAGTCCAATCGACAGAGAACTGCGGATGACCCATTGCAGCACATTGAAAGGTGAGGAGTGCTTAAAGGAGGGCATCGCTCTCGCGCCGTCATTTACGGGTCATCCTGCTACGACCAGCACCACCACGGCAACTTCAACAAAGGGAGTTAACAATCCAGGCTACCCTGCGCGCCTTGGCAAGGAGGAGAAGCTAAAGGCTCCCAACGAAAGGCCAGCGTTGAGGCAAGTCGGTTTGAAGCCACCTGGAGGCGCACGCAATAATGATGCAGAATGCAAGGCGTGTGGGCTAATGAGAGCCGCCCATCTGCCGCGGTCTCTAGACTGTCCTGGTCGGGCTCTGACATGGTCACTTTGTGCCATTCTCCTGGCTGTTGGTATTGCAATGATCATCGCGGCATCCTTGCAGTTACGGGAAGCCAAAAAGGAGCGAAATTTGTGGCTCCAAGCGAACGGACTTACGAGGGCGTACTTGCTGGCGATAGCTCCCGCGGGTAGCGTTGACTAATAAGGAACTAATAACAAGCTTCCAAAAGGTGGCGACGGACGAATCGGACCAAAGTTTGGGTGATTGATAAGCGCGAAGGGTCTAGTGAGGGAAGTGGCTGAGGAATGCCCTGCTATCTAGATAGAATAGGAGGAATAACCATTCCAAATTCACATGTTTCGTAATATTTGGCTCTCCAAGGCTGCTGACTTTGCTGACCGGGCAAGGCTGATGAGGTAACTATGTAACAATTGCGCTCCTAGATATAATCAAGCAGGTCATCGATTGCTGTACCGAAGTGCACCGATTTACATATGTACATACATACATACATACATACATAGCTTCCATAATTCATTAGCAGGCGCCACGAGCAGTTAGTGCTAATAGCTATTAGTACATATCTGTACGTACCCGTAGGTAGTGCCGCGATTTGGAATTCGGTACGTGCCTACCTATCGAAACTAGTAGGTAGCCCCGGCCGAGCCGATGCAGTGATGCAGTGATGACATATACAATAGTTACCTTAATAGTGCCAATGTTGACGCTTCTCAAATTCGGTGGCTACTTAGGGTAGGTACTAGGCTAGGAAGTTAGTGGGTAGATTAACAGGTAACTAGTAAGTTAAGGGTTCTGAAGCAGTCGAGGCTGGCCTGGATCCGCCAGCCGCTTGCATCTCTTAAATATAAAACTACAGGCTCGTCGCTGGTCTGTCAGCACACATGTTTCGAAATACCAGCTGCCGCTTTATTTCCACACGTATACGTCTAGCCTGTTGTGAGAGATCACTGTGCACAATGTCGGCAGAGCTTATTCCTCCCAACCCATCGGATGTCATGGTCATCCGCAATGTCACCCCCAACATTGCGACGTTTTCTGTCCCGTTTGCTAGATTTGGCAAAGCTAAAATCGGCGGTCGAGGAACGCTTGGTTAGTGAATCGCAGAGCCATCGCCAGACCGTGCAATGACTATGGGTTTAGGCTTGTTAGCTAACGTCTTGCTACAGTGAAATTGACATCGGGTTCCTTGGCTGCGTTTTCTCCGGTAGCACTCACAGACGCAACCAAGGCCAAGGTAACCGAAATGGGCGGCAAAGTCGGCTACCTGGTCGCCCTGGATATTGAGCACCACATCTTCCTATCTGAATGGGCGAAGGAGTACCCCGGTGCCAAGATCATTGGACCTCATGGCTTGCCCGAGAAGCGAGCCCAGCAGGACGACCCAAAGATTGGAAAAGAGGAGTTCGCTGTCGTGTTTACGCCAGAGAAGAAACGCGAGACCAAAGTCAGTGAAGAGTTCGATACCGATTTCGACTACGAATATGTTGATGGCCATGCCAACCGCGAACTTGTGTTCTGCTACAAGCCCGAGAAGGTCTTGATTGAAGCGGACCTGTTGTTTAACTTGCCTGCAACTGAACAGTACAGTAAAGTACCAGAAGGCGAACGACAAGCATCGGGTGTGGTAGACAAGCTGTTTACCAAGCTTCAGAGTACCGAAGGTCAAGGCAAATGGATCAAGAGGTTCAATTGGTACGTTCTTGCCAAGGATAGGCCGAGCTACAACGATAGTCTTAAGGTGATTGGTGGCTGGGATTTTAATACTTTGATCCCCTGCCACGGCGATGTTATTGAGGGTGACGCAAAACAGGTTTTTGACAAGATATTCAACTGGCACTTGGATGGGAAGAAATGAGCGCAACATACAGATAGTGCAAAACTTGGCAAAAGTTTAATTGGGAGTTTGGTGGAAGCGAATGGGTGTGCGAGTTCATGATGTTATACCCCAGATGTATCTTGCATTTGTCGCAAAATGAGATGGAAACTTTCTGTCAAGTCTGTGAGCTGGGTGCAGAAAATCCATGTAGGTTGATAGGTGCTGAATATTGGGCGAGTAGAATATTTCCCTTGAACAAGTTCGTTAAAATGAAGCCTGGGAGCCTTCCTTATTTGAGGTGGAACAGCGCTGCAACACGGTACTCGGAATGAGTTACCTACCTACCTACATACATACCTATTTATGTATGGACATACATAAGGCTTGAACACCAATCTATGTACACTTTTGGTGGGCAGGCAGCCTGCCAGCACCCATGGCCCCGCATCTCTCATCTCACGCGCCAGCCACCGCACCAGCATCACCTTGCTCTTGCTCCCTCTCAACATCCCCAGAGCTTCTCTCAAAAGTCAGCACTCACGGCTTCTTCCCTGCTCTCTCCACAGGGTATAAGCTTCCAGATCATGTGAATGTAAACCGAGTGAAAAATGACGGAATACGGGAAGATGGAGCCGTTCTCATTCGCTGGCTCGAATGATGTCGACCACGGCGTCAGCATCCGCATGCAAGTCCAACCATGCTATGACATATCGGTGGATGGGTATAAGCTAACCATCCGTAGAATGAGCCTGGAGGGAGAAGGAGCAGCGTTAAAACAGTCTACATTGCTCAGTCGTCCTGATTTGCGTCACGTTGGATCAAACATGAGGTACCCGTCTACCCACCGCTCCCGCATTGGATTTTATGCGACTAACATGGTGTAGTGTCTATTCAGATTTTTATGCCACGGCCCAAGTCTGGGCCGGCTCCAAAGCTCTCACAGTTCCCGTGCAGACATCGTACAAACCATTTCGTGCGGAGAGACGGTATGCCATCTATTTCTCGCGCCCCGTGCGAGTATACTCATCTCAATAATAGGTGGAACGAATGGCTGCGACTCCCCATTTCTTACAAATCGCTCCCGGCAGACTCTTGCATCGCCATAACAATATGGGATCTTTCCCCAAGCGGCGGGAAAAACTCACAAGGGCATGCTATTCCATTTGGTGGAACGACCCTGTCTCTGTTCGACGCTGAGAATCAAATTCGAAAAGGACGCCAAAAGTGCCTGGTACACAGGCATAAAGTCGCCGATGGAACCATCAGAATGGAGACCCCAGCGATCTTCACAGCCAGGAAGAAGGCCATGACTGGAGAAGTTGGAGTGCAAGCTGCTCGAGATGCGGAGGAACTGGAGCGAATGGAGGGCCTTTTCAAGAAGCACGAAATGGGTGATATTCCCAGAATCGACTGGCTCGATCAACTGGTGTTCCGCGACTTTGAGAACCGCGGCCTTAAAGCGGCAGAATCCTCCTTGCAGATGCTGCAGCGACGACGACGACTCGACAAGCTCAAAACTGAGGGCACAGACCTTGCAGAATATAAAAACAGCGAATACTCGAGCCCGCCAGCGTTTGTATTGAATGTGGAACTCCCGAAATTTGACTTTCCGGTTGTTTTTGCAGACCATGAGTATGATGTTCCCCCAATATCTGCACATGCACCGGTGCACATTCATCAACCGGGTCAGCACCACCACCAAGCGCCCGAGGTTCAATTTGGGCCCGGTATCAATGCTGTTGATGACAGTATGTCAGCAATAGGTGCAAAAATAGCGAAGGTTTTTGATCCAGAAGTCGGCCAGAGAGACAACCCTGCGGAAACAAAGCACAGACGGCTGTTCAGAAGCTCTCATCGTCATGGAATATTGGACAAAGACCTCAGGCCGAATGCAAAAGTCCGAGATGAACTCAACACCATTATGAACTATTCACCAACTCACTTCTTATCTCCCGAAGAGATGGATCTTGTTTGGAAATTCAGATATCACCTTACAAGGGACAAGAGAGCTCTTACCAAATTTGCCAAGTCTGTAAACTGGGCTGATCAAAGTGAATCAAAGCAGGCCATTCAAGTCCTTGGGCGGTGGACTGAAATTGATGTTGATGATGCTCTTGAGTTGCTTGGGTCATCTTTCAGCAACCCTGCCGTGCGTTCATATGCCGTGGATCGTTTGCGCAAAGCCGACGACCATGAGCTGTTGCTATATTTGCTGCAGCTTGTGCAAGCGTTGAAATACGAACATATTTCTACAGAGTCTGTAGAAGGCGCCCTTGCGGACTCGTCGCTGGCCCGGTTTTTGATACAACGGGCAGCTGCAAGCTTTCTGCTCGGTAACTACTTTTACTGGTACCTCATGGTAGAATGCGACGACAATAGCCCGGAGCAGGGAACTCAAAGCCGCGACATCTACAGAAAAGTGGCGTATGACTTCATGCGAATTTTAACCGATCGACCGAATGGGGACGACGAAAGAAAAACACTACTTCGGCAAGCGGAACTTGTTGCCGCGTTGTCAAAAATAGCTGTCGATGTGAGAAAATCTGGCGAATCAATGTCTAAGAGGGCCGATAAAGTGAAGGCGCTTTTCGCGGACCCAAGCAACGAGCTTATCGTCATTGACCCTCCGCTTCGGTTACCTTTGGATCCTTCTATCAAGATAACCGGCATTATTCCCGACCAAGTTACAGTTTTCAAGTCGTCACTGAGCCCCATCAAATGTACCTTCAGAACTGTTGAAGGTCAAACTTATCCAATCATCTTCAAAGTGGGTGATGATCTACGTCAAGATCAACTTGTGATACAAATCATTACCCTTATGGACCAGCTGCTCCAGAAAGAAAATTTGGATCTCAAGCTTCTTCCATACAAGATCCTAGCCACGAGCACGGCTGCCGGAGCTTCTCAGTTTGTGCAATCCCAGAGCTTGTCTAGCATTGTCGGGAAATTCAAAAACAACCCGGCTCTGGCGTATTTGAGGTACCATAACCCAGACAATACGCAGCCTTTGGGGGTTCGCCAAGAGGCACTGGACACTTACGTGCGTTCTTGCGCGGGATACTGTGTTATTACATATATCCTTGGCGTAGGCGATCGTCATCTCGACAACTTGCTATTAGCACCCGACGGTCACTTCTTCCATGCGGACTTCGGGTACATTCTTGGCCGCGACCCGAAGCCATTTGCCCCTCTAATGAAACTATCCAAAGAGATGGTTGATTGTATGGGGGGAGTGCAATCCGAACCCTATAAACAATTTCGGCAGTACTGCTTCTTGGCCTATGCTGCTCTAAGAAAGTCCTCTAACTTGATCTTGAACCTGTTTAGCTTGATGGTAGACGCCAACATCCCTGACATTAGACTTGAGCCGGATAAGGCCGTGTTGAAAGTGCGGGAACGCTTCCATCTGGAGCTGAACGAGGAGGAAGCAATGTTGTCACTTGGGAGGATCATCGATGACGCCCTGGCATCTTACGCCCCGGTAGTGATTGACAAATTGCACGAGTGGGCTCAGGCATTGAGAAATTGAGATCGTTTAGACTCTAATATACATTTTGGTTGGGGGTATTCAGGTCTCACCAAATAGGAACACACCTTTCCCGGATCTGAAGCCCGTGAGTCCGCTCTGCACAGCCTCCTGAAGCTGCTTCTCCTCGGTCTCCCAGTTCCACGGGACTTCTTCAATGGGAATGTCGGAAAATTTGCCCTGGCGTATCATGTCGAGAATATCATTCACCATGTGCTTCTTGCCTACTGCGTCGCGCTCATTCCAATTGGAGAGCCAGAATCCAACGAAGCGAATATCCTTGAAGATCAGCAGCCCAACGGGAAGGGCAATTGGCTGCCTGGACATTCCACCATACGAGACCAAGGTACCACCATCGCCCAGAGCCCTTGCGAGTGTCGTGGCGGATTTCCCACCCACGCAGTTCAGAGCGAGGCCGATGCTGTCGCGCCCATTGCGGGTGATTTCGGCGAGCTGGTCTTTCCATTCGCGCGACAGAAATTTGGATTCTGAAACGACGACATCCGCACCTAATTTGTAAAGCTCTTGCTTCAGAGACTCAGTCTCTTCGGTGGATTCTCTATCACGGATGACGTTGATGCTCCTCAAGCCCCAAAGCTTTCCGAATTGAATTGCCGCCCTACCAACACCAGAGTTGGCACCATTTTGAATGAACCATTGTCCACTACCCACATCAAGGGGCTTCATTTCAATTCCCGCCTTGAGTCCCGCGCTTGGTCCGTAGCAGCGAAGCATTTTGTAGGCAGAGCACGGGTTGACGCTCACGGTTGCCACCTGGGTTACCGACAAACCTTGCTTGTCAACCTTGAGGAGTTGATTTGAGTCAAATACAGCATGTGTTCGCCACGTTCCCATCTGCGATGCAGCTGGAATGACCCAGTTACCTTTTTGGAGCTCGTTGGAAGCACCACCTGTGGAGACGACCTCGAAAACCCCTTCGTTCCCCGGCGTGATCGATGGCTCGGCGGTGCCAATTAGCGAGGTGAAGGGTGGTTTGGTGCCATATGTGCCTTGTATAGTATTTATGTCGGCTGGATTGATCGGCGCGGCGAGGGAACGGACGAGAACAGATGATTGCGGGATCGATGGAGATATAGAATGAGTATGGAGTCTGCTCGGGGGGAATTGGTCAGCCAGAACCCAGGAACACTGGAAGGAGTCGTCCCATTACCTGAGAACGGCAGACGGCTCTCCATGCTTAGAGAAGACGAGCGCTTTGGCTTGGGTATAGCCGTAAGGGCCAGATTTGTTTCGTCTCGTGGAAAGGGGGAGCCGGGAGGCGTTACTCGCGGCGGAAAGCCGCAGCGTCCGTGACAATAAACTTGTTGTAGGAGACTTTAATGCGTATGCCATCATTGGATCTAGATAATAGTTATGCGTTGCCTTGCGATGAGGTTGGCGGCGGAAGAGGAAATTGGCTCGGCTTGCGTATAATTAAAGGCATGAACTTCTTAGGTTACCAATGACGTTGCGGGGCTTTCATTGACTTGACAGAGAGCGTTTTTTGGGGAATGGATCTTGGACGTTCACGCTTGCACCTACATAGGTGCTACCTTATTAGTACGTACCAGTGACGGACTACCCAGTAATTAATAGTAATAGGGTTACTAACTAACTAACGTCGGCCACCCACTTCTGAGCCACACCCCCTTTTGAGCCACCCATCGTCAACATAAGGCACAACGCAAAAGCTTCATAATAAATACAATTAAAATTCAGAATATATAAAAGCTATATCAATCAATAGCTAAGAAGCTAGAAAATCAATCTATAGCTGACTCAATAATTGGATGTGTGATATTGCCAGTTAATTGCGTATCAAGCTGCCGCCGTGTGTTTTCAACCTCTATGACTTGAAGGAATAATTTATTAGGATCTGTAATAACTGTTTGACGTTTTTTGGGCCTGATGAGCTTGATTTTAGCTTCAAGCTGTTGGATCTGGCCCTCTGCAAGCGTTATTCTGGCTCGTTGGATGTCGAATTGCTTCTCAATTTTCTGCTGCATCAACCGTATCGTGCGCTCATTAGTTGAGCGCTTCAAACTCTCTGAAAACAGGTGGCGAAGCTCTTCTTTGTTAATAGGTGTTTTGAATAGCGGAAGGCCTTCATTAGGCGCTCTTATCGGCCGTGGAGGCGTTGCTTGAGGCGTTGTTTTTAGTGCCTTAAGCAGCAGCTCACTCATCAATGGGCGCGCCACACAGACAGGCCATAATCCTGACGTTCGCCAGCCTGAACGAATGTTATTTTCTGTTATTCCAGCCTCTCTTGCGATAGCATAACACTCGAGAAAAATCCTCTTTCCAACCGGCGAAGAATCGTTATCATTAGGGCGTTTTCCAAGCTCGGTCTTATAGGCTCTTTTGACGGCACTAAAGACGGCTACGTCAAGAGGCTGAAGGATGTGAGAGCTGTGAGCCGGCAGGAATAGAAGGTATATGTTATTATTATAACATTCGGATAGGAATTCGTCCGTACAATGGCTGCCATGGCCGTCGATAATAAGAAGTCTTCGCTCCTCCGCTCTTATCGGCTTCGTCTCGGGGATGAAGATCGTTTTGAGCCAATTAACAGCGATAGTATTGCTCGTCCAGCCCCTCGAAGAAGCCTGGAAATGCCAGTCTTTAAAGGCTCCTAATTCGTCAGGAAACCACTGTTGTTGAATGTTCTTTCCGTCAAAAAGAACTAATGGATTCAGCTTCTTCCCTATGGCTGAGATGCACTCGAAGATTGTGCTCCAAAAGCGCTGGCCAGACTGTCTCTTCAGGGCAATTCTCTTCTGTGATGACCCAAGCACCAGGCCATTCTCTCGAAGCCCTATTGCAAGCCCTGTTTCGTCCATATTGTATCGGTTGCGGGGGGGTATATCGATGATCTGTTGGACGCTGAGAAGCTTGAAGAAAGTCTGAATTGTATAAGTTGAAGCCCCATTTAGACGTTGAAAATCAAGGCGCTTGCCTCTAAGCGTTTTGACCTCTGGGTTACGGTTTAAAAAGCCTTATAACCAGTTGATTCCAACGTCATGATTATCGCCATTGGCTCGGCAGAGACTTGAAGCGATCTTCCGGACCTGCTGGTGGGTAGGGGGGTTGCCAAGATGATCCTGAATTAGGATCCAAGAGACGAGATGTGATTCCTGAGCGGCCGGAAGCCGTTGCAACGGCTCAAAAGCCTCTTTCCGTGATGCTGTGCCTTTGATGCGATGCTGCAGCGTTCCTCGAGGTACGGACCAGCGATTTGCTGCCTTTCGTGTGCTCATGCCACCAATCACGTCTTGAACAGCATTTTGAAGGTCTTGTTCGGTGTATTGACTCATAATAACTCAATAGTAAAAAAATGATAATTATTAGATTTTTTAGGCGCCAAAAAACGCGCTTCTAATGAGGGAGGTTTGTCGCGGAAAATGAAGAGGTTGGGTGGCTCAAAAGGGGGTGTGGCTCAGAAGTGGGTGGCCGACGTTACTAGTTTGGGAGGTTGGAGATGGCACGAGGATCGGGGCCGCTCGACAATGAGATGTTAAGCCTGCCCGTTATGTGTCGAAATAAAAAAAAATTCAATTGACAGATGAACCATCATCTCTGTCAAGGTACCCCGCCCGATACATGGCCGATGTGCGGCACGAAAGTAATCTATCTTTTCCTTTTTTGGTGCAAGGGGGTTAACGAGGCCGGCGGGCAAGTCAGTGATCGTCAAGAGGCGCAGGACATGCGAGTTAGAACAGAGACATCTTCCGAGTGTTTCAATTTTTATTCAATTTTTATTCAATTTTTGTCCCCTTTTTCTGTTGGAGATGTGCTCTGGTGGCGAGCACAAGACAGTTGGCAACGTTGCGACAGCGCGCACCTGGGTTTGTTACTACCTGTAACTAAGTTCGACAAGTTAATTGACCTCTGTACCAACGACCTGGTTGGCACACGACCCGACTTCTTACGAGACCATGCAGCCAAGCTATGGTTCCGTTCGTCGCATGTATGTGCGATAACAATAAGTGATTTGTTGCCACTGCACTGATGCAGATCGCACCATAGCGCTACCCAAGTGTTTGTAAGCTCCTCAAGCATGTCCGGCCTTCGGAGTGCGCGACTCACCTCCTCCCAGCGACCGACCCATGCCCTGCCACTGGGAGCACTTTTATCGACTGCTACGCAGGTCTAGCATCTGTTTACTCCAGGATCATAACTTGTGCCCCGTTCGTTATTAAAGACCTCCGTCAGGGTTGGCTGGCAACCTCGTCAAGAGCCACTAGTTTTGAGGATACCAGAGCCACCAGCGTCCATTATCCTTGCAAAGCGTCCAGCCACTGGGGAGCTCCAATTTTGCTTCGACCCTTGGCCTTGCGCGACCGACCTCCTTTCTGCACGTTACCTGATTCATTGCCGCGGTAATCTTGCGAATTTTCCTCTGCTTCCTAGTTTCTTTCATTCACCGTGAAAGAAACTGCAAGAGAAGCCGGACAGGTGAGATTGCCGGTTCTGGACGTCCCTGTCTTTGTTACAAAGGCCATTGTGGTCTGACCTCTCTACGGTCTATCCGTCTTTACGCCAACTTCCTACTCATTTCGCCATGCCCGCCCTGACAATGTCACATCGGCCAAAGAACGGCGCGAAGAAGCCGCGGTTTGAACTACCCGCACTCGATCTCAACTTTGGCAACATCACGGATGGCACCAATATACCGCCACCGCTGCCGTCGCCAAAGGTCCCAACGCCCCCGCAAACGCCCCCCGCGATCGATGCCAAAGACGCCCAGGCTCATGGCACAGCCGCTGCGAATAAAGCCAATGGTATTAGTACTGGTACCTACCACCCCAACGAGCCTGCCCCGTTGAGCCCGACCCCCTTTGTTCAACAGGGCACACTCCGGCGCATGTTGAGCAAGCGCACCATGAGTAACACAGCTGCAGAAAGCCGGCTCCCCGGCAGCCAAAGCGCGCTGCTGCTGGACAATGTCGACCGACCGCAGAGCCGTGGTGGTTTCAGCTTGATGGGCGATCGAAAATCGAAGCGCAATAGCGGCTGGTTTAAACGTTTCAGGAACGGCGACCAGCCGCCCTCGTCAAGACGGTCCAGCTTCCTCTTTAGCGGCAGCTCCAGCAACTTGCCCGATACCTCGAAGCCGCTGGAGCCGCCGCCGCCAATGATCCCCGAGCTTCGGGAACTTGAGAAGGACGAAGGTAGCTTGGGCTCCGACATATTTCGAAACATAAAATAACAACCCCCCACGGTATGAAAATTCATGAGGGCATCCAATATGCCTGTATGATGCGAGCGTAAGAAATATGCCCGCGCGGAGAAACTTGTTCGCAGCGAACCTTCTTGGATATATTCAGCTTTGCCCTTTGCCGCCAATAGAGTCGACGGCTCAAACATCACGGCCGCAGTGTCCGAATTACGATACCCCCGCTCATTAGAAGCCTGTTTCTTTGCCCACAACAGCATCAATACTCCCTATTGTCGCTCTCTGCCCTTTTTATTTATTTGTTTTTTGTATTTACGGCAATACCAGGCCTCATAACTGGATTCATTCTTCCTTTTGGGACCTAGCACTCGTTTTAACACTTGTGTTGCGAATATTTCTCAGTTACAGCCAAAGAACAAAATATTTGGCTAGCAAAGCTGGTTTACACGAGATTAAACTACATCATCTATTCATCTGTTTAAGAAAGAAATTGCATATACAAACTATCACGCTGGCAGCAGCTGCTCTTGATTCCATATGACAAAATTCATGCCTGAACATTTAGACTGACCGACCCCACGTTCTACTGTTCTACAGTAGCTCTTTCCCCTATCCTGTAGTCTAATAACTTTTATCCTAGAATGTGGAACAAAGCGGGTTCTGGACTTCTAGGGCCGTGATTTATCGTCCATTGGGATCGGCCGCTCATCATGCAAGTCTTCGGGCTTACCAGGGCGGCAAGCCCAACCGTCGACAGCGCGTAGCGTTTCCCTAGTCCATATCTTGTTCATGAGTGCAAGCCGCAACGGGACCAGTGCGATAATTATCAGTGGAAATGCTGGAGCTGCGACCGTCAAAGTCACACCGAAAACAATGGCCGTAAGGACTATCTGGATGATAGTATAGGTGTGCATCCCCAGCCAAGTCACGTTGGTAGGGAGAGGCGGCAGCTCGCCCCTGGGCGTGACGAGATTGGCGATTCTTGGAAGTATCGGGTTGACAGAGAGGCTTTGGTATCCCATAAACATGAAGAGACCGGAAAGTACAGACGTCGGTGTGAGCCCCAAGACTTTTTGAAATGGTGGAGAAACAAATATCATAATGAAAGCAGCCTGCAGGAAGGGAGAAAAACGCTGCTCATATACTCGAGCAACTTTGGATCGTGTGTTGCCCTCCTCCGGTTCTATTTCTGTAGTGTCAGCTTCCATATAGTGAATCAACGATTCCGAATGTAGTGGTGCCTGTGGGAGGAGGCCATTAGCGGGCGGAATCCCGAGAACTCCGCAGGTGATCGTGGTGATACCCAGGAGAACAATATCCCATGCAAAGCCGCCAGGCTTTCGGGTGCCATAACGCTTAACAGTACAAATAATACTGCTAATTTCATGGTCGAAGTAGAAAAGCACTGTGATAATCGCCCCGGGTATAATAGACAGAAAGATCCACCCCATATCGAGTTTCCAGAATTCGACGAAGAAAGTCTTGCGTTGGGGGTTGGTTGGCCGAAAGCTTGTTTGGATTTCCAGGCGTTCGTGGTCCAGATAAGCGAGCTCTCCAATACGCGGAATACCGATCCATATGATGATCGATATTGCCGCGGCGTATTCGGACAACCCTAATCGAACGTAGCGGTGAAAAAGGGGCTGCCATGAGTTTGCTGTTGAGAGTAGAATGGCTAAAAGGCATGTTCCGAATGCACCGATAACTGCGTAGAGAAAGGCTGCCAATGATACCTGTGAATGCGTGCGCTTCAGCTCAAGAGCGGCTTTATGGAAGTAAATGATACTATTCAATAACGAAAATATATCAGCGCTGAAATGCGTGACATATTGCATGGTCCAGTCGTGAGCATTGAATATGGCCAATAGGATATGCATCCAACCAGCATGGATGAGTGACCAGGCCATGACCGATAGAAAATCAACCTGTCTCAGGGAATTAGGGGCTAAAAAACGGTAATGCAATGGCAAAAACCCGACATACATGGAAATGCTCATTGCAAAGCTGATAGATGTTCTCAGCCAGAACAGAAAACGGTCCGGTAACACCCAATATACATAGCGGCTGGGCACTGAATCTGTTTAAACAAACATGAGACTTGCTAAGCATCGACAGAGTCCAAGAGACTTACAATGCAAATGCCAACCCGCATAATCCAGTACTGAAAACAACCTCGATAGTTCCCCAAGACTTGCCGGTGAGAACATACAAGTCGCTGGCAAAAGTGATGCCCGGTAGGATATTGGTAAAGAAGATATACACAGCACTGGCGAGTACCTGCTGATTGAAGACCGTCCAGTCAGAGACGTATCTACGCCTCAAATTGCGAAAATCGACTTTCAGGAGTCGAAAGGGACGGAGTCGACCGCCTTTGGCAAAATACCGTGTACGTGGTGCAGCTGGCGTGGTAGGTTCTTGATGACGGCTGCGGCGCTCCAGAACCCCGCCAGTACCAGAGTCCTGCGAGACGAATTCCACACCACTAGTTGGAGCCCCTGCGGGGGAGATGTCAGTGTCGCTGTTATCATCGTACTGCCCTGCCATTTTCAATATGCAAAGGAATTCCTGGGAAGTGGCACAGGAGAGAGGGAGGAATCAAGTTGCGTAGCAGGCTGGAGATGCACAGGGAGAAATGTCATGGCAGTTCGCCAAGCGGTTGAGTAGTGACTAATGTACCGAAACATTCTCGACGCAGTTAGGTAGAAGAAGCTACGGCACGCCACATTGCTAAAAACCAAGGTTTCGATGTTCAGGTGACGACGGGCTATCGCTTGACAGGAATGTTTACGGAGGTGGTATTCAGCCGCCGCAAAGCGGTGGCCGTCTCTTCAGCAGGAACCAGGTAACTATGTACCATAAAAGACCAATAACCCGGCGCTGCAGTGTACCCGAATCTTTAAAGAAAGAAACTTCGCCAAGATCACTAATTCTTTATGCCAAGCTGTTGAGTGGCTTGACAAATAAATGGGTGGTTTTTCTGTAGTCGCTAGCACCCAATCTTATCGGCACGTGGCGCCGCGCGTTGGAGCGTGTCTCCTGATAACCATTCAGTGCAATAATTACCTAGCTACAGAAGTAGCTTATTGAGCAGAAGCAACGACAGGGAACTGATCAGTGAACACCAAAAATCGAATTCAACACCTGCATGAGATCAAGGGTGCAAAGCTTCGTTGAACTAGCTTCTTCTCCAGAAAATGGCACAATTCGTGCCAAGATCGTCCTTCCAAATTCCTGGAACCGTACCCAAAACATACTTCCTGGGCCATCACCATGCTGGCGCCAGCAAGATCAAAACCATTCTTCCAAACATTTCCGTCGTGCTTGAATGCCGCGATTTTAGGCTACCCTTGTCTACACAGAACCCAAGCCTCGAGCGAGCAGTTGCTGGGCGCCGACGCATTGTGGTCTACACAAAATGCGACCTTGGCACCGATAGCAGCGCCGCGCGCCAAAGCCTAAAGAGGATCTATGGAGATAACGCTGTATTCTGGGATAAAAACAAGCCTGCTACCACCACCGCGTTGCTAAAGAGGTTAAAGGACTCAGCGCGCACCATGGACTCCCTAGTCGGCGTGCGAGCCCTTGTCGTTGGGATGCCAAACGTGGGTAAGAGTACACTCTTAAACTCACTTCGCAACGTTGGCATTTCCGGCAAGGTGGCAAAGGCTGCAAAAACTGGCGACCAGGCTGGAGTGACGCGCAAGATTGGGACCGCAGTGCGTATTGTTCCGTCCGATGACAAAGGTGGTGTCGGTGGCGGTGTCTTCCTCATGGACTCGCCCGGTATATTCCAACCCTATGTCGAAGACGGAGAGACCATGATCAAAGTCGCCCTGGCTCATGGTATCAAGAAGGGTCTGATACATGATGAAATTCTTGCCGACTACCTCTTGTACAGCATGAACCGATGGGACCCTACACTGTACAGGCGGTACTGCGCGCCAACAAATGATGTTCATGAGTTTCTCGTTGCCGTCGCAAAGAAGGACGGCAAGTTGAGAGCAGGCGGCCTCCCAAATATACCCGAAGCAGCCGCGAGAGTACTTTCACAATGGCGGGAAGGCAAGCTCGGACGCTATGTACTTGACGATCTCTCCGAAAATAGCCTCCGAGCGCACCAGGCCAACATTGAACGGCCATCCCAAAGCATGAGCCAAGCAAAGAAGCATCAGAAACTGGACAGGAAGCAGACAAAAGAGTCAAGCTAGTCTATATACCAGTCGATAGCATGACACCCTGTGCTTTGAACGTGGTGGCCCTTGAGTTGTACAATATCCATATATATTTCTGTCGTTCCATATGCATATACATTGTTATCACAAGCAAATGAAGAATGAAGGAAGGTCGGGTACGCTCTCGAAAAAAAGAAAAAAAAGAAAACTACCAGCATCGCGAAAAACACAGCGTCTCATAGCATACCCTACAAGAAACCCCAGTACTCCAAACCAATCCAGGCAAATATACGCCAACGTAAACCAAGCCGAGAAGAACAAGACAAAAACACAATGACCCACAGCCCACTTATGAATAATGGTTTTGCCATTTGACCATGTCTCGGGTCAAAACATCCATCATTTCCACGCACGTCAAATGACCAAAGTCCTTGTCGGTGACGGAGCCTTCCACTGGTTCACTCAAGGCATTACCACGATCCCGAGGATTACTTTCGTCGTCCACCGGCCTCTTATGTGGGCTAGCTTCACCGGAACTGGAGCTCGTTTGATAAGCTGCCTCTGCCGCAAGATCGAGCTGTGTGCGAGATATAAACTCCATAATCGCAGCAACTCTTCTCTTCATGTCCAGCATCGTCATTTTACTCGCGGCCGCGGTTTTAGCTTTGGAGCTCTGTCGTGTATCGCTCGAGGGAGACTTCGGTTGCGGCTCCTCTGCAGGCCGCTGAATATCTCGAGACACTGAGCGGTTGGGTGACTCCTCATTCTCATCTCGGTCTTTTGTATACTGATTTTTACCTCTGGCTCGTTTGTGATGGTTCTTCGCAGTTCTTTTATGAGAACTGCCGATTACCACACTCGTTGGCGGCGGCGTTCCGGGGGTATTGGTGACGGTCGGTGTTGGTTCAGAAGTTGATGAGGATTCGCTAATCTTCGGCACCATTAACTTGGCGCTAGCCAGAGGCATTTCTTCCGATATGTCTGAATCTAATTGCAAGTTAGTATGCATAGTATGTCCATTAGCGCAACCATAGTGCGTTACCTTCGGCACGACGTCGCTCGGCACGGTTCTTTCGTTTACTTGCGGCCTCCTGCCTTTGGCGGTCTCGCTCGTCTCTTTCTGACTTCTCCTTGGAAACCTTCTGAGTCTTATTCTTCTTCGTCCCGTTTCTTGTGCTCGCATCGTCATCAGAGTCGTCCTGGATGTGTTCCGTAGAAGGCTGTGCTGCTGGAGATGCAGAACGTGATGCAGTACGTTGCCGTTTAACGCTGGCTTGATTCCTGTGGATATGATTAACACATGTTGAGGAAACACATATGGTTTGGCTCACTCTTCGCTGTCACTGCGCCCACGTTTTGCTCTACGCATTCCAGATTCAACATCTTGTGGTGCATCTTCTCTGCTCGCCTCGATTGCCCGAAGGAGTAGTTCATCGTCGTATGCTGCGTCACGGCTATTCATGGTAGAGCGCCTCTTTGAAGCTTGAAGAGCTTGTTCGGCGCGTGATGCTTTATTTGGCGGTTTGGGGGATTTCGTGCCATCTTTGTGTACCGAAGTTGCGCGGGAGGTCGGTCGCGATTGTCGATGCAGAGGTAAATATTTTGAATATTTTTGTCTGAAGAAGAATAGATTAGCCGAAGAGCTACGGAAGACCCAAAGGACCAGCCATTTTAGGCTTCACAGGCACATAGAGCCGAGACCTTTGTTTCATAGCAAAAAAAGCGCCTGAGGAGTTTGCAGTAGACGTGGCGATCATGGATGATCAAAATGGGGCGACAAAACATACCCGTTATTCGCGATTGTAACCTTGTGAAGATCTTGTCGACATTGCTCGCAGAAGTACTCATCAGGCGAGCTCTCGGTGCTGAATATTCCCACACAGGCACCATGCTGCCAAACTTTGCAAACATCGCATTGAACGAAGAAGCCTGTCACATCCTCTGCAGTAAGGTCTACTGATGCGAACAATTCCGCGTCGGGGCCATCCACTGGCGGCCGCCCCGGGTATTCGTCCGAGCCACAGATGCACCGGACAGCCTCATCTTCCTCGTCCTGCATGTCGTCGCTCGCATTGGTAATTCCGTCCAGCGTATCACTTTGTAGCATCTTTTCTGTGTCGTCGTCGAGTCCGCGTCGTCGTCGGCGAGGCATTGGGCCGTCCTCGAAATCTTCCAGTGGTTCAGAAGATAAGGAAGCGCTCGGGGTAGATTTATCGGAAGCGGGCCGATGAAGGGATCGCGTGTTTCTCTCAGAGCGACTGGAGACGCCTGAGGACGACTGTTGTGATTGGGGGTGGGCGGCGCGAGCTCGAGAGGAACGTCTGGGGGACGGAGGCGCCATTGAGAAAGGAAGAAAGTATTGCGCGTTCTGGCACGCGAGACAAGCAGTCTAGCAGCTGTTCCGGATGTAGTCTGGGAAGATCACAGTAGCGCAACAACTGTCTATTCGTGAATGTTGGATGCGTTGGTTGAATGGGTGCTATTTTGTGTGCCACTCTGCTGCTCTCACGGCCGCGGATGGTGAATATTGAGTGGCACGAATGTGCGGGAGTGAAAAAATAATTTCGCAAACGCTGCCGAATTGATTAATATTTTCCACGCAGCAATAGGGCATTGCGGCTGTCGTAGTGGTTGTAGAATGGCTCCCAATTGTAGGATCGAAAAGTGATGCAGGATGATGAATTGGCTGAAGGCGGCCTAGATGGTCGCGCGCCTGCGAACGGATGTACTCCGTACTTTCATTGCTTTTTGGTTTGTCAAGTTCTTGGGTCCCTTGGGTAACTATGGTAGTAAGTGGGTGCCTTGTTGAGGTAGGTACCCTAGGACATACCTACCTACTGTACATACATACATGGGTAGATACATATGAAGGGGAAGGTATGTACGTACAGACCCTGCGGGGTTATGGGTTGCTACGTGGGGGATGCGTTGGACAGATGTGTGTAAGTAAGGGATTGTCTTCAACAACTTCAGCAGAAGCTTCCGCTTTGCTAGAAAGCCTTCCATGTTGATCATGCTCTAAATAGGGATGGTAAGATTAATCTTGATATTAGTACTTTTTCTTCATATTTTTCAGATTTATCATCTCAACTTTGCATAATGTTCAACTTGTGTAGCTACTGGTGATTCGTTCCCGGTGTCAAATGTTACACTGCAATTGAATGATGACGACCACGGCTGTTTGCTGGCCTCGTCATGACACCGGCGCCGACGCCCGCGATATAGACTCGAGCTGCTCGAAAGGAGAGAATATTTTTCCTAGGTCATGTCACAAGCCACTCCATTGGATTCTAAGCTAAATCTTCTTCTGTTTAGCACTTGTAGATATCACCAGCTGCTTACCTAATTTCAGTGTTTGCCCTGGGCGTGGCACACCTCCTTATCCACAAACTGTGGAATGCCCAACGACAACATTCATCAAGAGGGTGCAGCTCCGGAGAGGCAGTCGAAGCTCTGTCATTATCTCTCGTATAAAGGACTGTGAAGACCAGGCCTCCCATACAACCCTCCTGCTCGAGAGTCAGCCCCAGCGGCATATTTCGAAACTGCAAGCAACAGTCGACTAAGTCACATCTGCAAGAGGCTATACCCTAGGGTTTTGAGTTCGGCACTGGCTCGTGAAATAGGTGAGGATTTCTGACGGTGGATTCTTTGCACACAAATACGAGACCGGAAATGCCAAATGACACTTCCTGGGCCGAGGATGGCGGCCATTCTTGTGGACTGGGCGAAGATCTAACGATTCACAGTGGAAGTCCGAGTAATCCAAACTGCTATTTCATGGTTGCGAAAGCCGCGACTGCCGACCGAGACGAGCGTTTATTTCGAAGAAAGGACTGGATAATACTGGTGCCAATCAGAGCAGTGCTTTTGCAGGTGCGACGTATAATCGGCCCAGCTTTGCCGCGGCGCTTGCGTTTCGACACCAAGCTTTCTGCTGAATACCTACAATGTTTAAAAGGTAAGATTGCTACGAAGACTGCCTACCAAGTCCTCTTTTGCGAACACCAAGTCTTCTGGAAACGTCGCAATCAGCATTGACGTGCGAGTGTCGTTGCAAGGATCAAATTGGAGGGGCTTTGATTCCTACGTGGCACATTTCTGCACCTAATTACCGTGGTTTATCCTAATAATTCTCTTTGTGGCTAATAAATCCGGACCGCAGTATGAGAAAAAGCTGAAAATATGTCACCAGACCGAGTACCCTCGCTCTTCCCGGGGAGGCCAATACGGCCACTCCCGAAGCGAAAGCTCCGAGAGAAGCTGTCACCCGAGGCTATTCAAACGATCGAATATCCTCCCGTAACCGCGAATAGTATTCCTCTATTTTTTTACCCCACATACCCCGCCAGGATTCCGGCGTCTGATATCTCGAAAGCACTTGGGGTGCGTCAGAAGCCAGCGAACGAGATACCCGATTGTGCGGAATCATTGCATCCCTACGGCTTCGAGTTCTTGTCTATGGCCTCCTATGCGAGGAAACCACAGCCAACTTTGCAAGAAAACGTCAAATGTGTTGCTCCACCTGATCAAGGAACCAGTTTGTGCCCAAACATTTCGGCTACTTCTTCAGTAGATGGCTACGATTCGCTCGAGAATACGAATAATAAGAAGAAGCGAAAGATCCCGTCTGCCTCTGATTCTATATTGCGAGGGTCTCTATTTGTTACCAGCGACCCTCCTGAGAGGTTGGAGCCAGCAAGCGAAGCGGATTGTGGGACAGCATCTTCCCCAGCTGCGTCCGAGATACGACCTGTGCACAATGAGGGAATCGCTGGTCCTGGACGTGGGAGACTAGGTCGTGCAGTACACGCAAGAAGCCCGTTAAGGACCCTTTCTGACGGGAACAATGTGTGGCCAAATCGACAATCCAAGACAGGACTAGGACCCGGTAGGCTCTTCGACTTCTAAAGTGATCTTCTGGTGACATTCAAGTCCGAAGACTGACATCTTACCGCAGGCCAAGGAACAAACGGCATCATTTCAACCGCCATCGCAAATGCAAAGCGACTAGCCCCTTCCGGGCAGGAGAATTATAGGAGCATGTTACGAGAGCCGTATGACTCCGAAAAAACTACCCCAATAGCTTCCCAGTTCACCTTTACCTGCGGAATACATGTAAAAGGTACATCTTGGTCCAGTATGGCCCTTTGAAATCGGATACGCTGGGGCTAGTCACTTATAACTTGAGTAGATGCTTCATCCGCGACGAGCGGCCCTGCCGAATGCCAGCAATCAAAACAATTAGCTCATGGAAAAGGCGTACCATCAGCACTGGTCTCAGACAGCAAGGCTATTAACGAAGGGCGAAGGAGATCACGAGCTAATAGCCGCCGCAAACTCGAGAGAGATATCATGCTGGCAGCTCGTGATCGCCGGCAAGCTGCTGTCGATGCTTACCTTCACCACCCACCGAGGCTTGAGAGTGTCTGGATATGCGAGTTTTGCGAATACGAACGCATATTCGGTAGCCCCCCAAAGGCATTGATACGGGAGTACGAGATGAAAGACCGCCAGATTCGTCAAGAAGAAGCGGATCGACGACACCTGCTGGAAAAAGCTAAAGCAAAGAGCCGGAAAGGTAAGAAGAGTATTAAGGGGACGAATGGCGCGCAGTCGGCAAGTCAAAGCCCCAGTCAAGTACCAGAGGAACATGCTGTAGTAGAAGCAGCTCCAATGAAGCCTACGCAGAGCCGCGCCACACAGTCGGAAGTTGACTATGAAGACAAGGCTGCTGAGTCTCGGCCTCGAGGCCCTCCTGATATACTGGGATTGCATATGAAGGACTCAGCACTGGAGAGTGTTCTTACTGTTTGAACGGAATCTGTTGGAAGAGAAAGTGGGCTGTCTTGGTGAGAAGTAAGGCTCAGAAGCGGAGATGTCGGTAGAGACGTGCTCTGTGTTGGATTTCGCGCGCGCGTAACTGTGTGCCAGCAGGTCATCAAGTGAATGGCTGTTTTTGACGGACTCCCTATAAATCAAGTACAAATACCTATGTACATACCTACTCGCCGAAGTTGTTCTGGATCAAGTTGCCCTGTTACGTGTCTAGAATTAGATTACGAATGTACGTTCACAAGGTAACGTAGCTCGATGTTAGAGGAAGCGCCGACGGACAGTACCCTTCCATTGAACCTTTCATAAGCTTGCCTGCTATTGGTTCACAAGCTTATTCGTGCTCTACCTCAACTGTCGTTACTCCTCAATTTTCTCTTTGTATGAATGTACTTGTAAACAGCTGGCCGAAAGCCTGAGCCCCTAGCCGCTTCGGAAATGCATGAAACGCGTACGAACGGACGTTCCAGGGGAACGCGATGGAACTGCTGCCAAGGCACACGATGTATTCGTGATAATCTCACTAACAGACTAAGAAGAAGACGAATGAGCTGAAGTCACAGGAGCCAATCCTGTTCTGGCTATAGCCTCCCAAAAAGTTGGCAGCATTTCCTGATTTGCTGGCCGAGCCAACTGAAAAAGAGTGGAGGCGGCGGTGGCCGATTTCTGGCCTGGCTTCCCTGGGTGTGGACGACTCTGTGTCGTCATCGGCCTTTAGCGCCCCCCCCTGCCTGAGTTTCAGTGATTTGTCCCCCAAACTGGGCAAATGAGTGGGCAGGTACCTACTAACTTACCCACATACATACATACATACATACATACATACATACATACATACATAGGTACTACCTAGGTAGGTAGGAGGTGTGCTACACCTAAGGTAAGGTAGTCCAGGTTATCCTCTCTGGCCCTGAAGTGTGCAGTGCGCGCTCCTCGGCAAAGTCTAGCATTGCATACATGCTCTTCGCTCCTCAAACCTCGCTCATAATAAAGACATCGATCGATCCCCATCTTCTGATGCCCACCCGCTCCTAACTCGTACAAGGCTCCCGAGCGGCCCAGTTGCCCGTCATGTTTGGTCGCAGACATGCTGCCCCAGTGCAGGTAAGTTTCGCGCCTGTCTAGTCTGGCCATGGGAATTTAAACTTTCCCGGTGTACCGGCTGCAATTCATTCGTCAAAGATCAGGCCTAGTCAGACGGATCAGAAGCTTCCCTCCTGCATTATCATCACACTGTGCTAATCATGTATGTTGTTCGTTCGCCGCAGCCCTTGACCAAGGAGACAGCCAATGCGAATGCCGCCACCGCCGCCGCTTCGGCGTTCATGCGTCGCGCCTCCGATGCCTCTCTTTCCTCCGCAGCTGCCGCAGCTGCGTTACGAGCTCGACCGACAAGTCCGACCAATGTTGCCGATGTACAATCAAAACGTCTGTCGCGACGAAGCCCTTCTGTCTCCTCCGCCACGGGCAAGCGGCGTGAGCTGACACGCACTCCGAGTGTTGGCTCAATGATGGAGCGTACATTTCGATCACCTTCGCCCGGCCGCAGACCGGCGCAAGTGCCACATGACGTACCTCCTATCCCGCGCATCCCCAATGACGATAATCACAAACCCTCCTCTCGGCCTACCAGCTCCTCGCGCAAAGGCCCGCAAACCCAAAACTTCCGGACAGCAAGCGAGAGGATGAGAGATGGTAAAGGGGGCTCATGGTTTGGCGCTGCTACTGCCCACGATTTGCATACGGTGCGCCGGACGACTTCGGAACTCCAGCTCTCTTCCGTCCGCGCGCCATCCGACCCAAGACCTGGGAGCGTCAGCCCGTCAATAAATTTCTCGTATCCTCGCGCAAGACTGCGATCGCCTAGCGGAAGCTTGAGATCGCTGCAGCCCGAAGACCAAGCTCTTGTCTACGATCCTAACTCTCGGCGCATGGTTTCGAGAGCGCAACTCGAGGCTCAATCCCAAGACTTATACGACGAAGAGTATGATCGAGCCGTAGAGAAACCTCAACCCAATAAGAGACAGCCCAAAGCGCCAAAAGAGCCGAGACCAGCTCACATTTCGAGAGCAGGCTCCCATCTCTCACGTGGCACCGTCGGAAGAACAAAAGCACCAGCTCTAGAAGCCATGAGCGCAGCAGAGCTTCAATCACCCTCAAGCACAATGCCTGAGCCTGACTCTGGCCAAGAAATCGACCAGGTAGATACTGCACCACCAAAACCGAAAGCGAAAAAAAAGAAGAAGAGGAAGCAACTCCAGTCGGTTGACTCGGTGGCTCCCGAGTCAACGTCAGAAGAAAGGTCAGGCAGCTCTGTTCCGGAAAATACGATAGCAGAGAAACCGCTTGCAACCACAGAAAGCAGTACTGTTTTGCCATCTGCCATGGAACAGGCGAAAGCACCTTCTAATAGCGCGAATGGTGCAACTCCCTCGCCACATAGGACATCCAAGGTGAAAGCTGTCGCTAGGGAACCTTCCGAGAGCCCTGCTCGATCGGCCAGATTCGCGGCATCAGCAACAGATCAATTAGTTATACGACATGAGCCACCTCCGCGATCACTTTCCCCTCGCAAATCTGCGTTGAAGCATGCCAGTCCCACCAGAACTGTCTCGCCTTCCGACGATGGGTCAGATGTTTCCGGAGTACCCGGCTCGTTAGCTTCGCCCGACGACGCTCGCAAGAAGAGTTTTAGAGTCAGTTGGGACGATCGTCATACAGTCGTCGTGGGCGAAAATCCAATGCAACACGCCGTTGAACAAGCCCCCAGCCCCAACCAACAGGCGAAGAAGACTTGGCATAGCATTGTTGGAAAGGGTAGCAAAAATGAGGCCATTTCCGTGGAAAAAGAGGAGACAATGTCTCCCAGACCAACTCTACCTAGTTTTGGGAGTGTACGTGAGAAGAAACCAAAGGAGCAGGAAGAAAGACGACTAGTTCGCCCTGAGCATGCTGTCCAGACCGAAACTTCCCTAACAGCTGCAACGGCATCAACGGCGTCTCCAGTCGAGCCCAGCACTTCCAAGCCACGAGAACCCGTGATGAATGTTCCTTCATCCGTGGACAAGGGTGAGGAGTATTCAAGCTCCGAAGATGCCTTAATGGAAGATACATCGGATGAGGATCCGGATTCTGGAGTCGAAGCTGCTGCGAATGGTGCGACTAGAAAGATCAACGGTTCATCTGGAAATCAAGTCCCGACAATAGCTGTTTCACGCGCAAGCCCTCGCCCGCCTCAAACCGAACAGCTCGAGAAGATGGCACCCATAGATGTTGTTGATGATGATAGTTCTTCGGGAAGCGAAGACCTTGAGACAATTGATCCTCATCTCCATGGCACTGGCCAACCTATGGATGATATACAAGAGGAGGAGGAAGGAGACATGTACAGCGATGCCTACGAAGAGATAGCCGAACCGGATGGCGATGGCTTCTTATCCCTGGATGCTGTTCTAGAAAGCCCAACAAGCTCACCAAATTCAAAGATCACCAGCAGCAAAACCGCAGCTGAAGCGAGGGAAGCAGCAGCTGCTGGATCGACGAACCAAAGCGAGCCACCGGATGACTGGGGGAATGCAAAGGCTTATTGGAAGAGTCTTTCATCCGAAAAGCGGCGACAGCTAGAACGAGAGGCCATAGAGGAAGGCGAGGAAGGGCATCAAGAAGATGCCAAAAAAGTGACCGCTGAGGCGCCAAAGACCACCCAACCCACCACTGAATTGACGCCCACAAAAGAACGCTCTTATCAAATTCCACCGGGTACGATCCAGCCATACGATAATACTCCTGAGGCTACCCCCACCGCTCAGGAGTCGAAGACAAACGGCAGCACTATGCGAAAGTCAATGAGAGGCAACCAACCTAGTTCACCGCCCAAAGCGGAAACTCGAAAGCCTGGTGGCAGCCTTCGAAAATCCATGCGATCGGAGCACCTTGTTTCTGCTGGTGCAGAATCTGCACCCCAGCGTCTGGCAGAGCCGATGAATTCGTCCGCTTCTCCCCGCATGAAGCGTTCACTTCGCCATAGCTCGATGGACCTGACTAGCTCTGAATCACGTCCTTCATATAGCGCAGCTGACCGCCCTGCGTCATATCATGCAGCCGTGGACTCAGCTTCTTCCACCAGGCACACATCAAGTCTTCGAGTGAACGGTTCTGCGGCTGCGGCACAAGGGGCCGACATGAAGGCAACGCTACGTCGCCGTGGCTCGGACTCGAGCGAGAGCAGCTTTACACGTGCGCGGGCTGGCTCTTCGGGTACACATGAGTTTCGCAGATCGATGCGAGGCAGCATGCGCCAACCACTGGCCACGTCTGATGGCATATGCCCGTTGTCGCCTCCTACCGTCGGCACACGGCGCGACTCTATCTCATCGCTCCCATCCGGGACCGGCTTTGGCGGAGGTCGGCTGCGCCAGTCCCTTCGGCGAGAGTCTGCAGATCCACCTGCCAGAAGGCGCATCCCTAAATTTAAAAAATCGACTTCGGGTAAATCAAAGAAAGGAAAGAATGACAGCCGGTTCGGCGACTCGAGTGACGAAGACGAGGGGCCCCTGCGTATGAACTTGTTCAAGAGTCGTTTCGCCGACTCTAGCTCCGAGGATGGCGAATCGCACACCAAGTCAAAGGGCAAGAATATACCCATATCACTACGCGCGAAGCCAAATGCTCGTGCTGCCTCAAGTGCTCTTGATTTGCCATTCGATCACGACGGGCGTGAGTCCCCCATACTTGATGCCGCCATTCTGATGCAGCCCAAACGAACACAAGCTGCTACTGGCCAGCCTGGCTCTGGCCGGGGTGCTCTAGTGCCCTTACCGCAGACTGATGACAGTGACAAGTCGTTCCGTCCCCAGCATACCAGGCGAGGTAGCTTTATCTCGCTACTGAGGCGTAAGAAGGATTCTTCGAGCAAGATAAATCGCGACCTGTCGGAGAGTGCTGCTCGCCAAGACACGAAGCTTGAACGCAGCCCGGAAGAGCTGGAGGCGCTCCGCAGCGCGTCACTGCACAAGCGCGGCCCGAGCTGGCCACTCCCCGAGCCGGAGGCGACTGGTGCGGGGAGCGTCCAGCAATCCCCGGAGCGTCCATCTACGGCTGGAGGGGCTATTGTCAGCACCAGCTCCAACAGGTCCAAATTTATGCGACGACGCAGCGCATCGCACGGCATGGTCCCGGCAGACACGGTGGACATGGACGACGACTTGGTTACAGATGCCGTGCCGCAGAAGAAGAAGAAGTTTGGCGCTCTGCGCAAGATGTTTAGACTGCACGACTAGAGACCTGCCGCCTGCTGCTGAGCAGCATTACAATCCGCAGAGCGTCGAGGCATCCCCCGACAATGTACATTCATGCTTCACTGGAACATGGCCCTTGACTTCATTCCTTTACTACGTCGTTTATTTCTCGCCTGTTCTTCTTTCGAGAAACCACTAAGAGAGCTTGGCTTACTCTTTTGCGTTTGGTTCTTTTACCCCTTTGCGTCATCCGTCTTTCGTTTATCCTACCTTGGTCTTCTACACGAGTCTTTATTATCTTTTGTTACATAGGGAGGCTCAACCTGTGTCTTTTTGCAATACAGAAAAGTCTTGAAGAGGTTCCGTTTTGCCTCGTTTCCGCTGCTTCTTGTTCATTTTGTTGTTGCCACTTTTATATATATATAAATCTCGATTCTACAAAACGAAAATCGGGGCGATTTATTCCCATCACTGGATTTGTACATTCGAGCGCTGGCATAACGTGTAGGAGGGAACTTCGTTTGGGATGGGTTCGTCTTTTGGGGGGATCTACATCTTTTAACCTTGAGAGTTTGAAACCAGCTGGATTTTTTGTTCGCCTTCTTGAGTTGATACGACAGCTTAATGTTATTTTGTGTAATACCGCAGCAGCTTTCTACTCTACATTGTCGGTGAAGCCGACAAGATGAAATGAATCTCGAAACGAGTTACGTCCCCCAAGGTGTAGTATTTGTCCTCCTCCCCAGTTTAATTAGAGTTACATCAACGCCATGAATGCATCCCGTCCTGTTTTTCCAACTTATTTTTATAGACTACCGTGTTTGTAATAGTATGCACGTCTTTATATATATGGAGATCGCGAGCCGCCACGAGAGCCGCCACGAGCTGCTAGCCTGAGGCGGCCATAAACACGTCTCTTCTTCGGCCCTCAACTTCTTGGCCTTTCCTTTTCACGTTCCAAGAGAAGCGTGAGCTGACTCTTGGTGCGCCCCAGGGGCAGGACTACGGAGCTGCTCGGCTGCGTTGGTGTCAATCGCGTCTCTCGCAAGGACGACGTGGACGACCCCCCGTGTGAGCTGGGCTCGTCTCTAGGAAAGTTCGATATCGATATCTGCGGCAGGCTCGGTATGCTCCCAGACTGGTCAATTATGGTACCCTGCACGGCCACGTTGGTTGTCGAAGAAGTCGCCGCGGTAAAGAGGGAGCGCGTTGGGTTGGCCATGGACAGCTCTGTGTGATCGGACGCCGCTTCTTGCTGTGAGCGACGCGTAGCTTTTTGCTTTCCTCCGGCAGTTTTATCGCGGGCTGGCGCTGTTGATGGCTCTTTTCCTGCATCTTGTGTAAGACTGTTAGAATTTTGCGTCGTTCTACTTGAGCGTTGGCGGCTGGCATCGCCTGAACTGGTGGTGGGTTGGCCATCATTCCGATTTTGGTGCGCCTGCAGGGTTGGGGATCCGTTACATGTGGGCTGATTTCTGGTCGCAGATAACTTGGAAGTCAGGCCAGTGTTTGCCGTGGGTAGCTGTGAGTTCTTTGTATCAGAGCCGTTTGCCAGGGTACTTCCTGATGACGGAATATCACTCTCGGCATCATCTTCCTCTGCGGATTCGTGGGGCGAAACGAAGCGAGCAGTAGCAGTATGCCTGGTAACGTTTGTAGACGAGCTGCCTGCCTTTTTCAGGATAGGAGGCGGCTGCGAGGGACGAAGAGCGCTGGAGGAGGAGACTCTGGCGGCAGCTCTCTCATTGTGTCTTCTAGTCGATGCCGATTTTTTTCCGGCATCGTTGTGCAGATTTCTTTGTATATGAGCCATAATCATTTCAACGGTCAACGGTGCGGCCTAATCTAGGGTCAGCGGAGGTCGGGCAGGAATGGAGAGAAGTAGAGGCAGAACGGCTTACATCTGGTCCTTCCCATCTATTCGGCGGCCCTCTTAACGGGACAACTGTCGGCCCAAGGGAAATGTCTTCAAAGATTCGGGCTAGAACGGGGCCGCTCAGTTTAGAGCGGTCACTGCCCCAGACATGCCACCAGAAATTCTCTAGACGACGAGCGGTTGGGTCCTTGAGCTTTTTGTTGGTTGTGGTGTATACTGGAGGCGGAAACATGCGAGTCAGTAGGTAGGTAGCCCCGCGATGCGGTGAGTCAGGCTTACCGTGCCAGTACTGGTGCACCTTGTCGGCGGGCAGGGTAGAGTAGGCGGCCACTTCGTCGTAGACGGTGCTAGAGTTGGTGAGGATGCCCTTTGGCAGCGTTATAGATCCGGGGATGTCCATGGCGCAGATAGTGCAAGGGGCGGCTGCAAAGGGCAGCAGGGTATGGGGTTGAAGGATGGAAGAATCACGAGCGGGTGGGCGCTTCGAGGATGGAGGGAGGGAAAACGGGTTCAATGTCCGCGTGCCTGAGAGGAGGACCTGGGTCGGACGACACCGCCGTGCTGTTGTGTAGCCGATGATGGGAACGCAAATGCAGATACCGGAGCCGGAGAGGTGGCGATTGTCAGAGGCTATACCCGATGATGAAAGTCCATTGTTGCAGTAGTCCAAGGTTTGATGTTGTCGAACATTTAAGTGGTCGTTTATTGAGATGCAGAGAGAGAAGAGACGAATGCTTCAGAGTTTGGAGGCCTGGTTGGCTTCGACTGTCCGTCAAGACCGAGGCGGGAAGAAGTCGGCGCAGCACGAGGTCGAGATAGCGCTAGCAGCAACAAGTCCTTCCCCCCCCTTGCTAGTTATAATGCGGGGCCGAGATGCGAGCAGCGAGATAAATTAAGCGGCGACCAATACACGGGACAGGCTGAATGATATTCAGGCACGTTGAACTGCTTCTTCGATTGGGAGTGACGAAACGAGGCGGCTAAGAGGAATGGGGTTCAAAGGAGATTTGAATCTCACTGATGAATCAGGGTCGGACGGGTGTGATGATGGATGGGGCGGGTTCTTTGCCAAAAGCCCTTCCTTGGCTTGAGTTGAGCGAGGGGATTTGCCAGGGCAGAGTGAAGTAGGGAGAAGGCCTACGTAGCTACTAATCAACTAATAACTCGTACTGCGTGGGTAGAAAGAGGAGAAAGAGGAGCTTGGCTGGCTGGTCATCTGATAGGTGACCTGATCTACTAGCAGGGCTCGATGCAATCTTTCAGGTCGAGAAAATCACGGCCGCGACACAGTGATACCCGCCATTATTATCGGCCGTCTAGTCAGTTGTTAGTCTAGAATAGCGTTTATAAATTCCAGGGTGCTACCACACGCGATAAAATGCTGCCAGGTAATCGGACTAATGAGACGAAAAGAGTTGATTGATTGATCCATCTATTACTGCGGGTTGCTAGAGCTCGAAGAAGGATTTCCATGCAAAGGAAGATACCAGGAAACAGCCAAAATCGCAGCCAGCAGCATCAAGAGAGTCAGGTATGCAATTAATTTATGTAGACCGTGCACTCCGCCACGGCCGAGCCCAGTACCACGGCTAGGGCAAACTTTGCTTCCCCCAATGCCACATTACTTATCATAGCAACGATAGAACCAACACTGCTCACAAAGGCAGAGGCGGAGGGAATAGCGAGCACATGGGCATTGTCCAAAAGTCACAATATAAACACACACCTCTTACTCCGTCGAGAGCAACCCGCACCAAGAATGCGTCTCACAAAGAGCAAGTGACCAAGAAAGTGTCTCACAAAAAAGCCAGTGCGTCACGCGGCCCTTTTTGCACCAGGGGCCGACCACACAAACAAGAATCGAGGGGCATCTGCCTCGTGGTAAACAAGGAAGCTGTACGTGCAACTAGCCAGGAAGTTGCTTCTGCAGCGCCACGATCCGCACCGAGTACCAATGTTGGATTACCCTTCTTCTATCCTAGCTGAAATTCTAGGCAATATCAATTGTGGCTTATGGGCCATATATGAGCACCGCATTGCATCTTCTTTTGAAGCACACCATCATCTCCAGCAGTTATTTGGTGCCTCTCATGAAGCTATTAACTAGTTCATTACGTGAGAGTGTATCCGCCATCCACGCGCAAGTCAACCCCATTGACATACTTGCTGTTCTCCGAGAGCAAGAAGATGACAGGCCCCATCAAATCACTAGGATCGCCCATCTTACCCATCGGAATGAGGGATACCCATTTCTTCTTGAGCTCCGGGTTCTCGTCAAGAATCTTCGCAGTCCTATAGTTAACCGCATTAGTACTCCAAAATCCCGTTCAATCCGGAGACCACTTACAAAGCCGTCATCATGTATCCAGGGCTCAGACAGTTGACTCGGATGTTAGCGTCAGCCCACTCAACTGCAAGGGAAGCCGCGAGATGACGCACACCAGCCTTGGAGACGTTGTAAGGCCTATGAAGCAGCCGATTAGTCCTCATTACACTATATCATCATCGCTACGAAGCACCACTCACGTCTGAGGCTGGGGCACGTTGACAATAGAGCCAGACATGCTACCAATCAGGACCATGCTTCCAGGCGCCTTGCGCTCCATGAGATGACGCGCGACAGACGTGGCGAATAGATAGGTGCCGTCGACGTTGACCGCCCACAGCTTGCGCAGGCGGTCAATGGGATAGTTGACAGCCTCGTAGTTTTCGGTGAAGCCAGCCGACGTGACGAGGCTGTCGATCTTGCCATGCTGCTCAATGACTTCGGCGATGCAAGCATCGACAGAGGCAGGGTCAGAGACGTCCGAGAAGTGAGCGGTGACTTTGGGGACACTAGAGCACAATTTTGTTAGAGAATGAGCTGAGAGGGAAGGGTCCTGCGAGAGAAGAATAAACAGCAGCAAAGGACTCACCGTTCAGCATTAGGATTCTCTCGCATGAAGGCCTCGACCAGAATCTTGGTCTGCTTCTCAGCCTCCTCCTCTGTAAATGCATCAGTACCAGAACACGGCGGTCACCAGCCTCAACACGACCCGACTCACTGTTCATGTCCACCAGGGCGACGTCAGCGCCCGAGTACACCATGCCCTGGGCGATGACGAGTCCCAGGCCGCGCGCTCCGCCCGTGACGAGGCCCACGTTCCTGTCCAGGGAGAAGGTCTGCAGCGTCGGCTTGACGTACTGGCCGCCGGCGCGGCGCACGGGCTCGCTCGGCAGCTCCTCCTCAGGCGGGAAGGGAATTTCAATGTCCGAGTCGGTCTGCGAGTGGCTGCCCGGTGTGTTGCGGCGCGGCGGTCCGTTGTGCAGGGCGGCAGCGGGCGACCACGACGCCGGGCGGCCCGCAAAGGCCGAGCTGGCAACGGTGCAGCGGCGCGCGGCATTGCGCATGAGCGGGTAGAACAAGCGCGGGGCCATTGCGTAGGATTTGTTTTCGATAATGTATTATATCAACCTTGAGCTGCCTCGATGCACCCAATTGGTTGAAATCGACGTGTCTTGCTCGGTGTAGAGCTGAGGGGTCAGCCAGCAAAAGCACCTCCCGCAGGACTAGCGCTGATGGTGACGACAGAGATTCAGTCTCTCAAGCAGGGCAGGGAGACCAGAGAAAGGGGCAAGGCGGCAGGCAAAATTTCAACTTTTCGAGACAGGAAAGAAGGAGGAGGAGGAGGAGGAGGAGGAGAAAGAGAAACACTCTGCAGTTAAAGAACTTTGAAGAAAGAGGAGGGAGAGAGATGGAAGTGTAGCTGGGCGGGACGTGGGTAGGACTGGCTGGCCAAAATTATAAGCATCCCTGCCTGCATGACTAGGTTCCAGAAAAGCTTCAAGGCAATTGACAAGTCTCCGATGATCGCTTGCCTCTACGTCTAGGTAAAAATTCGCTACGTCTGCCGGGGTCAGCATCCCTCTGTATTTCGTCACTTTGTCTACCCTTTGGCCATTTAGGTCTTCCCCGCCACGATTTCTTTTTATGGAGTTGCACGCCTCGAGCTTCGCTTTATTACACGCCCCTCTCGGTGGAGAAGAAAGAGCTACAAGAGGGCCTGCGAGCTCGGCTCGCGTTGATCTGCACAATAGTAAGTCGGGGATATGGGTAAGGAAGGTTGAAGAAGGGCTTGTTCTGTAGAATTGTTTGAGGTGTGAAGAAAGGTAATACTAGTGACAGAATAGGGATAGCCGGTGATATAATGAGCAGTTCTTCCGGAAGTTTCTAGTCCGAACTGTCTAACTACTCCTTACCGTATTGTGGTATCTTGAGGAGATATGAGGCTCGGCACTGAGATACTGTCGTCGCTTTGTCGTCCAGAGACTTGAGTAAAGAGCGCGTAGAAAGCTTCATCGCTACCAATTGGAAGTACAGGTAGCATAAATGACGAAACCAGGGTACGTCAAGGCCTATCTTTTCCACCTTGCTAAAACACTCCTCCAGTATTTCGTTCCATCGCCCCAAATAACTAGACAGCCCTCGATGGGTTTTCTGTGGTACCTAGTAATCACCAATGACTTAATTATCCATATTTAGTCCGCGAATTATCTTTTAACGTTGCCAGTCCCGTTTACAGCAATAAAATGCCTTGCCTCGTGTCAGTCAACAGTTTATCAATACCGGTTCCGACAGGATCCAAACTCCACCGCATCTCTGGATCGACCACTAAAACGAGATTTTTCCTTTTTTTTTAAAAAAAAAAAAGAAAAAAAAAAGAAAAAAAAGACAGACTCTGTCATCAACACACACGTCACTCAAACGGGTAGAAAATACTAACAAGTCGTCTTCAATACACGGTGTATAGACACCGCCCTCACGCCGACAAGGACAACTTGCGCTCCGACTTCCCCGATGGCCGTCCACATTTCTAGGCAGCAAAATAAATCTCAGACCACCTCTTAACGCCGGTGGCTTGAAATGGCCCTTCTGGATTCTTCACTAGCCGACAAAGCAGTACACGCCCCTAGCTCTGCAAGCCACAGCTCCCTCCACTGTCGGAGTGTCGGGGACTGGCGACCATCTCCCCGTCTGATCTCTACATGTTCGTCAAGCGCGGACATAATACGCGAAATGCACATCGGCTTCTAAATGCGTCAATTGCAACGAATAAACAAGTATACATGCAGCTTCATGTCTGCCTCCGCTGTGCGCCAGTCATGTTAATATCCTCTACAAGTGTATTTTCCTGCATCGGCTTCTCTGCCAACCGCCAGCGTCGTCACAAACTGCCCCTCAAACACCATTAGGCATTCGCGTACTGCTTGTTGAACGCGCGCCCAATGACCATTCGTCGAATCTCCGACGTGCCTGCACCAATCTCATACAACTTGGCACTGCAGAGAACAACTTTGTTAGCCAAATGAACAAGCTCAAGTCATGTATCAAGGTACCAGGGCACTTACTCTCGTAGCAGCCGCGAGGCCGGCATCTCCTCCACGTATCCCATGCCGCCCAGGAGCTGTATACAATCCAGCGAGCACTCCGTCGCGCGCTCCGCCGCGTACAAGATGGCGCCGGCGCAGTCCTCCGTGCGGATCCGGCCCTGCTCGTCGACCGCGCGCGCAGTCGCGTACGTGTACGCCCGCGACGCCTGCAGCTTGGTGTGCATGTCGGCCAGCTTGCCCTGGACGAGCTGGTTGTGCGCGATGGGCTGGCCGAACTGGCGCCGCTGGTGGCTGAACGGCAGCGCGACGTCGAGCGCCGCCTGCATCAGGCCCAGCGGGCCGGCGCTCAGCACCAGCCGCTCCAGGTCCAGGCCCTCCATCAGCACCCGGACACCGCCGTTGACCTTGCCGAGCACGTTCTCGGCCGGCACGAAGACGTTGTCGAACATGAGCTCGCCCGTGTTGCTGCCACGCATGCCCATCTTGTCGAGCTTGCGCGCGCAGCTGAACCCCTTGGCCGTCGTGTCGACAATGAAGGCCGTGATGCCCTTGGACCCCTTCTCCGGCTCCGTCTTGGCGTAGACGACGATGACGTGCGCGTCCGGCCCGTTGGTGATCCACATCTTGGAGCCGTTGAGCACGTAGCCGCCGTCCACCGCCTTGGCCATCGTGCGCATGCTCACCACGTCGCTGCCCGAGCCCGACTCGGACATGGCAAGCCCGCCGATGCTCGTGCCTGCAATCAGACCTGGCAGGTACTTCTCCTTCTGTGTCGGCGAGCCGTTGAGCTGCAGCTGGTTGACGCAGAGCTGCGAGTGCGCCGCGTAGCTCAGAGCGATGGACCCCGACGCGCGCGACAGCTCCTCCATGACGATGCAGTGGGCCTGGTAGCCCAGCCCCAGCCCGCCCACGTCCTCGTCGGCCGTGATGCCCAGGAAGCCCGCATCGCCCAGCTTCTGCCACATCTCGTGGGGGAACGCGTTGGACTTGTCCGTGTGCGCGGCGACTTCCTCGGAGATCTCGCGTCGTGCAAATTCCTGTACCCGCTCGCGGAGTTCCTCCAAGTCCTCGGTGGCGGGCGGCGCGAAGCCCTTGGGGTGCTTCGACGAGTGCAGGCGAGACTGCAGCGACGTCACGGTGATGGCGGGACGCAATTGTCTGGCGGTAGGGCGCGCCAGTACTCTAAATGCTTTTAAGCTTGACATTGTGAGTTCGTACGGTCGGATTTTGTGTAAAAATAAAAAGGCAGCTCGCCAAAAATATTGCACAAGAAGAAAAGCGGCGGGAGAGATGAAAAATGCAGGAAGAAGGATGCGTTGCCTTGCAAATGTGCTGGTTCCCCGGATTCTGGCGGCCGAGTGTGTTCAGCGGCTCACGTGTCGGCTTAATGCGGCTGGACGCGGCGGCTGGTTACCCCAGGTTTCGCGACCGGCGATGGGTTCGGCTTAAGACCTGCCAACCCATCTTACTAGAAGCTCGAGTCCCCGTTTGCGTGCGAGACAACACACCAAGCACTTTTCCCTCCCTCGCTCGGCTCAATTTACCCAAGGAAAAACGCATCAGAAGAGACCTAGCAGGTACAATTGTTCAAGGACTGCCTGCGCAGAAACTCAATATCTGACCTCCTCATCCTCCCTTCCTGCCAGCGCATCGAAAAGCACAGACGCCATGTCCTTCTCGCGACCCTCGCAACAGGCGATACGCCTCGGTCGCCAGTCCGCCGCCCGGCTCAGCCGCCCGGCGCTGCGCGGCGTCGCAAACCTCAGCTCGCCGCACCAAGCGGCCGCCATCTCTCGGATCCAGAGCAACGTCGACACCTCGTCGGACGAGTACCGTGAGAATCGGGCGCAGATGGCCGACGTCATGGCGCGGATGCAGGACCTCGCCACCCGCATCCAGCTCGGCGGGCCGGAGAAGGCGCGCGCGAAGCACCTCGCCCGCAAGAAGATGCTGCCGCGCGACCGCGTCACCGCGCTCATCGACCCTGGCACGACCTTTATGGAGCTCTCGCCCATGGCTGGCCACGAGCTGTACCCCGAGGCCGACGTCCCCGCCGGCGGCATCATCACCGGCGTCGGTGTCGTTGAGGGCGTGACCTGCGTCATCGTCGCCAACGACAGCACCGTCAAGGGCGGCACGTACTACCCAATCACGGTGAAGAAGCACCTTCGCGCCCAGGCCGTTGCTCAAGAGAACAAGCTCCCGTAGGCTTACAGCCCTAGTTCCAGAAACTCCATCTTCCGCCTCCCGATCTTGCTAACCTTGTCCCAGCTGCATCTACCTCGTCGACAGCGGCGGTGCCAACCTGCCTCACCAAGCCGACGTTTTCCCCGACCGTGACCACTTTGGCCGCATCTTCTACAACCAGGCGCGCATGAGCGCCCAGGGCATCCCGCAAATCGCCGTCGTCATGGGCCCTTGCACCGCCGGCGGCGCCTACGTCCCCGCCATGAGCGACGAGAGCATCATCGTCCAGGAGCAGGGGCACATCTTCCTCGCCGGGCCGCCCCTCGTCAAGGCCGCCACCGGCGAGGTCGTCAGCCACGAGGACCTCGGCGGCGGCAAGATGCACTCCTCTGTCTCCGGCGTCACTGACTACCTCGCCGTCGACGACGCCCACGCCATCGTCCTCGCCCGCCGCAGCGTCAGCAACCTCAACTGGCCGCAGCGTTCCGCCGCCACCAACCCACCGCCCGCGACCACCTTCTCCGAACCCCTCTACGACCCCGAGGAGCTTCTCGGTATCGCCGCCACCAACCTCCGCAAGCCCATGCCCATCCGCGAAGTCATTGCCCGCATCGTCGACGGCTCCGAGTTCTCTGAGTTCAAGCGCGACTACGGCACCACGCTCGTCACCGGCTTCGCCGAGATTTACGGCCAAAAGGTCGGCATCGTCGCCAACGACGGCATCCTCTTCGCCTCCTCCGCCGTCAAGGGCGCCCACTTCGTCGAGCTCTGCACGCAGCGCGGCATTCCACTCGTCTTCCTCCAAAACATCTCCGGCTTCATGGTCGGCTCCGCCTCCGAGCGCGAGGGCATCGCCAAGCACGGCGCCAAGCTCGTCACTGCCGTCGCCTGTGCAGACGTGCCCAAGTTCACCATCGTCGTCGGCGGCAGCTACGGTGCCGGAAACTACGGCATGTGCGGCCGCGCCTACAGCCCCAGATTTCTCTGGATGTGGCCCAATGCCCGCATCGGCGTCATGGGCGGCGAGCAGCTGACTGCCGTCATGGAGACGGTGGGACAGAAGGCAGACCCCGAACTTCGAGAAAGGATCGATCGCGAGAGCGATGCCACCTTTTCATCCGCTCGTCTCTGGGTACGTATTGACACAACAATTGTTTCCTCTCCCTCATACACACGCTAACATTGCTGGAATAGGACGACGGCATCATCCCTCCCCAGCACACTAGACATTACCTCGGACTCGGTCTCAAGGCTGCCATGGGCGGTAGAAACGAGGTCAAGGCAGGAGATACTAAATTCGGTGTCTTTAGAATGTAAAATATAATAGGGAAACACCATGACAAAGCAATTTAGACGAAATGCATGCAACGAGGCTTCTGTCGCCAAACAACTGCATGGTGCTTTTTCCACCAGCTTCCGAAGGTTATACTTTGTGTGCGTGAGCAGAACTGACACTGAAATAAACAGGGCTATCTTCTGAAATTTTGCTACAGATGTAACGTGGTATCTAGTCCGGAGCTCATCAACGCCGGCCGGTGCTATCATCGCCTGTGCGGCTATAAACAGTTCATGGTAAAAAACGAAATAAGAACAGCACATTCCCAATCCTTATACAAGACTTGATCCCTTCATCTTCATGCGCAATTGCATCGTAATGCGGGCTAGATTCCGCAGTCGTGTCTGCCCCCTGCAGAACTCACCCAGTCTTTACACCCCCAACAAGTCCATTTCCGATATCGATGCGAAGGTCGACAAGGTTGATGGAATTACCATTACCAATAGTAATATTAGAAGCCTCCTTTTGAGTAATTTTGGGGGCGTTGCTGGAATACGCTGTAATGATCTTTGTAAGGAATGTTTGCACATCGCTCTGCGCATCTTGTGCATTGTTCACGCCGCGCTCCTGGAGAACAAAGAGTACAGAAACTCGGCAGAAGTCAATAACAGTATCAGTGGCATTAAACGGTTGGTCGTCGTTGTTTCGAATACGAATGATGCCGGCATCAGTTTCTGGGCTGGCCAGTCGTGGGTTCGTGTTTGTGCTGTCAGATCCAAACTCTCCATTGGTGATTTGCCCAGGCAATGCGGTGCTGAGTTGTCGTGTTGCCCTTTTCACTTTTGGGATCGCTTGCTTTTCAAAGGTCGCCGAGGATGAGCGACCATTAAATGTAACAAGCGAGTTTTGCGCGATGCAAGAAAGGCCGCTAGCATTGATATTAGCCAATATCGAGGTCCCTGATAGTGGAACAGAAAAGTTGGAATTTGCCTCAGCAATGAGCCTTGGAAGAGCCTGGCCAAGGGTCACGTTTTTGATCATCGATGTCTTGTCGGCTGATACGAGATCCGTCGTTGTGCAGCCCGCTGATCCGACAGTACCACAATCTGGGCCAGTGAAGCCCCCAGTGCATATGCAAGAGCAGGTACCATTAGCAATAACATTGGTACCGCCATTCAGGCAAGTGAGATCGATTCGGCACTTGTCTATTTCACTCTTGTTTGAAGAATCATTTTTGTTGAAGACAAACAGTTCGAGTGGGACAGCGATAGCGGCAATAATGATGCAGAGAAGCAGGATCGCGGCCACAATAACGGCCCAGAGTGGAAGTCCGCAGCAACGACGTTTGGGACCACCTTTCTTGTTTGCTTTCTCAGCTTCGCCATTCGGGCCAGATCTTAGTGGCCATCCACCTTGCCCAGGCCATGAGGAGCGGTTCGGACCGTTGTTGAATTGGGGCGTTGATACTGGCGGTGGGAAGGCTGCGAGCATGTCGGAGAGTCCAGAACCAGGACGGCCACCTGAATGAAGATGTGTTAGCTGATACTTGAATCATATTCATGAATACAGAAACCTACCTCGAGTATCCCCACGCCCCTCGCTGCTGAGTTGCTTCTCACTAAGAAAATCGCTCAGGTTGTCCATTCGACTGGTGGGCCGTTTGCCTTTATCTATCATAGCCGCAAGTTTGGTTGCTCTGCGAATGAGATCCGGCAAGCTGGTAAGGCTACCTCGTGACTCAGCTTCTCTTACTGCGTCCATGTCAATGCGAAGTCCCTGTTTGAGGGCTGAGCTGCGAGGATTTGCAGGTGGGCTTTGACCCATGCGAAAAACAGCGGGAGCGCCAGAACTTGCGGCAGCGTAGGCCTGAATAATGTCATCCTTGCCTGACTCTCCTGCGTCCAAAGGCTGTCTTTGAGTGCCAAGAACGTTCCAAGACATCCTCTTATCACTGACACCGGCGCCTCCGACTGTCCTGTTTGTGCCAATAGGTTGCTGCTGATTCGGAGGGACGAGAATGGCAGCAGAGTCAAGCTCAACCGGTTGAACCAGTCGTCTGTCATCACCAAAGTCTCCGTAAATTGACCGTGGGCTGGCGTCCGTAATAGATTCTTCATAAAATGTCTCCGCATTCGGGTTGCGGTTGTCCTCTATAGCGGAGGGCCAGTTCTCAGGCATCGCAGCACTAGAGGCGTAAGAGCCGTGAGACCTTGCATACGGATTCTCCTCGATGATGGGAGAAACGAAAGAGGCATTGGAGTAAAACGACGACGCGCCCCTTCGGCTGGATGGGGGAGGTCCGAGAATGACACCTTTTTTCTGTAGGCTCGCCTGGCTCATAGAATTTGCTGAAGGGAGGTCCGTTATGTATCCGGCACTGGGGGAATACTGTACAGAAGAGTATAGCGAGCCTGGGGAAGGTTGGCTATAAACGCTGTCCTGTGGGCTTTTGATAGTGCGTACTGGTGCAATGAATAGAGGGGTTGGTTCTTGCAGGCGAGTTTGATCAACCATGGAAGGAATTCGGCTTGGTCGGGGAGGTCGCTGAGGTGCCTGGGGTGGTCTGTTGGCAGGAGGTCGGTACGAGCTGGGAGAGCCAGCAGTTCCAGTCGGCGAGGGGGTCTCGGGTGGCAGGTATTGAGGCATCGGGCTCGGTCTGGATATCAATTTTCCAGCGCCACCTTCATACTGTGCTATGCCTTTTTGCTTGAAATTCCTGGAACTAGATGATGATGTTGAATCTGCTGTGCCGGGTGCAGACGGATACACAGGTGAAGGAGCTTGTGTGTCTCCCGCTTGCCGCTGCTCGGCCAGCATTCGTGCTCTAGCGACAGAACCGGGTTCTAGTACTGGCGAGTCCATTCTACTGCCATTATACCGATCACCCATCTAGCTTGCCAATGTACCACTATGCAGTAGAAATCGTTTCGGATATCTGGGCTGAGTTGGGTCGCACAGGGTGCACAGGCTGAGGTTGGACGTCGATGCAAACAGAACAACGGTGTTTGTGGCGCGGCGTGTAACAGCGAGGGCGCGGGTTGTTTTTTGTCTGCAGCTTCCCACTGATTAGTATAAGAGTAAAAGCGCCGCGATTATATTGCTGTCAGAGCAGATCCTGGGGGGCAATAATCGAGTTGCTATTGTCCAACTATATTCAACCGGTGGAGTGGCAGTGAGACATGGTGCTAAAAATGGAAAACCTACTGGACCTGGTGGGTGCGGCTTTCAGATGTGTCGCGAGACAATAACTACAATGCCCTTCTCGTTTGCGCGCGCGAAAGGTGAAAACCAAGTGTCAATCTCACAGGTGTCGTCGGCCCAGCCAAGATCGAAACAGATTTTGCGTACTCCGACTCTAGCTCGAAAGTCGTATCCCGAGAGTCGAGTTGTTCGCTGAACGTCAATGCACGCCGAGAGTGGTGGTGTTTCAGGCACCAACCAGCCTTATCAACAGAGCAATGTTGTGGTATGGGCGCAGCAGTAGAACTATTGCCGCATGCTAACGATGCTGCAGCCACTCGGGGATGAGAAAAAAACGTGCTGGAATGGAAGAGAAGTCCGCGTCTGCGAGTGCGAGGAACGGTAGGCGCTGAGTACCAAGTGAGAGTGTGTCGGTGGATCGGCGAAAGGAGCGTTCGAGGGAAAGAATGGCAGGAAATCGGCCGTCGCGGTGTATGGAAAAGAACGAACAAGGCCAAGACCAAGAGAGAGCCACGAACGGTAAACGAAAGGATGAAGGAAAGAAGCGAAAGAACGAAAAGAAAAATGAGCGTTTGGGAAGGAGCGGCAGGCTGTGCAGCGCGAGAAAGGAACGGTGCTGGAGGAAATGAAAGGTCAAGAAGGCAGTTCGGCGATGTGGGAATACCAGGCACCAGCCAACAGAAAGAAATCAACTCGCTGATGGAGGATAGTGGCGCCACCAGGGTACCCTTTGTTGTAGGAAGTAGAAAGGAAGAGAAAGAGAGGCGGGAGAGGCAGGGAAGCGCACAGCCCTCTGCAAGAGTGTTGCGGGAGGTAATTTAGCCGTTGGCGAGATGGAGATGAGCGCTAGAATAAAAGAGGTACGGCAGATGGGGAAGCGAAAGAGGACGCAGAGTTGGAAAAGTGACAAATAACAAAACTGCTATCTGAGCCTATGGACACTACGAAACTGCCTTAAGTTACGTTGGTTTACCACTAACATGGGGAAAATCCTGCCTACTGTAAAGCCATCCTGCGACGGCGGAGGCCGACAAGCAGAGGTCACTGAGTTATTGATTGGGGATTGCCTGAGGGGAGGCGTGGCCCAACAGCGGCACCTGCAGAACGGGTAAGCACCAATTAACGCCCAAAACGCGCTAGCAAAAGACGCCAGTAGAAGAAGGGAGAGAGAAAGAAGAAAGAAAACGGAGGACGTGGCTGCGTAAAAAACGCAGGCTGTCTCGCGGGTTAGGGACGAAGGTCGTATTGCAAAAGCGATCCCACGATCTCGTTGGCCCGTACGGAGTACTTTTTACTCCATTGGGCAACACGGAAGCAAGGGGGCGGTCTTGGTTATTTACAGGGGGGTCGCACTCATACCACCACCAACGGCGGCGGGAGCACAGGAGCCCACCAGCACGCAGCGCTAGCAACCTGCGGCGGCGGCTTGCATGAACGGCTCGCCAGAAAACTGGAGTTTCTGTCAGGGGCCAAGCCTGCTGGATTCGTTGAGGCGGCCCCAGGTGTCGTGAAGTTCCTTTGTTGGTGGTTACATGCTGGGAGGACAGGTCAGTTGATAAGTAAGTTGCGCTTTGTCCAAGGAAACCGAAAACATTGTCTTTACACACTCCAGAATAGCTCCGTATTGGTTTGCCATAAGACTCCTCATACCTATATTCCCGAGGTATACATAGGTTGTTACCGTTCTCATCAGGGTACCTTGTGTATTCATATGTACGTCGTATACGTGGTCTCAGCAGCATGACAGGGAATGTTACCTGCAGCTTGTTTCGGGTCGAGGGGAAGAGGGGTGAATACTAATTGGTTGCCAAAGTATTCCCTCTGCCAGAAAAGTCCTTCCTCCCATTACCAGGTGCTGGTTCAGCCAGCGCCTCCAGCCTTATCGAACGTCCTCCAAACAACAGTATAGCCTGGAGCTATTCGCCTTGGCCAACCATCAAAAGACACTCAGCGCCTTTTTTTTTCTTCTGATTAAATTGCATCCTCCTTGGCGGGGCCAGAGCGAGAAGGATAGGGAAAAAGGCACCCAATCGCCACGCGCAGGGTGGCATGATGGCCTCCATCTGCAACGCCGTGGCTTGTTCCAAGTTGAGACGGACCCGGGACAGTCTCCAGTCACAGGTCATCCGCCAGACATGCAGCAAACCTAACGTGGTGCGCAACAGCGGGCGTCCAATAGTTATCATTGGACCAAAATATCTGCCTGCTCCCAATACCAGTACCTACTAGCCATGGCACAGACCCAAATTAAAAAGGATTGTGCTGCACTGGGGAGACCCCTGGTCCAGTCCGGCCCGTTAGTTACCCAGCCCCAGTACGAAGAGCAACTGGACTGGGCCTTGCTCACGACAGCCAAATCCAAAACACTAGCGTCTTGTTCCCGCAGTCAAGTCAATGTCCCCGCGGCCGAAAAATGTTGGCTTGGGCCGCGCTCAATCGGTTTGCTGCGGCGCCCAGTCGCCATTTTGACTCCTTTAATAATACAGTCAACAAACTCAAATTGTATCTTTATTGTCCTTATATTCCTAGAATATATTTATATTGTTTCCGCCTCCTTTGTATGACTCTTCATCCGCCCTCGTCGTTGTCATACCCATCCTTTTGCAACCTTCGTGACGTTGCCGACTTCGATAGCAACACGACGTCAATCAAGTGTACTCATCAAAGCTGACGACAGCTGCGGGTGTACGGGACGACGTTTACTCGACGGTGGACTGAGCTTGGATGAAATATACTGCGCTGCACGGCCCATCACTGGCGCTCTCCGTGCCACGCCACCCGAATGTATATATTGACGGTGAGGTATACCCGGTTTGGCGGATTGACCCGCCGCTGCGGTGGTATTTGTCAAGTCCGCGACGACGCAAATACGTTTGGCGGGGCGAGATCAGTCTCGACAGTTAAACGCGATACATCGCAGCTCCGTCACAGCAACGGGTTTTATTTTTTGGTGCTGTACAGGACGCAGATCTCTCAGCCCATGAGCCAATCTCATTCATACTCGCAAAGCAGATTTCTTAATCTTCCATATTCTATGCCAAGTAAAACACTTCTTCGAGCGTTTTCCACCAATGTCCCATCTCAGAGCTCACCGCGCCGTCCACCGGGCTCTCTTGGTAACTGTCCGTCATCTTCCACCATTCACGCACCTTGGGATTCTCCGCCATGCGACGCATGTCGCCTTCAAAATCGTTTCCAACGTACTTCATAGATGAGAATAAAAGTCCATGCTTATCGTCATACCAAATGCAAACTATAAGCACCATACGACATGCGGCCCGTGGTTAGCCCGTTGACTCGTAACAAATATTAACTAGGTGACTGATTTGCGGTTGGACTGCATCTTGGATGGTGCGCTCCCTTTGAGAACCTACAGTCTTGAATATTACTATCCTTAATCTGCTTCAGCACCTCTGGCCACGCGTTGGCGTGACAAGCTTTGTACTGCTCCACGCAGTCTTTCTTCAGGCGAATGACCTGACCAAAACGTCTTGTGGAGGTTGGCTGTGACATTGTGGCACCGACTATGCCAATGGATTGTCAGTAACATGATTTAGGATTTATCGACTTCGAAAATGAATATGTGGAGTTGCCCGTGAAATGAACAGGAGCTCAAAAAATGAATGGTACTTGACCACGCTCAATCCTGCCCAACCGGCCCGTCGAGTCCGGGCTTCAGGGTAGCTTCGCTATACCCTACCTCTTGTATAAAGAAGAGGGTGGCTACTCACAAATAAAGCGGCTTTGAGCTTATTTTTTTTTTTTTTTTTTAGATCGCCTTCACTAGATGAAACATGGCGCTGTTGTTGTGCTCGGGTAATTATAGGATAGAACTACGATTGTCTGGTGAGTACTATCTGGAGCACCGATTCTGATGCCGCTGCGGGGTAGAGTGCTCAAGCGGTTGAGCAGCTAAAGATAATCACGTTACCACGGCGCGATCGTAACACAGTTTACAAGCACAGACGGTACACACGCATAACATGTAATCGATACAAATAAATTACAACTCGAAACGAGCACAATGACAAAGGCCGACATCAGTAACCGCCCGGCGCGAAGATGCAGTAGCCACCTGAACGCACGCTGCAAGGTAGCTTTCTCCGCCCCAAGACCATCGAATTCCCTCAACGACGGGCACAACATCGGAAACAAAGTGGACTACGCCGTTGAAAGACGTACATGCAGTCTGGATATTGTTGCAGGAGGATGGACGACACCCCGTGATTTCATTCAAGCTATGCCATAAGTTGTGCCTTCTCCTCCGAGGTGGCCTGCTCATTATGTGGCACTTTGTGCGATTCGCTGCGATGATCGCAGTTGCGCTTGCCGCGGATAAGGCTGCTGAGGCGCCTGGCCATGCTCTGAATGCAGAGTGCAAGGCTGTTCAAGTTAGTAAACGGATAGAACGGAACGAAGCGGACAAGTACGTACAAAGCGACAGCAACGCCAGCTGTTACTCCCATGACAATAGGCATGATAATGTGCCCAGCAACGCTCTTCATTAAATGACGCCATTCTTCCTTGGAGCTAATGGTTGGCTCCGGCATGTCGGGGATAAATTCTGCACTAGTCTTGTCGGTTTCAGATGGCCTCGTGCTCTCAACCCCAGAGTCCAGCTTCGGGGGAGAGCTCTTTCCACATCCCTTGACCTTCTGAGCCTGCGCCCATAGCTTGTCTGCTAGTTCCTTCGCGCGACACCAGATCGTGGTGCATGAGGACTTGGCTGGTTGATCGAACACGACCGTGGCCATGGCGAGGCTTCCACCTGGAGTTTTGATGAGCCCAACCTTGACAGGAGGGATCCCGTCCACAAATCGGGTGCCGACTTCGATAATCCTCAGATCAACCTCGATCAACTCCATGCTGTCCTCTTTTGCCGTGGCCTTGGGGTAAACGGCCAGGCTGTAGCCCAGCTTCTTGCTCTTTGGCTTTCTGTGTCTGTGGCCGTGAACAACCGCAGCATGCAAGTCGCCGCTCCAAGGGTTGGCGTCCGGGTACAGCTCGAACCCGTTGAGTAATAGTTTGGTCTCATCCTCGATCATGAAGTCTAAGCGCAGCTCTGTGTGCCTGCCCTTGCAACCGGGGCAAGGGACGGAAACACTTTGCTGGAGGGCCGACTCTGGGATGCCGTAAGGGAGCGCGCCGGCAGGATTATCGATCGGAAGCGCCTTGAATATATTTTCGTCATTCTCGGATATTTCGGGGATGATGACGAATGCGGTGGCGACAGCGGCCAACACAAGGTGCCTGAACAGCATCGTGTAGGCTTTATATCGATATTTGGATTTTAAGCTAAGAGATGCGGCCGTTGTTCGTGATGGAAACGGACGCTATTGATGGTGACATTGAAAGAGACAAGTTAGGTGGCAAACCTTGCCGGAGGGCAGCGACACGACACAGGAACTTGGACTGCATGACGAGTCCAGCGCCGGAAGACGCGGAGATGGCTGCTGCCCCACCAAAGTGACACAACCCACAATCAGGGAAGATAGCTGCTGACGTAATGGCTGTTGCGTGTGCTTATTGGTTCCAGCCATCGAGAGGAACACGCGACACTTCTTTGTTAGCTTTCTTAGTTGCATACTCAATAGGTTGTCATTCTTTGATTCATTCATTCGATGATTCTGCCAAGAACTATTTGATCTGAGTAATACTCAACAATTCAAGCAACCGTGGCAGCCAATATATAATTAATTTTCCGGCGGATGATTTCAACACACGATTCATCTGGGGGGCCTACTCAGTGACCCACCAACATCTCCAAGACACTGCCCTCTGCTCGCTGGGGTCGCGGTGATTCCTTTCGATCAGAATGCACATCAGAAATCGGGCTCCTGAACGCGATGGAGCGGCCCACTTCCACCCCAGGGATCTGGCCAGCTAGGGCTGCCAGGCATTCTCTTCCCAGAAGGCGAAGGATAGGCCGAAGTCCAATCGTCTTCGGCGGATGAGGTAGGCGAGACCGTGGTTCCGAAGGTTGATGGGGCGGGATATGTCACTGTCACTGTCACCGTTGCTGTTTGCTAACATTAGCCCATGTTGCGTATTTTCAAGTGTGATAGCTCTTACCATTCGAGCTGGTGCCAGCAGAACTGGACGAAGTTGCAGTGCTTTGGTTGGTCGCATACGCAGATTTTGAACCAATTTGGGTGTGCTCGCAAGTAGTATTGACATATGTTGGCCGAGTGCCATCGGTCGAAGCCCAGGTGGTGGTATTCAGAACCGTTCCAATCACGCTGGAGGTTGCAGAAACCGTTGAAAGACTGGTGCTCCAACCGCTGACTCCTGCAGTGGTAAGAACGCCGCTACTTACCGTTGAAAAACCTCCCGTCGTGGGAAACGCCGATGAGCTGGCGTTGCTCCAAGGATAAGGGGTGACAGTCAAAGTTGTAGTGCTGCTGCTGTGCAGAGTCACCGAGGTCTCATGGGTCGAAGCTGTTGTCTCCGGGGGCGTAGGATACACAGTGATGGTAACAAAATGCGTGGAGACGCTCACAACAGGCGTCTCAGAAACAGTAGAATTGGCTGTAGATGTTGTACTGTTGAGACTGCTCGGCAGATCCGACAAGGGAGACATAGTGCCAGTGCTTTGTGTGCCCGAGGCTACACTTGTAGCGTTGATGCTCCTAGTGTTGGTTGGAACTTCTGTGCGAGTGGTATCCGCCTCCCACGATCTTGTCCCTGGCCGGTCGGTCAAAGTGACAGTGATGTTTTCAGACACCGTGTGTGTAGTACCTGATGGGGAAATAGATTGAAGCGAGGTCACTGCACCGCTGGCATCGGAGTTCAGCGCTGGTCCTGTGACAGATGATAGATTGAACGAAGCAGAGAAGGGGGGGATGCGAGAGATTGGAGTGGGCCATTCGATGGTGGAAGTGGCAATTTCCTTGGACGTAACTGGATCAGTTGCATCTCCAGTGGTCTTTGACATGCCTGCGTGAGCCTCCGTCCGCGTGATGGTGATGATGCTGGCTGCGGAGGAGGTAACAGGGCCCGCAGACGTAGAGGTCTGGCTCGATGTAGTTTTGACAGTTGATGTAGTATTTACCTGCGATCCTGAAAGGCTTGACGTCTGCTCTGCGTTAGAGAAAGTGCGATCGATGGACAACGTGATCGTCTGGAGAGACGTGATTGTGATAACAGAGACATAGCTATCTGACACTGTCGAGGAGGTAGATGCGTTAAAAGAGGCATGTGAGCTTGAAGGGGGAGAGGTAATTGCTGCTCCTGTGCTAGTCGGTTCGCTCGAGACGAAGTTTGTGACCGTCACAGTGACAGTCTCGTCTCCATGCGCATCCGTTTGCGAAGCAGGGTCTGCGCTAGAGTCAAATAGCGTAGTGGTGTTTGATGATAGTGCCTCTCCAGTTGATGGCTCTTGTGTGACAGCAGTAGATGTAGATTCTATCTCCGAGCCATTGCTGATTCCGGGCGATCTGGGCTTGGTCGTGGCAGTCAACGAATGACTGGTCGGAGCCGGATAGGGGTTGTAAGACGGCTCGTCATCGATATCAGCTGTGGAAGTAGGCAAAGGATCTATGATTTGTCAATATCAGAGGAAGTCACATCAAAATGGGCAATTTCCTACAGGCAGCAGTAGGTGCGGTGGAGTCGTCTGGGTTACCAAAGTCATACGCAGCCGGGGAGTCGTTCTCATCATCTGGTGCAGAGGCAGCCAAGAGAAGCATGGAACGGTCAAGAACTCGTGAACGGTAGGAAGGTCTTAAAACCAAAACTTGATCCCCAAGGTGCAAGCAGTTGGACAAGACGGCGAAACAGGCGATGGCCAGGAACGCCCAGAACCCACCAGAAGCGGGATGGTACTTCATTGTGGTGGACGATTGAATGAAAGCTATTGATCGGCAGTTAGCATGAATATATCTTTGAGAGGTAGGAGACAAGAATATTCGTACCTGTTGCTGAAAGGCTATTGTTTGGTGATAGAGGAACTTGAGTCTTCAATAGGGTGATGGTGGATACTGGAGGAGGAAGAATCTGCAGCACTGGCACGAGCTGTTGATGAATCAAAATAGGAGTCCAATTGTCAAACTTGAGCAGAGAAGGATGTGAGCAGGAAGTGAGAGCAAAATTTTCACTCCAGAGGCATACAAACGGCACGAGTGGCAACTTAGGTACGGACAGTTTTCAAGCAAACGGATTGGTACGAAGACTGCTAGGGTTATATACTGATCCGTGGATTTCGGAAACCCCTGTGAACCAGAACCCGTCGTTAGGAATTCCTCTTTGGGAGATTCGAAACATTCACGGGACACTCTGCCGACCCCAATATTGGCCATCATTCTCCGCATCTCAGTTAGAAGGTGCACACATTTTGGTGCGAAGCAAGCACTATGCTTGTGTTCTTGTGAAAGAACAGCAATTGCGGCGATACATACGCAATTGAAGGCAAAGGATACAAATAGCAAATTGTTTTAAATGAGACCTACATATGGATAGACTTGCTCGATTGCTCTCGGTGTGTCGAGTATACCGGCCATGCAGTGTCACCCAAGTAGCCGAAGTGCAAGCATTGCTGAGAGAAATTATGTACGACGTAGAGCGTTTATCCGTCAAACAAGTAGTACCTACCTACTTAGCATATAAGTAGGCCGATCAAAGAGTTGATACCGCCCGGATGTTTCAAGGATGGCTTGTAAAGCAGTCTACCTCTGGAAATAGCTTCATGCAGACAAGCCATGTGAAGCTACCCAGTTCAAAGACTGCATCCTCTGCTCTGGCGAGCGGTACGATTTAAGTACCATGTACGAGAGATTCTAAAACTCCGTGCTCTAAAATCTTGAGTTTTCACAAAGTTCAGATGATAAATATGCAATTGGTGCTTGCTTTCACAACTGCCATCTCCACCAGGAAAAAACATGTGGGCAAACGACTCGGACCTGTTCATCCGGACACAACGCAAACCTTGACTTGTCGCTATAGAAGTGCCTACAAAAATACCGTTCTAATTGTAAGTGTTTATTGAAGGTTCTTCTTCATCACGCTTGATCTGTTGCCGGCTCCTGAAGTTGTCGCCCTTCGTGGAAAGCATCTCGAGCTGCCAAGTCTTGCGTGTAGGAGTACTCACAGCTAGATCGGCATCAGACTTATTCCTCGCTACCTTTTAGGTAGTAGCAAAGGAATAATGTGATAGCTAGATTGAGTCGTTCCGCACTATTACATGAAGTTTTGTGTATCCATCGTCATGCCATGTCAGTTTTCCCTGCTCCAAACAAACCGGGCCGACCGACATTACCAAGAGTGTACTGCGTACCAGATAATGCAAGCGTCGGCATTCTGACAAGGGTGCCCGAGTAAGCAAGCCAACGGCTGTGATCTGGTGCGCCATGTGCCAAGGTTCTGATACCCTGAGTTGTACTATTAACGTTCTTCGTTGGCGGTGAGATTTTTTCCTAACCCTACCGTAAGAAGCGCAGTCGACACCTGTTATATTGCAGAGATGGCGTTAAGTATCAAGATCGGAACTAATGTAACAGCAAAGTTGCTGAAAAAGCTAACGCTCCAGAAGTATGTATATGAAAGTAGTGCGGGGTACCCCGGATTCATCCTGGAACCTCGATGTACTGGTATGACTTGTTCGGGGATGCATCGCGATTTCCTACCGTTTGAATATTAAACTAGCGTAATAAGCTTAAAACTGTTGCTCTAATTGCTACTATAAGTGGCCAATGTATTGTGATGGTACTCTGTGTTAAGACGTCTTTCGGCTCTGGTACGCACTTAGAAAGACCTGAATACACACAAGATATATGGTGATGCTAGTCGTGTACTGTTTTACAGCGCAATATGTGTGAACAACGTGATGTGTAGAAAAATAGAACTATGTTTGATGAGTAGTTAAATCTGGGTACTGCGGCGGATTTATGATGAGATTCAGTTTGCGCCTGACTCGAATTCCTGGTGTATTGTGGGGTAGTTGATGCCTACCTAGACGCGTAGCTCGACGCGCAACCATGATATGAATAGTTCACCATCCATATCTTAGCAGTCTCAGCTGTATTCAGCTGTATTCAGCTGAAAGAACTGGGCGTTTAACTTCGGCCGCTGACTCACTGCCGGGCGGGCCCCAAGTGTGACTATCTATTTCGAGAGATATTGTGAGGGCCATCTTGCTGAATGGTGGGGTTTTGCCGCTAACAAGGCAACCGTGTTCAAGTCGGTTGGTATTCTGTTGATAATGTGTCCCCGTAAGCAAAGCCGAAGGACACATAAAAGGCTGAGCAAGGCCTTCTACGAGAGACCAAACGAGACTTGCCCCGACATCCGAATCCTATTTCGATCATGACCGACGTTCCGAGATATATGCCGAACGACCAGCCGCTTCGGGCGTTGTCAAAGACCCCGAAGGAGCTGTTCCAAGCTGCGCTGGAGGAGTTCATCGAAAAGAACGGCGTACCGGAAACCTTCGAAGATGGGCAGTTAATTGGTATATTTGCTGGATTTACTGGTATTTCTTACCTGCTTCTTCAGCTGTCCAAGCTTCACCCAGACCTGCAGGTCCATGGCGAGAGTCTTCTCCAGCTCGCCAAGCGCTACATGAAAGTTCCCCCCGATGCCCCGATGCTGGAACAAGACATCGAATGCGGCCTCATTAGTGAAAAGCTCGGTAGAGAAGCGCTAACTGCCTGCCTGTCCGGCGACGACAAGGACGTGGAGCGCTTCATCGCCAGCACGTCTGACGCTGCTAGTCCAACTATCCCGACATCCAAGACGCTGGCAAACGAGATCCTGTACGGTAGAGCAGGAGTCCTGTTCCTCCTGAGGTTGGTCCGCTACTGGGTCCCGGGGAGCAGGGCGAGGCTGGAGATGCAGATGCAGGCCATCGCCGATCGCATCATGGAGGCCAACAACCACGGGCAGGACAGCTGGGTCTGGGCGGACAAGAAGTTTCTTGGCGCCGTCCATGGCGATATTGGCATCATCACGCAACTGGTGCTGTGCCTGCCACACTTGGCGCCGGTACTCCAGCCACACCTGCTGCGACTGCTGGCCATGCAGTTCGATGACGGAAACTGGCCGAAATTGACGGACGGGAGCGAGACGGCCTCTGAAATTGTCCAGTTCTGCCACGGCGCCCCAGGTTTCGTGATTAGTCTGCAGGCGCTGCGGCCCTACTACCCGCACCTGAGCGCCGCCTTCGACAAGGCTATTGCAAAGGGGATCGATATTATCTGGACCAAGGGGCTGCTGCTTAAGGAGCCGGCCTTGTGCCATGGAATTTTGGGAAATGCACTGTAAGTATCATGGGATCAGCGATGAGGGATCGATTTGCAAGATGAAAGTAATCCGCTGATGCAGTTATACTAGGGCCTTGCCGCGAGGAGAGAAGCGCGATCATTTCTTGGCACTCGTCGAGCCTCAGGCAACTGAGGAGATGAAGGAAAACTACCCGGATGCTTTCGGCACGGCAAACTACGGCATGAGATATTGCATCCCCATGATTTACTCGATGAGTGCGGTCTGGGTCTGGGGTGTTTGTGAGCAGGAGTGCCCTCCCTTTTTTGCGTTCAGCGATGTATAGCCCGCTTAGAATTCCACAGAAAGCCAATATCAAACTGTCATGAAATATTTACCCGATCACAATTCCATTCAAAAGACTAAAGAGACAGGGCGTGCGTCATGAATGTGTCAGGGACTCTACCAGCGCTACAGTGAGCTCGATATCCCCACAAATGCGGTGAAGGAAGCGAAACTAATAAACAAGAAAGAGACATCGATCGAGAGAATAACAGACCTAGAGTTGCATCTGCTTAATAAGTTTCTGGAACTAACTTAGTCTTTTCACGTCGGCACTTGGAGCCAGCCACCAGCCAACACATGCGCTAAAAGGGCGGCGATCCTACACTTCTTCTGTTTACGTCAGGACTGCGTGACCTAATTAAGATTCACTGACGTTGACAATAAAATCGCTATCGATTATCGATGGCTCATATGCAAACCGACGTAATATAAAGGCCTGGACTCAGAATGGAGCCCTCAACCATGATGTCAAAGAAGATCGAAGTTTTCGAGGTGGATGCCGCGGAGCGTCCGTGGATCCTACGACTACGCTCCAAAATTTTCAATATACGTAGATAATTTACCAGGATTTAAAACGGCCGAAGTAAGTAGAATCCAAATAGAGTAATCTTTAGATATAAATAATTCCGCGCCATAAGAACAAGTAGAAGTTGTCGGAGCCTCTCCCTACTCGAACGAACAGCACGCGTCCGCCACACTTGAGGATCATAACCGATATTAAAATTAACAGCCCCGAAAAGCACCCATAATTGTAACAATCGCAGCGCATATCGTTGGTAGTCCCTAGTGAGATGCCCAACGGCGGAGATCAAGAAGCCGTTTGCAGCTGAGAGTAACATGCGAGGAGTGGAGGGGGCGTGTGAGCTGTACATTCCGAATAACGTCTATTGGACGTTAATCTCGAGTCAATCAGTCGATAGGAAAAGGAAAATATTAAATAAGCAGCTTATTAGGGGGCAGAAAGAACGTTGTTGTTATTCGCCTACTGGATCCGGCTGCAACCCGGCTGGTCTCTTGGCGGCGTCGGCGACGGCCGTACGGAGTTTTTGGCTTTTTTCATTGGGCCATTTTTCGGCTCTTGTTTGCCGACGTGGGCATTTTATGTCATATCCGTCTGTTATTATATTCTCAACCCGATTATGATAATCATCATCCGGAAAAAGACTGGAGAGACGGAGGTTTTCTATAACCCAGGGGTCAACCGGCATGGTGCTGATCACCAGAGGATGCTGACATTGACAGCGATGTGTGACGGGGTTGTCTTTTTGTCTTGAAAAAATACAGAAGTATGCTTACCTTATGCAAAAATTGATACCAATAGACTCGAAAACAAAGTCATTGCAGCGGGGCTTTATTTACGAATTTCTCGAGCATTGTTTGTGGCTTTTACACCCTGTGGTTATATTGCGAGCCCTTGCATAACGACGGGTCCACCAAACGCCGCGCATTTCTAGGAAAGAAGCTGCCGCACCGAGATTTATTAAGGTAACCTCGAGTGTTGTAATAAATCTGTCCTCGCCCGGCGTATAGTACTGCGTGGGAAGGTATCGTACCGGGGCTGTCTTGGAGAATCGGAAGGCGGCCAGGGACATGAAAAGCTATAGCTAGTAACACGATAATGGAGTTTATAGCGCATAGCGGACTTACGGGCAGTTGAGTTTGCGACAAAAGCCTCTTTGCAAGGGAAGCGCGAATACTAAGAAAGTGCTGGGGGTCCGTACACTTGCTAGAATTGGAGGTCATGTTACCTTTGAGCTTGACGGCGGTGGCGCGCATCCCGTGTGCGGAGCGGCGGGCAACCCGGTGATACGACGCCACAAAATCGGCAACGGAAAAGTGACGAGTTGCTTTTTTCTTTTTCTTTACCTTTTTCAGTTATCGAACGGTCTGATGCAGCTTTGGGCATGAGACAAGATTGCATGTCTTGGTCCGGACTTTATCCCTTGGCGGGGAGATAACGTGTCGCCAGGATCGCCATGACGAAATCAAGTTTCCCGCGTCTCGGCGGTTCGCGAGTTAACTATGGCGGTTTACGGGATGAGAAGGAAAAGTTCCTCATCTTTCCCGCGTTCATTATATGCCCGTCTGGAGAAAAAAATATTGCGCTCGTCGCCCGAATCTCGGAATTCATCGTGATAACTGAATCATGGCACGCAGTCACGCCACACTGGTTTTGCATGGCCCACTGCCATGTGAGTCTAATTCCCGTTGTCACATCCCCCCCCAGGGGCGCATTGACGGAACTGGGTGCACACATACGGGTGCATTTAGGGGATACGAAGACGACGTTGTGCGGCTGCTATAGGAACCTGCAATCTACGTTCTTGTTTGTTCTTGGCGCTGCTGACCGACGACGATCCAAGCAATGCATGAACGATTGGAGTATCTCTTGTCAATTCATTGCCTGTGCCTTGGTAGCAGCATGCGATGCTCAACGTCTTGAAGAGGGGGTCGTGTATTTTCGGAAAAGAAAGGAATAGGCCCCGTTGACGAGACGAAAATGCACGCCCGGTGCTGGTGCGGGTAAAATGGCTAAACCGGTAAATAGACGACAACGCCGAAACAACGAAAAGACTCTCTTTTTCAAGTCAGGCTATTAAGAAACTGGAGCACTTCATTAGTCGCAGAATCTAAGAGACAGCAGAATAAGTGGCACCCGCCCGGCCCATATCCGCGGAGCCGCGGGACTGAAAACGGTAGTCGGGCTCGGGGCTAAGAAAGCGCCGTGGGCCGTGGGCATGTCGGGCCCGGTGAATCAGCATTTCATAATTACGGGCGGATCGCCCACAAGGCTAGGGCCTGAACCTGAAATGGGGTGTGTGTACGCTATTCGAGTTTGCAATGATTATTCTTAGTTCCTGCGCGCGGTACCGTACCGGCGCTGCGGCACCCACCCCCCCGTTGCCTGTACGGCAGTCCTCGCGAATAAGCACTGTATATGCCATAGCGCTGATTGCGTAGCGTTGCATTGGCCTGTCGGTCTGGTCTGATCTAGGGTGAAGAAAACTTTGCTGGGAGCGTCGTTGGAAGGAAACCGGTAGAGCTCCTCCAGAGCCAGGGGATTGAAGAGATGAGGATTTAACGCAGTATTTGTCAAGTGACAAGTTGGATCATAAGATCTGCATAGGGGTTCAAGCCTCTTTCCCAAGATCACAAAACCATCAGGAGCGACGATGATAGTGTTGGTGTGAATTGTGTGTGGCTTGGGACTCAGCCAGACTATTTGCGTCCGGGCATCCACACTCACTGTTCACGTCAAATTCTTGGCTGGAGAAATGTCCGATGAATCATCTCTTTCGTCCGCCGCTGACAGATACGCTCCACCTCGCTGGGTAGACTAGGAAGAACGTTAAGTATAGAACCTTGTTGAGTTGATCCATGACGTGAAGCAAGAGGAGGAGCGAAAGCGAGGAGCGAGGAGCGAGCAACTAACACACCGATCACTCACTGTCTTTCAGTTTTTGCTTTCTTTGTTAATTATTAACGAAGACCAAAAAAGGTTCCAGCCACTCAAGATGTGCTTGTTCAGCTCATGATTAGCATTGCGCCAACATCGCTGTTTATGGTTTGGCTCAGAGCATAACGCCGCCTCACAGCCTGTTGCTCCAGTTATACCAGCCCGATAAATGCGACATGCGTTATTCTCGATGCCACGTCGACGGGTAACGAAAAAAAAAAGGTTTGGTAGTTGAGACATTCTCGATGAAAGAGGGCATGATCCCGGGTATCTCACCGGTAGATGCTCTGGCGACCGACATTTGCTTTGCCTTCGAAGACGGGTCGAAGATGCCAGGAACTGAGCGCGTGAAGCAGAAGAAAATGATAAATGACGGAGCGGGCTTTGAATACATGGCAAATGCCACGTCCGTCAGGATGGAAAAGGTTTACCCGTTGAGGCAATCCTCAATGGAATAGGGAATGATTTCATGCACCTCACCGGTAGATCGTTTTGCGACCAGTATTGCCTCCAAAGACGGGCCATTCTAAGATACTGGGAGCCGCGTATGAAACGGAACAAGATGATGGATGATTAGACGAGCGACAAATAACATGACAAATGCTAAGTCAGGACTGACTGACCGAAGAATGAGTCTACGGTCTTTCTCTTGCGTGAAGGTCAACGGCGATACGAATTACATTAAGAACAAGACAATAATGGCTATGGGCTTTGTCTTGCACCAATGTCAACAACAGTGATACAATGAGAACGAGACAAGTGAGGCCGTGAACATCAGTGAGACAAGCCACGCATTTGGAGTGGCCGCCGATTTTACGTATACCGTATACGGCAAGAGTAAAAGTCCGCGCAGGGATAGAAGTGCGGAGTTTTCTTAATTAAGCGACAGGATCATTCGAGGGACAAGGACGGACGAGACCTTGGCTGGCGGGGAAATACAGGCCATGGACGTCCACGGTGGGAGGGAATGGCTTCTGGAGGAGGCCCACAGACGCCCGTCCAGAGGGAGTTTTTGCAAGCATCAGCATCCACAGTTCAGTTACAGTGGAGGGTAGTGAGGATAGGGATGAATAATTAGGTATGAACTAGGTTGGAGATAGTGAGGGCGTGATGGTGATGGGGATTGATGATGGACAACTATCAAGACTGGTGGTGGTGGTTGTTGATACAGCGATGAGAATTGGCGACAAGTTTTCCAAGCCTCAGCCACCAGCCACCTATTTGTCTTGTCCGCAGCAGCTATGAGTGAAGCCCACAGTCAGTCCTGCAGTCTGTAGCCTTGTTGTGCTGTCGCATGGAAGCCAGTTCTGAACGTCCACGTATTGTAATTGAGGGCTAAAATGCCAACCCTTGGCCTGTACCACAGATAAAAAGTTTACCTTGCTTGGGCTGGGTGGCGCTGGGCGCTCGACCGTGGACGAAGAAGCCCCTAAAGCCTGGCTGGCTGGCTGGTCGCACTCTCGGACATAGGTTGGTGACCGACGCGGCTAACGCCACACCCTCCTTATGACAGGTCTACCCAGGTCACTACAGGTTTTGCCCATCCCCCCTCTCTTCCACCAGAGTCACCACCACAAACTGTGCGAAGCTTGTCTAAAATTGAATTATAAAGCAACCCAATCTGATCAACCCGATCGTGTCTCCTCGCACCCCTCCCCCCCCCCTTTGGTGAAGTCATGGAATTTTCCCTACTATGCCCAGCGCCCCATTTTTCACACGCCCTCCTCCTCGTGGTCTTTACCACCCATTATTAAGCGGACACCCATACAACACACTTCATATCCTCCTTAAACACGGCGCTCCCTCCGCCGTCTCGGACTTAGATATACCTCTTGTATACATTGTGCCCGTTTACCCATCTCCCCATAGTCTACCGTCCAGACGTTTTTTCTTCACTGCCCGCTGACATATATACATGTCGGATTCTCAGTCGCACGCCTCCAAGCGACAAACACACCACAGCATCATCGCCACCACTTATATAAAACCACCACCCCAAAAACTTTCAGATTCGACCCTCACAATGGGCGCCCAGAACACCCCCCCCTTTCCCACCGAGGACACGAAGGCGAAAAAGACGACGAACAAGACCACCAAGCCGACTCATCGCGCTTCGAAGCGTGCTAACAGCGCATCTGCCGCTCATCACCATGATATAATTGCCGGCGCCACTGGCATGGACGGCCGCCATAAGAGAGTATGGAAGGCCTGTGAGCGCTGTCGGATGAAGAAGACCAAGGTGCGTTTGTCACATAGAATTATGGCACTCAACTCACTCAGGCCTCATCGATTCTAACTCTGCTCTTTAATAAAGTGTGACGGCGAGTTTCCCTGTAAGCGTTGCAAGGACGACGGACTCGTCTGCACCGCTGGCATTCGCAAGAAGATGGAGTACAAGCAGCTGCCCAGAGGGTACGTCAAGTCACACAATAAGTAAACCTTACCGGCTCACGAACCGTCACTTACACTTTCACCTCACGCAGATACGCCGAGGTTCTCGAAAACACCCAGCTCACACTCATCGCCACCATTCACAAGCTCTACTCTATGGTCCGCAGCGCACAGCCGTGGGAGCTGGGCGAGCCAGATCTCAACGACCGCGGCCAGCCCGTCGTGCACAACATTGCCCAGCGCCTCGGCTGCATCCGTCCCAACAGCGACATTGACCTGCCCGTCCACTCCGTCTTCCCAGAAGACGAAGCCAGCATGGCCGAGCTCGCCCGCCAGCTCGAGGAGCAGCAGCCGCACGACGTCCCCAACCCCGCCGCCGCCGCCAGCTCCGCCAACACGGAGGGCGGCGACCCCTCGGCGTACAATTCCACCGAGCGCGCGTCGTCGTCCGACCTCGACCACTCCGACATGGAGCAGGACTACCGCAAGATGGCGTTTGGCAGCCACAACGCGCTGTCCCTTTCGCCGCAGAGCTTCGCCAGCGGCAGCGACTTTGAGTTTAGCACGACGCCCATCGACCTCGACGCCGGTGCCATGTTCTCGACGCAATCCGCATCGATGCCGGACTTTTCATCATCCTGGGCCGCGGTTCCCAAAGCGCAACAGCAGCAGCAGCAGCAGCAGCAGCAGCAGCAGCAGCAACAATCGCCGGCGACCATGTCCATGTCATTTATGCAACCCCCGAGCTCATTGCAGAACCTCGTCATGATGAACCAGGACGCCCTCGACGCCGATTTTGCGACAATCAAGCCCGATATCCTGTCGTACGCTAACACTGATGTCATGATGAGCATGGCGGCCGACCCCATGATCTACGCCGGCTTCGAAAACGACAACATGAGGCTATAGTGTGGGAGTCTGGGGCGAGATTACGGCTACGAGTTATGCGATGGAGGAAGATTCCGGATGCCTTGACAGACCCGACCCATGCCGCAAAGGCGTAAGAGTCTGAGAGGCTGCGCGTGTACATGATTTCTACTTTTGTATAATGGGTTACGGAGTTTTTGATTCAGTGACTACTGCAAGAAAACGGTGTTTGGGTGACTAGGAAGGGTATATGACATTAGAGGGGACGGGGACCTGGGCCCTGGGAGGACCTGCAATTGCTTTCAGTTCTGGGCCTTGCACATGTTGGGCCGATTTTTTTTTTTACCTTTGTTTCTTCTGCGCAGCGACTATAGATTTACGAATATGATTATCATAACCACTTACAGCGAAATCCTAACACGCGTGCCCAAGTCCCTGATCGACTCACCAAACCAGCGAATTAGATGAAAGCGCGCACGTCATCGCGTGGTACGTCGCTCGCATTGATACACGTAGACCCTTGGCGATTTTGCGATCCCCAGAACAAAAACACACATGCAGACACAGCCCAATCTAGCTGACGCCAAGGCGGGCCACTCACAGGTGGGCGTTATATCTACGACTGGTGGATGATCCGTGCCATTCTGGCAAAAAGTTGCCGGGCTGAGGGAGGAGCTTGCGACAACAACGGCGAGGACGACGGCGTCTTGTGGCTTGGCCGCTTGGGGGAAAGCCAGTCCACTTCTAATAAAGGTTCGCTCACCAAAGCATTTGAAATCATCAGGAAAACCTACATTCATCAGAAAGGGAACGAAGAAAAAAAGGTTTGGTGCCCCGAAAAAAAAGATGCCGTAAATTCTCAAATTTGATGAAGAACCCCTGCATGGGCTAGGCCTATGTAGGACAGTGATGGAGTAGAAAAACGCGCCTACCTTTCTCGGGCACTTCCAGTGGTGTTGAAGGATTTTTTGTCAGCCTTAGTTGAACATTTGGCTATCCCACTGTTGCGATTACAAAGCGCGCCGTAATAAGCTTCGTCTTCCTTCCCCAGGGCCTCCCCCGCAATCGGACAATGCTTAATTCAATGGTTGAGTGCTACCTTATGTGATGATGAGAGAGAAGGCATCGGAAATAGACGAATGTTGCATTACAAAAAATATCGTTGCCTAGACCCTCTAATTACTAGTATTTCAAAAGATCCATGTCGCTCCTCCTTAACGAGAGGCAATGTTGCTACGATGATTCTTTTTAGTATCGTCTAGAAACACCAGTAGCCTATAGCGGGCGGGGTATAGGACTGTCGTTTTGCGACTGCAGGCAAAGTGATTGATTATAATAACTCGGTAAGGATGGCACCGCTTGTCGATCACTCCATCTGCAAAGAAGCAGGGAGTCACCCTCACGGCATGATACACAATTCGCCTTTCCAATTAATAGACGACCTGCATGGACACACCCCTTGATTTTTACATATCTTATGGGCTATACGCAAGATACGGCTTACTCGTTTCTTCACGGTGTCCCCACGACGGAGTTGTGTAAATAAGACCAGGATGCATCCCGCAGTGTCTTACTTGAACGAGTTCCCACCTGTTAGGGAGGGTTGCAGCGCAGGCGCGCATCGACATAACAAAATACCCTCTATCTGTTCGCTTCACTTTTGTTGATGCGATGCCGGAAAGCAGCCGAGGGGATATTCAAACCTGCGGACGCGACCGTGGAATAATGCAGTTTCGTTTGGCGCCTGATTTTCGGCTAGTTATAGGGTTTACCTTGCTTCAGCAGCAGGCCCCCCGTCTCGAGGCACAGCCCTCGAGCCGGTCTCCGGGATTCTCAGCAAGCTGCAGCATGGGGAAGGCGGCTGACTCGTCACAGACGGGCCAGCGGGCCGGCGACAAGAGATGCCGTGCTGTATACACGTGCCGATCGACTCATGCACGGCGACTTGTGAGAAGAGCAAAATCCGACGGAACGTGTGCATCCTGGAGGGATAGAGTACGCCATTCACAGAGACCGTACACAATCACCTTGAACTATACACTACACCGTCACCATGCGCCTTGGTTCATCTATTCTGCTCAGGTGGCAGTCCTTCAATTGACGAATAGCAACGCACAAAGAGGCGGCGTGCTATGCGGCTACTTTCCTTTAACTTTGGAAGCTAAGTATTCCAACCAGCCTGGCCGTGTTTCATCAGACTGTGTTTGAACTGACTTTTTTTCTTGTTGCAATATACATAGCCTTCTGTTGTCATCGATCTGGAACCTAGCGTTTGCGGATCCATGCCGCTTTTGACAACCGTCCCAGCTAACTATCTAAACTCCTTTTCTCGAAAAACTAACTCAACACAGATGCCAAGCGGCAATTGGTCCACCTTATCTTACATTTTTGCATATCTGTTTCTTCATAATTGGCTTTTCTCGATTTCAACGATAAAGTCACGACTGTCGACAATCGGTCTGCGTGATGAAGTTTCGATCCATCACTAAAACTCTACCAAAAGTGAGGCTCGCTTAATCAAGAATCGTTTCCAGTCGTTGACTTTAGTAGCTTAATGTTCGATTCCAAATAAGCCTATTCCTCCGCAAAGTTCACATTTCGTCCACTAGCGTCTTTACGTATATTGCGATCCTAAACTACATCAGGCTTTGAGTAGCCACCGATTTTCTCGGAAGTCTTTTTACTTATCTATCATCCTGTTCGGTCGCTACACCATTAATGCATCATCCGTTTATCTACAGCAATTCCACCGCCCTAGAGGCAAGCAAGCAAAACCTAGAAGCAATAGTATGAGCCGCTACTAGAGCTGAGGCTGGAGCTATTGATATGATCTGATCTGTGCTAGCAGAAGGGGATCGTAGAGTTGCAGTTAAGAACGAGATAGTAGATATCTTTATCCATCCGGGTACTTGATAAGCGCACTTATCATTTGCCCTTTGTTTCAACATTCAATTGCCGAATTGCAAGTGTTTAGACTTTATCGCCGTTGCTGCATCCGGTGTTAGCTGCCAGGGCAGGTACGAAGTGACAGTTCGTACAGCTAAGTTCCTATGTACACAATTACCCCAATCTCAGTCCAGGGCAATCTCATATCTCACATGTAGTAGTGTACAAGAGAAACTTGCTCGTATAAAAACACGGGAGCGTCAGTCCTTGCCTGGTACGCGAGTGCTACGCACCTGCGACAATGCCCCGAGAATACGACGAATATGAACTGACAGTGGCGGCCCCTCATCATCTATCTCGATGACCCTCCACAGCCGTGACATTCAGCGTTGTGAGACTCGAGAAACCCCTGGTAAACTCTGTCTCGTGGCTGTTCGCCGCGATGCATCATATCCGTAAAGCAAGGCAGAAAAATAACCAACTCCCCTTGTTGACGGGCCGAAAAATCTCTCCGGGGCACGGGCGCGGGCACTGCCTCGTCCTGAATGGATCTGTTCTTGCATCGTCCTCGGGACCGAAAGTGGCTGAAGTTTCCGAGCATATTCGTTGTCCGCTGTAAATGCGCGGGAAATGGCCGTTTTACACCCACACCCCTTCCCCTCTCCGCAAGCCTCATTCTACCTCAACGAACCAAGCATGGGCCTCGCGTATTACGCGTATTGCTCTAACCAAGGCCGTTGAATCTTTTGAATCACTTCATATTTTACTCACGGTTTTCGAATTTACCTTTGCCCATTTCCCACTGGTGACATTGCATCCGCAGCCAAGAGAAGAACTACCCTTGGCCTGGCCTCTGCGCCAGCCTCCGAAATTCTTACTTCTTTTTGCCTAGACAACAAGCAAGTTCTTGGCACACGCAGTTTGCAGCCGTGAATTCTGTTTCCAAGCCGCTTGCTTCGCGAGGGCCAAGAACCCCCCAAAAAGGAACCATTCCGCGACGGGCTTGCTCGTGCATGCACCATCTGGCGGGCAGTGCTCCGCGAAACTCGGATTCGGACAATGGCCTCGCATCCAACGCTAATAAAATGCTTTGCTGGCCCGATTTTGTATGAGGAGCCATGAGGCGGTCAGCCAAGGCTTACGACCCCGCATGCCGTTGATGACAGGGAAGCTCTTTTGGTCAAGTTGGTCGACTCATTGCTAGTCTGTGGGCTTGTTGTGACAGTGCAACCATTAACTACTTCTAATATTAGCAGCTAAAAGGATCATCGTTGAGGCGGCTTGCGACAGCCCTGCCTGTTAGCGCTCTGGCTGCTACATAGCTATGTAGATAACATTGCTACGGCACGCACCCTACGCAACATTAACTTAAAGCAGAAAAGGGCAGTGGCCGGAACTTAGCCTCCGTCGCACAGTCGGAGATCAACAGCAAAAGATGAAGCTAATTCACTTCTATACACTAGTTAAAAAACTCCATAAACTCCCGCTAACAAACGCCAATTCGTAGGGCTGGACGCCCAGCCTGAACCAGGCAGCCAGCCCTTGGGTCATCCGTTGTTGTAGACCGGCCTCCATTCTTTTGCCGGTGTGCAAAATTGCGCCAACAGAGCAGCACATCTTTCTCATCCGCTCTTGCTATCCAACAGCTGCGTGAGTATGCTCTCGCTGGCTCGCCACCATCTCGCCCGCTGCTCCAGGTCGTCGCCCACCCCGCCGAGTGCTGCCTCCCTCCTCCGCTTCGCCTCGCGCGCCGCGGCCCTGCTGTTCTGTCTCTTCGTCTCCAGAGGACCAAGCTCCGCCTCCAGCCGCTCGACCTCCTTCCTCTTATGAGGGACTTTTGACTGCAGGGCCTTGAGCTCGCGCGTTACCTGCTGCTGCTCTGCCTGCCGACGCGACACGAGCTGCCTCGTCTTGCTGAGCGGCAAGTTAAGCTCGGGGTTCGAGTCCGCTGTGGCCCTGGAGGCCTTCAGCTCCGCCACTCGCGCCTCGAGATCGCGGATTTTTGTGGGAAGCTCCTCCAGACGCGCCGTTTCCAGCTGGATGCTCGCGTACTGTTGGCTGAGCTCACGGGCCTTGTGCTCCAAGTCGTCCACCATGCTCGCAACGTCCTGCTTGAGCTTCTTTAGCTCCGCCTTTGCCGCCAAGTTTTGCGTCTCCAACTCGAGATTCTCCCGCATGCTGACAATCAGCGGCGGGTCTCCCACGATGGCGCGTATGAATTTCTCCTTGGTGACTTGCTCGACGTAGGAGAATCGCAGTTTTGAAAAGAGCTCGCTGTAATGCGCCAGGTCGGCTTCTAGGCCTGCCGGCGTCGGGCCCTCCAGTGCCGAGTTCGAAGCATCTGAAGTTCTTTGTCTCGGTTCTTCGGCGCTATAGCTCGTGATAGGCTCACTCAGCTTGATGATTGAAATCTCGTGGTGGGCTTGGTGTCGCGTCAGCGCCTTGAGCACGTCCTGCGCTTTGGCCACCGTCTTGCGCGGCGAGGTCGTCATTGCCGTAATCAATTAGGAGAATGAATATCTCGAGAGTTTCCGAGACTGCAGAAGTTTCTTTGAACAAGTACTCGCGCGTCGGCACAAAATTTTGGAGGGATGTTTTCGAGTGCCAGGTCGGTCGCGAAAGTTACACCTGTTTACTTGTAGCCTAATCCGGTTAGGATGTACCACCCCACTTCAGTGACTGCACTGGCTGGCGATAATGTCTGCCAAGCCTGAGACGATTTTGCCATACCTTTCTTTTGTAATTCCCTTTGGACAGGATCGTGGCGGCTACATCCACTGCTCATGATGTCGAACGAAGAGATCCTCACAGACGAATATGTTGCAGACCTGCTGAGCCGCGAAGCTTCAGACTGTTCGATTAAATATTCTGCCATGGGCGTCGATGCTTTCCTAGGAAAGGGCTCCCACTCCAAAAAGTAATGCGCCGAATTGCACCGCTGCGTTAGAACCCATTTCTGACAAGTCATAGACCTACGAACATACCCAAGCCGAACACGAGATTTTTGCGCAATATTATTAAAGGCACCGACTCTCACAACAAGGCACTCTTGGCCAGGGAGGCTGCCGAGTCCAAGGCTCGCCTGAAGAAATTGGAGTACGCCGAAGAGATCAAGCGAAAGAAGATAAATCCCACGACAAGAGATATACGAGAGAGACATATGGGTGACATCCGAGCCATCTTGGGTGGTGGAACGCGCAGACGCCAAGGCGATGACAACGACGACAATGAAGACAAAGAACAGGATAGCTGCGATCGAGCGAAGTCGAAACAAAAATCGAAATCTCGCGAACCCAAGAATGGTGCAGGAGAAGCGCAATGCTCTTCACCGAGTCACCAGAGCGACAGCCACAAGCATAATCGCCAACATCGCGATGGCGCGCGGCGATCGCGGCAGAGGGAGCATCCGTCCGATGATGAGTATCAATCTCGCAGGAGTAGAAGCTATCGAGATGGTAGATCCAGATCCCCCAACAGCGGTCATCGATCTAGACGAACTAGAAGCCGAGACGCGGAGCGCCGACGCCACCGGCATCGCTCGCCGCAGAGAAAGAAATCGACAGTGTCAACAAAGGATGAGGATATGTTAGGCCACTCACAAGATGAGAGTATTGGACCAGCCCTGCCCCCTAAGATTCGCGGCCGTGGCGCGGTTGGTTCATCGTCAGGAATAGATAGACGGTTTTCGGCGTCGTATGACCCAAGAGAGGACATACAAGGCGATGATGATGTTGACGCATAAGGTCGTCGATACCTTACATTCACTATCAAATGAGAAGGTCAGAACGGAGGTAATTATGAGCCACGATCAAGTCCATGCTCAGGTTGATTGCCTATGAAAGATAGAGCGGTACGATGAGATGATTAACGGACAAGGGCTCCTTTAGGAGGAATTTTTGTAATTTTGGATATGGCATAGCGACACTTATCAAGGATTTTGTCAGGCGCATTCTCTTTTCGGGCTGTGAATGCTGTGTCGTCATCTGGAGTCCGTGGTTCGCAATACAAGAGATATGTCTGGCATGTGCACATTCCTATATTTCCGCTCGCAAACTGTCTGGGAGTATAATAAACTACTTATCCACCAATATTATAAGCATGGCGGAATAGAGGAACATGGTTGGTAGTCTGGCATACAGCTGACACGGTCGAGGACCAAGGTGCGTGATCCCAGTATCAGTGGCATGTACAAACTTGCATCATGACCATGCCACCACGCCAAAAGAGGGGGCGCATCCAAAGCACTCCTCAAACGCGGGGTACAATAGGATGTTACTGTGCATGTGCGCGATAAAATGAAGCGGCCGGGTTGTAAAATCTACTTTTTTTTTCCTTGCTAGAATATTTTCTCTCTCTTCAAACGATCGATAGAAACGCATTCCAGAAGAGTTTTGTTTTAGTGTTCAAGCAGTTGTCGTTGCAACTTTGCCCTAAACTTTAGCATAGCCAGCCCGTGGTCGACGTCATGAGGCCCACGCCCTTGTTCCAGGGGTCCTCTCAAGTCCTTTGCTTTGCTTCGGTGGGTCACGATGGCCTGTCTTTCTGTGGACGCCAGCGCATTTTAGGCGCAGATACTCGAGCCTGACCTCCTGAGGAGCTGCTAAGCCCCGGAACAGGACGGGGCCCCATTGACAGCGTCCTCACGCCACTGGCTGGCCCAGGCCTGCTGCACCAGGTAGACTAACGCAGTCCCATGATATCGTCGCTGCTCGTTCTCCGCCGTTGTGTATTTCATCTCCTCCTGATTCTCTGCCACTCCTCCCTTCGTGCTTTTGCTCCCGTTAATTCGCCTTCCATCCCCGTTGCATCACCCTGCGCGCTGAGCGATTGCCCCTCTGAAACTACGGCAGAGTTTTCGCGCTACCGACTTACCTACCTCTCATTCTTAGTTGTTGGCTGCCTCCCCCATCACATCAGCTCCCTTCATCTACCTTTCCAGCGTCAATCGGCGTATGCCGATGTAAAAGAGCCAACCACGCACAGCTGCCCTTGCTGGCCGCGAGAGGTGACTCAGGTGTCACCTCGTCAGCTTGCCGCATTCCTCGACCTCCTTGAACCCTCCGATACACCCCGTTCAAGGTGCGAACGACAAGATGCGAACCACGCGAATTGTTATTCTCGCGATCTTCTTTACCGCTACCCTCTTCGTCCTCTTTCGAGCCGTATTCGTTGCCGCTACCCGATCCTCAAATGTCGTTCGTCCGAAACCCGGAAGTTCTCACAAGTCCATTCTAGGACTCGTCTACTACAACCCTCCCTTCTCCCTCTTCCAGCCCAATGCCGCCATCAGCTTGACGGATGACAACAGCACGTCGTTTGCTGCGCGCCCTGCCGCATTCGGCCCGCAGCTGGCAGCCCATGGGCTGAGTGGACAGCTCTGGGTTGGCAGCGGATTTGCTGAGGACAGCCTCGAGTCTCATGGCGAGCTTGGCTGCAGCGATATACCTGGCTGGGAGGGTGGCGCCAGCCCCCAAGCAATGCTCAAGTCCTCCATAAAATCAGTGGTGTCGCATCACTCGCCTGCCGAAAGCAAACCCGGTGCAACTAAGAAGGGCAGTCACAGTACCCCCGAAGAAATCGAATCAGACAACCGTACGCCTAAATATCCGCGGGCTGTCGATGACGGCACCGACAACTATCTTCACGAGACAGTCCGCAGCTCCCTCGCCCGACGGGACGCTTCAGCATCATCCCACGCCGATATTCAGTCTATGCAAGAATCTGCAGAAATCGAGGGTAAAGTAGTGCTGTTGATGCGTGGAGGCTGCGGGTTCTTGGAAAAGGTCATGTGGGCACAGCGCAGAGGCGCTATTGCTGTCATTGTTGGCGATAACCAGCGAGGCGGTCCGCTCGTAAACATGTTTGCCAGAGGCGAGGATGCGGAAAATGTCACCATTCCGTCCGTGTTCACCGCGCGAACCACCGCTCAACTCCTATCCTCTCTCACACAGCCCGGCAGCTTCATCGAGGATAGCATTGACGAAGGCGGAAATCCGGTATTAAAGGTCCAGAAGGGCGTGAAGTCTCCCACGAAGAAGACCACAGAGAAGACGAAATCGGCTGCTCAAATCAAGGCGAAATCGGCCGTAACGTCGAGCAGGCTGTCCAGCCGTGCTACCAAGGGGCCCGCACCTGAAACCAAGGATGACCGAAGCTGGCTTTCCCGCCTGCTTGGCCTCGGAGCGAGCTCGCGCCGTGCTACCACCGACTCTCCAGCTGGTCTTGGTAAACTAGAGTGGGTGATAGTTGATGAATGGGACAACGAAAATGACAAGAAAATTTCGGACAACATCAAGAGCAATAAAAAGCAGCCGCACAAGCCAACCAAGGCAGTGGGAGACGAATTTCGCATTGGGGTCCAGGACTGGCGTGATCCAGATCTGGTTGACAAGTCGCGCTCGGGCGAGAAATCCAATACTGCCCTCTCTGATTCCCGAAAGGCAGAAGGCAAACATACCAGCAAGCCTTCGGTCAAAGATTCATCATCAAATGCTGATGCAGACCCGCCGGAAAAGTCTGGCAAGGGTCGTGGCCTCTTCACAAAGATGTTTGGTGAAGATGAACCAGATGAGGGCAGCGAGATTCCGGCAGCTGAAGTGGACGATGGGAAAGGCGAGCCTCCGAAACACGGTGAACCAACCCCCGAACCTCATCACGGCCTCTGGGTAACAATCACGCCAAACAGCGGCACGAGCCCCTTCTTCGACACTTTGCTCGTTCTTGTCGTCAGCCCCCTCGTCACCCTCAGCGTCGTTTACGCGTTGTTGATCTTGCGAGCGCGCATTCGTCGCCGACGCTGGCGCGCCCCGAAATCTGTCGTCGAGCGCTTACCGGTGCGCACCTATCACACCGTAGCAGCTACACCGAGTCTCTCGCCACAGACGTCCTCGCCTTCCAACTCATCGCCCACCACCCCCTTGCTTCAGCATAGCCCGTCGCGGCCCAGACCTCGCTCACGCACGACTACTGGCGTTCCCGAAAGTGAAAATCTCACCGTCCCCAGTGCGTCCATCCCGACTGCCTCAAGCGGGTCCCGAAACCGCACTGGAAACGAGCATGAAAAGGGATCCAGCGGCTTCTCTGCTGAATGGCGCAAGTACATGGGGCGGCAGGTCGAGTGTGTCGTTTGTCTGGAGGAGTATGTAGACGGCGTCAGTCGCGTGATGAGTCTTCCTTGTGGTCACGAATTTCACGCCGAGTGCATGTGAGTCCAACTATCTACCTATCTTCTTACGAAACCGCCACTAACACAAGATCGCAGTACCCCTTGGCTCACAACTCGGCGCCGCACCTGTCCCATCTGCAAAGGCGACGTTGTCCGCTCTCTGGCCCATTCATCCCGTTCCATGCCGCGATACGAGCCATACCGTGAGGACAGCGACGACGATGCCGCCGCCTCTTCGAGCTTAACATCCGATGTTGAGCAGGGCGTCAACCAATCGACCTCGCGAAATGGCCAGAGCTCCTCTCGTGGCGATGGCTGGTTTGGCGCCTTCTCTCAAAGCCTAAGTAATGGTTGGCAGCGCGTGCCGTCAAGATCACCATCTCCGGCCCCTCGTCGACAAAATCCCGACCCCTAGCTCAGCGCGCAGCCGATACAATCACACATCGTCCCCCTCTGTGAACCCCGAAGGATACACTGTTCTTTTACCGCGTCCACTTGTTCTATTTTTTGTTAATTTCTGCGATGGAGCTTCGGCGTACTTTGGCATTGTTGATACTTTGGGCGTTCTATGTTATCATCTAGTCCTATTTTGCTAAAGTGTCTAGAGTGAGGTAGGTATACCTCAAAACACGCATCTCGTACATCCCCCCTCGGCGAGTCTTGTTTCGGAATTACTAGTAAGGGATAAGTAGCAAAGAGATTAATGGCCAACTGTCCTTGAACTCGACTATCTATCGAAACATGTTTACTAGCTAATGGAACGTGAAGTCCTGGAAGAAATTGCCACCATCATACTGAGAATGGGGATGCATTGACATCTATTTGAAGCTCAACCAACTCATTGTTTTCGTTCGTTCTCGTCTATGTACTTTCTCATGAGGTGATGGCTACCTCCGGTATCCGCTCGACTGTATTGTCTGCTTTGCGTCCTTGTCCGGGTCATCACCTTCCTTGCCTTTCGGGAACGACTCTTCGTTCAAGAGCATGCCTTCTGGCATTGGATGTCGGCTCCTCGGATGCATCGCTGCGTGCAAGGGTGCCGACGCCTCGGCAGGCCGGTGCACCTCAGCGGGCACTGTCTCACGGTCCAGTCGTGACACGCCCTCCAGGTGCCGCCCATGCAGCCGGGCTTGGCGCGGGCGACCAATTCTGGGAACAGCTCCGGCAGAAGCTCAGAAAGATTGAATGGCTCGTCATCATCGTAATCCTCATCAACAGACTCCTCACCGAGGGTAGAGAGCTCGGATGTCGAGCCCGCAGTTGTCTCGACGGCTAGGTCGACGCTGTCGCTCACGGTAGCTGGGGCAGCTACGGCATTGGTGGTGACGAGCGCGAGGAGAGCCTGTGGCAGTCTGAGTCAATATGAAATGACTTTTCAATATAGAGAACTATAGAGAACGTACAATGATGTTGCAAGTAAAAGCCTTCATTTTGATTGAGTGAGTTTTAGTTTCAAGTTGAGAAGCGTGTTGTGGCTTGTGTAAGTGACAGAGGAATATAGATGACCTTTATATAGAAGAGAAAAATAAGGTTACACATATATTTAGGCATCAATTCGTGAGGTTTATCTACAGCCTGTGGACTGATGCGGTATTCTTTGCGCGCATCAGCCGTCATCTGATAAGCCGGATGTTACCGCAATTAGGCATCTCCATCTTGGCAATCCCCACGCTCCAGGGGGGAAATACAGTAGCTAAATGCAAGTTCCAATATTACAACAACAATATAGGAGGCAATTCATAGAGTAGAGATCCTTTTGCTGCTCTGATACGTCATTCCAAGCTCATTTCAACACCGGAGTGGATGAGTGGCGTGGGCTTGGCTCAGCATGGACCCGTATGGGAAGCTGGATCGCGGTTACCGCTTCAGAGGTCCAAGGAAGCCGAAAAATTCGTCTTGATTTAAATTTTGGAGAGACTTGATTAGAAATGCCCCAACGGGTTCAACTCTTCGCGGTAACATGGCCAATGAAGACCGTCGACCAGCGACCGACCGCGGGACCGCCCGACCGCACGTTGAGACTGCGGAGGAAGAGTAACTAAGAAAGAAGCTTGCGGTGGATTTGATCCGCAAGTTCAGTCCCACAGTGGTGGAATTAAGGCTGCAGCTGAATAAAGATTTGTCAATAAACGCATGGGCAAGCTGCATGGGTCACTAGCAGGGCTGACAAGGCAGCTTCGGGACGACGGCCACTGCCATGTGGCCATTCGTTGGATAATGCAGCTGGGCGGTTAGTTAACCGCTGCGGGTGTTTATATACATCATTGATATAAATCATAGGTAGGCTTATCAGGTGGCCTACAGGCTAGTCAGATGAATTGAGTAGATATCACCAAGCGAATACCTAGCTACGTCTCTCGCTAGTATAAGATTCTTCAAGCTCATCCTGTAACCTACGGATGAGTGAGTGAGAGACAGTAAAGGTGCAGAAGATGATTTTACCGTCAGCGACAGCAGAAGATTGGTCAGTTCACGTAGTGCAAAGCTTGGACATGTTATTCAATTATCAAAACTCCTAACTCCATACCCAAATTCAACCCCCTCCAGTACACCTTGCATACACTTGTCGTATTATTCTAGTTTGACACTTGCTGCTTCAAGACGTCCATCACCAGTCCCCAGTCCAATCTCTCCTTCAACTTGTCGTACTTGAAGTTCAGCAGTCCCCAAGCGGGGAGGTCCCACCACTCAAGCCCATCTGACGTATCCAGAAGCTTGTCCTCGCCGCCGCGGAGAAATGTGACGCGGGCGGCAAACTCGGGGTACTTCGCCTCGCCGCACGCCGCGAGGATCCCGTCCAACTCCTCAGAGTCGCCGTCGCGGCCGCCCATCTCCGCGCACGCCACCCGGCCCGGCGCGACATGGTAGCGGAACACGTGGCGCTTGGCGGTGATGGTGGACACGGACAGGCACTTGATCATGGGAGAGAAGACGCATCGGCACTCCGGCTCGCCGGCCGCGGCTGCGGCGACGCCGTGGTCGCCGATGACGAGCCAGTACGTTTGGAGGGGCGGCAGACTGGCAAAGAAGGGAGCGGGCAGTGACCTGATTTCTGTTTCCGCCTTGGTGTGAGCCCAGGTCTCGTCGACGTGCGGCGGCAGAGGCCCCGGTCGTTGACCGCTGTTGTGATGTACCTGGTACGGCGCTGTGCTCAGAGAGATCAGGGAACGGCTTATGTCGATGATGGGCTTGTCAATGGAAAAGTTAAAGTATGAGAGCGTGTTATTCTTGCTCTTAGTCCCTTCTGCGCCGACAGAGGTCAGCTTCCGCTGATCCTTGAAGTACTTAGAATAGCCAGCTCGCTTGCGCGGCAGGCGGCGGGCATCGCAAGAGCGTCGAGTCGGAGCACTCATTTGTCGTATTGAGACGTACCAGATATCGGAACTTGCCGGACGGCATGCAAAAGTGAACGATCCTCGTCTGCACCGCGGTGGGGAGCTTCGAGAAGCCCTCAAAGAGCTGCGGCGATTCTGCCGCGCACTCCTCCTCCTCCTCCTCCTCCTCCTCCTCCTCCTCACGCGCTGCCTCTTCGACCGAGGCGCAGTGCTCGACGATCAGAGCATGAATGTGCGTGGGGAGCTGGGCGAAGCATGAGGATCCTTGTAGCTGCTTCTCGCAAGAAGCACCTTGCGGGGACGACTTCGGGGGTGTCGCAGCGGTCGGACGGCGGGGGGCTGGGCGGTGGAACGTTTTGAGGCATGGCTGTCTTGTCTTTGCGCGGTGACATTGATCAGTCGACGGCGGAAAGTGGAAATATTGAGGAAAATGTTTTTCTCAACAAGTTGCCTCGGGTCACTGATTGCTGTAAATGCCCGAAGCTGCTCGCGGGCTGGGGCCAATACGTGCCCAGTCTTCGTTTTCGCAGATGTCAGGGTTGTGGCACGGGATAGTAAGTCTTCAGAATATATTAAAAGGGAGAAAATACAAAAGAAGGAGAAATCTGTCCCAACAGAAAGGTTTGAGACAAGGCCAACACAGAGTTCCCAACCATCCATCCCATCTAGCCTATTAGGCTTTGACGGCGCAGATTCGCGCATAGGCTATCACGAAAAACGCGCTTAAGTTCTATAAAGTTAACATGATTTTCGAATCGTCATTCTTCATGATTTTTAAACTAGCCTTTTTTTGCTCAAGGCAGCCGTGAACGAGCCAGCCTTGCGCCGACGAACCTGAGAGGGAGGGGTTGAGAGGACAGTTACCAAGACGGGAATATGGAATGATGCGTATGAAGAACTGCTTCTCTTTTCCCGTCTTAATTCTGCTCATGATCATATCTAGCGTACTTTTGCAAGTCTGGTTTTACCTTCTGTTTATTCTTGCCATGCTCTTCATCGAGCTAAAGGCAAATACTCGCAGCCGAGCATTCATTACCTCAATCTTGCGGTGTATCTTCCGCGTGGCGTCGCGTCCATGCCAATCATTCATCACAGCACCTTCTTTCCTTTCATTTATTTCATTTGAAGTGGATCTTCACACCCATTCAAAGAGGCCCAGCTAAAAGGCGAAAAAAAAAATAAAGATTAGGCAGACTGGTCCTGATGTGTCTGCTACCCATGGGTGCGAGACCCAATGTGTCGGCGTGAGCCCTCGTCTGTATCATCTGATGATTCCCACCGGAGGGAAAACGTAAGGATCCTCTCGACTACTACCCACCGCATCGAGTCGCGAGAGCCGTCTTTGGACTTGATGCCGCTGCCCTCGCCCACCGCATCCCTGTCGGTGATGCGACTCCCGTCGGCATCGGCGCTGGTTGTGTCGCACCCGTCCCACGGCGCGATGCGCAGCCACCCCTGCGACGGTCGATACTCGCCCTCCATGAAAGTGACCTTGGAGAGCAGAACCGAGCGTCCGCGGTTGAGCTCCTGGCAGTCTGGCTTGCCGCACCGCCCCTCGCGCAGCACGAGACGAGTGTCCGGATCGTCCAGGCTGAGGGGCGCCATCTCCACCACGTTATGCTGCACCCAGTAGCGAAACTTGCGAGCGGTCCGGTGACAGTGTGGATGCTGAGACAGCGGCACGGGATAATGTAACGTCGCGCGGCCGGTCGCGGATGTGTTTTTAGGAGGCGCGGCCGCTGCCGCCGCCTCTTGCTCCCCCAGGTCTGCGTCAATCAGCCACGCCCTGTCCACGCCGCCGACCTTGACGATCCACAGGTCTCGTAGATTCGGAAACCAGAGCTTGTCGAAGTCGACGGCCGGCAGCCTCGGTCCGGGGGATGGTACGCCGATCCCAGCCGTCGAGGACGATGGTGTAGAGCCCGATGATATCCGCGCGGCGCTGGCCGCCGCCGCCTGGCTCGCCGCGAGGTACGTCGAGTAAAAGTAGGGCAGCTCCACACGGTTGTCGTCCGGGAAGCAGTCCCAAAAAGCAAGCCGCTCGACTCGCGTGGCGAGTGCTTCCAGGGGCTGATTCGAGGTGGTCTCGGTGATGCTCGCGTCGCAGACGAAGATGTCTCGGCCAAAGTGGACGTGGGAGGAGCGGCACGGACCGACGGCCTCGTAGCCGTCACGAGACTCGTGCCGTGCCTCGCGGCTGACCTGGGCGACTGAGGGCAGAGGATACGCCTTCGGCCTGCGGAGGACGTCGTCGAGGATGACGACACGCGGCTCGGCCGCGCACCGCCATATCTTTAGACGCAGCTCGGCCGGCAAGCGTTTGAAGTTCCTCGCAACCGATGATTTCCAGGCTATTGGCGCCTCCTTGGATGAAGTGTCGCAGCCAATGGTTGCCGCTGTTAAAGCCGGGGAGACAATGTCAGTGTCTCCGGAAGGGGGTGTCTCCTCCAACATTCTTTTGCGCTCGCCAAGCGATGTTCGTGTTCTTTCCGCCCTTTTCTGCCTTTGACGAAAGGGATGGACAAGATTGCAAGCTTGTAGTAGTAGTAGCGAGCTGGGGTCTCTTGACGATGGTTGCAATAAAGCTAGCCTCACACCGGTAGAGCGGCGGCCGGGGCCCTACCAGGTTCCCTCCGGGGTAGTGAGCGGGCGTTTTCTTTGTCCTTGATTTTGTGCTTTTTTTTATGATATGTGAGAGTTAAGATTTCGGAACCCCGGTGAAGACTGCACACCGACGACGGAAGGAAGTCATGGCCTTGTTGGGTTAGTGCACACGAGAGAGATGCGGTCAAGCCGGGCAGGGCACGAGGGCATGGTGCACATATATATGGACGGGATGGGCGTGTAGTAGGCAGTAAATTAACAAGCAAGTTGGTAGCGAAAGCGAGGCAGGCATAAATGTGGCCTCTTGACACGGCTGCAGCAATCGGTACAACAACGCCAAAAGGGCTGACACTGTGCGACGAAGCAACAGAATGGAAAAAGCTGAGCAACACCGCATGTCCGATGCCTCGATACCGATGCGATGTGATGGTAATGGCTCACGAGCGCGTCAGTGGCATCTGACAAGGGATCTCCATCAGAGACAAGGGATACAGACTAATAAGCACCCTTGTTCGTCACACACACACACACACACACACATACACACACACACACACACACGCACGCACGCACACGCACGCACACGCACTGGTACAATCGGGGGTCACGGCCACCCCCCTACACTCTATATCATCATATCCTCTTTGCCACAGGGCTCCAGGATGGGGGTAGGCGGGGTACGTGTCCAAAGGGACTATGCTTGCCCTGCTTGCCTGCCTATGCATGCGTCGCAGACTCGTCCCCAGGATGTTTGAAGCCATCGCAAGCAGAGCCGGGCTTCCCGCCGCCCGCTCGCCCACCCGCCCGCGGTCGCTCCCGTGAGACGATGTTGACATTTTTGACAGGGTGGTGATCCAAGTGGATAATAACGCCTTCAGTAAACACGCGTCTGGCTAGCTAGTTAGAGCAGCAGGGGACCGGGGGAGGGGGGGGACCTTGGCCAGTCGGCGACTCGACCAGCAGAAAAGAAGCGGGAAGGGAAGGGAGGGACCGAGCCGGGTTGCCTCTGTTAGTTAAGTGGCGCTGTCGATGCAAGTTGTCAATGCGGGAGGAGCAAGTTGGCCGTCTACTCTCGACCTGAAGGAGTGAGTTATCGTGGAGGTCGGTCTAGATGTGATGGCGGGCGTTATGCCCCGGGTCGCCGACTCTAGGCCAACAAGAACACCTCCTCCAACTAGCCTACTCGGCACACCGGTCTTGGATCAACTAAATATTAGTTACACTGCGTACATAGTACAGATGAATGACTCGCCGTTGCAGGTTGCCATCCATTTGGCGTTGCAGTAACTTATGTACGTACAGACGTGCAAACCGCAAATCAGTTAACTATTATGTATCGGCCCAACGATAGCATGACAGCTGCACTGTTTCGCGTGCTTCAGCTTGGGGGATTGAGGATATGCCCTTTACATCCTACATTGGCACAGTACATGGCCAAGCCTCGTGTCCCTACTTGATCCCCTTCCAATTATCAAGGTCCAACTTGGCTGCCCATTCCTCATTCGCTTCCAACTTGCAGGCTTTGCCGCGTAGCACCGACATATTTAACTGTGTCTCACCACCCAATGCAACTCACGGTCAGCCAAAATACCTGTGCCTGTTTTTGGTTGGTTATTTCTCATTCCTCCCACTCTCAATTGATGGATGTCCCTCGCTCCATCCATCATGGAGGCGGACCTATGTTGAAAGATCCGGAGAGATGGCACAGGACCCTCGGCCGGTAGCTTGGGATGCGCATAGTTTGTTTGCTCCTTGTTTCAGCCACCACTTTTTTGTTTCTCTTGTGAATGGAAATTTATCTACACCATGTCTTGGTTGCATTTCCCCTGCCCAATACGGAGTAATGGTTGTGCCGGAACGTGCGCCTTCTGCCAAGTTGTTCACCACAAAAACCTATGTGAGCTGTGTCGCACCCAGTCATCACCATAATCTGGTCGTGAGTTTCAATAATGGCCATGTATTGCTACATAGTAGCCCGTAGCTTCTCGTCAATTTTTCTTTTACTGGACAGAAGAAATACGTCTTGGTTCTAATGTTGGCCGCGATGTAGGCATTTGCCTTGCCACATTCATGTTCAAGCCCATTGCATCACTCGCCAACCACTCTCGGCAGTACTGCGTATGTTCAGCGCCAAACCATATTACTTTGGAGGTTTTGGAATACGTTTAACAATTGGTTGTGAGCCTGCAGGCCTTCGAATCGGTTGCAGGAAGGCGCCACGACCTTGGCTGGGTTCAAAATTGATAAAAAAGGCGACCAATGCGAGCCCCTTTCTCTTGGTTCCCTTACATAGCCAAGCTTCTCATTGTGGGTAGCAAAATGCCATCCCGTAGCCTATCAGTCGAGTTTTCAAGAGTGGCAACAAAGGGTGCGCCGCTTCTCCTCATGTGACATGGCTGAGCTGACGCCTCGCGATGTGCATGAATGAACGCCTCGCACACCGACGTGGTGCCCAACACAGGTACGAAACAGCCAATAACAATCCTTACCCACCAAATGGCATTGGCTGTGAGTGTCCGTCGTGCCGCCCATCAAAAACTGCTGGCCTCGTTTCTGTTGGACCGCGCCCAAGCAGCCCTTTTCCCCTGTCGTTCGGGCATTGCTCCGGTGAGTGAGCCTTGTTGCCCCCAAAAGTGTTTCGGGCAACGCATCACGCTCAGTTCTCAGTTTTGTTGGTAAGGGGGACGGGTCGGGCCGCTGAGAAGGTGTTGGCCTGTCTTCCTGTTAAACAGACCAGGCAGGCTTGTGACTGAAGGAGTGCATGGAAAGCTACAGCAAAGATGACTAGGCATGTGTAAGGCCTCTAATGATATACGGAGGAAGAGCTGAAATGGTTGATGGAACTTTTAATGGTTTTATGGTGTCAGTGGCTCAGCTGGAGCGCATAGCCGAAGGACTCGGCGGGTAGGAGCACCTGCCCGATTAGCGATGCATTGATTGATGCCCAGATTATGGCAACATGCCACGTGCATTGAAATTTAATAGATGGATTTTCAAATTAAAATTAGAATGAAGGTATCTAGTATCTTGAATCCAGAGTGGCCGGTGTGAGCGATGGGCTAAAGTCTGTACTGCAAACCCCGATTTGCAGTGGCAGCGTTAGTGAGAGATCCGACGTGGCGCAGCCCAGAGAAATCTTGACCTCCAATATATACGTTTGTGAAATTAGACAGGAATAAAACGTCGGCAGGATCGGCTTCCGCTGACACGCCGGCAACAAGAGCGGCATCTCTAGCTGTGCTCGATAACAACCACCACCACCACCACCACCACCATCCGTAGGGTCTTGGCTCCAGCGCCAGGCCGGCTTCAGCGGCGTCCGCGGGAACAGCTCGCACGTAGAGCTATATTGCACCGTCGTTGGACTTTTTCCGCCGCCGCCGCCGCCGAATTCCCCCGAGAGCTCCGGGAGTAGCTCCGAAGGCTCGGCGCAGAGGTGCGTCGTGCCGAGCGCCGTGCCGGACACGACCAGCCGGCTCGGCGGCGGCCGGGCTGAGCAGTCGCCCGGGCGGAAGTCGAGATCCATACGCACGACGGAGCACGGCGAGGACCGGCCGCTCGGGTCGAGCATCATGGCCGGCGGCTGCGCGCTCGACACCGCGAGCCTGCCCGCTCGCTGCACCAGGTTCCTGCGGACCACGACCGACTTGCTCGGCAGGAACGACCCGGGGGCGACGGAGTCCAGCGGCAGGGGGGGCAGCTCCGGGAGCGCGGGGAGGATTGTTACCACCTGCCTCCCGGCGACGACTTTGGACATGCCGCACCCGGCGCCGGAGCCGACGTCGTCGTCGTAGCATCGCAGGCGCATCTCGACGTAGTATTGTATCCGACCGCGGGCGAGGAACTCGTGCTCCTCTATGTCGCTTGCGCCGTCGAGTGTCGGGGGCAGATGGGAGTGCCGCTCCCAGACGGCGTGGCTGGCGCAGGGATGGCGACACGAGCCCTCGAGGAGGTACTGAGGCACGACGAAGCGGAACGGTATCGAGATGGTCTCCCCGGCGGCGATAGGCCCGGGAAAGGGCGATTCCAGCTCCAGGATCCCTCCGTCACCGGCCTCGGTCATCATGTACATTTTTAAGAACGGCGACAACGCTCGTGTGGGCTTGTGTCTCGTCAGCTCCAGCCTCGTTCCAGCGAGGCCGAGGAGGAGGATCTCTGCATCTTCGCAGTATGCGTCAATGTCGCTGCGGATGATTGCTCGCCCCGAGATGAGGGATCCGGTGGTGTATACTTGGGGCTCATTGCGAGAGCTGTCGTCAATGGATATGGTCACTTGCAGTGCCTGCCGAGGCTCGCGTAAGCGTCGTGTCGATGGATTGCCGGCCATCAGTGGTTGCGCAGTTGGGAAGATTCAATACTCACCGAGAGTCCTCAAAATACACCTACTGGCATGCCCTTATATCATTTATATACAAAATACAGGGGATCACACCGACTTGCTACAGCTTTAGCAAACGGCAGCTGGAATGCAATTCATCGCCCTGTCTCGGTTTAGATCACCCGACGGGTAGCAGTGGGCCGAACGACTTTGGCGCATCAAGCTAAACGCAACTTGGGCAATGGCACTCATGTGGCTTCAGATTAGCAGAGACAGATGCTGAATATCGTATGTGAATGCCATGCTTATTCTAAGCTGGTGAACTGGAATTTGAATTGGCAAGCAGGAGCTTAGCAAGCACGTTTTGGACGAAGGAGCTCGGTATCACGATAAGTGATGCGAGTACGCATGTATGTACATACATGCCAGCTGGTGAGCCTCAAAGTCATAAGTAGTAATAAAATAGCACGCGCTATTTCGCCTCCTCAACAGCCGTAAGAAAGTGCCTTCTAGCATGTGTATAATTCAGGTTAAAAGTGTCAGTTTATTATATGTAAAGTCTTAAAATAAAGAGGAAAATGACCCTTTTGGTTCATTTAACGAGCGATACGGCACATCTTTCTATGCGCAAAACTCGGCTACTTCCGAAAGGCACATCAAACTAACTTGTGTATATCTGGCTTGAATTTGGATTTTAGAAGGTGATTTGACAGAGATTTGTTGTCAGTTGTTTTTTGCCCCCAACAACTCAGTATGATGGTGTCATGTCAGTTTTGGTACACCGCCGCGATCGTTCCCCGTCGCCGCTGGGAATCCCTCACTAAGTGTTGTCCTTTTAGTAAACACCAGGAAGAATCTTCCATCGCACCACCGACTTGTACTTTTCCCAATCTGCTCCGTACTTCTCCGCGCAAGCAGCGTCGTCTCTACCCTCGCGGTGAATCAAGAGAACCGCAAAGTACAGGGCGTGGAATGCAGTAAAGATGACGCCCCATCCCTTCGCAACACTCTGCACGACCTCTGTACCATCAGCCATCCTATAGCCCAGGACGTCCGCGGCGGCCATGGCGCCGGAGGGCAGGATCACGTAGCCGGCCAGTCCCGCCGCCAGGCTAAAGGGAAGTGACTGCATCCAGTCGCCAAAGTAGTTGATGTGGCGCGAGACCCCCCACCAGCCCGACGTTAACAGGCGGGTGCCGCGCTTGGTTTGCAGGTAGGACAGGTTGGCGACGCTCGGGTGGTCGGGTGTCTTGCGGAAGACGGCCTTTTGCGTGTTGGACGCGCGAAAGATGTAGAGCCCGATGGCGAAGACGCTGCTGAGAACGGCCATTCCCAGCCAGCCTAGGTGCGTCGGGTATACGGCGAGGTAGCGGCACTGGGTCGAGTAGACAAACGGCACCCAGACAATGTCGCCAAAGGTGAGCATGAAGCCCAGCCCATCGGTGATGATGTCCATCATGCTGAGGATGCCGGCCTCAGCGTACTGGCCCTCCAGCACGTAGTAGCCCTGGATGGCGGTCACGAAGACCATGCTGTCAGAGATGTAACCGTAGTTGCGGTACTGCTTGGCGATGAAGGCGAGGTCGAGGAGCAGCCACCCGGTCAGGCCGGGACGCATCTCAAGCCAAGTCTTAATGTCAATTTCGCCAAAAAGAGGTAGCGTGACGCGGGGGTTAAGCTCGCGGCCAATGTAAAAGTCGTAGATGAGGTTCCCGGTGTGGCCTCCTTTGGCAAGCTCGCGAAGCTGGCTGTTGCCAGTCTTGACGGAGAAGCTGGCAACATAGACGTAGATGGAAATAGACCACGACAAGATAATGCTTGCCGTGAGCAGCTGCAGATAATTGTCATCAATCCATCGCCAGACAATAAAGTCAGCACCATAGATGTAGGTGCCAACAGCGCAGGCAGCGACCTGAACCAGGGTGGAGGAGAAGGCTGCAGAATATCCAGTCAGCATGAGGGTAGCATTAATTACAAAACTCACAACAGAACATACCGTTGAAGCTATAATCCAGCGGGCGGCCGGACTCGCGCAACTTCGTGCCGAGAACCTTTTGCGATGGCAGCACGCGGAAGAGCACCAGACTCAGGAGGTAGTAAGCCAACGTCCAGCCTGCGGCCTCGAGGCTGACGAAGCCGGCCAGGCCATCCTCGGGCCAAGGAATCTGTGCCTTGAGCGCGTCCCAGGTGAGGTCGCGGGGGCTGAAGAGGCCGGGCGCAGGGCAACCGGACACGTCGTTGCAAGCGAAGAAGAAGGCATACACGAGGACGGGCAGGCCAAAGACGATGGCGGCAGCACCCAGCCTTGCCAGGGCGTTAGTATTTTGTATTTTCTTGTTGCTTTGCTTGTGAATTTCCAACTTACGGGCCGCCGAATTCATAGTCGATTTTTTTCGGGTTGTTGGGAGCCATGGTTGATGGTGTTGCCCCTTTTTAGACGACTGGCGTGGTCTACTTGGTTATGTGCTGGGAAGCCTTGGGAGGGAGAAGCACGAGAGGAGGAATATATATAAGCAAACTCCAACTAGTTCAGAGTCGATGAGGTTGTACGGAGCCGCCCCGAATCTTGGCTATACGCGTATCGGATCTCCTTGCGTGCTCGATCTAGTTGCAAGATTTTGATGTGGCTGTGCCGTGCATGTACGGCGCAGCTCAGGTCATCCGGCTTGGAGATTTCCGGTCGCGTCGGCGGTGGAGACGCGACTCAAGCCTACTTGAATAGCTGGACCCGTTTTTTAAATGCACAGAGTGCGAGTACGAAAGACATTTCCTGCGGATACGAGACGTTTTTCTTTCCTTCTCCAATTCAAACGACAAACGACGTTGACTTGATTGCCTCATACACCGGCGAAAGCTAGTCGAACAACATCCAATCACATAACTAACGGAACAGCCAACCTCATGCTATCAATATTTATTACTCGTCGCTTTTCATTACATTCCCTTTCGCTAGATTATTGCTTTACACCAACATACCCGCCAGGGCAGCCGCACCAAGAAGACCCATCACAGGAGTTGCGGCGGCAGCAGGTCCCTTGGATGACGACGTCGAAGCCGCGCCTGCGGTTGAGCCGCTGCTGGCAGCAGATCCGGTGCTGGTAGCAACAGCACCAGCCGCGCCGAGCTCAGACGCGAGAGCCTTGGTGGCCTCCGGGAAGTCGGTAGCAGTCGTGCTAGCCAGCTCCCACTGCGCGCACACTCCAGTCAAAGCCTGGCTCCAGTCTACACGATGAGGTTAGCACGGTCAATGGTTCAGCATTGTCACGCTAGGGTCGGGCAAGAGAGAGAGAGAGAGAGAGAGAGAGAGAGACGTACTGGCCTGGCAGTTGGCGTCGAGTTTGGACGTGACCATGGTCACGACGATGCTTTGCAGGTGCTTGCAAAGGCAGTCAAACGTCCCGGCTCCAATATTCTTGACATCGCAGCCCTCCTTGCTGAGGGCGTTCTTGAAGGCCGAATAGGAGCACTGGGGGAAGTCCTTGACCGACTCGGAGAGGGACTCGATGGCGAGCGCGCCCATGGCATTGGCCATGATGACAGCGGAGAGAGTCGAGAATCGCATGTTGAATTGTTTCGCTAACGACGAGGCAGTATATCGAGATTCGACAGCAAGGTTTGTATACACTTGTACGATTACTACGGGGCCAGAAACGCTCGCTGAGGGGAGTGGCGGCCGGCTGGTTAAAACTGTTTTGGATGTGCTAGTAAGCCAGGACCTCAGCTCTCATGTCCTCCCAAAAGCTGATACAAATCAGCCAGTAATTTCCTGGGGTACTGCTATTTTCGTCTGGGCGTCACTTTTCCATTTGTCCTCTGCTCTGCGCTAAGCCTTCTCGACGGCTTTTTCGTGCCGCTGGGTGCCGCTGGGCTTTCAGCTCCTCGCATTCCAGCTCAATTTGGAAGTTGAGACCACACGCCCGGCTTAGTGCCCTCGCCTAACTCAAGGGAAACATGACAAAGTTTACCAGTAATCTGTGCGCCTGGTTTGTTTAATTGGTTGCCTTGGGTCGTCACAGCTCGACTCAACTCGTCCTCAGGCCCCCAGGCGAAGTAACTCAGGGGTCAATCCTCAGCGATTGCCATAATCCCCTCTTCAATTTCTTGGCATCCTCGTAGGGCTAGTCATTGATGTCGAAGTCCGACAAGAATGGATCTCGGACTTGTTCTTGCATGCATCAGACTTATAGACTTCTGGCCATAGACTAGTTATTCGGAACGATCCCCGACAAAGCATGATGGAAGCGCAATTCGAGTAACCGCTTCATGATTAAGAAAAAAAGTCCATCACTCGCGCGGGTCAGACTATTTGGAATCACGAATACAGATTAGATTGATTGCAACAGCGCCTTGTCGCTTGTTAACTTGTTGGTCTTAAGAGGAACGCCACAGAGGTTTTGAGTGGTGTGGCTCAGCACGCCCCCGCGCCACACTCATCGTCACTAGTTCCACTCTGAAGCTATCTTGCCGCATATCTCCAGCAGCCATCTACCATTGGCATCGACTTGCGACAAAGTCCCGCGCGACCCCCGTGTCGACCAGAAACAGCTCGCTCGGCGATCTTCAGTTAATCTGTGAGCTGCCTGTGGCACCCGTCATGGCATAGGGATCTTCCCCCGCCACCGAGCGCAAGACTTGATCAATCGGCGTCATGACCATTGCGCCCGTGCGACAACATGCCGTCCCACGACAAAACAGCTGAAGAGCCGAAGAAGGGGAGGATCATTAAATCCGCCTTTGATAGCGAGAGCTTTGAAGCAGATGGCACAATCCACGTGGACGGCCTCGTCGGCTCGGCCACAATCTCTCCGTCTGGTCGAGATATTGCCCTCGCATCGTGAGTGTTTGGTTTGAGCCACGTTCAGCGCTTGCGCTAACATTTACAGTCCCGACGGCCTTGCAATCATTGACCTAGACTCTCCGTACAACCCGCCTCGCCGTCTCCGAAGCCCTGGAATGCCATGGCTTGTCGTCGACGTACAATGGTCACCGTTCGCGGCCCGAGACTACTGGGTCGTCTCTACAGCCAACCACAGAGCCCTGGTATGGAATCTTAACATGAGGGAGGATTCAAGCTCCGGACCAATCGAACATTCTCTTCAAGGGCATAGCAGAGCAATCACGGACGTTAATTTCTCCGCCCACCATCCCGATCTTCTTGCGACCTGCTCAGTTGACGGTTCGGTTCACACGTGGGATCTCCGACGGCCTCGTCAACCTGTACTTACCTTTTACGACTGGTTCGCCGGCGCGACGCAAGTGAAGTACAATCGACAAGACTCCCACATCGTTGCGTCAGCACACGACCGATGGCTCCATATCTGGGACGAGCGAAAGGCCTCAAAGCCTATTCGTTCCATAACCGCACACACATCCAAGATTTACGGTATCGACTGGAACCGAACGCGATCGACAGGAATTGTCACATGTTCTTTGGATAAAAGCATCAAGTTCTGGGACTACGAAACCGGGGGCGACGAACCAGAACACATAATCCGAACTGACTACCCTGTGTGGCGAGCGCGGCATACACCCTTTGGCTGGGGACTTCTGGCCATGCCTCAGAATGAGCCGGGTGACTTGTTCCTCTACGACCGCCTCTGGTCGGACGACTCTCCGGTCGAGGCCTCGCCTCCGCCGGCAGCCATTTTCCCTGGTCACGGAGAGCACAAAGCAAAGGAATTCCTGTGGAGAAGTCGCGGCGGTGTTTCGGAAGCAGGCATGGATGAGCGTGAGTTTCAATTAGTGTCGTGGGGAACTGACAACGAGCTGCGATTGCACTGCATCGACACGACTACACTGAGCTCTGTAGGCCATGCGAGAGGTGGCCCTGCAAGAAAAGGGTTGAAAATTACCCGAAAAGGCGCGAGCTATAGGACCTTCCGAGCAGTCGATGATTCATCCAGCAAGGACCGCAAAACTGGAACTATGAGTGACCAAAGGATATCTGGACATCCCCAGCAAAGAGCCAGCGCCAACGCTGGCGCTCGAGCGAGTCTACCGTACAACCGATACTCACAGCCTGTTTGGCGTGGTCCGTCAATGAAGGCTAAAGCGCTTTCAAGTAGAAAGACCACAGACAGCCAGTCGGCGATTGGGTGGATGAAAGGCATTACAATGAACAAGCGCAAAACTTCAACAGATACCTTTCGTCGTCTCCCATCGAAAGTTGGTCTCATGTCCCACAGCTTTCCAGAGGACCAATGGGGCGAGCCTGATACTATCCAAGAAGAGCTTCTGCGCGTTAGCACGCAAATTCCCAAGGTAAAATGGGACAACATCGACATGGACAGTTTGACATTTAACGCATCATTGACTGGTCCTTGGGGCGTTGATGCCGATTCGATTTTCATCAAAGTCAAAATTGATGTTCCAACAGGATACCCCAAACGCAAGGCGCCCAAATTCACCATTGAAAAGTCCTCCTTCATGCCAGAAGGGACGCACAAGAGATTGCACCGCGAAATACACAAACTGGCAAGTCAGTTTCTACTGCGGAAGCAAAACTGCCTCGAAGTTGCTTTCACATATCTTCTTGGTGAGGTGGACTTGGAGTCGAGCACTACGTTCTTCAAAAACGTGCGTGATCTGGACGACGACTTGGATGGTCTGGCAGACGACAGCTCAAGCGAGGACGAGGATCCGGCAGCTACCGGATCGGCGTCCATGTCGCAAGAACTCCCCAGCACTGGCGAAGTCGACACGACAATTGCTCCTCATGGTCGCGCAATCATGCCGCCGCCCCCTCGAACCTGTGGTGCCCGGTTCTCCAATGATGGAAAGCTTGTATGCTTCTTTCCCACCAAGGAAGAGAAATTCCGAGCTCTATTTTCGTCTACTGGAGATGTCGCCAGGGACAGGCCCAAGAACGAACCTTTTTTTGCAGGATTCGGGCGGTTATCTTATGATCAGAGTCCACGCCAGCGAGAAAATACCGAGGAAGCGTCTGCTACCGATGACCAATCTGGAGATTCCGATTCGGACCGGTCGTCCTCGGATTCCTCCTCTAGCGACTCAGAATCTACCTCTATTCATAACATGAATATGTGGTATCGTCCGAGTCGCCAACCCAAGAAGGCATGGAGCGAGGACCGTTCCGTAAGATCCAGTGGCGCTGGCACCGGTACTGGAACAGGCACCGGCATTGGAACAGCTACTGGTACTGGGATGAGCCGCCGCCGCATCGTCAAGGCGCGGAATGTCATCTCGATCCATGACCTCCGCGCAGATTTGCCCTCGAAACGCGAATTTGCTGAAGAGTATGCCATCTTCGGAGATGGCGCAGATGTCTGCAACCATAATGCCCGCGTTGCTGAGAAGCATGGCTTTGCCGATCTCTCAAATATCTGGCTGTACTTGGCCCTTCTTCTACGCCAGGGCATCCCACTAGAGGTGTTGGGCGGCAATACACCGCGTGGCGACTCGATCCTAGTAATTGCGCGAGACGTTGTTTCACGAGTTGGCCATATCGATAAAAATGCTCCTCCAGATCCTTGGGCGCGTGACAACGCGCTTTTTGGCAGGGTTCGATGGGGCCAGCATCCTCTAGCGAAGGATCTCATTGCCGACCTATTTGATCATTTCGAGAGCACAGCTGACATCCAAATGCTAGCCATGCTTGCGTGCATTTTCAGCGAAGCTTCAGCAGAGCACAGTGTCGCATACGCCAAATCAAACCTGCCCAAGCAGGAAACTCCTTTACCCTTAAAGGCACCATCATATTCGTTGGACTACTTCCCTGCAGATGCTACGTCGTGGAACATCTACAGCAGGAGCTTCACCAACTCTGCGATAACAACACCTGGGACGCTTCATACTCCGGTCAACTACGCTAGGTCACAAACATCAGATGATGGTGTATGGAACGCAGAGACGGGGCCGAATTCCTTCTCATGTGGTGAAACACCGCCGTCCAAGGGGAAAAGCCTCCTAAATGATCAAGAATCTACGGTGGTGCTTTCCAAATCTCCGAGCTCGCGGCCAATACAGCAGAAAGGAAGCACCGGATTTGCGTCGACCTTGGCTGCGAATCTTCCTCGCTCATTTACTGGAACCGCGACGTCTACATCACCGCCTTTGCAGGGAAAGAAAAAGCCCAGTCCAGCTGAGATGATTTTAAACAGCATTGCACCGCGCACAGTGAGCAGCAGCGGTGGAGGAACTGCAGGCGTGGTTGGCTCTGGAGGTGGCAGGACGTCCATGTCGGATGACGATGCTCTAAAGGAAGACTTGACAACACTAGTCCCCACAAACATTGCGGTTATTCTAGAGGACCAGAGCATTTTTGACGAAGATGGATGGATGTCTTACCCGCTCCTTGATCCAAGGCTGTCCGACCTTTATACGAACTATAGATACGCATATGCAGAGCTGCTGCAGATGTGGGAGCAGCCCTTAGCTCGGTTGGAGGTGATGAAGTTCAACATTCTAAAGGAAGATGCCTCGCCAAACGGGCTCGGAGACAGCCCGTTCAGTGCCAGCGGCAGCGGCATCCTACCCAGCAAGTCATCACCACTAGTCATAGGCAAACAGGATAACCTGCAGGCCCTCCTTGCGTCAGGCCGCGGGCTCGACATTATCGGACTCTGCCGCGTCCACGAAACACAGCTGGAGCCGCTGCAGTACACGTCCTCTGATCCCAGGGTCGGAGGCGCCGTCGGCACCTGCGACCGCTGCCAGCAACGACAGAACAAGCTCCTCTGTGTATACTGCACGGAGCCGGTCGACGCGCTGTTCCCGACCTGTCTTGCGTGCGGCTGTGCGAGCCACGAGGACTGTTTAGGCGAATGGCATGCCGCCGGCGAGACGCAATGCCCGGCCGGCGACGAATGCAACTGCGTGGAAGAGGCGGCAAATGGGCAGGTGGAATCGTGGGCGGCGCTGCAGGCAGCGATGCTCAAGGGCCGTTCGACGATGAGCCTGCTTCCTGACCCTGCGATCGGCAGCGGCGGCGAGGAGCAGGAGGAGGTGGCCGTGCCGGACAAGCAGCCTCGGGGATGGGCCCGTCTGGGCTTCGATACCGCGGCAGGCTCCGGGAGCGGCAAGTCGAGGCTGCCGGTGACGCCGCCCGTGTCGCTCGGTTTCGGCCCGTTTAAGCGGACGGCCGGGTCGTGGTCACGGGGCACGGGCCAGAAGCGCGGCGGCCGGCGAGGAGGCTAGTTTTCCCTCGTCGGGTAGCCCGGGCTTCTGTGCGTTGTGCCCCCGAAGAGGCTTGATTGACCGTCCTCCCAAGGATGCCAGCGAGCAGCGGTTGTCGTGCCAGTGTACTCCTGTAATAACAATGAAATAATTCAATGTATAAAATTCACGATCTAGCCATGTGCATGTGCCTCGGCCTTCAATGTGTTTTCTCACAACGAACTAGCCGGAGGCGGGTCTCGGTGAAAATATCCCCGGTAAAGCAGAGCCTCATCTCGTTCGAACCGGTAAAATCTTACACATTTCATTTAAAACTCAAAAATCGTACAGATCCCCTCGACTCATCCATTGGCCTCCATCCCATCACTTCTTCATCTAGCAAATCCCGCACTTCACCTCACCTCACCTCACATCCCCCGGGCCCGGCCATGGCAGATCCGGCACCGGCGACGCCCCCCGCCGTTCGCATCGGCACGCGGCAGTCCATCCTCGCCAAGATCCAGGCCGAAGGTGTCCGCGCCTCGCTCTCCGCGCTGCACCCCGCGCGCTCCTTCGCCGTTGATGCGATGCGCACGCTCGGGGACCGCGACAAGGTCACGGCGCTCTACAGTTTCGAGGGCAAGAACCTGTGGACGTCGGAGCTCGAGGCCAAGTTGCGGGCCGGCGAGATTGACGTCATTGTGCACTGTCTGAAAGGTCAGTAAACCTCTTCCTCTTTCCTTTCCTTCTCTCTTGCCAGCCTCTCTCTCTCTCTCTCTCTCTCTCTATTCCCTTTTTAAGAAGAGCAAAGTTGCTGACATGTGTGTGTGTGCCTTCCCGCGGGGTATAGACATGCCCACGACGCTCCCTGAGGACTGCGAGCTCGCCGTCATCCCGGCGCGCGACGACCCCCGCGACGCGCTCGTCGTCCGCACCGACCTGCAGTCCAGCATCACCAGCGTCAGCGGCCTCCCCGCCGGCTCCGTCGTCGGCACCTCATCCGTGCGCCGCGCCGCGCAGCTGCGCCGTCGCCACCCGCACCTGCGCTTCGCCAACCTCCGCGGCAACGTCGACACGCGACTCGCCACCATCGACCACTCCTCCCCCTCTGAGTACGCGTGCATGATCATGTCCGCGGCCGGGCTGGAGCGCATGGGCGGACTCCCGGGCCACGCGCGCGTGCCTGGCGGAGCGCGCGCTGCTGCGCCGTCTGGAGGGCGGGTGCACCGTGCCGGTGGGCGTGGAGACGGCGTGGCTGCCGGGCGAGAGGCTGCGGCTGGGCGCGATTGTGGTAAGCCTGGACGGGCAGACGGCGGTCGAGGACGTGCTGGAGAGGACGGTCGCGACGGAGGAGGAGGCCGAGGCGCTGGGGTACGACCTGGCGGAGCTCTTGGTCAAGGCGGGCGCGCAGGACATTCTACGAGAGGTAATTGCGAACAGACTGCCAAAGGAACAGCAGCCTGTTGATGTCACTGCCAATTGATAGTAGAAGAGGGAATGTACATAGCCTACATAGACGATACCATGAAAGCCGGCGACCCACGGCCTGGTTGGGCTGCTGCACTCTTCACTCAGCCAGCAAATCCCTTCCGTGGAAATTGATGTTAAGACATCCTCATTTTCCATATAGAAGGTGTATACGGTTCATAAATATGTGAAATTTTTATCGAGATTCCAATCTGTAATTCTTCAGGAGCTGTTCGATGCAATCCAAAATTTGTACGCGCACCAGACACGCCATCCGTGTCATCGGCCAGGTTTGCGTAGCGACAGGTATACAGAATTGAAAGAACTGAAAAATACAGGCATCCAGGTTCTATTTATCCGGCTATATATGCGGTTTTTTTTTTCAAGTATTATTTTTGCCAATTATTGCAATGCCCACCGCGAAATAGCCGCCAGATTGAGGGGTTCAGTACCTATGTACGCTTTGGTTTGGTGATTGTCGCAAAACCCCGCCACTTACTTATACTGCCACTGTAACAAGGCGTTCAGTTCCTTTCCCCTCCCTCCTCGCTACGCCAGAAGCCTCGCCCAACTAGTCAAAGTAACCTTTCGGCTTTTTTCTCCTTCCATCGTGGGCAGCAGTCACTATACACAAATTGCTTATCAATAGACATTTTTACTCTTTTCCGCCCCAGCAAGCTTGCAACAACACCATTCACTGACTCTACCCTGTCTTGCCTTGCAAGAGGTGTCGCATGCCCCGCCTCGCCGCCACCTGCAGCTGATCACGCAGCCAGTCCCTCTGCGCGCCGTTTCCCAGCAAGTCCATAGTTTTTGACGAGTCCAAAACCTCCTCTCAGAGTTCTCCTTTACGACTACGACATTTCGCCGAAGAAGCAGATAGAACACTACGCATTATTTCAAGGTTCAAGTCTTCTGTCCAGCGAACCTGTCACCATGGCGCTGCCGAAGCGAATAATAAAAGAGACCGAACGCCTCATGGCCGAACCGTACGTCAAACCCGTCGCCCAGCTCTTCTTACTTCCTGCCACTGCGGTCTCCCATACTAACCGTTCCATTTCCTCCTTCTTCTTCCTGCAGTGTCCCAGGAATCAGCGCCGTCCCCCACGAGGACAACCTGCGTTATTTTGACGTCGAAATCCACGGCCCTGCGCAGTCGCCCTACGAAGGTCCGTCCGTCTGGCCGTCCCCTCCCCCGCGCCTCGCTCACGAGCCAGCGTGACATAGATCCGTATATGAAACTGACGCGCGTGCCCATCCGCAGGCGGCATCTTCAAGCTCGAACTCTTTCTCCCTGAAGACTACCCCATGACGCCCCCCAAGATTCGCTTCCTCACAAAAATCTTCCACCCCAATGTCGACAAGCTCGGGCGCATCTGTCTCGATGTTCTGAAAAGTATGGCACCACCATTACATTCCTTGAAAGCCCAGCACATTGTAATCTTGGCTGACATTCATATCTGCTAGATAATTGGTCCCCCGCCCTGCAAATCAGAACAATCCTGCTGTCCATCCAGGCCCTCCTCGGCGCCCCCAACCCCGACGATCCCCTCGCCGCCGACGTCGCAAAGAGCTGGAAGGAGGACGAGCAAGCCGCCATTGCCACGGCCAAGGAGTGGACTACCAAATATGCCAAGTCTTGATATTGCTCATAAAATCATGGTAGACGCACGGTAGCAGCTGAGTTGAAGCGTTTGTTGATACTAGTATGAAGAGCATTGCATTTGGAGCTTCCTTGTTGGGTCCCGTTTAGAATCCGCAACTATAAAAACAACAAATAAAAAAATATGAAACTCATTTACGTCCATGGTTCTATCTGCATTAGCCTTAGCCCCATGTTGAACCAGCGTAGACACTCAACGCATCACTTGGCAAGAATTAAACAGAAGTCGGGTATAAGTAGAGACGTAGCCCTACCACTTTGATATATTGTATCTACAATGCTAGAGTACACAAAGGAAAGCTGTAGGGTTGCAAAGCCGGGCAGCGTAAGCTGATTATACAAGGGCGAGGTCGCCAAACTTCTCCTATCGGGGGTGTCAGCACTCTTATCCAAAATTCACAAGAGCCGAGACAAAAACGTACCTTGTAGCCGGGGACCATCCATCGGCCCTTGGAGATGAGCTGAGTCGCCTTCTCGTCGATGGACTTCTCGGCAGCGGCAACTTCGTCCTGTTAAATATCTCATCAGCACCTATCCCGTCACCAACTACCCGACAGCAGCATAAACATACGACAGTGAGCTCCTCGAACGGACGGGCCTCCTCAATGTTCTTCAGCGTGGCGGCCAGGTCCTTGAGCTCCAGGTCGACGGCCTGCTTGGTGGCCTCGGCGTTCTTGACGGCCTCGACCTCGAAGGCGTCGATGGCCTTGAGCTGGCGGTTGACGTCGTACGTGGTGGGCTTGAACGCGGTGAAGCGCTTCTCGATCTCGTCGACGACGGCCTGGTTCTTGAGGCCCGCGCGGTAGGCGGCGAAGTCGACCGTGGTCGCCTGCTCCGACAGGAGCTGCACCTTGCGGCGGGCGTCCTCGTTGCGCTTCTTGAAGGCCTGCAGCGAGGCGACGGTGTTGCCGCGGAGGCCCAGCGAGGTGGTCACCTTGGACCAGTCAAGCTTCAGAGCAGCGCTTCGCTATATAACGAGTTAGTCTCCAACTCTCAAATCCTTCATTTTTTTTTCGGCTTCGTCATCGCTGGACTCGCATTCGGGGGATGCTTCGGCGGATCCGCACGGTCGGGGGGCCAGGCTCCCTTTTTCCGTCGAGCTGGGCGCCTCGTGGCGGCGGTTTGCATCGCTCGGATTTGCTTCGGAGTGGACCTCGCGTGCAGGTCGCATCAATTGGAAAGTTTTCAACTTACCGTGGCCATTTTGTCGTTGTTTGTGAGGTTTCTCGGAGTGGAGAGGTATATTGCTGGTCCAAGGTGTTGATTGACTTTGCTGCAACCCGAGCGGCCAGGAACGAGGCGCAAACGTGACTAAATCACGTGACCTCAATCGCGGCTTGTTCCGAGAAACGAAGGTAAGCAAGTACGGAGTACCATGGACGGGAATGCCATCCCGGCTTGAAGCCTCCAACATTATGGCATATTTTTAGATACCGTAAAGTTGTTTCCTTATTTAGATGACATATAGTGAACGACGATCTGTTCAATTTACATAACGCCACTCCAGCAAGCCAAGCTATGCAAGCAGTCAGTCGGACCAATATCCATACTTGAGACAAGTTTTTGTTCAGTTTGATTCCATTATAGACATAAAATTCATGTCCAGGTACCAAGGTATATCTAGGTATACATGGCCAGTATATGCGTTCTACCGCACTACCAACATGTGAACATTTTTTCCCATCCCGCGCCGTCTTTCGTATGCGTTGCAGTAAAAGAAGATAAAGGTTTTCAAAACATATCAAGGGCTAGATACTGAGAGCCATGATGGAATTGACAATATCGTTGTCGTTTTCCTTGAGTGCTTTGATGGCCTTGTTGCGGCTGACGCTGGCCTGTGTCATGACCAGCTCGATGTCCTTATCCTCAATACCCTCAGCGTCAACCTCCTCATCGTCATCCTCCTCCTCCTCTTCCTTCTTGGCATCACCGTCCTGGGCGTGGCTGTGGCCGGCGTGGTCGTGGCCGGCATGCTCACCACCGTCAGCAGCAGCCTGGGCGGCAATCTGCTGGGCGGCGGCGGCCTGGGCGGTGGCGTTGATGTCCTCCATCTTGGCCTCACCAAAGACACTGCAGGCAGCCCGGTCAGCACCTCCGTTCCTTTGCGCGGCCAGTTTTCATCGACCAAGTCGCCGGGGAGACTCACATGTAGGTGTTGCTGTTGGGGGACCTGTAGACCTCGGGGTTGTTGATGACGAAGAGGATCTGTTTGGCTTGGTTAGCTTGCCTCTCCCATCAATTCCGCATTATAGTTCCTGCTGCGGTTCCAGCCTTATAAATTCGATAGACGTACGTTCTTCGGGCGGCGGAGAGTGACGCGGGTGATGCCAGGCACGCGAGTGAGGTGCAGCTTCTCGAGGGCCTTGCGGGCCTTCTTCTCGTTGCGAGAGTGGACGACGGCAGTCGAGCCGGCGGGCAGGTTGGCCTCGCCCTCCTCGACGTCGGACTCGTCGCTGCTGTCGTTCTGGTCGACGGTGGGACGCTGGGTCTCGTCGTCGGGAAGCTCCTCGACTCTGGGGTTGGCCATTGTGTCTGATGTAGGTGCTGTTTCGCTTGGTTAGCAAGCCGTCGCATCCCCGCATCACCATCAAATTCCCTCCAAATGAAGGCCCATTGATGTGGCTTTCTCTAGGTGTAAAATTGGCCGCATCTCAATCACTGGAGCGTTGGCTACTCACAGATTATTGTCAAATCCTATGGGGTCGTGCTCGAGCTACGATTCACTACCGCCGCCGTTTTGTGAGGCCAAAACTGCACAGCGAAATTCTAGGGTTTGGTGGTGGACAGGCGCTAACCCACATTAGGCAATCCACCACTTCCTGGCATGTCTTCTGGGGAACCAGAAAGAATGACAAAGAGTGGTGGTATTGAACGCGCGCGAACATTCAAAACATCATTTCATTATTCAAAATACATGCTACAAATTCAAAGCCATGCGAAATTCACTGCAGTGTGTGCCAATATTTTTGTTCTTTTTTTGTAATTCATTTGAATCTCTGAACTTCCGTATTGACTCCGTTCATCATAATCGATGAAATGTGACATACAGCCCTTCCAGAACGGGGATTGGGGGTTTATAAAAAGATAAACAGCAAGCAGCTTTTCAAACGCTGTCGTGCTGCCCGTAATGCGTTTTGCCTGTCCCGGAATTTTTCATACCGCAACCATCTATACCGTGAAATCCTCCCCTGACCTCTTCAATGCGTTCTCCGGCCCTAACCACGTCCCTTGCTCAAGGCTCCAACATTACAATTGAACTCCATGACAAAAGGTGACGGTTTACGCGGCAGCCTTGATCTTGGCCAGAGCCTTGCGCTCCTCGAATCGGCGCTGGGTCTTGAGGCGCATGACCTTGAAGCGGTCAAAGTCGGACAGGGCCTTGCGCTTGGCGAGCTGGGCGCGCTTCTTGGCCCAGTTGGTCTCCTTCCACTTGGCGTCAATCTCGGACTTCTCCCACTGCTTCTTCAGGGCGGCGTGGCGGGAGCCGCGGATGAGGCCAGGGATGGTGAGGGGCGACAGGAGGACCTTGTTGAGGGGGACGGCTTGTCTCGGGACAACGAGGCTTTCATCTGAGGAGGTGCCTTCGACGAGAACCTAGATTCGGGGAACGAAATTGCATGTCAGCGAATGACTACTCCATCACAAAACCAATGTAGCTCTGCTTTCCACGGTCGGTGCGGTTTTCGGCGGGGGGCGAACGTACGCGCTTGTGGTCGATGATCTCGACAATGGCAGCGATTCTGCCGGTGAAGGGGTGGTCGCTGGTGATCAGCACAACACGGCCGACCTCGACGAGGCGCCAGTTGGATCCCTCAATGACTGCGTCGCCCATTGTGACTATTGTTGATCTGGAGGGGAGGAACGGTCAGCCCGCAATGCTCTATTCGTACGGCGCAACGTCTTTGTGTTCGAAACAGCGAGGAATCGTTTGCGCTCTCGAGAACGGGGAATATTTATTCGTACCAAATGTCGGATATGGTCTGGGGTGGATGTAGTTTGGAGATGTGCACACCTTGAAAGCACCAAATGACTTTTTGACGGTCTCGGCTAAGGCAAGGCGTGTGGGTTATGAAAATCACAACGTGCCCTAACGAAAATTCACGGACTATTAGTTTTGCCCTACTCCGAACATCCCTACGGTCTAAGCCGAACATGTCGATTCTCCACTCTTTTCATCCCTACTTAATATTCTCTCTCAACTTTTTTTGGTCGCCCGTGATTCAACTTCCTGACTGTTGATTTACGTCAAGCTGCTGAAATGACGAGATGTGACGCAGCGTAGCGTGCCTCGACAGTCTCTATTTCTCTCTTCCGGTACTAATGGTAAGATTATTTCTTCTTTTTCTCTCTTCACCTGCTCGCAATCACACTGATGAGGTAAATTTGCGATTGATTCTGGCCGGTGGCTCTCTCGCCGGAGATGCTAAATCGGCCAGACAAGTGATATTCAATTCTTACATATTCTGACATTCATTCGTTTATTCAAACTTTTGTTGCATTCATGGCAGTGGACGGCTGGCTAACTGGTGCAAAAGAACTCAGGTCTTAAACTCGCAACGCTCTTCCCAACTATCGAACCGTAGCCCATCCACCGTAGGTGGTACTATGCATGCCAATAGCTGCAGTTAATATACTCTTCTTTTCTCTCTAACTGTTGACGAGTTCGTGAGCCTAACTGTTGGTTGATCGTGAATGTGATGAATACAACCCGGCGCGATTCATACACCAGCGTGGTGCACTGGCGTTGCTGCCTTGGATCCGAAGTAACGATGGCAAAGGGTTTCGTCACAGCGTAGCACCCTGATACCATGCTTTGACTGCACCTTATTTGCAGCCGTGATGGAGCGCGTACTGCTCCATCCTCCTAGTCCCTACTGCCCAGTGTGCATATGTTTTCATGGAAACGCTTCAAGCAATCTAAAGAAACTCGAATACACTAACTGGACGACATTCTTAGTACCCTTGATGAGACAGAAGATACCGTTTTCAGCTGAGCATAGCGTGCTATGTTGCGAGGAACAATTTGGGCGAGCAGGACAAGACGTAGCTTTACAGTGTCTCTTTCCGGTGTCGCTTTCCGGTGCAGTTACCCTAAAGTGGCAGGTTGATAGTGCGGTGGCCGAAACTGAGCTCGAAATATGCATCAAATGGAAGGAGGTACTATGCACACAGATTTCATTGTACGCTTTTTAATACTACCCCTGTCTGCTTGAGCGTTGCTGTACTTGATGTTTTTATTCTTTATCATAAAGCATCTGGATTAAACTCGTGACAGGATCTCGGCACGCCTATCGGAAACAAGCGGTAGCCATGCCCACCACCGACGCTAGGCAGAGCTCCGTGTTAGTAATGCCGAGCAAAACGTCATTTAGCCATACCTGTGAAAGCTTCCGCATAACACTCTTTCCATTGTCGCAAGAACCCATATAGCTCTGCAAAGCTCAATTCGCCACAATGTTTCGCTTCGTAAGTCAGATTGGACCAATCCAACTATCCACGTCGATAGACTGGCGACTGCAAGCTGACAAGACTGCCCGCTAAACAGAACAAAACGCTCGACATCGTCACCGTCTTCCACAAGGCGAGCTCACCCGCCTCTGTAAAGGTCGCCAACCTCGTTAAGCAGATCTCCGCCAACGCCCAGGTCGGCGCCACGATCGATCAAGCCAGCGATCACTCCGCCCAGACCAAGCCCGGCCGTGAGCCCTTTGAGCTCAACATCACCGAGGACGCCCCCACCACCGACCAGGTCCAAACCATCCTCGGCTACGTTGGCACTGGCGGCATCTCCAAGGTCATCAAGGGTGCCCGTGACGAGAAGGATGCGCTGAAGCGATTCAAGGAGAGCAAGGAAAACTTCCTCAGACCCCTGGTGAGTGCGCCTTCCATCGGCGCGACCCTTGACTTGCTAATCAGTTGCTAACTGTACCCCGTGCAGACCGTCGACTGGAACAACGGAAAAGCCATCGCCGGCGATAACGAATCGGAAATTCTCAAGATTCTCGATGCTAAGAAGAACGACTAAAACCTTCAACGTTGGCGTTATTCTGCTTATGTACGATAGACGGTTTTCTGGATTATTGTTAGCTTAGCTCGACATTCACCGGATCTACGAAAAGATACCTTACGGGCGGCAAGCGTTAGATTCAAAGTGAAATGAAAGAGGTACTTAAACTGTGTTGCTTTGTATATTGGGCGGGCGGGGGAGGGGAGGGGCGCAGGCAAAGCTGAGCAGGCAGCCGGCCCTCAAACAGCTTTCACCTGAACTCTGCTCCCTCACACTTCATTCACATCTCATTCAGCAACATAATCAGCGACCAGCCCCATGCCCAAGTTACCAAAGACTCTAACAAAAACGCGTAGGACAGGTATGGCGCCTACTTATTCACCCACTAACCTCGCCGTTTGCGTGCATGTTGTCTCTATATTCACAACCCAACCTGCACGGGGCTTCAGCCAAAGCTCGAACAGCGGCCACACAATTTTACACTCGATTTCCCTCACACCCTCCAATCTACCTTAGACAGAACCGCCCACTTGTTTTGATCTGAGATTCCTCCTCGCCGCGATGGATGAAGCTATGCCACTCCCTCGGCGTCTTATTCCGCAGCCGCATCACCGAATTACGGCTAAAGACCAGGTTGATGAACTCAAGGAGCCCTTTGCTAGACTCTATCCTTGCGGACTGCCAAAAGAATACAAGATGTGCGGTGCGCCGATTGACGAAGTCCCGGTGAAATACATCGAGGACAATCTCCCACTTGGTTTCTACACGAACCCGCCGGTTGGCGCGAAAGCCATCTTCTCGACGAGCAACGGGCAGCGCGCTTTTCGCCCCATGCATCACATCCTGCCACGCCGGAGACTGCATCTGTGGTCCAAGAATGAGATTCAAGAAAACTGCAACTCAATCCGCAGGCTGCACTGGGAGGCCATGCGAGGCATGACTGAGCCGAATTGCTGGGACGATCTTTGGAAGTATTTCGATGCATTTGATCTTTACAGCCACGGTGCCATCAACCTCTGGAACATTATCAATCATCTCTACGCCGAAAACAGAATTATAAAAGCTGATGTGTCGAAGAACTCTGCTCTGGAACTCGGGCGTTGGTCTCAGCAGTGGCTCCAAGTCAAGGACAACGCTGAGAAGCTGAAAAGGTGGGACATATCTAAGTGCTCAGTCCTGAAGCTTTTTGATGCAGCAGACCGGGACTCTCTGGGATGCCTTAGCGATGCAGACGTGTCCATCCTAGCAAACGCCCTGAGTTGCCGACGCGGCCATCTCTTGTCGCCGACTCGTACTGAAACGACTGAGCCCCGGAGCCTTCTCTCTTCTCTCGAAAGCGAATGCGGCGTCGAAAATTGGATGAGTAAGTCAACCGCGCTGGCAGCTCCATAGTGACCGTTCATGCTGACTATTCTTTAGCTGGTCAAGTGATTCACCGCAAAGGTGGATTGCAGCAATCAAAACCTGAGGAGGTCATCAACTCCGACAAACACGCCTACCACCCATGTATTGTCTTTGATGGAAGGCATTACTACGATCCACGTCCCAGATCGAAGGGAGCCGTAGAGGCCCTCAAAGCATCTGTGGAAGCTGCTTCCGGCCACATCATTGTGGCGAATGGCTCCCAAGTGTCACCGCCCAGACATCATCAGGTGAACCAGGCTGTGGCTAAAAAAGACTCCGTTGCCGTCAAACCTGTGGCTTCCGACAGCCGACAGACACGTCCAAGCTCGAGCGATGGCTCGTTGGCCATGCCAACTTGCTCACGCGCCACTTCTCAGTCTGGCTCTCCGCGAAGAATGTCAGACTCTACCATTCGACCTAGTAATCCTCCAAGCCCCGACATGGGTCAAACCCTGGCTTTCGTTCCCACGGGCGGTGCTCCGTCCGCTGCCGTCCCTGTTGTTCAGCACCAGAACCATACTCTTCTGCCTGTTCCTGGCCAAGCCTAGAAGGCCGTGTCAAGATCCGGAAGTAGAAGGAGTCCCGAGAAGAGTGTCGGGAACGATCAGTCAAAACCGCAGCGCGGAGCGGCCAGCAATACTTCAGGCACCCCTCCGCGCCAAGCTGGAGAAATCGGTTCGAAGAGGCACTTGATTCACTTTGCACACGCGAACAAGGAACCCCTCAGTGCGACTTCGTTTAGCGGCGCAGGACTGGAAAACAAGATCGGGTCTCCACGTCGAGGTAGACGGGCAGACAGCTACTCTTCGCAACACACTTCGTCACCATCGTCAAGACCGCAGTTTGGTGGGTTCAGCCCAGGAGCCAAGCAATTCTCTCAAAAATGGAGCAATAATTTCCGACGTCAGGATAATTTTGGCCCAATCTATGATACCATGCAGTATTTTCCAAACACAGGCATGCGGCGCAATGACACTCTCCTTCATGCCGGCGACGGTCAGGACTGCCCAAACGTGGGTGTCAACCTTGACCGTTCTAGCTACTTGCCATGTGGCTGCTTCCAGTGCGCCATGAGAAATCGGAGTATCTGGGTGAGAGTCGCCGACAAGCAAAACTTACCTCTCATGGACGTGCAGACCAGGGTTCGTTATGGCGTTGAGAGTCGATTTGGCCGCGTTGAAGACGTGAATCACGCGCCAGGACAAGGCAAACCCGAGTCAATGAACTTTATTGTCAGGTAAATCCCCGTGTATTCAATCTTTACATCTTGTGCACTTATCTCATACTCGATAGGTTTGTCTCTGAAGACTCGGTCCCCCAAGCCCTGGTCTACGGGCGAGGTCGCATCGACGAAAAGGGCATCAAGATCAACATGTCTGCCATGTTTCGGTCCAAGTGGGTGCTGCAACCGTCTGCATTTCAAACGAGTAGCCGGATCGCACCGCCAGAATCCATCCACCAAGTCTACAAGGCACCATCCCAGCGTCGCGGTGACCTTTCCCTTACTCCAGACTTCTTCATGGGAAGTGGAGGCTCGTCTGCTCAGAAAACATCTGGCGGCCCCTTTATGCACTCCAACAGATCCTTTGGACAAATTGAGTCTCGAAATTTTGGCCAAAGCGGACCATATTTTGGGAAAAAGCCGAGATTTCCTGTCAACGCAGATGGCAACTCTCAATGGCCGCAGCAGCAGCCATTCCATACCTTCCACCCCCAGGCTCAGTACCACAACCTTCCCGTCGAAGCTGCCAATAAACAGAGCGCTGTCTCCATGCTTGCACCTACCCAAGCCGAGAAACTGGATCAAGCTCAGCAAGACACCCCGGCACCGTCTGCAGTCGATTGTGCGATTAGCGGAGTTGAGGGAGCCATCCAATCAGTCCCATCACCCGAAGAGAGTGCAAAGTGTAGAGAAACTGCTAAGCCCAGAGTATCTCTACCCGAGAGGCTTGAAGTTCCATCGTCTACTGTCTCGGGCCGATGCTATCCGAAGAAGACCACGGATGAGCCGGTTGCCGCTGCACCCGTGGTTGCCCCGCGAGCAGACCAGTCACCCGTGAGACATTCCAAGAAGAAACGCCAAGCAGCCCAGCTTCAAACTGGCGCTTTCGAAGGCACAGAGCCCACCGCAGCTACCTCTGGTGGCAATATCGCCTCTGCTATCACTGCTGCTGCTGCTGCCCCCGCGTCCAAAGAGAAGGAACATCGCCGGCCCTCCCTGTTCACGCCAGACGAGATTAGAGACAGGAAGCAGGCATGGGATAGGATTGTTGTGCCCTTGATCTCGCCGCGCAAGCAAATTCTTGCGATAGCAGGCCCCGCGCGCCGCTTGCCCGCCAAACCCGGCCACGATCGCGCCAAGTCACTCCCTGTGACCATACTCGCGCCGTCGAAGACGACAGCGGCGGCAAATTCCTCCGACGAGGACCAGAGCCGTGCCACAGTCAGCGCGCAGAAGGAAGTTTTCCTAGAGGCGCCCCAGTATGTGGTGTCTGACGGCAAATCTGGCTCGGATGCCGGCCATCCAGGTGCCGCGCCGAGCGCGCCACCCTCGACCTCGCCCAAGAAGAGCAGTAAGGCAGCCCGGAAGAAGAGGAACAAGCAGGATGCGCAGTTCAAGGGACCTGCGAAGAAGGAGCACAAACTGTGAGAGAGCTGCCGAAGGCGGCTTCTCTTTTTTGCTACTCAAGGTGAAAATGGATTGTGGATAAGGTTGCTTTTGCTTTGGTTAAAGTAGTAGTTGGATGGCCGACATTCCGGGGGGGGAAAGGAGGGAGTAGGATACACGCGCAGAGTAGATTCTGATATTTGTTATCTTGAGACAATGTCATAAAATGTGATGATGGTACAGCTTTGGTTCTTCTTTTAGCTCCGATATATACAACGACGACGATTCTTATCGTCATCCTCCCGACCCCATCGTCCTCGTTACCACGCTTGGTAATGCTTTGAAACCTTCTAGTCTGACAAAAAACATGCTTATATCGGCTCGATCCGTAATATATTTCCGTTCACTGCTTGACAAGGCCGGTGATGGTGTCTTCGATCTGCTTATCCGACAGGCCCTCGAGGGACTGGGCCTTCTCGACACCAAACTCTGCATAAGAGAAAACGTCAGCAATCCATTGTCACCGTGTTTGAGTAAATGTTTTTGTTTCGTGAGGATACGCACCGTAGCGGGCAAAGACTTTGGGCACGGTGCCGGCGGCCTCGCGCATCATGATGGGGATGTTCGGGTTGTTCTTCTTCATCGTGGGGTACGCGCGGACGAGGAAGTTCCTGTGGTCAGTTGTCAGCTGATGAAATCTCGTGGGGCTGTGACCGAAGCAGGGGGGGGGGACAAAATCTGTAGGATTTGGGGCAATGGTCGAGGCTGCAGAGAGCGTTTCGTCGCAATTGCTTCGTTCATGCTTGTGTGCGAGCCTAACCCCAGCCGCGTAGGCATTTTGCCAACTTCGCGCCAATTGCCTCTTCCTGAGCCGTCGCATGGAAGGCTTGCACCGGAGCGCAAAGATAGACGTACCGTACGGGCGCGCTAGCCTCGGACGTCTGGCAGAAGAGGAAGCGAAGCTCCTTGAGGGACTTGGTGAAGGCGTATTTTCCAGACATGGTTGCTATGCAGTCGTTGATTCGTCGCGAAGGGGGGAGGTAGAGAATCGGAAGGAGGCGAAGAAGTTGACACAAAAGGTCGACGGGCACAGGTCCGTAGCGGTCGGTCGGTCGGTCGTGGGTATCTCAATTGGAAGCTTTCGAGATTCAAGGATTCCGAACTTGGCTGTTACTTTTGGCATTGACTGGATTGGCCGTGCCTTTGCACAAAAGTAATGTAAAGTGGAGACACGTGTGTATGTTATGCACTTCCGCCTGCTGCATAAAATGGTGGTACCTCTCTTCACAAAAAAAAGGTAGCGCCGGTCTCGCTGGGGCGGTTTATCTCCGGCCAGGGCGATCCACCCCCGAATTGCCTCTCAACGGAAATCCAGTCCGCGCCAACGACTTCGTCTGAACAATACAGCCATCGTCTTTCGCGACCTTCAGAACAGAACATGTGAGTGCAATTCGCCCCATATCCTTGTTATTCTCCCGTATCCCCTCGCCTGTCCTGTTTTTACCCGCTGGCTTTGCGCTTGCGCTTGCGCATTTCGTGAAATGATAAGCAGAAGAGCAGAAAAAAGCAAACGAGACGAAGTTATATCACGCGCGCGCCAAGCATCGCGACAACATCACCCTACTCAATTCACCGTCCTATCGATTCCTTCTCCCCCCCGTGCCCGCATTACCGTCCTCCACAAACTCCCCCAGGCGCAACGCCTACCGTACCCAACGAAACAACAAAAAATACGACTACTAACCAACCCCCTTCCTCCGAACAGCATGGCCTCGACGAGCACCATCCTCCGCGCCGCGCGGCCTATGTTCCGCCAGTCCGCCATCGCCTCGCCCGCCCGGCAGGCCTTTACTCGCGCGACCCAGCAGTCGCAGCACGCGCAGATGATGCGCTTCCGCTTCCAGAGCCGCCGGTGGCAGAGCTCCGAGGCCGGCGCCGGCGCCGGTGGCGCCGGATCCCAGTCGCAGCAACAGCAGCAGAGCTGGTTCAAGCGCATGTGGGAGAGCGAGATCGGTATCAAGACGGTGCACTTCTGGGCTCCCGTCATGAAGGTGCGTTTTCCCACAATGCCCAGGATCCGTATACCATGGACTGTTGGCTATAGGAGAGAAGAGGGGACCGACGGCTAACATCAACGCAGTGGTGCCTCGTCATCGCCGGCATCTCCGACTTTGCCCGTCCCGTCGAGAAGCTCTCCTTTACGCAAAACTTTGCCCTGACCTGCACCGGCCTCATCTGGACGCGCTGGTGCCTGATCATCAAGCCCAAGAACTACCTGTACGTCGTCCGCCCGTCTCCGATACTACTCGACACATAAAGAAACAAAGGGGACACTCGCTAACATGATAAAACCACAGCCTCGCAGCTGTCAACTTCTTCCTCGGCCTCGTCGGCATCGTGCAGGTCAGCCGCATCATGCTTGCCCGCGGCGTCACCGCTGAGGTCAAGGAGGCCGTGGAAGAGGCCAAGGAGGAGGTCAAGGAGCAGGTCAAGGCGTGAGGCGACCGAAAACACCCTGTATGACAGGAAAGGGACGTGACTGCGGAAATGGAAGTGGAAGGTGGACAAAGCATCGAGACCTGCAAGGGAAAAGGGAACAAACCCCTCAGAGAACCTCGTCATCAAAGAGCCAGGCTGGAGGTCGCGACGGCCAAGACTTGTCTCTCGAAACGGAAAGGGCAATCATTGCGTCTTGGCTTCTTGTACACAAAAATACACACAAAGGTCGGGACCAGATCCCGACAAACCTAAGATAATGCTCAATTTTCTTTTCGCATCGTTTCCATCCGCTACGAATCACAGACGAGATGGAGGCATATCCCATCATTTCTCCATCCAGTAGGGAAGAAAATGTAACATCGTGGCAAAGAGCGTGCGTCATCGACATCAGCGTATGCAATTCTCCAAGAAAATATTCAATTATAGAATCCCCCTGGCTTCCCTTATTCCAGAGACGGTCGTAAATGCTTCATTCAAATCCCCTACTTGCCCGCAACTCCATTCATCAACATCGTATCCTTAGTCAAAAGAGGGAACCGGATTATCAAAAGTCCAATAACATGGCATGAGCATTTGGCGTGAACAGGAAGACATGATTTGTTTTTTCTTTTTCCAAATAATGTCCTGTAGTGTGTGTGCTTTGCGTACCTCCGGGTATCCCGTGCCAAAAAATAATCCAACAGAAAAAAAGGTTATTGCAAGAAAAACAAAAGAAGGTTAAGTAAAGAGAAAGAAACACGCTGTCCAAAGCGCCAGAAGAAATTTCCTGTCAAGTAGCAATCATCATTCTCCATCACGTCATGAAAGCTCCCCTTCCACACAACTAAACATAAAACAAAGGATCAGCCAACCGGCTTTACGATTCCGAATGACCATCGTTGAGGAGCATCTCAAGGATAATCTGTCGCCCTGGCAGCTCTGGGTGGGCCATGGCAATCTTGACGGTCCCCTTGGAGGTGTCGCCGGCCGTCGCCAACTGGCCGTTGTGACCGTGGAGCTGCTGCGACTGGGCGGCATTGTCGCCCGTTGGGCCACGGATGCCGCTGTCAATGACGCGAACATCGCGCCCAGCAATTATCTGCCGTAGGCGGCCATTTTCCGCGTTGCGCACCTCGACATACTCCTCGTTGAACAGTAGTAGGTATTGCCCATACATGGTCGCGCCACGCGCCTTCTTCTGCTTGCCCGTGTACTCCATGATGAGCGTGCGCGACACGTCGCCGTGCTTGTCCACGTACACGGCGCACTCTTCATATGTCAGAATGAACTCGTTCTCGTTGAGTCGGAACATGCCTAGCGGTCGCTGGGTCCCGATCCGGCTCGCAATGTTGGCAATCTCTGGCTTCTTGAGGTCCGGGACCGACATTGGGTGCTTTCGGTCCAGCGTCAACATCTCGAAGCCCTTGGACGTCGCCACGGCAATGTACGTCTGGAAGATGCTGAGCGAGTAGCACTCGACCGGGAAAGCAAAACCGTCAAAATCGCGGAATGTGTCTGTGCTTCCTGCCGCCGACTTGCGCCCACCAAAGACGCGCGATCGCTTTTCTGTCGCCTTGTGGAATAGCGGCTCCACGACCTTGAATGAGGTATGAAGGCCCTCCTTGCGCTTGTAAAATATCAACGTTCTGTCTTTCATGCGCGCCGTGGTAAAGTAAGTCACGTCCTTGGCGATTTTGTGCGGCGCCCGTCGCGCGCTGTCTGAGATGGGCGGCGCTGCAAAATCGGACACGGGTGCCACCACGTCGAGAGGATATGACATGAGAGTCTTGTCAGTGATAACGAGGCACACGTTGAAATCCTCAAGCACAGCAAGCTGTGTAACTTTTGACACTTTCACGGTTCGTTGCCAGCCGCGCGGGTTGGACGGGTCGGAAATGAATACACCATAATCTGTGCCGATAGCAATCAAGGCCTTGCCGAAGGCCGAAAAACCCGCCGCACAGTTGACTTGAGCGCGGCAAACTGCCGCAACACCCTGTGCCGAGCCCAAAACGCTCTCTAGGTCCTGGATCGCACGGTCCAATGGAGTACCCTTGACCGGCACGCACAGGCTCCTGGCGTGAGGCGAGGTGGTGTCGTAGTGGAAGGACGCGTCCGCTAGGACACGGAGCCTGAATGGCTCGGCGTTCGCGGAGAACAAAGCTTTGGCATGCAAGGTCTTAGCCTCGATAATCTTGCTGCACCACATCGTGCGGCTCTCTAAAGATGACGCATAGAGCGTGTAGACCTCGTGACCCAAGTGCTTCACCTTGAAGGGGTACAAAACCTTGTTCTCAGCGTTGTCGTTTGATTGCGCCTGGGTCATTATCGTTCCGGACGAGCCTGTAGAGGTGTGTTCCAGCCCAGGCCGCCCACTGCCATTGCTGGTGACTTTACTTAGCTGCTGACCCGCGGCACCAGCAGGTGCTGTGCGGCCCAGCGGCGCTGTGATACCCTTTTGCTTGATGATTGGCTCGTCGTTATTGCTCTCCAGGAGGAGCAGAGGCATGGGAATGGGCTCCCGGGACACGTCGTACCTCTTCTCCGTTTTGCCGTCTTTGCCTTGCACCACTTTGGCGAGGATGAAGTAATGGTCAAATAACAGCGCGTGCGTGTCGACCCAACGCATACCCTTGGAGCTTAGTCTTTGCAATTCGCCCGATGTGATCAGGGCTCTACCCAGATGATCGAGGTTCAACTCGGACTGGAAACTAGGACGGAGAACGAGCATGCGTTTGAGCTCCATCATCTTGACGCGCTCCTCGGTTTCTGCAACCTTGGCATCGCATTCGTGCGTGACCGCCTTGATCTCTAGGATCGCCTTTTGCAAGTTGCTCTTCTCCTCGCTATCCCCAATCATCTTGCGTTCCACAGTCTCCAGGAGCAAAGTGTATCGCTGGAGACGCGTCACAGGGGAAATGAGAAAATGTCTCCAGTCCTGTTTCAGTGATAACTTGTGCTTTTGCTTGTCTTCCAAGAATTTTCTGAACAGCAAGTTACGCGAAGCCTCCTTAATCACATTGAACCCGGCAAACGGATAGCCACTCGCATACTCGACATAGACCTTTTTGGCTTTCCGAATCCATTCCCGGAAGATGTCGCTATAGCCCGAGACCCAAGGGCCTTGGTCTCTCTGCCGGTAAATGAGTTGCGCAAAGAGGTAGTCCTTGTTAATTTCCAAGACGGAGTCGATCTTGCCAAAGACGATGGCCAAAAACTTGTCACCCCTCCCCGGCCCGAGGATGGTCGGTTGCTGGGCGCGCAAGTCATCGCGCCAGACGGTGCGGAAGATGTCGAGCTGCTTAATGTAATTCTCCTCGCCAGTGACGATTTCGTGCAGGATGTTCTGTCGCTCGACTTCCTTTTTCGGCCTGGATTCTAAGTCTTCTTTTGAGAGGCCCCAGAAGACGTGCCAATCATCTGACGGTTTGGACCCCTCGCCGAACACGTCTAGGTCTGCCTTCTTGACAGTTCGAGTGCAATGCATCGAGTAGCATCGTCCCGGCGTGTTGTACTCGTGCAGTTTCGGAGCGTAGCAGCCGGTTCCGGTAAGCTGCCACAGGACGCCGGATATCTGGCCATCACCGAATTTAACCCATTCTTCCTCGGGCAGGAGGACGCCTGCTTGCAGCATAGTAGCAAGGATGGAACTGCTGAGGACTTCGGCATCGGCAACGTTCATCGTCGGCACCTTGAACGTAAACAGTGCAGTCAGACCGTCCTCCACAGTCTTAGTTTTTAGGTCAGCCTCGCCGGAAGCCATCTCACGCATCCAGGATTCAATATTGCTGAGTGCCCAGGGCTCCGCACAGCGCAGGAAGTCTGCCGGCCCGAGCTTCGCAGGAATGAACTTCTTTTTGCGCCCAGTCGGTAGCGTAATTCCATCAAAAGTCCCAATGAGTGGCGCCGCTGCGCCATAGTCGGCAGGCCCTGGGGCACCAAATGATGAAGCATGGCGATGGTGGCCCTGTCTTCTTCTATCTTCTGCGGCGTCTGTCTTGGAGCGGATGGGCTGCGGCACGGATGGTACGTTGCTGTGGCTGGAGAGGGAGATGGACCGTTCGGGTTGAAGAAGCTGGTTGGAGCCAGTGTAGTAAGACTCGGGGCCATCAGGTCGCAGAGAGTGCCCATCGGTGCCGAGAGAGTGCGAGTGTGGTCGCTGCGGTTGGCGCAGGCTGTTTTGCGCCGACAGTAACGAGCTGCTGTCTGAGCCTGGTGGCGGGGGGAGAGGTCTGTTTGTGAGACCGGGGTGGTAGAATAGATCCTGATACTCCTCCTGCATAGGAGATTCTCCACCACTTTGATGTGAGTGGAGCGAGACACGGTCTGGACCAGAGTCAAAGCTTCGGCGCGTGGGAAGCTGCAGACCACCCATCCCGAGATTGCCAAAGTAGCTCGGCGTCGGCAGCGGTCTTTGGCTGGACGACGAGCGCGGCGGTAGCGGTGCGTCGATGTTGCCGTAGGGCAGGTTGCCAGCATATCCACCTGACAGTCCAGCCAAGTCAACATTCGCAAAGTCACTCTCATCGCTACTATAATCTTGCTCTTCAGGGTGAGACGGAAGGTTGTGTTCGTCAGGCATGGCGGGCATATCGGCGTAGGCGAAGCCGCTCGAGTAGTGAGGCTCATTCATGCTCGAGTTTGCCTGTTGTAGAGCAATAGCACCGGCGGCGGCCTCATCGTCATCGAGATCGTTGGAATATGACTGATTCGATGAGCGTCTCTCGTCAGGGAGCCCAGGTGTGGTGGGATTAGAATTGAATTGGCGAAACATGCGCGCTTGATCTTCGGCTGTGCGACCATCGATGGGCGCGGGTCGTGAACGGCCGGATATCGTGGACTCGCCAAAGGTATTCTCGATCTCCTGGAGGATGCTATCGGTTGTGATACGCTGCTCGCCGCTGTTCCTGTCTGCCGGCGCCGTTGAATTCCAGGTGGATTCGCCAGGTCGACTGGGAAGCGGAGCGTTGGTGGGATGGCGGCGTAGGCCGGGAGAGCCGAGGGGCTGGACATATGACCCGGCACCGCCCTGGGAGGACTGGGAGCCGGGCCTCACGGGCTGGCTGTTGTATAATGATTGGTCGTTGGAGGCGTAGGCGGGACCGACGGGAATCTGCGATGCGGTTGGATATGGCGCAGCCGTGGCGGCGTACTGCGTATCTTGGTGGTCTGCGCCATTTGTAGGATACTGATATGATGATGAGTAATGAGAGGGATCGTAGGTCGGGGTGGGAATCTGGGATGACGTGTAGGACGCAGTCGAGGTCTGGGTTGAATACTGGTAGCCAGAGGAGAAGCCGGGTGACTGGGTTGCCTGAGAAAAGGAGGGTGAATAGGTTGCAGCGGGCGACTGGCCGTAGGTACTCGGGTTATTATCGTAGTTGCTGTAGCCATGGTAAGTGGGCTGTCGTTGGGGGGAATTGGCAGCCTGGGCGGCGTAGGCGGCAGGGTTATAGGACTGGGGCGTATACGAGGTCGGCGGGGACGTGCCACCGTAGACGGCCGCGGTTGAGGTCGCCGCGTGCGAGTAGTAGGAGCCAGAGTTGGTGGACTGGGAGCGGGAGAAGGCGCCAGAGCCGGCGGTACCATCGTTGGCGACAAAGGTCTGCGGGTTGTAGGAGGAGGCTGGGGCAGCATGCGACTGGGGCACAGCATCCTGAAAGCGATGCTGGAAGCCGGCGAGTGGGCTGGTCGCGGACGAGGCGGTAGTGGAGGGGCTGGTGAGGAAGAGCTCGTCGGCGCCGGCCGGGGCGGCGGCATGAGCAAAGTTGGGCCCGTTTCTCTCAATGGCGGCAGCGGCAGCGTGGTGGGAGTAGTAGGCACTCGTGTTCCTGTCGTCGCCCGTGTTGAAGCTGGGCCGGCGGCCAAGGTCCTGCTGCTGCTGCTGTTGTTGATGCTGTTGCGGTAGCTGATGTTGCTGTTGCTGCGCGGAGTAGGGTACCGAGACGGGATACTGAACGGGCGGAACGGAGCCGTAGCGACGCTGGTCGTCGCCGCGAAAGGACATGATGACGATGGCCGGCGAGCTGGCGTTAGTATAGAATTCGCGCGCAAAATCGTGAGAAAAAAACCCGGCGGAAGACAATAGGGAGAGCTGAGGGCCTCGCGAAGAGGGGGCTTGGCCTAGGTCGAGGATGGAGGGGGCCGGCAGCAGCTGGTCATCGAGGAGGGGTTTTGTTTTCTCTGCTCGTCAAAGCTGGCAGACCGGATTGCGGCCAGGACAAATAGTTTATGCGTCAGGTAAAGCGCTAGGGCGCTGAAGCGCGCGCGGAAAGAAAGATCGAGACGACGACTTGTTGGATGGTTCGACTCAAGAGGAGGATGCGGAGGACAGGTCCCAAGGCTGGAGGAATAGGTTACCACCTGTGAGGCGCCATGTGTGTTCGAAGGGGGAGGGACGGGTGATATGGATGACAAGGATAGAAGGCGTGTTGTGAATGCTGAGTTTGGTGGTGTCGTTGTTGTTGTGGTTTGGCAGGGATTTTGGTTGGTAGTGTCGACGTCGGTCGGGTTCGGTTCAGCCAGTGGGGGCCTTGTCGAGAAGAGGAGCAGGAGAGGAGGAGGCTGTAGCCAAGCTTTGGTTTGCAGCGGGCCTGGTGAGCAATCACCACAAGTGGCAGATAGTTATCTCTACCTACATAGGTAATTAGTTGATTGGGGGCTGTGCGATTTTAAGAAATAATAGCACAAGAGTTCCCCTTCTTTTTTCCTCTCTTTACCCATGATAATCCTGGATCGAAAAGGCAAAGGAACTGACTGTCTCGCGACGCTGTCCTGGGCGTCGCTGACGTTTCAGTGCGTTGTGGCTTGGCGGCGTTTGCCTTGAAGTGGGCGGGCAGCTGAATATCATAGGAGGCAACCTTGCTTTGGGCCTTGCAGGGACGAGGAGGCTATATAAACTACCTAATTTTGATGGCAGTAATCCGTACAAGTTATCAAAAATAAAGACTTCTTTGAGTGACGAATGGGAAGAGCAAAAAAATCTCCGAAGATTACGCTCAACCCGCTGTCCAGGATTTCCCGTCTTCCCCTCCAAGCTTGCGAGACGCCAATGTACCCGGAGGTACTCGTCTGCAGCATCCTGCGCCCTGTCGGCGCTGCTTGGTACTTGCCGGATGTACTTACCTGTCCGTCTGTGCTGGCCGCCCAGCGCTGGCTTGTTTGATGCTGAGACATCAGACGGTTCATCTGCGTGTATATTCGTAGAGATATCGAAAATGCCCTAATCTAACCAACTGCACCGTATGCATATTCTGTACGAATTGAGGCAATACTACCCTAACAGTAGGGAGTACCAGTATTCATGCTGTGAGGTACTGATACCTAAGAGCCTGGGCGTGTGCCGACAGATCTCAGCCTCCCGTAGCTGCCACAGGAACACTACAAATTAAAAACCAGGTAAATACATCTTCTGTCTCTTCTGACAAGGCTCGCATCATCCTTCATAAGGGCCTTTGGGAAAAGAGCTCACGTCAAACAAGTTTAAAGTCTGTCACCACCCTGTAGCTTGTCTGTGGGCCGCTGTCTTAGATAGGCTTCATTCATCGCGTCTCCAGCAAACTACGACCACAGACGAAATTGAAACTCGTCTCGTCGTATATTTCTTCTTCGCACCAATAATCCCCCTTCTCTTCCCAGCTCTCAACAAACCACATGGTTAACAACACCAATGAACCCCTGCCCATGACATCCTTGCTTGCAACGTCCTTGTTTCATTGCGCCCGCCCCCGCCATCGGACGGCCCTGCCCAACTTGGCTTGCCTTGAATGTTGAGAGAAGGAAAAATATCCCCATGCAAAGCATTAAAGGAACAAACGGGTCTTACTTATCCCCTCGACCCAATATCACCCTCCCAAGGTACCACCCCTGCAACCTGCGGAGCAGCCCCAGACCAGCCCAGCCCAACGAGCCCTGTTTTTCGCCTCCTTCACACAGTATGCGATGACGATAACACGACACTGTTATTACTGCCCCGTTTTGATTCAATCGATTCATAACTTATTAGTACAATTAGTATGGAACTAATGCACAATTATGCAGATATCAAGATGCACTATTGTGATACGCTGTCCTCGATATAGTCTCCCCGACCGGGAAAATCTCCTCTATATAAGCGCAACAGTTTGACTATAAATACCAACTACCAATCATTTACATCTCAGCTATACTAGTTTCCAAACACATCATATGGACAGCTCTCATCTACCAATCGGGACCAAATTGTTGAAATCGACCCTGCCGCATCCACCGGGTTGAACGGGTGGCTTCCGTCAACAACATGAGCCAATTACCAAAGAAGGTCATTGCCTCCCTCCATTACGAATCGACCACCAAATTCCTCCGCTCTATCCGCAATGCCCAGAACGTACTTCGCGCTGTCTTCCGGGCGACGTGTCGGCCCCTGGCCCTCCGGCATACCCCATGACCGGGCCGCCGTGTCGCCCATAGGAGTTTTGACCCAGCCCGGGTGGACGGCAACACCAACCACGCCACCCGCGCCGCCGTCGCCGCCGCTCAGCTGTGCGTGAACTGCTTTAGCGATCCAGTTGGCCGCAGCCTTGCTCGGCCCGTACGCGCCACCCGGCACGGGCTCCATCATACCGATCGAGCCCACCGAGGAGCTGACCAGTACATACGCACCCTTGCCCGGCCGGCCCTGCCCGACCCGTCCTTGCGTCATCAGCGGCCACAGACCTTGCAGCGTCACCAGCGGCCCGATGGCGTTTATCTCGTACAGCTCCCGCATTTGCGCCGCTGTCGTCTCCAGCACCCCCCCCATGACCATCGTGTGCCCGGCGTTGGCCACGAGCACGTCAACATGCCGCACGCCCTTCCCCGCCAGCGCCGCGCTGAATGCCTTCGTGATATCTTGGGACTCGAGCCCAGCGGCGTAGTCGACGAGAACGCTGATGAGCTTGCTCCCTGCGCCGCGCACCACGTCGGCCGAGCCGGCCAAGAGCTGAGCTCTGCCGTCGTCGGATCGCACCGTGCCAATGACAGTTGTCTGCGGACGCGCGAGAAGAATCTGCACCATACAGAGACCAATGCCACGGTTGGCACCAGTGATAACATAAACTGTGCTTGCATTCGCCATTGTATAATGTAAAAAAGTGTGTAAAAGCTGTGACATCGGATAAGCAAAAAGTACTCTTGAGTTTCAACAATATTATGGTTGGACGCGTCGAAATGTTGCACTTGATGAAGATGTAAGTGGGAGAGTGTGCCTGTAAGTCATTGTTGAGAGGGGGCAACCATGTGGGTAAGAACTTTGACCACTCCTTATTGAGCGAGGGCTGTGTAAGTCAGCCGGCCAGCCAGCCTAGATGTCACCATCCTTACATGCTGATCAAATAAGTCATACAAAGATTAGAATACATGATCTTATATATGACAGAGGAGCAACACCCAGATATCAGCTCAACGCCCCTCTATTTGCTCGGCTACGCCAAAGCAGAAAAGCATTGCTGGAGCCGCCAGTCTCGCTGCATGATTGCATATTTTGATTCCTTCCATCCTATATGGACACGTTTTGCTAGTGAATCCCATTCACAGCCGTTATATCCGCGGCAATTTGTTCTGCGTGATCGAAGAAACCAGGCCTCACGCTGTCCCATTGGGTAGGGTCGCTAGGATGGAGGGATTTGGCGCCTTGGCCATGCATGGCCCATTTCGTCAACTTGACCGGGCCGCCGACGTGAAACATAAAAGCCATGGTTCCGTTGCAAATTCTTACTGGCTCAAGCTTCCGTCGGCTGGCATCTTGCCATGTTTCATAGGTCTCGCCATGCGGCATGTAAGCCGCCTCGTAACTGAGACCACCCGGGGCGAGGACATGGCTGCTGCCGCCGTATTCTCCGAAAACGAGCCCCATGATCTCAGTGCTCATGTTGCGGTGGTAGTAAGGAGGGCGGAAAGTGCCTTCAGCGGTAATCCACTTTTCGGTAAAGATTAAGAATTCGCTCAAAGGGGTGTCTTTCTTGTTCGACTTGACAGAGAGGACAGTGTAAAGGGTTGGATCAGCTTGATCCTTCGTCGAGTTGACCAGGCTTATAAACTCGTTCAAGTCGTATTTAATGGGAACGTGATTGCCGTGCCAGGCAACAACGTCAAAGGGAGTGTGATTTTGCTCGCACTTGTGAAGAGCGCCATCGAGTTTGTGTATGATGGACCACGGATTCTCATCAATGTGGTAGCGAGCAAGTGGAGCGCAAAAGTTTCGTTCCATGGACATGCCATTGGGTCCGATGACGCCACGGTCGGGGAGTTCATGGTGAGCAGCAAAAGCCTCGTGGATATAACCTCGTGACGGTCCATCAGGCAGCCTGATACTGAAGCGCATACCACTCGGCATTAGGAATACCTCCCCTGGACGGACCATGAGGTTTCCAAGCTCAGTTGTTATATCCAGGCGACCTTGCTGGGGGAGAATAAGCATCTCTCCGTCATTATTGCAAAAGGCTTCCCTGGCCATGTCGGAATTTGCCGAGTATGTATGAACGGCGAGGCCTTCTTGCAAGCCGGCATCTCCTTTACCACCGATGGTGCGGATGCCTTGGACGAAGTTTATCGGCTTAATATCGCCGTTCACGTTGTTGCCTCCGGGAATGGGAAAGGGGTCCCAGGCTTGTTGAGCGGCACACGATTCAACATTAGGGTTTGGGGAGAGGAAAGAGGACTCAATCTAGGTGTCAGGCGAGCAAGGTGTTAGTGCCGAGTTGGAGAGGTTCTTCTGGCAGAGGCGGGAGTGCTTACATGTTCATTGATGCTAGGATCAAGACGAATGGGACCATGTGCTACCGAGGGACGAATTCGGTACATCCAAACGTGACGAACATCGTTCCGCTTGACGTTGACAGCTGATCCATTGAGCTGCTCCGAGTAGAGGTCATACTTGACATTCTGGGGTGTATTCTGTGACCAAGAGATGATACCCGGGAGTGCCTGGCTGATGAAACGATTGCCAAACCCGGTCGTATAAGAGTATGGATCATCGACTGTAGGCGGCTTGGTGTATTCCGCCTTGGCAGTTGCTGCCGGGGGAAGCGGACTCTGATCGGTCTTTGGCGGCTTTGATGCCTTTGATGGAAGGGAAACCATGATGCCAACGTTTGGTGGGAGCTACAAACGGAGAGCTTGGCTGTTGGAGCAGGGGTGTGCGAGGGTGTTTGACTGCTTGCCCCAATGGAGATTTGAAGTGGTCGTTGATGAGGATCTGGGGCACTATTGGAAAGCATGGATTTGATACACGGAGCAAAGGAAGGAGAGAGGAACAGACCATGGCAGGCCATGGCAAAATATTTATCAAGAACGGGCAAGCTTTGAGCTGTGCCACCACCCCACAGTCTAGCACATTGGTAGGTGTAGCTGACCTTACCTGTATGTACATGGCAATCTGGTGGCTTTGCTGGGCAGGCAAAGCGGCAGAGGTACCTTGATTACCTCTAGCTTTCTCGGCTGAGAGGCGGGATGCTACCTAGCGGAGACTTGCTGGGAGAACACGGCAAATGTCGGTGCTACTTGCTACCGATGTTGATAGGTATGATGTGCCAATTGCCCTGGTCAGGCGGATACCCGACCTCGTACAGTACATGATGTGAACCGGGTGAAAGGCGAGGGCAGACGAGACAGCTTTGTGGCTGCTGGCTGATGGGGCGGAGATCGGCCATGCCCCTCGGTCCTGAGAAATGATTGTAGTGCTTTTCTTTTTCGGGTGTGTCGATTTAGCGGTGGTGAGTGAGCGCACATGATTCACCGGCTGAAAGAGAATCAACTCGACAGTGTGAATTGACTCCAAGTCCCAGCATCACGACAGATTGCGGCAGGCATCGGAATTCTAATTCCTTAGCCAATACCTTGGCTAAACAGATAGTAAGTTAAGTACATAAATAGGTGCAATGATAAGGTACTTGCTGATTTCTTGGGTTCTAATACTACGTACCTCTATCTGCGAGGCCCTTGACAGCCCTGCACTGTGTGACCTGAGACAGTGTTGTACCATGGCGCTAGCTGCCAGGTGTTGTGGTACCTCTAAGCTGGCCGCTTGCCTTTTACCAGTGAAGTTGTGAACCCAGCAGCCTGCACGATCACCCCACCAGAGGTCCCTGTAACCCCGCCACAGCCCCGCCACAGCAGGCGCAGCACCACTAGCTGCCGCCCGAATTCCCAATACTGGGTAACTGAACATTAGTTATCATCTCTATTGGATCGCTGCCGTTTGTCTGCATTATTAACCAGTACACGAACGTCCTCACAAACACCAAACGCAGCCCTCGGCGGCCTGTCACTAAATGGTGTTTCAAATCTCTCCGGCGTTAAATAACCAGATTCCCCGCTGATGTCAAGTAAATCATGCACACTCACCCTAATTCTGTCAAAGTACATGGTGTCGTTGGGGGGCGCTGGCTGATTAGCACCAAGTCACTGCCCCTCAACACGAACCTAATGATTCTAATCGGGCGGCAAACTGTCAAGGGCCACGCCATCATCTTTACCGTGGACGGCCATCGGACACAACAGCGCTCGCTCACGATACCCATTAGGTATACTGCAGATGCTGCAGCCATGTATGGACCAGCCTCCCTCGCCTAGAGTCGGACGGGACGGACTGTTCCAAGCTCATAACCGTCTCTAGTTGTCTACTAGGATACCTACGAAAAGACCTGTCCATTTTCGCGATGCCGAACCGCCGAATACTCAACACCGAATACCCATAGACCCGGTCATAATTTCACGCAACGCCATGGAATCGACGGAGCGTCGCATCGTTATACAGTATCCCGTGGCTTCTCGTTTTCCTCGCGACTCGCAACATCCGTCTGCTATGCAGGCTGATGGAGCCAATGCTGATTGATGGCCCCCCAAGCAACCCAAGGTGCAGGACATCAAGCCACCGACTTTGTCCGGCAGGCAAATCGGGACGTGGGCTTGCCCAAGTTGGTCAAGCTCAAACCAGACTGGCCGCGCCCAAAACCAATCCCATGACAGGTTGCTCCATCCGGACAACTGGGCACGCCGACCGACGACAAGGCATCATCGCACCATTTGCAACTTTGGCGTCACACTGCATCTATTCTGTCCTACGTTGGCTAATAAGTCGCAACTGCTGCCGGGAACCGTGACTGGTGCCATATTCGCCCTCATGAACTGGCTGCAGGTTGGCGGCGACTGAGTGCTACTGGTAGAGGGGAACCGGCTGGGCTCACTCTCAGTCACCCCCGGGGGGTGCGTCTCTCACCATCCTGACGAGCGTGACGCCATACCTCTGTAATGTAGCCGCTCGGGGATAGGTGCTTCCTTCTTTGTACAGGAGACGGAAGTGCCCGTTTAATGGTTTCCATTCAAACGAGGACCAAAGTCTACGCCGCAAGCTACTAAAGTAAACTGCTGTGGAGCGATAAAGCTGAGAACCAACATGTATAATTTGCACATTCTGTGGCAAGACGAACTGGCAGACTGAGAGATGGCCGTTTTGGTTGGTCACCTTGTTGGTGATCGGATCATGTTCTTACGACTAGCGCCATCGCGGGCTAAAATCTGAAAATAGACAAACATGAACAAGACAAGCCTCTTAAACGGTCTCAAACTATGAATCTAGGAAATCCTCCAATGCAAGCTCGAACATGTACCGGTCTTCTCGCTGCGTGCTTCGGAAAACTGCGTTGGTAGACATGTTTACTCATTCGTCGGCAGACGGCACCTTGTCTCGGTACGTGCCCAGCTTCCACCACGCTAACTAACTACTGCCTTGGGCTGTAATCTCCTCTCCTCTTTCCATCCCGTCGTTAACTTGCCTTCTCTTCTCTCTTTCTTCTCTTCTCTTCCCGTCAGGAGAAGGCGCCCCACCACCCACGAGCTACTTACCTAGTGGCGAAGTACTAGCAAGTTATCCAAGGAGACAGCGACTCGCATCACCAACAGAGAAGCGTCCTCCACAATCCACTTCACCTTTGTCCTCTTCTACAGCTCGGCGCACCAAGAGGCGGCGCCGCACGCAGCCTCCTACCTAACTTAGCTCCAATCTACCGTGCCTCGCCCACACACACCCTCGTCGCTCCGATCCTCCGGCATCCCCTCCAGATCCACCGGCCCCTCCGTGTCGTTTGACCTCGTCACCAATCCAGGATAACGACCAAGTCTGTTTGGTAGAGAGAGGCTTGCTGTCGTGCCCGAATCATCATCGAGCACATCGCCTCGGACGCGATCGGCAAGCCCGGCCCCGTCGGCAAGCAGCCGGCTAGTGGCAACTATCAACCAGCACCTTGAAAAGATGGATGCCACGGATTTTGATGCCTGGCCGTTCGGTCTAACTATCCTGGCAACGCTAATGGCCCTGTTTGTTGTCAAAGTCGCCCTCAATCGACGCCGCACCAACGGCCTGCCCCTACCTCCCGGCCCCCCCGCAGAACCCATACTCGGCCACCTACGCATCGTGCCCTCTCACAGCCCAGAGTACACTTACATGCAATGGTCTCGCCAGTATGGATCAGATGTGCTCTCTGTCAATATACTTGGCCAGCCTGTCATTGTCCTCAACTCAGTCAAGGCCGCCGTCGACCTTCTTGATAAGCGAGGCCACAAATACTCGGACCGGCCGCGCTTTGTGCTTTTTGAGGTAATGGGATGGGGCAAGACGCTCACATTTTTGCGATGGGGGCCTGATTTCCGAAAACATCGACGCATTCTACAGAAAAGCCTCTCAAATAGTAGTATTGTGCAATACAGACGAATGCAAGAGCGGGAAACAGCCATCATGCTCAAAGGCTTGGCAGCGAATCCCGCAGAGTGGGAAAATGTTGTGCGCCGACTAGCTACTGCGATCGTTCTTGGCATCGGATTCGGCATCACAATTGACAGCGATAAGGATCCGTTTATTCAAGTGGCTGCAGACGCCAGTTACGCCCTTGGCCACGGAGGCGCCCCAGCCGGCACGCCCGTCGATTTCTTCCCGATTCTCCGATACATGCCGAGGTGGTTGCACGACAGGTCGCTCAAGTTTGCCAACGATTGGGCCTGGGCTATCCGCAATCTTCACGACAAGCCGTTCGATGCGGCCGTGTCGACCCGGCGGCGCACAGAGTCCATAATCCAGGCTATGCTGGATGAGCGACAAGCGCAGCTTGGAAAAGGAGAAACACCAGAGCTAGAACTAGACGATATCAAAGGCGCGGCTGGGGCGGTATTTGCCGCCGGACAGGACACAACATGGGCGACTATCATGGTTTTTGTCATTAACATGATTCTGCACCCAGAGATTCAAGCCAAGGCGCAACAAACCTTGGACCAAGTTGTGGGACGCAACAGGATACCGAGTTTCGAGGACAGGCAGAATCCTGACCTACGCTACATTGAGTACCTAGTGCAAGAGACACTCAGATGGTGCCCTGTCTCTCCGATTGGTATCCCTCATCGGTCGATCGAAGACGATGTATACAATGGCTACTTTATCCCTGCAGGGTCTTTTGTCTATGCCAATGCACGCGCTATGACTCACGATCTTGATATTTACCTGGACCCTGACGAGTTTGACCCTGAAAGATATACGCCTGTGGAAGAAGGCGGTCGCGGCGAGCCATTTCCAAATGGCCAATTTGGATTTGGCCGGCGCGTCTGTGTCGGCCAGCACCTTGCCAAGGCCACCGTGTGGATAGTGGTTGCGGGCATTCTGAGCACGATGGACGTTAAAAAGCCGCTTGACGACCAAGGGAATGAAGTGACGCCGAAGGTGGAATTGACGAATGGATTGACCAGCCAACCCGACGGTTTCGACGCGAGGTTTGTACTGCGAGACGACATGAGCCTTGATTTAATACGTGCGCTGTAAGGCAGTGGTTGGCGCCCTGGTTGTACGAATAAATCGCTAGCTGTCCTTCAAAGTGACAAGTGATTTTGGATTCGTGGTGATGTGGATGTTGTTGGCGGCTTTTAGGTTAGCAACAAGTGCGAAACCAATGTATAGATGGGTTTTGCGATGTTCATCAAACTCAACCTGCGCCCTAGCGTCGATTTTTGTAAATTCTCATCCTGCTCATGTCTTTGTTTTTTCTCCTCCTTTCTGTTTTCGTCAATTTTCGCATTTTTGTCGTTCAAGGTCCTCTTCTGATGACGCTGCACCGTTGTGCCAAGTCAGGCAGCTGAGACCTGCTTCGCCAAACGCCTGCCTGAAATCCAGATGTCGCATCTTCGTCATTCCCCGACTCTCGAAGAAATATTCATCTCTGCGGCTTCGGGTTGGTTGTCGTCGCTGTCGAGGCCTTTCCGAGGCTATCATTGTGGATACGTGCAGTGACGAGACTGGTCCGTGAATGGTGATTTCCAAGCAAAAGCTGGCGTCTCGTAACTCCGCCCTCGGGAGCGGCGCAGTATAAGCTCCGTCTCCATTGGCCGTGAATCTGGGGAGCTTCGAGCTGTGTTAACTAGTGTCGATTCGTGAGCTTTTTGCCTTTCGTTGCCCCTCCTCACTGATCAGGCGTAGCCAACCGAGCGTTTTCGTCGGCCAGGAAAAGCCCGCCCGCCGCCGCCGTAGGAGAGCTTTATTAAGCTTCCCCCTCTTCTCTCCCCCTCCTCCCCCCTCCTCTCCCCCTCCATCGATTGCATCATCTCCTTCACCCAAACATCAACGAGAAGCAAAAACAGAAAAACAATCATCCAAAATGGTCAAAGCAGGTAAGGAATTAAGAAAACCACCACAGGCGTACGCAATGAATATCTGCACGTCGTCGGATGATGCTGGTGATAAGATTTGATGGAGGGGCGGCTGCGCTGGATGTTTATAGGTTGGGCGGGAAATGCGAGCTGGTTTGCGCTGGTTTTTTTAGCCGCGCCGCCATGTGCCGTTACGGCCATCCATCCATCTTATTGATGACCTTGATGGATTGGGCTGGCTGGCTGCAAGACTTGTCTCTCGATTCGAGGGCCTTGATGGCACCCAGCATTGTCCCGCCCTGTCTTGCCCGCCCATCCAGCTGCTCCCCTCCAGATGCACTGCTCCCCTCCAGATGCACTGCTCCCCTCCAGACGAGCCCCCCCCCCAATGAACCCCCGTCTCTCACCATAACCAATTCTAACCAATCGCCCCCAGTCTGTGTTCTCCGCGGTGACGCCAAGGTTGGCGGCACCGTCACCTTCGAGCAGGAGTCCGAGTCGGCGCCCACCACCATCACCTATGACCTGACCGGCAACGACCCCAACGCCGAGCGCGGCTTCCACATCCACACCTTTGGCGACAACACCAACGGCTGCACCTCGGCCGGCCCGCACTTCAACCCGCACGGCAAGACGCATGGTGCGCCCACTGACGCCGCCCGTCACGTGGGTGACCTCGGCAACGTCAAGACGGACGCCCAGGGCAACGCGAAGGGTTCCATCCAGGACTCTCAGGTCAAGCTGATTGGCCCTCACAGCGTCATTGGCGTGCGTATACATCTATATGCGGCCACTCGGTACTTGTCACGATCTGCTAACATTGCTTCCAGCGCACTGTCGTTGTCCACGCTGGCACTGACGACCTCGGCAAGGGCGGCAACGAAGAGTCCCTCAAAACTGGCAACGCTGGTCCCCGTCCCGCTTGCGGTAAGCCTCGCTCCTCCAATAAAGCACTTTGAAATGAATACTAATTGTCTTCCAGGTGTCATTGGTGTGTCCAACTAAGCTGTTCGGCGCAAGAAACCAAAATGACGAGATGGCAACTATTTGAGAGAAAGGTCTTAAGCCGGACCAATTCTTGACTAGATTGACATGTAGTTTCACCCAATGAAAAAAAGACATTTCACTTTCGGAACTTTTGACTTTATGAATTGATTGTGCTGGCCGCCGCTGATTTCCGCCTCGCCGCACTGGTGCGCCCATCTTTATACATACCTTGACACCCTACGAGGCCGCCACCTGATGTGCCAACCCCCAAAACCTTTTTGGAAACACCTCAAGCCACATCGAGGCAAGGCTGCAAGGATCTCACTACCATGCTGAACCTTCGCCGTGCAGCCCGGGTGTCGTCTCACCCCAGTCTTGGGACGAGTTCTAACGGGCCCGTAGAACATTCCATCTGCGACATTGGCTCGCCAAGGTTGTTTGTGTATAAAACAGTGCATCAGTTTAGAGACGAAACATGCCAATAGCTAGGGAAAGTCCGGCTAGTGGCCGAGTCTGATGACAGCAGCGGCGCGCGGCTCAGCGCGGATGTGGCGTGGCCCGGCGTCGGACGAAGGACTAAGGCTGAACGCGGCAAAACATCAGATGGAGGCAATGTTGGAGGAACTTTTCTGCCCTGGGATTTTATTCTTGCCAATCTTCTACGCTTAGGATTTTATTTGACCAATGGCTAGTTCTGATTAGACGGGAAGACACAATGAGCAGAAGTTAGGGTGATCCGGCCAGCCGTGACTAGGCCATAACACCAAAGGTAAAACCACCATCAGAGCGTAATTTATGTGGTTTTCTCCCTGAGGACATCCTTCATGCTGTTGAAACGCATTATAAGTTATTCGCTTCTATTGGAACATGGGGCAATCTACTGTAATGTTTAAGGTAGTGCGGCTGCATACGAAACATCCTCCGTCTTAAACCCAGCACCGCCTCACTGTCAAGGAAGAACGCATAAAAAGGCGAGGCAAAAGGACCAATATCTTAGACCAACCAGGGGGTTCTGTGCAACAAGTCGCATTCCCCGCCATCCCTGAGTGCAGAAAAACTCCGGCCGCATGGAAATATTTAGGCGGTTTCATCCTATCGCACCCTTGTCTCAGGATCTTCCTGTCTCCTGTAGTTCGAAGCGAAGGGGCTCGCCACTCTATGCCGCCGCGTATTTACCGCCCCGGCGATCGTCAACGCAAATGAGTCAGGCCATGGCAGGTGCCAAGGGCCAGGACGTCTCTTACACAGAGGCAGCCGCAGGAGATCCTCTTGGCACAACAAGACTTGATGTGCGAAACCAGCCAGGACAGCGGAAACAGAGGCACGTCTTCCGATGAATGTCATCAGGTATAGCCCATGAGTCTTTTTTTGGGTTTCACACCTTCGAGTCAGATGGAAACAAGAAAAAACCAAGCTTGCTCTTGGCTTGTTTGTACTATGCATACGGAATGACGTCCCTCGCTCTGTGCTGGCCCGGCCTTCTGCTTTCTTCAGCCCACCCGTGTTCACTATTGTGACGGCCCGATATCCAGACTTGGGGGCCCCCGACTTGGTCAGATACGGAATTGATGAGCGCAATGCTCAGTTCAGCCACTCTCCAGCTCCGATGTGCAGTCATATGCCATTTATGTGTAATAGCGCAGAGTGTAAGTGCTGTGTGTAACGATTGTGCTGGGAGAGCATATGTGCGAGTTCGTGTATGAATCTACTATATAACTGTACAACGATCCGTTTGGATCTGCATCTGTAGTTCTTTGGACGGCGGACCACTGGCCTTTACCGGATAAAGGAGGAACCCAAGTCACAACTCACAAACCAACGAACCTTTAATAATAATATCGACACCATGAGGTACAGCTGGCCGTACACCACCACACTGCTCATTGCCCTCGAGACGACCGCCGCGCAGCGCGTCATTCAGGGCAGCGTGCAGCACTTCCAGAGCGAGGCCACTGGCCCGTGGCAGCCGCTGCTGGCGCTCGGCTTCGGCTCACCGCCGCAGGAGATCACCGGCATCTTCGACTCGGGCTCGTCCGACACCATCATCCCGCAGGCCGGGTCCAAGCTATGCCAGGTCGAGAACCAGCAGTGCACCGACGGGGCCGAAATCGTCCGCGGCGAGTTCGACGAGCAGCTGACGTCCGACGTCGAGGAGCTACCGGGGCAGGAATTCGAAGCCGGGTTCAGCGGTGGCGATGAGTTCAATGGCGAGTACATCAAAACAACTGTAACGGTCATCACCCCGGATGGGACCGGGGCCAGCAACGGTACCGGCAGGCTTAGCGGTGCTGACGGTGCCGGCGGTGCCGGAAACGTCACGGGCGAGGAGGTGCCCAACGCACAGGTGGCGCTGGCGTCGGATGGCCAACCTTCCGGCGACTTTCCGCAGTTTGCCATCTACGGCGTCGGACCTCGCGAGGCTGAGGCCACGGACAAGAAGTACGACAATCTGCCGCAGGTCATGAAGGACACGGGCGTCACCAAGGGCAACTCATATAGTGTGGTCATGAACCCGACGCGTGAGTGCTTCCCCCGCGAGAACCCCCACCTGCTGGTGGCGAAGAGAACTCTGGCAGACTCTAACACAACTCTATGCAGCCCTCGCTAACGGAAGCGTCTTTTTTGGCGGCGTCGATCGGTCCAAGTTCACTGGCGAGCTGCAGCAAGTTCCGATCGACCGGACCACCGATGGCAAGATTAGTGACTTTGTAGTCAAGATGAGCTCCATACGGCTGGACATGAGCGGTGGCAATAATCAGACGAGGCGGCTCACAAGGAGCGAGAAGCGTGAGCACATGCGCCTCAAACGCTCGATATTTCGCCGCACAGCCCCACGGAACAAAGGCTACAGCAAGGCCAAGGGCAAGTACGGCGGCGGCGACGAGACCGGCGAGGAGGACGTTCAGGCAGCGCGTGTCTTGAGCGCTGGCGAGGGCGGTCACAACTCCAACAGCAAGGGCCAGGGAAACAACAGAAACAGCAACAATGGCGGCAACTGCTGCAGCTGCAGCTGCAACAACAACAACGGCGACAACGGCGACAACGGCGACAACGGCGACAACGGAAGAGACAACCGGAACAAAGACAAGGGCAACAAGAATCAGGGCAGCAGCAATAACGGAAGCGGAAAGAGTGGCAGCGGTCTCATTGACCTTGGCCTGAACAAAAAGAATGCCTTCACCCTCTTCGACACGGGCGGCGTCGCCCTGACGCTCCCCGCCAACGTGCTGCGCAAGATGGCGCGCGCCCTCGACACCGACTTCAGCGACGAGTTTGGGGAGCTGGGGCCGGTAGACTGCGGCCTGCTCAGCGCCGGAAACAAGCTCGTGATGGGTTTCAACAACGACCGCGTGCAGACGACGCTCGCGCTCGACAAGATCCGCATCTCGGACGAGATCGCGGACCCGAGGCTCACGCAGGAGGGGCTCTGCGAGGTGGGCGCGTTCGCGTCGGCGCCGGACGAGAACCTGAACAGCATGGGATTCGTCTACTTCACGGACGTCTACACGGTGTTTGACCTGGAGAACAACAGCCTGTGGTTCGCGCAGGCCACGGGCGACCCGGGCGCGCCGGGCGAGCAGCTGGAGGAGTTTCCGTGATGAAGCCGAGCGTAGGAGAGCTCGGAGACCGGTAAACAATTACAGTAAGCTCTGAAGAGAAGAGGGAAAATAAAAAGTACCAAGAAGATACAGACAAGTAAGAAAGTAGCAATACAATAATGCAAGCGCCGACCTGGTCGGGCCGTGAAGCATAAAGTCTCCAAGCTATACAATTATGAAGGCAACAATTAATCAAGAAGGAACCGAGCCACAGAATAAAATGATCAATTGTCTAAATTATGAAAGAAGCCGATCAATTAGCCGCTCAGTTCCTTCGACAACATGCGAATGGGTGATTGGCGAGTAGACCCTACAGCATGAGCCGGCTCGAAGCACTGCTTCTTCCTCCGTCAAGGAAGCCAAACGAGGCTCGAAAGCAATGACGCGGGCTCCATTAAACCAACGTCGCGCCAGGAAAGAGGCCAGTTCGGTATGAAAATGAGCTGGCAGTTCCGGGCCGCGTCCAGCTGCGTACCTCTCTATTTTAAGACCCGTCCATCCTACCTCGCAGCGTGAAGGCGATGACCGGCCTCGCCGGTCGCTCCATTGAGATCTCGCATCGACAAACACCGCATACTGGCAGCTATATGCACATATTTTTTGTTGCTTTTTTTTTATCGAGATTCTGGTCGGTGCTTGCCGAAACATCCGTCCACGTTCGACTCACTCGTTCGGACCAGCTGACGCGGGCCAGCCGCATCTGTCGCCCTCAATCTCAGGGCAAACGACGCTGGGAGCCGTTGAAAGTCAAACAAAACGGAGCAAGCGAGGATGGAATAGCCTCGAGGATACTGTTGCCTGCTCAATGACTGGTTGCGGCAACTTGCAGTACTCGCGCCTGTGTCATCGGCACGGCACAGGACGCAGCCTGAAAGGTTGCTGAAGGGTCAATTGAGCAGCCTGACCAGTTCTTGCCAGGCGCATGTGCACCTTTGTTGATTCTACCTATGTTGAAATGACTATAATGCAAAAATATTCTGACGAGAACCTCCGTCCGGCTTTGGCAATGCAGGGGGTGCTTTCCGGGTTCCCGCAGGAGCGGATGTTAATATTTCTCGGGGGAAACAAGTGTGTCATTGTATCGAGGGGCTGGAGATTGCTATTAAACTGTGCACTTGGCGCAACAAACGAGAGCTAACAAGAAACCCTGGCGGTTGCATTGCGTTGTTGGCTGTGTGGTTCATGGCTCACTTTGACACTCTTGCTCCTTGTATTCTGGCGATACGCCTCACTGTGGCGGCTGCGTTGTGGCTGGTGATACAACCCCACACTCGAGTATAACTCGCCGTTGACGGTGGCCAGATTGTGCGATAACCCAGGTATTTTGGACAAATATTGGCTTGAGAGGTCTGTCTCCAAATTTCACATGCCTAAACGCCTTTGAAACTTATTTTTGCACCGTAGTAAGCGACCGTTACAAAGCAACCCTCGTATTGGTGGTGCAAGGAACGGCCACCTTGCCTCACCAGATTCTCAGGCACACGACAGGCCACAATGCGGGGCGTCTCCATCCAAGCTCCCCTTCCTACAGTCTGGCGTCTCCCAACCATTCGGCTAGCTTCTACTGACCTCTTCAATCTGTCTCTTCAATTGTCTGTTTCAAAGACCGTTTCTTTACTTTTCAATTCGGCTTTGTCGTCTGCTTCTTGCTCTTCTCACGTCTCTTGCCGCTAGGTACGTCAATCCAATTGCGTCGGCGGGGTTTAGCCAGGCACTGCTCGACAAGATGCTCGATGGCGGTGTAAAGATAATGGCACCATGAACATGGGAAGGACATTCGTCTACCATATGCCTCTGATGATTTGCAAGACGCAATGGCCAGAACCTCCACCAGAGATTGGATAGTGCCGAGAAATTATCGCCTGCATTCTGCCAATCTTGCAACCACGTATAGTATATGCAGCTGACCAGCGTCTGTTCATAGATCTCCCTGTGTATCCCTATCGGTTTATTCATCATGTCCAAGCCTTTCATCGGCAATGTCAAGAGCGTTCTTAGTGGCGATACTCTGGTTTTGACCAGCCCAAACAATCCTGCTGCCGAACGAAACATCTCCCTCGCCTACGTCACCGCCCCTCATCTGCGCCGCGACGGCGACGAGCCCTTTGCCTTCCAATCCCGCGAATACCTCCGCAACCTCGTTGTCGGCAAGGCCGTTCAGGCCACGATTCACTACACAATCCCCAACTCTGGACGAGAGTTCGGCACTGTCAAGCTCAAGGACGGCACTGATCTCCCCGATGAGTTGGTCAAGGCTGGCTGGCTAAAAGTCCGAGAGGATGCTGGCAAGAAGGAAGATTCCCCAGAGATTCTTGATAAGCTCGAGACTCTTCGTGCTCTTGAAACCCAGGCCAAGGCCGAGTCCAAGGGCTTGTGGGCTGGCACTGGTGGCATGATTGAGGTGCAAAACGACCTTGGCAGTCCTGACTTTATCAGAGAATGGAAGGGAAAGACCGTCGATGGTATCGTCGAACGTGTTCTCAGCGGTGACAGACTTCTTGTGCGTCTGCTCCTCTCTGAGAAGAAGCACGTTCAGCCCATGACCCTGCTTGCTGGTGTTCGTGCCCCGGCCACCGAGAGAGTGCAGACCTCAACCGGAGCTACACAGCCTGCTGAAGAGCATGGCAACGAGGCCAAGGCCTTTGTAGAGTCCAGGCTTCTGCAGCGTCTTGTCAAGGTCGAAATCGTCGGCGCGAGCCCCCAGGGACAGCTAATTGCCCACGTGCTCCATCCCCGCGGAAATATTGCGGAGTTTCTCCTTCAAGAGGGTCTCGCTCGATGCAATGATTTCCACTCGACTATGTTGGGTGAAAAGATGGCTTCACTGCGTGCTGCCGAGAAGGAAGCACAAGGCAAGAAGCTACGTCTGCACAAGAACCACGTTGCCAAAGCCGACGGCGGAAACCAGGACATGGCCATCTTCAAGGTCCTCGCTGCTGACACTGTGCTCGTGCGCACTAAGAACGGCGGCGAGAAGCGCATCAGTTTTAGCAGTGTCCGTGGCCCTCGTACAAATGAAGCCTCAGAGGCGCCATTCCGTGACGAAGCCAAAGAATTCTTGAGACAAAAGGTCATTGGCAAGCAGGTCAAGATTAGCATTGATGGCAACAAGCCTGCGACTGAAGGCTTTGAGGCTAAGGAGGTCGCTACCATCACCGACAAAGGCAAGAATATTGGCCTAGAGCTGGTTGAGGCTGGCTGGGCTACCGTTATTCGTCATCGCAAGGACGATACCGATCGATCGCCCATCTATGACGATCTTCTAGCTGCACAGGAAAAAGCCAAGGAAGAAAAGAAGGGCATGTGGTCTGGCAAGCCCCAAAAGGCTAAACAGTACCTCGATCTTTCGGACAACCTCCAAAAAGCCAAGATCATGCTCGCCACCCTACAACGGCAAAAGAAGGTTCCTGCTATTGTTGACTTTTGCAAGGCCGGCTCTCGCTTCACTATTCTGATCCCTCGTGAGAGTGTCAAGCTGACGCTTGTTCTCGGTGGCATCCGCGGCCCTCGTGCTCCCCGCCCCGACGGTGAAGGTGGCGAACCGTTCGGCAAGGAGGCCCTCGACCTGGCTAACCGCCGCTGCAATCAGCGCGACTGTGAGGTCAACATTCAAGATATGGACAAAGTCGGCGGTTTCATTGGAGAGCTATACATTGGTCGCGAGAACTTCGCCAAGGTCCTAGTTGAAGAGGGTCTTGCCACTGTGCATGCATATTCGGCACAGAAATCGGGCAACTCTAACGAGCTATTTGCTGCTGAAAAGCGCGCCAAGGAAGGCCGCAAGAATCTCTGGAAGGACTGGGACCCATCTCAGGATGAGGAGGAGGAAGAGGAGGCCCCCGCAGAGACACTGGAGACCGAAGTTTCTCTAGAAAAACGCCCCACTGACTACCGCGATGTTGTCATTACCAATATTGACAGCAATGGTAAGCTCAAAATTCAGGAGATTGGAAAAGGCACGGCTGCTCTTGAGCTGCTCATGAGCGATTTCCGCAAGTTCCATCTCGACTCCAAGAACAACAAACCCCTGGCCGATGCTCCCAAGACCGGTGACTACGTCTCGGCCAAATTCTCTCTAGACGGCCAGTGGTATCGTGCTCGTGTCCGTGCAAATGACCGCACTGCCAAGGTTGCTGAGGTCATGTTTGTTGACTACGGAAACTCGGAAAAGGTTGCCTGGTCTAACCTCCGCCCTCTTGACCAGGGCCAGTTCGGTGCCCAGAAGCTCAAGCCGCAGGCCGTCGACGCCTCGCTGGCCTTTGTGCAGCTCCCAACTGGCGCCGATTACTTTGACGAGGCCGTCGCCTTCATCGCCGAGCTGACGGAGGGCAAGCGCCTGGTCGGCAGCTTCGACTATGTCGACAACAAGGAGAACATTAGCTACATCACGCTCTACGACCCCAAGGCGGACGGCGGCCTCCCCGGCCCCAACGAGTCGGTCAACAACGAGATTGTCGCCGCTGGCTTCGGCATGGTCCCCAAGAAGCTGAAGGCATGGGAGCGCAGCAAGCCCTTTGAGCCCGTCCTGCAGCACCTCCGCCAGACGGAGACCCAGGCCAAGGCTGAGCGCCAGGGCCAGTGGGAGTATGGTGACCTGACTGAGGACTAGAGTTGAAGCACATGCCAAAAACGATTTATAACTATCGATAGATATATATTTGAAAAAAGGCAATGGGAACTGTATGGGAGGCTGACATACTAAGGATATAAAAGTGTTTTGATGGGACTCATGATTGCATTCAAGAAAACTTTGGCATTTTAAGCGCCGCCGCATGAACAGAAAGGGACACGTGAAGCTGGGGTAGAATGTAAAGATGATTAATGCTCCACCTAGAAGAGGTAGACGTTCATGAATTGACGAAACATGCACCTGTACAGCAACCCACCGAGAACTTAACAAGCGGTTTGACAGGTACGAAAACCCTGTGAAGAGGTTGTGAGAGGTTGTGGGACTCTGGTAAGAGAAAGTGATTAAAACATGAGATCAATGCATGAAAGGCATATGCTGTGAATAACACCCCTCCCCCGGAAACGACGAATTCTTTCAGCTGCGACGGGCTTTATCCTTTCCTCTGGCACAAATGGCGGTATGTAAACGGTACTACTCTCCTTTGCTTCCATGTTCACAGACCACACCCACCATTACCGCATACTTACTCTTGCATTGCCTCTCGTCTGTCGGTCACGGCTCTCCGGTGCCGGAGGCCAGGTATATGGGAAAGGGAGGCCGGTGCAGCATGCGGAGAAAACCCGGGAGCTTCGCTAGGAGACGGAGGCACACGCGGCTCCATTGGAGAAGAGAAAGAAATGAAAAGTAACTACTGCAAGGGAAGAGGCGGGCAAGGGATGAGAGCGCCACCATTGTGTGAGGCCAGGACGACGTTCAAGTGACGCGCTCGCGCTGTTCCAATCACCTGTCCATGCGCGTGCATAGAAACAGCGACGAGATGGGGAGGAGAGACAGACTATTCGCTCTGCATCGGGCAGTCTGCACGGAAAGGACGGCTCCCCTCTGACACGGTTCGCCTTTGCTCCAACGTTGCTCGAGTTCGGGTAACTTCGGGCCGCCTCCTATATGTTATCAGACGCAGGGACGAAGATAGCTTGCCAATTCTTTCCAGAGAAGGAAATACACATTGCCGTTGCATTCAGAACCCCAGGTTTATGAATAGTCGGTGTCTGTTTGCGGGGAAACCCTTTCCCACCTCGTATGCTTGGTCATGGCGGGATGCTTGGGCCAACACCACGACTTGGTCCAGGACGGCGCTATATTACATGCGGCAAGGCATATTCGCAGTCCTGCTGGGGAGCAACGCCGGTGCAAATCCAGCCAGCAGCGGTGATGGATCAGCTTCGGAGATGTAACGCGGGGTAGCATCGCCAAGAACGAGGGGGGCATGGTGAAAGTGAACAGAATAGAAGAGGCTGGTTTCAGCCTCTTCACAGCCTCTTCCTCACAGCTTTAAAAAGGTTCTTGGGATGATCTACCTAGCTTCCATGACTGCTGCACGCCACGCAGGGCCTATCCTGTAGCTTTCGGGCGAGCCCTTTCTCGATGGCCGTGTCTTCAACGAACAGCTTCCTCCAGTCTAGACTGCGCGAAATCTCGGGGCGAGCGCCACCGAACGGCTCGTTGTGGCTGGTTCGCGGAGCTATGCACCGCCAGGCGGGACGATCTAGGTGTGCTGCACACCAAACGATGGTGTCTGTTGCAACGGCTGTCGACAGGTCAGGTTGGTTGGGTTGCTTCGCTGCGCAGTGATCGCCTAGTGCGACGCCGGGCCGTCCATGGCGTTCTGGCAGAGCAGCAGCGAAGGCTTCACCATCTGCAGGTCGGCTGGCTCAAGTTGACCACCGGAAGGGGGGGGGGGGGCGAGAGTGGCGGGGTGAGTGGTGGTGCGGCCATCGTCAAAGTTGTGTGTGTGAATTGCGTCGATGGGTTGATCTGCGACTGCAACTTCTCCTTCGGGTGATGCTAGATATGCATTTGCAGCCTTTGAATCATCGCATCTTAGGTTTTCGGTCCCCCTGGGCATGGAGCGAGGTTGTTGGCGTTGCATAGCAGTTCTCCAACTCCATGTGGTAGTTTTGCATCGTTTTCTTTTTGTGGTGACTACTGGAGCTTGTCACAATGGCGCGTTGGTGACAGCGGTTTATGCCTGATCTGGACAATCCCCCGCCCCTAGGCTCGTCAAGTTGCCCACTTCCCCAGACACCGCTGGCGGTAGTAAACAAAGACTTGGTGTCGCAGAGTTGAACCGCGTCAACGGAATCGGATCTTGCTCGTCGTTATGAAATTCGTTACGTCGGCTATTGAGAGAGTCCAATTGCCAAGCATGTGAAGCTGGGGCTTGTGGCATGAAATGAACGGCGGACGATCTTTTACTAATTAATTAGAAGCAGATGTGGAGGGAGGCCGTCGGCAGCCTCCGTCAGTGGCCAATATTCTGAGACAGTTCGCAGGCGAAAGCGGGGGATAGGGGCATGCCATGCCAGGGGAGTACGAAGAGCTGGATGCCAAACGAGCCCACTTGCCCGCGATTTCTCAATTTTTCATATTGTTTGTAAACCTGGAGAACTGAATGCTCTACACAGCTTGCCTCTAGAGCGTTTCAGTCTTTCGAATGGCGCATCGAACGTGTCCGCTGGAGTAAAGTGGCGACGAGCTCTTGGTGGCTACTAATTTTTCGGCCCGCGCCATCGTCTGCATTGCGCTCAGACCTTGCTAATAACTAGACATGGGGCGCAACTATCGCTTGCTAGATGCCTTGCAGGGTGCTGGTCAAGGTACGAATAAATTATAACTAGCTCGTTCAGATCGTCTGAACGGGCGCAACTTCGCCGCTGGGGTTTGCCTAGTGGATTGGTACTATTTCAAGAGCCCAGGGTGTGGAAATGAGAGAACTATGAAATTAGGTTGCCTACTAATTTACTCAGGTTTGTCAACACTGGCACAAGTGCATGCAGTAGCAACTCTAGCTCGAGAGTGACAAAAGAAACGAAACAAAAGCTGGTATGCAGCCACAACGTCTTTGCTGACATGCAGTGAGCGAGGCTTCCTAGAAGTGTATAAGGCTGCGAAGACTTTTGACAGGAGGTGGCGTGAAGCTCTGGAGCAAGCCACATAGATTAAGAGCGAGCTTTGGCGTTGATAGATCTTTACAATGACAATTTAAATAGCTGGTTGCGCTGATGGTTGGTCGAAGCTGAAGTTGGGGCCGTTTGTATGTGCTGGTACTTAATAGCTTCCAGCTGCCAGACGCTCTTCTTTGCCATCTGCCAGCTGCCAGCCAGAAAACGCCACGCATCTCCAAAACCACTACCAAACTTGCATCACCAACTTCTTCATTTCTTCATCAATAAATAGCACCTTTTCTCCCCATTTGTCTACCTGTACCACCTTCAAATCCAGATACGGACAACTCTCACGTGGTAGTCAACCAGAACAAGATTCATCAAGCGGGTCGCCCCGAGCAGGCAGCTTCCTGCCCCAGCCAAGCAGCAGACCGGGCCTGCAGCGAAAAGGCATGTGAGCTGCGTCTGGCCCGCCGCCTCTTTTCGCTAGTGCGACACTTCTGCCTGCCCCTACCGAAAGGCTGTGACCAGTGCATCTGCAAACTGCTAATAAAAGGACTCCATCGAGAAGCGCCGAGGTGGCGACGCCACCACTCCATGGCCCTACCTACTAACCCAGCCTGATGTTCGTCTTTTACTATCCTGGTCGACTGCGCCGGCCCTAAATCTCTGGTGTTGCCCGCGCCTGTCCATAGCACGCCTCACTTATATATATTCAGAGACACTGGTCCCGCCGTACCTGGTCTTCGCTCTTGCTCGTTTTCCCATTTGGCTAAGTGGGATGTAAGACTGTTTGAAAACTGACCCTTGACCGGCAAACTCTTGTTTTCTTCACTTCCTACTCTGCGTCAGCATTACTGGAAATTGCATCGTTGAGAGGGAATTGGCCTCCCCCCAGCTCTCACAATGGTGGCCAACCTTTCGGGATACAAGGTGCCTGGCGTGCCACACTACGAGCCGCGTGCCATGAGAGTTTGGATCATTCTGTCCACATCATGGGTGACAACGTTGGCGGTAACGTCCGTCTTTCTTCGCCTACTTAGTCGACGGCTCAGAAGTCAAAAACTGTGGTGGGATGACTATCTCATCATGTTTTCCATGGTAAGATACAGGCAACAGGCCGAGCCCGAGACAGTTGGTTATACTGACTGAATAGATGTGGAACTGGGTTGTGCTTGGAATTGGCTTTGCCATGTACATTGAAGGTGTTGGTTACCATGTCGACAGCGTCTCAAAGCACGCCGTCCACAACATTTCCAAGTGGCTTCTCATCACCGAAATCATTTACATCTGGAATCTCTGCTGGACTAAGCTCAGCTTGCTGATGATGTATTACCGAATCTTTCGCATCCCCAATTTCAAAAAGCAGGTCATTGTTGTTGGTACCTTTGTCATCTGCTGGGCCATTACCATATCCTTCCTCTTCACCTTCATCTGCAAGCCGATTGAGAAACTGTGGATTCCCGAACTGGAGGGCAAGTGTGTGAACGAGGTCGCCGTCTGGCTGGCAAATGCTGGCAGCACTATCTTCAGTGATATTGTGATCTTGATGCTGCCCATTCCTCAAATCTGGAGACTAAATCTCAAGAAGAGTGAAAAAATTGGCCTGACATTGGTTTTCGGTCTTGGTTTCTTGTAGGTTCTCCAGCATCCACAGTCGACACGAAATCACTGACATTTTCGCAGCGCGGTTTTTACCTCTTCATATCGAACATGGGTTCTGTTCAACTACGACAAAAACGATATCCCTTATTCCCTGGCTCCGCTGCTTGTTTGGTCCGATGTTGAGATGTGCGCCGGCATCATCTCCGCCTGCCTGCCCACACTGCGGCCCGTTTTCAATGCCGCTGCCAAGAAGCTGGGCATCAACATGCACTTTTCCCGCTCGACGCCGTCTGCGCCGCCAGACGTCACAATTGCAACGATATCGAATATTAGCTGCAGAAAGCCGCACGTTTCTGTCATGACGACGCAGCACGATCCGTCTGACAACAATACCGACCGCAGCCCTTTTTACAGACTGCACGACGAGTCTGACGGCGAAGGCATGCTTGGAGAGACGACAGATACGAATTCCATCAGCAAGTCAACACGAGCCGAGTCCAAGGCCACCTGCTACGAACTGCGGGCCATCGATACGGCCGGATTCAGCGAGGAGTCCCTTGAAAAGGAGCTTCACAGACAACGGATGAACAGATTAGACGCATAAGGCGATCGGCACATAAAATTTTTGATGATGAAACGACGATACAATAATGAACTTCATATCTGCAAATAACTAAGTATTTGGTTCTCCTGGCGTTTGGCAGCTTGGGTTGGGTCGGAGTGTGAGGGGTCAAAGGCGATCATGGCGTTTCTCTTTCTGGGGTTCAGCATGCGCTGTACCGTTTCACGATGATTCTTAAAAATAGGATCATGTATCGCAATAGAACCGCAATTATGTAAAAGAGCCCGAAATGTGAAGGTGTTCTGATAGAAGATCCAGGTACCGCCCAGCAACAGTAATGGGTTTACTAGTTACCTTGTCTGACGCAAGACCAAGACGGCATTGGGGGTGGGCAATAGAGTGACCACCAGATCGCTGCAATAGCAGGAAGGGCCAGGCGTGAATAAATCCTTTCTTTGCCAATAGTTGAAATAGGGAACTTGATGGCGCACGAAACAACTGTTCAAGCCATCAATCCAGGCCATTGTATACACCGTTTCCCGCCCCCGCCAAGTTTAGCCTTGGTTCGTAGTAGCGCTTCGATGACGACATAGCTACTTCACGTTTCTAGATCGAAGCTTGTCATAACAGCCCAACAGCTCCTCTCTGGTGAGAGATCTCAAGTTTCATTCCCTACAAAACATTCAATTGCCTCAAGTTGCACCAATACACTCACCAAGACCTGTCGCAACGCTATTTACTTCCGAAACGCAAACAACCCCGATCGATCGAGCGATACGACTGACACCCCACGATCTGGCAATGAGTTCCAACACCTCATCCTCGGGCGCCGTCGCCGGCGGCGCCGATAAGAATCAGCCCAAGACGCGCAGCGCGCGCGCCATGGACGCCGTTGGGGAAAAGGCGGGCGAGATTTTGTGAGGCTCCGACACGTTTTCTGAGAGTTGTTTCGTGGCTCAAGCAGTTAACGTTCATGACCTCGCGCAGCAAGGAGGACTTTGGCAATGCGCGCAAGGTCGCGGTCGAAGCCATGAAGAGTCGCGCATACCTCTACCCGCTCAAGGTACTCCCGATCCCACCTCCTCACACCCCGAAGAATCTTTCTTCTGCTTCGAAAAACCCCGTTTCTAACCCCACCGATGACCCCAGGGCATCGCCTACTTCCTCTCGCACCGGTCGCTGTGGAAACCGTTCCTGTCGCGCCTCGGCCCACTGCTGACGCTCTCCGCCGGCGTCGTCGGCTCCATGTTCGCGTTCACCTACCTGCCGCAGCTGGCGGTGCTCGTGTTCGTCAACGGGCCCCTGGCGGTCGTCTCGACGGTGCTGCTGGTGCTGAGCGAGAGCTCGGCCATCATCAACGGCGTGGCGCGCGGGTGGTTGCTGCAGGACGCCATCCTCGACACGTTTGACGGCACGCTGCTAGCGCGTGACGCGGCGGGAATCGTCGCCGAGGGCCGCGAGCTGCGCGCGGGCTCGTCGCGCGACCCGATGCGGCGCCTGGGAAAGGTGCTGCGCAGCCCGTTTGACAAGTTTGGGCCCAAGGCGATGATCCGCTACCTGATTTACCTGCCGCTCAACTTCATCCCGGTCGTGGGAACGGTGGCGTTTGTGTTCTTGCAGGGTGAGATGCGTAATGAATGCGCTGTTTACGGCGGCAGTGGCTAACGAGGTTGACAGGCCGCAACCGCGGACGCTCGGTTCATGAGAGAGTAGGAGGCCGGCATCATGCAATCGTATTATCGGTGTACTAACAATAGTCCAGTACTTTCAATTAAAGAAGTGGTCCAACGCGCAAAAGAAGGACTGGGTTGACACGCACGTCGGGGCTTATACATCGTGAGTGCCGCGGCAAGCATGGCCAGTATGACCAACACTAACACCGTCCAGCTTCGGACTCATCGCTACCGTCCTGGAAATGATCCCCATCGCGAGCATGTTTTTTACGTACACAAACACAGGTGAGTCGGCATTTGCAAATGCAGGATGTAGGCGGCCATGGACTGACAGGGTGCTGACACAGTTGGCGCGGCGCTCTGGGCGGCTGACATTGAGGCGCACAGCACGTCGCTGACGAAGGAGACGGCGCCGAACCTGCGTGCGGCGGCGGACAAGGCGGCGGAGAAACCGGAGCTGTGATGGCTGATGGAGTGGCGAGAAGTGGCTACCGCTACATGGGGATATTCGCGCATGGTGTGTCTGCTTGGGAAGGCGTGGTGTCAGCGGATAGCTGCCGTTATGCAAATAATTACAAAGCAAACTGTCATTCCTAAGGACCGAGTTTTCTTGATATTGGTGATTGTTCATTGCTAATTCTATTCACTGGCGGTCGTTTTCGTAATGACAAGCGGCCCAGCTTCGGCGAGGAACAACAGCGCATGACGGCGGCATTTGCGGGCGGCGCGGATGCGGAATGGCCGTTGTTGGACGCCGGACCGGAGTTGCCAGGAGTGGATGTTCCTACGGCCGCCGCTGATTTGTGGAGATTTTCTTAGAGAACAGTTGACTGGCGAGAGATTAGAGTGTGATTCTGAGTTGTCTTGTTTCTTGTTGCAGCCCACAGAAAAACCTTAGCGGGGCGCCCACAGGTACATATGCCACCAAAATTGGCTGCAGAAGTACCTTTTTTAACGACAACATAATTTATGTAAATTTCGTAGCCTGAGGCCACAATTGGTGGGGATGTGTTGATGTGTTCAACTCGATCGGATATGCGTTTTTTTGAGCGTTTTGGAGGCTTCCGGAGGCTATGGATTCACAGGCTTCGACGCAGGATTCCTGTGGCGGCGGCAGCCAGCCACTGCCTGACTTCGAAGATCTCGTATCGGAAGAGAGAGTCAGTAGCTATTCCCCTTCGTTAGCTGACGATTCCTCACAAAGTTCGGGCTCTCTTACCCGGTCCTACTGGTCAGAAGAGCATGTCAAAGCCTTCATACAGCACATCAATAGCGCCATCGTCGACGGCGAATTTATCGCCAAGCAGCACCACACACACACACTAGTGTTTAATTCGATAATCACTGAATTCCGAACCGTGTATCCTAATACGAGATTTAATATACAGAAGCTTCAACGGAAATACTCACAATTACATGGCCTCTATAGGGCATATAAAAGTATCTCTGTCTATAGGGCGTATCGTATAGCGAAGAGACGTCAAGAGTGTTAGCAACAGAGGAGCATTAGGGCACTCTTCTAGGCCTCATGCCAGTGCACGGCAGGGCTCTAAAGCTACACGGCATCCCGGATCCTAATAGTCTTTAACAGATATGGCCTGACGCCCAGCCTACCGGAATGACTACAGTCAGCGTCGATGATATAGCAGGATTGCGTGCGTTACGCACCAATTCTGACCCTTCCATTACGCCGGATGAAGGTGATGATGTACTATCGGACGGACCTTCGAGCCTAACGCCGGCGAGATCTTCATCGCGCACGCCACCAGCGAAGCGTCAGAAGACGTCAAAAAGCACGCCAAAATCATCGGCTTCGACGCTGCTCAGCGAGGCTGTTCACGGGTATATTAAATTGAGAGAAATGGCGATACGAGGCGCGAAAGTTATAGCCTTTGAAGAGGTCTCTGTTGATGTGCAGGAGAGGATGAAGCATGCGGCAGCAGATGTTGAATTAGACATGTTTTTGGATAACGTAATCAATGATGTTGATAAACTGGAGCGATAGAGGACCAGCACAGCAGCCCGGAAGATACGACTTTTTTGGCAGGTCGTTGATAGGAATCGAATTGAACCATAATATTCATTAAAACCAGAAAAGTCAGGGCTGTAGGAATATATTTTCTGCTTATATTATTTCTAAGGAGAATGAATTTATCTTTACTGTTGAAGTTTCTCTTATAGTGCCACTCTAGTAAAGGCATGAGGTTATCACCACTTCTCACTTCTTTAATTCCCCCGCTTTTTGCCCTTCACTTTCGCCTCTGCAGCCTCTGCATCCCTATTCCTCTGCCAAAAGCTCTTCAATTCGCTCCATCAAGCTATCGTCTGGGTCTTTTTTCTTATTATTTCTAGTAGAATGAGCTACGCCTTTTTTTTTTTTTATGAATTGACCGCTTCTGAACCCAGGGGCGTCCTGATCCGATTTCTGGACCGCGGCTATTGGAGAGGAAATACGGTCTGTGGTGGGTTGTTGTCGCCGTTGTTGGCTGGCATCGCCACACCAGAAAATACTCCAGTATGAAGTCATGGCCGGCAGAAATTTACAGCCGATGGAATTCCTACCTTGCTTTAATCATAGAAATGACATGCCAGTAATCCCACAGCATCGTTTCTACTCGTTTCGCCAACTTGATACCCAATCGCGAGCAATTACTGCCCACAGGTGCATCCGTCTACATAACCCCCATTACCCAAACAACTCCGGAACCACTGTACAGCCGCTAAGTCCCCACCTTGGACCACTTCAGCGTCATGACACTGTTCTTTGCCATTTTATCATTCTTTTTTACATCTTCTTCATCTTTCCTATCTTTCTTCTATTTGTTATCTTTTATATCTTTCTTATCTTAATGTGGTACTTAACATCAGCGGCATGAAAGTATCTATTACGTTCCTGGGTAGACGTGGCGGCCTGGTATACTGGGCTGCCTTTCTTTGCAGAGGGGCAGATCATCACCATGCCTAGTACAGACTTCCACGGCGAAGTTTACGGAACGGCCCTACTGAGATGTTTACAAAAACACTGCAATGGCTATGAGAGAATAATAACATCCTGATTTGATTACCGTGAATTTATGTCCTTCTGTTTTGGCGGTAGACGCTGACCTGCGGCACCATCTGCCATCTTCGCGCCCGCGTATCCCCGGCCGATCTGCATATCGGCAAGACACATGGTGGTGTAGCTCAGGTGCTCGGTCAAGCTAGCCGTCATTCTGTACAGCTCCGCCTTCACTTGCTCGTCTCCTGCCTGGCCCATCAGAACCTGCGGCAGTGGTGCCAATGGTGGCGGCGGCTCCCGCAGGCACGGCCTCTGGTAAGTCTGGTGACTAGCAACACTCGTCGGCGGTGCCGCGCTCATGTCTAGGTCGATCAGGCTGTCAAACGACTCTGAGCGGCTGTGCGAAGCATCTGAAGCTGCCTCGTCCCAGCAGGGAGGCAAAAAACCACCATCCTCGACGGCGGGCTGGCAAAATGCAAAAGGAAACTTCCAGTCCTGCGTCGCGCGTTTCGTGCCGCCGAGATCCTGCTCCTTCGCTTCCTCTTCCTCGGACCCGGTGACAGGGCGCATCGTGCCCACGCCCAGGTCAACCGAGTTAAACGCCGAGCCGCCATCGCTGGTGCCGCCGCTGAGGTTGTTGTCGACCAAACACAGGTCCAGGTCTATGATCGATTCCCTATCCGCCACGGGAAGGTCGCTATGCAGTAGGGCCTGTTGCACGGGCGGCGCGGGCAGAAACTTGGCGTAGTACTGCCGCGAGTATTCGTCGTAGTTGGAGAGCGTGTTTGCGTCAAAGACCTTTTCGAGCGGCGACTTGACAGCGATTTGCCGTGGGGGGCGCCGCCTGCGCCGCCGCGGTGTCGCTTCCTCCCGCGCTGGCTCTTCGTCCACATCAGTCCCGTAAGCGCCGGGTAGCGCCCCATGATCAGACGCGTCGAGGACCTCGTCAACATCGGCTTCGACCGCTGTACTAAAGTTCCAGTCTAAAACGACGTCTTCAAAGTCGTCTCGCATCCCCGGCGCGCCGCCCTCGGCGAACAGAGACCGCCGATCGCCGCCCTGAGCCTCCCAGACGCGGAACGCGTGCACCAGCTGCGCCAGCGACGCCGTCGGGAACCGTTCCTCCGTTTCCGGCGCCACGTATGCGTGGCGGCAGACCTCCTCCATCGTCGGCCGCGCCGCCGGCTCCCGCCGCAGG